>NC_140623.1:18968216-20320716 GCF_057382275.1 Copadichromis virginalis | reverse complement strand
TGAGTGTAACCAGTGGTTTGCAACTTGTGGTCAACCTTCTGTATATTCAGGGTTCCATATTAGGACCATTGCTATTTTCTCTTTACATAAACAACCTTTGTGATAATTTGTCAAATGCAGCATTTCATCTTTATGCAGATGATACAATTATTTATTGTTCATCCCCTTCAGTAGCACAAACCCTGCAATTTCTGCAGTCTGCCTTTGATGTCTTTCAGTCCCATTTAACTCAACTTAAGTTGGTGTTAAATCCAGAGAAATCCAAGTTCATGTTATTCTCAAATGGCAAAGAGTTGTTAGCTACGTCTCCTAAGATTAAAACAATTCAAGGATCTGAAATTGAAATGGTCACATCTTACAAGTATCTAGGGATCATTATAGATCAGAATTTGTCATTTAAGACTCACATTCAAAGGCTTGTGTCGAAGTTAAAACTAAAACTAGGTTACTTTTTTAGAAACCAATCCTGTTTCTCCCTCCAAGTGAGAAAACATTTGATTCGTGCAACCTTTTTACCTTTATTGGATTATGGTGACCTGCTTTTTATGAATGCACCTGCCCAATACCTAAAGAGGTTGGATACTGTGTACCATTGTGCTTTACGTTTTATTACTGGCTATGGAAGTCGTGTACATCATTGTTCTTTGTATGCTGCTACTAAATGTCTATCTTTGCATATTCGTAGACTCTCCCATTGGTTGATTTTTATCTATAAATCTCTCCTTGGGCTGGTTCCATCTTATTTATGTGTTTATATGTGTAAAAACCACAACCAATACAACCTTCGTTCGAACAAAATCATACAATTGATTGTCCCAAAAATCAGAACAGAATTGGGCAAAAGGGCTTTTAAATACGCTGCCCCTGCTTCCTGGAATAATCTGCAGAAGGAACTGAAATTATCAGAATTGGTTACCTTGGGAGAGTTTAAGTCTGTCTTAAAGGAACGAGAGAACAGCTCTTTTACTCAGTGTGATTGTTTTTAATGTACTCTTAATTTGATCTGTTATTGTATATTTTACACATGTTTGTATGGGATATTGTATTTGTTTTAAATGTTATATACCTATGTGGTATGTGACTTTTGTTGCTATGATGCCAGGTCTCTCTTGTAAATGAGATTTTTAATCTCAATGAGATTTTTACCTGGATAAATAAAGGATTAATAATAATAAAAAAAAATTCAATCAAATTTTATACAGCGCCAAATCACATATTGTAAGGTGGACCCTACAATAGTACATATAGAGAAAAACCCAACAATCATATGACCCCCTATGAGCAAGCACCTTGGCGACAGTGGGAAGGAAAAACTCCCTTTTAACAGGAAGAAACCTCCGGCAGAACCAGGCTCAGGGAGGGGCGGGGCCATCTGATGTAACTGGTTCAGGGGAGAGAAGGAAGACGGGACAATATAGAGTGCAGATGTTAATGTTATGTTTAACTCCTCAACTGTTTTCTTAACTCAGATGTTGTGAAGTTGTTATTCTGGAAATAATTCTGCCATTATGCACTTTAGTGATCTTTTGTGGTCTTTCAGTGGTTTTGATGTCTCTCTCTAGTGTATTCATTCTTTTTAATAATGGTCCACATTTTTCATTTGATCACTCTTAAAGTTTTTGCTATCTCTCTGATAGGTTTATTTGAGGTTTTCAGCCTAATAATGGTTTTCTTTACTTTTATCAACATCTCTTTGGATCTCAGATTATGAGTTCCAGTGAAAAGGAATCAAACGCAAGGTCAGTATGTGGAATCAACAATCTTTAATCTGCTTAATTTGTAATGAAATGCTAAGGGAAGATGCCTCACCTGCTATGACCATTAAACTGCTTGCCAGTCAACTTTCCAATAATATTTGAGCATCTACAATCAATCAATCAATCAAGGCTTTATTCACCACATGCAGATTGCCCCTAAATGGGGTCTATGCACAAAAATGGCTGTAATCCCTAAACAGTTAATCCAGAACGTTTGTTAAACCCCTTAAATTCAAGCTGAAAGTCTTGCTGACAGCTGAAAATTCACTGCCCTGGTGTACCGAGGCAAGATTGCAAAAGAGCAAAACTGTCTAAAACATAATAAACAAAAAGTACAGAAAAAAAGTAGTGAAAGGACAGAGTCTGCTTTTAAGGAATGATTTTTAAAGATTAGTCACTGGATTAAAATGCCCTTTAAGCATAGGCTTTATAATTCAGAGAAGATTGCAGACCTGTAGCTATGACAACCCAACAATGCTAAACTCTCCTGTGCACGTCACAATGAGCGCCCAAATTGCTGTGTATCATAATAAGACACTTTCTGTTCTTCAGAGAGGGTTGGAGTTAACTTTAGAAAATGTGGTTTGGTCTTCGATAATCATTCCCCCCCCCCCAAAAAAAAAAAAAAAAAAAAAAAATGGAAGCGACTGAATGAAACCTTAGCCTGACAATACTGCTGTATATCCAGACATACAATACAGTGGCAGAAATAGAAATTAATATGGAGCCCGTCTTTGGTTTGGGCTGATGAACCACACTGTGAGTTAAATGTCACAGTGAGCAATGTGAGGCATCCAAGAATGGCTTAATGACACTTTGGCATTTCACTGGCCTGGCAGTGATGAGCCTAAACCTGAGCCACAGGAAAACTTCAGCACTGGATTTTCATGCTCATCTATCCTCTAACAGTTATGGTACAAGGCTGGAGAAAACAAACAAGGAAACGCCAACGCCCACCCCACCCTCGCACCGCCGCTTAATATACTCACTTCAGAACAGCAGCGTTGTACATCTTGGAGAAAGCTTGATGACAAGGTCAGTGAGTGCCTTGACTGAACATGATTATTACTGTGCTGGGATGCTCACATATCAACCGACAGTCTGTGGTGTTTGAGCATAATTTCGAAAAGAGAATCTCATTTCATCTGCAAAGTCTGCACTCAGACAAAGAAAAGACAGGCATAATTGAGGTCATGATCTGAGAAAAACGCTGACAACAAATACCCAACAGAGCAGACACACACATACACACACACTCAGAAGATTTTAAAACGGAAACTTTCCAGCTTCTCACGTAATTCCTGTTTGAATTTTGGCGACACAGCAGTTGCCATCATTACTATTGCGCTATTTGTGCTGACACATCTAGACGTGCACTTTAACAACTGACCCGACCAGACATAATGCATTATGACCACCTGCCTAACAACTACCAACTTAGTTTATGTGCTAATGCTGCAGCACTGAAGGTCAAAATTTAGACATAACATAATTTGTCAACAACTGATTGCAACATCCACATTTCTAATTGTTTCATAATCTAAACTTCCTTAAAGTTGTTAAGTGCACAGCAAAGTTCTGAGTCTGCAGTGACATTCACTATTAATGAAACTTTTGCATAAGTCCAATAATGATAATAATAATAATAATAATAATACCAATAGAAATTTAATTTTCCTCAGCTTGAGAAGTTGAAAAGTATGTGTCAACAGTGGCCCAGTTAGAAAGTAACCTCAGGAAACTGTGTGAGAAGAGAAGTAGAGCTTGTTTTCCCCTATTCAGTCACTCAGACCAAGCTGACTGGACAGCAGCTGTCGAGTGAGATGGATGTCTGTTCACTATGAGGGCTGAGAAACTGCTGACAGAGCCTCCTGCTCTCTTACTAAAAAAAAAAAAAAAAAAGAGGGCAACAGAGAAAATCATATTTGGAACTGCAGGTTACAACCAGGAAACCGCCAAACTGACTGCATGCATCATTTTTATTAGATTTTAAGAGTTTTACTTTGGATTTGGAAGAGATTTGGGCTTGAACTTCCCTCCATTCAGACTGTAAACTTGGTTTGGCATGTACTCAAAGTGTTAGCAGTCCCTTCATTTATGAGAGTGACATTTCAACACAATGCACTCACGCCTGAATGTTTTCAGAGCAAGAGGTGGGGTACGCGTAGATGCGGTCACAGATCAATGCCACCACCCATACAAATGAGCCTGGGCTGAATGAGAAAGATTAGAGCAATCACTTGGGCACACAGCAGATAGGGCTGACAAGAATGTTTGTGAGCTTTCTGGACATGATGCATTCATGTGTGAAAGGCAAACAGGATTGCTCCACAAATACTAAACAAAGACAAAAGACCCACGTGAAACACAGGATCACATCAATAAACACTCGTCAGAAAAGCATCAACACTTTTTATGGTGAACACGACTGGTATACGCTCACTGGCCACTTTGTTGGGAACACTGTACTAGTACCAAGTTGGATTCTCTTTTGCCTTCAGAACATGATGGAGCCCTCCTTGGATGATGTTTACACCATATTCTGACCCTACCACCCTAATGTGGCAGCAGAAATTGGCAAAATGTTTCCTAATCCGCTGAGTAAATTTTTTAATTTATTATTTATTTATTTTGGTGAACATGTGTGAATTTTAGCCTTAGCTTCCTGTTCTGACAGGAATTGCACTCGATGTGGTCTTCTGCTACTGTACCCATCTGTTCCAAGGTTTGATGTCATTTGTCGTATTTTCAGAGATGATCTTCTGGTTGTAACGAGTGCTTATTTGCATTATCAGCTGGAAGTAGTCTGCCTATTTTCCTCTGGCCAGAGAACTGCTGCTAGCTGGATATTTTCTCTTTCTCAGAACAGCCTGTCTAGCTTCAACAACTATGCCATGATTAAAATCACTTAAGCCACTTTTCTTCCCCATTCTGATCTTCATTTTGAACTCCAGCAGGTTGACCTTGTCTGCATGTCTAAATGCACTATTGCTGTCATGTGATTGACTAATTAGAAACTTCTATTAACAAGCAATCAGACAACTGTAATAAAATATTAAAGTGCATATGTTTCATGTTAATTATCCATACCTGTGTTTTCCTATATCCAAGAAGAAAAATAACATATAGCACATGCTCCTGGGTAAAGTGAAAGAGTTTCGTTTGAGCCTAATATTGTGTTGGTCTCCCTTTTGCTTCCCAAACAACCTTGGTTCATCGAGGAATGGACTACATTAGACCACTGAAGGTGTGTAGTGGTATCTGGCACTAAGATGTTAGCAACAGAACTTTTAAGTCGTGTTTGCGAGTCGGGACCTCCATGGATCAGAGTTGTTTGTCCAGCACATTTCTCAGATTTCTAGATCACGGTTTCACCACTGTTCCTTCCTTGGAACGCTATTAATAGACCATTGCAAACTGGTAAGACCCCAAAACAGCCACAGTTTTGAAGATGCACCAGTAGTCTAGCCATCCCAGTTTGGCCCTTTTCCAGTTTGGTCAAATCCTTCCGTTTGCCTTTTTTCCTGCTTCTAACACATCAATTTTTGACTAAATCTTTACCTACTACCTAATATATTCCACTCACAAACAGGTACCATAATGCAGAGATAATCAGTGTTGTTCACTTCACCCATCAATGGTCATGTTTTGCCCAATAAGTAAATACTGCAAGACAGTTTGTAACAACATTTTAAAAGGAATCCTATAAAAAAGCTGTTGTGAATCATGCATCAAAATGTATTCATAACTTTGGGAGAATCTGGATATCAAAGATTGGGTTGTCATGAACTCTTTCTGATCTTAAAATAATTCCAGAGGGCCTTGCAGTTGATATGAAAAATCACACCAAAGGCAAGAGCTCCAACTTCATGTCCAAGGTGTAGAGGCAAAAAAGCATGGACATGACTGAGAGGTTCAGGCTCAGTGTCAAACTGCTCTACTGCCGTTTGAGTCACTGTAGCCAAAATGTTACTATTTGTCAGTGCTGGTAAGATAAGTTCATGTCGGGAACCAAGTTGCTTAAAATGATGTGCAAAATATAAAGAAAACCTGCATCCTATGATTGTCTCACAATAAAGCAAAACGAAAGAACAACAAAATAAAGAAAAAAAACAACAGCTGAAAATAATAAAGAAATATACCAATTATTTAATCTTAGTCTGGGAAATAGAAAAATTTAAACATTATTATAATGTTTTTTATATTTCACAGGATAACCTTTACATTAATGTCACAGAGCGGACAGTAATGATTAAAAAAGGATGGTTCGCTGGTCTGCAACTTAAACACAACATGGGCTACAAAGTATGCCAGTGTGCGTGAGTGTGGGGTGAACAATTTCCCCAACTCTTGTTAAAAGGTCAGCTGGAGTCATTTTGCTTCTCTATTATCACATCCTGATTAGTTAAGACAACTGATGTTGAGTTAGTGAGTCAGTTTAGTTTCTCATGCAGTGTGGAAGTAGCAAGAATCATAGAAACATAGAAAAGTTTTTCACAAGTAAAATCTAACTCACAGTCTAATTACACTGCAGATAAAAGTACAAGTCATACACTGATTTTGACCTATTACTACAAAAATAATATTACTCAATATATCACTGAAGCAGATTGTTAGTCTGTATTTTCTTATATAATTACATTTACATAATTTTTACCATGAGACATTTTCTGTATTATTAGTATTTTATTACAAAATTAACTTAACAAGGCAGCAAATGAGCAGACACAGGGGATGCGATTAATTTAATTAATTAGTACATGCCCTTTTTTGCGAGGCCCCCCTTTGTTTTACAAGAAAAATGTTTGTGCCCCCGGGGGCACGCCCGCGTGCACGCACGAACACATCCTCCAACCACACACACCCATATTTTGCTCCACTGCGGATTATTTCACATGTCAAACATTTAGTAAACAATTAAGCAAATACAAGTAATCAGCAATAAATTAGAGGTAGTAATAAAATAAACTAGGCCTACTAACTAATTTGCGCTACTTCCATAACTACAGGGGTATTTTTGAAAACGCAGCTGTTTCGTCCACATGTAAACGGCGTTTCGAATCACCAAAAACGGAGATTTTTTGCGTTTACGTGTGGACGAGGAATACAGAGTTCGTCATGCAACGTCAAAGGTATGTGCCTTTTTTCACGTCACGCTGTGCGCCACGTTATTGTTTACATGAGATAAATTGCAGAATGGCAGATAGAGACAAAATACTGTTAATCTGACTATCTGCAGGTTTTACACGCTTACATATACACGCAGTTACTGTCCCTCTATTTAGAAAGGCAGAGGCATCACGTTGTGATTATTTTATGTGCAGTTGTTTTTTTCCTGTGTAATAATATTCAACATTGCTATCAATACATTTTTCAAAAAAATGCCTCTCTGTGCAAAATGGGTTCAAAAACAACTGTAGGATACTGTTTGTCTGTGATTTGAACCGGGGGAACAAATCGTGGCAGAAACGGCCTGATGTTATTTGGATCCCGCTCTAACTTTACTGTACAAAGAGCTAACATCTCCAAAATGTCAGGAGTAGTTAGTCGTTACAACAACTGTTTCTGAACTAAAAATCAAGAATGTGGGATCCTGTTTGTCCGTGATTTAAACAGCCCAGCGCTGCTCCCGACGAAGGGAAAACCAATTCTGCAGGGGAGACCTACCTTGGCACTTGTGCAGGTGAAACCAAAGGGAAAACATGCTTCACCAGATTTTCTAGTCTTTGGCTTAAAATGAAGTTGGTTTGGAAACATATTCAGCGATGCTTCATCTCCTACTTTGCGTTTGTGTGGCCGCTCCGTAGCAGTGTCCAAGCGTTTTTGTTTTTGTTTTCCTTTTCATACCCCCCCCTGCGATGGCTCTGCACCCCCCCCCCCCCCCCCAGTAGGGGTGCAACGATATTCGTATCGATATTGAACCGTTCGATACAGTGCTTTCGGTTCGGTACGCATATGTATCGAACAATACAACATTTGTAATTTATTTTATCAACTTTCCTTCTGACGATGCTGTCTGTGTTGAGCGCTCAGTGAATCTGCGTTCGACTACTCCGCCTAGGCTGCACTGTTGAGCGCAGATCCACTGAGCGCTCAACACAGACAGCATAGTCAGAAGGAAGAGCGCAGGGCAAGCTAGCAAGACAGAAGTTAAGCTCTCCTTGCAACATGGACCTCCCCCATTCAGATCTGGCGTTTGGAATTATTTTGGTTTTCATGTGACGTATGACCCTGAAGGTAAGCGAGTCATGGACTAAAGTAAAACAGTATGTTGGATGTGCCGTGCAATGCTCAATTACATGGGTGGGAGCTAGTGTGTTAGCGTAGTTAGCTCGTTAACGTGTTGGCCGTCTAGCCCCATGCACGGGGCGATCGGCGGTAGCTCGTTAACGGAGATTTGCCGTGTTGTGGCGTTAAGGTCATTTCAACGAGATTAACCTGAAAGCACTAGTGGGAACACAACGAATATGACTGCACATTTACGCCGACATCATCCTAGTGCAAAGACAAAAACAACAAGCATGCTACTAACTTTAGCCGAGTCATTTAGACAGCTGTTAGCACATGATTCTCCTTATGCTGCTGAGAATATAGCCCAGAAGAAGCGGATAGTATAGCTTTTATTTTGGAAAGAGACATTTCTCTGTAATAAACTCTCTTTTCCAAAGATGAGTGATTCCTCAATCAGATACAGGGCTTGCAATATCGCTAGCCCGACGTCCTGGAGCTAGCGATTTTTTCAGTCGGGCTACCAAAATCTATCTCTTCCCTGCCCGTCGGGCTATTGTAGGAAGGAAAAATATATGTCAATGCTTTTGCATTCTTTCAGAAATGTAGCTGGGTAATTATGTCATTGGCATCGGTGAGCCACTGTCAATATGTGACATATTGAAATCGCGTTTGAATTTGCGCTTGTTTTTTGCTTTCACTTTGCAATCGTGCGAACTGTGTATAGAGAGCGACAGCACTGATCTGTGAGTGATGAAAATTTGTGCACCAATTCCTCTGACATCGTCTTATTAATCGTTAGCTTACTACGCAAACATGACAAGTGAAATCTCCCGCAGCAAGCTTAAACATGTGAGAGGTTGATCGCGCAGAGAATCGCTGAGCTTATGTGAGTGCGTGTGTAAAAGCATTTCAGTTCTGCTGAGCCAAATAAGACAGGTCGGGGTGAAGAAGTGACAGCCAAAGAAAAGCTTACCACAAAACGGAGAAGTTATGACAAATCAGACTATAAGGCGAAAAGAAAGTGCAGCTTTATGGTTTCATGGACAAAAGAATTTCTGTGGCTGCAATATGACGAGCTAAATAACCAGGGCTGCACATAAGTGGTCCGCAGGTGCGCATTCGCTGTCAAAATAAAAAACGCGCACAAGGGTTAGGGTAAAATTTAAAAACTGTACTTTTGAGTTAAAATATATATTTATAATTTTAATAAATGACAAATTAAAAAGGCATGAACATTTTTTTTTGTATCGAAAAAATATCGAACCGTGACACCAAAGTATCGAACCGAACCGAACCGTGAATTTTGTGTATCGTTGCACCCCTACCCCCTAGGGGCCGGGCCCCACGCTTTGGGAAGCTCTGCCTTAAGGTATTGTAGGTACATCAAGGTTAAAAACATTTAAGTTAGTCAATTGCTAGGCAGTTGCTAGGCAACTTTAAATTTAGACCTTTTGTCCCCCTTGCAATTTATGTGTATGAGAGTAAAACTCACCAGGTCTGTTTTGGGCATGTCCTGGTAGTCAGACGAGTAGTATGTTGACGTTTTCGCAAAGCCATTGTCGCCCGCAACCTTTGGAGGCTGAGCATGTTGTCGGTATGTTGCACTCTTTGGGGTCCAGCAGAACAGGCTGATGGACTCACGGACACAGCGCTCAATGTCAATTTCTGCACACCACAAATAACAGGAGACAAACAATATTAAAAAAATGTTACTTGTCAGTGCATGAGGCCCTCCCAGTCAAAGAGTAATATACTTTTGAACAACAGAGTACTCTTCATATACTTTGTGATGGATTTTGTATAAGAAAAATCATATATTCTTTATGCTCACCCAGCTAGCCAAAGAACTGCTGATGTATACATGCAGCCTAATCATGATCAATGCATTTTTTTTTTTTTGCAGTACTTAGCTACTAAGCTGCTCTGTCAGGCTCTAGGACAGAGCATCATGACACATGGCTAACATAAATAACACGTATCATAGTAAATTATTCATATTTTACTCTAATGTTGTCCTGCCCTTCGGAAAAAGGTGCAGATCCATCAGGTGCAAAACCAATAAACTAAAGAACAGCTTCTACCGCCTGTCAGAACCATTAATGCAAATTAAGAGTGTGAACAGACTTTATTCTGTCGCTGCAATTGACTCTGTTGCTGCCATTCCCTGTGAAATATTTTGGTCCTTCCTTTTTCTGTGCAATATTTTGGTTTCTGTGCAATATTCTAGCAGATGTGCAATTACCATCCCCATCCTTAATGGCCATAGCCCTTCCACCCTATTTATTATATTATATTATTGCCCTTGTACATACCCCCCCAGAATGTTTCTGTAACTCATACACTGTGTATATAGTGTACTTCTATTGTTGTACTTAAATTGTTTTTCTTCTTTGTATATTGTTTTCTGTACTTCACACTTTTGTGGTCTTGGTACCTAATTTCCTTGTGAAGGCAAATGCACAATGACAATAAAAAGGTTCTAAGTTCTATTTAGCTTATTATTATAGAATCACTATATTTGACACTATTGGAAATTCTGTGTAGTTCTGCAGGTCTTAAACTGGGCAATTGGCAAAAAAACCCATTTAGAATATAAATATCACTGCTAAATAAAATGCCAAAGCTTTACTATACTCAGCCTGAGAAAACATGAATGTTTGTAGTACTTGCCTTATTAATAGTAGTAAGTTAAGCATTACATGTAAAACAAATCAAAGAACTGCTAATTTCTGCATTCTAAGTTAACACCAACATCTTATTTAAGCAAACTGTTTAACTCCTTTGTAAGAATATGAATGAATTATTTAAAAAAATAAGTGGTTCTTTCTCTCAACTCACATATAAAGCCTGAGAGATTATGTAAATGTAGTGTGGGAGGTTTGGTCAAAGAAGTGAGCAGTTTGACCTTGGCATTTTGCTGCCATTAATAGTCTTAAGTAGTCATCCAGCAGCGCCAGTGGCTCCTTCAGATAATAACTGCCCATCGTTTAGCAGCCGCTTCTCATCTGAGCTCTTGTCTAGCAAAATTTCTACTCTTCCTCCCGATGCCTCTGTACTATTATAAACCCTTTCTGCTTCTTGTGTTGAGAATAGAGAGGATTAGGGAACAGGGAGTCACTGGATTAGCCAAGGATTTGGATAAATTAGGAATTCTTTCCCTTGCAATCTCTTACACTGACAGCCTCTCTTTTTCACCCTTCTTTTCCGTGGCTAATAAGCAAGACTGGCTAATGAGCACTCCTTGCTATGACCTGCACCTGGCCAAGGCTCAAGTGAAACTATATACAAGATATATCTTTTCCCCTCATCTGTCCCGCCGCAGTGTCAAGGTTAGGGGGTTGTTAGCTCTCCTGGGCTAGCACCTCAGAAACTCAGTTACAAGGTCCATTCTGGTGAGAAAAAAAATGCTCGAGGTCTGAGATTCCTCACCGACAGGCTTGCAGGCAGTTCTGGGAAATGCATTTTCCCTCCCTAGAGCTATGAATGCTGCATCCAATCACTCCTGCTACTAAAAGAGGCAGAAATGAAGAAGAGGAGATTGATAGCTGCTTTAATAAGCCCTGGGCTCAGCTGGGGCATTTTCACACAGCCAATTTTGTTAAGAAGTCAATTTTTCTTTTTTGTCAGAAGAAATTACATTTATGTAATTATGTATAGGTGTTGAGTGTGGGCTGTGACTTGTTGCCACAAATGGAAGAGTAGCATGATTAGTTAAGAGCAACTCAAAGGCCTTTTGGAATTGGATGATAGCTAATGTAAGATGGAACTTACAAGCATGAAGATGAGAGACCAGTCATTTCAAAGAAGTATAGAGCATTTGTTTCAACCCATTATGTTGTAACGAACACACTATGAAATTGATGAAATGATGAATCCCAGTGCATCCCAGGTAGTCCCCAAGTAAGCAATGCACACACACACAGCCGTCCAACTTGATGCCTTCGCTCTCCACGTTCACCAATGACACTGTCGCTAGGGACTCATGACGGGGGACATGGACCCGTACAAAGCCGCGTCATATAACGTGCGGAGGGCGGTGAAAGAGGCGAAGCAGCGCTACGGGAGGAAACTAGAGTCACAACTCCAACAGAGTGACTCTAGGAGCCTGTGGCGGGGACTAAGGACAATAACGGACTATAAAGCACCAACAACCGGTATGACGAACGCGGCCGTGACTCTGGCAGACGAGCTGAACACTTTCTATGCTCGCTTCGAGGCTGCAGCTAAGGTCTCCAACAATGCTAGTGTTAGCGGCGCTAACGGCTGCAGACAGGAAGATACTGCCAGCACCGGAAACGTGCTCGTCATCTCCGAGCATGAAGTAAGGAGAGCCTTCAAGAGAGTGAACACCAGGAAAGCAGCAGGACCAGACGGCATCCCAGGTCGTATCCTCAGAGACTGCGCATACCAGCTAGCTCCTGTGTTCACTGAGATATTCAACATCTCTTTATCTCAGTCGGTGATCCCCACATGCTTCAAAGAGTCCATCATTGTTCCTGTCCCGAAGAAACCCCACCCTGCTTCTCTCAATGACTATCGCCCTGTAGCCCTCACCTCAGTAGTGATGAAGTGCTTTGAACGCCTGGTCAGAGACTTCATCATTTCTTCACTACCAGACACACTGGACCCACTACAGTTCGCTTACCGTCCAAATCGTTCCACAGACGATGCCATCTCTCATCTCCTCCACACATCACTCACTCACTTGGACACTAGAAGGGGGAATTATGTTAAAATGCTCTTCATAGACTACAGCTCTGCATTTAACACCATAATTCCCTCCACACTCACCACCAAGCTGGAGCATCTGGGACTCAGCTCATCTATGTGTCAGTGGATCTCCAACTTCCTAACTGGCAGACCACAGGCAGTAAGGATGGGCGGACATGTCTCAGCCTCCACCACTCTCAGCACTGGAGCCCCCCAGGGGTGTGTTCTGAGCCCCCTGCTGTACTCTTTGTACACATATGACTGTGTGGCCACTACCAGCTCCACCACCATCATCAAGTTTGCTGACGACACCGTCGTGGTGGGCCTGATCTCTGATAACAACGAGACGGCCTACCTGAAGGAGATTAGGAATCTGGAGAACTGGTGCCAGAGGAACAACCTCCTTCTAAACGTCAGTAAGACAAAGGAGCTGATAGTGGACTTCAGCACTAAGCAGGAGAGGAACTACCAGACCCCCGTCATCAACGAGTGCCCAGTGGAGAGAGTGGACAGCTTCAAATACCTCGGAGTTCACATCACGCAGGACCTGTCATGGTCCTGTCACATCAACACCGTGGTGAAAAAGGCCCGACAGCGTCTCTACCACCTCAGACGCTTGAGAGACTTCCAACTGCCCTCCAAGGTGCTCAGGAACTTTTACTCGTGCACCATAGAGAGCATCCTGGCGGGAAACATCTTAACCTGGTTCGGGAACAGCACCATGCAGGACAGACGAGCTCTACAGAGGGTTGTGCGGTCAGCTGAGCGCACCATCCGCTCCGAGCTCCCTGACCTGCACTCAATCTACAGCAGGCGGTGCTGGACCAAGGCCAGGAAGATCGTGAAGGACCTCAGCCATCCCAACAACAGACTGTTCTCTCTGTTGAGGTCAGGAAAGCGATTCCGCTCCCTGAAGACCAACACAGAGAGACTGAGGAGGAGCTTCTTCCCGCAGGCGATACGGTCTCTCAATCACACCACCACACAGTACTGACCCACACATATGGTTCTTACACACACACTGGACTTTCTGGACTTTGGTTTTGCACAACACTGGTCACTATATTCTTCATTTCCAGTTAATACTTGTACAGCTGCTGTTATTGTGTATATATTTATTTATATTTAGATTTCTTCATACATTCTTATATAGTTCTATATTGTGTATTGTGTATTTTGTTGTACAGTTATTTTATTTTCAACTTTAATTTATATATTTATCTTTATCTTATTCTTCCCAGTTAAATTTACCCTTCATTCTAATTTGTGTTGTACAGTTATTTCATTTTTAACCTTAATTTATATTCTATTCCTTCCTAGTTAAATTTACCCTTTTTAATTTTTCATATTTATTTCCTATCTTATTCATAGCCTTTTCCTTTTTTTGTTCTCTTTAGGTCACGAGTAGTTGTCCAAGCATTTCACTACATATCGTACTGTGTATGACTGTGTACGTGACAAATAAAATTTGAATTTGAATTTGAAATTTAGTTCACCACTGTTCCTTTCTCGGATCACTTTTGATAGATGCTGACCCAGTCAACTAGCCATCACAATTAGGCCCTTGCAAAACTCGCTCAAATCCTTGTACTTGCCCATTTCTCCTGTTTCTAACACATCAAAATGTTCACTTGTTCGTTATTATCAGTAACCAATATCTCAGTATACAATTTAAACTGAGATATTGGTTGACTGTATCTGTGAATCCTGCATCAAAACTTATTCATAATGTTTGCAGAATACAGTGGGGCGATCGTGGCTCAAGAGTTGGCAGTTCGTCTTCTAACCTTCTAATCGGAAGGTTGCCGGTTCGAGCCCCGTTGTGTCCTTGGGCCCCCTGACCACTGGTGGTGGTCAGAGGGCCCAGTGGTGCCAGTGTCCGGCAGCTTCGCCTCTGTCAGTGCGCCCCAGGGCAGCTATGGCTACAATGTAGCTTGCCATCACCAGTGTGTAAATGGGTGGATGACTGAATGTAGTGTAAAACGCTTTGGCGTCCATAGGGACTAAGTAAAAGCCCAATACAAATACAGGCCACTTACCATTTACAGAAATCAAAGATTGGGTTGTCATGAACTATTTTTGTTCTTAAAATGTAACATGATTCCAGAGGGCCTCACGCTCATATAAATAATCACACCAAAGGCAAGCCTCCAGAGGCTTTCTGTTTATGCCTGATGGGTCAGAGCCGCTGCTTAGGCTGCTGCCCCCGCGACCCGGCCCCGGACAAAGCGGATGAAAATGGATGGATGGATGGATGGATGGGTCAGAGCTCTTCTGGTAGTGCAATGACATCTACACAATAGTGAAGTAGTGTAGTTTATTATTGTGATTACTTAATGTACACTTATAGCAGTTGCTTAGGTCCATGATTTACACTGTGAGTATATAGCTGTAAGTTGTTCAGATATCATTATTGGAAAGTTTGCATAATTATTTCTTTACCCAGTCAATATATGTCACTACTTACCCACCATCTCGCACTAAGAAATCAATCTTAGCTGATCTGAAGTGTTCAGTATTACTGGTATTATTCAGTATTAGATTTAGAAGAGTTATAGAAGTGCCTATCTTGTAAAGACAGCTCAGTATTGACAATAATATCCTGCAAACAAGTGAGCTCACTCCAAGTTGTGTCACAAGAATGAGAAGGATTCTTCAAATGGTTTGATTGCACTGTTGCTTCTTGTGAATCAATCTGTCTGAGATATTTGGCTGAAAACAGAAGAAATACTTTTGAGAAGTAAAGCCTTGATTTCTTTTCTTAGACTTTTAGAAGTCTAGAAAATTAGAAAATCAAATCTAAACAAGGTATAAAAATGTTTAGTTTTGAATGAATCAATTGCAATTGTGGCTACAAAGTCAGGCTGCACTTGACACACAGAAATATTGAGACAAAAGAAAAGCAGTGAAAGACAGTGGCTCAGATATTGCTGATTGGTCACTTCATTAGGTACATTCAACTGTTTATTAATGCAACTATCAAATTAGCCAATTACAGTGCACCAACTCAATTTCATCATGTAGACATGGTTGAGCTGATCTGCAGAAGTTCATAGTGAGTATCAGAATAGGGAACAAAGGTGGTTTAAGTCACTTCAAATGTAGCATTGTTGTTGTTCCTAGACGTGCTGGTCTGAGTATTTCAGAAACTGCCGGTCTGCTGCATTTTCCCACACAATCCTCTCTAGTGTTTACAGAGCATAGTCCAAAAAATAAAAAAGATATCCAGTGAGCAGCAGTTCTCTGGCTTTATGGTACCAGAGGCCAGATGAGAATGGGCAGACAACTTCCATCTGGGAAGGCAAAAATAACTCAAATAACCACTTGTTACCTGCCACCTGAGTGGTGTTGATGATCATGTTCATCCCTTAATGACCACAGTCTAACCAACTTCTGATGGCTGCTCCCAGGAGGATACTATGCCATGTCACAAAGCCCAAATCATCTCAAACTGGTTTCTTGATCATGACAATGAGTTCACTGTACTCAAATGACCTCCACTGTCACCAGATCTCAGTCCAATAGAGCACCTTTGGGATGTGGTGGAACGGGAGGTTCACATTATGGATGTGCAGCTGATAAATCTGCAGCAACTGTGTGATCCTTTCACGTCAATATGCACCAAAATCTACAAGGAATGTTTACAACCCCTTGTTGAATCTATGGCATGAAGATTTAGGGCAGTTTTGAATTTTAAAAATGGAGTCCAACTACCAAAGTGTACCGGTAAATATAGCCAACGCATGTTCACATAAGCTACAATGCAGCATATTCTTTAATGTTTTTTTGTTTATGTTTTAAATATACTATAATCTATGTTTTCTGAGAAGTCACAGCCTTCAAAATTATCCAGCTAGTTAATCATGTAAGTGGGACAATTTTTTTATTTTTATTTTAAATCTGACTTATTTTTACAGCATGAAGTTTTTATACAAACCGACTAGCTGCCCACAGCCTGTCAGTCTGTGGGCTGCTAATTGCATACTGGTACCAGTTGGAACAAAATTATATAACAGCATTATTTATTTTATTTTTGGTTCTAAAATTAAATAAGTAGCGTTGGTAACTCACATAGAAACTTATCCATGCTGAAAGTACGTCTAGGAAACGTAACTTTCAGCAGGATTCCTCATCCATAAATTCAGATGTACATCCATTAAGATACTTTACTTACTATCCAGTACCACCTTTTCATTTTTTTATACTATTTTAAATAGCTCCACATCAGGCGATTGGGCTCATCCTAAAATGTAAATGAAAATGTAATTTGTAACATGGCAAATTTGTCCTAGAGACATTGTTTTTTCCATCCTCTACATCTCCTTCTACTAACGTTCAAGGTGTCTGTCTGTGCTGTGTTTCCATAAGCAGTTTCAGTAAGTCATGGTTGTTTTTCTCAGAGCTAAACATCTATAAGTAGAGCTCATCAGTTCTGTGCCCATCTCGGCTCATTGAAGCAAATGCTAATGTCCCGTGAAGGCAAATGCCTCTGCATCATCAGTAGACACACGGTTCCCCCTTCAGCTGGGGAGCCTCTCTGGGCCATTGTGAATCAATGATGTCTCCAAACAGGACAGAGTTTTATAGATTACCTGAGGATACGAGACTAATCAAATGGGAATCACAGAATCCGATTAATTGCAAACAAATGGGAAGCTGAGATCAATGTCCCGCTCCGAGTCTAAATGTTGCACAGCAGGTCACCTATTTCACATGTTATGTTATACTCTGATATATACCTACTCAGTTAAATCATTCACAACACTTAAAAGAAAACTATTCAGGGTCCTTTATCCCTTTGTCTTTTTTTAATCTGGAGACTCAAACAGGCGTTTTGTGGAGATAAGTCTGTATTTGCATGTATGAAGATGACTTACAATACACACCACATGATTTAACTGACATCATGAATACTTGAAAACATGACAGATTTTTCTTTGAATCTAGACCTCCCTTCTTTGTTGGAAAATTTACAACTACAGACTTCCTGTGTCATGCATAACAGGCTTGTCACTGAGAATTAATGTCTCTACTCCTATTTACTACCAAGAAAGAGGAAAAGAGAGGAGTGTGTCTGAACCATTTAAGGGCTACTGTCTTGCAATATTATCTTGACTGTTAATTTTTATTCTGGTAGCTGCGTATTTGAACAGAAAGGCAGAAGACTTTTTTTTTTAAATTTCACAACTAAATGTCAAGTCTGCTTATAGATCTCTCCAATGTTCATCCAACTCACTGAATCTCAGAATAAGTCATATGTGTAATGTAAGCTCTCTGGGTTCACAGTCATAGTCACGACCACTAAGTATAGGCTTCCATCATGCACAAGCTAAAATTAACAAAATGAACAGAAATCAGTGAAGTGGAGATTACACGAATGCTGCAAAGTAGCTTTCAGTAAACTGCATGATGGTTCAGCCTGAAGTTATTTAAATTAATCTAATATCTAAGAGAGTTTAAACATATGCAGTAAAATATGTAATATTCGATACTGCATCCAAACGATTCTGTAATTTATCCTTCCGTGTGTGCTGCAGAAGCTGGACAGACTATTTGTCTTCTCTTATAATGTCCAGCCAGCAGCATGGTATATATTTTCTGCCTCCATACATGCAGCTCCTGTAGTTACAAAAATGTGACGCATGTGGACTCTGCTCTGAAACAAATGAATGTGAGCTTCAGTTGTATGAGGACATCAATTCTGCACGCCTGATGGCAGAATGGAGCAGGTGCGGTACACAAATCACAGGATGTCTACCATAACTCACTATGTGTGCGTGTGTGTGCGTGCACGTGTGCGTGCGCTTTCATGAACATGAACGTGGTGAGGGAAAGCACACACTGACCTTCAAAACCATATTTTTTTCATCAGTTGCTGAGAAGCACTATTAAAAAGAACTTCAAACATAACGCTAAGCCTTTGTTTCTGTTCATGTTCTCTGCATTTCCCTCTATGCTATTTACTATATTTTACACGTTCATAAAATGTATGATTTAAATGCTCACATCTATAAATCACTTGTTATTGTATTTCTGAAGTAAAAACTAAAACCTCCTTTGATGTTGTGATGATTTATCATAACAATTATTTAGCTGCAGTTTTCATTCTTACAAAATAGGAAGCTCAATGTGTCCTGCACTGTGTCATCACTTGCTGTCAGAGCTGATAGCAGTCAACTTTTCAACCTGCTAACACACTTGAAACCAGGGAATAGACCATCACATATTCTGCACTATGATTCATAAATGTTAAGAATTCAGTTTTTGTTGCTCAAGAGACTAAATTTTGAATTTATTGTAGCTTCCTCTGAAATAATACTGCAGTCTTTGTACAAATACTTTGTTTGCAGCAGCCTACAATGCTGGACTTGCTTTGAATTAAATGCTAACATGCTAAAGTATTTTGGTACACTGCTGTTAAAGACACACTGTACACAGGTCAGCAGACCAGATGCTTGTACTTGTTCCAAAGATGGACAGCAAATTAAGAGGTGAAAGAGTTTTTGCAGCTGTGAAACGACATCAGGCAAGCTCCTTCACTTCTGTCTTTAAATCTCGCTTACAAACACCCTTCTATTTCTTGCCTTTCGACCCACTGTGAGATGTTGACTGTGACTTTATTTCACTTTTTATGTACGCCTTTATTGTTAACGTCTACAGTTCTTATATGTCCCCGTATCTTTTTACTGTCTGGTCTGTATTTGTCTTTTATGTTGTGTTTTGGGTTTTGTTTTTTTTAGTCAGTCCTGCTGTTGTTTACTTTGAGTGCTTTTTAAATAACGTGGTGTGGTATGGTAAAATATAAAGATATGATGATTGCTGGCTTTTGCACTGGACTGCACTAACATTTGATAACCTCCCCCTAAAAGCACAGACAAGTTTAATGGGGATTTTTCACAAATGAGAGGTTTGAAGCTTTAAAGCAGTGAAATTTTAACCTGATAGTGGGGTTAGTAGAGACAAAGCACCAAAGTTAGAAGGATTCATCATGTTGAAATATCACAGTCTTGACCATTACGGTGGACTGACAGACCCACAATGGCATCTCAAAAGCCACACTACTGTGGGGCTAAAGAAAGAACAATAAATCCATTGAAGATAGACCCATGCTGTCTTAGAGGTGATAAATATTGTGCTGAAGTGTGCAGAACTTAGGAGTCTGTCTTTGTAATGTATATAAAACTATTGTGAGTAGGGACCAGATTGTGGCTCGAAGCTTAAGTAAACAAGTCCTGTTTGAGGTCATGCAGCAGCCTAGATTTCAGTCCTAATATAGTTTAGAGTGAGTGCCAGATACTACACTGTAACTACCTAGGTATACACAGGCTGCGCTAATGGGGCTGGCAGTGATATACAGAAACAAGCTGGCAGGAGAAACAACTCCAAGGAAATCTTGCCAGAGAAGCTGACTGCAGCTCTAGCCCAACATATTTTACCTTTATAAGGAGAACTGGATCTCCTTTTGCCTTCTGCCTCAATCACATGAATCTCCTGGACTCGGGCAGTAAAACAATGACGTATTGCAACCACTAAAGTTTGTAGAAGATGGGGCTCAGTTTACAGTCAGCTCCAGTGTCCCTTTTGGACAAATTGTTCCTGTCTCTATTGTTTTGTTTTTTTTAATCCCAAAGTCATTTTGCCTTTCAGCAAGAAAAAAAAGGGCTAAGCACCATTTGGAAATATAGTTTTAAAGGAAATTGTTTGAGCTATCCCCCAGGTGAAACTTATATTCTGAAGACATGCATTAAGAATGCCGCTTGCTGACTTTATGTCACCGATACTTTGCTAAGTAATTGCTTTGTGAAAGTGAAAAGGAGCAGTAAAGTGGATGCATAATCAGAGACACTGTTAGGACTCGTCACTGTACGGCAACATGCAGTCAACGGAAACAGCAAAATCCCAAATGCACTCTGTCACTGTCTGCCCATAACACATTTATAACTCTGACCTGGAGTGAGTCTGTGAAAAGAATTGAATACATTTAACCAACATGGTTAATAAGTATGCATATCCATTAAGCCTGTATGAACAGAACAAACCCGCTTAATTCCTCCCTGATTTGTTGGCCCTCCTCCTGCTTCGTACAAGAAAGGAGTTGGAATTGCTTCTTTTGTCTGGAAAACACTGAAATCTGCAGGGATTAACAACGATACTGCAAAGTTAAAAGACTAAGTATTTGCCATCCCGACTTTTCAATATTTCCTCCTCCTATGTCTCATTCTTGCTGCTGCACTGACAATGGTGCTTAGGTGGTGTAATGAGGTATTAACGAATTTGAAATGTCTGTCCACGTGCAGGTGTATGCATTCAATTCCTAATTCTTTTGCCTTTTGTTCTTTTTTTTGCATTTCAGTAAATATGTCTGTCTCTTTGCTTTCTCAAAGAAGCAAGGGGCCTCAGGCAACATGCTACTCTCACATCGCTATCGCTGACTTTATTTGTTTGTATCTACCTGGAATTTTGCAATTGCTCATTTAATGATATCATACAAGAGATGCTAAGACAAAAAGAGTTTAAACTCTGAATGAAGATGATGTAAATGATGAAGAAGCAAACAGGCTGCGAGCAGACTAATTCCAGGGCGCAGCAATTGACTGTTCAGTAGATGCAGAGCGCGGCAGCGCCGGGAGCACATCAAGCAGCGAGTATGTCTGTATAAGAGTGCAGAGCTGTCTGCTTTGAGGATATCATTAACTCAGACACATGAGCACACATAAGTACTCTGAGAAACTGCCTCCTAGAAATGCACGCTTCTTTAAGATGGAAACACTTCGAGTGAGATTTTAAAAAAGGCAGAAAAAAAGTGTTTTTGTTTGACTTTTCTTTGCTTACATGAGAGATTTTAAAGCTTTTCGGGAAACTCTCATATATACTGTTTGGCTGTAGGTAATTAAGTAACACTTGTATGGAACAGAATTGTAAAGAGGGAATAGGGAAAGTCTGTGTAAATACACGGATGTGCATACCAGATGATGTTCTTACCTGGCAGGTCGGAGAAGAGCAGGATGCATTCATTGAAGCCATTAGCCAATAGGCGGTCCCTGAGTTGCTGCAATATAGCTACGCCAATACAGAATGGGAATGAGGAGTTACCCAGGAGCAATGTGTCCCACAGGTGGAAGATCTTGTGCAGTGGAAAAACATCTGTATTGTGGGTACATAAAAAAAAAAAAAAAAACACAACAAAGACAAGATTTTACAAAGTAAGTGAATATGAGAGTGCCTGAAAAGAAACATGCCTCCAGAGATGCTCAATGGGATCCTGCAAATGGGACAATACCATGTAGCATGCACACAGTGAGAAATAGATAATCAGTTTGTGTATAATGAGGATAATTTGCATGTGCACAGTGCGTTTACTTAACATGGCTTTATGGGTTTAAAACGGGGAGCTCACTAAACAAAACTGTGCACTGTCAATGCTGCCTGGAGGGATATTTGATGTGGGGGAGGCAGCTGGAAAAATGTTTCAAGGTGGGTGTTGTTGTGGAAAAATGACAGGAAGAACATCAGGGGGCTGAGGAGCTTTAGAGCAAGAAACCTGCACAGGTTATTCCAAGCCAAATAAAACCACATCCTGATAATACGTCTCAGAGCAGTTATTATTTCAGTCACATTACTCTCAGTGTTTTAAAATTTAAGGTTTCCCTTCTGTATAGATTTATGCATGGGAACCAGCATTGTCCACCTGTTTATATCATCTCGGGGGTTTGTTAAGGTGGATACTAGGCAAGCTGACATGCGTGTGTGTGTGTGGGCAAAATGTGACTGTGGTGAGAGCTGTGAAAATGCCTCGGAGGATCTGCACCGCATTAGCAGTCAGCCGAGTTGGCCGGTGCATGTGAGTGACAGTCAGTGTGTCTGTGTGTGAATGGAAGATGACCCTCCAACCTTGTCTCATATTGGATCGGGGACATTAGCAGTCAGAAGGGCACACCTCGTGAATACTGGACTCACACACAGCCTCAGGGGGAGGATAAGGGTTAAAAGGGTCACAACTCACACTTCCCACACCAGAACTGGTATCTGTGTGTGTGGTTTTAACTGAAGATGTATCACCGAGCAAGGTGAAGGGTTCAAAAACATCAGTGGATAGTGCACATGCAGACTAATCTGGCTTCAATTAGTGTAAATTACAAGTTATGTAATGTCTGTAACAGTCTGCACACTACCACAGCTCTAGTGTAACGATCAAAATTTATATCGACAAGGTAGCAAGTTATTAAAACAGTTGCTGTAAATGACGGTTTGCCTAGAGGGAAAAAGGTTATTTGCATATCATTTAATTTTGGGCCCCTGTTAATATGATCTTTTTTCTGCGCTATACCTGCACTCAGTGAAAGGATCAAAGTGTAATGCTGCCATCCGCTGACAAACCTCATGCTGGGAGCATGCCAAATCCCCACCCCCCACAAAAATGTTTGAAAAAATGTCCCTTTAATAATAATGATGATAATAATATATATGTTTGATGCTACACCGGTAAAGGAAGCATACATATCACAACTAAAACACAAAGATATCTGCCAACCACCTGCATCACTGTGAAGACTGCAACCTGCTAATTTTACACTAAAAATGATTTTTATGAACATTTTCTTTTCCTTTTAATCTAATGCTTAATATTGCTGATCTAAATATCTACATCTAGATCATCCCAAAAGGCTAATAAGACTCCAATCATTTGGCAGTAGTTCACTGGTTGATAAGTTGTGCATTTCTTTTGAAGTACATCAGAAAGTGAGTTTTCACCTTCTCTGTACTTGTTGAAGTTTTACAAAGGCCCCTTTATCATGAGGCCAACTTCAAAAACATCCAGATCAGCACTATCAAAAATTTTAAGACTATAATAACTTTCCAACCCTCTCAAAGTACAAGTTTATAAGGCCACATCTGCAGTAATATGACTTTCATATTAATTTTAAACGATCTCGGTCCAAATTAGCACTTCAGGACCCTTTTCTGAAATAATGCCCATACATACTAATGCATACAGTATAACACATCTTCGGGCATGTGTGAGCTGGTCTGAACAGAAAGTGGACGATTAGTTGCTTTGTTTTTCAGGGAAGCGCATGTAGTGACTAACAAGGGTTTGACCTTAAAGAAAGTGACTTAATCTTGTGTTTGTGTGTACAGAAGGGCCAGATGTGTTAAAAGCATTAGCAAACTATTAGCAAATAACGTTTCTTAGGTGGTGTCCTTTGCATATTTATCCATGCTTGCAGTGTATGCACAGTAAGTACACACCCTTGTCATAGTGACCAGAGGAGACAGTAGATGTCCCCAAGCTCCTCAGACATTGTTTCTGATGTTTTTGATTCTTTAGGAAGTAGGGCTGTGCGATATGACCAAAATCTCATATCCCGATATAAGAATTTTATCGTCCCGATAACGATATAAATCACAAAAATGTAACATTTTCTGTAAATTCTGTGAATCTCGGGCAGCTCGACTTGCGGGAAGTGTTTTCAGCTGCGCGTCATGTAGCTGGAGTCGAGTGTTTTACCAGATGCATGAAACGATACATTTTTAGACACAAGTTGTAACGGCCGCCGTTTTCTTTGTGAGTATTTATTACACGGCGTGCTGCGGGGAAAAGCCTGTTCTAACGTTTGAGTCCAAGGTTTACTTTTTAGCACCTGGTGGCTCTTTTTTATTTCTCATCCGTAAATAATCTTCTCTTTCACGTGATTCCGTTTATTTTGAAAAGTCTAAACAGGATCTTGAGCTTTATTGTGAAAGGTTTATGTGGAACATAAACAAGCGGAATCGCGATGGTGTTACCGTCGTTGTTGCTAACGACAACGCATAAAAATAGGCGCTTGTCCGTCAGTAGTGTGGTTATATTAAATCGTCGGGATTTATATTAGAGAATGTTTCTGACGTTATATTGTTGTCTTTTGTTGCAGACACCAGGTGCCGAGGTCCTGCCTCAACCTCCTTCAGACCAATTGGTGAGTGACACACCCACTTCATTCTTCCAACAGGTTACACATAATTTTTTTGTATTTGGCATCAAGTATATGTGTCAGTTGGGCCTAGTGCATAAATGAAATGCACTTTAATTGTACTAAAACAATCAGTTTTAGTCGAAGTTAACCAAAACCAACATTAGCATTAGGATAAAGTAATTGTCTATACCATTTGTTAGTCCAAACTTTCCCTTAAAGCATCAGCTTGATCCTGACAAAATTTGATATTTTTGTCGTTTTACACATGTTTTTGTCAAAATAAGCTCCCGCTGATCAGTTTACATGATTTAATTTCTGGGGAAATAGATGGCTGTACATCAGTGTTGGGTTTAGAGCTTTTATTGACAACAGCAGGAGAAGTTAGAAGTCAGGAATGTGAACTCTACACGTGTTCAGTCGTCATGTCCTCATATTGTTTTAAGCTGTGAAGGACAGGAGTGTGTTTCAGTTGCCTTCCTCATGTGGTAGGCCCAACAACTCTAGTGTGTGTTACACTGTCCTCATATCGTTGGGTAGCAGAACTGTACAGTGTTAAGTGTCTATAGAATCTGGTATAAGGAAGTCAGATTCTTCTGTAATAATATTCACTGATACAAATATGATCTGTAGTTAATTAAATATAAGAGAAAGAGAGAAGTTTAAGAAATTAATATAGCCACTGCAGTGACCATCAAAACGATGAAAAAATATTGCTGTAAACAGTTTATTTTGCGACACCACGAAAAAAACGATAGCGTAAAATGAAACGATAGACGTTTTTATATTGTCATCCGATATATATCGTTATATCGAACAGTCCTATTAGGGAGGTTAGATTCTTGTTTTGTTTTTTTACTCTACCACCTGCATCCTTGGTGCCCTTAAAACTGGAAGAAACTCAGAGGTAAGATGGATTATACAAAATCCAAATCCAGCCCACCAAAACAACGTAGAGATACCATTAATAAATATAGAAGAGTTTTTTTTTAAAAAGCATCATGCTCTCCTCAAGGTTCTCTTGAGGGAGGCAAGCATGCCGATAATTGTTAATGCATTTTTTATCATTTTTCAAATCCATATTCATTAAAGGATTTTTATTTTTATCATCCTGGAGTCGAGCGCCTGGGATTGATTTTGTTTGCCACATCCTACCCGTGTTCTACCACATACTGTATTCTTTCCTCTGTCTCATATCACCTCTAAAATATTTTCAAGGCCTTCATTTACAAATGTATTATTGATCGCTTTAAATTCATGCACTCTAATCAATACTTTTCCAAACAGTCGTCACTCTAACTGGCTATTTTATCTTTATTTCATGAAATACTTCAAGCAAAGCTGGATGTTTATTTAGCAAGTTTGTATTCTTTACACAGACAGGCAGAATTGCAGTTGTAACTTCAGATCGTTAGTATGGATTTTATACATTCTGGGCAATTACTTTATTATTTATTCCGACGTTCTATTTCATTATTAAATGACTTTACTCTGTGCAGGCTGAAAAAAATGTACTCAAGTAAATCAGGTCCTTTCTCTGGCAGATTTTATAGATTCACTGCAAACCCAGCTCAGCAAAACAACTGCACCTGAACTGTGAGCTGTCATATTTCATGTTATAAATTACTAAGTAATAACTGAACTCCCCTCATGTGAGATGAAATTGAAAGTTCTGAATAAAGCCAGCAGTGGTTGATAGTTTTCATCAGAATATGTGTTTTTTGTTCTTTTCTCGCTTTGAATACAACACACATTTGAGCAGCTGATTTATCTTGTTGGTCACAAGTTGGATTTTTTACTATTTATCCGGATAAATACAAAATTAAAAAAACAAAAGAAGAAGCTGTGCCGGTCAACATCTCAGCTGATGCCGGACTGAGCGACTCTGTTCTTTCCCTACAGGACTGGAATTAATTAGCAGCGATAGTAAAGGTCACCATGACCAAAATAAATTTAAAAAAAAACCTACAGAACTCGAAATTTGAGCCAATGACCTTTTCAGTCCTTTTTATTTGCACTCAGATGAAAAGCTGACTTCAAATATCCTGTGAAAGTTTTTGATTACACTCAGTGCCACATCAAGCCAGGGCATTGTGGGTGAAAAAAAAAAAAAGAGTACTTACGTGTAAACATTGTTAGGAACCAGGGAATAGCATAAAGCTGTGCGGAAAAAGAAAAGAGAAAAAAGATGATGACATAAGCATAACTTATACATTGGGGAAAATAATAATATGATCCCCTCCTGAATTTTTAAGTTTGCTCACACACACATGGTAATAAACAGTCTTTAAGTTTTATGGTAGTTTCATTTTAATGGAGAGAGACAGAATGTCAACTAAAAATCCAGAAATAACACATAACAGCATGAATTTTGGCTGCCACAGGTTGTGTGCCCATATTGCACACAGATTACAATCGATTGATCGATTATTCAATTATAGATAAGTTGTTATATGTAAGTACACCTGTCCAAACAATTCATTTCGTGGGTAAGACCAAAGAACTGTCAAAGGACGTCAGGGACAAGACTGTGAACCTGCACAAAGACCATCAGAAAAAAGCTTGGAGAGAAGCTGACAAATGCTGGTCCAATTATTCAGAAATGGAAGAAATTTAAATGATTTACAGAAGACTTGGGAGAATAGGGCTGGGACCAGATGAAACCAAAATCGAGCTCTTTTGCATCAACTCATCCTGACTTGCTGGGAGGAAGAAAAATGCTGAGTATGACCCAAAAAACACAATCCCCACGGTCAAACACAGAGGTAGAAACATTACTCTTGGACTTTTTTCTGCTAAGTTTACAGGATGACATCACCACACTGAGGGGCCAAAGGACAGGGCCATCTACTGTACCATAAAAAGAAAAGGCAAAAAAGAAAAGCTGAAGCTTTGAGCTGCCAAGCAGCAAGTAAGAAAAGGATTTAGAGAGTCTCTGTAAAGAGGGGTGGGCTAGAATCCCTCCTGAGATGTGTGCAAACCTGGTGACCAGCTAAAAGAAACGTCTGACCACTGAGCTTGCCAACAAGGGATTCTCCTCCAGTTGCTATGTTCTGCTTGGGGATAAAATACTTATTTGACTCTCATTCAATTAAAATGAAACTAGCACAAAAATTTAAGACTGTTCATTTCTTTGGAAGAGAGCAAACTTACCAATTCAGCAGGGGATCACATACAGCATTCATGTGTGCGTAGTATTCAACACATCAACTCAAAATAACACGCTAAGACTCAATCTCTGAGAAAAGCAGCACACATGGCTGTGAATCTCCACAGCTAATAAACCGTAACAGCAATAAAGAGCAAACTGCTGACTTTGGTTATAAGTCGACGGGAAAAACGCTAACAATGAAAATGAATCTCAATATACTGATCTTGTCATTTGTCATTCGTCCTTTCTTTCTCTCTTATTTACTCTCTGCACTTCCCTGGGAGGAAAAGCATAAAATTGAAATGAAATAAGGCACACAGACAGATACAGACACACACACACACACACACTACGCCATTAACCAACTGTTCTAGCAACTGCCAATTGCTGGCCACTGTCACCAAGGCTTTGTAAATTTCAGCGGCAAAAGCTCTGGAGCAGCAACAGCGGAGTTATCTCAGCCAGTTTACTGATTGCTAATTGCGAGGGAGCTGGTGACTGTTCAGTGGACCTCTTGTGTGCCTAAGTGTGACGAGACGGCCACTGCACTCAGAGTCTCATCCTCAGCCGCAACAGCCCAGCAGCAGGACTGCGAGTACAGCCAGATTGGATTAGCGTAGGTGTAAATGGCAGACTCAGGAGAGGCGATGTAGCCAAAATTGAAAGTGGCCCTGAATTAAACCACTGGCAACATGCAATTTGACTCTGCTGGAGCGGAGTCCAGGAACTCTGCAGCATTTCCAAAGATTACTTGTGGTTTCTGCATGTTTGCACAACATTTTTGGTTTTTTCTTTCTTTCTGAAAGACAAAGTGTGTTGAACTAGCCATGTTCCGGTTTGCATGTATGAGAAATCCATTCATACTGCAGTGACATTCGGCCTTTTAGTGCAGATGGATTTACTGCCTGAGTAAAACAACAGCTCAGAGTGTGCTCTGCAGTTCACAAAGGGAAAAGGGATTTATTATATATAAAGTCTGATTACTGGGACTGAAATCAAGCATGAAAGCTGTATCAACAAAGAGTGTTCCAGTATTGCCCTGGCCTAACAACAAAAGCAAGCATACAAAGTCCCCTTTGAAATGGTAGTACTGTACATGCTCTAAATGACAACCCAGAATGATAAGCAGTTTTTGGAAGGCCCAAGTCTGAACAATGAAGGCGCAAAAGACTAAAATAATTACAACAGGGCATCTGTTTAGCATAAAAACATGTTTAAACAGCCAAAAAAAAAGCAAAATCACCTGCAGGCTACATTTTTTTCTCCATACACTTTCATATTCTGACAATCAACAAGCACAGTTTGGTGCTTCACTTGCTCCATTTTACAGCTGCAATATCAGACACTGAGGAAATAGAGACTTAAATCCCTGACTCCTCTGTGATAAAGACCCCACTTTTCATCGGGTAACGTCTCAGAGGCCGAGCTGTGGATGACACACATTCATCAGCACACAAACTGAAACCCTGGAGAGACGGTGGAGACTTTAACCTTGTCACTGTCTGAGCAGAGCCGTAAGAAGGAAAGCAAAGGGCGAGGAGAGGTGGCGCAAAGTAAGAGAAATAAGGTAAGCCTGACAGAGGACAATCATTAAGTGTGCCTTGCAGACATTAGCCGCTGTATAAATCATTACCAGCGGACTATGGGGAAAACTTGACCCTGGCCACAAATTCTGGAAACGGGGATGTGGAACAAAAAATGTCATTGACTATGAAAAGATATACGTAACAATCTATGGATGGTCATTTTCTTTGTCCCCTGGCAATGAGACACTAAGAATATTTTTGTACTATTTTTGACTTGCCATTAAATATACATTTGCAATAACAAAAAAATGTTAATAACCAGGCATGTCCTACACTGCTGACTTTTATTTTCATCACTCTGCCAGAACACTTGCACTCTTGGTAACTTACATCTGGGATGAAGCCAATCTCATTTAGATGGTTGCTTAGCTCTGGGTCATGGAAGGCAATCATTTGAGAGAAGACAGTCAAGTACTCTGAAAAAGAGGCAAAAGGTCCATAAAGAGTGTACTGAGTAGTTTGAGTGTTCAGGCGTGAAGAACAGTAGGTCTGACCAAACAAAGCTCTATAGTAACCAGTAGAAAATACAACCAACAGTGTTGAGCCACCTCTCGTTTCTTTATAGTTTGCAAGAAAAATTAAACATAGGTGCAGCAATTTATTGAAACATATGCAAACATAAATGAAATAAAGTATATAAGGTGATTTTTTACAATTTTAATGAGCTTGAAAGTCAATATTCCCTTCAATAGGCAAGGCAAGGCAAGTTTATTTATATAGCACAATTCAACAACAAGGTGATTCAAAGTGCTTTACAGAGACATTAAAAAAACGAAAACAATAAAAAGCATGATTTAAAATTGATTAAAAAAAACAGTAGATAAAATCAGAACAGTAGATAAAATATAAGTTTTGAAATTTAAGCTTAAAAGTGTGGATTTGGTGCTTTATTCAAATGCAGCTGAGAATAGGTGAGTCTTCAACCTGGATTTAAATAAACTGAGTGTTTCAGCTGATCTGAGGCTTTCTGGGAGTTTGTTCCAGATATAAGGAGCCTAAAAGCTGAATGCAGCTTCTCCGTGTCTGGTTCTGACTCTGGGAACTGATAAAAAACCAGATCCAGATGACCTGAGGGATCTGGAAGGTTCATACTGGGTCAGGAGGTCACTGATGTATTTTGGTCCTACACCATTCACCAGTGGGAGCATGTAAATGTTAAACAGAAGGGGTCCCAAGATGGAACCTTGTGGTTCTGTCTAAAACCTGACTGGAAGGCGTCATAGCAGTTATTAGGTAATAGCCTCCCCACAGTCAAAATCTCAACATTACTGAAGCAGTGTGGGCTCATCTTGACAAAGAAGAGAAGAAAAGGCAGCCAACATCCAAAGAAGAGCTTTGAAATGTCCTTCAAGAAGACTGGAGAACTATTCCCAACGACTACTTACATAGAATAGAATAGAATAGAATAAAATTCAACTTTATTGTCATTGCACATGCACAGGTACAGGGCAACGAAATGCAGTTTGCATCCATCCAGAAGTGCTTTAGTGATATAGATATATTACAATATATATTAGCAATAATATAGATATGTAAGTATATTACAGAAATGGGTCTATTATGGTATGTTATAATGTACACGGTATGAAGTATGTTGTGAATATTCTATAACTATAAGTATGTACAGGCTGTAGTGAGTACAAGCTATGTACAGGATATGAACAGGATATAAATATGAAAAACTATACAGAATATGAAATAAATAACTTTACAGAAATCTGAGATATAGAGTTATACAGAAATGGGAACTATGCAAGTTGTAAACAGTTGTAGGGTTAAAAATTATCGTATGTACAGAATGATTATTTACACAGAGCTATACAGTAGTGCAGTTAAGATAAGTGAGATATGTGGATAATTTCTACAGAGGCTATATAAAGTGCTAGTGGTTGTGAGTGGTGGTTCAGTTCATTTTATTATTGTGTGTTTGAGGGTACAGTTGTCCATTGTGGGTGTGTGTATGTTCAGTCCATGAGTTTAACGTGGGTCAGATGTCAGGAGGCAGAGTTCAGGAGTCTGACAGCTGTGGGGAAGAAGCTGTTCCGGTACCTGGTGGTCTTAGTCCGGAGGCTCCTGTAGCGCCTCTCAGAGGGCAGGAGGGTGAAGAGTCCATGTGATGGGTGACTGGGGTCCCTGATGATTTTACCAGCCCTTTTCAGACACCGCTTCCTGTAGATGTCTTTTATGGCAGGAAGTGGTGCTCCGGCGATGCGCTGGGCAGTTTTCATGACCCTCTGCAACGCCTTCCGGTCCGAGGCAGAGCAGTTCCTGTACCAGACTGTTATACAGTTGGTCAGGATGCTCTCGATGGTGCAACGATAGAAGTTCACCAGGATGTCTGAGGACAGGTGGTTCTTCCTCAGAGTCCTCAAGAAGAAGAGGCACTGGTGAGCCTTCTTGACCAGCTTGGAACAGTTGGTCGTCCAGGTGAGATCCTCGGAGATGTGGACTCCCAGAAACTTGAAGCTGCTCACACGCTTAATGTGGATGGGTGGATGTGGGTCAGCATTCCTCCTGTAGTCCACGATGAGCTCCTTGGTCTTCTCGGTGTTAAGCAGCAGGTTGTTTGTGTCGCACCACTCAGCCAGACGATCCACCTCCGCCCTGTAGGCGGCCTCATCGTTGTCACTGATGAGGCCAATCACCGCGGTGTCATATGCAAACTTAATGATGGTGTTGGAACCATCAGCCGGTCTGCAGTCATGGGTGAAGAGGGAGTAGAGGAAACGGCTCATCACACAGCCTTGTGGTACACCGGTGTTCATTGTGATTGTAGATGAGCAGCGGTTATCCAGCCAGACATGTTGGGGGCGGTTGGTCAGGAAGTCCAGTAACCATTTGCAGATGAGGGAACTGATGCCCAGGTCTGTCAGTTTCCTGATGAGTTGTGAGGGGTGGATTGTATTGAACGCTGAACTGAAGTCTATAAACAGCATTCTGGCGTAGGTGTTGTTGTTGTCCAGGTGTGAGAGGACAGAGTGCATTGCGATGGAGACTGCATCCTCTGTGCTCCTGTTCTGGCGGTATGCGAATTGGTGGGGGTCCAGGGTGGGGGGGAGACAGGATTTGAAGTGTGCTAGGACCAGCTGCTCTAAGCACTTAGTGATGATGGGGGTGAGTGCTACTGGGCGGTAGTCATTGAGGCAAGATGGGTTGGAGTTTTTGGGTATCGGGACGATGGAGGTGGATTTGAAGCAGGCCGGTACCACAGCGTGGGCCAAGGACAGGTTGAATATGTCTGTCAGCACTCCTGCAAGCTCCCCAGAACACGCTCTGAGAACACGCCCGGGGATGCCATCAGGGCCTGCAGCCTTGTGGACATTGATCCTGCTCAGCACCGCTCCTACATCGGTGGGGGAGAGAGTCAGAGGTTGGTGGTCTGGCGTCACGTCTGCTTTGGTTGTGGTTGTGGGGTTCCCTCGCTCAAAACGAGCATAAAAGTTGTTGAGCTCGTTGAGGAAGGAGACATCAGAGGATGCGGGGGAGGGTTTAGTGGTCCTGTAGTCTGAGATGGTCTGGAGTCCTTGCCACATGCGTCGGGGGTTGGAGTTGGAGAAGTGTTCTTCTACCTTCTTTTTGTAATGGTGTTTGGCTTTTTTGATGCCCTTCTTTAGATTAGCCCTGGCTGTACTGTAGGCGTGTGCATCTCCTGACCTAAAGGTGGTGTTGCGGGCCTTCAGGAGGAGACGAACATCCCGGTTCATCCAAGGCTTCTGGTTGGGGTACATGGTGATACATCATGGAGAAGCTCACGGCTCTCCAATGGGAGATTGAGAGGCCAGTGTTGGACTGTTAGAACAGCTTTGAAATTCATATGAGCTGTTCGCACTAAAGTAAAAAGCACCATCACTTCATGCAGATACCCTTTCGGCGCCAGCTGCGGTCGCAAGGCTGCAGCCGAACAAAAACACATGCTGTCCTCCCAGGAGCCCAGCATGAGTAGAGGTCTCTTTTTTTCCCTCTTGTACTTTCCCATTGTAGTGTATATTTCAGTGTTTTTTTCTGTAACGCTACCGAAACCACATCGAAAGGAGCCAGCTGAGGTGGTTCGGGCATCTGACAAGGATGCCCCCTGGGCGCCTCCTGGGTGAGGTGTTCCAGGCATGTCCCACCGGGAGGAGGCCCCGGGGCAGACCCAGGACACGCTGGAGAGATTATATCTCTCGGCTGGCCTGGGAACGCCTTGGTATTCCCCCGGATAAGCTGGAGGAGGTGGCTGGGGAGAGGGAGGTCTGGGCCTCTTTGCTTAGGCTGCTGCCCCCGCGACCCGGCCCCGGACAAAGCGGATGAAGATGGATGGATGGATGGATGGCTACCGATCTCCGACCTGTATCCTCATCTCTGTGTTGTGTGTGTAAGGTCGGAGGGGGGGGGTCCTATTTCACTGCAGGGCAACCTGCACGTGGCAAATAAAGCCTTGATTGATTGATTGATTGATTGATTGATTGAAATGTAAAGCAATCAGACTAAGAGAGTTCAGGCTGTGCTGAAGAATAAAGGTGGTCATACCAAATGTTGACTATTGACTCAGTTTTTTCCTTATATACTGCATTGCTATGTATATTTGTACACGTTTCAATAAACTGCTGAACCTATTTCTCTTTTTTCAAGCAAAATATAAAGAAATGAGGGGTGGTGCAGTATTGTTCATCAAAGAAAAACATACACAAACGTGACTCAGAAAAGCTTGAGTGTAGTAATTCCATCAAGTGAATCAGTTTTATTGAAATTTAGTCAACTCTTATGTGTTACCCACATGTTGCTCGTACTCTCCTGATCCACTTTTCAGCCTTTCTCAACCTCAGTACATAGTGAATGTAAACTCATGCTGCACAAAGCTGTGCAAGCCCCATTTCTTCACACAGTTCATCTACAAAGGAGCTCTGACCAGAAAGATAAACATTAGACAGCTCTCTCCAGGGCATCTAGCAGGGGAAGAAATGATAATAGTCACATTCCCCATGGAGTTCAAGAGGTGTATGGTGCAGCTGTTTATCAGTCACGTACGAATTGCCTGTGACATTTCTCTGCAGGCACTTGCAGTTTCATTTGTTTCCCTATCTCTAAATGATGCGACTCAGCTGCAAACTCCATTAAGAAAGACTGAAATTAGTTTTCAGAGCTTAGAAGCAACATGGAGCCAAAATTTAATCAACATTGAGCTGACGGGCTGATGCTCAGTGCCAGCCGATGATAATTTGCTTTTGAACTTAACTGAATGCTCAGACAACGTTTAATGCTTATTACTTAACTTGCAGTTGACTACATATGATAACCGGTAGAAATGACAACAAGTAATAAAATAATATGGAACAGCGTCTGCTCGAAGAATGAAAACTGAATATTTCATTAGTGCGTAAGTAACTCTCTGAGTTGTGCGAAGATTACTCAAGTATAGCTTACCTTGGATCACATGAGAGTTGTCCTTCAGAAAAAAGTTGTACAAGTACTTGGGGATGAAGGCAGACATGCAGGCATATGCCAAAGCTGGGAAGAGAATCAGATAAAAATGAAAGTATGAAAAGTATGAAAATAAAATGGAGATAAAATACTAGTTAGCTACTTGAGTTCACATTAAAAGTCTTGCCTTCATTGTTGAAATTCAGATATAGAAAGGGGGCACAAAGCGAATCCAAACCTGAAGTGAAAATCAAGTCAGAACAGCTCATGATCTTCACACAAATTCAACTGTAGGGTCAAGAAATTTAACAAGGAATTTGAAAAGTGTGGCATGACCACCACCTAGTGTCTATTTATGTACAGTACAATAATAAATAGTGCGAGTTACAAGAGAATGACTGACCCTGCCAGTAGACCAGGTCAGGGTGAGACACCACCCACGCTTTCAACACACGTCTGAACTTGATGTGGCCCTGGGGAGATGACAGCAGCTCATCATATTGGTGGCACCGTGGGATGTCCACTTCAATCTGTAAGCATGTGCACGAAAAGACAAAAGAGATTGAATGAAGTTAGATTAAATCCACTTGTATACACGGCGTAACATGCATTTTTAAACAGCTGTGTACCTGTCTGTCAGTTGGTATGGGAGTATCCTTGTCTATACCTTCATATTTAGCTTGAATGTCACCCTGTGCAAAAGAAGGAGAGTAAGCGGTACCACAAACAAATATAAAAATGCAACTTTTCATGATTTATTTTGTACCTCAATGCCCAGCAAGCCAGCCCACGCCAGCCCTCGTACAAGTGGGGGAATGTCCACTCTGGCTTCTTTCCACACTAGGGTCTTCTTGTACGGGTAGGCCTAAAGTCAAAGCAATACATTATTGAGTCCCAGTCTAACAATAACACGTTTAAACAACAAATACTACAAATACAGGACAGAAACTGAGGAAATGCTTTTGCATGCTGAGTGCTGCATATGAATTTGTATGGAGCCCCGACCTTGAGCAATCTGTCAAAGAGGATGATGCGGATGAGCTGGTACTCGGTGTCTCTTTCACGGATGATGAGTGGCAGCGTGACGGCGGCCGACAGTTCATTGCTGCTGTTGGACTGGGGCAAACTCGACTGTCTGGAGGAGGGAGAAATAAGCAGAGGGGGGGTATGACATTTCTCAAGCTAAAATAAATGATGAAGTAAGGTGTAAAATACTAAAGGGGAGGAGAGGATGACAAGAGCAACTTCAAGATTGAGAGCACTTACTCGTCTTCGAGGAGAGGGTAATAGGCTTCTCTGGCTACATCTTTCAACCTCTGGGGGGAAAAAAAGACCACTTATGGTAAAAACAGTAACAGAAGTTTATAGTTTCTATAAATATCTAGTCTCTATAGTAATTTATAGTTTCTATTGCAAGTGCAATTTTACTGCAGTTGCAATACAGCAAGGCAACATTAAAAGATTTTGTCAACTAATAAAAACACACTTATTAATACAGAAGTACGAGTGGCATAATGACTGCAGTTGTTTTCAGTATATCAAAGGAAGCCCAGAAGGCTGCAGATAGTGCAGGAGTGTTCATAAAGAAATGTACACATTTTACGGTCTTACATTTCTGAGTTGGCACAGAGACAGCGTCACTGTCGTGTCATCGAGCAAGAAACTCCGATCCCTGCCCTGGCCAAACGTCTCCCCATCCTCCAAGACGAAACTGAAAAGGAGATGCAATCAAGATGCAGACAGGCTCAAAATTTAAATAAAAACTGCCAACCGCTCAGTCTTTTGTGTTTGTGCATATGTTGTTTTATACTTGGGCAGTGTGGAGATCGGTGGTTTGGACTGAATGATTTCCTGGTTGGTGAGCTCCTTTTCTAGGTCTCCACCTGCCAGACACCACAGATGATAAACCTCATCTATGGCCCGCTCCGACAGGTAATCCTCATCGTCGTCTAATAGCACACACACAAACATATACACACACACAAAAAGAGTAAAAACCCAACAGGCACAGGTGGCTCTACAACATATGAAAATAAATGGTGAAAGTAGTGACTGTTTGAAAAGGAAATGACACTAATAAAGTCTTTTTTTTAATTATTTCATCTGGCCTGCAACAAATAAAATAAACAGCGTAAATCTAAGGAAATCGCTTCCAGAACTAGAAAGCAGGAAAAAACAAAACTTTCTCATTTCTACTGTCAAGATGTTCTCGACAGTGGAAAGCTGTTGGTGTGGTGAAGAGAAAAGAGAGTTTGGAATTAAATACAGGACTGTATGGTATGTGAAAAGGAGGATAAAACAATGCTACGACTTTATTAGTAAAGGAACACTTAATTAAAGCAATTTCTGGATAATCTGTTCTGCTTTAAGAGTGTTTTTAAGGTTTTTAATCAAAGGAAAGTAGTTCGACATATGGTTTGTGTATGTCCGACGTTGTTGTGTGTTTCAGTGTCTGTGTAAGTCTGCATATTTGTTTGTGTGTAAGTGGGTAAGACCTTTGCAAAGGTCACTGATGTCGTCTGGGAGCACCAGATGTGCACAGCGCAGGGATGAGGAGAACAGGCTGACAGGCTTCTGGAAGGGTGTGTAGTGGCAGGAGATGCTATTAAAAACAGGGTCTTGCAGTAGTTCTGCAGGGGTTGGCCTATATTATGTATAAAAGTCAAAAGACATGATTATCATGACACCAAAAAAGATTTTCTTTTTAACTTAATGTCTAATGACCTGCAATAGGATATGAAATCCAACAGAAACTGGATTTACCTTTTAGATGGAAGAAAGGTCAAGCACTTCCTTAATAACTCAAGAACACTGTCAGGCAGCTCCTGTAAATATTATACAAATATGATCAACGCTGTCATAAATGGAACAGACACACCGCATTGATGCTTCCCAATAAGAGTCAAGAAATATTAGTGAGCATTTGCACAGTTGTTTAAGAGTGTCCATCGCCAAGACAACCTGGTTAACCTAGCAGTGTTTTCCATGGTGGAAGAAACCAGAACTCCAGGATAATGACGTGTACAAGCACTGAGAGAACATGCAAACTTCACATAAAAGGGCCCTGGCCATATTGAAACTGCTTCCCAACTTACATTATGTCACATTTTCAAATATAATAATGCATGAAATCTCTTTCTGTTTCTTTGTTTCTTTGTCCATAAACTCCTAAAAATCCATAAAATCTACTACCCTTTCAAAAAAACTTTTTGTGACATTAAGTACAAGCCAAACAAAACCGTAGCATGAGCATGTACTAGTTACAAAACTTCTAGGGATTTGCATGTAACAGACAGTGCTTAAATAAGCCACAGAGTGTGCAGAAGACGTCAATAATGACATCTGCAGAAAAGACCATTGCTGCTAACTTTCCCTCAATTCAGGATTTGTACAAATCCAGAATCAGGAAACGAACAGGCAATATCACTGCAGACCCATCACACCCCACACAAAACCTGTTCTAACGCCCCTCCTCTGGTAGGCGCTACAGAGCACTGTACGACTAAACAAGCAGACAAACACAGTATCTTTCCACAGTCCGTCACTCTGATGAACACTTAGAATGGTCACATAGTGTCCGTACATAAACATCCACCATACCTGCTGCTGGATGAAAGCATACTGTATATACTGTTTTTGTTTGTCTTTTATATCCATTCATCATCATACATACCTATATAAGATATTTTTGTTTGAATCACAAACTCCACCATTTATGTAAAAAATATTCAATAATTATTTGAGTGAAATCAACCACCCAAACAACTAAAATAATTTAGGTGAGTAAACAACAATATTTTTAGACTGAATATATGTACAATCTGGTTCGTGCTGTTTAGATTTCAGAACCTACATTTAGGTATCCAATTAGCATGAAGATCAAAGACATCAAAACACAGCCAACCTAGAGATAAATGTAGGTTTTACACGTGACTATAATACTGTGATGATAAATCCAACTTTAATGACTCTGTATTTTTATCAGAAAACAAAAACCTAACTGCCCATCGTCACAACATTTGTCTGCATGATTCATAAGTAGGCTTATTCACGTCGTACTCAGATCACGCCTATATTTAAACTTCTCTTTGATTTCATCTGCAAACGCTGAAAGTATATCTTGAATAGTTGTGACTTTAATGTGTTGACAAAATCTGGCCATAGACAGACAGAAAGCATTCAAAATGTCTTTTATGGAGTTTATGTTATAGTAGGTTTCACACACACACATACAGACAACACCAGCTATGACATTGCTGCCGGTCAAACAGACATTAGGTTTACCTTAATGGTATCCAAGCAACCATGTTCCTCAGCAAGGACAGTGACAATGTCATCCATGCAACCTAAGGAGGACAAACAACATCGCCACTTAAGCCTAAACGAGACTAGAGGCACAATTTTTTCTGTGCTCTGAATAACCCAGATGACCTTTGTACTCACCCAGGGTTAAAATGAATTTCAGCCTCTCGCTTATATCAATATTCTGCAGGAGTCTTCTGCCCTGCAATTGATTCGATTTTAAGATGGAATTTCTAAACAAAAATCCAAAATCTTGCATGAATGTTTATTAAGAATTCTTACCGCACACAATTCAAAGAGCAAAATGCCGAGCGACCAGACATCAGACTTTGGTCCCGAGGGCAGAGGAGCTTCATCACGGGAAGGGTCACTGGGGTGGAAGGAGCCCTGAGCGATCACCTCTGGAGCAAGGTATGATGGGTACCTGAGGCAAAAATGACAGAGCAGATAAGTATTGCACTTTTATAAGCCTCAGAATAAGACAAATTATAAACAGCAAGTTAATTAAGGCTTTAAACCCCACAGGGAATTTGCTGAATTTCTGTTTTATATCTAATATGACATCTTCTTTATTACTCTATGTAAAGTGTTGTTATTGTTCTTGTTAATAAATGATGTCCAAACAGCTGTTCCTCAAAGCGAAAGCTGTTTGTCAGTTACATTTATTGAACTTTCAACACCAAATGTTTCATGAAAGTCACAGGAATGTGCCATCATTTCTCTTCTCAGTCTGCAAAAGGATATTACACAGATACTTGGTAGAACATGAAGACCTTTGGATTGTGATCAAAGCCCAAAGATCTGTTACAGTTCCTTAATCAGGATGCCCTAAAAGCTGGTTTCTGTGAAAAAGGATATGAGCCAATTATGCATCATTTTTACGGTCAATTGCCTGTTTTTTGTTGAGTAACAGAAACCAGATATGCGTGAAGACTTGACCCTTTACACTGAGCTAACTGAAGGAAAAAAAGAGAAGAAAAGGACTTACCCAATGGGAAAATCCACATCTGCCCCGTGATCAGTCATGTGATAAAGGCCGAACTTTGCCAGCTTGACGTTCCCCTGCAAAGACAAGCTCGACATTAGAGTGCAAGACCTTTTTTTCCAATTTCTTTAAAACTAGACAGTAACTCAGGCTAGCGTAAACCTGATGACTTTGATAGAAACAGTACCTTGCAGTCCATGAGGACATTGTTTGGGCCGAGGGCTCGGTGCACCAAACCATTTTTGTTCATAAACTCCAGGCCTTCAAGAACCTCATAGGCTATTTGCAGCACCTTTTCTGCACTAGCACAAACAGAAACCTTTTTTATTGTTAATGCGCTGAAAAGTGTACATCACATGAAAAACCTTATGAACAATAAGGTTTAAAGGGAACTGTTCAAAAGTGAAAGTAAAGAAAGGTAAAATAACAATGAATCATTCACATCAGTCACATTCACATTTTTTGTGTATTGCTGTCTGGTTAGTTTTGGTCGTTTTACCTGGGTGCGTTTTCTGGTTTTTGGAAAATGCTTAAACAGTTCTCATAGTGTTCAGCAACAACGATCAGCCGTTCTGAAGAGCAAGAAAAAAAAGATAATGATTATTAAAACCAGCAATAGGGTCACTATTGATAATACACCTGGACTAATTCTCAGACTAATGTAACTAATTCTGGACTAATGTAACTGTAACTTCGGTCGTTGCTGTGCTTTTTGGAAGTCGAATTTCCCAGAGGAACCCACCCGAGGGATTAATAAAGTTCTATCTTATCTTATCTTATCTTAATTCGAAATCTAGCAAGAAGGATAAAAGGTTGAGATACAAATACAATCAAGACTTTTGCTGTCGGAAAGGCAAATTTCAGAAAGAAAAACAAAAAACTTCTGGATTTGTATTTTCCAAATGTTCACAACCATTATGTAAGGATGGTGTTTGAAGGACTCCTTAATGACATACTATGTAGTACATGTCATGTTTCCCACTTGTAAATACATAGATATACATTCAGTGGCCACTTTGTTAGGTACAACTAATTAGAAAAATCACATAGCAGCAAATCAACACATTTAAGCATGTAGAGTCAAGCCAATCTACTGAAGTTCAAACTGAGCGTCAGAATGGGGTAGAAAGGTGACCTCAGTGACTTTGAACATGACAATGGTTGTTGGTGCCAGATGGGCTGGTTTGAGTGAGTGGCAATTCTCTGGGAGAAAATCCTTTGTTGATGTCAGAAGTCAGAGAAGAAAACTCTAATAACAACTTGGAGCATCGCTGAATACGCAACATGTGGAACCTTGAAGCAGATGGGCTTACAGCAGCAGAAAACACCAGGTGCTAATCCTGTCAGCAAAGAACAGGAAACAGGCTACAGTTTGCACAGGATAAGCAAAACTGGAAACAAGAAAACTGGAAAAACGCTGCCTGATCTGATGAGTCTCAACCTTCAGATGGCAGGCTCAAAATCTGACATAAACAACATGAAAGCATAGATCCATCCTGCCTTGTATCAACAGTTCTGCCTGGCTGGTGTATTGGTGGTGGTGTGGGTAATATTTCCTTGGCACACTTTGAACCCCTTTGCTTACAGCAGAGTCATGTGCTTTATAGGTATTCCCAAAATTCATAAATCATAGCAAACATGTATCCAACACAAGCGTGTCATTAAACATGTTATGTGTCACCACTTTAGTAAGTTCTGTACTGAAAGCCCAAATTAATAGCTTCAATTTAGATAAGTTGTTTAAGTGCTTAATATGAAATGTGATGACAGGTTACACATTTTTATTTTAGCACTACAAGAGACAAGACAGAAAGCCATACCGTGCTTCCCTCTGGAAATGTCCACATACTGGCAGAGTCTGGGGTGAGTGATGGTTTTGAGAATCTGGAAACGTCCCAGGATTTTGATGGAGTTGGGAGTCAGAGGGAGTCCATTGCTTCCACAGACATCATGTGGAAGAGCTGAGGCAAAGAAGGTAAAGGCTCCTAGCTGGGCGTCTTTAAGGGAGCGCATTGTGCCACTGGCTTGAAAAACAGATAAAGGGAAACAGCAAGGGGAAATTATGCGTAAAACATGAATGAAAGAAACATTAATCAATACGGTGATGTGGTATATTATCCAACTTCACCCTTAATGTAATTCAACACAAAACTGAGGTAAAGCCCATGATTGGAGCAAAAGGGTTAACACTGACTTTGCTATTGCAACACACTTACACCAGTTAGTTAACAGAAATATCGTTTCGGAAGCAAAAGACAGAGTGCGAGAGGGCAACGATGCTACTGAATGTATGAAGTTATGAAAATAGCTGTTATGTCAGATGTGGAGCCGTCGTTTAGTATGCATTACCTCAAAAAATGCGTCCTCTCTAAAGACGAAGCTGCATAACCATGTAAACGAGTAACCTGAAATTATTATTGAAATGAATTATTTTTCCTGTTTCTGCGACGCGATGAAAACAGCTGAGCGAACGTGATCGACGACGTTTATTTCGTGCGACGAGGGGGGGGGGGCGCACAGAAAATACTTTGCACGAGCGAGACAACGGTGTTAAAATTTCATCAATGAAAAAAAAAAGACAGAAAAGTCACTGAAGAGTAGTTTTATATGTACTTTTCCTGTTTGTGGTCTATTTTTTTAATCTGTTAATTATACACAGGCAATTGCCGAGACAACTTTAAGGCTTCCCTAATGTCCGAGCCATAGAACATATGGCTAGCGACAGCAAACGGCTAACTGCACCTGCTTCCTATCCGTATGCTGCTGCGATCTACACAGTGGGGCCTGAACTGGCGAATCTGCGGCTGCCTGTTTGCTAGCTCCGTTAGCAAGGAGGGATAGCAGCTGTCACGCTCCCCAGTTGAAATCGTGCTGGGTTTGCTGCCGCTCAGAGTTCATGTAAGTTTAAAAAGGCTCTGTGCTATATTTTCTGTTTCAACCCACCATTGTTGTATTTTTTATTGTCAATGATGTCTAACCCGCGCTTATACTAAGTAGCTTAACTACACGAGAGCTAGCCTAAAGTGGAGTTTATTCCCAAGTTGGTCGAGAAAACTGTATTGTAGCTTACCTCCTAACTGATGCAACGTTAGCTCATGTTAAGCGCACAATAGTGAGCTGTCACGAATACACAGTTAATCCAAATATAGGAATAAACACACCAAAGTGTTTTAACATTTTCATTTTGTTGTAATGCTGGTGACCTTTACTGTTCTAACACGGCAGCCATGGTTTTATTTTCATTATTTTACCTTTTTCTTAAATCTGTAAAGTGAATTTAACTTTATATACACACACACACACATACATACATACATACATACATACATACATACATACATACATACATACATACAAATAGTGGGATTAAAAAAATCTTCACAATAAGAAAAATAATTTTTGAGTTATCATATTAAACCCTTAAATGTATGGGGCATTTGAGATATATGGGACTTTTGAAATTCAGATCATTGCTTGTATTACATCGTTATTTTCTGTAGCATATTAATAGTAACAAAACCAAAGCAATACAGGATTAGTTTATGATCATGTTACAATGTAATGGTCTTGATTTTGATTGGTTTTGTAATTCTTGAATATTAATGTGAGCTAAATTTACTCTTAGCCTATCACAGTTTGCCGGCCTTTATCATACCCATGCTTAGACAACTGCTGCAGGATAACTGTCATTGTTCACATACTTTCATGCATACTTTTCTTTTATGTGAAAGGTTTAAAATGTGCATCTGTGAATGTTCTCGAGGGCAAATTTAACACATTGTTGTAGTCATGAAACTGGGGTATTACAGCAAATACATTTATCACCTGATGTACGCTGGCCCAAAGACACATTTTCCCCAGAATTTAAGCCATTTAGTCAATTAAGAATTGGAAAGTCTAGAACCCCCATATGTTTTCTGTTATTATTCATATTCATTTGTCTCTGGGCTAGCCACTGGGAATTAAGCTGGCAGAAATCTTTGTTACGTGCTCAGCTCAGTGGGACCCCAACGCGCATGCTCTATGAGCCAAAATTGCAGAAATGTGGAGAACATCTGGGTACCTCATGGAGGAAGCTTGGATGCCTTTTTGGATCACTGAGCAACTTTTATTCAAGTTTAAGAACCGTGAACTGTGTTGTCTCTGGTATCCAGTTCTCATTTAGGCCTGTATGATACAGAAAAATATCTTATAACTATCATTTTTTTCATATCAGTTGTATATTAATGTGTAAATATGTAAAATTTAACAAACTTTTAAATATAAACAAAAGAAAACATAACAAAAGACATATTCACTCTGTTGTAGTCCACTTTGTCTCCCACAAAGGATTGCAGTAGTGTCCCACTGAAGTGGGAAGTGAGGCTCATGCATGGATCAGATATGTGACTTTACCATTTAACTACAAATTTGATGTGGTAGCGAAGTATGACACCATTGTCTCTCTACACTCTATGTACAGCTGGGAAAGTGTCGCTTGAGAGAGATGTTATGTCCATGAATTTGGACGTTGGATGGGTCAGTTAGCTGCTTAAATCTGATGTTTTTAAATATCCTTACTGACATCATGTCTTGTCATGGCGTTATCTGCCTTTGTGGGAGCATGGTTTTGACACAGTTTGCAGTGCACCCAGTTCTGCTTCTTTTTCAGACTTTTAATGGCCAAAATATCTCCACACTATCAAGTTACTTTGACATTTTAGCCATGTCGTCTTGCTTTGAACCTCTGGCTGTGTCCATTGGGTTGTCACTCGAGTTTTCCTTAATGTTATCTCCCTCATGCTTAATTTATGGTGCTGCGATTATGTCCGTTTGTGTACATATTTTCTTACGGAAAGCCAGTAGAGAAGGGCTTTCAACCAATGCAAATGTGCTCAGTGCCGTCAATTGAATGCTGAGTGGTTGACAAGTCTGCAGGAACAGGCGAGGGAGTGACACTGTCTAAGACAGCACGAAAACTAAAGACAGTGGCTGGAGTGGACACTTTTCATTGTCTTTAACACTCTGTTTGTCTTCAACTGTGGCTCAAGGACCAACAACACGAACAAGAGTAGGCTATAGACTAGTTGTACCACATATTTTCGACACTGCACCATTTGACAACAGATGCTCTCTGCAGGTAAATGAACAGCCCGTAGCTGTATACGGACTGCCAACGTAGTAACACTGCTGGACCATAATTTCTTTTTCACACTCCTAACATACTGGTGTGCACGACTCCAGTAGCCTAAACATTAGTACATGTGCTGCTGCGAGGAGCTTCTCCTAATATGACATCGCTCTAACTCTATTCCAGCCACACCATTGCTGTTCTCACTGGCATTGGCTTTTTGTGTTGTTTGTCAAATTATAGAATGAGTTCTGTTGACTATTTATTGACCATGTCCCATATTGCTATTGAAAAAAGTTATTTCACAATTTTCTATTTTTATCCTTTTATCGCTTAGGCCTGTTCAACTTAATACATCAATGGTGGAAATACAGCCTAATCAGATGACTCCAGGGAACATGATGCACTCACAATATATAGACGAGCTCCATTATATCTTTTCTAACAATGTGATTGTCAGTGTCCAGAGAAGCAGTTCTGTGCCAGAATGTTTCTAGTGGTGCAAAAGTTTATCTTTAAACTTTTCTGCGAATGTTGCTCCAACTTGTGATGCACTGATGCATCGTGAAATGTAGTGTTAGGGCATTTGCAATGTCAGAAGAGCAGTTTTGGGTGACTCTGGTTTCTAAGTTAGAGTTTTAAAAAAGTCGCTTAAAGTAGCTTAAAGTTGGAGCGCTTTTGTGTTACTTCTGCCAGCCTAGATTGGTATGGCATACTTTTTTTTTTTTTTTCAAGAAAACTTTAACCGTTTCCACACATAAACAGCAACTCGTAAATTTATCATTTTTTTTATTTCCACTGCTTAGAGCAATGGTCTGTGAGAAGACAAATGTCCACATTGGTTTGCTCTGCCCTTCCAGCTGCAGTGCGTGGAGAATTTACATTACTGTGGACATCATATCTTAGCCATGCCACAATAAAAGCCACTTAGTGTACTCCTAGTGCCAGTCCCAAGCTCAGATAATTGGAAAGGGTTGAGTCAGGAAGGGGTGATAAAGGGCACCATTAGAAATGAGCGTTAGAACTCTAAGAAATTGCAGGGCAGCAGAAAGGAGGTGGAGGAAAAATAAAAATACTATCAACCATCAAATATTTTGCGAGCAACTTAAAATGTACAATAATACATTAAGGAACTCAAGAAATTCATACTTCGCCAAAATAATCAGTAATAACAAAAATAATCCCAAGGTCCTCTTTTCCACCATAGATCACTTATTTAACCCTGATTTTAACAGCTCCCACTCTGTGAGCAGTTTGCAGACCACTTCAGGGGAAAAATCAGCGCCATCAGATCTGATATTTTATCTAATCGCGATATGTTTGTAAACACATCTGATGGCTCGATTGTACCTGAGGAGACACTGGACAGCTTTGTCCTGGTTAATGCTGAGAACCTTCAGAAAGTTTTCTCCACAGTGAGACCCACCACATGTCTTTTAGATCCAATCCCTTCTTCACTCTTTAAAACACTTTATGGATTTTTTGAGGCTGAGCTTTTATACATGATGAATTGCTCTCTTCAGTTGGGTGTCTTCCCTGCTGCCTTTAAAACGGCGGTGGTGAGGCCCCTTCTGAAGAAGAGCAATTTGGATTGTAATGATTTTAATAACTACAGACCTGTATCCAACTTACCATTTTTAAGTAAAATCTTAGAAAAACTTGTTTTTACTCAGATTACTGATTTTCTCAATGATAGACAGATCCTGGAGATATTCCAGTCTGGATTTAGGGTGAACCACAGCACAGAGACGGCTCTCCTAAAGGTTTTAAATGATCTTAGATGTAACTGGGACTCCCAAAAGCTCTCAGTCCTGGTGCTACTGGATCTAAGCGCAGCCTTTGATACAGTAGACCACGCTATTCTTTTAAACAGACTGAAACACATGGTGGGCCTCTCTGGTGCTGTACATAACTGGTTCACTTCCTATCTCTCTGACAGAACTTTTATGGTGAGTATGGATACATGCTCCTCTAAGATCCATAGAATGACATGTGGCGTGCCTCAAGGGTCGGTTTTAGGCCCTGTACTTTTTAATTTGTATATGCTCCCTCTCGGCAGTGTCATCAGGAGGCATGGAGTGAACTTCCACAGTTACGCTGATGACACGCAGCTGTACATCTCCGTGTCTCCTGATGACACCAGACCAATGGATGCCCTTTTTAACTGTATCTTAGATATACGATCTTGGATGGCAGAAAACTTTTTACAGCTTAACCAGGACAAAACTGAAGTTTTAATCGTCGGTCCCGAGGCTCAGAGAGAGAAACTCTTGTCTAAATTACAGGCATTTTCACTATGTCCTTCGCTACAAGTGAAAAACCTGGGTGTTATTTTTGACTCTGAGCTTGGTTTTATCCCACATGTTAAACATGTAACCAAAATTGGATTTTATCATCTAAAAAATATAGCCAGAGTCCGCCCTATTCTCTCTCGGGCCAACACGGAGATGCTGATGCATGCTTTTATTACCAGTCGCATTGATTACTGTAATGCCCTGCTCTCTGGTCTTCCTAAGAAGAATATTTCAACTTTACAACTTTTGCAAAACTCGGCAGCTCGTGTGCTGACGAAGACCAGAGGGCGGGCCCACATTACACCGGTTTTAGAATCGCTGCATTGGCTCCCCGTGTGTTTCAGGATCGATTTTAAAGTTCTTTTATTGGTTTTTAAATGTCTTAATGGTCTTGGGCCTTCTTATCTCTCAGATCTGCTTTTACCATACGAACCCTCGCGGACCCTGAGGTCCTCTGGTACTGGCCTTTTAATTGTCCCTAAAGTCAGGACACATACTCACGGAGAGGCAGCTTTTCAGTGGTATGGTCCTCGTCTGTGGAACAGCCTGCCGGAGGAGCTCAGGGCTGCAGAGAACGTACATGTTTTTAAGAACAGGCTCAAGACCCACCTTTTTAATTTAGCTTTTACTTAGCGTTTATTTATTTTATGCTTATTTATTCTATCCTGTTATTCTATTATTAATTTAGACTTTACCTAATATTTATTGATTTTATTCTTATTCATTTTTAATCTTCTTACTCTATTTATATTTATATTTATATTGTATCCTGTTCTTATTTATTTTATCATTTTACCCTGTATATATCCTATTGTGTCATATCTCCAGTGTTTCCTCAGAGGGCGCTCTCTGCACCGGGGCTGTGATCGACTGTGGCTGCTGGGTCTCTGGGGGTCCTCTCAGCCTGGCTGGGGGGCTCCTTGGCCTCCCTCCTGCTGTGTGCCCAGCCTGGAGGCTGCGGTCTGTGACCGGCTCCCGGTGCAGACGGCTCCCTGTTATAGTGTTTCCTCACTTGGCTCATGCGAGCCCAGCCCAATTTTTACTCTTTAAGTGTGTGTGTGTGTGTGTGTGTGTGTGTGTGTGTGTGTGTGTGTGTGTGTGTGTGTGTGTGTGTGTGTGTGTGTGTGTGTGTCTGTCTGTCTGTCTGTCTGTGGGGGGGATATGTGTGTATTCACATCATTTATGTTAGTGTGGGGAGTGAGTTGGAGGGTGGGGTGGGCTGCTTTTAACTATGTAAAGCACTTTGTGCTACATTTTTTTTTGTATGAAAAGTGCTTTATAAATAAAGATTGATTGATTGATATATTTCTAAGCATGTCCTTTATTATTATAATAATAATAATAATAATAATAATAATAATAATAATGTATATAAACTATACATTATTATTATTATTTTTTATAAAGGGAAAGATTAGAAATGAGTATATCTGAGGGACAACTCAACATCACCCACTGTCTCAGATCTTTCTTTTAAAGGGACATTTTCATAAAATCATCCAATATAAAAGAAAATGCTGTTCTGGAATAAACCATCAAATTTGTGCATATTTTAGTAAATGAGATTCATTCTAAACTGACAGGTTTGTGCAATCTGCATATCATCTGCATACTGCCCCACCTCGATTACTCTATATAAGGAAAGTTGTTTGCCTCCAGGTATAGTGGAGAAACTGGTCATGATATTGCAAGATAGAAACCTGCACCTATAAGGCAGGGAAAAAGTCAGATTTAAGAAACTCAGGCTGAAATAATGGAGCTTCTGAATATTGCAGCACTCAGTGTGGCTTAAGTGAGGAAAAAGTTTGGGCATCAAATATGATATAAAAAAAAGACTAGCACACTACAAGAACACAATATCATATTTGGCATAATACCAAGAAAGTAAACAGTACACGTATTGTCTGATTGATGTTGTACCCAAATAGATTCATATCACATACGCAGGGGAATGATGAAATTAACATAAACACTCGTATGAATGATTTATGTACAGATTTTTGAGTACCCATTGTTAGTAAATGGGGACCAATGGATCTGCATTGATTAAAAACCAATAGTGTGAGAGAATACACAGAATTTTAATTTTCTTTATGTAATCAGTTAATCAGTCAGTCTTTTTTAATTATCTCATCAGGTGTAAAGCTTTTGACAAAATGTATATTTGAAAATGCATAATCTGCTATAGGGCTGCACGATTTTGCATAAAATGAGAATCACGATTTTTTTTTATTAGAATTGAGATCACGATTCTCTCACGATTTTCTTTTCCAGTATAAATATTTATTGCACTTATTCACTGCACATCAACTTCGTAACAGTTGAGACTGAACATAAAAACAATAAATAAACATAAAAACAATAAATGTCTCACATTTTGTCGTTGCCGCAAAATGTTGTACTGCTTGTAATTCCATCTCCACCGTTGCTCGACACTGCGTGTATAGAGCAGGTAGTGCAACAATCCGGTTGTTCAGTGATGACGCGACGAATCCGACGAATCCTACTTCCGGGTCTAAACGCTCTTGTGTTCAATATGACACAATGCTGTGTTCCTGGTTGTTTTAACCAATCTGGCTCAAAACAACAGTCTAATCTGTCATTTTACCGGTTTCCTTGTGAAAAGAGAGAGAAGAGGAAGTGGCTGAAGTTGATAAGGTATGTTACAACTCGTAAATGAATGAATAAATTTGTAAGATAAGAGCTAGTGGGCTCTTACTTTAGTTAGCTAATATAGCTAGTGATGAACAATTAAAACCCGCTACTAAAAGACAAACTGGCTTTTACGAGTAATTGTACTTATATAGACAATGGATTTTATTGTGTTTTTTTTTAATACAAAGACGTTGTTGCATTTTTGAAGTCATTTTTATTTCTCCAAGCAAAGATTGAGAGCTAAGGGTCACTTCGCTATATATATGAACCTTAGTTAGCTTTCGACGCTCAGAGGAATAAAAATTACGTCCAAAAAGCGATGTCTATGTAAGAAAATACATTACAATCCCCAGCCTATGTGCCAGTTAATTACCAAAATAAAGACCTAACCAACAAATAGCTAGCAAAGGTTGCCAGTACTTATCTTTCTGGTAAGCTTAAAAGCAAATTAGTACAACGATGTGTAAGAAAAGCATCTGGACTTCTTTAAGTTTTAAGTTTCTTGAAGCTTCTCTCATCTGGATGAAAGAAGCTTCTCTCTATTATTTATCTCTATTTTTTTTTTTTTTTTTTGTATTAATCATAACTAATGGAGGGCTAGCGTATGATCTGAAATTTCTCTCTGTCTTTTTAAACACTTCCACAGACGTGAAAACTTCACCCCAAACTGCAACTCAAGAGTCTGCAGTTGGCACTTCCCTCAAGGAAAAGCTGCGGGGCCAACAAGATTTGCATGGAACGACAGGAAGTCTTTTCAGTTCCCAGATGACCACAACCCTGTTAGAAAAAAGAAGAAAAAAGAGCAGGTCCCAGCTATTGGTGAAAATCAGAGTGAAATATCAGATGAGCCACATCATTCCAACAATGCAGCTACACAGACAGATACTGCAAGTTCCACAAGTTCTTCCCAAAGTCTTCTGGTGCTAGAGATTCAGAATGACATGCTAAGAATAGAGAATGAAAAACTTAAAAAACAAGTAGAGAAGCAGAAGCAGACTTTCTCATTCAGTCAAATATCTGACAATCCTGAAAGGGTCCAGTACTATACTGGATTGCCCGATGCTGCTTCTGTCCTGTTTTTAGAAGCGCTTCTTTCCAGATTTGATCTTAAATATCATTCTGATTGGACTGTCCAAATGATGCCCCTAATTGACCAGTTATTTCTAACCCTGATCAAGCTTAAACTTAATTTTGGTCATGAAGACCTTTCAATAAGGTTTAACTGCAGCAGAGGCACAGTAACTAATGTTTTTACAACAATTGTTAGTGCACTGTATGACATTTTGTATGTTGGCATGCTGGAAAACAACATTCCCTCGAGAGCCAAGAATCAAACATCGCTGCCAGATTGCTTCCAACCATTTCCTAACTGCAGGATTGTGCTTGACTGCACGGAAGTTTCTGTTTGTAACACAGAGAGACTTGACACACAAAGTCATTTGTACAGCCAGTACAAAGGACGGACCACACTAAAGGCTCTAATTGGTGTGGCTCCTAATGGTGTAATAACCTTTGTAAGCAACTTGTACGGTGGAAGTGCCTCAGATAAGGCCATAACAGCTGACTGTGGAGTACTGCAACATCTACAACCAGGTGACATGGTCATTGCAGATAAGGGCTTCACAATTCGGGACATCCTACCAGAAGGGGTCTCACTGAACATTCCGTCCTTCCTCACCAACGGACAATTCACACAGGAGGAAGTGAACAACAACAGGAAGATTTCCTGTGCAAGAATACATGTAGAGCGTTCCATTCAAAGACTGAAAGTTTTCTCAATTTTGCATCACATCCCATATCAGTTAAAAAAAAATATTAATAAGATCTTGAAAGCATGTGTGTGTCTTACAAATTTACAAACACCTATTCTCCGTGAAATTGAATAAATTATACCTGTGAGAGTTCAGAGGTAAAAGTACATTGTCATTTTCTAACTACTTGTGGACCAGAAAACACAACTGTTGAATAAGTTTACTTTTATTATTTATAACTCCTAAGTGGATTGTTTTGTGTGTATACTCAGGATGTTACAACATAAAAACAACTTAGTTGCATAGTTTCAAATTGAGAATGGTCTCATTTGTGATTCGTATAATGTTTTACTCTGTTTTTATCAATGGCTTGTTACATTTTTCATTCCATTCCAGCTTCCTGATTACTGCCTAGTTTTCTTGCTATGCATTTTCAATTAAAATGAAGAATACCAGATACATGTGTTACTCTTTATTTTCAGGAACAGTTTGTCCAAAACATTTTATTTTTTCAAATCAAAAATTAATATAATTTAAGAATTTATCTGAATATATTTACAAAGTTACAATGACAAAAAATGTACAATTTCCAAATAGTTTTAAAATTAACTATAAACATTTGGACTGATAAATTACTCATGCTGATATGAATTCAAAGCTGCGATAAAATATGGGGTAAAAAAACTTCCCGGTAGAACGTTTCCAACGCTTCAATGTTAACAGCCCAAGTTTGTTCTCTATCCACATGCAAGATGAAAAAGTCACATGGAGTCCAAACAATAAAGTGACAGCTTTTCGCCCCTGTGAGATAGAGGTTGCCCTGGATCTGATGCCAGTAGTTGTGATTCTTTTTTAATACCAGGGAACCACTTGCCTCATCCAGCTGTAGGAAAAAGTCCTTACTTTCTGCAGCCTCCAATACAGTTTTGGCTCTGGCTGACCATGGGCATTTCACCTCAATGATGCACTCATTAGAGACAGTCCCATCTGGAGAACCACCAAGCAGGCCACTGTTAGATAAAAACAGTCCCCTCTCCTTGATAGCTGCACCAGTACAGTCAGTGTACAACTGCTTGGCCTTTGGCTCATGAAGGATCCCCCAATCACATGCCTTTGGGGATGAAAATACAACTTAGTCATAAAGGAATTCTTAGATGCACAGACCCTTTTTACTAACAACTTACTTTAGATCCTTCTGTCAGGTTGTACTGTCCAAGCAGAGTCTTAAATAAGGAAGGGGGGTATGAGCGCCGCTGGACTGCACTCAGGACCAAACCGAAGTTGCTGGCTGTGATTCTCTTCTTGCGATATGCTGACCTTTTATAAAGAAACACAAATTAAGAGACACAGTTAACTAAAATTTCCTACTTAACACTTAACAGAATTAATTTCAAAGCACTTTCTTACCACAATGCATTCTTCGTTTGCCCAACTGTTGCTTCCTCAATCTGTTTCTTCTCTTCGTCAGACACAGCCAGTGATGCCAAGAGATAACGAGCCTTGTCTTCTGCTTGGGGAAATCCCAGGTTCCTCAGCACTTCATCAAATGTCTTGGCTGGTTTAGCCTAGATTTAAAGCAAAAGGATTTTAAAGGTTTTAATGGAACCAAGAAATTTTGACCACAGAATAGACAAAGTCAGGTACAGAGTATATAAAATACATGTAAAAAATAAAGTGGGGACAGTGGAAGCAAACAGTCTGCTGTATGTAATTTACAAGAGTTTACATACATGTACAATTTATACCACATGTTAAAGTAAATATCAAAGTACCTGAGAGCATTCAGGACTCAAAATCCAACCCATCCCAGTAAAACGTTGCAATTTCGATAGGGATGCCACTGCCCATTCCTTGTCCTCCTGGGAGACAGGTCTTTCAATTCCAGCTGAAAAAAAAAAAGCTTTTAGTAATCTGAATAAATAATAATTTTAGCATATAAAACACAATGCTTTTTAAAAAGTTAAGAAAATAATTATTATAATTAATTCAAAGGGCAAATTTTAAATAAATAACTGACCTTGTGTTGTTGAGGGTGTCATCACAGACACTCTCTTGGCAGTAATTTCTTCTGCTTTGCATGATTTTACCCTCTTCCACACACATTCCACGTCAGTGCGAGACACATTCTTCTCCACCCAAATCAACAATGCCGCCATATGATGGCACTTATCATTGCCAATCGGGCACTCACAGGAGCTGAACCTGACTGACTGACCCTCAACATGCACCTACATTGAAAGAAAGTTAATGCTTACCCTAATGATGTTCCTTCCTTCCTGATGTTGTAAACCTGCTCAACATTTGGCAATAAAACCCTTTCTGATTCTGATTCTAAACATTCTAACAAACACTTGCAGCGCTGCTCTGTGTACTGGTACCAGGTTAACTAGGCTAATATAACTGGTACTAGGCTAACATTACTAACTCTCCAAAACCTCCATGTTATGTAGATTTTCATCTTCGTTTACTTCCACTGTTATAGCATTGCTGTACGTGTGTGTGCTTTATGAAATACATCAGAATACAGAATATCTCATGTTTAATCGTCGGCTAGCTAGCTTACTCCTAGCTCACCTCAACATTGTAAATCTTCTTTTTCATGGATGCCTGGACACTTCCCTTTATAATTCCGCCTGGGAGAACGGTTACACTGACCACTTTACTAGAGTTGAAGGAATTAAGACCCTTTTTAACCCTAATTGGTACTTCGCTAAAGAAGGAGGTAATCGTGAACAAAGTCACTGGCTCCGCCATCGTTGTTTCTTGAGGAGCACTTAGACCCGGAAATACCTGCAACGTCATCCGTGACGTCTGACTGAACAACCGGATAGAAAATAGTTGCAGGACAGCACTGTGTAGCGTTTGTCTAGGGTGTTGATCATTTTCCTAAATCCCTCGTTTTGAACAGCGTTGATGGGAGCCATATCTTTGGTCAGGTGATAAGTGATAGCCTCCGTAGTTTCTTTGCCTGCGGGAGTTCGACGGGTATGGGGAAGCGCTGTATAAGGTTCCCATTATTGATGTTTGGGTGGTTGACCGGGACGGATTTTCTCCTGTCACTTTCTTGGCCTTTACAGCTTCCTCATCTCTCAGGTGCTCTCCGTTGTTTTTTCAATGCCAGCTGACTTCTGTATCACGTGGTATAAGGCTCTGCCTTTGTCATTTGTTGAGCAGGAAGAGTGAGCGCTTGTTTTCATGCAGCTTATGTCCCAGATCAAAATGCGGTACAATTGTCATCTTTTTCTTTTTTAGATCGTTGTCACTTGGAAATGAGAACGCACATAAGTATGAATTGAGATCGTGATTTTCTAACGACTAATTGTGCAGCCCTAATCTGATATAATATACAATGATTGAAGCATTGACAATAGTGGAAAGCCTTAGTATTTCTGTATTGCCATGCTTTCAGTTGATCTCTTCTTCTGGGGAAAATTCATTTCAAACTTTCTCACAATACAATTATTGCCGAGATTTTTTGTGTTTAAAAAAATACATAGAAATCACTATTTAGGGCAAATATGAGGAAGATGATTGCATTTGTCTTCATAACCAGTAGCTGCATCTGGTGCTAAAGAGTTTTACATCTTCATGGTGTCTTTTATTCTAAAATCTGTAGGGCCTTCCAGTTCCTTCAGATGGTGCTGCCACACTGCACTCTTCTTTTAATCACAATGTTCAGGTTGGCAGACAGGTAAGGAAGTATCCTCCCACAGTCAATTTCAACTGTGGGAATGAACCATGAAAAGAGGAAACGTTTGTATCCATACTGGTGTGCTCACACACCAACACCATACCACAGAAAAATGGTGGTTAAATGATAGATTTACATATGTGATTCAAACCGCCTGTGCTGCCTGTGTCTGTGCAGTAATAGCTTTGATATTTTCATTTAAGAGTGGGTGTACAAGCAATTTGTGCATCTTTAATAAGATACAAGTGCACATAGCTGGAAGTGCTTGTAACTTGTTAAATACATGTATTTGCGAAACAGAAGGAGAATTGAAGCTTTTGTAATTATGTCAGGTGGATAAGTGAGACTGCGTTGCAGGTAATAGCTCACTTCACTCTTTTTCTTTTTTGGTTTTTTTTTCTAAATCGATAACGCATTTCAGTGTAATATCCGTCGCTCCAGCGCCTTGATGCTGCATGCGGTACCTCTGCCTCAGGATACATTTTCAGAGGTTATCCAAATGAGATCTGCCTTTTTGTGGCTCTTGTTATTACTCTACCACTGGTCCTGTTTAAATCAATTCAGTTTCTCAAAAAAACAACGCTTTGATCCTTGATTTTATCAACTCCAGCTTTTTAGTGTTTCTAATTTCCTCATCCCCCAACATTTTGTTTTCATCCTGGGCCAGCTGTTGTTTTCCAGTGCCTCCCTGTAATATGTGTAAGACGTTTTCTTCTTCATGCCTCAGCCTTGTAAAAATCCTTCTTTTCCTCTTTCCTCAAGAAGTAATTTGCCAAGCGCAACATTATAAAGGAATATTAGGATAAACAAGCTTAGTATCATTTTATCCAGTCTGGCTTGGAACGTGTCAAGTATTTATTACTTGTTCCTCTCTCTCGGTCAGCATACCTTGTGGATAGAGCTCAAAGACTGTCACTCTAGACAACAGAGTAAAAAGCCCATCAAAATCACATTAGGACTTGGTTTATACTCAGTGACGCTGTACTTTATAGAAAACATGTGAAAGTGATTGTTCTTTTTGACATATTGCTATCAGGCAATCAGCACATTATATAAGATTTATGCATTATTTATAATTATTAATAAACATGTTCTAACTCTGCCACAGCATTATATTATGATACATTACACAGAAAGTACAATGGAGTGCCCTTTTGTCCTGCGCAGAAGATCTGCGGCACAAACCACCTTTGAAATTGCAATGTTCTGTTTTTGTTGAGACTGTCTGAGACCTGTTGACTTAACTCTGTGGTCATTTTGGAAGCTGTAGTTTGCGGTAAAGTTGTACTGGAAAGCAAACCAGTAATTCAAACAGGTCTTTGTTGATGTTTAGCATGGTACTACTACTACTTTAAGGGTGTACTCACACTAGACACTTTTGATTTGCTCCCTGCCTAAGCATCAATGTCCCCTTGTACCACTCCAATACTGGCTTGTGCTATATTTGCCATTAATCTGTGCCTGATTGCACTTCAGTTTATCTTTGTTTGTTTTCATACTCCATACATACTCCTGTTCAGTACCTTTAAATTGAGCTCTGGTTTGTTTTTCTCCTTTGTGCAGTTCATATTTTGTAAGGTGCACTCTATATTTGCAATCGGACCAAAGCAATATCCCCAGACTTTTTGGGCGAAGTGGTCTTAGCTGAGTTCCAAACAAACTCCAGAGTGGTTCATTTAAGATGAAATTGTGATTCAACCTTAAGCCAAACCAACTACCAGGTGTATGTTACAGACTTGAGCTAAACGCCTTTCCATAACTATGTATGCTTTGCATTTGGGGTGGCTGTGACTCAGGAGTTGGAGCAGGTGATTTACTTATTGCAAGATTGATGGTTCAATCTCTGGCTGCTCCAATTTGCCCAGAGTTTTCTTGCACGGTGCATTCACTGGCGTTTAAATGTGTGTGAATGTGTTCCTGAATGGGTAAATGAGACATGTCGTGTAAAGCACTTGGAGTGTGGGTGCTATGTAAGAATCAGTCCATTAACCATTGGGAGATGCAGCAAAGTACCATAAACCGCTTATTTGTTTTGAAAAGTGCTATACAATTAAAGTTTTTTGCCCTGTCCCAGTGTTGTCAATAAGTGGGCTGAACAATCTTATGTGGTTTGTAGAAATGCAGGAAAATTGGTTTTCTTTGAGTTTACTTGCAGTTTCTTCTGTGTGAAAAGAAACCAAGGCACTTAAAACAGTTAAGTGTACAAATATATCAACTGATTGAGAGCAGAGTAAATGAACTATAGGTGTGCAAACTCTTCCCTCTTTCATACATTTATGCTTTTGAGAATTGCACTTGCACAACGCAGTGAGCTCCATTATTTTATGACATTTTGCAGCCTAATTAAAGCAGTTTTTGGAAGTAGTGGCACGCTGTCCTGTCCTTATGGGTATGGCTAGCAGGACACTACATGCGTCTCAGGACCAAGTTACACTTGTCAAACAAACTGGAATTTAGGAGTCAAATGTGCTCAGTCACAGTGTTGTGAGTACACCGTGATATACCTGTATTCTTACTTTGACCCACTAACTTTTATAGTGTGAACAATGTTGGAGTGGTTAACACATCTGCCGAACATGCAAAAGACCCCTGATTTTAGACCAGAAGGAGGCAGAAACCCAGCCTCGGGGTGTCTCAAGCTAGTGTACTCACAGAGTTGGTTCCAAGCCTGGATAAAAGGGAGGGTTGACTCAGGAAAAGGCATCCCACGTCAAATTTGAGGATCCAGCTGCTGTAGCAACCCCTTAAAAAATAAAGGAGTAATGTGTAATAGCCAAAAGGTTGAGGTACTTGACCCTAAGTTACTCAGCAGTGCGTCCATGCAGTCTGAACCCAAGTGAAAACACTTGGGTAGAAAAAGCACAGAAAATTTTATTTGTATGAATTGGTGTGAAGGGGTGAATAAGTCAAGTTTTATAAAGTCCTTTGAGTGCTCAGAGTAGAAAAGAGCAATATAAGAACCGTTTGTTAATCACTTCCTGCAGAGCTAACATGTATAATATTGAATTACAGCAATCTCAGGATGCTGGCTGCCCTCAGTATTCACCAGAAGTCGTCATATTGCATTTGTGTTTTTGACTGTATTCTTGTTGTTTTGTTTTTGTTTTAGGTTTTTACTCCGCTCATTGATCAAAATGAGTCACAACCCTTTGTTGAGGCTGGAGCAGCGGGCAGCTGAGGCCGATCAGCTCATTGAGTACCTCAAACAGCAAGTCCAGCTACTGAAGGAGAAAGCCAGTAAGATACGCTCATACACTTTTGTTTAAAGAAATTTCTCAGCTACTTTACATATGTAAGGATTTATGTTTATGTTTGTTTTACATTCAGTTTTTCTGTTATTTATTACACGTACTTGCAATAAAAAAAAATTAAAATAAAAAAAGCTTTTAAATAGTTTCAGCTTTTTAGGGAAATATATTTCCACATTTAGCCTCTCCAACAATGATGTTCTGGGCAAACAAAAACATTGGGCACTGCCATGCCTAAATGCTAATACCAGTATTTGGGGTGGTAAATTATTGCATACTGGTTGATAATCAGAAATCAGAAATCAGAATGGGTTTATTGCCAGATGTTGAGGTTTACAACATTAGGAAATTGCTGCGGTGCTTCAGTGCAGACAATAAGAATTAAAGTGCTATGTAGAAAGAAAGATATGTGCATGAGATATACATGAGATATATACATGAGAATAAGAATTATGAGTGCTACGTAGAAAGATATATACATGAGTGCAGGTGGTGATCAGTGCCAAACATGAAATGATGCAGTTACACAGCGTAGGGTCATGTGTTAGTGGCGGGGACAATCATGTGGTTATTGTTCATGTGTCCAACAGCAGAGGGGAAGAAACTGTTCTTGTGGCGAGAGGTTCTGGTGCGAATGGACCGGAGCCTCCTGCCTGAGGGGAGCAGGTCAAACAGACTGTGTCCAGGGTGATAATGAAGTTTGTTTGATTTTCTAATTTGTTTAGATTGGCTACATGCAAAAAGTCCCTGCACATGCCACTCCAGTGCCATTAACCTGTAATAAATAATAAAATGTTGCATTTCTTTTTTGCATTTCTCCTTTGTTATTCTCATGAAATAAACAACGTTTTGGGTGGATGCAGATGTTTACAAGAAACGTCGAATGAGCATTACATTTTTTCTCTTCTGTTAACTCATAGGTGCTGCATTTATTTATAAGGTTTGCCATAAATGTACAGTCTCAAAACTGTGAAACTCTATGTTAATTTTGTGGGGATTTTACATTCAATTGTGTGCTGACTAGTAACAAGAATTTACTGCAGTTCTCCAGGCCAGCGTCAGAGAGGAGAAGAAACTGATGGTGGAAAATGCCAAATTAAAGAACGACATAGAGGAACTTAAAAAGCAGCTGCTGGAGAAAGAAAAGAGAAGAGGAGGTATGTTGACTTTTTGTTCCCGGCAAGGCTTCCATCACAGATTAAATGTTTGTCTTCAAAAAGATTGATGTTGTTATCCTTTATATCTAGTTTTTGAAGCAATTGTGAGCACCGCCTGACCATTTGATGTTAGTTGTTGCTCATTAGAGCGTTTGTTTGGTTTGTGCTATCAATGATAACATCTTGTGCATTCTCGCCTTAGCCTATTATAACCAGCTCTTTTTTTTGGGGGGGGGGGTATAAAACAACCATACTGCTTCAAAAACTCCCCGTTATATTGTGGGAATAACATGTGTGTCAGCCATTGCACTTATGACATATATTGACATTGAGTGGTAAACAGCTGAGGCCATTTAATGGTTTCCAGAAAAAAGATGCAGGAATAAAAGAGGGCTGGAAGAAATAAGTAATTTATCCTTGCTCAAAAAGCTGGATATGTTTTGGAGAGTCGAAAGATTGTGTTCCAATAAACTCAAGACAATGTTTTTCCACACAGTATATATGATTGTGATGTTTAGCTTTGGGGTTTCTTGTCGATGGCTTTAAGGTGACTGAAAATGGCTCAATCAAAACGTGGATAAATATAAAGGTTATTGAAAGTCAAAGAAATTCCTCAGCTTTGGATATCTGCCTGCAGCGGAGTTATGTTTTCAGTGCCTTTTGTCTGTTTGTTTTGTTCTGTCAATGAGATTACACAAAATCTACCAAGCTAACTTTAATGAAGCTCAGTGAAGAGGTTAGGAATGACCAAAGGAAGAACGTGTTCAATCCTGATGAATTGATTGAAAATGCTCATGTGAAGAAGGATTTCAATGAGAAACTCAGCATATTGCAGAAAAATAAATGTCAGCCTGAAAACCAGATTTCTAAAATTTATTATGAAATGTGAATGATATGCAGATAATTACCAAGGCGTCTAGAAAGGTTACATTTCAGGTAATCGCGCACACATTTTTTTTCTTGGTATTGATATTTCACTCAGGGATTGTATCTTATGTAATATTTTGATAGAGAAAGGGAAAATTGGTTTAAATGTGGAAAAAACCTAGAGAGGAAACTTAATGGGAATGTTAAGAGTTTTAGAGGTTGTTGCCTGTAATTCCAAGGTAAACCGGAAAGGTCCTGATCTCAGGTCCCAACATAGAATTAAGGTAATTAAAAGCATTATGGTGACGGTGGTGTGCCTGCAGACCGATGTTTGTCAGACATAGACACTGGATTTTGTAGGAATTCAAACATCAGGCGCCTGAAATGAGGGGTTACTTGTTCCTACAGAGTTATTGTCGGACATTGTTCCCCGCTTTATGGTTCCTTTTCCTTGTTTCCATCAACTTGGACACTGTGATTTTCCCATCAAAACAGTTTGCATCAGGAGAGCAATCCTCCCACTGGGTGTGTAAATAAAGCACCCCCCTATATCATTTCATCATATTATGTTGATGCAACCAGCTCTGTGCATGAAAAGGGTCAACCAAGAAGTTGTGTATGTGAAGTTTGAATATTCTCCGTTTTGTTCCAGTGCAGCTTTGTGTTCGTTCATTCATTCACATCGGATTTGGGAAACATGGAGTGCGTTCAGATCAGCCACAGAAAAAATGAGTCAATTATTAATCATGTACATTTTACTAATATTTTGCATCTGTTCTTTCTGTAGTGCTTGATGTTCCCATGCCATCAAGTGCCACCACTGTCGAGTGCAATTCAAAGCCCACTCCTCCTAAACCCTCTGGTCCAGCGCCTTCTGGTTCAGCACCATCTGTTGCTGCCGTCAAGGACATCTCTCCTAAAGATGAGGCTAAAAAGAAGAAGCCTGAGAAAAAAGGTAAAAGGAAAAAGATCAGCAGATGTCAAGCTGGCTCAACTATTTAAGTTGCTTTAGCTCATCTGCAGTTGCTGGACATGTGCAAGCTGCTTTGCAGCCCACCTCCACCCATCCATCCATTTTCTTTCACATGTCTAATTCAGGGGCTGGAACCTATACCAGCTGTCATAGGGCGAAAAGCCAGGTACACCTGCACAGATCACTAGTCTATCCCAGGGCTAACATAGAAAGACTGATCATATAAAAGACCCTCATATTGTTCACCCTCATATTCAAATCTATGGCCAATTTGTAATCACCATTTAACCTTACGCCATGCATAAGTTTTTGGACTGTGGGAGGAAGCTGGAGTACCTGGCGAGAACCCACGCAAGCACAGGTAGAACATAAAAACACCACATAGAAAGGCCTCAGGTGGGATTTGAACCTAGGACCTTGTGGCCGCGAGGCAAACCTGGTAACCAACAAACATCTTTCTCTATGTAAATGTCTAATATCAAGTGAAAATGAGAATTATCTGCACATGTGGTCTGTTTTTATGCCTTAATGGTTCCACAAAGCACTTTACAGTATGTTCCCTACTGGCCCATTCATGCACACACTGACACGTCAGGTACAACTGGATGCAAACCAACTTGTCAAAGGACTTTTATTACGTAGTTGGGTCTGGGATCACTCCCATTAGTGGACAACCCACTCTACCACCTGTTCCATGGCTGCCTCATCGCCACAGCCTGTTAATGGATCCAGGATTTCAGGCTCCGCAGGACAATATCCAGTGACGTTTGATTTGTTTGGAATTTGTAAACCACATATATGACAAGTCGTCTTTGTGCAATGTCACAGCTAATTGGATCTAATTTGAGCGTAATTTAATGTTAATGTTTCATTGATGTGCATCATTTGTGTACTTTATTATGAAGTTAAACTGTTTTACGTTTATGACAAGTTTACAGTACAAAACAAGAAAATCCATGCCATAAACCTGGATTAATTAGCAGTAAAACAAATTTTTATTCTTGTTTCAGGAAATCTTGTTTGACCTAATTGCGAGGGCTGCAGCATACACACAGGCAAGAGTCAGCTCTGGGTTTGTTTATGAGGTTACTATTTAAAAAGACACTGACAAATTCATTGGAGCTTCTGGCTTTTCTCACATCCAGAACTGTTCATAAAAATGGTGACTTGGTCTTTACTTCATTCAAACACTTATCTATATAAGCTCATGTGCAGCTTTGGAGGAGTTTAAGTAATGTTACATGACTGTCCTGTCATCACAGTAGAGAAACAATAACATGGTGTAAAAGCTATGAATTTAAATTAAATGCAGGTTGCAATTTCAATGCTTAAGAGCTAGTTTGGCCTTTGAGGAATGATAGAAGACTGAGATGATTTCATCACAGCATGGTGAAGGAAAGCTGCTTGACCTCTAGAAAGTAGCATTCAGTGGCACTTTTCGTAAACCAAACTTGGGTATTGATATTGTCAGTAGGTCAAAATATGTCCTCTGTAATCCTGCAAGTATGTGAAAAATATCCCCTCGCCAAAATTATTTCCGAAGTAAAGGAATTTGCAACACAGCTTTTCCAAACATCTTGGTTTTATTTTGGATGCTTACATTATTTTACTTTGCACATAGAAACAAAATGATTTCAGCCTACAGTTGTCTGTTGTAGTTTTAAACTACAGGGAGTGCAGAATTATTAGGCAAGTTGTATTTTTGAGGAATAATTTTATTATTGAACAACAACCATGTTCTCAATGAACCCAAAAAACTCATTCATATCAAAGCTGAATGTTTTTGGAAGTAGTTTTTAGTTTGTTTTTAGTTTTAGCTATTTTAGGGGGATATCTGTGTGTGCAGGTGACTATTACTGTGCATAATTATTAGGCAACTTAACAAAAAACAAATATATACCCATTTCAATTATTTATTTTTACCAGTGAAACCAATATAACATCTTCACATTCACAAATATATACATTTCTGACATACAAAAACAAATCAGCGACCAATATAGCCACCTTTCTTTGCAAGGACACTCAAAAGCCTGCCACCCATGGATTCTGTCAGTGTTTTGATCTGTTCACCATCAACATTGCGTGCAGCAGCAACCACAGCCTCCCAGACACTGTTCAGAGAGGTGCACTGTTTTCCCTCCTTGTAAATCTCACATTTGATGATGGACCACAGGTTCTCAATGGGGTTCAGATCAGGTGAACAAGGTGGCCATGTCATTAGTTTTTCTTCTTTTATACCCTTTCTTGCCAGCCACGCTGTGGAGTACTTGGACGCGTGTGATGGAGCATTGTCCTGCATGGAAATCATGTTTTTCTTGAAGGATGCAGACTTCTTCCTGTATCACTGCTTGAAGAAGGTGTCTTCCAGAAACTGGCAGTAGGACTGGGAGTTGAGCTTGACTCCATCCTCAACCCGAAAAGGCCCCACAAGCTCATCTTTGATGATACCAGCCCAAACCAGTACTCCACCTCCACCTTGCTGGCGTCTGAGTCGGACTGGAGCTCTCTGCCCTTTACCAATCCAGCCACGGGCCCATCCATCTGGCCCATCAAGACTCACTCTCATTTCATCAGTCCATAAAACCTTAAAAAAATCAGTCTTGAGATATTTCTTGGCCCAGTCTTGACGTTTCAGCTTGTGTGTCTTGTTCAGTGGTGGTCGTCTTTCAGCCTTTCTTACCTTGGCCATGTCTCTGAGTATTGCACACCTTGTGCTTTTGGGCACTCCAGTGATGTTGCAGCTCTGAAATATGGCCAAACTGGTGGCAAGTGGCATCTTGGCAGCTGCACGCTTGACTTTTCTCAGTTCATGGGCAGTTATTTTGCGCCTTGGTTTTTCCACACGCTTCTTGCGACCCTGTTGACTATTTTGAATGAAACGCTTGATTGTTCGATGATCACGCTTCAGAAGCTTTGCAATTTTGAGACTGCTGCATCCCTCTGCAAGATATCTCACTATTTTTGACTTTTCTGAGCCTGTCAAGTCCTTCTTTTGACCCATTTTGCCAAAGGAAAGGACGTTGCCTAATAATTATGCACACCTGATATAGGGTGTTGATGTCATTAGACCACACCCCTTCTCATTACAGAGATGCACATCACCTAATATGCTTAATTGGTAGTAGGCTTTCGAGCCTATACAGCTTGGAGTAAGACAACATGCATGAAGAGGATGATGTGGACAAAATACTCATTTGCCTAATAATTCTGCACTCCCTGTAGTGTCACACACGTCTCCTGAGCAATGCCAGCCCATTCTTCTTTGGCGAATCTCTTAAACTCCTCCAGATTTGATGTTCCTTTGGCACGGACCTTGATCTTAAGTTCACCCCACAGCTTTTCAATGAGATTCAAGCCAGGGCTTTGTGCAGGCCTGTTAATACCATTCACGTTGGTCTTCTGGAGGTAGTTCTTCACCAGGAACCACATTTGTTTTGGGTTGTTGTCGTGTTGGAAGACCAATTACAACCCAGACATAGTTGTGCTGCTGACTGCTCAAGGTTTTCTTTGAAAATCTTCACATATCCTTCTTTCTTAGTGATTCCTTCCAGTTTGACAAGATTCCCAGATCCAGACATGTGAAGTGTCACCACGGCATAATATTCCCACCGTTGTGTCACAGTGTGGAGGCGGTGTTTTTTTCTATGCCTTTTCCTTTTTCTCTATATAAACCTAAACTGATTCCTTTTGTTTTTGGCTTGATGTTTCATCAGATGACAGCTTGAACCCTTGAAGTCTTTTATACTGTATGTTATTGGAGGATTAACCCTCAGTTTTAACTTGATTTTTAAGTATCACAAAGTTAAAGTTCATCGCTGCACAGCAGTTTGTTATTTTATGGCTAAATAGATATTGTCTGTTTTACCTTTTTGTGACTTGTCATCTTATGTGCAGCACTTTGTGTTTCTGTCTAGAAAGGTGCTATATAAATACAATTTTATTTTTTATTTATTTATTTATTTAATAAAAGGGTCTGTTTTTCAGCAGGGTAAATAATATCGGCACCGGTCATTTTTGTTTTTTTTATTAATATTATTCTGTTTTTGTGTGCAAATAGAAACTATTTATGCTTTGTAAAGAAAACTGCTATGTTTAGAAATGTTATTTCATTGGGGGGCTAATAATTTTGTCCTCATCTATATGGTTCACACTTTGTGGCGTCTGACTTCATTTCCTTCTATGGAAATGGAAACATACATTGGTGATATTGTTTCAGCTATGGTTTGTTTTCTGCAAGATTCCATGGGAAGTCACCAGTTGGCTGAAAATATTCTCAATGCTTTTAAATAAATATTTCCTGTCATATTATTCACATTTATTATAATACCATGAAAACTGTGACAGATGTGTTTCTTCAGCAGATGTTTCTTTTAATACATGATGAGTAGCTACTGACTGACTTTCCTTTTAAAAGCATTTTTGGCACTGAAATGTGCAATTTTAAATTAAACCATGTTCCTGTACACTCTTAGCGTGAATTTATTTATTTATTATTTCTGCAGGAGAGAAAGCTGAGAAGAAACAGGCTGCCCCCAGCCAAGAGGATGCCAAGGTGGATGTGTCTCGTCTGGACCTGCGTATCGGCCGTATAATCACAGCAGAGAAGCACCCGGACGCTGACAGTCTGTATGTGGAGCAGGTTGATGTGGGAGAGGCTGCCCCCAGAACAGTGGTCAGCGGACTGGTCAAGCACATACCTCTGGACCAGGTACAGTATTACTCCTTCAGACAAGATAAAAGTTTTCCTGTTATAAATAAGATTAGAGAAAATACGCATTTATGTTAAAGTTTAAGGGGTTTTATTTGCTTACAAATTATTTCGATTTGTTTCATTACAGATCCTAAAGTAAAATGTTTATTAGAATTTTATTAGATAAACAAAGGTACGACAAACAACGAAATCCGACATGTCGAAATATCTTATTACTCTAGAAGTAGAACATGATGGAAAATTTTCAAATTAATTTTGCATAATGTGTGGTGTTAGTTACACTAAAATAAAAGCAAGTATTGAAAAACGGAAACAGACTGACGGGCTCATCGGCTGCATCTTAAATTGAACTCACAGCTGGCTACAGCAAAATAATGTATTGTAACGGTGGACCCAAGAAATACCAGCCGGAGCGACTTTGACAGTGCAGAACTTTTTATTGAACTCGGGGTTGTACGTGGACACATATACTCCGCGCTCTCTTTCTCTGCTGTCACCTCCGTCTCCGTCTGTCACTGCCAACATATAAAGAGACACAATCACTGTCAGATCCCAGCACACCTGTTCACCCCGCCCCTGCGCCGCCCCGGGAGCTCACTGCGTCACGCCTCCTCTGCAGCTGGCCAAGGACCACACCCACGCCACACATCCCCACCGCCCGACTGAGGCCGGGGCCCATCCGGCCGAACCTACTCTCCCCCCCCCCCCCCCCCCCCCCCCCCCCCCCGCGAGCGAGAGAGGAAATCGGCCACGACCATCTGCGCGCCCGGCCTATGGATCACCTTGAACTTAAAGGGCTGCATGGCCAGATACCACCGAGTGATCCGGGCGTTGGCATCCTTCATGCGGTGGAGCCACTGCAGCGGGGCGTGGTCCGAGCAGAGGGTGAACGGGCGGCCCAGGAGGTAGTAGCGAAGGGAGTCGACCGCCCACCGGATCGCCAGGCACTCCTTCTCCACGGTGCTGTACCGTGACTCGCGGTCCGTGAGCTTCCGGCTGATGTAAGCGACCGGCCGGTCAACTCCCCCCACCTGCTGGGACAAAACGGCCCCCAGCCCTCTGCTCGAGGCGTCAGTCTGCAGACAGAAAGGGAGGGAGAAGTTAGGTGTGAACAGCAGCGGCTCTCCACAGAGAGCCCGTTTCACCTGCACAAACGCCGCCTGGCACCGCTCCGTCCACTGGACCAGATCTGGGGCACCCTTGCGGGTGAGATCAGTCAGGGGGCTGGTCAGGTCCGCGAACCCTGGGACGAACCGCCGGTAATAGCCAGCCAGCCCCAGAAACCGTCTCACCTCTTTTTTCGTCTTGGGACGCGGGCAGGATGCAATCGCCGCCGTCTTCTCCACCTGAGGTCGCACCTGCCCGCTCCCCAAGTGGTACCCCAAATACTGTACCTCCCTCCGTCCAACCGCACACTTCTTCGGGTTGGCCGTGAGCCCCGCCTGCCTCAGGGACTCCAGCACCGCGGCCACACACCACACATGCCCCGCCCACGTGTCACTGTAAATGATGACGTCGTCTAGGTAGGCGGCAGCATAGGCAGCGTGGGGCCGCAGCACCCGGTCCATGAGGCGCTGAAAAGTGGCAGGGGCGCCGAACAAGCCGAACGGAAGCGTCACGAATTGGTACAACCCATACGGAGTGGAGAAGGCCGTCTTTTCCCGGGACTCTGTAGACAAGGGAATCTGCCAGTAGCCCTTGGTTAAATCCAGAGTCGTAAAAAAGCGAGCGGTGCCCAACCGGTCCAGGAGCTCGTCGACCCGGGGCATGGGATAAGCATCAAAACGTGACACCTCATTCACTCTGCGATAATCGACACAGAACCGTATAGACCCATCCTTCTTTACTACAAGGACGATGGGGCTACACCAAGCACTGTGTGATTCTTCTATTACTCCCAGCCTCAGCATTTCCTTCAATTCCCGGAAAACAATTTGCCTTCTATGTTCCGGCAGCCTGTAGGGCCGTGAACGCACCGTCACGCCAGGCCGCGTCTCAAAATGGTGCTCTATGAGAGAAGTACGGCCGGGCAAGGGGGAGAACACGTCGGCAAAGCGCTGTTGCAATGCAGCAACATCCGCCCTCTGGGCCTGTGTGAGATGGTCACTGCAATGGAGGGAGGCGGGGATGCTAGACTTTGGCGCCTCCGGCCCCAACTCATCTCTCCCTCTTACCAAGCTCACTAGAGAAGCGGTCTCCGCCTCCCTCCAGGCTTTGAGGAGGTTGAGGTGGTAAATCTGCGTGGCCCCGCCCCTGTCCGACCGTACCACTTCATAATCAACGTCCCCCACTCGCTGTGTGACCACGAAGGGTCCTTGCCACTTGGCGAGTAATTTAGAGCTGGAAGAAGGAAGTAACACAAGCACCTTATCTCCCGGTGAAAATTGCCTGAGTCTAGCCCCTCTGTCATACAGGCGTCGCTGCCGCTGCTGGGCCTGGAGCAAATTCTCCCGCGAGAGCCTCCCCAGTGTGTGCAGCTTTGCTCGCAGGTCCAGCACGTACTGAATTTCACTTTTCGCAGGGCTCGGACCTTCCTCCCAGTTTTCCTTAATCAGGTCGAGCACCCCCCGCGGCTTCCTGCCGTATAACAGCTCGAAGGGAGAAAATCCCGTGGAGGCCTGGGGCACCTCCCGCACTGCAAACAACAGAGGGTCTAACCAGCGATCCCAATTGCGTTCATCCTCGCGAATGAACTTACGAATCATGGATTTTAAAGTCTTATTCAGCCTCTCCACCAACCCATCAGTCTGAGGGTGGTAGACGCTGGTCCGAATAGATTTAATACCCAGTAATTCGTACAGTTCCCGCAATGTGCGCGACATGAACGACGTGCCCTGGTCAGTCAGTATTTCTTTCGGAATACCGACTCGGGAGATGACCTGAAACAGTGCCTGCGCCACGCTCTTCGCTGAAATGGTGCGTAGCGGCACTGCTTCCGGGTACCGCGTTGCGTAGTCCACCAGGACCAGCACAAAGCGATAGCCGCGTGCACTCCGGTGCAATGGCCCGATGAGATCCATGCCAATACGCTCAAACGGGATCTCCATCAGCGGTAATGGGCGCAACGGCGCCTTTGGCACGGCCGGCTGGTTAACCAGCTGGCATTCGGGGCACGACGCACACCAGCGGCGCACGTCGGCCCAAATGCCCGGCCAATAGAATCGGGCCATTATGCGCTCCAGAGTTTTCTCGCCACCCAAGTGCCCTGCCATGGGGTTCGAATGAGCCGCCTGGAAAATCATTTCCCGGCGGCTTTGCGGCACCAATAACTGTGTGCGGATTTCATTAGTGTGAGTGTCACGGCTCACTCTATAAAGCCGATCGTTCCGCAATTGGAAATGAGGGTACGTTCGCGCAGCGTCGGGGCGCACCGAGCGACCATCAATATCCATCACTTGGTCATAGGCTGAGCGTAGGGTGTCGTCCCGAGACTGCTCTAGTGGAAAATCTTCCGTGGGGTACACAACGGGAGGCGGCGGGGCTTCCGTGGAAGTCCCCGCCTCCTCCTCCCCCCCAGAGTCAGCGTCGGTCGGCCCCGCGTCACCGCCGAGCGCCGCGCAAACGTCACACGAATTTACAGACCGCGATCGCATCCCCGCGTACTGCCCCAGTAAGCTGTGGAACCCCGGCCAATTCGTACCCAAAATAAGGGGATGCGACAGGCGCGGGCTAACCGCCGCCTTCACTCTATGCGTTTTGCCCCTGAATTTCAGCAACAGTGACACTACTGGGTACTTGTGAATATCCCCGTGCACACATTTAACCTCCACCCAGTCAGCCTCCAACAATGCCCCGGGGCGAACCAAACTTTGGTGGACCAGAGTCTGCGTGCAGCCCGTGTCCACCAAAGCATGGCGAATACCCCCTTGACACCTTACCGGCACGCGGTACGTCACTCCTGGACCGGGGGCGGGCGCTGGAGCGCCGGCAACGCGGAACACCTGCCCCACCTCCATGAGCGGACAGTCTCGGCGCAGGTGCCCCGGCCGCCCACACTTCCAACAGTCCGGCCCCGGCGTCTGTGCGGCTCCCCGTGGCTCCGGGGCAACCTCGGCGGCCGCCGGGGTTCCGGCGGGAAGCAGCGGCCGGAACGGGTTCCTGGGGCTCCACCCTGCTGCCTGCTCCGTTCCCGCAGGGCCACCGCCTCTCCTCTGCGACGCCGCCGCCGGTGGCCTGGGCGGCGGAACACGGGCGCCCCGCCGCGGCTCCTCACGGCCCGGTACCGGGTCGGCCGCCAGATGGTCCTCTGCCAGCGTCACCGCCGCCGTCAAATCCGCCGGGCGGTGGCAGCGAACCCAACGAGCCGTCGCCTCGGGCAGGCCTCCCACGAACTGCTCGAGGACGACCATGGTCAGCATCCGCGTCTCCCCAGCCGAGGGGCCCGGTCGCAGCCACCTCGCTGCCGCATCCTCCAGCTGCCGAGCCCAGGCAAACGGCCGCTCCCCCCCCCGACATCCTGCTGGCCCGGAACTGACGGCGGTAATCCTCCGGGGAGAGCCCCAAACGATCCAGCACCGCCCGGCACACGTCCTCGAACACCCCCCCGCGAGCCGGGGGGCAGGCTCAGCGCCGCCGTCTGGGCCTCACCCGACAGAAGCGGCAGCAGCCGGGCGGCCCACTCCTCCTCCGGCCACCGACAGGCCACCGCCGTGGCCTGGAAAGCCTCGATGAAAACCAGCGGGTCCTCCCCATCCCGCATCCGGTGCAACGTCACCGACAGCGGAGGGGCGGGAGCCGGCGCAGCCGCATTCCCCAGCAGCTGCCCCAGAGCCGCGGTCTGCTGCTCCAGAGCCGCGGTCTGCTGCTCCGATTGCAGGCGAAGCAACGCCAACTGTTGGTCCTGCGTGGCCGCCTGACGAGCCGCCATCGCCGCCATGTCCACCATCATCTGGCCCAAGATCTGCAGCGGCTGGGCGGGCGGTGGGGCGGGCGGCGGCGCCGCCGGGGGAGCAGGGGGAGCCGGCAGGGGACCGGACATCACGCGTGGGTTTCGGCACCAGTGTAACGGTGGACCCAAGAAATACCAGCCGGAGCGACTTTGACAGTGCAGAACTTTTTATTGAACTCGGGGTTGTACGTGGACACATATACTCCGCGCTCTCTTTCTCTGCTGTCACCTCCGTCTCCGTCTGTCACTGCCAACATATAAAGAGACACAATCACTGTCAGATCCCAGCACACCTGTTCACCCCGCCCCTGCGCCGCCCCGGGAGCTCACTGCGTCACGCCTCCTCTGCAGCTGGCCAAGGACCACACCCACGCCACATGTATTAAAATCTCTTTTTTATTATTGCAAAAGTACAACAGTGAAAGTTTCTGTGTGCACTTCACTGGACCTGCAGCCTCTCGTCCACTCTGCTCCACCTCAGTTTGCAGCCAATCACGTACTAAACTTTGTTTGATTCAGCCTCTGTGCTCCAGATTTGACTCCTTATTTGCTCGGATTAGCTCTCCACACTCTGGTCAATTGTAGCTGAGCTGAGAAGAGAATCCAGTCTATTATGGAAATGCTGTTTTATAACATTTCTGTACTTTCTCCAGCTTTCTAAAACTCCAGAGACATGAATCAAAAAACTAAATGCAACAGCACAATGAGTTATTTTTACATTGATATAGCAGACCTTATTATTGTAGGATCTTTACCTTATAATGTAAAGCAGATTGAGGCAACTGCTGCTATGATAAATTAAGTTGAATTGAATTTACTAAAAGGTGTCCTACATTTTTTTTAGAAAAAGGTCTTATTTTCTTAGATCTGGGATGCATCATCTCATCAAAATCCTTTTTTTTTTTTTCTTTCTTTCTTTCTTCTTAGCTTTTAGGGAAACTGTCTTCTTTTAAATCGTGGTAAACCTCAGAGGTCTCCTGGGTTTTTGCTTCCTTTGGTTATTGAAATGAGGCAGAGAGACCATAAAGCCTTGGATGCAGTCATTTCGAATTAGAGCATTGGAATTAGCATTATTGTTTCTGATGTATTATGAAATTCTCAGTCCTGTCCTCAAACAAATCAAATTCCTTTCAACCAAAGGAATTGGATATAATTTGTTTTTCCTCTTTCTCTTTGTATGCAGATGCAGAACCGCATGGCAGTCCTGCTGTGCAACCTGAAGCCAGCCAAGATGAGAGGAGTAGTGTCCCAGGCTATGGTCATGTGCGCCAGCTCGCCGGATAAGGTTGAAATTCTTGATCCTCCTAGCGGAGCAGTGCCGGGTGACAGAGTTACTTTCCAGGGCTTTCCAGGTACGGTTACTCTCGTCACTTTAATTTACCTGCACAAAAGAATATGCCGACCCATCAGAATTGAGGATTTTATCTTTAAACTATTTCCAGACAAGCAAGCACCAGGGATCACTCGCTGATTACCAGTGATAGTCACTGACATTTAGTTTGAAAAAATTTCCCAGACTCGTATCCACAAAATGACTCTGTGTTTGGGAATTGAAGGGTGTCGCTGAACCCTTTCACTGCCAGAAACAACATGGCGGTTTGAGCACTCATTCCTATGAAGACACCAATCACAATTTGTTTTTAGACCCCACTGAAAGCTCTCATTAGCTGACCCCTCGTTTCTGTTTGGTGGTAGCTAAATGGCCTGTGACTGCTGCTTCAGCAGGCTAATCAACACTCCCTGCTAGCAGCGTAACGTGATCTTTTTTATTGTCAGTTGAAAAGGTAATTACCTTGTTAAGCCCAAAGGATATAAATGAGTTTAGAGAAGAGAACACACGACCCCCAGTTCCTATCTATTAACTAATCAGCAAGACCATGTAGGAGTCAGGTTCCTTTCCTCTGAAGTTTCCCAAACACTTTCCAGGATATATGACCTGAAACGGCAGAAGAAGAAAAAAAGCCATCACAAAATACATTTGCAAAGCTGAATATGATGAAGGGGTTCACAATAACAATATTGGGAGTTCACTTTTTTGAAATGAGATATAATCAGCCTCAGTCTATGGTCCAAGAAAGGGTATTAGGCTACGTTCACACTGCAGGTCTTGATGCTCAATTTTGATTTTTTGATCAAATCCGATTCTTTTTGTCTGCTTGTTCACACTACAAATAAAATGTGACAGCAAACGCGCTCTAGAGTGAACCCTCAAAGCGGCCCGCATGCGCAAAAGAAGACGTCACACACAACGCGCTCAGTTTAGACCCAGACCAAACAGTATTGTTCGACTGATCGCAATTAATACAAAGACTTGTTTCGGACTTTACGTTTCCCAATTTTGCTTTATTTTGTTATTTACATATGGCCTAATAATTATCCTTATTGCTGTTTTAGAGAGGAGCGGTGCTTCAAGGATAGTTGCAGATTTCTGTCAGAATCTGCAGATTATACAGTACAAATAAAATGTTCACGTTTCTGCAACGTTGTCTTCCCAACAGTTTCACTAACATCTACACGGGATGGCCAGGAAGCGTTCGCGATGTCTTCTCGGGTGCTTCTCCAGAGCTGATAATTGCCGTCTGTCTTGTGTCAGTGACGTAAAAGCCGGATTTAATGCGACATGACCGTTCAAACAGCAGTCACTTTCTAAAACATCAGATATGTATCGGACTCAGTACCACATACGAAAGTGACCCAGATCGGTCAAAAAAGTCAGAATTGATGTGCTTTCGCCTGCAGTGTGAACGTAGTCTTAGAGGTAACAGACACTAAATACTGCAACATGCACGGGATGTGAACATGAATGGGTGTCTTTCTCTAGCGCTGTAATTGGCGTCCTGAAGGGAGGGGCAGAACTTGACACTGACAAAAAAATTTAAAAAGGAAATGTATATACAGGAAAAATCTTTAGTTTTTCATCTTTGGTGAGTTTAAAATCGCAAAGTCATTGGTGCATATTCACAACTCTACTGCCTGCTTGACTAGTGCAAACGGGTTTGTGTTGTTTTGAGCTTCTTTAATTGACACTAAACGGAAACATGCAGACACCCTCCGGAAATAAAATGACACAAATTTGAAAAGAAGAAATATTTTTTAAAAATCTGAGACTTTAAAAAAAATAAATAAATAAAATTAAGAAAAAAGAAAATATAAAGAACTATAATAACTCTTGCCTCAAGTGCAGCAGGCCACATGCATCCGCACAGGCTTTCAGCTGTACCACTTGAAAAGCGTTCTTATTCATCGTGTCCTCTTTTTAACCAGAACATTTTTATGGATGCTACATTAAGAGTCCTGTTCTAACCATCCTCTAAAATGTGGTTAATGAGAAAACAAAAGGAGTGGAGAATGGGAAAAGATGGGATTGGGATTTTTTTTTTTTTTTTTTTTGTAATAACGTTTTGTTAAAAAAGTCAGGGAAGTTTTTAAAATACAGTGAAACAAAGGTGAAAAATAAAGCTGTCCTTTATTTTCCTCCTATCAAAACTCTTATAGCAGAGTTTCAGTTGAAGACAAACGACTCCTGGTGTTGGTAGATGGTTGGCAATTGTTAACATTTCCCCCAACTAATGGGACCCAGTACTTCTGCTTGAACTTAAGAATGTACACAAGTGGCTCATCAAAACCTCTTTCACGCTTCTGATCAAAAACTGATTGTTGCCACTCTTGGGTTGTAAACCAACAGAAATTGCTGCCCTGAGAAATGAAGCACATTTGTGTCCTCATAGCACGAAATGGTTGTGTAGAGTGGAAAAAGTCATCACCAGACAGAAGTCAGCCAGTACCGGCTATAAATCTTCCTCAAATGCCAAGCAACATCAAAAACAAGGGCATCATAAAATGAGAACCTCACCTAATTGTTTCCCTTGGATTCATATTTTGATTCTGAGAAATTCGGTTTAGATGTTTTGAATTACAAGACCAAATGGCCTTTTTCAAAAAGCGGATGCTCTAATAGCACATGACATAAAGTCAAACCATTCACAATTCATGTGGTAGACATAAAATAAGGATTAGCTGGATAAATCATGAAATTACATATTGTTGGTCAGTTGCTCACACTTTCATGGTTTCAAGGTCTCCAGGGCCCGTTTTTATATTCATAAACGAACCCTCATAATCTCAGAGAAATGTGCTTGCTTATTATTTGTATATGCAACCACAGAAACCCTGTATTTTGTATTAGCAAAAGTAGACTTACCTTAATAACAGAACCCTCTGTATGTTTCAGGAAAGGTGTCAGCTGAATGATAATAGCTTTTGAAAAAAACAATTATGAAGTTCTTTGTTTTGTTTTCGTGTCATCGTTGCCGTCTTCAGGGCCAATCTGGCATCTTTTGAGTAACAGCTGGTGTGTAATGCCACATAGGAGACAGTATAAAAGATGGATTACCACAGCAACTTGGTGAAGTCCCATTTAAAGGCCTAAAGCTGAGCGTTTTTGCTGTAGCTTTCTTGATGTTTTGAGATGTGAGGAAAGAGGGTTGGATCCGACTGTTAAACCACAGATTCATTTGGTAACTTTCTGACTTCTAATGGCTTGTGATTGACAAGCCGCTCAGCATAACCGCTTCTTTTTCTCTGGCTTTAATAATGACCAAACTTAAGACTCAGTCACTTTTATTCATTATTTATTATTCATATTTATTCTCACTCCAAGCTCTGCACAAGATTCTCAATGTACTCAGACATAGTTTATGCATACGAATGGAAAAATAAAAGATTTGATCTTTATCCATCTTTATTTAGCATTTCTGGAGGTCACAAGGATTTCAGAGTGTTACATGCTCTCTTTCCAGACTATATTCCTGGATGACTGGGGCTTGAAAAAATGGAAATACCAGTTTAGCCCATAATGTGTTCTGAGTTCTCAGAACGTGGGAATCAAGTGCCCTTTTTCCATGGACTCCTGTAGGCAGTTTTTTGCAATCGGAGAGGGTTGCTTCGGGCTCGCCTTTACAAAAGATGCAGATTTAAGCCAATTCTGATTTGTCTTCATCATTCCTCAGGGTAAATTCATTTGTTTTCAACTTTATATGTGCTCATTAAGCAGTGCAGAGGCCAACATGTTCTTACTTGGATACAATAAAGCTCCTGGATAATGGGTTTTGACAGAAAGTGTGGGTCTTCACACATTTTTCTCCCGTTTTGGATCAACCTTTAAAGCTGACATGAGCAATCACGTTTAGAAGTGATTAGATGGGTCACAGTTTGCAACAGCTTTAACCCATCTGGTTATAAGGGATACCTAAAAATCAAATGCAAAGAGTTGGAACATCACAATAAAAACATAAACTCGTAGTGTTGGAGAATGTCCTTCACATGAGCAGAGAATAAAAGGTGAAGTCTAATATTTTCTTTTGATTGCAGGTGAACCTGATAAAGAGCTAAACCCCAAGAAGAAGGTGTGGGAGCAGGTGCAGCCAGACCTGCGCACTGACGACCAGTGCGTCGCAACCTACAAGGGAGCTGCGTTTGAAGTCGCTGGTAAAGGAGTGTGCAAAGCTCAAACAATGAGCAACAGTGGAATCAAGTAAACTAACAGAGCTGCTAGAGAAAAAAAACCCTCAGTGTTTACTTTGCAATCATCTTCAGTGATGGATGGTGGAAATGGAAGTAAATGCTTTGAAGATGTTCAATAAAGGGGATTTGAAAAGTCCTACGAGTCTGTCCTTTGACTTTCAGGTCTTTTCTTTTTTAATGCCTGAACTAGACACAGTCATGGTCTATAAAGTGTAATCAATATTGTTGTGTTTATGGTTTAATTCTCCAGGTTTTGTCTTCCCCCAGGCACATTAGCTTGATTGTGCTTTGATTTTGCGGATGTAACTCTACCAAACTGGACTCCAACTAGTTTTGAGCATTTTAATGAGCTGGAAAGGAAATGGGGATGTTATACTGCAAAACCTCAACATATATCAGCTGCTTAAGCGTCTTTCAGAGGCTACCTAAATGGATCTCAGCCCTGGCATTTTAATCTAATGGTCCACTATTATTAGCTCCACCGTTGCCGGTGCCCTGTGCTTTGTTTATTGCCGTCTTGAAAGTCTACCTTCCACCAGAAATTTCCGTCTTCCCAAAAGAAACAGAGCTCTGCATCAGAGCCTTTAATGTTACATCAACAGTAATTAAGGCCATCCACACTACAGAAACATCTGTCATGTTTTTAATGCAGGCCACCACAGTCTGAGTCCTATTCTCAAGCACTCCAGAAAGTATGTGCTCAATTTCAAGCACAATTTTCCGAGGTTTGTTTTGCTCTATGGTTAGTGAGTTGTGATGGAGTCAAGAATTAAAAACCAACAACAACTGGATACCAGTGGTTATTTTCTTTTTTTCATAACAATGAATCAAACAGAGACTGCATGATTCACACTGAACCTATGGCAAGATATTATATAGCTTAGCTCTAGCTAACAAACTTATTCTGTGGAGGGATGTTTGTAGTTCAGTTAGTTTATCTGCTGATTGTTAAGGGATAATTTTCATCTGTTGCCAGAGGCCAAAAAAGTCACCTGAACTTAAAATAAAATGACATTTAATTATAACAAGGAAAGCGACTGGGATCAACAGCAACTCAGCCATGAAGTGCACAGAGGTTGAGGACTTATCCGGAGTCAGTTGCTACAGACCTTCGAAATTCACGTGGCCGTCAGATTACCTCAAGAACAGTGGCCGAGCCGCTGCACCCAAGCCTTAAATCACCAAGCGCAATGGTGATGTAATGCTATAAAGCATGCTGCCACTGGACTCTCGACCAGTGGTCCTGGTGATCTTATCAGAAATGATGAATGCAGAAAAGTACCATCAGATTTTGGCCCACCATGCAATGTCACCCCGAAAATATCTGAGTAGCAGCGGCTTAATTTTTCAACATAACAATGATCCCACTGCCAATGCAGTAAAAGCATCCTGCATAGAAAAACACAGTGGAACACCGCCAGACATGGATTGTCCTCCACAGAGCACGCACCGCAACGTTAATGAAGCAGTGTGGGATCGTAAAGACAGAGAACAGAACAAAAGGCAGCCAAGATCCAAAGAAAAGCTTTGAATGTCCTTTAAGAAGACTGGAGAATATACCCTATTTTCCTGGGAAATGAAATAAGCAGGATTCTTGCACAGGATTTTAGAGAGTGTAATCTGCCCAGCAGGTAAATCTGCAAATTTTACCACAGTATGAGTGGTACCTCACAGCATATAGACTTTAATGGCTGTTCCTCGATGCTTCACATTTTCTTTTTTGAGATCCAGAACATATATTTTTGTTGAAGCAAACATCTCAGCTATTAGACAGTGTGGCATGGCGGTCATATGCTTATAAATGGCTTTGCTTGTCATATTCAGAACCCTTGTATGGCTCAAGTAAAATAACTGTTTGGAAATCCTCAAGGAGAAAAACCTGTCATTTGGGTTTAGGTGACATAGACAGCTCTACAAAGTGACCCCTGCTAAAATGTACACTCACTTAAACCACAGTGTTCTATTTGGGTTTTGTGCAGCCGCAAGGAGTGTTGCAATCTGAAGGAAAACTCTCTCCGTGTTTGTTTTCAGGCACATGTTTGCACATTTCCTGACAAAATCTTCACCTTCTTCATGAAACAGTTTATTTATTCCAACAGATTATCGTGTGTCTCTCATATCTCATTAGTAGAGTTTACCAGATTGTTCTGTGTTGAGTGCATTTGGTTAACCAAAGCCTGGATAAGCAGGAATAAGAGGGGAGCGCTGTGTAGTTATAACTGTTGATATCAGAAATAGTTGGCTCACCAACTGAAAATACTTTGTGATACCTTAGCAGTAGATGTTGATGTTTTATTCTTTATCTTCCAATGTCCTCAACCTGACCTGTGCAAAGAAAAAGAATTCTTCCTGCACCTTCAGAAATCACTGAATACACACAAATAACTTTTTGATGTGGTTATGTTAAACTCATTTATGTGAACAGACAGATAACAATAACTATTCGTGCCAATCTGATGTAATTTTTCTCTAAACTTTGTGGTTCTAAGCTTCACAAAGAGGTTCTCTACATCATAAGACAACAGGGCCATGAGGAAGATATTTCTCATTTCTGTGGCCAAGTATTTATTATTTCACCAAAGTGTCAAATTGTTACAGGTCTTTACAGAGGAATGCAAACCTTTTGGGATAAAAATCATGATTTGCTTTTGACGTGTGATTTGTATTTATATATGATTCAATCGAAAAGGCGCTGTGTGTTTCTTGATTACTTCAAGACCCTTTGGGTGTGTTTGGTGTTCTGTCAAGTTGATAAATGTGAGTGTGAGAGTGTGTGTGTATTTTAACAGCACTTTTTACGAGCCTTACTTGCAAAACTGATGTGTTCGCTGATGATCCAATTTATTGTTTGTGTGGCAAAACACTTTTTCCCATGCATTCTTGAACTGCTTGATCAACAGTTGCCTCGTGTCTACAGCATAGAGCAAGTCTATAACAGGAATCAACTTAGTAAGAAAAAAAATCACTATCGTACAGTAGCTGCTTACTGTAGCCTTGCTCGATCTTACCCGCATAATATATTTAGAACAAACTGCTTATGCTTATGTAACTGTCTAGACTCTAGATGATGGCACTGGGGCAACAGGCACAGTTTGCCATGAAGAAGGTGGCCAGGCCTTTAGAGAGGGAGGGACGCTGTAGTTACATCCCTGTCTACTCCAGTCTGCATGCTAGCTGCTTTCCAATGTGTAAGTAAATTGGAAAGCAATTTGTAAGCATGTAAACATAGAACAAAAAATAACCTGCTGGCTGAATGAGGCATGCTGTATAAAGTGCAGCATGCGTCATTCAGGCAGTAGAAAAGGGCTATTTAAGAATTAGTCCAGATTTCTGGCCCTGCTCGCCTACAGAGAAAACGAAAGTACAAGTACACCCTGACTGCTTCCACAGGAAATAACAGGCTAACTAGTGACCTGTTGTTGATAATTGTATGCACTCATCCAACTGATCATCAGCAAGTCTGAGCACCTCTATAAAAGCAGAGCTTTTGGCATTTTGCAGCTCTTGGACAATAATCCCACAATAATGAAACAATGTCCCCAAGGTCAGACAATGCAGTGCTCAGAAGAATAACCCAAGAGTTACTGCTCAGACTCTACATCCCTCCATTAGCATGCTGAATATTAAATTTCATGACAGTACAATTATAAAAAGAGTGCGTTTCCAGGTGTTTCCTTCTTCTGACTGAAAAAGAACATGGCAGCACAGCTTAGGTTTGCAAAGATGCATGTGAAAGAAAACCACAAGACTTCTGGAACAATGTCCTTTGGAAAGACGAGATGAAACTAGACGTCTAGCCATTATTGTGCAGCATCACATTTGAAAAAAATCAACATATAATCACACAACACCTCATAGCAGGTGCTAAATATGGTGTTGGAGGGGTTGTTCTGAAACCAAGGGAGCTGAGTATAAAAAGTATTCTAGAGTCAAATGTCAGGCCTTATGTCTGCTAGCTAAAGCTTGGCTCAAATTGGGTCATCCAGCAGGACAGTGGTCGTAAGCACAGCTGCATATCTTTAAAAGAAAAGAATCAAGGTGTTGCAATGATCCTATAATTGAAATGTGGAGGGACTTTAAAAGAGCTGCCCACAACACTGACATTGCATCTCACTAACCATTGTTGATGACATTAACAATGGAAGTTTTGAGCGATCGTATTTTGCCTATATTTGGAAGAATTTTGCCGATGGAGCCTTTGCTCTATGACTGTCACACACTTAAGCCTCTGAATATTCATATCTTCTTTTCTTCTTCATCCTTCCGCACTACATCACAGTTTAAGTAGTATTTACATAATGGCAAGTAAAATGGGACCAGTCAGAATGTGGTTCAGATCAGGGATAAACAAAACCTACAAATTAAACTAATCAACAGCTTTTTCTTCTTCTTCTTCTTTTTTCTCAATAATGACAATAGATGGGCAGAACTGTGTTTTGAGTGGAAAATACTTGTGAGTGTGCTGAGGGAAAGACAAACCTCCATGGACATATTTTGGCTGCAGTTGAAAGAGCAGCTTTTGCATGCTCCTCAGTGTGTGGTTTCATGCTTCACTAAGGTTCACAACGAACAAAATTATCCAAGCTTCTCTTTCAACTGGAGGAAATCTATTATCCATATGATGGGCCCCGCTGGACATTTTAAAGTACTGATTACGTATATGAAAACATGTCTGCATCTGACATGAGTGAAGGGATTTTTTGGTAGAGAGCCGGTGTTCCCAGACCATTTCGGTTGTCGTTTTTGCCCAAGCTCCTGCGCTCCTGTCTCTTCACTTGTCACACAAGTGCTGCGACTCTACTGTCATGAGACTTAAACTCATCAGTCAACACTAAAATCAATGCAGAAATTACAAAAGTAGCGCACAGTAATTCAAAACGTGGATCCAAAGATAACAGCTGGAGGCTGTAGCATCAGCTTGGCTAACGCTGTCTGACAAGTCCGACTAAAAGGAAGAAAGTGATACCAGTTATTCTGTGGACACATGCAACTGATGAACACAACGCAGAAAATTCAAATGGTTAAAAAAATATATCGGTTATTAAAAAAACATGAATGCAAATGAGACATAAGAAACGCTGCTGTGATTTAAGACTTCATTCTCTACCTTGGAAAAACCAGTTGGCAAAATACAATCTCTACTGAATGGTCCATTTAGTAGCTGTTTTGGACCACTGAGTCATATCAGATGATCTTCAGCAAGCTAATCTGCCTGTTTTCATAAAGTGTAGATGTTGTGATAAAGATAGCATGTAACAAAATAGTCAAATCTCTGAAGTCCGCAGAGTTTTCAACTGGAGCTTGCAGTCTTCATCTCATGTGTGGAGCTGTTATTACCAAATGGAAGCCCCACGTTTAGAGTAGCTCAAGCTTTTAGTCAAAAGCCAGTAAATTAATCTTCAGGACTGCTGCTAATGGTCAAATAATAAAGGCCCATTCCTAAATAAACATGGCGACTGGAGAAAGATGAATCAAATGCAAGTAAACTGAGTATTTTATTTCTCATCAGTGTCATTTTACTTGATTAAAAGTACAAAAAGCATGAGCGTCAAAATGCATCAATTGGCAAAGGAACTAGAGTACAGTTATAAACCATAATCTCACCCTAACCTGCAAAGTAAAAGAAACTGAAGTTATGAGATAAAAGAAAAGGAGAGTTTTTAATATATTGGATAAATATCCATCTGTCCGTCCATTCTCTTGTGCTTTAGGGTTTAGGGTTGTGGTTGGACTGAGGCCTATCCTGCTGTCGCAGGACAAGACTTGTAATTATAAGACTCATAAACAATAAATTGTAATACTTCTAATACTTGGTTGTGATAAAAAGACGACAATAAATGAGTGTATTCTGACGTCCAGACTTTGTCTGGTGGATCTGCGTCCATGTTAAATTGTTGCTCACATGTCTTCTCAGGATGTTTATTGTGGCTTCTTCTATGGCCTACATATAAGACTACATAATTACACCTCTGCAAAATGCACTGTTACACCTGTTCTTTACCTGCTGCTACAATCCAATGACTCCTACATACAAGGTTGTGCTTGTGCTTAGACATCCGAAAACAAAGCGAAGACTTAAGGACATTATGTCATCGGACATATTAGTCACAGTATACAACAGTAACAAGAAAAATCACTGAACAAGTAAATGTATTGTACTTCCGAGACACCTTGAGAGTTGCTTTGCTGACCACAGGAGGGCAGAGCCCCACCACAAAAAATTGCCACCCTCACTGCACAAAGAATAGGCTTTGTGCGCTTCACTGAACAAATAAATGTGCCTGATTGAGCTGACCTTTTAGTATGGTAAATTGCCTTTTTTTTTTTTGCTCTGTTGACATTTAAGCCGATTTGAAGTGGTATAAGGAAAGTCCTGCTCATGTGGAATCATTCATTCCTGCTGCAAAGTGTAAGAGGATGTAGCGGAGGAGGAAGTATTATATGACTGTATAATTACCTTTCTGAACAAAATGCTTTGTTTGTGCTTATCTGATCCATTTGTGATACTGATCCATACAGGGCTGGTACATCTAGCCATCCATTTCTTATCAGTGAGCTAAGTGATGAAAGAATATTAGGAACAGAAATTTGAGTTTAAAAAAATCGAAGTAAATAAGGATGTGGTTAGCTTTGCTAATTACTGGACCTGATGCCAAAGAATGAAAAAGGAAAAGGCTGCTGAGACATGTGTTTTGAGTTGCAACCTTCATGGCTATTCCCTCACTTGTCTTAGGAGATGGCTGAGAAACAACCCAACTGAAAACATTTTGTTAGGGCTATATGTGTTAGCGCTGACCTGTAACATCACACACAGAAGAGCACTCGCGGCAGCAACATCACACTGCCCACCTTCACCCAGTATGTGACCTGCCCAACCAGAGTCAATAAAACACTGGACTTACTGTATGCCAATGCAGAAGAGGCATACAGTTCATCACCTCTCCCTCCCCTGGGCAGATCTGATCACAACCTGGTGCACCTTGTCCCTGTGTATGAGCCCTTAGTGCGCAGGGAGCCACCAGCCACCCGCACAGTACAGAGATGGTCAGAGGAGAGCGAGGAGGCTCTTAAGGATTGTTTTGAGTCGACTGTGTGGGAGGTGATTTGTGATGACCACGGTGAGGACATCGACAGCCTTACTACATGCATTACTGACTATATAAACTTCTGTGTGGATAACACTGTACCTACCAGGACTGTACGGTGTTTCTCCAACAACAAACCTTGGATTACCCCAGAAATTAAAACCGTCCTCAAGCAGAAGAGGAGGGCCTTCAAATCCAGAGACAAAGAGGAGTTGAAAAGGGTGCAGAGAGAGCTGAGGGGACTGATAAGGAATGGGAAGGAGAGCTACAGGCAGAAGATGGAGAACCAGCTTCAACAAAACAACGTTGGTGAAGTCTGGAGAGGCCTCAGAACCATCTCGGGCCACAAACAGCAGAACTCTCTGCCTGGAAGGGATGTGAGATGGGCAAATGAACTGAATCATTTCTTCAACAGATTTGACTCAGCCATGAGGCAGTCTGCAACATCGGCTGCAGACTCACCCACCCCCACTGCTGCTGTTCCACCTCAGACACTTCACACCTCCTCTATTCACCCTGCTCACTCCCCCCCACCCCCAACAACAGCATCCAATACACACTCAACACAAGGCTCCAGCCTGTCTCTCTCAACCACCCAGGTTAGGAGGGAACTGAGGAGGATTAATGGCAAGAAGGCAGCGGGTCCAGATGGCATCAGCTCGAGGGTCGTCAGGTCCTGCGCGGACCAACTGTGTGGGGTGATGGAGCACCTCTTCAACCTGAGCCTGAGGTTAGGAAGAGTCCCACAGCTCTGGAAAACCTCCTGTGTTGTACCAGTGCCAAAGACTTCAAGCCCCAAGGACCTCAACAGCTACAGGCCGGTGGATCTGACATCCCACCTGATGAAGACCCTGGAGCGGTTGGTCCTGGCTCAGCTTCGGCGCCTAATAAGCTCATCACTGGACCCACTTCAGTTTGCCTACCAGCCTGGCATTGGAGCGGATGATGCCGTCATTCACCTCCTACATCGTTCCCTCGCTCACCTGGAGACCGCTGGAAGCACTGTGAGAATCATGTTCTTTGATTTCTCCAGTGCCTTCAACACCATTCTTCCCTCGGTTCTGAAGGACAAGCTGGTGAACTCTGGAGTGGACCATCACCTCACTACCTGGATCCTGGACTACCTCACCGACCGACCACAGTATGTGAGGACTCAGGGCTGTGTGTCGGACAGGGTCGTCTGCAGTACGGGGGCCCCACAGGGAACGGTTCTGGCTCCGTTCCTCTTCACCATCTACACTGCAGACTTCTCCCACAATTCCACCCAGTGCTTCCTGCAGAAGTTCTCTGATGACTCTGCAATAGTCGGCCTCATCACTGATGGGGACGACAAGGAGTACAGAGGTCTGACCCAAGACTTTGTGGACTGGTGCCAGCAGAACTACCTCCAGATCAACGCCAGTAAAACCAAGGAACTGGTGGTAGACTTCCGCAGGCACAAGCATTCTCCACTGCAACCACTGAACATCCAAGGTATGGACATTGAGGCTGTGGACAGCTACAGGTACCTTGGTGTTCATCTGAACAATAGACTGGACTGGACTCATAACTCAGACGCCCTCTACAGGAAAGGGCAGAGCAGGCTGTACCTGCTGCGGAGACTCAGGTCGTTTGGGGTGGAGGGCCCACTCCTGAAGAAATTCTATGACTCTGTTGTGGCTTCTGCTATCTTTTATGGTGTGGTCTGCTGGGGCGGCAGCATCTCTGCTGGGGACAGGAAGAGACTGAACAGGGTGATCCGAAGGGCCAGCTCTGTTCTAGGATGCCCTCTGGACCCAGTGGAGGTGGTGAGTGACAGGAGAACGGCGGCTAAGCTGTCATCCCTGATGGACAACATCTCCCACCCCATGCAGCAGACTGTGACAGCACTGAGCAGCTCCTTCAGTGGGAGACTGCGGCACCCACGGTGTGGGACGGAGAGATTTCGCAGGTCTTTCCTCCCCACTGCTGTCAGACTCCATAATAAAGACTTTAACTGATCAAGCACACACATCCATACATATGCAATAATACTAAGTGCAATAATCCTTTCTGTCATCGTTGTATTTTTACTCAGTTGTATATAGTATTTGTATTTGTATTCTATTTTTATCTTATTGTATATTTATTTTATTTTATTCTACTGTATATAGTATTTTATTTTCTTCTATTCTGTACAGTTGTGTACTGTATTTATTCTTATTGTATTCTAATTTTTGCCTCATAACTTTTGCACTGTCCACTTCCTGCTGTGACAAAACAAATTTCCCACGTGTGGGACTAATAAAGGTTATCTTATCTTATCTTATCTTATCTTATCTTATCTTAAAACCGAGCTCGAGGTTTTGATGCCGTCTCGATGACCTCATTCGTCTTTCAGCAGTCAGCTGGCCCGCAGAGACACTACGACATGCCAGAGGAGATAAGACAATTGACAGAAAGCGTCTCCAGTGAGACTCCAGCGGAGCTTCACCTCCTTTTCAAACAGCTTGGGCTTATCTTCATTTTCCTTTACACTTACTGAGTCAGTCTGAGTGTGTCTTTAGACCTCTTGGAGGAGAGAGAGGAGGGGAGTTCCCAGGGGGGAACTTTTGAGGTGAGGACCATAATTAGAATCAAACAAGGACACCACTGTCCCCCTGCATCCACAAGTGAAACCCAAGATAACAAGGAGGGGAAATGTGAATGGGAGCTTTTTTGGACAAATTAAGACTTGAAGTTGAGACCCTTACCTGTTTTGGTTTATGGCTTCTTGCCTGTTAAAGGCTGATTTGTATGCCAGTGTTCCTGGGCTTGACGGCAGATGACAGTCAGAAGTGTAGGGTAAGCGTAATTTGATACCTGGCAAATCAGTGAACACAGTTGTTTGATTTACAGAGTGAGAGTTGGACAAGGGGCTCTTGTTTCGCTGTGGTTGTTGTGTTATAAAGTATTATTATTCAGAGGATGAGATCGGTTTACCTTTCTAAGCACTGTCAAGTCCAACTCACATGAAAGCAGATGGCACGTAGCTGCAGTCAATTACCATATGGACAAGTGATATTGCGATATTAATGAAAGGCACCATGTAATCCCACGTTGTCTTGAATAACATGCGGTACGCTGAGCAGAGCAGCTGTTTTAGGTATAAACAATGAAGACAGGCATTGGCGGTGCCCACAGTCCTTACTGCATTCGCCACATTGGATGCTTGTTGAGTTCGCTTATTTACCCGTAGCATTTTGGGGAAAACCCCTCATTTACTGACGAGAGAGGAAGTGCTGATGCGGGCTTTTGACATCCTGGTGCTGAATCACTAAATAGCCACATGTGCGCACAATCAAACTGCAAACTAAACTAAGAACAGGCTGAGCAGTTCCGCTGTAAATTTTTGACACTGGGAATATGACATTGATTCATAGTGCCAGGCAGAATTATCAGTTGAATAACCCATCTGGCTATTCAGCATCAGTGTTATTGATGCTATCATGCCGTTGATCTATTCAGATGTGGAGCAGGTGACTGCATTTTGCACATCATTGCCTCTAACTCTGTGTAGTGTAGGAGCCAAATATAAATAAACTTGGAATGCCAGAGAATTTGTGTCACTCCAGTAACACAACATCAGATGGTGGAAAAAGTAAGAGGTATGACTTCAGCGTCTCCTATTAGTCAAACCAAAGTCTGAACTCCAGAGCCCTCCAATCACACCTGAAGCATGGAGTTGACTCATCCCTTTATGTGTGTGTGTCTGTCTGAGCTGCCTCAGCAGCCAAGAGGTGCATGGTGGGCTTTGATGACATCCCTGAGTGGAAAATCAGCTATGACTGTGCCTGAATCGTGCTCAATTGAGAAGCAACACTCATTTTAAAAGAATTGCTGGCTGTTAAACAGTCATTTAATCCCTAATATGGATTTTAATGCACTGTAGCAGAATTACAGATGTTTTTCTTAATGCTACTCCAATGGATGGTCCAGACATATCTTAACAAGCATTTAGTTAAAATTATGTGCCTGTATTTGGGATAAAGAATACAAACTTTGGTTTTTCCTGTAATATCACTACAAGTCTTACTTTTTGGGGGGTATTTAGTGCGATGTTTTGACTGGTGTTCTTGCCAGGGTATCTCCTGCCTTCAGCCATGTCAACTGTAATAGGCTTCAAACCTCTTATTTAAGAATAAATGCTTAAGAAAACTGATAAATATATGAAATGTTTTGTGTAAATACTCATGGCTTCTTGATATAGTGCCACAATCATGGCAGCAGTCGCCTCAAGGCACTAAAGTAAAGTAGAGACACTACATTAATACAGAAAAAACCTCAGCAATCATATGACTGCCTTTACGAATGGCTGGGCACGAGGGGAGAAAGACAGGACAAAAGACACACATACCGTATATCTTGCATAATATATGGACAAATGTTGCACTGCACTGCATAATATCTGAATTCAGATGTTTTTACTCCCATTCCCACAGGTAAATAAAATGGGTAATTCTCAAGGTCTGACTTAATTTGAGCGTAGTGCTGTAATAGGACACCACTGCAACAGGTCAGCTCATGAAATTTCTTCCCTCTTAGATATTCCACAATTAGCTCTAAGTGGTATTATTGCAAAGTGGTACAGCAAACTACAGGAACTCAGACAAAAAGTAAAAGCCTACATAAATTATAGAGGAGGTCTCAGAGTGTTGAGGTGCACAGAATAAAAGTTGCAAACGGTCTGCTGATTCAGTAACTGCAGTTCCAAACCTCCTCTGCCATTAACATCAGCACAAAAAGGAGCCAGGAGCTTCAAGTCATAGTTTTCCATAGCCAAGGAACGTGTAGGTGTAACATGTAGCTGGCTAGTTATTTCTGTCCATTTAGGGTCTTCATAAGTTATCGTATGTTCTGGGCATTAAGCTCAGAGCACCATTGAGCCCAAGTTCATCTTTAAAAAGTTGATAGCACTGCTATAGACTTACTCTTTTTCTCCTCACAGAGAGGCCTGCCAAAGTGGCATACATAACTAGCACAGCACCTCAGCCACCTTCACAGCCCAAGTGCAATGATGTAATGTGAGTGTGTGATGTAATGATAAATCTTGAGGCCAGAGTACAACAGTGACCTTCAGTTTAAGACCTGTCGATCAATGATGCCTTATCATGCAGTAGTTGATTGAGAGATATGCTCGGTGTCACGTAGGAGTATAAAGCCTGTCTTTCCTCTGATCTTATCAAACGGAAGGCCTCAGATTATGTTACAGGAGTAAACAACAAAAAAGTCACAGAGATAAATGGAGCTCTATGCTGGCTGATTCCTCCATATAGTGATAAAGACATGAAAATCATTTCCCCCAGTAAACATGCTAGCAAGACCTTCTTCTTTCAGATGTAGATTAGTCATGCTTACAGAATAATTTCAGCATCAAATACACCACAAAGTTGTGGCTAATATGTCTGGAAGCTTTTTCTTTTGAACTTTTTAAAAAATAAATAAATCAGAATATCTACAGGAAGACTTTGAGTTCACTTTAAAGGAAATTACTCACATATAATCTGACTTTTTCTTGTGTGAACAAATGTTTGGGATTATGACACTTAAAAACTGAGCTGTCCAACGTGCTGAATTTCATGACAAAAGTATTACCAAAAAAATTAATCACTCTTTTTGGGTTTTCAGAATTTTCATCTTTTTAAAAATGTTATATTTAGTATATTCAAACATAGTACTATCTCTATATTATTCACCTGTGAGGGGATGTGTTTGTGTGCATAGACCAGCTGTTGGTTGTCTAAGAAGAAAAGATTGCATGGGAATTCAACCTTTTTTTTTTCATAGTGGAACGCTGAAGGAAGAGTCACATCAAGCCCGTCCCATGGAGACGCTTAGATAAACACACAGCTAAAAGAGAGGGGGAGTCAGGTTTCACCATGAGGTACTCGTAAGAGAAAGGAGAAGCAAAAAGCATTGTGAAAGTATTGTAGTTGCTCTATTTTCCATCCCCCGTCATCCCCCCACCCCATTGCAGACCGGACATCTACAATTTTCAGAAACAAACACGAAGCAGCTCAAGCCTCGAAACAATGGCCTGGAGACCCGATATAATAATGTGAGTTGGTCGTAGGACTCACTTCTGACTTGAAGAGACAGTTAACTGAAGGGACTTATGGAAGGGACATATGGCCAAGTGTATCATTAGTATCAGTGAGCCACCTCCAACTACTGTCATTACTTACCATCACCCATTTCACCTCAGGCTGGCTAAATCAGTGTTTGAATCAACAAGGAGCCTTGCTTTGCAACACTTTAACATCTGGGCTCTGATTTATTATTATTATTATTTTTTATGATGACAGCCAAGTAACTGCCTCATAAAATAAAACAAAAAAACTTGTATTTTTTTCGAGAATCATCTCTAGTGTTGATAAATCATAAGTGGGAATCAAGAAGTCTAATGGTTTTGATTTGTCTCCACCTCACAGTTAATATGAAAGGCTTGTGAAAACACCAGGATCCAAAATAAAATTCCCCCCTCTGAATCACCAACTAATATTTGGAAACTACCAATAGCTGCAGTCAAATAATTTTGGTGGTCCTGACATGTATGCTTTATCCTTTTGAACCTCAAAACCATCCAGGTTGTCATTAAAGATTTATTTCTTTCATATCATACACCAGAGATGTTTGGATAGCGACTGTAATATTTCTGGAAAGCAAATAAGAGTCCAAAAAGAATCTAAGCACTTAGTTCAAATGCAGATTTAAAGGGTGTAGTACCACAGTTTTAATGGAGATTTGGTTTAGTTTTGAGTGCAACTGCTGAGGGTCAGTACTTTAACATGCTAGTCTGATCTTCACTGAATTGACGAGCCTGATTTGCGACTGCAGATGGGAATTGTTTCAGTTAAGATGTGTTAATTTGATCTTAAATGGAGATTTGGACGTGGAAAGTGGAAAAATAAAGAATAAAAAGAGCAGCCAATGAAAAGAAAACAAACAAAAAGCTTTGATGACTGCCAACGGTGACAAATGAGTGTGATTTACCAGAGCAAGATTTCTCTTTCATTTTAAGACTAAAACAGCCAAGACAGTTGTTGTACACTGGAGTATTTTAACTTAAAACAAACAGAAATTCATTAAAAATGAAGGCTAATTATTAAACCTCATATGGCTTTTTTTCAAGGTGCTCTGAAAAGGATATCTGAACACATCTACAGTATAATCTTTCAATGCTCGAGTCAAGACTAATCGAGTCTGTCATTTATTCTGTTCCAAAGGAAAAGAAAGCAATCATCTGGCGTGGTTATGTGCAGGTACAGTTACTAGAGAAAAAAGAAAAGACCGAAGCTCATCAATAATATGCAGGGAACCATGTATTTGAAAAGCACTGAAAAATATCTTTCTCTCTTTCTTTTTCCCCCTTTTTTTGCCCAAAGAAAATACAGAAGTACTCCATCATAAAAAGGTTCAGGTCTCATTACTCATTGTCAGTGGGTACTAATGTTAAATCTGTCGATCTCTTTAATGTAACATGTAAGGCAGATTCCTTTTTTTTTTTTTTTTTTTTGCCTGTCCCGTTTGGCTCTTTTGCCATCAGAATTATTGTCTAAAGGCGAAGAAAGATGCCTAACGGATTTACTTTACCAAATGGACCATCCCGGCCTTGCCGTAATGGTCTATTTGATTCACCTTTTATTGTTTATTTTATTTTATTTTATTTTTTTAATTGGTAGATACGGGACAGACTTGAATGAGGAAAAGAAAAGGGAGAAAGGAAGAGGGAAAGAAAAACAGCGGGGAAGAGGCACGGGGATAAAGGGTAAAAAAACAAAAACCAACTAAATAAGCAGACAAAAAAAACATATATCAATCACCTGGATCACCTGTTGAGAAAGAAAAAAGAAAACAAGCAGAAGAAAACGAGAGCAATACAATAAACAACATCACGATGATCTATGGGAATATAACAGTAAATACTAAATATTAAACATTATTGTGCAGCACGTAAGATCGACAGCGCACAGTGTGCTTTGAGGTAGGAGCCAAAAAGGGTGTAGTTTGTGTATGTGATCACCCGTGTGTACACCTGTGAGCACTTGTTTTTAAAAGGTTCCTTCATGTAATGATCTGTTAGAGGGTGTGGGGGGGCCACAGCCCCGTCCACCAGGGCATGAAGCAGGTATGGAGGAGATCAAAACTCCAGACATCCAGAGGCCCCCAGAGCACAAGAGACCAAGGAAGACCAACAGAGGGGCAGCCGCGCCACTGTCCCAGAAAGAGCTGGCGAGAGCCCCAGATGAGGGCTCACTCAGCAGCCGCAGAGCAGAAGTCAGGAGGGGGGTTGCAGTGACGTGCCTGTGAGCTCCGCCGGCAGCCAGCTGCGTCAGAGTGACCGAGCCCCAGGCCGAGAGGCCGAGGGCACCCCACCCCCGAAGTGGCCCGAGTGATCCCCAGGCTCCAGGCCCCGATAAGCAGCCACCGAGGAGTGAGCCGGTGTGTACCTGGATGCCCATCCCCAGACACAAAGAACCACCAACACACCAATGTCTGAGGGCGTCCGCCACTGGCAGGGGAAGTGGTGGGGGGAGATCGGCCTCCATATCTTGGAGGGCCTGAGATGTCCCCAGAGAGGTGGCGACTGATACCCAACCTGACATATAGACACAGACATACAGGGACACACAGATACAAACATCCATTCCCACCCTCATGCTCTCATATGCAATTACTCAACACTCACCCAACGTGGAGACAGACATAAAGAGACGCTGTACACACGATCACACTCCCCAAGCGTACTCTAAGAACCGGGTCCAAATGACTTGCAACTTGCTCTGGTCACCATGAATAATAAAAATGAAGGAATTTTATTTTATTTTCGGGGTGGGAGGATGGATTATTAAAAGATGGTCCAATATTGAGTGAGAATGCTATAACTGACTGGAAAACAGATGCAATGTAATCCCGATTCCCCACAAACTTGGGACACTGTGCAAAATATAAATAAAAAACACAATGCAATGATCTGCAAATCTCATAAACCCATATTTTATTCACAAAAGAAAATGGAAAGCATATCAGATGTTTGAACTGATACATTTTATTAATTTCCAGACTTTGTCATCTCATCTCATCATCTACAGTACATATTAAAATCAAAAGAATCTGGAGAAATCTCTGTATCCAAGAGACAAAGCCAAAAACGAATGCTGGAAATCTTTGGGACCTCAGGGCATTATAAACAGGGATGATTCTGTCATGTCAACACAGTTTTGCCAACACCAGTGTCTTCTTTGGGCCAACACTCAACTAAAATGGACTCTGGCAAAAGTGGAAAACTGTTCTGTGTTCATCACAACTTGAAATTATTTTGGGAAAACACAGACGCCGCATTCTCAGGAGTAAAGAGGAGGGAGGCCATCCAGCATGTTATCAGGTCTCAGTTTAAAAGCCTGAATCTCTGATGGTACCGGGGCGCATCAACCATCAGGTTGGTGGTTTTTACATTTGGAAAGACTCTATCAATGCTAAAAAAGACTATAGAGGTTTTAGAGCAATATTGGGTTCCATCCAGTCAAAGTCTTTTAAAGGTAAGGCCTTAAATATCTCAAAATGACAATGCTAAACCACATACTGCATCTATTATGACAGCATGGCTTTGTAGTAGAGGATAAACTACAGAGGGCCCAATTCTAATCTGGCCCACTGAATGGCTTTGGAAAGTATGCAGAAAGGCATAAATGTTTGACTTTTAAATGCATTCTCACAAACGGTACACCTTCTCCTACTGATAAAGAGGTCCCCCACATCTATTCACACTATGCTAATAACCTAACTGATAATCAGTTTAGCGTCTACAATACAAAAGTGTCAGGTTTTTCTTTACAATGTGTTCACTGTAAAATAAATAATAAAAATAGAACATTTTCTTAGAATTAAAAACGATCTCTAATATAATAATTACAGGACAGTCTGGGCTATGTAGAACCAGAATTGTACATATAATTTATTTCTTGTTCTTTGGGCTTAGTCCTTAATCCAAAAGAGACGTGTTGACAGATCCTACTATAGAATAACTTCGATGTACAGCTGAAATTGCACTTTGCATCTTCACACTGACAGAAACTATATTTTTACTTGTCCGGCCCACTTAAGACCAAAGTGGGTTGTATGTGTTTCCAAGTGTAAATGGAGCTCGACATCGCTGTTGTCTGTGTGATCAACTGGCCTGCTTGTAGTCCACACCATTTACCAAACGAAATAATTTAGTGCATCATTAAACAAAAAATACAACAAAGAAAATCCAGGACTGTTGAGCAGCTAGAATCCTGTATCGGACAAAAATGGGACAACATTGATCTCCAGAAAGTCCAGTAGCTGGTCTCTTCAGTTCCCAGATGTTTACATTTACATTTTATAAAACATCCCAAAGTTTTTGGCCATCCCAAGGTTAACCCTATATCTTTGTCACACTCAGTTTCCATCTTCAATCTGACACTGCAGACGCTCCATTTTAATCGACTGATTTCCATGAATCAAACATCGTTGCATGTTTTAACAGAAAGAAGATACCAATTTGAGTCAAAGCTACTTAGAGCTAAATTAACATCATTTTAAGTTAACACTGATGCATAGCCATACCAGCATACTGATTTTGTCAGGTTTTTAGGTGGATAGTCAAAAACACATCTGTTTTCCATTTGTCAGTCAATAATTATGCTGATGTATATCATCTGATGTGATGAAAACAAGCAAACACTGGCTATTAGATATATCTCTGTTGAGCTTGAGAATGCATACAGTATTGTTATTCCTACCCACATTGCTGATTGGCTAATTGGTCCTTCCACATGATTCACTAGACAGATGTTTAACATGTTTAACAATGTTAGCCCAATCAGACAACTTGGTGGAGTTGAAAGTTACAGAGGCCTGCAGCCAGACAAAGGGTTATCCCTACTTTGACATGGAGTTATCGTTCCATGGGGTTACACTGCAGCTGTTGTGTGTTGCCTAAAACCTTTTTTTTTTTTGGTTACTGTTAATACTTTGATCCGAAAATAGGAAAAATAGAGCCAAGTATAAATACCCCAGTATAAATACTGGGATTTTCATCAATCATAGTGTACCACTGACTTTATTAGATATGTTACTTCATCCTGTAAAATATCTCGAGGGAAAGAAAGTTGTTAATTTGTTATGACAGGGTAGGATATAGTTTCTGATAAAAGATTAGTAAGCCTGCCAAAGAGTACATTTCTGCAGCAGGACAAATCCTTCTTAGTCGACTGTGCCGGGTAAACAGAACAGTGTTATTCCTGGTTCTGTACCACATGGTACCCCATAATACTTCTGAACAGGCCAGTTGTTATAGTGAAATACAAAAAGATGGGTTTCAGAAAAAGTGCATGAAAGCAGAACATCACATCATAAATGAAACCTAAACACTCTCAACATCCTTTGTCTGTGCAACTTCTCAACTAAATAAGGCAACCAAGTGTTCTGAGGCCAAACAATGGATTTCTTCAGGGAGACGCACTTCAGAAAAATATAAATCACTGCAGACTGACACATGCCATTACCCTAGTTTTTGATATATGATGACATTTGGTTTCAACCCATGCTAGTAGAAAGCCAAAGAAGAAATACACAGCACAGTAGAGAGTATTGGAGCAAATAACAAATATTTCATGGTGCCTCTGGTACAGTTGTGTGTGGAATACCTGTTATGCCATTAATCTTGGTGCCACGTCACCTTTGATGGTTAATTTTTTTTTTCAAATTTACTGAAAAAAAGACATTGTGGAGCTGATAAATAAAAACCTAATGTTATGTAATGTTACCTAAAAATAGAACATTTTAGGTAAAGTTTTCCACAAGTGAGCTCGCCCACACAGGACCTCACTCCATATTAGTTATGGTAAATGAATCTGGGTGGCGGCAGTTAATCAAGGAGTGAGAGGGACTTCACCTCCAGTGTCTGTGAGAAAACCTCCCAGCGAGCTGTTGATAAATGACGGGTTGGCAGCCAGTTTTGCGGTTCGGTGTGCGCGTGTGTTTTTGTGCACGTGTTTGTGTGAATGAGAGAGAAGGGGAACAGGGCAGGCTGCTTCACGGTGCGCACATGGGCACTGCTGTAAAAGGAAATTAAGAGGCCAATGTAAAGCTGTGGGCTCAGCCAGGGGTCCTGTGTCTCCATGTGTGTGTGTGTGTGTTGTCTATTCAAGTGGAGGAATGGGTGGGAAGCGGGAGCTGTCTTTTTAAATGGCTGGAGAGAGGAAGGATGTCTCCAGCCTGGACTCTGGCGTCCCTTTGTTGTTCGTGAAAACAAAACAAAAAGAGAGGAGGACAAGGGGAGAAAGGGAGGGAAGAAAAAAGAGCATGAGGGAACGGAAGAGAGAGGGAGGGATAGAGGGAGGGAGAGGGAAAGCAGAAAGTTAGAGCCAGTCACTGACAACAATGAAGTCTGCTCTGTGACAGAGACATGATGTCACATTAGTGGAGTCCCTGGTGTGGGGGTGGGTGATGAACGGGCTGGGTGGGGCCATACCTCTATCCTCCCTCTCCCCTGGTGTGTCTGTCCTTTTTTTTTTTTAGTGAATGAACCTTGGGAAGCATAATGGGCCAGGCTCACAGCTCCACTTCCGACACTCGTCATTTGAAACAGTGAGATTTCCAGGTCGTTCATTCATGCCCTGGTCCCTACTGAGCACTGCTTAGAGAGAGTGATGGAAGCCCGGTAAGGGATCGCCCTCATGGGAATGCCTGTGTGTTTGTGTGTATGTGTGTGTATGTGTGTGTGTGTGTATGTTGGGGGTAGCAGAAAAATTGCAGGTGGAAAGAAGTAGAGGAGCCATATGTTTTTTTTAAAACACACTCCAATATAAATGGTTGTGCATCACATTCACTTCACCCACGTCGGGTTCATGGCCTTGTCTGGCATTTGCACTTTTTCATGTGAACATGCAGCTTGCGTTTGGATCACACATGTGGTCCTTGTGACTGCATTCCCTGACACCGTGGTGGGTATGAACCTCAAATGATTGCCATATGCAACACTGGAATATTTTTCTATGTTTAGTGAGTTTTCATTTATGATCACAGGCTTTAATTGCTTCTCTCATTAGTTATTTCACACAGCAGAAGAAATTATTTGTAAACTTACAAAACTGTTTTAGTCAGTATATGGACAAGTAATCCCTATGAGCCAAAAGCAAGACTGCTGCAGTTTTCTTTTTCCTGGTTTAAGTATAGAAGCTCCATCAACCTGCTGTTCAAACCTTCTGTTTGGGAGGAGCAGCCAGTCAGAAGAAAGTTGATTTAAAGTGAGCTTGACACTTTGTGTCAGAGTGGATGAACAGAGGAGCTGCATCAAGATCCAGGAAGGATAAATAAAGGTTATTTCACACTGTGAACTAAGCAGAGCATTGGAATAACATATGGTGCAGTGAAAAAAACAATGACCCTTAGCTTTGTCTAATATTAATCAGAGTAAATACAAAATATCGTTTTTAACTTCTAGTTTAATTTATTTAGAGAAAAAGCTGAACCTACCTGGCCCTCTGTAAAGGTAATTGCTTCTCATGTTAAATCATGAATTCACTGTCATTAGCCACATTGTTGAATTCAGTTTCTTTAGCCACACAAAAATATTATCTACTACTATACTACTACTATAAAAAGTACTGTCTGACCTGCTCAATCAACAAATGACCAATAAAGTGAAATAAGTTAAACTGTCTCAAAAAGCACATCATGACAGGATGCAAAGAAACAGCTGAGAGTCAGTGACATCTACCAGTCTGGAAAGGATTAAAAGACCGTTTCTAAGGCTTTGGGACTCCAGTGAACCATGTTATCAATTATCCACAAAACTTGGAACATTGGCGAGCCTTCCCAGGAATGGCCAGCTTACCAAAATTACTCCAATAGTGCATCAATGACTCATCCAGGAGGTCACAATAGAACCCAGAACTACATCTACAGGCCTCACTTGTCTCAGTTAAGGTCAGAGTTCATGATTCAACAGTAATAAAGAGACTGGGCAAGGCTGGCATCCATGGCGGGGCTCAATAACTCAAAAAAACAAAATCAAGGTTTTGGGGGGTGCATTCAAAGTCCGGACTTAAATCTGATTGAGATGCTTTGGAATGACCTTAAACAGGTCTTTCCTGCTCAAAAACGGGTCAAATACTTTTTCACATCATTGTAAGTCCACTTTAAACACGATACAGCTTCAAGTCACTCACAAATCACATGATTTCATGTTTTAAAAACCAGTTAAATAACCCTACTCATCCCCACTGGTCACATTAGGTGATTTTTTTTTCCTGCAACATTTACTTTCACATTAAATTTGAAATGTATAATTCACACATTAAGTATTTATTATTTCATTAAAGTTCCCCGTATTCATGTGAATGTTCTTACCCTTTTGGCCTTCCATTTCCTTCTCTCCAAACAACCACAGCTTGATGCTATTTTACAACAAACTTCTCAGCTCAGCCTGATTAGTGACACTGAAGAAAATTTTAATTAAATCCAAACACATCCACTGCTTGTGTAGAAACACCTGGGTGGCCCACCATGTAAAGGAAAAAAAATAGCTGGCAAGAGTATTGTTCTATTAATACATGATCAGGAACAAGTGAGGATTTGAATCTCCCTGTAGTACATGAAGAATTTGGGAAAGCCAGGAAGAAAGTGTGCAAAAGAACCCACTGGGAGCCAAACCACCCATTAAGCAACCTTCAGTAAATGCAGCGCAGTCTTGGCTGCTGTGGACAACCTTTTGTGAGCTAATCAGCATTCACATCTGCCCCATCCAATATGTGAAACAGAAATGACCCCAGGGAAGCTTACATTTCTGCTTTACAGCATAACCAAAAAAGTAATGTCAACAGTGTGCTCAATTAGATGTACACGACGTGAAGATGTTTACCAAAGGCCAGGGCATCTCATGGAGTAAATAAATAGCTTGTAAGTAGGGAGTCTGCATGTATCTCATTGTCTTGATTGGTTGCAGAGTCCGTTGGCTCCTGCCTGCTGCAGAGCTGTAGAATATAATCAGAACTGGTAGGGGTGGTAGTATTCCACTATGTTCAAAACTGAGTGTGGAGGGTGTGGGGATCAAAGATTGATAGTTATAGGCTTAGAATAACAGAAAGACAGATGGACAGAGAACCAGGAGTTTAAGGACAGAAGGACAGTTAAATAAAGAAAGGACCTGTGAATCCACCATGGGAAGGTCGCAGTAATTGTTGGAGTTTATTATCTAGCTAAAGGAAATTGTACCCTTTGCCACCCAGGAGCACTCAATAGTAACTATCAAGTTAAACTGCCAAAGTGAAACACTGTGACAAAGCATCTTTTTAGAGATGAGGGATGACAGTGAGATGGGGATGGGGTGGGGGTTAAAGCTTGTCCCCTGGGAGTAGGAGGGGCAGTATCACCATTTGGAGCTGTTGAAAGGAGCACAATGATGCCTAGTATCAGATTTGCCTGTTTGACAAATGGATCTCCTGCTGTGATCGTGGCAAGTCCAAGAGCTCTTATCTGTTGACAACATCATAGGATGGAGATAAATATTAAGCATCTTATTAAATGGATTGCAAACATGTAAGCAAATATATTTTTTAAACAACATAATAAATGACACAAAAAATACTTTGTATCAGGTTTTATAATATTGCTGCCCAAGTCACTGGACTGAAAACACAAAAAAAAGGAACAATGAATCACTGAAACATAACAAAAGACACCTAACTCAAAGGATGAACCAGTGCTGTGTTTACATATAACAGAAAACTCAGCAAAGAACCAATTTTATATTCTATCTTTATTTTACAAGATGGTATATTTGTAATTTTTTAAATCATTAAAATACAGGAGAAATTATTTGATGGACAAAAAACTAATCATTTGGAAACCAACAATCATATGATAATAATAAATGGAGGAGATTAGGAGAGGTAAAACAGCGAGCGCCAACAGCCATCTGTAAAACATGGTGGAGGCTCTGTCATGATTTGGGGCTGAGTTGGAGATCTAGTCAAAACTGACAGAAAGTACTGTCAGATTTTGATTCACCATGCAACACATCTGGAAAACAACTGATTGGCAATAACTTCATTTTCCAGCATGACAATGATTCCAAACTCAGTGCCAGTGCAGTAAAAAAAATCATACCTGGACAGAAAAACACACAATGAAACACTGGCAGTCATGGACTGATACCCCAGTGCCAGGACCTCAACATCACTGAATCACTCTGGGATCATCTCGAAAGAAAATGGAAAAAAAGGAAGCCAACATCCAAAGAAGTGCTTTGAATATCCTTCAAGAAGCCTGAACAACTATTCCTGAAGACTGCTTCAGTAATTGGGTGCAGTTATCTCCCATTTTTCAACCAAAATATAAAGAATCAAGGGATGACTTAAGATTTTGCACAACACCATCTACTAAAGCCAGAGAGTTCCACCTTAGTGGTTTGTGAAGTACTATTTTGGGTCGAGATCGGGATGTGTCTGCATCCACCTGTGTATCAAATTTGCCACATCCCAAATAATACAAAATTTTAATCCTTAATAAAAAAACTTTTATTTTCACAGGCTGTGCACAGCTGAAAGCAGAAATCTGAGATGGAAGCTGTTTGTTTTTTTTTTAAAACCATGGTTTGAGAAACTGCTGTTCTTTGGCACTTCTATGTTGGTTTTATCTTTTTACGCTCTAAAGGTTACAGCTTTGCTGTATAGTGGAGCTACCATATATACTGTCCACTCATCTGTGGCAAAGTTGATTGAGCAACAAAGTAATGGCAGCCACATCTTAATGACTCCCCACTGCTGTTGATTCCAAAAGGACCTTGGTAAAATAAACTCCGGTAGTGTTTGTTTGCAGTCAGTGTTACATTCAGTGTCCAAAAGAGTGGAAACACAAAAACAGAGCGCTGTCACCACCTGCAAATTAATGACTCACAGCATTGACTGAAGCTGTCTTTTTGTGCATTTGGCAGATTTAGAAACGCTGCAAACATAAAGCTGGTTATTTGTGGGCTAAAAAGATGTATATAGTTTGTTTTTTTAAACAGCCTTGAAAATATAAGCGCATGAAGGGTTTTGTGAAAATTATAATTATGTAAAATAAAAGCAGCACAATGAAGTACACATTGTGTTTTTTTATGTTTAAGTTTAAGGAAGTGAAAAGAAACACACCCAGACACTAAGTGAGTGATTTAAGGAGGTGAGCATTGACAAATGACAAGTGTTTCTGCGCGTGACTACAAGATAACCCCTCACCACACACAGGCACGTATTTTCTTACCTAATAATTAACCAGTTTTGACACATCTGCCCACGAAGTCCGTATGGACCTCACCTTTTTACAAAAATCCAGCCTTTGAACTGAGAAACTGCTATCCTCGACTTACTCTCACCAATAAAACCACACACAAATCTTCAATCCAGGCCTTGTAAATCAGAGTGAGCGCTGATCAAAGCAGGCCTGTGAATCTTACATGACATATCCTGCATTCCTTGCTAAACACATTCACATGCTGCCCTCAAAAGCATAGCACTTGTTTGTTGAGCCTTTATTCATTTTGAGCGTTGTTTTTTTGTTTTGTTTTGTTTTTTCGGAGCTGGATTCATCTGACTACTCTCATGAGTTGCATCGCAAAACAGCACGAAGCTCGTTCGAGACATAAGCAGGAAGACTGGTGACTCATCTGTGAGTTTAAGACCCAGTGTGCATGTGTGTGTGTTTTTATTTTTAACTACTGCTTACTGAGGCATCAAGTATAACAGACAAAGTTAACAGACAAGTAAACAAAGCTTTTTTCAATTCGTTTCAAGCGGTTGAGGCATTTCCTCGTTGATAGCGTACAATAAATCACAGACCTGAGTTCCCTGATGGAGGTGTATGTGAGATTGCAAATGTCGGCTGAAGTAGGATGGGTTGGACTACTAACACTCTAATGTATAATAAGTGTGAAAATGAATCCACCTACATAACCCTGGCACAAGTTGTAGTCAAGTGCATTCAAAGTGACCGAGTATCTCTTGGTTAAGATGCAGACTACCTGCGATTTTACGCTACATGCTCAAAGGAGCAACAACGTGCAGACATGATTCTCCTCAAACTACCTGGAGTTGACGCGGGAAAGCAGCTTAATTCTGTTTGAAAATCCGAGATACACTACATGGGAAAAAGTGCTGAGCACCTCTTAATCATTCAGTTCAGCTGTTCTCAGGCCTATGGCCACAGGTGTATAAAATCAAGCACTTATCCACGTGACATTTGTGACTGACTTAGTTTGAGCACGGTACTGTAATGGGATGAAACTTCTTCAGTCTTGGATATTTCACGAGCAGCTGTAAGTGGTATTATTGCAATGTGGGAGTATTTAGTAACTACAGCAACTTACACACAATGTGACAGACCATGCAAAACTACATAGCAAGGTCACTGAGTGCTGAGGCACATAGCATGTAAAATTGGCCAACGCTATGCTAATTAAATAAGTGCAGTGTGGACTTGTTTGTTATTTAGGAAGGATTCATCATTATTTAGTACTCTAGTTTCATTCTGCAAGTGTTTATAGACGTTTGTCATAGATATTAGATTTATTTTATTCTAGCTCCCCTATCTTTGTGCATCTTACTGTTAAGTGACTCAATTGCTAGTTAGTTCCTGTTTTATTTTGGTAGTCATTCGTCTCCTGTGTCTTGTTTCCAGTTTTACTTCCTTTGTTATTGTCTTAATTCGTTTCAGCTGTGCCTTGTTATCTGCCTTGTTGTCCCTGATTTCCTCCTGTGTCTATTTTAAGCCTCATTTTGGCTTAATTGCTTATGGAGTCATACTGTGTCCCCATCTGCCCTTCCGTGTGCTTTCCCTGTGTTTCAGTTTGGATTTATGGGCTTAGTTATTTGTTGCTTTGGTTTCTTGCTGCATTTTATTAATGAAAGTTATTCTTTGTTCATTGAGTCTAACTCAGTAGTCTGCGTTTCGATCCCTTTACAACCCAACATTAAGGTCAGCTAGAAATCTGTGTGCCGGAGCACTTGACATGGATTTCCATTGCAGCAGATGTATTGCGTAAGCGATCCAGTACTCACATAGGGTAATTCAGAACTAGAGATTTACTCTTGTTTCCACTTCCTCTTATGGCTTCATTTATGTTGCATACAACTAGTAACCCTCCAGTCTGTCTGCACAGCATACACTATACTGTCCACACTAAATAAAGAGAGGCTGCCTTCAGGAAATACACTGATATGCACTGATATATTTTTTTTGAAAACCGATTAATCTTTCACTGTTACAATTTCAAACATTTATCTAATTTAAATGTGTAAATTTGTAGGCCACTAACATGTTTCAAGTGGTTTTCCATGTTCGTTATTTCCTGTCCCCAGAGTCTACACTACAATTTATTCAGTGCTCTTGTACAGGGTGGGCCATTTATATGGAAACACCGTAATAACATGGGAATGGTTGGTGATATTAAAGTCCTGTTTGTGGCACATATGTGAGGGGGCAAACTCCTCAAGATGGGTGGTGACCGTGGTGGCCATTTAGAAGTCGGCCATCTTGGATACAACTTTTGTGTTTTCAATAGGAAGAGGGCCATGTGACACACACATCAAACTTATTGGTAATGTCACAAGCAAAACAATGGTGTGCTTGGTTTCAACGTAACTTTATTCTTTCATGGGTTATTTGCAAGTTTCTGACCACTTATAAAATGTGTTCAATGTGGTGCCCATTGTGTTGGATTGTCAATGCAACGCTCTTCTCCCACTCTTCACACACTGATAGCAACACCGCAGGAGAAATGCCAGCACAGGCATCCAGTATCCGTAGTTTCAGGTGCTGCCCATCTCGTATCTTCACACCATAGACAATTGCCTTCAGATGACCCCAAAGATAAAAGTCTAAGGGGGTCAGATCGAGAGACCTTGGGGGCCATTCAACTGGCCCACGACGACCAATCCACATTCCAGGAAACTGTTCATCTAGGAATACTCGGCCCTGGCACCCATAATGTGGTGGTGCACCATCTTGCTGGAAAAACTCAGGGAACGTGCCAGCTTCAGTGCATAAAGAGGGAAACACATCATCATGTAGCAATTTCAAATATCCAGTGGCCTTGATGTTTCCATTGATGAAGAATGGACCCACTATCGTTGTACCCCATATACCACACCAAACCCTCACTTTTGTTGTTCCAACAGTCTTGGAGGGATCCATCCAATGTGGGTTAGTGTCAGACCAATAGCGGTGGGGTTTTTTTTTTGTTAACTTCACCATTCACGTTAAAGTTTGCCTCATCACTGAACAAAATCTTGTGCGTGAACTGTGGGTCCTGTTCCAATTTTTGTTTTGCCCATTCTGCAAATTCTGTGCGCCGATCTGGGTCATCCTCGTTGAGATGCTGCAGTAGCTGGAGTTTGTAAGGGTGCCATTTGTGAGTAGCTAATATCCACCGAAGGGATGTTTGACTAATGCCACTCTCCAGTGACATGCGGCGAGTGCTACGCTGTGGGCTCTTGCTGAATGAAGCTAGGACAGCCACTGATGTTTCTTCATTAGTGACAGTTTTCTTGCGTCCACATTTAGGCAAATCCAACACTGAACCAGTTTCACGAAACTTAGCAAGCAGTTTGCTAACTGTAGCATGGGAGATGGGTGGACTCGCAGGGTGTCTTGCATTGAAATCTGCTGCAATGACCCGGTTACTGCGTTCACCAGATATCAACACAATTTCGATCCGCTCCTCACATCTTAACCTCTTCAACATGTCAATGGTTGTGAACAAAGAGAAACTTGTAAATAACTCATGAAAGAATAAAGTTACGTTGAAACCAAGCACACCATTGTTTTGCTTGTGACATTACCAATAAGTTTGATGTGTCACATGGCCCTCTTCCTATTGAAAAAACAAAAAAACACAAAAGTTGTATCCAAGATGGCCGACTTCTAAATGGCCACCATGGTCACCACCCATCTTGAGGAGTTTGCCCCCTCACATATACTAATGTGCCACAAACAGGACTTTAATATCAACAACCATTCCCATTTTATTACGGTGTATCCATATAAATGGCCCACCCTGTAGACTTAAAATGCTGATGTGTCTTTACTACCATTTCACTGTTTGAAGAGTTCTGCAGTGATGGACAGGCAGAGAGAGAAACCTGTAATATTGCATAAAGCATACCAATATTTCTATTAAGATAACTACTTAGCTTTTAAAATGAAACTAGTATGTCACTGGTTATAGACACTGGTTGACAATAGACTTAATCAACTTAGAGTTTCTACTGATAATGCGTCTTCACTCACGCATACACACACACAGGTCTCACACTGGCCTACATCACACATGACTTTCTGCAAGTGTCAAGTCTCAGCTGGTTGCAATACTTAGGCCAGCATATGAGGTAAAGGCAGTGTAATAGCATGGGCATGTTACACTGAGGAATGCAAAAGAGTTGGATTGTGCTGTGCAGTACAGATGGAGGGTGACCTGAAACACAGTGCAACAGCAACTGTACTGAGAATGCCTTTCACTTACGGAAAGAACAAGACAAACAAGTAACAGCTGAAAACAGCTGCAATGAAGGCCTGCAAAGATGAAACGGGATGAAACCCATTCTTTAATGCCCATGAGTTGGACACATCAAACCATGCAAGGACCATGCAAAGAATGCTTGTACATTTTCTTTAACACTATATTATGAGATTCTATGTTTCAAACACTTAAAACCTCATTGTGTTTTACTTACAGTGGGAGCTTTTTGATGTTCTATGTTTCATGCAAAATTTAGTCACGTAACTATTTATACATATAACTATTTGTGAAAGCATTTCAATCAGCATATTAGAAAAATGAGCACCTTATCATTTTTTCACAGCCCATGACGAAAAACAAATTATATGCACACACACACACACACACATAATATGGGCTGGGGTCGTTGCTAGATTTGTGTTAGCATGCAGTCTGCAAGATGCTTGCAAAGGACCAATGTTGCATTAGCAGTTGTCTCTGTCCTTGACGCACTTTGCCGTCACGCTCTTTTCATTTTGCACAATTTAAGTATCACCACTAGACAAATCCACCATTTTCCTCCTTCCATCACACAAATGGAAATCAGCTCGTTATATCTTTCAAATGATTATCTGATCCATTAGTTATTTTTGGTATCAGAGTATCAAAGGGGTTTTTTTTGACACTAGAAAAAAAACAAACATGTTCTAAGAGTTTTATTATTGAAAGGTACTGTAAGGATCTGATCTGGTGACATCACTAGATAAGAGGCTGATAAAAGAAATTATATATAAATATCATAGGTGTTTTAGACTTATGATGTTTATATATGTCAGCACTTGTTTTGAATGGTTCAGGATTACGTAAAACAGTAGATAGTATGTTAAATTATCTGTTGTTGTCTTTTTGAAAGAAATGCCAATTTAACACCATGTCTGACATGCAGTAAATCACCTCTCTAGTAAACATGACCTTAGTGTGATAAGAACGATGGCAGGTTTTTTGCTTGTTAGGTTAAAAAAAAAAAATCTTTGTTGTGACATGAAATTGCAACCCAAAGGAGTCATGCACATGTTGGGCTTGAAAACAACAGCTGGCGAGCTAGTGCAGGTGGTCTAACGTTGTATCTAAATCAAGCTTTTTTTGTATTTGCTGAATCTATCCATATATTTTTCAAGGTTCCAAATTAAAGAACTATGAATACTTATTTAATTTGACTATATTATACATGCTGTTTCCTAAAAGTAAAATCAATGTGTATACCAGCAACTAATTTCCTTGAGGATTCTCATAAATTTTAACACCATGAAGTCTGGCTGAGGCAAAGCTTGAGGAAGCCAAAACAGATGTTTTAAGATTTAAAAAGTGAGAAAAGAGCCATGACCCCAAAGTGTGTTGGAAATCAGCCTCAAACAGGTGTAAATGGGTTTATTATGATGATGAAAATGCTGTTAAGAGATGCATGGTATGTATTAGAAACAAATTCCTTTCATCTGTGCTAAGGTGCTGCCGAATATACAGCACAGAGCATCTACAGTTACACAACTAATGACCTGTAATGCAACTATTAGTGGATAAACAACATGAAAATACAGGTGAATACACATGAACGACAAGATACACATATACTGTACCATGGTAAATGCACATAAGGTTAAACACATTTTTAATGCATATAGATATCACCCACTGCTCATAATATCTGTAGGCTGTTATGCAGATGTGAAGCCTTGGAAAGCAGAAATACTTCAAGCACATGGTGTCTGATTCATAACTCGAGCATGAAGTAATTGGATCTAATATTTGAATGCTGTGCTTAATGTCCTGATGAAGAGTCCATCAGAAGACATTATTTTCCCTTGATTTGAACTATGATTTTGCTCCACTGTATGAAAATCTGAACCAGAAAGTATAAAAACAGGAATCAGTAAATACAAATGCTGAAGGTTTGGGACGTTAGCCAGCAATCCAACCTGTCAATGACTGGAGATGCCTCTTTTTTATCTTCTATAGCTGACTGTAATTTATTTTTATAGCATGAACTCACAGCATAACTCATCTTTAGTACTTTAATCCGACAATGTTATACTTGGGATTCTCTTCGCTTAAGTGTTTGGTGATCATAGAAAGGAAAAAAACAGAAACGTTTTATTGTAAGAAACCTCCAGAGGTAGGCTGGCAGAGAGCGGTCATCTGCAAAACAAAAGCAGAGAGAAGTAAAATGAGCAGCGATAAACCACAAACAGACAACAAGTAGACAACAAGTATTCCCGGATACACACAGGTGGCACATAAAAATGTAAAGACATATTAAAAGCTTTCAGCTTTGAAGTTGGGTAATAAAAATGTCAATGATGACAACAAAATTAAGTCAGATCAGGTTGAGATTTAGTCATAAAAGAGGTCTGGCAATTAGCGCTTTAATGTGAAAGTTTTCCAAACAACATGAGACAAATAACACAGCTTCAAAGATGTTAAATTGTCTGTGACCACATTCCAAAATTATTTGGTAAGCGTGGAGATTTATGAGAAGACATGTCAAACACATGGACTCATGTACACAAACTATCAAAAGGGCCGTGGCGGCCAGCAGCCAAGAGTATATACGCACACATTGGTCTCGGATTAACTGACATTTAACCTGAAATGTCACAATTGTAAAGCAATGCTTATGTATTGTAGAGCTGAGAGTGTTTCTCCCATGTGTTTTCCTTATTATTATCTATCTGTCTATTTGTCATGATTTTGTAATGTCAGAATTATTTTGGAAACCTGATGCATAACTGACAATGAGATGTGGGAATATTCACACACTGAGAACGGAGGAGATTATAGTTCAGGTGGAAACATCTTGTATCATTTTGTTTCATTTATGTGTTTATTTTTTGCATTTTTTTTTAATTCTCCTGTTTTTTGTCAGACTGGTTTTTAAAAGAACAATTTTTCTCTTTAAAACATTTGAATGAAACATGTAAATCTAACAACGTTTTTTAAATATGAAAGGAAAAAGCAGTGAGACTAAAGTGGTGACTGTATATCAAATCTGCCAGTAAATAACTTAAAAGGATATATTCTTTTAAATTCATAAAAGACAGAAAAGCTCCGAGAGAGAGGAGGGAAAGGTGTGCAGTAAAACACTTATAGGTATTTCAGTTCTTTTTAACATTGTTGGAAAGTTCTTGTCAGCGATTTTAAAATGCTGAGAATCTGAAGCACATACACAGGTTAATGTGAATATACTGTTGTGGATGAAAAGCAGCCATAATTTGACTTGTCTTGACACAGATTCTATTTACAACACGTTGTATAGTGCCTCCCTGGCTCATTGGGCTGCTGTTACATGCACTGTGGTATTTCCATTAAGGACCAATGCAACTGTTTAATAACAGCACAGATATAGAGAGCTGACAAAAAGCAGCGGTTGAACAGGCAGGGGGCCCAGAGTTGGCAGGGACATTTCATCTGTTTGAATAACCTATGATGTAAAAAATATTCTTTTCTTGGACCATACACTGTTGCACAAGAAAGTCATGGAAAATAATAAATGTGAACCTTGCTATTATGTCAAAATAGAAATTTTGCCAGTTCAAACGATCGCTTCAGTGGCCACAGACTGCAGATTTAAGAAGATAAGAACACAATAATCAGCCTCCAGGCTTAGATATTACAATACGTCTGATTTAGTGCTGGCTGTGTGCACACATGGCTGCATGTGTGCATTCGTAGCAGTCCTTAGTATCCACTCTCTTAAAAAAAATAGCAGGTCATGACCCAAAACACAGTGTGAGCTTTAAGGGAATCCAGTTATCCATGCTAGAAATAACTACAAAGTAACTATCCTAATTTGCTCAAGTACTGTGAGTGTCATATCACCAAAAAGTAAATGCATTTCATCGTAACTCAACATTTCATGACCTGTCATATTTATCTTGTGGCCTTTCTGGAGCAGTAGCAAATGTTAAGTTGGCAACCAGTGGACTAAACTAACCAACTGCATAAAGTAGTGAAAACTTACCCCACCACCACCTCCACCTACAACAGTAAATTATCTTCACACCACTACTGACATAAATAAAATGAATGTGAGTGATACATCCCAGAAGGACAACATTATTTCAGAAAAAGTAACGACTTTCCTACTTTAAGTGCACTAATGTAACACTTTCTGCTCAGATTATTGCGCTTTTACTCAACTAAAGGATCACAGTTTTTCTTCCACCACTGGAATACAGATGTGGCTATCTCATTAACGCAACCTGTACCACCACCGCTTTTGCATTCAGATGGAGTGTGTCTAAAATGTATTTTACTGCATATGCTGCCTACTATTCCCTGCATACTATTAAAGCTTTAATCAACTTCTAATTGCAGGATTTAAGTTAATTCCTTAACTTCTGGTCTCGTGCAGACTGGAATAAAAGAGAACTCACAATAAGACCCAGTGACACAAAGGGTTTTTTAGTGGTTCAACCTGGTTTTCTGGGAATTTTTCCCTTAGCTGACAACATATTTGTTTTCATGGTGAGGATATGCAAATGATAAAAGACCAAGACAGAGACAGAAGAGACAAATAAAAATCACTGGAGCATCGTCATTTTTTTTTCAGCTCCATGTAAGTGTGATGCAGAAGGCTGTGTGATCAAGTCATGAGGTCTGCTTGCTTGAGAAGACTTTATTTCTCTGCCACAGAGAATGATATGAGCCATACCAACCCAAATTACATTTGTGATTTACATGGTGCAAACACGGGCACAAAATCAAAGCCTTCCACTGAATCATTTAGCATATTTTTTCTAGCTGCCAACCTTATGGGTAGTCAAACCTGTCTGCGTAAACGCCTTCATTTGTAATTTTTGCTGACACACACTGGAAAGTGCAGACCCAGTGACAGTCACTCTCTCATTAGCAGGTTTTTGGAGACTCCAGAGCCTGTGGGTGGCCTGGAACTGGAGAAAAGAGCTTTCGTTTTGCATCTACCTCTTCTTTCCATGGAGATTTGAAGTCTCAAGTCACCCTGAATTTACCCTTTCCAGCGTCTGTAGAGATTTTCTTTGCTGTTTATATTTTCAAAAAATGTATCCAGTATTTCAGCAAACAGAAACCTTATCCAAACAAAGGCAAAGGTAGGGCTGAGTTATTACATTCCATCAAAAGCACATGTGGAAAAAAAGGGACTGGACACTCGCTATATTGAAAGCACAAACTTTGGAAAGGGCGATGCACAGGGTTGGTGCTGAATACGCTGCTGCTTTTTACTTTCAAGAAATGTGAGAAAATGAGTTGCGGTGTGTGTTACCATCTTAAATTGAAAAATGTAGTCAAATATCCATAAAAATGGGCACATATTATGGAAAGGTTTTTAGTTTTTTTAAGCTAAAGTTTAAATAATTTTTATTGTTATTATAAGAATAATACTGAAAGTTATAACAGCAGAAGAAGACAGCAAGAATACCTTTGAGATTCTACACTTTTTTTTTACTTCAAAAAAATATGCATAGTGAACATCTGGTTAACACATTTACATAACTGGTCACTCCCAAATGTTTCCACAGCTAATGACTGAGGGAAAAACTGTACATGACTGAATATTATTTATTAATTTTCAAAGAAGACTAATCAAGTTCAGCAGCTAATTTACAATTACGCACACGGACCAGATGTTTATGAATTTTTACTGAATAAATATGAGAAGAAGCGTTTATCTTGGATTGAGGACTGCATTTTAGTGTAAGTGGATACTGACAGTAGTACTGGGAAATTTACTGCACAACACTTGTAAATCACAAATAATATTGTAGTTGATATATTGCAGCACAACTTTCATAGGGCCACGTGAACCTAACATCTGGTTCAAACTGTCTGTAACAACTTGAACAAAACCCTCCAACTAGTTTGCATGGGATTATTGTTAAGACAGTTTTCAACACCTCTGACATCAGGCTTTTTAACATTTTTGTAAGTCATTTTGAAAAATGAAAAAAGTCCCCTGGCTAGTAAGTAGAAGTGCATTTTAGACTTAATGAGGCATACGGAAAAGAACAATAGCTCCAAAATGATGCTGCTGCATTTGAAGTTTTGCAAAGTCTACATCTCCTGTTAGAGATGATGGAAAAAACATGTTGCTTGGGAACGGTCAAAAAGGATTGTACAATTATGTTCTCGAAATTGTGAGTATTGTTTCAAAGTAGCCTCTTAAAGAGCTTTCATCACATGTTGGCACTTTGAAGTGGTAAAAACAGTGATCGCATCTAGAAATGTCAGTATTATTTTCTATATCTCTTTTTAACCCTTGTGTACACAGAACATGCTATTAAGATGTTGGCTTGATGTAATCAAACATATGCTGCGCATTTTTACTGTATTTCTTTGAGCATATCAAAGACTTTTGTCTAGAGTTAACATCTGCAAAGCATCAGCCTATAATGGCTTTTAAGAAGTCTTATTTGTACTTCTGAAAAAAGCACAGTGGTGCTTGTACAGGACAGGTTTTACTCATAAAAGACAACTGTAGTCACTTTCATAGCACGTTCACAGAAAGTCTTCCTAACACGCTATCCCATCATGTCAGAAAGTAAGTACACCCTGTGATACAATAGTTTTTAGAACCACCTTTAACTTCAATAACTAGTTTATCAGTCTTTCAGTTTGTTATGGAGGAATTTTGACCAATTCTTCATTTTATAACATTGCTTCACTTCACTGAGGTTTGTGGGCATTTATTTATTCATTCATTTCACTCAGACTGTGGTTTTGACTTTGACCAGGTCATTGCAACACCTTGATTCTTTGTTTTTCAGCCATTCTGTTGTAGATTTGCTGCTGTGATTTGGATCACTATTGCACAGCCTTAATTCAACCAAGCTTTAGATATCAAATGGCCTCACATTTGACTCTAGAAACCTTTTGAATACAGAAGAGCTCATGATCAAGACAATGACTGCAAGGTGCCCAGATCTTGTGGCTACAAAACAAGCCCAAATTATGACCTCTCCACCACAATGGTTGACAGTTGGTATAAGGTGTTTGTGCTGATATGCTTTGTTTTGCTTTCACCAAACATGGCGCTGTGCATTATGGTCAAACATCTCAACTTTGGTTTTGTTCGCCCACAGGATATTGTTCCAGAAGTCTTGTGGTTTGGTCAGAAGCAACTATTGCAAACTAAAGTTGTTCTGCTACATTACTTTTAGGGAGAAGAGAATTCTTGCCGGCAACCCATTCCAGATCTTTTTATTGTTTTTAACGGATGGATGTATAGATGGTATTGAATAGGTCTGACCTTTCAATTTATTTACATACAATTCAAGTGTATTTATATAGCACCAGATCACAAAGACAGTCATCTTAAATCCCTTTGTAAGGTTAAAAAAACAAAAACAAAAAACCCCTAAAATAATACAGAGAAACCCCCAACAATCAAAAGACCCGCTTTGAGCAAACACTGGGGGACAGTGGGAAGGAAAAACTTCCTTTTAACAGGATGAAACCTCTGGCAGAACCAAGGCTCAAGGAGAGGCAGCTGCCATCTGCTGTGACCTGTTGGGGGTGAAGGGAGGAAGACAGGACAAAGACATGCCGAGGAAGACAGCCAGAAATTAATAATAACTATTGATTAAACCAAGTGGTGTATAAAACATACAGAGTGAAAACAGGTAAAGGAAGAAGAAATACTCTGTGCATCATGGCAAACCCCCAGCAGCCTAGACCTAATGCAGTATAATTAGGGGACTGTTTAGTTAGGGGCCAATCCAGCTCCTAACTATATGCTTTCTCAAAAAGGAAAGTGTTAAGACTAATCTTGAAAATAGAGAGGGTGTCTGTCTCACAAATCCAAACTGTCAGTACGCAGCATTTAGGACAAAGTGATAATAGTCCAGCTTATAAGTAATAAATGTGTGAACCAGTTTTTCAGAGTTACTTTGAGACAGGATATTTCTCATTTTAGAGATGTTGTGCAAATGCAAGAAAGCAGTCCTACATATTCTTTTTAACTTGTATCCTGGTCAAGAAAGACTCCAAGATTCCCTACAGTGTTCGTGTGGGGAATCTGGTAATGCCATTTAAAGTAAGTATCTGGTTGGACATCACATTTCTAAGATTTTAGGGTCAAATACATCTTCAGTTTCATCTAAATTTTTAAGCCAGAAATTAGAGGTCATCCAGGTTTTTATGTCTTTAAGACATTCCTGCTGTTTAACTAATTGATGAGTGTCGTCTGGCTTCATTGATAGATGCGACTAGGTATGGTCTGCATAGCAGTAAAATGCTATGCTATGTTTTTGAAAGTTAATGCCCAAGGGAAGCATGTGTAATGTAAACAGATTTGGTCCTAGTATGGAACCCTGTGGAACTCCATAAGTACCTTAGTGTATGAAGACGACTCTCCATTTACATGAACAAACTGGAGTCTGTTAGATATCATTTAAACTACTGGAGCGCAGCACCTTTAATTCCTGGAGTATGCTCTAAGAATTAAAGCTACTTCTCATCAGCTGGGATTTCCTCTCCTAAGAAAGCCATGACATTGTATTTGCTGTTCTGAATGCTACAAGCTAGCAAAATGCCAAAACATATGAATTCATAGAGGTGTCCAAACTTGCTGATGATCAATTAATAAAGATCAATTAATAAAGTACATTTGATTATCAGCGGTCGTTATTTTTTGTTTCTTTGTTTTTGTCATGGTCCTGGGCCATGTGGGCCCAGTATTCTTAGTTCCTTGTATTTTTGTATTTCGTTCCTTATTTAGGCCATGTCTTCTGAGTTGCCCTGTTGTGTTGTTCCCTAAGTGTTTTCCCTTCATGGCTCTCTCCCCCCTGTGTGCCCTCTATGTATTTATGAGCCCTCGTCTCCCTTTGTGGTTGTTTCATGTTTCCCCAGCCCGTTATGTCTGTGTTTTCCCCGTGCTCTCTCTCCTCCTGTCTGAACCTCTGTGCCTGTACATGTCATGTTCAGTTCACCCCGCCCTGTCTCGTTATGATTATCAGTGTCACCTGTGTTCCCCGTGTGTGCCCACTTTCCTCGTTTACCCTCTGTGTATTTCTGTCTGAGTCTCCCTCTGTTCGGCGTCGCGTTCTCCCTCATGTTGTGTGTAATTCTCCCTGTGGTTCGGTTCCTTGTACAGCTCATGCTTTAGTTTTCCCAGTTTTAGGTTATTTTGTATTACTTCTCGTGGCCAGCAATAAAGCTGTGTTTTTTGAGTTTATCCCCGTGTCTGTGAGTCTGCATCTTGGGTCCTTCTCCTGCCTGCCACACAGCAAACCATGACAGAAGAACGCGACCCCGAACTGGACCCAGCAGCTCACAACCCCTCCGCGGACCTCCAGGACGACTTGGTCTACACGGTGGAATACCACTGTGAGGAATGGGCGACGCTACCTCGAGGCGAATACCGGGAGTCCGTAGCCGTCCGTCTTCAGCGGATGGTGTCCGGGCTCCCGTGGCTATTCGGCGCGCTGCGCCCCCACATCCGGGACTTTCTTGTGTCCGCCGTGGGCATCCGTCCGGGGCAGCTGTCCCAGAAAGAACCAGCAGACGAAGACTCGGAGGCTGGAGCTGCAGCAGCTGACGACTCGGAGGCTGGAGCTGCAGCTGACGACTCGGAGGCTGGAGCTGCAGCTGACGACTCGGAGGCTGGAGCTGCAGCTGACGACTCGGAGGCTGGAGCTGGAGCTGCAGCTGACGACTCGGAGGCTGGAGCTGCAGCTGACGACTCGGAGGCTGGAGCTGCAGCTGACGAAGCACAGGCTGGAGCTGCAGCTGACGAAGCACAGGCTGGAGCTGCAGCTGACGAAGCACAGGCTGGAGCTGCAGCTGACGAAGCACAGGCTGGAGCTGCAGCTGACGAAGCACAGGCTGGAGCTGGACCAGGAGGAGCAGAAGCAGAAGGTGGCTGGGTGGGCTCCTCGGGCCCTCCAGCTGACGTGACGCGAAGCGGTGGCGTCGCCGCAGGGTGCCAGATAGGCACACCTGGGAGTCCAACAGCAGACGCAGGACAACAGTTATGAAGGCCCCTGGCTGGACTAGGAGCTGAGGAAACACAGGCTGCTGAGGCACAAACCCAGAGAGAGAGAGAGCAGGTAAAAAAAACAGTCCATAGGGCTTAACAGCTTAACACAAGAAACCATGAAGTGGACAGTGGTAGGGACCACCAGTTCTGAGCCAGCAATCATTAGGTTCCCAGAGTCTACATCAGTCCGAAGGGGCTCAGAGGTTACTAGCCCAGTCTGTGTAGTCCTAGGAGAGGTCAACATAAGCTGGTTGGACTCAACCGGTGGTAGTGTGCGGCTCAGAGGAGCTGGTTCGACCATACGGAAAACAAGGACCGCCACTCGATCCACAAAAACAAAGCTTAGATCACCAGGAGCTGACTCCTGGAAAAACAGTAAATACACAGGCGGTGGGAAACCTTGTCAGTCTGTGAATCGAGTCTGTGGTCCCTGCCGGGTTGAATGAAGCGGGAGCGGAACTGTCTCTGGCCTGCGGCTCGGTGAACGGCTCATTGCTAGCCACCTCACCGGGTAAGTCCGTAGCCTCCTCACATGCCTTCTGCTCAGAGGTAACTTGGAGCGACTGGACAGTTTCACTCACCTCCGAGCGTCGGGCGATGCGGTGGCGACGCGAACGCCGTTTTCTTTTGGCCGTGGGCCCCGTAGACGTGGGAGATGGAGGCTCCTGAGGCGTCGCAGCGGCTGAGGAGGCGGTAGTTAGCGGAGTGGCAGGCGGAAGTCCCAGGCAACTCCGGGGGCCCCCAAGGGCTAGCCGTGTCCCGCGGAAAACCTCATCGTAGGGGGGAGCGAGCCATGGCTCCTCTCGTAGCTCTTCCTCCGGTTGCGCGCATACGGCGCGCTGCCGCTCCTCGAGGTCGGAATCCGCGCCCCCCACAGCCACCTCGTGTTGCTCAGTGGAGGGCAGAACGGGCCGTGGCGGTGCGCGACAGCGGCGGGAACGCCGTTTCCTCTTAGGGGCGGCCGTGGGCTCAGCCTGGCCTTCCGTGGCGACCGGCTCCTCGCCCTCAGACCACATCCGTGCCAGGCAGGAAGCAGGAGACGAGTAGCCCGATCGCGGCGGCGAGGGGGGGGTGGTCGGTCTGTGGTGGAACAGCTGACGAGAGCTCCTCCTCGGTGATAAGCCAGGGCTTCCAACGGAGCTCGTCCTCCCGATACGCCCGTAACACCTGCTGCCGCTCCTCTTCACCGAAGTCGCTGGCCTCTGGCATCTCCGTGCGCCACGTAGTGTAGACAGGCGGTGGCGGAGATGTAGAAGCCGATGAGAAGCGAACAGGCGGCGTAACGGTGGTGAGCCCCATGGTCCCGATCCTGACCGTTTCTGGTTCTTTCTGGGACAGCTGCCCCGGACGGATGCCCACGGCGGACACAAGAAAGTCCCGGATGTGGGGGCGCAGCGCGCCGAATAGCCACGGGAGCCCGGACACCATCCGCTGAAGACGGACGGCTACGGACTCCCGGTATTCGCCTCGAGGTAGCGTCGCCCATTCCTCACAGTGGTATTCCACCGTGTAGACCAAGTCGTCCTGGAGGTCCGCGGAGGGGTTGTGAGCTGCTGGGTCCAGTTCGGGGTCGCGTTCTTCTGTCATGGTTTGCTGTGTGGCAGGCAGGAGAAGGACCCAAGATGCAGACTCACAGGCCCAGCTACACTTGCTTTTCACGAACCAGAGACTGTGAACACTGGTCATGAACCCCTAGCATGTTACCAAGATGCACACATAACAGCAGATCATGGTGACCAGGACACTGTAATGTCGCAACACGTCTCCTGTCTCCCCATAGATAACAAACCAGGTGGTTCTGAACTGTTTTGCTCCAGCACCATAACCACCACTCAGGAGATGGAAGCTGGGGTCAGGATTTATGTGACACCATTTTCTCCTGCCTCTATGAACTCGTCACTAGATAGGGTTTTGGCCCCGAACAATGTCGTAACCACCCTCTCTCAGCCTGAAGTGTCACCTGCTTCAGTTAATGGTTCACGTACCGTTTCACCTGTATCTGTCTCTCCACTCAATAGGGTTAACACTCTGCAGCCACAGATCACTGCGGGTACGGGTTCCAACAAACACGTCCATCCAACACACCACAGTCATGCTACCACGGTGCCATTGGTTAGGTCCATATCTGTGTATTTACTGTTTTTCCAGGAGTCAGCTCCTGGTGATCTAAGCTTTGTTTTTGTGGATCGAGTGGCGGTCCTTGTTTTCCGTATGGTCGAACCAGCTCCTCTGAGCCGCACACTACCACCGGTTGAGTCCAACCAGCTTATGTTGACCTCTCCTAGGACTACACAGACTGGGCTAGTAACCTCTGAGCCCCTTCGGACTGATGTAGACTCTGGGAACCTAATGATTGCTGGCTCAGAACTGGTGGTCCCTACCACTGTCCACTTCATGGTTTCTTGTGTTAAGCTGTTAAGCCCTATGGACTGTTTTTTTTACCTGCTCTCTCTCTCTCTGGGTTTGTGCCTCAGCAGCCTGTGTTTCCTCAGCTCCTAGTCCAGCCAGGGGCCTTCATAACTGTTGTCCTGCGTCTGCTGTTGGACTCCCAGGTGTGCCTATCTGGCACCCTGCGGCGACGCCACCGCTTCGCGTCACGTCAGCTGGAGGGCCCGAGGAGCCCACCCAGCCACCTTCTGCTTCTGCTCCTCCTGGTCCAGCTCCAGCCTGTGCTTCGTCAGCTGCAGCTCCAGCCTGTGCTTCGTCAGCTGCAGCTCCAGCCTGTGCTTCGTCAGCTGCAGCTCCAGCCTGTGCTTCGTCAGCTGCAGCTCCAGCCTGTGCTTCGTCAGCTGCAGCTCCAGCCTCCGAGTCGTCAGCTGCAGCTCCAGCCTCCGAGTCGTCAGCTGCAGCTCCAGCCTCCGAGTCGTCAGCTGCAGCTCCAGCCTCCGAGTCGTCAGCTGCAGCTCCAGCCTCCGAGTCGTCAGCTGCTGCAGCTCCAGCCTCCGAGTCTTCGTCTGCTGCAGCTCCAGCCTCCGAGTCTTCGTCGTTATCCTCGCCGGGTCCGGCCCCCGCATCGCCACCGTCTGGTCCTGCCTCGTCTGGTCCTGTGCCCACCAGGCCACGGCCAGCACGCCTGAGACTGGAGAGCCGCCGCCGCTGCCTTCGGCGCGGTCGGCCCCCTGAACTGCTCCGTCGTCTCCTTCGCCACCGCCGCTGCCTTCGGCGCGGTCGGCCCCCTGAACTGCTCCGTCGTCTCCTTCGCCGTCGCCGCTGCCTTCCGCGCGGTCGGCCTCCGGACCAGCTCTGTCACCTGTGCCACCCGCCTGGTCGGCCCCCCGACCGTGTGACCCGTGAACTCTTGTGCCTGTGGGCTCTGGGTCGGCCCCCTGAACTTTATTTGGACTATGGTCATGTGCTCCTGTGTTTTCTGTTGTTTGTTTTTGTTTCCCGTTCTGGTCCCTCCGTCCTGGTCCCCCGCCTCCTGCCCTGGGTGGGTTGTTTTCTGTTTTTGTTTTGTTTTTCGGGTTTGGGCTGTCGGGAGCCAGCCCTTTAGGGGGGGGGGGGGGGGGGGGGGTGATGTCATGGTCCTGGGCCATGTGGGCCCAGTATTCTTAGTTCCTTGTATTTTTGTATTTCGTTCCTTATTTAGGCCATGTCTTCTGAGTTGCCCTGTTGTGTTGTTCCCTAAGTGTTTTCCCTTCATGGCTCTCTCCCCCCTGTGTGCCCTCTATGTATTTATGAGCCCTCGTCTCCCTTTGTGGTTGTTTCATGTTTCCCCAGCCCGTTATGTCTGTGTTTTCCCCGTGCTCTCTCTCCTCCTGTCTGAACCTCTGTGCCTGTACATGTCATGTTCAGTTCACCCCGCCCTGTCTCGTTATGATTATCAGTGTCACCTGTGTTCCCCGTGTGTGCCCACTTTCCTCGTTTACCCTCTGTGTATTTCTGTCTGAGTCTCCCTCTGTTCGGCGTCGCGTTCTTCCTCATGTTGTGTGTAATTCTCCCCGTGGTTCGGTTCCTTGTACAGCTCATGCTTTAGTTTTCCCAGTTTTAGGTTATTTTGTATTACTTCTCGTGGCCAGCAATAAAGCTGTGTTTTTTGAGTTTATCCCCGTGTCTGTGAGTCTGCATCTTGGGTCCTTCTCCTGCCTGCCACACAGCAAACCATGACAGTTTTTAAGATGACTGCAAGTCCTGTGAAAACTTTCTTTTTCAGATAACTGTAAATAAACTTTTTTCATATTGAAAATATTTTTAATATAGTCTTCTAATTCAATTAAAACGTTGTAAAGAAATATATCTTACTGTAAAGCTGTAACAGTTTAGCAAGAAATTTCTGCAACTGTGTTTTGGTTATGTTCTAGTTTTGCACCAATAAATTTCCTTTTTTAATTTCCTAGATTAGTTTTTATTTTCGGTATATCTTGGTAGTCACTATTAAATTGATAAGACTTAAAACTTATTTTTTTTGTTTGCATTTGTAATAGGTTGGTTTCAAATTATATAAGAGGTGACGACATGCCAAAACTCACCCCATCCAAAGATTGCTATCAGTGTAACAAAGCAAACATTTCAAAGGTTTATGCATGAAGATATTTGAAAGACCATTTATTTAACACACATAACTTTGCTTTTATTTATAACAAATAAAATAATGTCCACACCTTTAATATCTAAAGTAAGATTTTCAGGGGCAAAGCCTGAATAAATTTGAGGGTCATGTCAGGAAGTGCATTCAGCATCTTTGCCAGATCAAATATCCGTTGGCTGTCCCAACCCCTCAGGGAAAGGGTTTTTTTTTAGCTATCAAAATGCATTATACGGTGTTTAATTTCCTGTTGTCATTGTAAGAATTCAGCATAAGAAGCAACACGATAAGCAAAAACAAGGCCCGTGTACTAGGAATACAAAATACATTCTTTTATTAATTCATCTTTGTAAATACATGAAACAGATCAATGCAGTGAATTCACAGAAACATCATTTCGTTGGATGCAAATCTTGAAACCATTTACACACAATTTACACAACACATTTTGGATTTTGATGCTCCCTATTTTAGGAACCATCCTTTTGATGCATTCAGTTTGTGATATCAGTCCATGCTATCTAAGCCTTTACCCCTTATCTACACCCACAACTTTAATCGATTTCAGTCTATCCAACTGTGCTTGTTTCTTCTGACATTACTCTTCTCACCTAGATCATTTTGCTATAACTTTTAGGATTCCTTTGTTATTATATGTACATGATATACATTGGTTCTTAAATACATTTGCTTTGCTTCCAGTCTATTTACAATATTAGAGCTTATTGGTATTTTAATGGTTACAAAATATATGTACTTGATGCTCTAAAAAATGTCTTAAAGCGAAAGGAGGCAAATGTTATATTGATTTGTAGGTAATGAGTGGTTATTTAAAGCACTGACACCAGGGGAGAAAAAGCATTGCTTCACATCCATTACACCATAAAACTCAATATTTCATCAAAAGAAAGTATCCAGTCGTATTTTAAAAGCAGAAAACTAAAGAGGGCTGTGTGCCATCAACAAGCCATTCGTTTTAACTGCAGTTCTCTTTAAAAACATCAGATTTGTGGAGCATTTTGCTTTCTAAAGGGAAAAATTGCGATTCCAACATATCCCTGAATCCCGTTTGTATGATTTGAAAAGCAGAACCATTCCGGTATTGAAACCACCAAGTCTGCAGCAAAGGACTACCTCAGTGCAAACAGTTTTAACCCGCACAGTTGTATCACAATAGATTACAGCTGTATCCTACATCAAACAAGATTCTCACAATGAATACAATACTTTATCTCTCTTCTTGTGGCTAAAAATAGGGTGACAAGCGAATGCCCCAGACGAAACTCATCATTCCAAAGCAAATGTTCTTTCTGTCTTTGGTGTAAGAGGCACACACACACATCAGGGAATGTATATTTGTTCTTTGGACATTGTTGCTGGTTGTAAATGCTTTGCGTAGCAAAAGCTGGGTTCGATCTTAAAATAAGTACTAAAGTTGGCAAACAGACAGTATAACATGCCAAAATTCTGATCCTATGAGTGTCACATGCGACATTATTTAAAGCTAACTGACTTCAGAGTTTGGTAGAGCATGTACTATTCAGTAAAAATATGGCTTTTGTGTTAATAGTCCTTCGGCTTCGAATATCATAAGCTGGAGGTTTAAGGAAAGACTGCTATGACTGTTGCTGCTATCTACAAAAAGTCCACACCTATCACAGCATCAGCTGACAAACTCTGCGGTTCCCTGATATTCACAAGAATGTGTAAAATGTTGGTTTTTCTTTGGGGGGGGATAGCATCCTATAAGCTCACTAATCTCTCAAAACCGTGAGTGTGTTTGTGTGTGTTTGTGTGTGTGCGTGTGTGTGAGGGTGCGTGGTTGTTATGTGGGGTGCAGGGATGGACCACTCACAGAGAACACATTAAAGCATTCCCATTTGCCCTCCGTTTGCAGAATAGCGAGCCTGAAGCCGCATCTGTTCTGTCTCTTGTCAGTCTCTGTCTTTTCCTTCTTTTCAGTACCGCCACAACCCATCCTTAAAAAAAAAAATCCCCTCACACATGGAGACGGAGGCCTTTAAGCCGACAACAGCTGCCTTCTGCTTCAGATCTTCTGGCACATGTGGAGTCTGGACTTGGACGAAGAGGTGGCGTCTTTCCACACCTTGCAGGAGAGGCCCTTGGCACAGTCACAGCGCTGGAAGAGTTCCAAGCCGTGAGTGCCTTTCTTCCTCTGCTTGGTGCACACTTCTCCCTGCCTCAGCACCGGTTTGCAGATTTTTGTCCAGAAATGGCGGGCGCAGCAGTAGCCGTCCGAGCAATCGGAAGAACGCAAGCATGGGTCACCCTCGTGACCTAGAGGAAGAAAGCAATAAAAATATATGACCAGTGATAAACCGACAAACAATAAAATGCAAACTTTGCATTAAACTGGCATATTTGCACTTGGAAAAACATAAACCAAAAAAAAAGCATGTTCACATATTAATGTTTAATACTGTTTTTAAATTGCAGGTCAACAGCGAAAAGCAGACTGTTTTCCACTGGTTTAACATCACTGAGTTTCTGGGTTGAGTTTATTCAAGTGGCAACCTGCACCAGCCTATTATAATGTAATAATGTGTAAGGAGAGCGGGTGAGTCAAGTACAAGTAAAACCAAATGGCCTCATTTATGGCAGATTTAAGTAGTGCTCTTATTTCCACGATCATTTTAGCATTGGAGCCTTGAGGGCGTATTTATAGTGTAGTAATTTAAGTGTCTTATTAAACAGATTACTATATTGATAGTCCATTACTTGGCTTAAATCAGGTGACATGACTGCTAAGAACAGGTCTCTGTGAGTTATTTGCCTTAATTATGCCAAAGTTGCATTTTGTGGATAAAACTGGTGTATCATGGAAGGTGTCCTATCAATGAGACTGTTTGTATGGATTTAAGTAAGTGCAGAAACAGCAAAGGCATTGTGTTTTTTCTTTCCTTCTGGGATCTCCACGCTTAGATTGAGACACAGACACATGGGCAGAGGGGAAATGAGGGGCATATTTTGGTGCACTGCAATACCCATGAGTACTTTACGGGTTTCTTAAAGTTGACAAGAAAACAATTCAGCCAGACCAGGATAGGAAAGGGACAGAGCAAATCTAACATTAGAGGGAAAGTAATGATGATAAAAGATAATGTCTTGATATCACTCGGTTCATACTGGACATGCTTTGCTGTCAGATCTCACCTTTTAGAGAATGCTTGGCCTGTCCCTTTCCATTCTTCCCACCCTTCCAGCCGTGGTCTTTGGAGGAGAGCTTGATATGTTCATCTAATGGTGAGATGTGAGGCGAGATCACGCTCTCAGAGATGGGGACACAAATGACTGTAAAAACAGGAGAAACATATATAGTTAACGAAAACGCCAATGCTGCTTAGTTTTTCAGGAAAACATGGCACAGACTGTTAAAGCTGAGCACATTAGCCTCTGTGAAAGGTCTCTTAAATGGATGCTTTCAGTGCATAATGCAAAGAACTCCTATATGTGTTAGTGAGCTATGTTGATTTTAAACAAAGAGCAGTTTCAGCGCAGCCTCTGCACACATTCACGCTATTCACACTAAAACATGTGACCACTGATTCTTAACCTCTGGGCCTCAATTGAATACAGTTCAGCTATAGTTCAGGGTTCTGTCTGAAAGCATGTGTTCAACATTATTTAAACAGATTGGCTCTATAACTAAGACCCGCTTTTTCAAGAACATTTGAATAAAACCAGAAATCGAATTTTCACGATAGTGTCCTGCAGTCATAACGTAATTGAAACTGAAATGCGCTACAATCATGCACGTGTGTGTGTGTGTGTGTGTGTGTGTGTGTGTGTGTGTGTGTGTGTGTGTATTCGTACAGTTACTGCAGCGGTTGCCAGGGCAGCACATAGCATCTCGATGACAGCGCTTCTTCCTCCTGCGACAGGTGAGGCAACGAGAAGGAGCCTGTTGAGGGCTGTGGCAGTAGCTGCCCACGCTGCACTCCTTGTCATTGCTGCAAGGGTACACCTGGATAGAGAGAGAAGATGTTATGTCCAAATATCTGTCTACCCAGTTTATGAAAGAACCTGTTATGTTGCGTGACTTCCTGGCAGCAGAATTTTGAATGATTGCCGTGGACAGCCCGATCTAAAAACCATGCCTCACATAACTTCCATTGGTGAGGCGACGTGTTTAATTGAAATGCTCCCTGGTGCAGTTTGAGCTATGCTGATGCCAGTTCAGTTGCAGGTTAAATACCCACTTACTTCAGTTATGTTAAAAGCACATTAAAAGTGCTCGCAAGTTCTTAAAACACATTTTATGAAAAAATAAACAGAAAATGCTGCCTTTTGTTATTTGACTTTGATGTATTTGCCTAAGTGACATCAAGCAATATAAAGCACATGCACATATGGCTGCAGTGTAAACACAGTTCCCTTAATTGCATCTGCAGGGTCGTTATTTTCTTCTTTAGAAAGGCGCACATCAGGCCAGAGTCAGAGAGTACCCATTGGGCATGCGGTTCCCTTGGCAACACTGATCCTGTCAGCATCCGAACTCATTTTATACCTCTTTTTACTGGGCCACTGGAACATCTTGAGATGGTAAACTAATCTGTTATCTCCACCCTTTATTTTTAATTTAACATGGCATATATTTTCTTGTAAAGATTTTGTGTCTCCCACATGTCATCACCCTCTGAATCTCTACAGAGTGCTGTGGTGCACATGGCATCACTGTTTAAAAGCGTTAAAGCTGATAGTTTTTTGCTCAAAGTATTGCGATACCTTTCCTATACCTTTCCAAAAGTCACGGCTGCAGCAAGCTAAAACAGTCAAGCCAAATGAATTTCACGTTACATCCAGGGGTCTTTGCAGAGACCCCTGATAACAAGAACACCTGATCCACCCCTGCAAAGGTGGTAGGTCTGTTCTTTCTAATCTGCAGCTGGGTCTTCAATTACTTTGCAAAATTATTGATTTAAGCTGTTCAACAAAGTTTCGTTTGGACCAAATACAGGACCTAGGAAAGAGCGAACTGAAGCCCAGGAGTTGTGTTTATTCGCTGTGTTACAGCTTCTTGCTAATGTACATGCCAGTGTCTGGTTGGTAGGTAAGCCTCTTGCATATTTTCCACCCTCTCATGAGCTAATCAGCAGCATTTCCCATTGCTAGTCACCTCAGAGTTGAGATTAGTTTAACATGTCACCCACCCACTTTGTGTCGCTTATTTCTCTGGTTCCTCCAGTTGTTAATTCAACTTTCTGAATAAAGAATTCTAGCTGGATTTTGATTGAAATACAGCAAATTCATATTTCTGAAAAGTAAGTTTAAAAACATGTGTTATTGTTTTGCAAGCCGAAGCTAAATTCCGCTCACTTTCTTTGTAATTACTGGGTGGCCCAAAAGACCCAAAACCTTAGCAAATTAACCCAAGAGTATCCAAGTAAATGGCTAGATACCAGTGGGGGTATGTGGTGAAACATATTGTTCAGTTTGTTGTTTGTAGATTGTTTGTTTTGGGTGAAATTACTACAGGCTGCGGTCCTTCTATACCAAGTTTAAGGGGAAAATATGCTGTAGGGATTAACTCGTCTATTACTGAATGTTTCTTTTTTTTTATTTTTCCGTGGGCAAACAATACAGCTATTAAAATGACCAAACCAAGGCAAACCACTTCAGTTTCTCTCAGTATTCCCTAACTGTTCACAGGCTTAATGGGGCTACATTTCGGTAGCCAATCACGCTCCTTTACAGTTCATTTGCCTTTGTTTTTGCTTTAGCATTTCTTGTTTTTACACCAAAAGCCTGAGAAATATTATGTAGCCAAGTACACAAGAGCTTTTACGTCTTTTCCCTAATGAAGGGACCACACAAAGAAGGCATAAAACTAACTATCCGTAGCAGTGAGAAGTGCAATTAAACCCAAGCTCAGTCTTCTGATAACAAGCGTGTACACCGACATGAGACTCTCTTTATTGGAACCACTGTCTTGATATAATTCCATACACATGCAAGTCCCATTGTCATTAGACTTGGAGCAGGAGCAAAGGAGTTTGGTGCAAATTGTAACACAAATCAAAGAACTTTGCTGACAAATGGAATAATGTCACGAATTTGAGCCGAACTCATCAACGCAGGGGGACATTTTAAACAGCTGCAGGAAAGGCTCACATCCACATCTGAGGGGACGCGCGCGCACACACACACACACACACACACACACACACACACACACACACACACACACACACACACACACGAAAAAGAAAGTTCAGGTCACTGTGTTTCTGCACATCATTCTTTTATTTCCAACCATTCGGTTTAATTTGGAGGATAAGCTAAGATATGAAGTGGACCACATATTTGCACAACAGAACACCTATTCACGCATAACACCAAAGCTAAGATCAAATGGAATCTACTATTAATCATGTTCGCTGAAGACTGACATAAGCACACGATGTTTTGGTGGCGCTCCGCTGCCAACACAACATCCACATTTCCCTGGCACTGCATTGACAGATTTGATTTATTTGGTTTACCACTGACAAACATGGAAGAGTCAACATGTGAGTGAACATAAAAGAGGTTTAAATCAGAGTAAAATCATTACAGCCGCAGTAAATATAACAAACTCCTTTTGGGGGTATGAAGGTCAGTACAGAGAGGTCTACCATCCCCAAAAGAGCGGGCGCCGTTCCAGACGTCGATGTACACCACATGTTTAAATCAGCTATCGACAATATCAATATTTCAGCACATTAAAAGTTGTTACTCATGTGCTTTAGCTTCAGAAAGTGAACAAGATTAGACTTGCTGGAGGTTTGCCATGCTGACTTTCTCAGACTGGAAACACATGGATGCAATGATGTAGCCGTAGAAAAATGAGCTGAAATATTCAGCTGAACGCTCATCTATCATTATGACAGATTCCCATAATGCAAATGATTAACATTGCTGATGAAAGCAACAAATCCTTGGTGCTTTATGGATTCCCAAAATTTCTTAATTACTACAAGGTTAAGAACTGCTGTCAGGATGTGGAGAGGTCATATTTGTGCGTAAGCAGGAGGAAACGCTGAAAATTTCACCTCATCGATTGTTAAGATACGAACCCGCCCTGTCAGCACTTCTGAAGCTCATTAATAAACACAGTATGGACTTTTCCCAGCTCCCAGTCTTTGTACTAAGCCGAACTAATAACCTCCTGGCTTCACCTCTCTATTTAACGCACATTAAGTCGGCATTGATTCCTCAAAACAAACAACCCCAAACTGTTCCTCCCAGGTTTTTACAAACTACTGCTGTTATAATGAGAAATAAACTTTCCCGCTCAACTGTGGAGTTCAGTTTCTCTGCTAGCTCCTCTTTTAAAGAAATACGGACATTGCCGTGGACTCTCAAGAAAAGAATTTGCTGGAAATGTGGACTGAACAGAAGTTCAAGTTTTCTTTTTCTCTCCTGACAAGAAAAAAATTCTGGTTATCTAAAGAAGACAAATGGATCCAGACGTGCAGCAGTACTTCATACTACCTGCATTCAAACCTATCTGTCTTTCTGAGCTAGCAGGTTTGCATCGATCACAGTACACGGGGCACTGTGGGAATGGGGCTCACCTCTTCCATCATGTCTCAAACTGCAAGACAATCCTTTGAAACCCAATGATACGAGGCCGGCCCCCTAAATCACAGCTGATAAACTTGCCTTATCTTGTCATGTTTTAAAACGCCTCTTTTGCAACATCTGAGGGACAGGGTTTCATTTTGGGATGCATCTTATTAATCTCAAATCGCTTTTTTTCCCCTGTTGCTCCCTTATTTTTCCTTAGACAGCCTAGCAACATAAAAGAAGAGCCTTGGATCCTGCATAGGAAGTGGGTTGAGCACTCTGTACTGTGCAGCCTCTCATGGTATGCTGGTGAGACGATAAAGGAAGAGACAGACGGAGGGCAATAAGGGAAGCCCCCGGCCCTGTCTCGTGTTGCTCTCGTGCTGGTAAAGCTCTACGGCTTTGAAGAGGAACCTTAAATGTGCGGGAGCAACAATCTCCAAGGGATTTACTGCAGGATATACAGGGCTTTGAACCCTCTCTGCCAGTCTTTGGATCCCCTATTTACCTCTCTACAGTCATTCCAAAGTGCTGATATAATTCAACGGAAGAGCCCGGTAATGCATAAAAAAAAAATAACACCAAGAATGTCTCCTCTCCTCTATGTCTAGAACCTAGGCAGAACCAAGAACCAGTATGAACGCTGGAAAGCAGCAGTGGAACAACATAACAGAAGGGTAATTTAAGCCCTTAGACTCCAGCTCTTTATGATCAACTGACAAAAAAGCAAAAAAAAAACCCTCAAAGGTAATGTGAGAGAATAACAGACAAGAGGTTGGATGGGCCAACAAAATAATGGGCCAACATCAGCTGACAGGTTTGTTTGTTTTTTGTTTGTTTTTGTTTTTGTTTTTTTTAATAAAATTGCTACAATTGTTCCCCCAGACTTGTGTTTTTATTCTTGTGATCTGGACGATGAAGCTCAAACTTGCCAAAAACTGTATATTAGAAAAAAAGAAGTGAATTGAATTCTTCATCTACTTTGAACATTTTCTAAGATCAGATCAGATAGCACATGAGGGCATGGAGAAATGATGTATTTTATTGCTTCATTTGGAGCACTTGTAAACCTCACTGCTGAATGGAACGGTGATATTGACCTCCAATGCAAACACTAATAAAACATAAGGCAGAACTGCAGTCTGCTGCAAATGGCAAAGATCACCTTTATGAACCATGACATTAGTGAAGTCTCTCTTTTTCATGTAACTATTGACTATAACATCCCTCTGCCACCCAAATCATTTTTAGCATCTTTTACAGTTTTTAAACACACTAAGTTAAAGAAATTAGCGTTATTTCCTTCCACTTATTTTGCCTGGAACAAAAAAAAAAGTTGCAACAAAGCTAAAGCACTGTCTTAGGCATCCGCCCTCTTTGCTTTTTGTGCTCCTTCAGAGCTCCAGCTCATAACCTGAGGCAGTGAATGGTGTTAATGAGTGGCAGCGGCCTTAAAGAGTCAAACAAACGATGTCACTGAATAAACAAACTTCATTTGCCCTGAAAGCACAGACGGCCGCTATCAGATAACATAGGGAAGACTGCACACAAGTCACTCATACAAACCATGTCCTCAGACACAACTCGGCCTCTTTCATCACTCAAAACACATGTGTTTATAACCATATCCCTTTGAGCAGTAGGATCCAGAGTCTCTAAAAACTAGGCCTTCCTTAAGTTAAGTATACATTCTGAGTTGATCTTAGTCATTGGACCCATAGCAAGGCTCACAGTCACTGTACGCGAGCGGTGTCTTCAAAGGCTATCGGGGGAAAGCGAAAAAGTGCTCGATAGTAATCTGGGAGGTATGCTGCTTTAAAAGGTGTAATCTTGTGAAATAAGAGGTGCACAGGGTCTCTTCTCTCATTAACAAGTCGAGTTACAGTTAAGGTGGTCTCCACACAAGAACCCTAATGGTTCCGGCTCAAGGGCCTCATGGTACCCGAGGGACCCACATGCTGGAAAACCTGCAGAACTGAAGACTAAAACACACATAAGCAGTCACATCTTTTCTCTCTTTCTCAGCTCATTAGGATTCTTGAACAATCATTTTTGGCTCGGGGAGAAAGGCTACATTTTAATAGAGAGAGTCTCAGGAGATTGCTTGTTAAAAGTAAACCCTCTGGTGAATTCAATAAAGCAACTAGTTAAGGCCGACTGACCGGCTGCCGTTTTACAGGCACGTTATGCACGAATGCCGCCAGAGTGTTGGTTCCCTTGTGGGTTCAGAGGTTACAGTGGTGCGCGCTGCCTGCCCGTGCTATCCATTTCTGTTGGTTCCCTTCCAAGAAGCCCAGAGTGCCACCCACGAACACTGGCTGTCAAGGTCTTGGAGGTTTTGGCTTTGTCGGTTTTACTCCAGTCAGGCTGACGTGTAAGGGACGAGACAAAAGGAAAACACTCAGCTGTTTGCCCCGTCTGTACACGCAGGAATTCCTAACGCCTTTCCTGGTTTGTGCGTGATTAATGTCACCCTTATCATCAACCTTTGTCAGCAGCTACAGGAAATCAAAGCACATTACGTTATCAAATGCTTCCTTTAACCCAAAAGCTTTGACCAACATTTCTTATATCCATCATCTGATGGGTACAAAACTAAATTACACCCTGGTTTCCTGCTACAGCCACTCATTGTATTCCAGTAATCTTCTACAAAGTGATGTAAAACCAACGTTTGGGGAGATTCCTGGTAATTTTCAGAATAATTGTTAACCTTGAGTGAGTTTCAGATCCCCAAACAGCTGTATTAAACTATGTAAAAGTGAACTGAAGTACTAAAGAAAAACTGCATTTTAAAATAAAAATGGATACAGTGGTAAATTGTTCAGATTGTCTTTCACATAACTTTCACAAACACTAATTTGCTAACTATCCTCACCAGTTGTGGCAAACTCAGCAGTATTACAATGCATTCATAACACAACAGCGCCAAAGTCTCCTCCTAAAACTGACGCCAAAAGAAAACTTGAGCCGACACATGCCCTTTTCCCCAATCTTCACCCGAGTGCTAAACTGACATATGAAAGTAGAGAGGCACCTCAAAGATGGAAATATAGGATGCCAAAAGCCTCAATAATGGAGATTTTGTGTGTGTGTGTGTGTGTGTGTGTGTGTGTGTGTGTGTGTGTGTGTGTGTGTGTGTGTGTGTGTGTGTGTGTGTGTGTGTGTGTGTAATTGTGCAAGCTAAGGTACAGATATTGCAGATTTACCCCAAAAAACTTGCAAAAACTGCATCCTGTTGTTCTCTTCTAAATTAATTGTGCAGGACATTTTTACTGAAACACAAACAAGACTTTGATTTATTACACTATATAATACAGCTATTTACAGATAGCCACTGCATGATGAGAGGCAGAAGGACAGTGCAGCTCACTCACTATCGTCGAGCCACAAGTCTTCGCCAAGGCCGAGCTGCGGCTGTTTCTTTACCACTCTGGAAAACCTCATAAATGATATTAGCCATCCTGGTTTGGACCCACCACACCATGACATTATACTTTTGTAACAGTGTGGTGGTTTCTGCACACACATATTGTTTTCCCTCAGTCCAATCTTCCAAACCATTGCAAAGGCATGAAAGTAAGCAGGCGCTCAAAATTGTGGTCTGGCACTGCAGCTTTTCCATAATTCTTCTGTATCAGCTCGATGCCTCCTTTTTCAAAACTAAGCATTTCACTGATATGCAAGACGATCAAAAAAAGGCAAGGTGTACAGGCCAAATGCAAACGAAGCAGGTGAGACCACTGGGGGGAGGGGTGTCCTGGAGATGTGGCAGTGCCATCTACTGCTCGCACACTATCTGCTATGCTTATTTTATACATACACGCCTGCCTTCCAAGCTGATTTAAACATCCACCTCTCAGGAATTATTATTTGTTGGATTGTGAATTTTCCTGGCCAATCCACAGGTTTAGATGTTCACAGTTTTTTTTTTAATCTCATATTTGCTCTCACAAGCACTCTCTACAGAAATGCGGCACTTTGTTGAAACAGTGGGGATCGATACCCCTTTGAATGGGTATAAAGTGGTTGGTAAGAGTGGCCCCACAGAATCTCATAATCCCAGCAAGCGCCTGGACCGCTTTAATGACACGCGGATCCAGACAGAAAATTACCCCAAGTGTTAACTTTTTCTCACTTTTCTGACAGCATTAATGATTTACTGTGGAAGTGTGCTGCACCCGACTGTGGCGTCAGGTTTGAAAGGCAATTAGGATTTATGAGGGGTCCAATCCTCCCAATTTCCAATAACGATCCACACATGACGCAGCTTTCTGAAGGTGTATATTACTATTTTACCCTTTAATTGTGCAAAGGAAAATGTTTCCCACTCAGCAATCATAAATTGGAAAAGGGGAACTCGTGGAAGAAAAGTTTTTGCTATTACGATTGTTTTTGTTGCATTTCATAAACTGTCTTCTTAGTAATACAGGGCAAAAAGTGCTCTGACATCTCCGCTGATATTTTCTCAGACAGTGAAATAACTGAAGTTACCTGGATGTTGTGTTTCTTGGTGACTGTTGCAGATCGGTTGGTTGCCGGTGTCGGTATTTCTTCCAACTGACCGGGTTTGATGGAATTCGCCTTCGGGCGCGCCTCTGATACCTGGGATGTCCCAGTCCTGAGCGCAGTGACGAGAAACACTACAACACAATATCTATTCCAAGCAGAGACGACCATCCTCAAAAAATACTGAAATATATGGAAAAAGAAAAAAAATAATTTAGTAGAAAAGAAAAGAAAAATAAGTTTCTCAATGAGACGTGTGCGCCCTGGCAGTGTCCATGCGTCACGCTTGTCAGACTGCAGTACACACAGTGGTGATGATGATGATGATGCCAAGTTTCTGGTCCTGAAAAGGTCAGATAATTTAAAGGACTGCCATTGAAGATTCTTTTAAAAGCAACGACACAAACAAACACGGGGAGCCAGGTGCACGAGTAAAAAAAATTATTTTTTTTGTATGAACCTAAACTGTTAAAATGCCGATGCTCTAAGGGTCAGACAGAAACTTGACAAGAGGTCTCCACTGTGCCTCAGTCTGGCTGCGAGTGAGCGCTTAGTCCTGTAGCCGGCTGTTTTATGATCTCGGATACTTTCTTTTTATAGGATTCTAATGAGTTTGCTTCCTCCGCCCCTATTCACAACTGACAAAGAATGAAACTGATCTGTGCGCTGCGCTGCTGCTCTCGCATTGTCGTCTGGACACCGGCACCAGGAGCTCCGTTGGGAAAAAGCTATAAAATTATACACTGTGTATTTTAACTGAGCACTTAACCCTTTTTTACTGCGATCACGCAAAGGAAACGGGAAGGGAAAAGTCACTTTGGCGAGTCCAAAAAAGAAGGAGAAAAAGGCTTTCTTTTGGAAGTGAGGTGGAACGCTTTACTTTAAAAAGAGAATTAATTTATCTGTCTGGGGGAAAAAATTGCACCTGTGCTTAAAATTTAAAAACTACCCCGCCTAATGTTAAAGAGAGAGAAAAAAAAGCAGTTTAGGGTTAACCAGCATTCCGGAATAACGTAGAATTTAAAAATAAAATCTGATAACTATTGTTTTCTCCCTGGGAAAGACATCCCTCATGATGCAAGGGATGACGACGGTGATAAGGTTACTGATGCAAGAATTATAGAGGCTCCTTTGTTGTTACGAGTCTTGCATGGGGATAAATTATATTCATGTTGGTTAGATAATGTATTTCTTGGTACAATGGCTTCTTTCAGTTTTAGGCAGGTAGAGCAGACGTGAATAATTCATTCAGGGAGTGATTCATTGTAGTGATTTCGGTGATGTATTGCTCTTATTGTGCGCACTTTACATGCATAAAATAATGTGATGTGCTTGGTCATGATCATTGATTATAGCGTTAAACATGATAACTTTCCGATGTGAACCACGTGCATGTAAATCAAACACAAAATTAAAAGAAGAAAAAAATAGCTGCCAGCAATCAAAATCATTTGCACACAATAGCTCACCTAATACTACTTTAGTCTTCACACAAGCTGGAAGCTTCTATTGAAGGCTGGAAGCCTGGCTGGGCAGGGATGAAACCAGAATACTGGTAAAGGCTTCTGACCTCAAAAGCGATCCATCACAGCCTCCAATTCAAAGTGTCAAGTTCTTTTGTCAGAGACAATGGGCGACCAACTGAACTGGGGAGTGGGAGGAAGTATTGGACTTGTCTGATGTAACTGTAGATGCGGAGGTGATACTATTTTAGCCTCTGTTGTCACCTGAGCGTGCACTGATTTACCAGACAGATGCTTTTACCAGAAACACATCTGAAAAGACCTCAAGTTTAATGTGGGAAACAAGGTTTGGATAATTAATTGGAGTAAGTCTGCATAACATAAACTTGCACTGAGTTAAATAGTTCTGTCACAGGGAAGTTTTTTTGTCCTTTGTGGGATAAATGGAAGATTATGTTCTTATGTTCAAATAACCATTGCAAGAAAGAAAGAAAGAAAGAACGGAAGGAAGGAAAAAAATACACAGAGCAAAAACTTTGATTTATTCCACAAACACTGGGTGGTGCCCAGCTGGACTTTGTCTGGCTTCGTTATTCCTGATGAAACAGCTGAAAAAGTCCCGAAAGAGACGGCAAAATGGGCTGACAGTGAATCAGAGGACCAGAGCAAAGAGAGATGGGTTTGGTTGGTCTGTGGCATTTCAGACACAGTCATCAGTTTAATACATGCAAACAGGAAAGAGAGGACACTTCAAATGATAGTCTACAGAAGCGTCAGAGGGGAGGAACACGGCGTTTTGATGCACTAGTGCTGATAAGTGTGGAAACATCTGCAGAAACCACAGCAGATTAAACGTGACGGTATCCTGCTGGAGGGAAGGTGATGTGAAGACTGCGGGCAGCAAAGCTTCTGGTCCATGACGGTGTGAGCATATTGCATGTTAGTGGATGTCACTGATAAGTGTAAGAAAAAAAAGATATTAAAAAAATAATAATATTTGAGTTGGGATTCACAGAGGGGGGGAAAGAGCAGGCTAAAGAACCTGGGCCAAAATCTGTGATTGCTGTCTTGGCTCTTTTAGTAGGAAATAGTTTCCCGTGGGATTATCTTATGTTCTGACACGCTATCATCACCCGAGCCTCCACACAGTAACCACATTTGGACTGTTATGTTGCTGTGTTAATACTTTAACAGAGGCAGATTCTCAAATGTTTAAGAATTTAAGCTGTCTGTAAAATCACAGCATAGAAAATATCACCTGTGAGTGACAACGGTGAAAGCAAAGCACAGCTGATTTGCACTTTGAACTTGAGGGAAGATTAAAAAGTGTATAGTGGAAATTAGAACCCATTCACACTAGACTGGATAAGGTCTTCCATCACTTTCAAACAACTTGGAGCTGGAGAAAAACTGATAAAAACTGTAAAATTATAGCCATGTTTACACTGGCTGAGGCAATCTGATTTTGCAGATGCCCCAGTTTCAATAGAATTCATGGCAACTAGACAGTGTAATAGCTGTGGCCAGTTAGGTAAACACACATTTTAGGTCTTAGATACTCCAGACTAGACTGATTAAGACTTAAGATTACCATTTGTTGTTGCTGGACGCACTGTTCACCGGCTTTTGTGATCAAAAAATTAATTTTCTTGAAAGTCAAGCATTTTCCAGTTGTGCCAGATGTGTGTCAGCAAACAGAAGGAAGCTGACTGCAGGGAAGCAAACGTGGATGCTAGCGTGTTTTGGCATCCATGAACTGACGTGACAAACTATTGTCATCTGTAAAATAAAATCTTTTTTTTTTCATTATTATTTTACTTCATACAAGATTTCAGCTACTCAACATCCCTGGTCTCACTTGCGATATTTTGAGTTTGGTAATATACCAAAACTACCGTGGGAAGGCCAGTTGAGCAGCCACACGCATTTACAACTAAGTAATTCTGCAAAAATCTGTGCAGTATATGGTTTAGGATTGTCTTGGTGAAAACAGCAAGGACACAACATAGGTTTTCTTACTTCCTGAAGTATGTGTTGTAGCATAATCAGAGCTAAACTGTTTTTAATTAACCCAAACTCCCAAACCTAACGTCTCTTGCGTGGCCATTTTTTGGTTTTATGCTTATTAGTTTTGTTGCTACGTCACTTTACCCGTGACACAAATGTTTAGATGGAGAAAACTGATGTTTCACATCTTTTAAATCAACTCAGTTTTTCCCTTGTCTTAGTTTTTCTTCACCATCATTAAAGTCAATGTAACCACCAAGTTAAAACCTAAAATGAGGCAATCAGTGTTTTCTTTTGTTGTTGTTGTTTTTAACTATTTGCCATGTTTTTCTTGATATGCACTGGAGTTGTGCCAGATGCGATGAAGAGTGCATTATACTGAAATGACACAGGTTCAAAATCAAATAAATTGGCACAACTACACCCGAGCAGTACGGTAATCTGTAGCTACAACATTTTACGTCTTGTGTGAAGAACAATTTGGATTAACATTTTTGGATTACCATCAAAGCCGTTGTGGGTTTAAACTTTTGTGTAATTGAAGACAGTGTAAACCAGTTTCACTGTGCCTCACTGTGTCTGCTTCTTGTTAATAGATCACACAATCCATGAATGGTTTCACCTTCCCAGGCTTACCACCCACAACTATGCTTCATTACAACACATCAGTCAGTGTAGTGTAAGTCTGCCTTTGATTCGGGGTCACTCAGAAATTTGGGTGTTTATGTTCTGTCCGTAGTGCAGGGTTTCCCGTGGTGGAGAACCAGCAGCATATCTGTCATGCTTTGTCAGTGAGGTGGAGCTGAGTGAAAGACTGCCGCTGACTTTGATGTGGCTTATACAGAACATGCATATGGACTACACCCCACAATAGATGAACAATTTATCCAAGAGACTGTCTCTCCACTTTTTTTTTTACACATCCAGCAGATGTGAGCTGGCCTGATGACATGGGTCATGCGGCAGATGGCTCAACATTAGAACAGCCGGCCAAAAGGAAGCAAGTCTGGATCCAGCAAATTAAATGTTTGGACGTCACACGAAAAAAAAAAAAAACCACATTGGCTTTGATTTCATTGAAGGTGACTGTTCTCATTTTTATCACCAGCTTCCTTCAGGACAACATTAATGATGGATTATCTCGACATCTCTTCTCATAAAGAGCTGTTACCAAATACCATTTTGCTCCACATATTCTATTGCTTAAGTTGTGTTTTTACAACAAAATTCCTAGAAATGATCCGGACAGTTTTTTTCACTACTGTTTCAACTCTTTCCAAGTAAAAAAAACATTCTGCTTTTAATAAAAGATCAGCCCCGTGACTGATGCTGGAGTTATCCAGAAATTAAGACTTTGGGATCAAAGAGTTTTCAAACTTAAGTGCATTCAGAGACAAACAGAGATGTTTTGCAGAGATACGTCTCGCAGTTCATCAGCTCTTCGTACGCTCTATTTTTTCCATTACTACACCGAACACATAAAGACTGATCAGTCCCTATTGCAATTATTCTTAAATCTTCTCTTGAATGCACTACTTCAAAATGTTCATGCTTCACTCTCCACAATTGTCATCAATCCTTACCAATAAGGATGGCTTGAAGATTCATTTTTCTGAAGCAGAAGTCAACAAAATCCCATATTTATTTTCCATATCCAACCTAGAGTCGCTCTATAGGCCAGCAGTGAGGCCTGCCCGACGGTTTCAGAGTCACTGCCATTTTGTAGCATGCTCGTAGGTTTACTTTTACCTTTCTTTAGGATTAAGGTTAAAATGTTAATTTAAAACTAAGGTCCAGGTTGAAGGGATAGGTCTGTGCAGGCAGAAACACCAAGACCTTCCAGAGGAACACCAAAGCGTTCCCGAGGCAGCCGTGGACGTGATCTCTTCAGTGAGTATTGTGTCTGCGCTGGAGTTACCTCCCAGTAGGTCTGAGACAGCTCAAGAGACGAATTGTGACTGTGCAGAATTGCCTGCAGAGAATTTACATTATAATGTACCAACTATGCATGCTCCACAGGTGGCAGACCGCAGCAGAGTATAATCAAGGCATATGGCTAAAGCCTTGATTATACTCCGTTCCTGACACGGATATAGAGACCTGGAGACACCACAGCCGAGTACTCGTGCCTGTTATATTTTTTTTAAGTCCACTTGAAGTCCCCTGCCTGGGATCCATACGCAGTTGTTGCTGCGATGCTGCAGTTATGTCTGTTTGTGTTATTTGCTATTTGCTTACGGAGAGGCTACAGACAGGACAGGACACAGACAGTGTTCCAGTCAGTCCTCTAAAATCCAAACTGCATTTTGCTTAATGTGGATGGCACTGTGTGTCGGTCAATGCTTATTCAATGACAACTGGACCAGAACAGGGAAGGGAGTGACAGTAGAGTTCAGGGGGAATGGGAAAAGTGTAAAACAATGGTCACAATTTTCATCATTCTTAACACTCTCTTTCACTTCGCTCTTTTTATGTTATAAATGGAACAGCATCTCACAGCTGACTGACAGCCCAACAACAGCAAGAGTAGCCAAATGACCAGTTGTACCACATATTTTTGACACTGGCCCCATTTGGCAACAGACGATCTGTGCAGGTAGATAGAGGAGCACTCTCTAGCTGCCTATGGACAGCCAGCATGCTACCAGTGCTGTACCATATTGGTCAAATATAAAGTCTCCTAGGACAACCCCACTGAGGTCGCAAAGAACAGGCAGGCACATGGATGTCCACAAAGCCCTTGTGCTCAACCTCTAATGGTGAAATTTACTTCACTCGGACCCGAACAGACCCTAGTGGCCTCATGTAGGTGGCAAGTATAATCAAGGTCTAAGGCTGAGCCCAGACACTCTGGTCTTATTCGTGTGGTCAGTAAACTGACAGATAAAACAACAGTTTCAGCTCTTTCTTGACCACAACAGACCAGTGCAGCATTCACATATTTCATTAAGTCTTACTAATCTGTCACCTCACTCATTTGGATGTTTCAAAAGAGGAACAGAGAACCTTTATTTTATGTCAAATTAAAAACAGGGCGGCAGGTAGACTGTGTTTGTCTTTATTAAAAGCAGCAATTAGACACTAGTGTCAAAGTGATGTCATATTGTTTTCAGGCGCAGGCTTATAAATACAACAACTTTTAAAGAATACAGCAGCTAAAAAAAAAAACAGTAGTTACAAATCCAACAGTTTCCAAAAAAGCAGAGATGGAATCTTATTAGGTGCTTTGGCAACCTGTAAAAAAGCAAGAGGCCAGTTTTTACAGAACACTCTGTGGTTATGATGTGCTACATGTTAAAGTTAGACGGGGAACTTTTCTCCCCTCTCAAGAGTTTTTGGCCTGAAAAAGTTTAAGAGCTCCTGTTCCCAACATCATTTTCTCTGCTTTACTTTATTACCTCTGCTTCAGCGAGGGAGCAAATTTCATGACAAAACATTTCTAGTTCTGATCTCAGAAGTGCAGCTACCAAAAACTAAGTATTGTCTGAATTTAGAATCAACAAAACAAACAAAACTCCCCATCTTATTTCCCTGGCTTATGTATAGATTTGCCATACTTTCAGGGGTTTATGTAGTGGTTTTGATTTCTTAATCGCAATAATATGTTCAGTATTTCTTACTTTTTCTGGCAGGACCTGGATTACAAGTTGAAGCAACAGCAACATCTGCCCATCTCTGTCTCAGTTTTTGCCATTTTACTGTGACCAGGCATTGGGAAGCCAAATCATTAAACGCTAAAAAAAAAAGAAGCTATTTTGTAGACCTAATATAAAGAAACAATACATTAACCAATAATCTATAAATGTTTCCCTTACAAACATAACCCCAATGACACCAAAACTACTCAAACTGTTAAATTACATCAGCGGTACAATGAGAAGGTAATTATTTTGTCATTAGGGTAGTACAAATTCAGATCTCTGCCATATGTGCATGTCATTACCCAATGACTGAAAGCAATTTTAAAAACTTTAACCAGCATACAGAAGTGCAAGAAAGCTCTAGATGTTCATTCTTGTGACTATTGGAAAACTAAAGCCACAGCATAACTTCCTCTGACATGTAATGATTAATTGTTCCGACCCGAGGCTCTCATGTGGATCATTAGCAATATCACTTTAATCAAAAGTCCAACACTGCTTTCATAACTTCCTTCAACTGCACATTCCAGGAAGATGAACTGGAGGCTGCAGTAAGCAGTGTGCACAGCTCTGTTAAAAAGAGGACATGCTGCTTGGCAGATAATTGTTCCTATCCTCTCATTTCTCAGGAAGATGGATTAGGCCATTTCCGAAGAGTCTAGCTTTCAGCACATGAATGCACCCTGTTTCTGCTTTTAAACGACTGAGATTATTTAATCGATAACACTGACCCTTCCCTTGCAGAATGCTGACCACATGAAAGCACGCAGGGCTCCACTAATCAGGGACCTAAAAGGCCATTCCTGCCTCTAAATCAAACGATGCTTTCTTTGCCTCAGGCTGTGTGATGTGGCGACACACAGAGGCGCACTGTCACTGCTATTTGAAGTCGTCTTTAAAGATGCCCTCCTGAAGTTTCAGCGTAGACAGCTGATATGATAGAAAGGCAGCTTTGGCATTCTATGATCATTTCTCATGTGCAAATGAGCAAAGACATTAGAGTACAGGTACTACAACGAGACAATGGCATGCATACATACCAGGCTTTTGTTCTGCTGGCTTTAGTGCCACAGTTACCATAATAATACATGGAATGGGAGAGAATTTAAATATAGTTGTCTATGCTGAGGTTGACAAATTTGAAAAGAAAATTTCAGCCTGTGGTTCAGACGAGCATGAACCACGAATAACAGACTTCAGGTACGCATTCAGCAGAGCAGTGTGTACTGGGGCCAGAGTCTGGCAGCTTGTGGCCAACTCTCAGAATGAGATTTATGATGTGCTTGACCAATATAAGCTATAAATACCATGTTCTCATGATAAACTGTGATTTTACAAATATTTCATTGAATCAATATGGTAAACCAGAAAATTAGATAATACCATCTGTGGGATTTTAATAGCATACTTAGACCTCAGCAGTCCGTGGACAGCAGAGATAAATGAAAGTTTAATTATTGTTGCTGAGGTCCCCGCGAGGAGTGTTGATTAGTTCTGACAGTAATAGTGTTTTAATTGAAGCCAGCCTCAGCCACATGCATGTGAGCTTGGTAGTATACATGCTATGTCTGGCTCACGCGTGCTATCAGCAGTTTACCCTAAAGTGCTGCTTTAAATATGTCTGCAGTAATTACAGCTGCATTTACAATTTGTGGTCTGTAACTCGCAGACCTGTCTGTGTATGTCCAGTAACAGCGTTTTCAGGTTTTCTAGGTAGCTGTTTCAGCAAGTTTATTACACTATGCTGCAAAGGGTTTGCAGCAGACATGTGATTTTCAGCTGGTAAATCTTTGATATTTAAGAAATTACATACTTCTCTTTCTGCCATTTATGTATGTGTATATATGTTTAGGTATAAATAACAGAATACTTGCAACTAATACAGGAATTCATAGATATTGAGAAGTCGTGTCATCAACTGTCACTTACTTTAGAAAATAAAACAATAAAACTGATTTTAAAACTTGGCTGGGAATATTTTAGCCTCAACTCTAAGTGTTAAAACCAGGATTCAAAAAGCCCCGAGACAAATAAGTCTGTTAATGCTTGAATGTCTTTTTATTGACAAATGAAAAGGAACTAATTTTAATTTTACCCAGTCAGCCTCTCTGCCCATGCCTATCTCCCCATCCTCTTTGTCCTTTTTCTTCCTGTAAACAAGAAACTGATCTTAGCACACAGGCTTCAATGATGTCTCAATTCCAAAAATGCATCTGGAGCAAAGATGAGAGGAAGCTTCCTGGAGAAGCTATGATATGACTTGTGTATTTCTTGCATGTAGTTGCGCTTTTAGTTTTAACTATTCTGTGTGTTAATGTTTGTATTTTTGATATATTTCTTGTTGTGGTTGTATTCATCAGTTGTCATAAGACAGCAATGAAATAAAAAAATAATAATAAAAGTTACTACTAGTTTGCATGTTCTCTCCGTGTTTACTTGGGTTCTTCCCGGGTCCTCTGGCTTCCACCCACAGTCCAAAGACATGCAGTTAATGGGGATAGGTTAATTGATTAATCTAAATTGCCCATAGGTGTAAATGTGGGAGTCAATGTGAGAGCGAATGGTTGTCTGTGTCTCAATGTGTTAGCCCTGCGACAGACTGGCAACCTGTCCAGGGTCTACCCTGCCTCTCGCCCTATGACAGCTGGGATAGGCTCCAGCGCCCCTCACAACCCCGAAAAGGATAACCGGAAGTGAATGGATGGATGGAGGTTACTACTTACTGAGTGAGAATGCAAAGGTTGGTGTGGGAGGGGTTGAGTGAACACAAAGACTGGTTGTGGTAGTCCAGTGCGGGGAAAAGAATCACTTTAAATAAGGGACAGTCATTTCTGTTGTGAGATCCAGCAATTTTCTGTGTACCAGCTGTGATCTGCTGAGTTGTGCTGCTGTTTTTGAGATCTTTGCCAACTGAATTCAGCTACATATAAGCAGGTGCCATGTCAGCTGTACAGCTAATTTCCAACCTCTAAGCAATATAATGGTTTAATTCAGTGAGTGAATCGAATCAACATCATCACCTTAAATTTAGTTTGATCTCTGCTACACCTTGTGTAACCTAAAAATGACCATGAACACCACAGCTGCTCAGCACCAGTCGAACATAGTGCATTACTGCAAACTTCACAACAGTGATGCAAACTAAACACTGTAGATTGCATTAAACTGCCCAGTATTTTCATGCAACCATTAAATAACAAAAAAGGTCAAATTTAAAAAAAATATATATATATATAACTTCATCCATAGACCCAGAGATCCAATAGCTGTTCAGAAAACAATAAAATAAATGACACTACATGTAAACCTATAAATTTCCAGAAATACATGTCACTAATTAGTCCTTACCTTTATAAATGATCTCTTCTTCATCTTACATTTGGAGTGTTTTCTCTCCCCGTGAAATACAGCAGCTATAACTTTAGCTGGCAGACGCACTGTGAAACAAACTGCACAGTAACAGTTTGTGGGTTTGTTTGATATTTTTTGAGTTCTTGTAAATGTTGCATTTGAAACTACCAGACAGTTTAAAAATGTTATTTCCTTTATGTTCACTTATCTTCTGTAGCACTAGCTAAATGCTAACCATATCTCGACCGCAACTTACCGACACCTGCAGCAAATACTCACTTTAGATTACTGAGGGAAAAATCCCCCAGATGTGTTAAATCTGAAGCAATGAGACTGTTTTCCAAACGTGAGGAGTGAAAAATAAAATGTATATACAAAAATTTTGCGTAAATACAGTACTTTGTTACTTCCCTCCTCTGGAGATATTTCATTCTACAGCTGATGACTCAGCTCTTCTCTCCTAGTGCCTCCTTTGCTTGTATTTCAGGTTGAATGGACTAAGAGGAGAATGAGGATGCGCACATTGAGAAATGAAAAGGTTTTCAGCAAGGTGCTTACCTCTCTGAAACCATACCTCTCAACAGTCCACTACCAAATGCTTTCATATTTGACCACAAGCCATTATCATAGACTGTATGATAATGATGATAATCTATTGCTCATTCACTTTTATACCATCCATCTCCATCAGCTCGCTGCCAGAGTGTCAAGGCTGCTGAGAAGTATCTTTTCAGACCGTCTGCCTTGTAACTTCTAGAAGATGAACTATTTTTCTTGTTTTAAAAGAATAGGCATGTTTAGTTTGAGCCTTTACTATTACTGAACCACTGCTATAGCTAGTGTTGTTTTCTTATTTGCCAAAAATCAGACAACTAAACAGAACTAAACAAGGAAGAGAGCTGTTCACACTTGGGGATTTGGTAGGCCAACAGCATGAATACAACACTGAATGCTGCCTATGATCTCCAAAAATATATATGTTAATGAATACAAGTTTGACTTTTGCTTTTTTCTTTGTTTTTGTTTTTCTTTTGTTTGTTTGTTTTTTGCTAATTACCTGTTTTAAACATGTAGGTCTTATATGTTATATTCTGCAAGATCTCTGTTATGTTTTGCTTAATAAGAGTTTGTTAGGTAGTTAGCAGGTAGTAGTTAGGTAGCAGGTTTCAGATCTTTTGAACCTTGACTCATGTTATTGGTTACGTCTCTATAGAAATGTACCCAGCACCGCAACGCAATCAGTGTGTTTTATTTGGGGCTCTTGAAAATCTGACTTCCCTCTTGGGTTTAATCTGACTTCAGACCTGCCCATCCTAAAAGGTGCTTTTTTGTTGTTTGAACCAGACAGCTGTGGTGACATCACTTTTCTGTGGTCATTTGCTGTCATTGTTACAGAGTACGAATAGACTGAATGACTGCCACACAATGTTGTCTTGTCCCAAAAACTGTGATGCTGATGCAAAGAAAAGATATGGAAGTGGATTTCTTTGCACAGTCCGAGCATAGACTTCCACCACTGCAATTACCTCTGAGGTCTTTATTTGTGATCACTCAATCCATACCACACTTGCTTTTATTAGTTTGTTATTTGTTTCAATTACTAAATCTCACTGAATATTTTAGTGCTCAGCCAGATTATCTTTGTTTATTCGCTCTTGTGTTGATTTAATACCATTACAAGTTCAAATATATTACAGGTTTTAGTTAGGTACAAGTCAGATACTCACACTGGTAGTTCTTTACTAGAAGAGCAGTAGCAGTTTATTATAATGCTTGTGGCTTACATTGCAATTTCCCACCATTTACCATGTAATTGTTTTGATGGTGTATTTTAGGCATTTTATTAGTTAATGATTACTTTTAGAGTTTTTAAAATAAATTAGATTCCACTTATGTATTTGTGTAACGTATCTTCACATGTTGTAGAGAGAAGGAAAAATTGCCCTTTTTTTTACATTGCATTTAAACAGTATTATTGGCTTTTTTTGTATTTTAGAGAGTCATATCCGCCTCCTTAGAAATTGTAATGCACATTACTCTCAGGTGTAGGTGTAGTGTGCTATTCTGTATTAACATATAACTAACATTACAATATAGTCCTGTGAGTCTAATAATGACAAACCCAGACCTTTAATGTAAAAAAAAATAGACAAGGATTTTTTTCTCTTTAATTTTAGATTATTAATCATACACTGAAAATTTGGACAACTTGTTGAAATATAAAAATTTAAATCACTAAAAAACTAAATGCTAAAAGTAAATTTAGCAAGGGAAAACAAAACAAAATATTTTAAAAAAATCAGGCGTATAACTAAGCAACTTCATTGGTCATTTAATCAACATTTTTCATGTATTTATTTAGTCCTTTAGGCCAAGGCTAGCTCCCCCTGTAAACGTGACAATTGTAGACGTAACTTGTAAAACAATGTTTAACTGAATAATAATTAATTAACTATTTGGGATGTTATACTTTAAAAAATCAATAATAGTATTTTCTAATGCCAATGCAAGACAGATTAGGGTACTCTCTAACACAGCACACACACACCATGATAATATGTGATCAAAATGAAATATTCGGACTCCTAACAATACTTATCAGAGCTTTATATTATATGTATAAAGCACTGATTATGAGACACATAATATATATTATATATTATGTGTCTCATTTCATTTAAAACACCTTACTCACAAATCCACTTAAAGTACAACTAATTTCTCCTTTGCTTTAAGTTTGCTAGTTGTTGCGCCCTTGTTCTGTCGTACCTAAATTAAAATATCATCAGAAAGTATTGTTAAAATTACACTATATTCACTCCAGTTAAGAAGAATTTAAGAGGTAATAATTTGTAAGTTTGGCAATACACAGTGTTAAAATAAAAAGCATCTGCGTTGGTTTTGCTCATGAAAATAAAATTACTGCTTCTGTTTTTTAGGCTCTTGTGTAATAATTTAGTACACGGAAATAATCATAATCTTATTTTTGAATATGATCATTTGCACATTGATTTAGTTTTGGTTTTAGTTTTCAGAAGTCCATTTTGGACACCCACACACAGCCAAAGCTGCCAAATACAAATATGGTGTGATCAGTAGCCACAGTATTTGGGCACTGAGCGTTTTAAGCATTGTACTGAACCAACAGATGAACCAACCAAAGTTAATTTGTGGTTCATCTGCGAATGCATTTTCATTTCTCAACAGCGAGGTCCGGCGTGGCGTGCCATGGTCCTTTAATTGATTGTTGACAGCGTAAATGAGAACAAATTCATTCCAGAGGATCCTTGAAGTGTGAGAATTTATCAAACTAAAGACACTCTTCCACATTCACTGAAACACGTTCACCACAATACCAAAAACATTTGTGACTCCTCTTTCCGGTTCAGTTATGAGTTACTCAGATTTGTTGGTCACAGCTGAAATATTTCTGGTTTGGACAAGTGAAGATATTCAGATTCAGATCAGTCAGATCCCAAATCTCTGGCCTTAATGCTGCAAAAAGATAACTCACTGCTGAGAAGCTGACTGTTTGTCGCAACTGAAAGACAGACATAGTTGAACACACACTTGATTAAGGCTGAAGCATCCTGCTTAATGACCCTGAGTGATGTATTAGGATGTTCCAAAATCATGCTGTTGTCACTGAAGGCTGCAGAAATGTGACCAGACGGTAAAGAACTTTGTAAATGGGGCAACAGTTAATCTTAAGGTCTTCATCCACTGGTGTGCAGGCTGTTCCTGAAAGATTCTTGGTAAAATCAAAACAGTGGTCACCATTTAGAGATGACAGTGTGTGAAAATGTCTGTCATTCATGACCACAGTCATGAGTGTTACCCACCCCAAAAGGGTACTAATGGTCAATCGATACCTCAAAGCATGTGAGCTTGTGGAGAATAAACAAGCTCCACATGCAAGGACTTTTCTTGGAAAGTAAAGACCTTCTTGTGAAACAACTGAGTCTCCGTGCAGCTATTTTGTGCACTTAAAAATTTCAATTATGTTTAAACCTTACTTAAGTTCAAGAGATTTCTTTCAATTCATTTTTTTTTTAAATCTCATGCCATTTGTTATATACTTGTTTTAGCAATATCACAGTATTTTGAAATCTTATCAAGTAACTGTTTTAGGGGCAATGAAAGTGTCAAAACTATAAAGGAAAACAGACATCCTAATAAATCAAATCGAGACTGCAATTGTCAAACAAAAGGTTAAATGTTGAGAGAAGTAATAATAACAAAGTTCAGTGCTGTTCCCCTCTAAGTGTCAAAAAGCATTTTGGGAAAGCTAAAGGAAACTCAGCTTTTCTGTTTCCATTCTTGTAGTGTCAAAACAGCACAGGCGATACAGAAAGACAAATCTGTGGTGTCTGGATTAATGTGTCTGGTGAGTGTAGCTGCATATGTGCAGTGGTGTGAATTACGAGCCCCCTGAAAGACTATTATTTCGCTAAACACCCACCTCTCTTAATAAAATAATCCTACAGGAATTTTTCTCCAGCTGTGGGCCTCCCAAATTGTCACAACCTTTCATCCATCTAGCATCAGCAATATCCCGGAGGCAAAGGGCTGAATCCCTCTGTGCAACCTCTGGATGCTTTCTAAGCTACAGTGGTGTGTCCAATAAACACAAATCATAGAGTGTTTTTGATTATGGTTAGCTATATTGGTCCTGGGTGTTTTTACTGATTTGATGTGACCAGATGTGTTTAGGTGTTAACTTTGACCTGGTAAAATATTGTTTTCCCTTTGTCCCACAAAAAAAAACTTAAAGCAAAACTGAAGTTAGTTATGTGATATGTTTTCATTGTATCTCCAAGAAAGTTAAACCAAAGCCTTCAGTGTTTGAAAGCAGTTATAAATCTAACAACTTTTGGGAGATTGATGTAATAATACAAAATGGACAATAATCATCCATCCACCCCGGGTCGCGGGGGCAGCAGCCTAAGCAAAGAGGCCCAGATCTCCCTCTCCCCAGCCACCTCCTCCAGCTTATCCGGGGGAATACCAAGGTGTTCCCAGGCCAACCGAGAGATATAATCTCTCCAGCGTGTCCTGGGTCTGCCCCGGGGCCTCCTCCCGGTGGGGCATGCCCGGAACACCGACTCCAGGAGGCGCCCAGGGGGCATCCTTGTCAGATGCCCGAACCACCTCAGCTGGCTCCTTTCGATGTGGAGCAGCAGCGGCTCTACTCTGAGCCCCTCCCGGATGGCCGAACTTCTCACCTTATCTCTAAGGGAGAGGCCAGCCACCCTTCGGAGGAAGCTCATTTCTGCTGCTTGTATCCGCGATCTCATTCTTTCGGTCACTACCCACAGCTCGTGGCCATAGGTGAGGGTAGGGACGTAGATCGACCGGTAAATTGAGAGCTTCGCTTTTACACTCAGCTCCCTCTTCACCACGACGGACCGGTGCATCACTGCAGCCGCCGCACCAATCCATCAATCTCCGGCTCCCTTCTCCCATCACTCGCGAACAAGACCCGAGATACTTGAACTCCTCCACTTGAGGCAGGAACTCATCCCCGACCCGGAGTGGGCACTCCACCCTTTTCCGGCTGAGAACCATGGCCTCAGATTTGGAGGTGCTGATCCTCATTCCCGCTGCTTCACACTCGGCTGCGAACCGTTCCAGTGCAAGCTGGAGGCCATCACCCAATAATCAATTAAAGGAAAGTTCCTCCTTATAAATTAGTAAGCACATCATTAAGAGATGGTGTGTCATAACCATGTGCAACCTGTCCCACTCACAATATCACAATTTAGAGATGTGAAATTTTATTTATAAGTTAACTAACCCCTCATTTTACTGTTAAATGTATCACATTAAATATTGTGATTTATCATTGTATATGTGTAATTGGGATACATTCTAAAATAATTTAATATATTTCTTTGATTATTAAATATACTCCTATAGCTATATAGAGACAATGGCAATTACATTCTGATGAAATCGGCACAAATAACATATATATCTTATATATTACAGTATAAGAAGATATCTTCATATACAGTCACTGGCCATTTTATTAGTTACACCTTACTTAGACACCAGGGTGCTGGAAACATTCCTCATAGACTCTGGTCTGAGTTGACATGATAGCATCACTCAGTAGCTGTAGATGTATCAGCTGCACATCCATGATGCCCAACAAGTCTCAGTAGGTCGCGGCATTTAAATGATGATCAGTGGGTAATAAGAGGCCCAAAGTAAATATCACCAAAACCATTACACCACCAGAGCCATGCGTTAATGTTGTTTATGAGAAATTCTGACTCGACCACCTGAACGCTGCAGCAGAAATGAGGACTCATCAGGTCAGCAAATGTTTGTCCAGTCTTCTGTTGTCTAATTTTGGTGGGTGTGCGCCAAATATAGCCTCAGCTGGATTTGCATCAACAACCATGCTGCATTCCAAGTCACTTAAATCCGATTTTTTCCTCATTCTGATGCTCAGTTTGAACTTCTGGAGGGCGTCTCGAACATACATACCTAAATGCTGCCATGTGATTGGCTGATAGTTGATTTGTGTTAACAAGAGTTTGAACAGGTGTATCTAATGAAGTGGTTAGTGAGTGTATGTGCTAGTGGATGATGATCAAATTATACTACTGCATAAGGTTATGCAATATTTCAACATATTGTCTCAAGAGTGAAAAAGGGCTGCACTTTTCATATACATACCAGGTAGTTTTGGCAGCTTTTATTACCTTCAATTTCAAAATTTTCTGATAGCTACTTTGTAAAAGGATGTCAGTAACAACCATGTATAACCAATTAGCCAGAACTTAGCCAAATGTCCTGCGTTTGGTTAGACTTTTGAAAGATTTATGAAGCCCATGCCCTTGTGTTGCACGCTTGCTGCTTGCCCTTGCAATACACATTGTTTGACAGCCCGGACCTGGATATTTAATGTTTCCTCTAAAACTGAGGTAGTGAGAAAGTCAAAGCCAGGGAACTTGTTGCTTCCAGCAAGCCACTGGTTTCAAACAATGTGTCACTAACAAAAAGGCCTAATAAAAAAAAATTAAGCGCTGAGATAAAAGATGAAAAGAATTGTTGATTGGCTTTGCTAATAAGATCCAGGTTCAAGCCGGAAAACTATGACAGCAATGAATCTGTGAGTCGATGTGTTTATCTCTGTGTCTCTGTACGTGTGTGGATTCAGTACGTGCCGTAATAGATGCCAGGTGTACGGCCACTCTCACGTAGCAGAGGAATACGCTGCAAAACATGATAAACATTGACCGGTGACTCTGCAGTAATACAAGCTTGGTTAAAAATATATGCAGCTTCTGTGACTGCATGAGATGACACCACAACATAATGAATGATGTGAAGCATAGTCATGTGGGGCAAGCATATTTACATAGCAGATGTTAGACTTCATGGAGGTCTGCTACTTGAAAAGACCGTTGATTTACACTGACTGTCTCAAAAACATTAAAACAGGTCTACAGAGCACTAAAACAAACCAAATGAAATAGTTATGGTTGAGCTGGCAGTGAGCTCTGCATAGTCCAGTCAAAGAAAGTTCTCATTTTTAGAAAACATGTCATGGACACACTTTAGTCATTTGTGATATTTGGTCAAATTTCAGTTGGCCCTAATTGTGGCGAAGAACCACATTTGTCATGGTGGTTTTGACAACACTCGAATACTCGAGGGGTATTGGGAATTTCTGAGAGGCATGCTGACCCATTGCCTCTCCGGGGAGTTGTTAGATGCAGATGTGATGCATATTGGGCATGTTTTGTTTCTCAGTCACCGTGCACATGCTGTGACTGGAATTCTGCCTCGAGAAAGTGAACAAAGTGTCTGTGGTCAGGCTCAAAGAGAAGATCCATTCCCCAGGAAACATCAGAGGAAGATGATGTCCCTTTCCTTGAATGTAAATGACACTCAAAACATTTCCCAGAATTTTGTTTTTGTAATATAAGACCTCTGGGCCATGTGAAACTGAAACACTTCACCTTCATTACATATTGATGACTGCGCTAAATTAACCCCGTCAGAAAAAATGTGTGTGGACTCTGAGTGTAGACGAAATTCGAAGCTACTTTGAGACCATTATAATCTATGTTGCATTACTTTTAGCAGATGAGTGGAAGTGGGGTTTTTTTTTAAATAAGATTAAGCATAAAATATTTTCAGGAAAGCTGAACAAAGACGAAGCAGATTACAGGCCTGATATCTAAAACCAGGCCAGTAATTACCAGAGGAGATGATGTGTTTGTGCCGTGGTGGTAGTGCTACAGAGAGGTCAATAACAACATGGGGGACTTGATTTTCCTTTCTTTTTTTCTTTTTGAAGAAACATTTGTAATGTGTTTGGTTCAGAAGACTCACGCACAGCTCCCCTGCAAAAGTATTTTTGTAGTCACTCAGAGTAGCAACTAAACTATATTCAGATTATGCAATCACTTAAATAGTGTTCATACCTTTATCTTCTCTTCTACTATAATGAGTGTAGCATAGTAACACTTATAGGAAAATGCTGCTGTCAGGCCTCATCTTATCAGAGAGCACTTCGCACTCATACTGTTGGCTTACTTGTATTTCCAATGTATTGAAAAGTAGAATGGGAGGCAGACCCTTCAGCTTTCTCCCATTCTACCAGCTCCCAGTTTGGATTCAGGAGACAGGCAGCCTCCACTTTTAAGATTAGGCTTAAAACGTTCCCTTTTGATAAAGCATATAGTTAAGGCTGGATCAAGTGTGATACATCGATGTGTATTTAATCAAAAAGTTATTATCAATCTCTGGCTGTCTTCCACAGAGTGTCATTTTTCTTGTTTCCTTCCCCTAAAAGGGAGTTTTTCCTTCCCACTGTCTCCAAGTGCTTGCTCATATGGGGTTGTGCGATTAATGGGATTTTCTTTCTATTACTGTAGGGTCTTTATCTCACAATGTAAACCAATTTGAGACAGCTTTTGTGATTTGTCGCAATATAAATAAAATTGATCTGAACAAAAGTAAAGAAGCAATGTTTACAGCTGTTTTTGCTGAGATTTAAAGCAATGAAAGTGGGCCGCAAAGTTGCATTTAAAAATGTTCAGTCTTCATAGAAAATCCTGAAGTAAATTAAATTACTTCATGGGGATTTTCTTTTTTCCTCATGCAAGTGAACAGACATATTTCATCATCAGAATTCATCATTAACTTGTCAAATGTGGTCATAGAAGAAAAAGAAACCTCAACCTTTTGTTAAAGTCTCCACCCATTTTTTTTTTTTACTTCATCAAAGAGCCAACATTTGCATGCTGCTGTTTTCCCTCAATGCTTTGTTGATTATAGTTGTGAAATTTGTTTGATTATAAGGATCTTCTTATGACAGCTGGGATAGATACATAGATAAATTCGTTATTGATCCCACAAGGGAATGTGTTCATATATTAAAAGTATAACAAAGATTGTATCTGTGTTCTGAGGATATTTTTAACGTAAAGCACATTTACACAACAGAAGTTGACCCAAAGTGCTTTAGAGACAGGCACATTTACATTCCAGGTCTCCAAAAAGTCGAGTTTCAAAATACATGAAAGGCTGAAAGGTGGGTTTCATTGTGGAAGGTAAAAATCAAAGTGATTCACTGGTCACTAAAATGTGTTCAGAATTTGCAAATTGATCTAATAAAACATGACACACTATTGTCCCCTATAAGTTAACGTACCCAGCCAATGGCTGAACCTCACAAACAAATAAAAAATCAGCTGTGCAGCCACCAAAATGTGAAAATCAGTGCTTCCAAACACAATTTCAGAAACCAACTCCTGAAGTCATTGTGTCCATCTTGTATAAAGTGTGTACAGGGAGGCTCAAAATCTTTTTCAGACCTCAGACCATAAAACAATTTTCCTTTTAACTGATTACACTGTATTTTATTACACTTTTTAAAGTTTAGTGAGAATGACTCATTAAACATATCTGCACATTTCATGTTTAGTGCAAGTCATTACGCTGGAATAAAATATTTTAATAAAATTAATCGTTTAACCTTTTTAACAAGCTCTTTAAAGTGTTTATGAGCTTAATAATGTGAAGCTACGAGAAGCATCTGTGAAACAACCAACCCAGCTACAAGATGGTCCTACAATCACCTTTAAATCTCATAAAATAACAATTTATGTCGGTTTTACTTAATCCATACAAAAGTAGAGTAAATATGCAGAAAAATAAAATAGCATTGTGATTCTAAGAAAGCTTCTATACAGGATGAAGTCACTGTACGCCACAGTAACCTTCTTAATGTCCTCACTATCTGCCAGGCAACTTTATAATGTCATCAGGTCTCAATGAATTAGTCCACCCTCATTTCCTCTAAATACAATATCACAAGGTTTCACCTGTGTTTCTGAAATTATATCTGACTGAGCATGGCCATGGCAAAAACACCAAACTCAGCTTCTGAGGGGAAAAAAGTCACAAAATCTGTTATTTGTTTATACAGTGTGTGATGTTACCGTGCATATGTATCTATGGTACATGTACACCAGGTGATAGAGTGAACACCTACCGGAGGTCCTCATCCTAAGGCTAATGCAGGGTAATATTATAATTCTGAGGTTCAGCCTGTGATGCCGCAAAAGATTAAACTGAGCCTCAGGCACAAAACTGCAACCACAGAGAGTAGGATAAATGCTCTCTTTCTGTGGAAGCGTAAACCAAATTACAGGTTAACATATTAATGTAAGCTCAATAAATTTTATTTGGGATGTGATGCATTACAGCAGCATGTTTGTTTTTTAGTAACCATGGAGAATACTGGGGAAAATAGGAACAGATTTCTTTGGAGGGATTTTGGTTCAAGTCCAAAAAAGAACAGTTGAACACTTTTTTATTATTATTAAATTGAATTGATTTTTGTACAGCTGTATAGCTTTTTTATGGTGGTGAATTCTTTTATTTATTATTTCTTAAATGTATTTATTTTTGTATGTGTGTTGGTGATACTGGAAATGGACCCAAATTTGCTGTACCAATCATCTCAAATGCTGTTTTCAAGTCTTTATCTCTTTAATTTACTTTGTCAACAAAATTAGATCCTATTGGCATTGATTTTTTTTGGAAAACTTCTGAAAAATCCAATTTATGCTATACTGGCTGGGGAACAAAATGCAGCATTAATTGGCTAGAATCTAGAAATTTCTCTTTGGACTTGGTAGAGAGCAAATCAGAGCCAAAATGAGCAGTGGGTTTATATTCATCAGTTTGGAGTTGTTCTGAACTTGTTGGTTGAATAAGCAAACAATCTCTGTCTGTGATGTCTGAGTGCTCATTTTACCTAAACATCTTCTGAAACTTATGAAACATCTTCCTACTTCCTAGTTTAATATCTGTTCCAGTGTGATGGTATCATCTGTAATTCTGACTCTGATTAGTTTCCAAAACAAATATTTTATAACTAAAATACAGAAACAAAAAACAAGTTGAGTCAATTTGGGTGGTGGTAGAATTGAAGAATATGATCTCGTGATGTAGTTTCACTGATTTTCAGGATATTAAAAATCAAAGTTTTAAACAAAGGTCGACTCAGAGCTCGGTGTTGCAATGACAACAAGGCTTTCTTTTACTCGTGTGGTAACAGGCGAAGGCAAACTGATCTGTGTGAGCAATGTGAAAATCTGGCCATGGAAATGTCAGGAGTATTTATCTTGAACTGCAGTGTTTGCTTGCAGAAGACAGTGAGCAACCCATCTCGAGGTGCATCATTACACGCTGGCATCTGAACACACCACATCATAAAATAATGACCTCCCTCAGGATACACATCTGATACTGTTGGTGGGTGCATAGTTCCCTCCCTGTGTTCTGAGGATGTTTTCCAATAAGAAATCAACTCAAAAGTTGCACAATACACTGCAAGTTTGGGGCCTCATTCCTAAATCAGCTTTGTTTTGGGTCACAGTAAGCTCTTTAGAGGTGCTGGCAAAGACATACTCTGCCAGCACTCACCATGCTTTTGACATGTCAAGAACCAGTAAACTTTAGTAGCTACTCAAACAGTACAAAAAGTGGCTACATAGCCGTGACTGCATATTAAACATTTTATCTCACCTGAAACTTCATCCTATTCTTTTTATTCTCAATATATTACTGTATGGAGTGAGATCGCAATATAGGCTTTTCAAAAACACCAAAAAAAAAAAAAAAAAAAAAGATAAATAAACCTACATATTCATTGTATTAGACAAAGTAATCAAATACAGGCACTATTAGCATCACTATTTGATGAACACATTCCAGCGACTCCAAAGTGACACAGTGTGACGGTTGCCAGGAGAACGGTACTTGTCTGACCACATTGTGCCAAGTGTAAAGTTTAGTGGACGGGTGGATTATGGTGTGTGGGGTTGTTTTTCAGGAGTTGAGCTTCCCATGAAAGGATCTCTTGATGCTTTGGCATAACAATACATTCTTATACAGAAGCTTTTAGGACATTCTCATTAATATGGCGTCGGCTCACCCTTTCCAGCTATAACAGCTTCCATTCTTCTGGGAAAACCTTCTGCAAAATTTTGGACGGTCTCTGGGACTTTTCATCCAGTCATCAAGAAAACCATTTTTTAAGGTCAGACAGTGATAATTGATGAAAGGGTCTGGCTCACAATCTCCTTTGCGGTTCATTTCAAAGGTGTTCAGTGTGGGTCAGATCGGTGCTGAAGTTCTTCTATGCTAGACTCATCCAACCGTCACTTTACGGATCTTGCTTTGTGTACTGGGGCAAAGTCCTGCTGGAACAGAAAAGGGCCTTCCCCATCCTGTTACTGTGACGTTAGACGCATAGAACAGTCCAAAGTGTCTTGGTAAGCTAAAGCATTGAGATTTACCTTCACTGAAAGGTGCCAAGGTCAACCCCAGAAGAACAACCCAACAGCATCATAACTTCCTTACCAAACTTTACGGATGGAGCAGTACAGTTAGGCAGGTAATGTTCCTCTGGCATTCAAGCCCAGACTCTTCCATCAGACTGCCAGAGAGAAAGGAATAATTCATCATTTCACAGAACTCATTTCCACCACTCTAACGTCCAGCTGGGGTTTTCTAAACCAAGCCATGAAAAGCTTGGGCTTGGTTATGTAAGGCTAGCATGCGGCTCCTTGGCCATGGAAACCCAGGCCATGAGGCTCCTGGTAACCAGATGCTATGCTGATGTTTATCCTGGAGAATTGTTGTGGTTACTAAATGCTAATAATACCACATACAGCTGATTGTGGAATATCTAGCAGGGGAGAAATTTCATTGTTTTATTTCCTTGTGTTACAGTGCCACGCTCAAATTCAGTAAGCTCTTTTGAGTGACGCATTCTTTAAATGTTTGTAAAGACAGACTGCATGCTGAGGTGCTTGATTTCATATGCATGTGGTAATGGCAGTGAAAGCACCTGAATTTATAGATTAAGAGATGTGGCCCAGTAGTTTTCTCCATTTACTGTAAACGGTGGTTGTGATTTCAAGAAGACAGGATTTAGCAGGTTTCTGTCTTTTATCAGTTTGTGTCACAAAATAAGTTTGCACTGAAAAATGCAATGATGCTAAACAAATTATTGCCATATCTAACAACTTCATCTTCAAAATCACTTAATTACTTTTACACAGATTTTGTATTTGACTTATACCAACATCTTTATGTTAATCTTGCTGTATTTGCAGCATTAAAGTATCCTTTTAATTCTTATCTTTGCAATGTAATGTATTTGGAAGTTTTGTGCTGATTGTAAACTTTTGTCCTGATCCTGATGTTTAGTATAACCGCTTCTTCCGTTAGCTGGTGCCAGTACTTATTTTTCCTGTTTGTTGTTGTTGTTCTGCTCCTTCTGCTGTGATGCTTCTCTGTTTGGGTTTAAAAAAAAATACGACATTCAGTTTCAGTGCCAGCTGCAAACTTCTTCAGTCTGGACAAAAGTTTACAGTATATGCACAGATTGTTTCAATTCCCTATTAAAACAAAGATATTCAAATGATCAAAAAAAAGTATTCAGTTTTTACAGGTTCGTCTTTTTGGTGGCACATACTGACATGTTTTTGATGATCAGTAAATTAAAAGTTTCGTGAAACCTCTTCTTTCCTTAAACAGCATGGCCAATCACCACTGGAAGGGTTAGAGCTCACATAATTAAAGGTTTTATGGTTATAAATGGAGAATTTCCGGAATTTCTGTCATCATATTTTTGGATAACCACAGTGAGGTTCTACTGTGGCCAGATGTTTAATTCACAGAGGTTCAAGATCTTCCAGGAAGTTACAGTGGCGTTTCACAGGAATCCTAATTACCAAATATTATCACGGTATGCACGCAGCGTTTGGAATTCAAACATGTTTGTTTCCTGTCAAAGGGAGGCTACGATGGACTTTTTGGCCTCAGCCTTGTGGCAAGTGGGGGGTTAATTCTACCCCCACCCCCCAGATAAAAATGAGTCACAGCTTGTTTTTAGTTTTGATTACTGCGATTTTCCAGAGTTTATCATGAACCATTTCCTGTAGTCAGGTATTGCTCATTTATTTGTGACTTGACCTTTGGAATAAAAGCTAAAGGAAGGTGAAAGAGAAGATATCTTTTTAGTTTCGGAACACCGATTCATTACCGCATCTGTACTTAAGTGATGGACTGCTAAGTGGCTGCATGCTGGTAGCTATGCAGCAAAGCCTGTTGTGGATGACAAGCATGAAGGCTGTACTTTACTCTCTCCCACATACACTCGGCCCGTGTCAGTGCTTTTGTACACACTCTGGATTCTCCTGATCCAGCATTGTTTCCAGTGGGAAGGATAAGGCCTAGAGTAATTACTGCAATTTATGATCAAAGCTAGAACAACGTCCAAGAGAAACACAATGGTGGCATCGGGTAGTGGTGCGTGTGGTTATATGGAGCAACTTGAGATTTCCTGAATGAGCGGTGGCAAGGAGAGGGTGAACCCACATCACTGCACTTAAGAGCAAAAGCGTGTGGAAGTCAATCACTGGTACTTTTTATGTCTTTATGAGTCAACCTCATGAACTCAAAATGAACTGAGGCGCATGATGTGTGATTCCGAGAATAATAATAAGGGTCAGCAGCAGATGGGCCACACTGCAGAAACCTGCTAATTTGTAGCGTACGAGAATGGTAATTAGGAGTAGAATTTGTTTTCCTAACATCAAGAACTACAAATCTCATATCTCGTCATCACATAGTTTTTCCATTACTAGCTTGCAGTGTTTTACTTTTGGTGCTGTCTCACAGAATGGCCTAGAAATCACTGAGGAGTATTTTGTGAGGACTTTTAAAGGGAATTTTCTGCATGTAATAGGAAGCCAGAAATAAAGACATTGTGGTATAGTGATATGGGGGCACCTAGATGAACCCCCGAGAGTTAAAAAGTAAGTTGATGTGTCATTTTAGATACTGTTACAAGAATGTATAAGACGAAATAGAAGAAACTGTGTTAGCTTTGGCATTTTTTACAGATTCGGCTAAAGAAGTAGAAGGAATTTGTGCTTTTATGACACACTACAAGTAACAAAGGGTCTAAAGATACTAGCTTCAGTAGCTCTTTCCCATATCTTCATTGTATGGCTCCTCCCTGAACCGGGTTCTGCTGGAAGTTTCTTCCTGTTAAAAGGGAGTTTTTCCTTTCCACTGTTGCCACTGTTTAATAATAGCGGGCCATCTGATTATTGGGGTTTTCTTTCTATCATTGTAAGGTCTTTACCTTTCTTGTCGTTGTACATGTACACACATTGTACACGAACAAAACTGTGGATGCTCCACACAAACTCTGTGGGTACAATATAAAATTAGTAAAACAGCAGGAATAAATAACAATCATGAGAAATATATACAAGCATGAACGCTCTAGACAAACAGAAGGCATATGTACAAACAAGAGGAAGACACACATTAGAAGAACAGGTTGCAAAGTGCTTGGAAGTAGTGCAACGGAGGTGTCATTGGCGTACTTGACAGTCACATTGGTTGGATGGATTGGATTGGTGTACAGTCATGCAGGCATGCAGCAGGGGGGCTGTGGGGATCTGGTGCTGAGTGAGATTGGGGGGCTTTATATTGTAAAGGTTGCTTTACAAATAAAACTATTGTTGTGATTTGGTGCTATATAAATAAAATTGAACTGAACTGAATTGAAGTGAATTAAACTATAAAACGCAGATATGGAAAACACAGAACAATTTAATCCGTCAATATTCTTCAAATGTTAACACATACTGAAAATGTATACACCCAGCATTCACCATGTTATTTTGTTGGTTTTCAGGTCAATATACTGGATATTATAAGACTTATGAGTCCTGTATCTTCTGTTTTTTCATACATTAACCTCTTCCAACATGTGCAATCCCAAACCGAGTGATTCTCTGCCGCAATAAATCCCAGCGCTCTGCAGAGCAGGCTCTTTATTGCCAACACCGCAGCGCTTCCATCTTATTGTACTTATTGCAGCATGTCAGTGGGAAAATGGTCTGTATACAGAAAAACCAGCCGACTGTCAAAAACTGTCCAGGTTCAATAAACCATTTACTTCCAAATAGGAATTGGCATGAATAAGTAAACAAAACGAACTCATGCTGAAGCAAATGACAGGTTTAGTCATTTTAAAACATATCCAAAAACCAACTTAAAAACAGAGCGTTTCCCACTACCGATTCCAATCACGTCTGAGCCAATGTTTGTTAAAAATTTAAACACTTAACACTGAAAGACAGAAACCAGAGTAGTTGAGGTGACAGTCTGACACAGACAAGAGACAAACCTTAGAACTACATCACAGGCCACAAAATGAAATATCTGGATACAGAAATATAGAAATGGGATTCTTCAGTGTTAAGTGGTTTGGTTTTCCAAACAGCAGAATAACCATGTGTTCTAATGTGAACCAAGTCATGTCCCATCCAGTTTTGCAAGAAAAGGTTTAATTAATTTAGTTAAATAGAATTATTTGTGGCTACTTTTATGTGTTTCAGATGTTGCAATAATAAAAATACTTTGGTCCTTACCAGATCTTAAAGTTGGGTAAGTACAACAGCAACACATGACATATTACAGCACGTAGTTATTTATTTACCAGAAACTGAGAAAAAATGCAGAAGAAGTGTGTGAAAAACTAAATAGACTCTTACTTCCTCCATAGTCTATAATCAAATGCAGTCAGTTGGTCATCAGCAAGTGTGAGCTCTTGTAAAAAGCAGAGGTTTTGGCAGTTTGCTGGTCTCGTGCATACAGGGATGCCTGTATGCTCGATGCAAAGGAGGAAAGACATCAGTGATGATCTTAGAGAAACAATCTGGGAAGTGTTATAAGACTATTTCCAAATAAATTCGAAGTCCATCACTCTGTGAGAAAGAATATTCACACCATGTGGAAAAAATTCAGAACCAATCTTCCCAGGAGTGAACGTCCCAGCAAATTCACCCCAAGGTCAGACTGTGCAATGCTCAGAGAAACTGCAAAAACCCAAGAGCTGCATCTCAGACTCTACAGACTTCAGTTTGCATGCTAAATGTTAAAGTTCATGACAGATCAATGACAAAACGACTGAGCAAGTATGGCTTGTTTGGAAGGGTTCTTCCCTCTATAAAGAACATGACAGCACAGTTTGCAAACCTGTATCTGGACAAGACACTACACAGGCAAGACCATAGTGGAGATTTTTGGTTTCTGGTGAAACCATAACATAGCATATCAGCACATAACAGCCTCGTGCCAGCTGTCAAGCACGGTGGTGGAGGGGTGATAATCTGGGCCTGTTTTGCAGCCACTTGTAACTGAGCTCCAATAAACAGCTCTGTATATAAATTATTCTAGACTAAAATGTTAGGCCATCTGTCCAACAGCTAAAGTTTGGTTGAAACTGGGTCATGCAACAGGACAATGACCCCAGGCATAGGAGCTAATCTAACATAAACTAGCTAAACGAAAAATAATCAAGCTGCTAAAATGTCCCAGTTAAAGTCCAGACCTCAACCTGACTGAAATGGTGTGACATTAAGTCAGATGTGCATAAACAAATACCCACAAACCTCAATGAACTGAAGAAAAGCAGTACAGAGTGGGCCAAAATTCCTCGACAACCATGTGAGAGACTGATAAATTCTTACAGCACATTTCATTATTTGTTAAACAAATAATAAAATGGTGAAAATTGTTATGTGTTGTTTTACACCTGGTTAGATCTCTATTACTTTAGAAGCTGTTAAACGTCAGGTGACTTTTATTTATTTAATACCTCAGAAATGATAGAGTGTACTATGTGTATTCACAGTGTTGGGGAGTAAATGGAATACATGTACTGGTGTCGTGCCAAACTAGGTATCCCCGACAGAATTTGTTTCCCCTGTGTCGGGAGCATGAACTGGCCTTTCAAAATCATGGACAAATGGTATCCCACATTTGTGATTTTTAGTTCATACACACTTCTTATAATGACTGACTACTCCAGAAATTTTGGAGATGTTAGCTCTTCATACAGTAAAGTTACAGTGGGATACAATTAATATCAAGCTGATCCTGCCACACTTTGTTCCCCCTGTCCAAAGACTTATTGCTCCTAAAATTTTGGAGGTTTTAGCTCAGTACAGTTCTGTACAGCTACAGAAGGATACAAATAATGATCAAAATGTCATTGGTTTATTTAAATAATCCCGTCCGATGTTGTGCCAAGGTGCCAACGCAGGGGAAACAAATTCTGTGGGGGACACATAATTTGGCACGACACCGGAACCTGATGTATTAGCCAGAGGTCCCTTTACTACAGTTCGGAGCCGCGGACCTGCTTTATATACACGCGGAACAGTTTTCTATACGAGATCGCTGCTCAAAGCAGCCTTACCTAATGTCCACCCTACTGTTACGGTGTGTTCACACCGAACGCGATGGACGCGAATAAAACGCCCCAAACGCCCCTAATTTGACGCGTGTACATTCGCGTCTCAACGCGTGTCCAAGAAAAATCCATCGCGATCATATTTTGACGCGCGTGAACCGGAAATGTGGGAGGAATGTGGGAGGGAGTTGTGCCAGACCGGTATTTTTGCAAGATGGCAGCTATCGAGCTAGCGCTTGAAGAGAGAGTCTCCTTTCTCTATGTACTGTGGAGAGCAGAGTAGCGGCGTAAAGGACATCCTCGCCGTACCTGGGTCCATCAGGTCCTCCAGAGGCATGAGCAGTTTGGTGAGTTTCACCACTTGCTCCAGGAGCTGCGCCTGGATGACGGCCGATTCCAGCGCTATCACCGTCGGCCAGTTTGAGGACCTGCTTTCCCTCGTCGGTCCCAGCATCGCCCGCCTAGACACCAACTACAGGCGCTCAATCCCACCTGCAGAGCGCCTGTCCGTCTGCCTGAGGTTAGTAAAACTATTTAATACGGTAGTCCTTTATTGATATCTGTGCTAATATGCTAATCCATCCAGTTATACACTGCTAACATGGATGTGCTATGCTAACAGTGAATGCTGTCGGTGTTTACTGAAAGCAAACTGTGGTACAGAGACGACTCTTTATAATATTTCTACTCAGAAGGTTTCATCAAGCCCCGATTTAATTCGATTTATGCTGTTATCAGTGTTTGCATGATAGCATGGCTGTGGTGTCACATCAATGTATGCGCTCGGTGTTTGCTGATATCAAACTGTAGCATTAGGACCACTGAGTTAACCTTGTAGTGATACTCACTCCTTTTTATTTAGACCTGGTTTAATTCTGGGATAGTTGAATATTTGTATATAATCCCTGCAGCTGTCAGACTCTATAGCAGGGGTCACAGCCTTTATTAAAACTGAGTTAGATAAAACTGTGAACAGTTTGGTTCATCTCTAGTTACATGGTTCTATCTTGATAAGCTGTCTTATCACAGATTAATTTTTCAAAAATATTAATGATTTAAGCAAGGAAAGGGCTACATGTCAACACACAACTCTTTATTTCTATTAATGTCTTACTTCATTCCTACCTGATTGACATGTTTAGGAATTATGAGTGATTGGCTCACTGTAGTTGTGAAAGTTGCTACCAATCAAATTATGATATGTTAAAGTTAAAACAAAACACAACTGTTTTAGATATTATCTAATATACATTTTGTAATTATCCTTATAATTACAAAATGTTTTATGTAAGATTCATGTTTTGTGATTTATATCTGACATCACAAAAGTATTTTGGAATTTGAATAATGTATTTTGTAACTGCAGTACACAATACTGATTTTGAACAATTTTGTCCAGGTTCCTTGTCACCGCGGACTCCTTCAGGACCATCGCGTTCAGTTTCAGAGTCGGTGTGTCCACGGTGAGCCAGATCACCCCCCAGGCAGCGACGTCCATCTGGGACTGTCTAGTGGACGACTTCATGGCTGTGCCTTCACCTGGAGACTGGCGGTCCATCACAGAGGGATTCCAGGAGCGCTGGAACTTTCCTCTGTGCTGTGCAGCTCTGGATGGGAAGCACGTCCAGACAAAGGCACCCCATATATCATATAGGAGACACACACATTGATATACACTAAATATTCATTTCATTTCTTTTTTGTGGTGCCCAAATTGATGCACCTGCTTGATTTTGTTTAAACAATTATTGCACACTTTCTGTAAATCCAGTAAACTTCTTTTCACTTCTCAAATATCACTGTGTGTGTCTCCTGTATGATATTTAACTGACATTTTTTATTGTAACAACCAACGATTTATACAGGAAAATAATGTCTATTAACAAGGTTGCCCAAACTTCTGCATCCCACTGTATCAGTATATTTTGTCATTAGTATAATATGAAATAAATTCTACATGTGTCAAGTTGTGTGCCAACATTTGCTGTGTAGTAGAACTGAGACATTAGTCATTATAAACATTTATTTGAAATAATATTAAAAGTCTCACACAGAAATACATTAAACATAAATATATAAAATATAAGTATTTACAGAGAGACAGGAATAAAAAGGACCAGCTGCTCTCCAGAGCAGGAACAAGGCTGAGGAGGAAATGCTCCATTGGAGACTGGTGTGGCCTCTTCAGGGACTCCAGGATGGCCAGCTCCACCGCCGATGGACCGTCCTGGGACCCGTCCCTCATCTGCCTCGGAGCAGTCCTCCTCTGTGGGCCTGTAAAACAGCACAAAACACAAAGAAATGAGAAGGCTGCTACTAGATTTTAATTTCAACATTGAAAAAAAAAAAAAAAAACAATAACAGGATATAATCAGATTGGTTGTAGATATTTAGTAAAGGTGATCACAAGGGAATCCCACCGACTAAAAAGGTATCAGTGCTTGCTGTACATATCTGTGGGTGCAGCAGCAGGAGCTCAGGGACTGGGGATGCTCTGCTGCAGAATCAGTTCGTTCTATCAATACAGTATTAAATGTTAACAGGTTCGATATAATAATCGTAGAGTAGACAGTGGTCCCTCATTTATTGCAGGGGTTCTCAGAATAACTAGCCCCTGGCCACGCACTTTATACACTGTTTTCCCCACACTCATGAACATTGGTCACAGTTCTCACAATTGATTCTCAAAGTGCAAACCTTTGTAGATTGCAAAACGTAAAAGTATTATTATGCCGCGGTTTGTCTTCATCTGCCCGCCACTTTCGTGCACCTTTTTCCCTCACGGTGCAGGTGTCTATTTCCGAATGAGGCTCATAGTTATGGGTGTTTTTGTGCTGTTTTTTCTATTGGACGCGATGGTTATCAAAACCAAACGTGATAAATTTGGCAAGCGCAGGAGACACGACACGGAGGAGATTTGTCAATCAGGCTGCAGAATGCAATGCTGTACTGTGCAATAAAAAATCAGCGAAAAAGCAAAGCAGTGACGGATGAACAGCGGGACCACTGTGTGCTGTTTATTAATAAACAATAAAATATATTCCTAAATGACAACATGCATAAAAGCAGAACGGTATTTGTACGTCAGTGGGAAAATAGCGGTGGCTTGCTAGCTTTTGTGCGGCTTCCCCGGGTCAGTGAAAACTTTCAAAAGAGAAATGAATGAACTTACCAGGTTGCCCGATCTCTTCACATATCTTCCTCCAAGCTCGGTCCTTTTTATTCCTGTCTCGGTACAGAAAGCAGCTGGTGTTGTACAGCTCCGAGTTGTTTGCTACCGCATTGATTAGCCTTCCCCTCCATTGAAGTATGAAAGGCTTTGGCTGGATCTGCCCCTTTGACCTAGGTAACAGCCACGTCACCAGGCTCCTGATTGGTTGTCGCGGCGCGATTTGACGCTGGAGTTCAGATTTTTCCAACTCGAGCGGTAGACGCGAAACGCGCGTATGCACAAAATGCAACACAAAAACTCACGCGCGTGGTTTTATTCGCGAGTCAAACGCGCCAGACGCGCTGCACTGACGCGCGTTTCACGCGTTTTGGCGTTTTCGCGACGCAAATCTGCTTCCGAATTTTCGCGGGACCCGCAATCGCGCGTCATCGCGCCTTTCCATTGACTTTACATGTAAACCTGACGCTCTATTCGCGTTCATCGCGTTCGGTGTGAACACACCGTTACTCGTTTTATATTAAGATTTAAAAATGTAGTTGGTATTGTACAGAAGAGGATTAGGGCCACTGGAAAAAAAAAAAAAAGAATTCTGACTTTAATCTCAGAATTCTGACTTTATTCTCAGAATTCTGACTTTAATCTCAGAATTCTGACTTTTTTCTCAGAATTCTGACTTTAATCTCAGAATTCTGACTTTTTTCTCAGAATTCTGACTTTAATCTCAGAATTCTGACTTTTTTCTCAGAATTCTGACTTTTTTCTCAGAATTCTGAGATTAAAGTCAGAATTCTGACTTTAATCTCAGAATTTTGAGGTGGGCACCTGCAGGCTTCCAGCTTCGGTGACAGCGATGTGTCCAGTTTGGCAGGTGGAGAACTAATTCACTAAATATGGTGGCTATAAGTGACTTTTTGCGTGGCCGAGGGGTCCCCGAAGATGCTATTTTATTAATGGAAGAGCAGAAGGTGAGTAACAAAAAAGAGAAATAGTTTGGTGTCTCCTATTTTTACAGGAAAACAGTTACGGTACAGTTACGGTTAGCTGTTAGCATGCTTGTTAGCTTATAATGTTATATAGGAATGAACGCGTTTCACGATGTTACAGTATACTAGGTGAATTGACGTTTTAACTGTTGTTGATCGCAGGATCATCCCAGATGGGTTCGTTGCATTTTATTTTATTGTTCTACTATTTCAGAGTTTTTCAAGGCAGTTAAGCGGAGCTGTGTTACAGATGCTAGCCGCCTGCCAATATCACTGATATATTTGATGTGTACAAGTAAGTTACACTTAGTACAGCGGAGGAGAGAAGCTGTAATGAATGTTTATGCGGATATTTCACTCAGAAAAATGGGTGGCGTTCATACACAGCCACCGACACAGCCCCGGTTGTTGTTCTGACGGTGGCCGACTGACGATCCCCTCACAACATGTTAGCTAACACAAACTAATGTAGTGCATGTAACTGTGTATACGTTAGTGGTACAGTGTCGGAAGAAATGAGCAAACTGTTTATAATGTCAGAATGACATCATCTTTCTCCTAAAAGTGCTGGCTGAGGAGCGCTGCCGGGTTGAACTTTGACCTCGGAGTGACGTGACGTTTGTTCGCACAACCAATAGAAGTGCAGAAAGTCGCAAATCAGGCATATTGTTCGCATAAACACAAAAATAAATAACGAAATAATCCCGATATTGTGCCAAAGACTGATTTACAATGTTACTTTGTGTTCTATGTGTAATACCTTTGCTTAAATGACTAAATGGACTGTGTATTTATGACTCTGCGTTATAGTCTTACATACATAAGTAACATTCATATGTACAGATAAAAATGTACAGAGCTATGTACACAAGCGTGTACACAAAAGTCTACTGCTGATCGAGCTGCTCAGTGGTCGTACAGTCTCATGCAGAGAGCGTGGAGGTGTTGTCCATGGTGGATGTTAGCTTAGACAACATCCTCTCCTCCCCAGTCTGCTCAGTGGACTTTAGCAGACCGCTAAAGCTGGCCCTCCCGACCAGTTTGTTAAGTTTCCCCCTGTCCCTCTCTGCCATTCCACCACTCCAGCAGACCACAACATAAAAGACAGCAGACGCCACCACAGTGTCGTAGAACATCCTTAGAAGACGTACTACCTACATCATAACCAATCAAGTCCCGCTTTTTTTTTAAATACAGAAGAGGATTTATTATTTACTGAAAGGCTATGCCTTAGTTTGCTTCTTTCATTATTGTGTTTCGCCCTGCATAAAATAGATAGCTTTTCTGATAACTACAGTCAATACTCTCCTACTGGCATTAACGAGGCCTAAGAGGCTTAACTGTAATATTGCTTTGCAGCGTAAATGTTGCAGAAAATGACTGTCTTTTCTTTCTTCCTGTGTGCAGATTGACTGTGACGTCATAGCGCTGATGGATGACGCAACTTTGGCAAACTACATTCCCTCGTACGGAGACCGAATTGCCGTCTTCAATTTCTGCAAAAGCAAGCAACCACTGTCAAAAAGAAAACTAGGACTTCTGCAAAAACTTCGTGAGAAAATGAAAACCAGAAAAGAAAGTCCAAAGGAGAACACTTCACATACAGATGCAGGAATAAGACAGACAAAGAAGCAAAAAGCAACACGCAATGTTGAGATAGGATGGATACATTGTGATGGAAAAATAGCCAAACAGGTGAGAGCGAAGCAGGGAGGTGGCACTAGAAAAATTCAAATGGCCACTGATGCTGGATTAAAAGATATTCTTCAGGAAGGAAAGAAACTTTTTTTTCCTAATGGCATATCTCCTAAGGGATGTGAAACAGATTTTGAGTTTGAGGTTTGGGACTTTAAACAGAACCACCTTACTGATGATACCTGCCAGTCTATTGGCAATATGTATGAGGCAGCGAGACTGACAATGTTACGCTTCTACATTGCAACAAAACCAAAAGATCCTGAAGAAGATGCCAGCGAGACATCTGAAGTGGTGTTTGTCTCAGAAAGCAGTGGCAGTGATATTAATCCATTGCAAGTGGGGGAAGTCAGGGGTAATTTTGATGAAGTCATCGCTGGTTCAGAAATTTTAGATGATCCAGAAATTACTTTTGGTCCAATTTTTGATGCTGAAGAAGATACAGAAGACACATTAGTCTATGAGGGTTTTCTTGTACCCCTCAGTCCACCTAATTCAGAGAACATAATAACAATCACCATACGTCATACTGACACTTTACATGACATGATTACTGCTTTCTCTGATGAGGAGATTTTGACCAAAACACTGAATGTGAAGCGCATACTTCCAGACAACACAGAAGAACCAGGCACTGGATCAGGAATACTAAGAGATGTACTCACATGCTTCTGGCATGAATTTTATGAGCGATGCACCCTAGGTGCAACCATTAAAGTGCCATTCATTCGCCATGATTTTCCTGCTGAAAAATGGAAGGCAGTTGGGCGAATACTCCTGAAAGGTTACCAAGAATGTCTGTATTTTCCAAATAAACTTGCAATCCCTTTTATGGAACAAGTGCTTTTCAGTGGTGTTTACAGTGATCTTAAAGCACACTTTCTACAGTTTGTCAGCAGCCAAGAATGTGATGTTTTGATGGAAGCAGTAAAAGATTTCTCTGCAGTTGACTTGGATGATCTTGTGGAAATTCTTGACAGTTATGGCTGTAGAAAAAGAATCACTGCTGAGACTCTTCCTACAATCCTTGATGAAATAGCACACAAAGAGCTTGTCCAAAAACCAATGTTTGTTATTGACTGCTGGCGGGAGATCATCGACCCCCATATCTCCCTCAGTCCGGAGGGACTGACCAAGTTATTCTCTGAACTGCAACCAACTTCAAAAAAAGTGTGCCAGCTGCTGAAATTTGCTGTGGATTTGACTCCACAACAAAAAGAAGTGAAAAATCATCTCAAAAGATTCATCAGAGAGCTGGATAACATTAAACTTCAGAAATTTATGCGTTTCTGCACCGGATCTGACCTTATAGTAACAAACAGTATTTATGTGCAATTTCAAGATATGACAGAGTTTACAAGAAGACCAGTCGGACGCACGTGTGGGAATGTTCTACAGCTAGCTAACAGCTATGAAAACTTCCCAGATTTTCATTCTGAATTTAATGCAGTTCTTGAAAGTAATGTCTGGGTGATGGACATTGTTTAGACTCTCACAGCAATGCGCTACATTTGAACTGCTCATGCACACTAGAGCATAACTGTAAAGAGATGTTAGGAATATGTATTTTTATGTATTTTGAACTTATACAGTATACTTTTTTTAATTAGAGAGAAGTTTCTCATCTCTGTTAGAAGTCTAGTTTTGGCTAATATTTCATTTTCTTTTATCATTTTGAGTTTTACATAATACAGTCACAAAACAAAACGAACAGGTACACTGTTTACTACCATATCCAGAGCTGTCTTCACCAAATCCAAGCTTTCCAGCTGTAAGACAGAAACCTTCAGCAAAAGCATGAAGAAAGATTACTTAAGATCTATAAACTATAATTAAACTGCTCTTAAACGTTCTTTAATGCACCATGTGTGGTGTGAGAGCTCAGCACAGTCAAATACTTTTGTAAGTAATTAGTAGAAAGACTAATTCATTCAGATGGTATTTTCTTATTAGGTCAGGGCTAAAACTGAACATAGTTATAACGTAAAAGTAATGCTGTTATGCAACACTGTATTGTAAAAGGAATAAGTACAATTTTATACTTTAGCATTTGTCATGTCTGAAAACATTTTGCTTTACAGTATATGCAATTTTTAGTTAAGGTAGGTTAAGGTATCAAAGTTTGGCATTTGTTGTTGATTACAAAGGTTCCATATAAAGTTGGTGAAAATATTTTTTTAAATTCCAGTATTTTCTTAATGTCATATTGTTTCTAAGCATACCTGTTATTCATCCATCAAATTGATTCAAGCTGCTTAAAGGATTCAGTCTGTTTTGAAGATGGTTATTGATTACTGAGATCATAAATAAACACTGTACACTTCAGTGCAGTGGTCAAGTACTGTGATTATTCAGGCATCCTTTTGTAATGCCAAATTGTCATGTTCTCAGATATAGTATTAATCTTAACACCTGAAAAAATGTCTTGTTACTGCCAGAAATTATGCATTTTTATTTGTATGCATGTATGTTCTCAGTCATTCACACTTGTTTTTATTTCTATACCATAGATGACACTGAAGGAATATGTGATACCACAATAGCCAGTGTTCATGGTCTTTACAGTAAGTCACTGATGTATACTGATGCATAACAAGACTATATGAGATCTATAAGTTTGTTTTAAAAGTTGAGTCATTCTTGTTACAGGGCAGCTTATACGGTTATGAGTTTTAGCCATGTTATTGGCATTGGAAAGAACAGGTTTCTTGTAAACTTTTTCCAATAAAATGTTACTGTACACAGTACATTTGTATTGTTGTTTTGAATATGTTCATCAAACTCCATATCTATTTGAACATGCCAGAATTCAAGAGACTGCCACACATGAGCTCAGTAACATGGAAGAATACCATTTATTTTTAATTTCAAATATTTCATAAAGATACACAAATATAAATGTAAAACATGTTGCACTTAATGGGACAATAACTTGGTTCCACTTGCAGGAACTGTTTTGTTGCATTGTTGCTGGGATACTACAAATAAAAGTCAAAATATTTTTGGTATGTTTCTTATAATTTTAGGATTCATATCATGAAGGAGCCTTGTATACAACAGCTAACACTGAATCAGTATAGCAATGATTCGTGGTCATTTTACATGAAAAACCAGCTAAAATATCTTACAACTAACAGAAGTGAAATACATTAATAATTAAGTGATGGATCGTCATATGGGTAAATGATTATAATAGCTTTGCTTTAATATAATTGCACTAAAAGCTCCCCAAAAGGCATAACGACTTTAAATATTAACAATGATACGTTTATAGAAACATGCTGTTGTCAAGACCTAGAATTGTTAATGCTACTATGGTTTACTGAAACATACCACAGATAACCCGGGCACTTAGCATATCATATGCTGGTGCCTGGGTTTCCAGCCATGAATATTAAGAGTAAAGGTTGATACAGAAAACAATGAGCAGGGAGCTGGTCAGTTTATATTTTATATACTATGCACATGTCTGGCAACAAAACACAGAAATTTACTGGTAGGCAGGTTTACACCACTTATGATTCAATCAAAAATATAACATTTGTAAATGCAGTTTAATGTATGGCCTTTTAAAAGGATTGACATGTGTTTCATAACTGATTGATAATATCACAATATTCAGCTTTTTCAAGTAATATATAAACATTTCTGTTTAATGGTAGTGTGAATGTAGAAAAACATTTTTCATTTAATGCAGTGCAGAAATACCTGCATAAAAGGTACCTGTAAGACATGGCACCTACTATCAAATCACGTTATCAAGATAAAGAGAAATATTTTGTATTTATTTGTACATTTACACACTGAAGTTCCTTAAATACTTTGCAGTATTTCTTCTCTTAACCTAATGTACAGATCCGCAGCACCAAGTGGATCTCCTGGGGCATCCCATTCATTTTCTACCATAAGCAGACAACACAGTTCAAAGACTGTTTCATCACAGGGGTGTTGACCTTTTGGGCTACACTCTTCCATACACAAAGTGATATCCTCCATAGAAATAGGCTTCAGTCTATCCTCAGCACTGTGCAGCTCTGGAAATGAGTACATTACTACTGGTCGACCCGATGCTGCACTACCACTTGGCCGGATTTTGTGCGAGTTCCATGTGTTCACAACTTCATCAAGTTCATCCTACATGAAAAACAACACAATATAAGTACTGGTATATGAAACAGACCATGTACCAGTAGATTTAGCCAAAGTTGAGGCTTATTAACTCATTAATCAACAGACATAGAAACTGACCTCTAATTAATGTAAAACCAAGCAGCAACAACAAAAGAGCACTTTCACTAAACAGCACATGGACACAGAATGGTGCTGCATGATTCTGCTGTTGAATAGATAGCCCAACACTTTATACTCAGTGTGCAATGATTCTACAATAAATTTTCAATAGAGAATTAACCAAATGATAGGATTGCTTTCTGAAACCGTGCCCAAAGGACCACTAGGTAACAGACTCCATAGTAATTTAAACCATGTGGCAATAAATAAAAAAAAATGCTCCATGCACCTGTGCTGAGAAAGGTGCAGTTACTTCCACTGATAACATGAATACAATTCCATCAAAGTATTAAAATGGAATCCCAAAAAGTTGATTCTGTTCATCTGGATGTAGCGTTTTCAGTGTGAGAAATGTTCTGTCAAAAAACATTCCTTACCTGGCTGATTGAGCATGCATCAAGACATATTAAAATGGAAATAAAATTCATATTTAATTTAAAGAAAAAAAATGTTCTAACCATATTTATATTTTCTATTTATGCAGCTAAGACATTACATAGCATGAGCACATGCTTTTACCTGAATAAGATTGAGAAAGCAGAATTGGATAAGACTTTTGTCCAAAAAATCCCCTGTGAAGTGGCCATCATCCTGAAAAGTTTGAAATAAGTTCATCCAAAATTGTGCACTCTGTTTGCGTAGGGTAGCCCACCATCCTTCTATACGTTGGTTGGCCGTACTTCTTCCGTAAAGGAAACTTTTCTCACCTGCAAAACTGTCTGTGTGGTTTCTCCGTAAAAACATCTGCATTTGTTCGACACAACCATTTTCGGTACCTCGGTCAGCACGTAACCTTTCTGGACATCCGCTGATGCATGAAACTGTTTTCAGAAAATAACTTGCAATCAATTTAGGGTCACTGTTTGTAGTATAAGCCTCCATCCATAAAACATAGCGGCTAAAACCATCTATGCAGCCACTGATAGCAATACCATATGGTTTCAACTTGTCATAGCCATCCATGTGCCAGAGAGCATTTGGCCCTCTGCAGCTGTACTGTCGTCTTCTCAACCGTCGAGCTCGTCTCAGTTCCACACCTTGAGGGTCAAGCAATTTGATTATGCATCTTACAGTATCTTGTGACACCACAAATCCATGTTGAATTGCACGTAGATGTAGCCAACGATAACCTTGCATCTGTCCATTTGTCATGATCTCTTGTTGGACAAAGGCTAGCACTTCCTCCAAGTTTGATTGATTCTTCCTTCTAAAAAGCCCAAGTCTTTTACAAATTCTCTTTAGAGTTCGAACACTTATAATTGTCTGATGACTATGTGCTAAAATTGAAAGTATTTCTTTGTTACTGAAAGAAAGTCTGAAATACAGTCTTATTAAGTCATCCAAATCTGACATGTCAGCCACTGTTTCTCTCACTTTGAGAGGTGAACTTTTTGCAGAAGTCCTAGTTTTCTTTTTGACAGTGGTTGCTTGCTTTTGCAGAAATTGAAGACGGCAATTCGGTCTCCGTACGAGGGAATGTAGTTTGCCAAAGTTGCGTCATCCATCAGCGCTATGACGTCACAGTCAATCTGCACACAGGAAGAAAGAAAAGACAGTCATTTTCTGCAACATTTACGCTGCAAAGCAATATTACAGTTAAGCCTCTTAGGCCTCGTTAATGCCAGTAGGAGAGTATTGACTGTAGTTATCAGAAAAGCTATCTATTTTATGCAGGGCGAAACACAATAATGAAAGAAGCAAACTAAGGCATAGCCTTTCAGTAAATAATAAATCCTCTTCTGTATTTAAAAAAAAGCGGGACTTGATTGGTTATGATGTAGGTAGTACGTCTTCTAAGGATGTTCTACGACACTGTGGTGGCGTCTGCTGTCTTTTATGTTGTGGTCTGCTGGAGTGGTGGAATGGCAGAGAGGGACAGGGGGAAACTTAACAAACTGGTCGGGAGGGCCAGCTTTAGCGGTCTGCTAAAGTCCACTGAGCAGACTGGGGAGGAGAGGATGTTGTCTAAGCTAACATCCACCATGGACAACACCTCCACGCTCTCTGCATGAGACTGTACGACCACTGAGCAGCTCGATCAGCAGTAGACTTTTGTGTACACGCTTGTGTACATAGCTCTGTACATTTTTATCTGTACATATGAATGTTACTTATGTATGTAAGACTATAACGCAGAGTCATAAATACACAGTCCATTTAGTCATTTAAGCAAAGGTATTACACATAGAACACAAAGTAACATTGTAAATCAGTCTTTGGCACAATATCGGGATTATTTCGTTATTTATTTTTGTGTTTATGCGAACAATATGCCTGATTTGCGACTTTCTGCACTTCTATTGGTTGTGCGAACAAACGTCACGTCACTCCGAGGTCAAAGTTCAACCCGGTGTTGTGCCAAAAAGTGATTGTCTGCCAGAAACTGATTGCCGTCCGCGGGAGCGCGCGCAGCTGCTTAAAGCTGTAGCGCCCGGATTACTTGCGTTGCTAGCTACTTCCGTGCAACTGATATAACGGGCGGGGGGGGGCAAACCAACACATTTATGCCTTTGTTATTAGGCAAAGGTATGCATTTATGAAACTTCAACGTTTCTTGTAACTGAATTATGACGCTTTTCAGAACGTTGCTTTCGGTGTGTAGCGCAGTCACGAATGACTACACGCATCACGATGGAATAATTAATGCCTACAGGTTTAGTATGTCTACTCTCGTTGTTCATATTTGTTATAAGACTGTCGAATAGTAGTTAAAACAATAAAGACCATTTGTGCCAGTATCACCATGACTCTTTCTTGTTTGTTCAGAATAACGACTGAGAACATGGCATTTTAGCGCTACCAAAAAGTGATTGTGGCCTATAACTCGTCACTGAAACAATATTTCTGCTTCAAACTTGGCGGATGTCATTCAGAAGGGTCATATGCCAAATATTACATCTCAAACAGTCCCTTAGAACTGCTGGATAACCTGTAAAGGAACATTAACATTGATAATATGCCATTTTCAGCCTGCCAAAAAGTGATTGTGGCCTATATCCTGTCACTGAAGCAATGTTTCTGCTTCAAACTTGGTGGATGTCATTCAGAAGGGTCCTATGTGACATATTATATCTCAAACACTCTCCAAGAACTGCTGAAAAACTTTTAAAATAACATTAATACCGATAATATCTCATTTTCAACCTGCCAAAAAGTGATTGTGGCCTATATCTAGTTAATGAAATACTATTTCTGCTTCAAACTTGCTGCATGTCATTCTGAAGGGTCCTATGTGACATATTATATCTCAAACACTCCCTTAGAACTGCTGGATAACCTGTAAAGGAACATTAACATTGATAATATGCCATTTTCAGCCTGCCAAAAAGTGATTGTGGCCTATATCCTGTCACTGAAGCAATGTTTCTGCTTCAAACTTGTTGGGTATCATCCAAAAGGATGATATGTGGCACATCATATCCCAAACAGTCCCTTAGAACTGCTGGATAACCCGTAAAGGAACATTAACATTGATAATATGCAATTTTCAACCTGCCAAAAAGTGATTGCCGCCTATATCTTGTCACTGAAACAATATTTCTGCATCAAACTTGTTGGATATCATCCAAAAGGGTTACATGTGACACATTATATCTCAAACAGTCTCTAAGGACTGTTGAATAACTATTAAAGGACCATTAATACCCATAACATGCCATTTTCGACCTGCCAAAAAGTGATTGTGGACCATAACTTGTCACTGAAACAATATTTCTGCTTCAGACTTGCTGGAAGTCATTCAGATGGGTCATATGTCAAATATTATATCTCCACCAGTCCCTTAGAACTGCTGAATAACTTTTAAAGGGACAATAATACCTATAATATGCCATTTTCAGCCTGCCAAAAAGTGATTGTGGACCATAACTTGTCACTGAAACAATATTTCTACTTCAAACTTGACTGATGTCATTCAGAAGGATCATATGTGACACATTCTGCTGAAAATTATGTATTCCTCAAGAGATGTAACTAGGATGCCCTACTTTTGTTCGCTGTTGTGCGCAGCTGTTAATTAAACTCAAATTTGGCAAACAGTGGAAAGCTAAAAAATTACGTAAAACATTCGACAAACTCACCTTGAACCTCAAAGTTCTTTGCCTTTCGACGAAAATTGCACTTTTGTGTGGTGGAAAACCCACTAGGCAAGGTTCCATTGGTTTTAAACGACAGGATATCGGAATAAAGAGTGGGGTCCATGACTCTGTAACGCTTTTCTTACACTCGGCTAATTGAAGCACTTTAGGCCTACCAATTGAGCTCTAAGCAAAACAACAGGATGTTGAGTAAATTTAAATCGGAAAAACATTTTTTAAAGGGAAAAGAAAAAGTAATATTCTAAAACATCAGAAATATTTTATTAAAGAATGAATGAAAACTTTCCAAAACGTGAAATTATACTTATATTTAGATAAGACAATGTATACAATCTAAAAGTTTTTTATTTTTATTTTTAAAAAGAAATGTCATGTCATTATGTGCGTAATAAATATTGTTTCAGTGACAATATTTGACAAGTGACAAGATAGGCGGCAATCACTTTTTGGCAGGCTGAAAATGGCATATTATCAATGTTAATGTTCCTTTACGGGTTATCCAGCAGTTCTAAGGGACTGTTTGGGATATGATGTGCCACATATCATCCTTTTGGATGATACCCAACAAGTTTGAAGCAGAAACATTGCTTCAGTGACAGGATATAGGCCACAATCACTTTTTGGCAGGTTGAAAATGAGATATTATCGGTATTAATGTTATTTTAAAAGTTTTTCAGCAGTTCTTGGAGAGTGTTTGAGATATAATATGTCACATAGGACCCTTCTGAATGACATCCACCAAGTTTGAAGCAGAAACATTGCTTCAGTGACAGGATATAGGCCACAATCACTTTTTGGCAGGCTGAAAATGGCATATTATCAATGTTAATGTTCCTTTACAGGTTATCCAGCAGTTCTAAGGGACTGTTTGAGATGTAATATTTGGCATATGACCCTTCTGAATGACATCCGCCAAGTTTGAAGCAGAAATATTGTTTCAGTGACGAGTTATAGGCCACAATCACTTTTTGGTAGCGCTAAAATGCCATGTTCTCAGTCGTTATTCTGAACAAACAAGAAAGAGTCATGGTGATACTGGCACAAATGGTCTTTATTGTTTTAACTACTATTCGACAGTCTTATAACAAATATGAACAACGAGAGTAGACATACTAAACCTGTAGGCATTAATTATTCCATCGTGATGCGTGTAGTCATTCGTGACTGCGCTACACACCGAAAGCAACGTTCTGAAAAGCGTCATAATTCAGTTACAAGAAACGTTGAAGTTTCATAAATGCATACCTTTGCCTAATAACAAAGGCATAAATGTGTTGGTTTGCCCCCCCGCCCGTTATATCAGTTGCACGGAAGTAGCTGGCAACGCAAGTAATCCGGGCGCTACAGCTTTAAGCAGCTGCGCGCGCTCCCGCGGACGGCAATCAGTTTCTGGCAGACAATCACTTTTTGGCACAACACCGGCAGCGCTCCTCAGCCAGCACTTTTATATATAGGAGAAAGATGATGTCATTCTGACATTATAAACAGTTTGCTCATTTCTTCCGACACTGTACCACTAACGTATACACAGTTACATGCACTACATTAGTTTGTGTTAGCTAACATGTTGTGAGGGGATCGTCAGTCGGCCACCGTCAGAACAACAACCGGGGCTGTGTCGGTGGCTGTGTATGAACGCCACCCATTTTTCTGAGTGAAATATCCGCATAAACATTCATTACAGCTTCTCTCCTCCGCTGTACTAAGTGTAACTTACTTGTACACATCAAATATATCAGTGATATTGGCAGGCGGCTAGCATCTGTAACACAGCTCCGCTTAACTGCCTTGAAAAACTCTGAAATAGTAGAACAATAAAATAAAATGCAACGAACCCATCTGGGATGATCCTGCGATCAACAACAGTTAAAACGTCAATTCACCTAGTATACTGTAACATCGTGAAACACGTTCATTCCTATATAACATTATAAGCTAACAAGCATGCTAACAGCTAACCGTAACTGTTTTCCTGTAAAAATAGGAGACACCAAACTATTTCTCTTTTTTGTTACTCACCTTCTGCTCTTCCATTAATAAAATAGCATCTTCGGGGACCCCTCGGCCACGCAAAAAGTCACTTATATCCACCATATTTAGTGAATTAGTTCTCCACCTGCCAAACTGGACACATCGCTGTCACCGAAGCTGGAAGCCTGCAGGTGCCCACCTCAAAATTCTGAGATTAAAGTCAGAATTCTGACTTTAATCTCAGAATTCTGACTTTTTTCTCAGAATTCTGACTTTTTTCTCAGAATTCTGACTTTAATCTCAGAATTCTGAGAATAAAGTCAGAATTCTGACTTTATTCTCAGAATTCTGACTTTATTCTCAGAATTCTGACTTTTTTCTCAGAATTCTGACTTTTTTCTCAGAATTCTGAGACTAAAGTCAGAATTCTGACTTTATTCTCAGAATTCTGAGATTAAAGTCAGAATTCTTTTTTTTTTTTTTCCTGTGGCCCTAATCCTCTTCCGTAGTATTGGTATGGCGAGTAACCTTGAGTAATAGTAATAAATCACACAGCAATAGTACAGTCATGTAGCTGTAAAAAGCATGACAGTATATTAAGCAATCCAAAGTATTCAGACTACATTACTCTCATTGAGTAATGTAACGGAATATGTTACGAAATAAATTTTGGGGCATGTATTCTGTAATCTGTAGTGGAATACATTTTAAAAGTAACCTTCCCAACACTGTGTATTCATTATGGCATCCTTGAACAGTGGGGCCCATGGTACGTTCCCACCATACAGATTAAACAGGTCAGTAATCCCAAGTGGAGGAGGAAGGAGACCACCACTATAGTAATCCCCATTAATAGTTATATAACCTGCCGTGCAGTCTACGTTATTGCACATATAGCATAAAAAGACTAAGTGAACTGGACATAAACAATGATTTAAAGAATCTTTACCTTGATTTTCCTGATTAGACTCAATCAACTGTGGCTTTACTGTTCCTGTTCATTGATCAAATTTTAATCTACCCTACCGTATTCATACAGTGGCTTAATTTAATAAACAAAACCTTTCTAGGAGCATCATAGTCCAGAAACATATTGCTCCTAAATACGAGAACAATGCAGGATGCTAACCACATGTGAGAACTTCCTAAAAACCCACTTCGTAAAACAATATGTGAGACAGCTCACTCCACTGTCATCATCACCATCCAGATGGTCATAAAAAAAAAGTGATTTCTGCCGATGATGACCGACAGCACACAGTCAGAGCCATCACTAAGGAACACGACTCTTCTTGAATTTTAATAGTGCTGTATTGCTGTGTGACACTTTTCAAAGTAAAGCTTGTTTTTGTCAAAGCTGCCTTTGAATGAAACTCGAACCAGATGTATGTAAACTGGAGATGAATGCAGCTTGATTCTATATAAAAAACAGAACCTTTTGGTGGTATAGGATGACATGGTAATGATATTACTGCATGTATGTATGCACAGGAGAAAGACTACACTGGTACAGTCTCTTAAGGCAGAACCAAGAATTTATATGGTGTCAGTGTTCAGTTTTTAGGCAGTTGTTGACGTATATCGAAAGTCTTAAAGACACAAAAAGTGATGAGAGTTTGTTTGTTGTGTTTTAACTGTGTAGGAAAAAGAGATTTGGAGGCTGACACTAACAGAAACTGAATGAATTAGTTTTCTTTAGTCATTTTTATTAGTTCCATCTGAAATACACTCACTTTATTAGATACACTTGTTCAGCTGCTTGTTAACGCAAATATCTCACCAGCCAGTCATGTGGCAGGAACTGGTTAATCTCAATCAGAAGAAGGTGATAAAAGGTGAAAGTGACTTTGAATGTGGTATGGTTGTTGGTGCCAGATGGACTGGTCGGAGGATTTCAGAACCTGTTGATCTATACTGCCATTTTCCCACAGTAACCATGTGGAGTGTTTCCAGAGAATGGTCTGAAAAAGAGAAAACATCCAGTGAGCGGCAGTTCTCCGCGAGACAATACCTTGCTATTGCCAGAGGTTAGAAGAGAATGCACAGACTGCTTCAAGCTGTTGCATCCAAGGTATGCAGAAGAGCATCTCTGAATGCACTACACATCAGACCTTGAAGCAGAACACCACACAAGGTATCACCCAGGAACATGGAGCTGATGCTACAATTCACACAAACCAAAAGATGACAATAGAAATATGTTTACTGGTCTGAAGAGATATTTTCCTGGGACACTTTGGGCCCCCTAGTACCAATTGAGCATCAACGCTATAGCCTGAGTGTTACCGCTGAGTGTGTCCAATCCTTCATCATTACAATGAACCCATCTTCTAATGGATGCTTCTACCAGGATAACACACCATGTCACAAAGCTCAAATCATCTCAAACTGCTTTCTTGAACATCATAAAGACTTCACTGTACTCTAATGGCCTCCACAGTCACCAGATCTTAATGCAGCAGAGCACCTTTGGGATGTGGTGAAACTGGAGATTCACATCATGAGAGAAACTATCAGGACATTTGCACTTACTGGTACTGATTCCCTCCAAAACAGTAGAAACAATTCAGTTGTCATCTTTGTCCCAGATCTTAGTTCTAAGCAATACATCAAACATGCAGCTAAGTCTGAATTTTAATCACTGGGAGAATATTGCCAGAGTACAACAGTTTCTCTCTTGAGCCAATGCAGAGACATTGTTACACATTTTTATTTCCTTAGGATTGATTCGACGCCAGCTACCCCAATAGTCAGCTGCATGGGTTCTGACCAAGGCCATAAAGAGAGCACATGTAATACCAGCTTTAGAGTCTCTGCACTGGTTTCCTGTCGGAATAGATTTTAAGATTCTTATACCGGTTTTTAAGGCTCTTAATGGTTTTAATCCTGACTATTTATCGGAACTGCTTTTTAATTATGAGCTTATTAGAACCCCCAGGTCCCAAAAGGCAGAACTAAAACTTACGGTGAGACAACTTTCCATGATTGTGGCCCACGTCTGTGCACCTAAGGACAGCAGACTAAAGCCAAACCAAAGACCCACATCTTTGAAACAGCTTTTATTTTAAATGATTTCCCCCTTTTACTTCTGCTCACACCTTTTATCTTGGTTTGTTTTTTTTATCCTTTATTCTGCTTTTATTGTGCTTTTTTGTTTTTTTAAAACACTGTTTAATTTATACATTGTGCTTCCATATTTCATGTATTTGTTTAACATTTTTCATTGGTGCTTTTTGGTCATTGATAGTGCTTCCTCATTTGAGTTTTTAATGTTTTGTATGTGTTGTTCTCAGTTTTTTCAGCAGTAATTTAAGAACATTTAGTGTTGTGAACCTTTATACATGTAAAATAGTTTTGGCATATTAAAAACTGCTGAAATGATACAACCATACATGATCACTACACTGCAAACATATTTCATATTTACACAGCAGTGAAAATGCTTACCTCGATTCAAAAGAATATATTAAAGTATGCTTTAGCACATTAAACATAAGTGTACATATTGCAAAATCTACACCTCCTTTGAAGATGACACTAAATGTGTGGTTTAAAAAAAAAAAAAAAAAAAGTTGTACAATAGTCCTTCAAGTCATACGAACAGCAAGTCACTCTGGCAGTTTGCCATGTAGTAACACACCTTCAAAAGGGTGAAAAATTTCAAAGCAAGATCTGATTATGGTGCAAGCAAGGTGAAAATGGACCCAGAAGTAAAATACACTGAGCATGCTACAACTGAGATAACATCAAGAGGTTATAGATACACACAGTTACAGACACCTGCATCACCCAGAGAGCACTGATCCTCTCCAGACAGTTAAAAGGACAACAGAAATCATAAGGCAATCTCCTTAAGAGAGGGGGGAAAAAAAATCATTTGATCATTTTCCGTGTGAAAAAATAGCTCTGCTTTTGAAGTTGCCCCAAAGTCCCAGCTTGATTACCATTTGAGATTAAACAAGATCTGGTGAAAGGTGGAAAAATTTGCTGCTGACAGGTCTCTTCATTACATCTTGGAGCTGGGTTAGATGAAATATCCAGGGTCTCTCTGACAGATCTACTCTTCCCGGGTCTGGACTTAACCCTGCAGGTTCCACTTTCACTGCATCTGGGAGCCAGCTGCAGATCATTGTATACAGCGTGGAAGTGTGTTTAAGTTTGATTGGGGTCACTAGAAGGTCTGTCTTATTCAATATACAGCTCAATATACATAATGACCAACTGGGGGGTGAACTGACGTTCCAGCAGACAATGCTCACTAAGGCAGAGAAATGTAAATCTCCAGAGTTCATTGTTCATTCAGATGACCGAGTCGATTGAAAGCAAGTGAATGCATTTAGCTGCCAAAATATAAACAGCCACCGTGAGATAACAGTTAATTTCTAGAATAAACCAAATTCCTAGCTGTCAATTAAAAAAAAAAAAAAGAAGAAGAAATCTTTGAGAATATTTTATGTATATAAATCTCTTTGGTGTGCCTTAAGACGTGTTCCTTAATGTATCTAACAACTTAACTTTAGAGAAAGAAAAAGGTACACAAATTGTTCTTTTGGCTAAAAATGATTTATTGGACAAGGAAAGATTACAAATCTGATCCCATGGTAAAGCACAATAAAATATTAGCAATACATGACATGGGAGAAAAAAAGTAAATAGATCTCAAAGCAGCAAAGCTACAAACACAACACACAAAAAAGCAAAATTAAAATGGAGTGATACGTTTTTCTACAAGTTTAAGAAAGACTGCACTATACGGTAAAAAACAAACAAACAAAAAAAACATAACCGCTGATCTGTTTTTCACAATTTTCTTGACATACTGGACCATTTCAATGTAAAAATACAACCAGTGATAGAAGAGGCAGGTGTCCAACTTCAATGTGAACATGTGAACTGACTTTGAGGACCAAGGCACTCAATTTTTACTTTAAACACTTGTGTACAGTAACATTTGAGCCACTACCACACCTGCGTGTATGCATACAGTAAAGAAGGAACAGCGTTAAGTCGACTCTAGTGAGTTGAGTAACATTTTAAATACTAGGACAAATTGTAACAACTTCTCCTGAATATTTGAGTACTGGTCAACAGTGACTCTTCATCATCATTTGGATGTTTAAAAACAACACTCTTAACCACTGATCAGAACTTACAGTTGTCATGTTAGTAAAGAATATCTTCTTAGTATACTGACCTGTGCTTCTACATTTCATAGTCAGAGGAGAGGTTTAGTTAAATAAAGCACATACAGCTAAAACACAGATAAGACTAAAACCATGACAGAAGCCAGAGTGAGTGAAGTTTGTGATAGAAATGAGTGAGTGGTCCCAAACCTCAGTAGAAACCACCACTGTGTTCCCATGTTTTTTGTCACGTTTTTCCTCCCCCCAGCTGAGACCTGACCTTTAGGCCTTCTCCAGTGACTTGTAGTACTCTTTCAACACGGCCCAGGCTTTGGGCGCCATGAAGCCGTCGGGAGGGTTCTCTCCCTCGCGAGCCATTTTACGCATGCGTGTGCCTGAGATGAAATCGTAATCTTGATGGCTGTAATTAAAAACAAAAAGACAGAGTGTGAGAGAGACACACACAAAAAGCAGGGGAGCTTTGAATAACAGATCTACTTCAATCAGTGAAAAGATGCCGATCAACGGCACGCCCAACAGAGCCAGCTGCTCTTTTACAATCAGTTGGATCAAGGAGCAGGCCAGTTAACATTTCTGCAAACCAAAAATGAAGCTTTTATGACACTCTCTTGTGACACATCCCACCCTGTGAAATTTGACATGATGATTGTTTGCATATGAGAATATATTTATGAATGACATTTCATATGCTGACCATTTCTCACAGCATGACATTCCTGCAAAATCACTCTGTGGCAGGAGAGATAATGTCATACGATCCGGCAAGCACCAGCATGCCATAGCAGTGGTGGCTGGAAAAGGAGGCCAGTGCAGCTGACTGTCAACATGTTGCGCTGTGATTTATGCGCCTGTGTTGTGCTGCTATCTGCCTCACGATAGCTGTTGCTGCAAACCATGACGAAGTGAGAGAATCTGCATTTCTTTAATCCTGGGTTTAAACTGGAAAAAGGCAGCTATGTTGGGGAAGCTTTGCAGAAAATACCAACATATAATCGCAGCTGCTTGATAACAGCAGTAACTGAGAAACGCTGGCTTTTATTTGGAGTCATATTTGTGTCCGCCTGGCCCATTGTGTTCATCGGCTAGACGATCTGATATTTGCAGTTAAGCCAGTTACAGTGAAAACAGTGGTTTTCTACAGTGAAAAAGCTCCATATGAGAGCAGAGAGAATGAATAAAAACAGCTGAAACCAGGAGGAACTGGTGGGACCTCTCTTGACTAGTGTATGGACAAATGCCGTGCGTTCGCAGGGGAAACATTTTGTATTTTATAATCAGATTTGATAGACCCTGTATTTGTGATCATGCAACATTCTTCAATGATTTGATTTTAATTGAAGCATCTTCTGAGTGAACTCACAGACCTCAAATGCATTTCCCACTGTTGCAGGGCAAACTGTGCTTACTGAGGTTCTAGAGCTAGATGCTACATGAACAGCATTAACAGTGTTTCCCCTGAGACCGCCTTGAAGGGAAGCACTGCATAAAACCTGCAAAAAGCCTAAATAAACAGGTATGTCAGTAAGCTGGATATATAAGGAAGTCTGGGTGTTAACCTAACTTGCATGTTTTGGACTTTTAGAGGAAAATGGAGTATCCTGAGAGAACCCACACAGAAAGATCCCAGTCGGCTGGCGGACTTAATTCAGAAACCCTTTTGTTGGTTTGTTCTTCCCATTCAAGAGCAAAAGGTTTAGTTTTTTTTAAAACAACACTGTCAAGAAAACGTTTTATGGTTTATATTATGATTTTGTTATTAGTTTAAAAAAAATTTTTTTATTTCGTTTTGACTTATCTTTTTAATTCAGTCAAGTTTCCAGAGTGCATTTTACTGTTGCAGTTCAGTTTTTATTGTTTAGAAAAAGTTTGGTTTTAGTGTTGTTTTCATTAGTTTCAGCACTAGTTTTAGTTTTTTTTTTTTTAATAGTTATTGTTGCAGGTTATATGTCAGAGGCAAGATGTACATAAAAACTAACCGTTTTACCTCAATAATTTTATTGGAGTCTTCCAAGTTCACAAAATCATTTTTAATCTTTTTCAGTAGTCAAGTTTTTCTTTTTCTTTTAGTTAGCTAAAATGATTTTTTTTCTCTCCTAGTTTTAGTTTCAATTAACTACAATAACCATGATTTGTGGCACCTTAAAATGACAGTTATTAAACTTTTACGGTTTGCGGTTTAATGCAACCTTGACTGATTCTAATACAGATTTAAATTATTACAATTAAAGAAAAATAGTCTTTGGTCCTGGAATCCAGAGCCTGCTTAAGCATTCCCGTATTTCAGTCCAAAGACTGTTATGCATGTTAGGGTGACTCTAAATTGGCTGTAGGTATGAACACTGACAGACTGACAGCCAGTCCAGGGTGTAGCCCTTCTTTTGCCCAATCACAGTTGGGATAAGCTCGAGTCCCCTCAGGACCCTGAATTGGACGAGCGGTTAAGAAAATGGATGGATAATATAAAATAAGCATCACCACTTTTGGGTAACACACAATACAATCAAACTGTCAGCATGAAGGAAATGCTTTCTAATATTGAGACTGAATTCTCCTCTCCAAACGTTTTTTTTAAGTATCTTTCACACGTTCTGAGATCCTCTCCTTTATATTTTTATGATTGATGGTTTCTCGCTGCACATTTGAGGTCACATGAAAAGTTCTGAACAGCGCTGTGTGAAGCAGTCAGCCAAAGACAGTCTTCATCTTAGACCAGTGCTAAGTGTAGCCCAGGCTATCCTCATTTATAAATTACTCTGAGGGATAATCAAGACTTTAAACATCTTGTTAGCAGACATTCACACTTATCTGAAGTGGGCTCACATTCAGAGAGGGTCAAAGTTGTGCTATTTAAAACGCTAAATTGTTATCACATGAAAGCGCACACCTTGAGGCTCTGAAACATTAAGAAACAGTGAAAGTAAGGTAAAAGAGCTCCAGGCAAATTCTTCAGAGAACAAGTTATACAGTGTCAAATTAGAAACAGCCTTCCGGTGGTCTGAGCCATTGTGCTTCAGAGAAAGACTGAGGGGTGTTGTGATTAAAATGAGCGCCCATATTAAACCTAAAATGTGGCAAGGGCACCGTGCTTGAAAGAGTAGAAGATCATAAATCTAACTGAGTGATGACTGCAGATTTTAGAAGCTGAGTTGTGTTGAATGTCTGGCATTAGCATTAATATAAAAATGGACAAAATATAAAATATGAGGTAATATTTTGAAAAAAATAAATAAAATAAAGCCCGTTTGCTCGAGGCTTCAGAGAACAGTATGGTTGCTGGAGGTTCCTGACAGTCATCAGGTAAAAATGCACTGTGTAAACAAATACACAGTGCTACTCCAAAAACCTCCTTGTCCTTGCACTGCTCGCTAACAGTTTGCTGCAGTACCACATAGTTTGCATGGAAGATGCACACGTTTCTGCAAACACCCACCAGCTACTCACTGAGCAGAAAGTGCAATACAAACAGTTCCTTCAAAGTAAAAGTTCCACATTACAGAAAGTGCAATTTTTCTGCAGACAGCGTCAAAGTCTGCAGCAAACTTTGACACGCTATGATGCGTACGGAATTGTTTCCATACATGTTCATTTAACAATATGTGGCAAGTTATTTTTTTCCCTTTGGTTTTTTTCTGTTTAGGTTATAATATAAACTGTCAGATGCTTAAAATAATTCAAGCACACATTCCATTTTAACACAAAACCTCACATTCTATTTATATAATCAGACAACAGAAATTTTCTGTCAAGTAAATGTTTCACATGCAGAGCACCAAGCCAGTGGTGTCACTTCAAAGCCAACGATTGCTTAACGAAATCTGCTGATAACATTTTAAAACAAACTATTTCAAGGAGGCAGCGTACTTCGATTCACAGAAGAACTATGTGCCTGATCGGCACTTCACTTTGGACTTTACATCATAAACATGCATCATGGAAAACAAAGGCAATCTTTTGATTAGTGCTGCAATATTTAGTTTTAACGCTGCTGGCTGAACACAACCCAAGTTGCACAACCTGATGGAACAGGCTGCATCAGACTGCAGGAAAGCCAAATAAATTGCATGATTGTTGTTAGTCACAACGTGCAGTGTCCATATACAGACTGTAATTAATGGCAGATCTCTGTAATTTTGAGCAACATCAAAGCCCGTAGTGTTGCACAAAAGCTTTTAACTGTATACGAATGAAAAACAATTGCTGTTATTCTTGGCTCAGCTTTTTAGGGCACAGAGAGAAGAAGAAAGCAAGAAAGAAAAATGAGGATTTTTTTTTTCTGCATACAAGACAGACCTAATGAGTAATTAATTTAAGGAATATAATTTCTGTTTAGGCTGCTCACTCTAATTGACCTAAATGTGAAGTATTACTCTGGACAAAATCTACAAATGTAATTTAATGTGAGTGAGCGCTGCCTGTGAACCATCTCTGTAATAAATTTATTTAAAACAAAGGAAACAAAATGGAAAAGTTTTTTCTTAAATGAAAAACCTTCAACAAAAGTACTCACTTTTTTGGATCATAAAAATCCATTGCCCTTTTGACCTTGTTGTAAGCAGCAACCTTAAATGGAACAATTTCGAGGGTGATAAGGCCCGGAGCCATGGTGAGCACCTTGGCTCCGTGAGTGGGCTCGTACAGGTCCTTTCCTGTGGCAGGGTGAGGCATGCCTGCAGGGTCACGACCAACAATGTAGAAATTGGCCCCGGCCACCATTCGTGCTCTGCAATGCCACTGAACCTGTGGACAGAGAGAACAAAGAAAATGCTATAGCTGTGAAACTAACACTGCTCCACTTGTGTGGGATTTATAAAGACACACAATATGTCTTTATGACAAGTGTGCAAGACTGTACTAAAACACAGCAATCTGGGTAATGAAAGCAGCAACAATGACACTGTTAATAGCTCAATCACACTAGAGTCAAAATAGCACGACAACCTTTCTGCAACTAGGAAAAACTGTTGGTTGCCAGGTGATTCTGGCAACCACAATCCTCCATCGCAAGGTGCGGGACGACTGGTTGGAGGACTGCAACATGTCTCCAAATGGTCTCAATCTGACAGAGACTGACTGCATTCACTCTCATGCAGGCTGATGAAGGTTTGCAAATATCTGCATTTATAAATGCAGATAGACTGCCAACACATTTCAATCCGAGTCAGTCTACACCAGGGGTCAGCAACCTTTAACACCCCAAGACCCGGTTTCCACGCAAAAGAAAACACTGGGAGCCGCAAATATCTTCATTTTAGATGTCAGAAAGTAACACTGTATATACTGTTTTTTACTTTTATGCTTTGTGTGAACAACTAAGGTGTGTTGCTTATGAAATCCTTGAAGTGCTACAGAGAAAGTTACATTTTATCTATGTAATTAACACATTTTGAACTCTTAATGAAATATAGCAAAAGGAAAGACACCCAGCTGAACTAAAATGATCCATGTAGCAAACAAAAACTGTTGTGAGCCGCCACCCTTATATCGCCTTTGGGCTTTTGGAGCCTTGACCTGACTTTTAAAAAATAATTGGAAAAAAAGCACTATGCTGCTAAAAGATGAAAAATAGATATTTGCAAAATTCTGCCTAAATATGTATTTTACCTGGTTAATGTGTGTGGCGTGGCTTGGTCTGCAGCGCCGCTGCAGGGGAGGCGACGCACCTGAGCGGCACCTGCAATCAGGCCTCGCTGCCTTAATGTCTGTGCTCTCTATGCTGTTGTGTTGGTATGTGTCGGGCTGTGAGCTGAAAAGCTACAGCCGGCTGTATGTGTACAGCAACCGTGTGTGAAAAGTGGTCAATAAAGAGATGCTGAAAAGCAAGTTCATGGAAACATCGTCGGGTCTGCCGTGATATGTTTACAATGGGACTTCTGCTCCTGAACCTCTGCGCACAGCGTCTGCAAATCAGGGCTGTACAAGTCACTTTCATCTTTACGCAGGACTGTAAGCTGTCATCTGTGAGGCGTGAGCGGTGTTTGTCTTTAACATAGTTCACGGTGGAGAAGAGCTGCTGACATAATGTAGATCCGAAGATCCATAATTGGCCTACCTGGGGTTGAAAGTCTCAATAAATGCACGGTGTTTCGGCAGGTATGCTGGCTTCCGCGAGTGTGACGCTTATTTCAACCAATGAAAAAAATAATAGAATATGATTTTATTTTTATATTTCAATATCACAATAATCTTCCAATTTAGAACTACAAGTTAAAAAAGAACATAAATAAAATAAAATACACTTCAGCTAAATACTTCTAATTTATTTTCCCAAACCACACGGAGCCGCACTATAAGGACTAAAGGTTGCCGACCCCTGGTTTACACCAATAAGCACAACTCGACTCTCTTTGCTCTCGGGTGCTCAACTCAACTAGCTGCAGATTTTGATTATATTCTCATACAAAAGCAATGCTGCAGAGCACCATTTGGAGGAATTTCTAAATTATCATTTCAGAACTGTGAGGTTCTGGATTGACTCTGAACGTATCAAATGTCTGTGTATGTAGACAGCAACAATTGGTTGTTTTCACTGATTTATCATGCTTAATTGGTATATTATTATCACAAACAGATTGCATGTAATTGCCAACTTGACCCCATTCCCTAACTCACTGCGCTGAAAGCAGACTGAGTACAACACATTTTATTGCTGCCTTGATGCACCACAGTTACTTTGAAGGCAGCAACTGACTGCAAGTGATCACAAACCTGGTCCTTGTCTTCAAAGCAACCATTTCAAAGGTGATGGAACTGCACGTTTATTGCACACGGTCACATTAACTTTGGTTGTTGCTTTTCTCCTACGCTGTTGCTGTTTTTCATTATCAATAACATCAGAAACTGGACTTTTTGCCTTGAAAATTACTATTACTACTGCCATTAGGTTTCTACATGTTCTACATGATTTTTAGATAAGACTGAGGTAACAGCAAGCCTTTAATGGGCTAAAGAATACTTTGAAAATTGTATTAATGAAGAGGAGGTTCTACATCTCTGTGGAAAACCAAGTCAGAAAAACTATACTCAGGTTGCGACCGTGCATAGTTTTCAAAAATCTCCCTTTCAGAATTAGAAACTGATTAAATTCGCAGGCTGAGATCCACCATCCTGCAATCTGCTCTCAATAATTTGTAACATATCTTTCTGATTATCATAAATGAGTGATTAAAAGATTCTCAGCTACAATCAGTCACACACAGAGGTTTGTGTATGGCATGAAAACGTTAAACAGAGCGCCTCAAGACAACTGTAAATTTCCTTTCCTGCCATTTTTCACTCTCAGAAATTTGCAAAGAAATCATGCGACAGCCCACTTCCTTTTCTGCCTGTTGTTATTATTCAGAGCTGCAGCCACGCTTTTGTTCTCTATCACGTTTGAAGCGAACCTGATGCCTTGTTTGAAGAAACCTCAAACATTCTTGATAATCATTACCTCAGTTGGCCCTGCATACATCATGGGTGAGGGAAAAATGGCAACAATGGTAGATTCTGGATTCAGAACGCCCTCCTCCAGCACAGCAGCATGCTGCTTCATTCTCCAAGGCAGTGGCACGTCATCATCTTTGGTCCAACCTCCTAGTGGGTGGAGCAGCAGAACAGGCCGACGGTAGCCTCGCTCGATCAGACGCTTGTGGGTGTCCTGCATCAGGAGAGCATGCCCGTTGTGGACAGGGTTACGCAGCTGAAAGGCAAATACAGCATCTAGACAGAGAAAAAGGAGGAAACAAGTTTGTCAAACGGCAACCAAACACATCTGCAAAGCAAAAGCAAAGCAAACAAAAGAAAATCATCTACACACAGAAATCATCTAGCTGCTTCATGCACATGAACCACATACAGTCTGTGTATTACTGATGAAGTGTTGAATAACACTGTAGTCTTTTCTCTTGGGACCTTCCTACTGTGATGCTGTTATTTATTTACCAAATAAACAAACAAGTGAGTGGACTGAAGGCACCAGACTGCTTAAAGTTTTCCTCTTGTTTTAAAAGAGAAGGAAGGTAGCTGTTTATAAATACTGGGGCATTACCATCACTCTCCCTGGTTCAGAATGTCATCACTGGGTTAATTTAGCTCTGACAGAAAATAAACAAACAGATATTGTTCCAATACCTGCATTCATTTCTTTGAACTTCTGTTTGAGCTCAGTGGGTGTCAGTCGGTATTGGTCGAGACCGTCATTCCAACAGATCTTGTCCAGAACCTGCAGGTCACCACCGACCAGCCAGTCCCCGCTTTCCATCACCATCTGAAATAGGAGCCACATAGGAGCCACAGTGATCGTGACGGTGAACGCAACACAAACATAAACCAGATTTAAGACACCGCTCTTTAAAAGTCTCACTCTGTTGGAACCACTCCAGGGTGAATTCAAATAAACCCCTCAGTTATTACCCAGTTGCAAAAGGACAAAATGAAATAAATCAAAGTCTTGGTGAGTTGTTAAACAGCCAACAAAACTCTGCTGTGCTTTCCCCTCAGCATTTGTTAATTTCAATAACAGACAAAATCAGATTGCATTCCGCAACGAAACCTGGGGATGAGCTCATGACCACAGCGCAGAGAAATTTTCCCCTCGTGAGATTCATCCAACAATGTCACCAAAGTGCTCAGGAAGGATCCAGGCAAAGGCTGCTATTGTTTCAGGCAATATCTTCCACCTGCTTCCTGTGGCACTTTTGAGACTGTAGCTAGAGTTACTGAAAGCACTGGCCTGCACATTGTTAATGTGATACAAAGTGACAAATTTCAGACCAAGCAGCAAACGCAGCACAGCTCCAGCATTTAGACTGTGAACTGAAATAAGACCAAAAATAAAAATGAAAACAATAAGTGGACAAAAAAAAAAAAAACACCTGTCTGTCATTATTTTGTTGACATGTAATTTATCATCTGAGTACGCTTTGATATCCATACTTTACAAACACACTGATTCCAGTTTGAGCTGGCAAGCTATATATAGAAATCTGAATCTTGTCAGCAGAGGAGTGTCTACGTGATGCGATCAATAACCACCTGCCCTCAAGTGCTCCAGCTTGTCTGCTGCTCACCCGATAAAAGTCACGACATACGCTTTACAGCACTGATAGCACTGAACAATAGGATAGGCAAATCACCACAGATTTTGCCAACATAAGTCAACAGAAAACAAAACGTCTACAAGGCTGTATGAAAGCAGGAGGTCTAAATCTGCGATGTTTACCCATTATAATTTCTCTATGACTTCATTTGTAAAAGGGGGCCCTAGCCAAATAAACCACACCATAGCTTCCAGTGCCGTGGATTTCATGTCTGAGTGACAGACAGGCAAACAGGAAGCGTGTGGATTAACAACATGTTCCGTGGAGCAGAAAAGAGCCTGGATCAGAACGTCGTAGTCATGAATGAAGGAGTGTGCTGACAGATTGGTTCTGGTGTTGGGAGTTAAACATTCACTCGTGTATACATACATACATTCTAATGAGTGAGAGCTTAATTAGAGCAGGCTGAACACATGATAAGTTAAAGTGGATAAAGAACGACGGTTCGGGAAACACAGAGCATGTGGCATGTGCCTAAATCCAGAAATGAGACATCAGGTGTTGACACTAAGGAGTCACGGCATCAATTCATGAAGCCTGCAGCTTCTAATACATCTTAAAACACATTACCATGCCAGACTCCATTATGAATAAAGTGAAAGAAGGAAATCTTTGAAAATTAAAAAAAGAAAACTGCCAATAGTGGTGCGATATTAAGAGAGCTGTTAAGCCAGAGGTTAAAAGTAAGTCTGACCCAAGAGTGCAAAATCACTAGACACCACAAAGACTATTAATTTTGACTTAAACCTTTGCCGATAAGCAGACTGCACTAATCCACAAAACAGCCACTTTTAAAAGTTTACTAAGGTGAAATTAAAAACAAACTGTGTCACCAACACCAAAAATTTCTGCTGCTTTCCATCAACCCATTGACACTTTAAGCCAGATCATTTCAGGACATTAGCACACCAGAGCGTCTACCTGAGCCCCACAGCGCTTGATAAGAGACACATGGAAACAATTCCTCGATCTACTTGGAGATGGGCTGGGTGAGCAAAAAGGTGGAAGCTGGCAAATGAGCAGTACAATCTCAAACACATTTAGTTGAAGGCTGAGCAAGAGACTCTGGATCCAACTATAACACCTGCAATATGAGGGTGTACCAAAAAGATCAAGTGATTACACTGGGCGTCCTGACAGACTGAGAAAAACTCCACTCCTCCGCCTATTCAGTCTTTCCATAAGCAATGCGCAAAGGCCAGCTGGGATCTGTGTTCTATCAGTGCCGAATCCAGGGAGGCAGTTTGCTTTCACATGCAGCATGTTTATCACACAGTACTCTGAGACAGACAGTCTGGAGCTCTGCAGATGGTCTTCAGTAGTTTCGCCAAGGCTCAGCTTCTATACCATTTCTAACATACTAGCCCATATTGTAAATTCAATCTTCCCAGCAGGAGAGAATTCATTTAAAAAAAATGTTTAAAAAGCCTGAACAGCCAAGGAATGATCTTTGCATTTGTGCCTTTTTTTTTTTTCATAAAACATGTACTAAATGTTATGTGTATGCATTTAATAGTTGAGTGGTTCATGGGGTGTGAAATAGTTCTGGATTGAATTATGAAAGTCTCTTCATCTCTAATATGAATAGTTACACACTAAAACTTACAGGATGGTTAGCCTACTGTAGAGCTCTCAGTCAGAATGCCTAGATTTTGCAGCCTATCATTCAATCCAGACGGACAGGCTAAAAAAAAAAAAAAAAAAAAGACTGCACGCTAATCTGAGCTCTGTTTTTGTTTGTTGATGGGATATTACTTTTGGCTGTGAGATAAGAAACTGTGGAAGTCAAGTGAACAGGGTGTGTATCCCACATTGTTCAGGCTACCCCTGCTGGAGAGCAAGTGCTAGCTGTCTATGGATATTTGGCTTATGTCTTCTTAAAACAAACCGAGGTCACCCTTGCTTTTTCTTGAAAGTGATGCCATCCCTTAGCTAAAGCACCTGGTAGTGACAACCCAAGCTTCATGGGGTAGCCTTTTTTCTTTTGACTGTGTGCAATATGAGGATACCTGCACGAATAGTACAGGTGCAGTCTATTGGCACAGGCCCTGGAAAATATCAACAGTTTTACAAATAGTGAATGCATTTACCGTGTGTATATTACACTATTTCACTTCCAAGGAAACAGTGTTGAGTGCCTGACGATGGAAGAAACTGAAGTTCCACAATAAATTTTGAGAACTGCTATAAACATCAAGAAGTAAATCGAATTAATCCTGGCTGCTATTGGAGGTGCGTTTCACCTGTCTCCACTGGCATTTATGAGACAGCCCCTGGACTTACTGACTGGGCTGTGCGATGCTGATGTGATACAAAGAGACAATTTTCTACAGACTAAGCAGCAAACACAGCAAAGCTCCCGTGCCGAGACAGAAAGAACCAAAACAGAAAGGCCACAAATGAAAAGCTGAAGATGACAAAGAGAAAACCATGTTGCTTATTTTGTTGATATGTAATTTATCATGTGAATATGCTTTGATATCCATACTTTGCAAACACCCTGATTTCAATTTGGTCTGGCAAACCATACATACAAATCTGAATGTTGTCAGCAGCACGGGTGTCTACGTGAGGCGATCAATAACCACTTGGCTCTGTTATAAGATGTTTTCAGGATCATGTTGTGATTTGTTTTCCACACTCTAATTACTCCAACCTGTCCACTGCTGACCCGATAAGAGTCACGAATGATGCTTAACAGCCTTATTCTCTGGAGAGATCAACAGCATAGGAATGTCTGTATTGATTTTCCTAACAAAAGTGAATGGAAAACATGATGTCAATGTGGATAAATCAAAGGAGGGGGCCAACATATACATACGTATCCACTCTGTTTAACCCTCTTAACTGCCCCATAATTTCACATGTGAACACAGAGTTAGCCAAATAAACAGCCACTACAACACCACAATTCAAATGAATTCTAGACATTGCCAATATCCCGCCCTGCTTCACTGAGCAAAAACTGGAAGGTTGAATGCACCACTCCTCACAGGCACTGACCTTGATGTAAGGGTGGTCCTTGCAGGTGGTTCCCCACTGCCGAGCACAGCGCTCTTCTTTTCGATGTTCGTAAAACTCGGGATTACGAAGGATGGCCACTCGCCTACCCTCGTAGACCAGGGCCATAGCTGTCGCGCCATCCAAACGCTCTTTATCTGAAGTTGACACTGGCAGCACGATAGGCACAGAGAGGTTGATCACGCCACCTATGGGGTGAAAAATGCTGATTCATGGAAAAAGAAAGAATCCACAATCTGAAATAGCCTGAAAACATTTCAGATCATTTTTCTCGTCAAGGAGTTCAAGTGTGTCCTGGTCAACTGAATTATTGATGAAGCTATCAGTGTTAATAGTTTCCCGAGGGAGTTTTTCAGTAATTACAGGTGTTGTAGAAACCTTGTAAATGACTGATTTTACTTTGGGTTTTTGATAAATTTGGAACAAAAATTCTAAAAATAGTTTTAAATTGCCAGAAATGTAAATTGTATCTGCTTTAAAAATTTTTGAAAAGTCCAAAGACACTAAGATTAGGCAACACACAAAAGGCAGGTTAAAATGCCCAGAGACTGGGAATGTGCAACAAAATATCCCGACCATTCTTGTAAAGTATAACGTTGTACGGCTTCAGGCTAAATGTGGAATATATGTTTCAACCACTGAATACAGTGAATCTTCAAGGCTGCAATTTAAGAAGCTGGAGAATAAATATCCTTACTCTACACTCTACACTGAGTGAGACCCTCTCTCACTCATGAGTTAATCCGCAGTCTTTTGCAGCATTTATTTCACCATGCACGTTGATGAAAATATTGAGACCAGCACGTTTTTCACAGATCAGCTAAAAAATATAAAATAAAATAAAAATATAAATTAAAAAAAAATGTGTAACTGTGACTGCTGCTAGCCCCAACTCTCCCTGGACCTTCCTTTGGTCCCCTCTGTCACAAAGTAGAGCTTACAGATGGTTCCAATAAAATGCACACACAAGCCTGCCAAATGTCCAAACGAGGGAGACACAAAATGAATATATTGGGGTTTCTGTTTTGTCAACTACTTGATTAGCAGAACTTTCAGTTCTATGCTTCCTGACCAGTTTTAGCATAAATTGTGTGTAATCAATCCTCCAACTGTCAAACCTCTGGAACATGGTGACAATGGGAAATGGCTGTGTGTAGTGTTGATCAATGCACAAGCTTTGTCCTCCACATTCCAGTCCTCAGGACTAACAGCAAAGTGACTCATAACTTCTAATCTATACACAAACTTATACAGCATGCTTAAAATATGTGTAAAATATGAATATTGTGAGCATGCATAAATACATTTACTATCCACTTCATTACATACGCCTTGCTAGTACTGTTTTGGATCCCCTTTGCCTTTAGAACTGCCCTAATTCTTCGTGGCACAGATTTAACAAGGTGATGGAAACATTCCTCAAAGATTTTGTTGACATGATAACATCACGCCGTTGCTGCAGATTTGTCGGCTGCACATCCATGATGCAAACTTCCTGTTCCACCTCATCCCAAAGATTTAGATTGAGATCTGGTGACTGCCGAGGACATTTGAGTAGTGATCTCACTGCCATGTTCAAGAAACCAGTTTGACTGGTCATAACAGGATGGTCAGCAACAACATTCAGGCTGTGGTGTTTGAATGATGCTCAGTTGTTACAAAGGGACCTAAAGTGTGCCAAGAAAACATCCCTCAGACCATTACAAACACCACCACCATTATGAACTGATGAGTAGACACTTTCATGTTGTTTATACAAAATTCTGAGCACATCTGCTTCAGGTTTCCACATTCAGAGATGCTCCTCTGCACACTTTGGTTGTAATGAGTAATTATTTAAATTACTGGTTCCCTCCTATCAGCTTCTGAGAGAACTGCCACTCACTGGATATTTTCTCTATTTCAGTTCAAACAGAAAGCTATTTTCTGTTTTAGGTAATTATTGTGTCAGCATTAAACTCCACCTAATGCCCAGCCACATGTTTAATGAGTTTCCTGTGAATATATAATAATCTTACCATCCAATAGGCAGTCAAAATGAAGACATTGCAAAAACTCTCTCTCTCTCATGAAACCATTGAGAGGAGTGGCCCAGCCTTCAGCCAGCACCTGTACCCACTGCATGTCCACCTGAGGATTAAACAGTCACATACATAAGAGAAAAGGTAAATCTATCAGAGGATACTCGGATAACAAAACGATTATCATTTAGCTTTACTTATTAAAACGCTTTGTGATATTGAGATATTCACCTTCCCAATCTGTACAGCAGGAAGTGTCTCTGCATCAGCTTTGGCCAGATCCAGTTTGTTCTCTTGAACGTACAGCTCTTTCACTTCATACGAAGCATCGACAGGAACTATATCCTGCAAAGTTTAAAATCAGGATATCAAATTAATAGGTATAAAGAAATTATTCCAAAACATCACACATAATGAAGATACTGGTAAAGGAATTTGTGCGCGCATATATATATATATATATATATATATATATATATATATATATATATATATATATATATATATATATATATATATATATATATATATATATATATATATATATATATATATGAAACAAAGTGGAGATGCATTAGCATCAACATCCACACAAATGTGATACTTTCCTGCCATCTAGTGGCTCACAGAAAAACAACAGCACTGTAATGCATTAAGTCTGAACTTATAGGCTCCAGCTTAACCTGTGATGGTGGTGTAAAAGATGAGGGAGCTAATTGGTAGAAGAAAAATAGCATCAGCACCAGATATTTCCTCTCCTCACCCTCTCCTGAAGAAGGTCAACAAGCTGCTGTATGCACTCATTCACGTTGCAGGAGTCGGTCTTCAGCACCAGCTCTGGTGCCTCTGGCTTCTCATACTCCGAGTCAATGCCAGTAAAACCTGATTACCAAAAAGAAAAAAAAAAAAAGCACAATCTGAGCTCTGTTTTGTTTTTAAATAAAATATATTTACACCTAAGCAGCAGGTTATTTTTTCCTATTTTTATATGTTTGAGATGAACACAATATGAAATACAGAGCTCCAATTTAAAATTCATACTATTAAACACATCTGTGTGATAGTTTAGTTGTCAAACAGATCGATTAACCTGATAAGCTGAATCAGATCGTTTCTTATTTCAGTACAAACAAAATGCAAAAGCAAGGAAATGAGGTAGATTGAACATATTTCACAAGCAGTAGTCAGACTGTTGAAATATGTTGCATGCTTGCTTGCCTCCTGACCTAAAGAATAGTTGAGAGCACATTTTGAGCCAACATTTTAGCTCTAAAAAGGTACATGCATGAAGTGTTTCACACCAACCATACACATAACATACAATCATACAGGCAGGTAAAAAATACAGAAATATAATATATAAATTCAAAAATTTATATCACTCAGTTAACATAAACCTCGTGAGCTACAAAAACAAGATAAACGAGTGAGCGCAAAGCTCACGCTTGGTGCAGAACTTACTTTTAAAGGAACAGTATTGTATTTTCTAAACATGTATTCTTTGTTCATTTTAAATATACTTTAAGAATTTTGTGGCGCAGTAAAACTCTGTAAAGAGTAGCATGCTAGATGTTTACTGTAAACATGTAAGTGTAGATCATAGATAATAGGTAATGATTTGTAAATAACTGGACATTAATAAGTTGAGCTTATAATAAGATGTTATACTACATTATGATATTTTATATTTTATACATTTTGGAGGTCAACTTGAAAGAAAGCCTGGTGTAAAATGTAAAAGTGAGACCAGAGGCCAAATGTGACATGATATTTGGGTGCAAATTATAATGTTATAATTACAATTCCCATATATCATTCCCTACATGCCAGTCTGTTGTCAATACAAACAATGAGAGTAAGAAACATAGTTTTCATAAATAGCTCTTTATACTATTATCATTTTGACCTTGAAGGAGAGGTCAGAGGTCAAATGTGACATGATTATTTAAATCTTTATATGGTACTTTCTGTATGTCGACAATACCAGCCACACTTGTAAGACACACAGTTTCTAAGTTATAAGTCTTTTTAAAATGTTTTCTACCAATTAATCATTAAGTGGACCTTAACTTGAATTCATTTGAATTTAATTTACCAAAATTTATTGGACTCTTGACATGACGCAGCTCTACATCTGTACAAAGTTTTTTCTGAATTCATCCAAAATATTTCAGTGCCCATGTTTGCAGACAGAAATACACATATGCAAACGCAACCAAAAAAAAAAAAAAAAACTTCCTTGGAAGTAATCATACTGTACCTGTTATCTCCCCTGCTCTTGCTCTCTTGTAAAGCCCCTTCACATCCCTCTGCTCACATACGTCCAGTGGGGCATCCACAAACACCTCAAAGAAAGGTAGCCCAGCAGCCTCATGGATCTTTCTGGCATTGAGGCGATCCTGATGGATGATAATAACATACAAAACTATGTATAAATAGGAAAGACAAAAAGTGAGAGCAAAACTTAGCTTGGTGTACTGATGATGGTGACAAATTAAGAGCCTAATTTACTGAAATACCACTGAGATCTAGGCACACTTCTCATTGTCATCATCTCTTTGTCTCATTCAGCTAACGCCTTCTTTGAGGAGCTACTCACCCTGCTGTAGGGAGAGATGAAACTGGCGATGCAGACGAGCCCTGCATCAGCAAAAAGCCGGGCCACTTCAGCAATACGTCTAATGTTCTCTTCACGGTCCTCTGGGCTGAACCCCAGGTTTTTGTTAAGCCCCTGACGGATGTTGTCCCCATCAAGTGTGTAGCAAGGGATACCATGACACACAAGGTACTCCTCCAGAGCCATGCTCACTGTGGTCTTCCCTGCACCAGACAAACCTTTACACAGAAGAAAAACAAAGGGTTAAACTAAGAAAACAATGACATCTTCATTAAGTCCAACTTAAAATCTCTACAAATAACATCTTTCAGCCTACCAGTCAGCCAAACAGTGCATCCTCTAAAGCCTCCTCTTGTGCCCACAACCTGCCCACGCTTGTTTCGGCTTACATGATGAGCTTGATAGGTGACATTAGTTGCCCGTTGCATTCCCTGAAATAATACAGATTTAATGTAAAGTCAGTGGAGTGAATACAAATTTTAAAGAAAAACTATTATTTGAATTATTTTCAACACCTTAGATTATGGGATAGGTTAATTGGAAAATCCAAATTGCCATTAGGTGTGAATGTGCGAATGAATGTGAGTGTGAATGGTTGTCTGTCCCTGTGTGTTGGCCCTGCGACAAACTGGCGACCTGTCCAGGGTGTACCCCGCCTCTCGCCCTATGACAGCTGGGATAGGCTCCAGCGCCCCCCGCGACCCTGAAAAGGATAAGCGGAAGCGAATGGATGGATGGATGGACCTTAGATTATGTCTTAGGCAACATCATTAGAAGACATAGCATAAATTTTCACTGCTATGCAGATGACACCCAGCTCGATCTGTCCATGAAGCCAGATAACACACACCAATTAGTTAAACTGCAGGAATGTCTTAAAGACATAAAGACCTGGATGGCCGCTAACTTTTTGCTTCTTAATTCAGATAAAACTGAGGTTATTGTACTCGGCCCTGAAAATCTTAAAAATATAGTGTCTAACCAGATTCTTACTCTGGATGGCATTACCTTGGCCTCCAGTAACACTGTGAGGAACCTTGGAGTCATTTTTGACCAGGACATGTCCTTCAATGCACATATTAAACAAATATGTAAGACTGCTTTCTTCCATTTGCGCAACATCTCTAAAGTTAGAAATATCCTGTCTCAGAGCGACGCTGAAAAACTAGTTCATGCATTTATTAGGGCTGAACGATTATGGAAAATAATCTAATTGCGATTTTTTTGCCCCAATATTGCGATTGCGATGCGATATGCGATTATTTTTTAAGGTCTTTGTCTTCTGTATTATTAAACAAAGACAAGCAATACATCATATAGTATGGCCAATACTATATTACATTAATTTTAAACTGTTCTTTCCTGGAAGACAGACCTCTGTTATGATGACATGAGGTGATGCATGAATTGATGACTGACATTTTTATTTAACTTCTTCAATCACAACAGTATATTTGAACATACACAATAGTTTATTTTTAGCTTACAAACATCTGAGCATAAAGTGCTGACAAGGAACCCTGGTGTAAACATTAAAATGAAAGTCAGTACAATGTGCAGATTGCAGAAATATACATAAACAAAATCAGTGGCTTTACCACACTCAGTTTTTCGACATCTGTGAACTACTAGACAGTCATTCAATTAAAAAATAATATTAAATAAATAAAAAATACACACATCTTACTGATCTCTGCAGTCAGTAACATTACACATAAAGTGCAAACATAATAGCAATTGTATAAACACACACACAAACACGCCTTTAAAATTTAAAGGCGTGAAATTGGACGGTCTAGCCTTCTGAATCAGAAGGCTAGTTCTGATTAGCGTCACCGCTGTCTCGGTGGAGTTTAATAAACTCGGCCGTCTGCTTCTTGCTATCTAAAATATAACCAGACACTGGTGTAAATTCTCGACTGTCTCATACTTCTGTTTAATAAGTTTTCTGTTTGACGTTTAGTCAGCTGTGTGAAAACCAAGGAGGAACCCACCCGGGGGATTAATAAAGTTTTATTTTATCTAATCTAATAACTTTAATCTCAGCCAAACCGATTTACTCACGAACAAACAAAACACTGAAAAAAGCCCAACAATAACATTTTTAGGTTGTCTAAGTGACTTATATATTACGTTTAACCCGAGCAGCGAAACTCCGCGGTGATCTGAAAATGATGTGCCGGGAGTTGTGCCGTTCTCGGCCGCATCAGTAACCCTCGAGCTCCCGGCTAGCTGTCGAGCTGGTGGGTAGCAGACGCCTCTGAAAACGTCGAAGCACTTTTGCAAATATGGGATATCTTGATAAACCGAGCAGATATTTGATGTTTACACAACTACTTTCTCGCCTGAAAATATTTTAAAAGTTTATTTTGTGACCCAGAAAGATTAGTATGAGTAATTTTAAAACTTAGTAGCGGCCGCCATTGCTGGAAACTGGAGTTTGGCTGGGCCGCGCTATGAATTCTGGGATATGGTAGTAATTTGGACAGCCTTCGGCGCGTCGCTGTGACGTAATCGGTCTACAAATGCGGCCTCAGGAGGATGCAGCCCATGAATTTGGACATGTCCAGAGTATAATCGCAGCCTTTGCGGTTAGAAAATTGCACTTGATCATGTCGCGATATTATCGCAAATGCGATATATCGTTCAGCCCTAGCATTTATTACTTCCAGGCTGGACTACTGTAATTCATTATTATCAGGATGTCCTAAAAACTCACTGAAAAGCCTTCAGCTAATCCAAAATGCTGCAGCAAGAGTCCTGACAGGGACTAGAAAGAGAGAGCAGATTTCTCCTGTTTTGGCTTCCCTTCATTGGCTTCCTGTTAAATCCAGAATTGAATTCAAAATCCTGCTCCTCACATACAAGGTCTTAAATAATCAAGCCCCATCTTATCTTAATGAGCTTGTAGTACCATATCACCCTATTAGAGCACTTCGCTCTCACTCTGCAGGCCTACTTGTTGTTCCTAGAGTATTTAAAAGTAGAATGGGAGGCAGAGCCTTCAGTTTTCAGGCCCCTCTTGTGTGGAACCAGCTTCCAGTTTGGATTCGGGAGACAGACACTATCTCTACTTTCAAGATTAGGCTTAAAACTTTCCTTTTTGCTAAAGCATATAGTTAGGCCTTAGTTATGCTGCAATAGACGTAGGCTGCCGGGGATTCCCATGATGCATTGAGTTTTTCCTTTCCAGCCACCTTTCTCACTCACTATGTGTTAACAGACCTCTCTGCATTGAATCATATCTGTTATTAATCTCTGTCTCTCTTCCACAGCATGTCTTTTATCCTGTCTTCCTTCTCTCACCCCAACCGGTCGCAGCAGATGGCCGCCCCTCCCTGAGCCTGGTTCTGCTGGAGGTTTCTTCCTGTTAAAAGGGAGTTTTTCCTTCCCACTGTCGCCAAAGTGCTTGCTCATAGGGGGTCATATGATTGTTGGGTTTTTCTCTGTATCTATGAAGCGCCTTGAGGCGACTTTTGTTGTGATTTGGCGCTATATAAATAAAATTGAATTGAACTGCAGAGCAGGAGGTAAGGATGATTTACATTATTAATCAATGCAAAAACTTTCCTAATTTACTAAAAATGGTGTGGTCTCAGAATCTCATCTCTGCTTTTCGTGGATGATGTGGTTCTGTTGGCTTCATCGGGTGACTGTTCTTGTTTATCCATTATTATTGTTGCCACATGTTAAGCTGCAGCTACAGGATACACACTGCTAGTACCATGCTGTGACAGCGCTGCAACAGTGTGTGACATTCAAACCAGATAAACCTGCGACACACCTCCACCTCGCTTCATTTTGTCCACATTTCCTCTCAAAACTTCTTATTTCATCTTGAATACATCAGAAATTTTTAAAGATGAAATATTCATGCTGCAATTAATTTCCCGGGTTGTCAATCAATCCAGTCCTTTTCAGCCACTTCAAATATCTCTACACGACTGTGGCATTTTATACTTGTTGCAATTTCTGCTGCCCTTTTGGCTAGAAAGAAAGGTGTTAAGATTGTTCTTTCTGGCTCAAAATAACTTTATAGCATTGATGTTTGAGACATGTTTGACAGATTATAAATTATTTGCAGATTACAGATGACAGATTATTTAGGCAATTATTTAACAATTCAGAAGCTTTAATAGAAAATTTCGGGTTGTTGTGTTTTTTTGAAATTACATTGTGTGTTCAAATGTGGAAGACGGTGATGAATGACAATACTGTGCTGCAGCGTTATGTAGCAGAGAAATTACACAAAGAAGCACAGCACAGTCTGCCTGTACCACCAAGGTAATGTTATCACACCTGGAAATGCTGTAACTCAAATCAGTCAAAGCCCCTGCATTCATTACCGGGGGTGGTAGCAGCTGATTCGTGATTACTTTTATTACCCAAAGCTTTACTCGTAAGACTAGCTTTAGCTTGCAACTAACGTGTGACAAAAGTGTCGCTAACTAGCTTACTGAGCCTGTTAGGCAGTTAGCTCAGAAGAAGCAACTTGTTTGTGGATGTGGACGGATATAATGAAACGGTGCGTTGAATTAACACATCTTGGGAGAGAGAAAAAAAACTCACCCAGCTTTCAGCAGTGTTGGTTAGCTTCTGTTTCTTGTTCGAGTTGCCGAGAGTCTCCATGCCTGGCAGCAGTCAGCAGCTAATTCAAACGGTACCTATTTAGAAAAATAACCAAAAAAAAAAGCAAATACAACACCTAACCCGGTTTATTTACTTGTAGAGGTATCTGTTCGTGGGTCAGGTGCGTCTAGCGGATGGAGGAGACCGGAGCTGAGCAGCCTATCTAGCGCAACAACCGGGAAGAGGTATTTTTCCAAGCTGCCACGTCACCATCGAAGAAGTGACGCGTTTCCTCCGTCTTTGGTTGGTTCCAGAAAAACTGACCTGGTGTCAGTTCTGCTTCGTCATCGTCTCCTTTCGCGCAATAGCTGACTCGGAGACGTAACTGATCCGCAACCTGCAAGTGTGAAAATACATAAAAAAAAACAATGTAAAAATAAATAAATAAAAGTAAATAGATGTTTTCGAGGAGTCATTTCAAATATTTATGTTTAAAAAAATAAAATAAAATCTGTAGGTTATTATTACCAACCTGGTCATGTGTGTAATTATACAAATAACAGCGCTGGCAACTGGAAAAAAAGAGGGGTTTGTAATTAAAAAGGTAAACTTAATAAAAATAGAACAGCTATTTGCAGTTGCAATCAGCTACAGGGTGGTGCGTACGCTGATTATAGGACTGCTGGTGTGATTTGAAGGGGATGCTGGGCAGGAAGCTGCTTACTGAGGCTGAATCAGTGTGAGAAATACGCGCAGCATCAGGGAGGAGCGCTCCCTCAAAAGCGAGCGGCTCTGTGGCGTAATGTAACAGACCAGACCGAGAGGAGCGGCGAGCAGACAGCAACGGGGATTTAAGGAACTGCAACTCCGGGAAGAGGCCCGAGCAAGGCAGGTATGATGCTATGAACTGTGCAACATGTGAATCTAAATACAGAGAGATCGCATTCTCATCGTTAGCCTATATGCTGGCTTAGATGTGTTTAAAAGGCTACAGTAATTGTGATGTTAACAAGCTATGTGGTGTTGGAATAAATGAATATTGCTTTAGTGATGACATTTAACTTTTCCCCCTTTTCTTGTTTACAGCTTTAGAAATGTACTGTAGGTATGACTCCTAGTAAACGTACGTGGACTGTCTCTGATGTTGTATATAGTATAGGTTTCATTTATTTGCATATATTGATGCAAAAAGTTATTTTCCGTAGATCGTTTTGCATGAGCTGGAAGGCTCCGCTTTTATATGACGATGAAACATCAGGTGACATAGGCTGCAGTGAAAAAACCAAGTCCACACAATGCAAATTAGGCGGCCTATTTTTGAAGTATACAAAGTAGTTTTGGCCTCCTTGCACCCTTGGCCTTGCTTTAATTCTATTTTTAATAATTCACTTCTCTGTTCCAAGTTGCATTAGCTTTGACTTGAAACGACAAGGCTTAATTACAGGACGTGTAATGACCTGTTGCCCCACCCAGTAGCCTTGTGTTTTAACCTAGTGTTTCAAACTGTGTGTGGGGCCACTGTGCTACACCCCAAAAGTAAACTTCAAAAAGCAGCTGTGCCGCACACATCACATGTGACAGACTGCCACCCTCTTATATATATATGGGAAGCTTGGGAGACACCCAGTCCCAAACCTGACATTACTGCCAGAATCCACCCCAAATGTGGCCAGGCAAGCCAGAAAAGTACTCTGAGGCTATTTTTACATGTGCTCTGTGGAATAGGATGTGTTATACCAGAAGTAAAACAACAATGGCTTGTTCTGTTAGTAAGAAATTAATACTTACGTGTCTCGGTGAGCAAACTGAGATGTTAAACTAGTGCTGTTTAGTAGTCGTGAGATCTATTACAGGACAGAAATGTTTCAAACATTTGCTCTGTGATTAACATTATTGGGATACCATGTTTACTAGGAGTCAGGGAGAGAGATACAGCATAGTATCACAATATTTATCTTATTGGATAAAGTAAATACTGTCAAAGCTTAGCTTTAAGGACGTTATTTGCAGTTGACAAAAGGTGATAAATCGCAATATAGGTTATTGCTATGCTCCGCATATTGCAAAATTTAAAAACAAATGGCAGTAATAAGATATCATGAGTGAAGTATTGTAAATATTAAATACTGTAGCGCCGGGTCTCTGATGATTCGCACATCTATCATCTATAGATAGATATGTACATGTTGTTAATAACTAATAGTTTACAATAACATCGTTTATTCTAAAGAAGCTTTCTTACATTTTTACAAACTTTCATTTTCCCTTCATTTTGATTGTATTTCTCTTACTTCCCAACAACAGTCATCTTAAAGTTTTTTGTACTATAAAGTAAAATCCCTACATTCCCCTGTGAGTAAGCAGTCAGCAATGGTGGGGAGGAAGAACTCCTTTTTAGCAGAAGCAAACTCAGAGAGGTGCAGCAATCTGCTGTGACAGGCTGAGGGGGAAGAGAGAAAAAAGAGGAGAAGAAATGTTCAGCACATCATTGGAAGTCCCCCAGCAGTCTTACCCTGTAAGAGCACAACTAAGGGATGGTTCAGGGTCACCTGATCCAGACTAAACTATAAACTTTGTCAAGACTTTTTAAAGGCTAGTTTAAGAAGTAGAGAGGGTGTCTATCTACCCTATCTGAACCCATTTGACATTTACTTTACTTATTCTCTCTTACTTGATGTTACACATTTCAGCAACAGAGAACTCAGTTATTTTTACTTTATTATTTTTAGTTAAATTAATTTAGCTAATAAGAGTTTATGTCACACATTTTGTTACTTCACACATTATGAATTTGTATATTGACCGTTGCAAAGCGAGTTTGTTTGGGGGCACAGATACTTCTGAGGCTGAAGAAGCCCAGTTACCCATTAATGCATCAATACTTACAATCAGATAAATATTAATATTAATAATTAACAATTTGGGACCATTTATCTGGAACAGCAAAGACTTGAGATATGAGAGTGAGTAAATACTTAAAGAGTATTTAAACATTAATTCCGTTTGCTCATAATATTTATCTGGTTTTATCTAGGCATGATGTTGAAGGCAGTATTTCTTTTACTTCCAGTATTGAATTTTTACTCTGAGTCTGTAGTATTTCTACTCTTTTTAAAGAGCAATGAATTATTGCTATTCCAGCTACCAGTACTAACTTATATTAATATTAATTATTGTTGTAGTGTCATTATTGTTGTTTTTGTTTCCATTATACATCAGCAAATACCTTGGGAGTTTCATCAATAAGGGAAACTGGTATAAAAATAAAAACAAATAAAATATGTAGAGTTTGCTGTAGATACCCCCGTGTGAATGATTAGCTTTTTTTCCCATCATTGCAAGCCTATCTGGACATTTCTTTTTTATCATAGATTACTACTACACACAGATTATTACAAAATCTCAACTATATGAGATACTTCAGTAAAGCTAAAACTCCAGAAATGCTTTACTTCTGAACACAGAGAAGCGTTTTAGTAACTTCATAACATAAAGTTAACTCCCTGGTCTCGTCCCTTCCTACAAGGCAGGGCCGCCGCTTTCCTTTATTGAAGGCTAGCTACATGATGCACAGACAGAAATGATTGGACAACAAGGCAAGCATATCATTATGACGGGCCCAAAATGGAGTTGAAAGCCTGGTTCCCCTGGAGTAAAATACAGCCTTTGAGACAACTGAGTGACTTGTCTTGAAATAGCTTGGGTGAGTACTGGCGGCCAAGTTATCCATCATGGCTTGTGACCATGTGGAATAGTTTTTTGATGCCAGGTTTCCATCACCACCCATCCCATGAGTGTTCTGGTGCTCTGGCCAGTGGGAAAATACTGTCCTTGGCACACTGGGGAGGGAAGGGGACAGGAAAACGGGTCCGCTGACACCCGTGTGCAGTGTATATAGTGCAATCGTCTAGGAAACAGAAAACCACATAAAAACATGTGTCACAGATAACAGCCCCCCTTTCATTCTTATAACAAACAAACAAACAAATAACAACAACAACAGCATTTAATATGTGTTTACATTGTTGTTTATTGACACCTGAGACTGCTTTAAACTAGAATGAATGAATAGTTCCTTAGGGTTTGTGCTCAACCACACTGCCTCTAAATGATACAGTGAATCACGTCTTGCATTATACCAAACCAAAAGATACATAAAGCCTTGTCACTAACATTACGATGGTCTTATAATGTTTGCTTTGTCGTGTTGACCTTGTCCAGAGTCTACATTTTCATTTCATTTCATTTTCATTTTTCATTTATTTATTTATTTCACACTTGGTACAACAGATCAAACAAACCAACCACACTTTCTATCAACAAAGCACTACAACCATGTGTGAAAAGGAGCAGGAAGAAGAAAATATTCTTATTAAACCCTGCCCCCTATCTACAATCCAACTTATATTACAAGTGGGCACCAAAAATCAGGGAACAAACTAATATTAACATTTCTCTCCGGTCCTAACCCAAACCAAACAACAAATTTACAATCAGAATATACCACTCCACATAGTAACAAGGAGAAAAATAAAATTAAATAAATAAAACAAAAAATTATAAAGTTGCAGGTTATTTTTAGTGCAGTGTTTAGTGAATATTACCAGACAGGCTAAAGGCTAAAGGTAGAGCTCACTTTACTTAGAAAATAAATGCAAGAAAGAGAGGACAAGGGAGGTAATGACTGATTGGGGGAAATTATAGTACTACTGTGGATAATTAACTTTACATGTAAAGTTCAATATAGTTTACCCATCCGCAGGAGCGATGATCGAGTCTCCTTGACCTCTCAGCAACTTTTAATCATCATTAGTTTGTGCAGTACAACCAGCCAAAGACAATGAAACTTATAACTTCCTTTCTGTACTTCACACATTACAATATCATGTGAAGTGTGACAGATCGTGAGCCAGATGAGTCAGTGTCTTTGACATTCTGGCTTCAATCAGACGGTGAATTCATACATCGCGTGTCGCTAATGTGACTTGGTTATTTAAAAGTGAAAAATGCCGTTAAATGATTAAAAACACATTTAATGTTAATCCAGGACGATGACCACAGACTAAACTCGGTAGTTTGCATAACTGTGATGGACTCTGGACTCTTGTATTTGTGGACGCTGCTATCTTAGGTCCTGGGTAGCAGCCGAAATATTGTGAGGGAGAAAGAGACGGAACTGAAAGAATTCCAAGCTGAAATATATGGGATCATTTTTTAAGAACCAAAGATGGTGGAAAAATGTGACTTCCAGAGGGTGAAAGTTTTTTCAAGACATGCTGTTTTATGTTCCAGTTAACCACTGAAATGACAGTAAATTTAGCTGTAAGTGAATAACTGTGTTTAAACTTTCAATTTGGATGCTTTGTTTTAATAGAGCTTACTTCTAGCAGCACTTTAATCCTTTGAATGTAAGAAAATGATGTTCTTTACTGGGACTTGCCAAATTCCACATTTATGCTAGCTTTACACCAGCTAAGGGCTGGAAAGCAGCTGTGATAGGTCAGGTAACATCTGCTTTTATAGAGCAGCATCCAGTTGGCTAAATCCACAAAGAGAAGTAAAGTTTAGAATCACCAGTAGCAGGTGAGCTGACCAAAGCCTGTCCATGAAGATCACAAATCTACTGGAGCTCATAATACAGATTTTTATGTGACTTATTTGTGCTGCACAGCAACACCAGAATTTAGGGTCCCCCCAACCTCCAACTGTTAAATCCCACTATAACCCTTTATTATAAACCATTAAAGCCTGTTAGACTTTGTGTTCTTCAGACCTCCATCAGTTACATAACACAGACTGAATCCTGTGTGGGTTAGTCAGAGGGCATTCTGCTCTAATGCTTTCTCTCCAGCAGTAATGTTTTCCTCAAAATTGATCCGAGGAAACTGATACTTTGGGTAGGCCTCCTGTATCCAGCCACGCTCTATTTCTATCCCATGTTTTATCCTACTGATAGGTTTCTAAGTAAACATAACATCATGTATGTATCCCAGATGACTTTTATTGTGATGCATTTCAGGGCTGATTGCAATAACCTCCACGTCCATTAAAGGAGCTGTTACCTTTTGGATGTCAAAGGATGAAAATGATCAGTGCTGTAGTGTACTCTCACAGTCATTAAGTGAAAATAGCCCAACAACAAACACTTCACTAACTCTTCTCCAGTTTTGCAAACAACAAGGTAATGTTTGACCATACACTGACTGGAATGACCATAGCAGTTGCTCGCTGAGAAAAAAAAAATCTACAGCAGTGTAATGGAAAGACTTTAGAAGTACTAAAAAAAAAAGGATGATTGAATGTCCAAACAGAAAACTGCCTGAGTGCTTCTGGTGAATGTCCAATAAATGGAAAGTATAACTCGCAGCATTAACTCATACAACCACATTTGGCTTTGTGTCACAAACTCCAAAATAGCTTTTCAAGATTAAAATGGACGTTTTATCCAGTGGAATCCAAGACTTTGTGTCAATAAAACATTCATGTCTTCATTGATTACTCCTAAAATAAGGAAGAGCAAAAATAAACGTAAACCCGAGTGTTTTCCAGCTCTCGTTACTTGTTTGTACTTTTCTGTCTTGTACAAATGACAGTTGCACACGCTTTCCGAACCTAACCGCTTGTCAGTGTAATCCTTTTGTTTTCTCTCATCACAGCTATAAAGCCTCAGCCCAGAGCCACATTGTCTGTGCATGGACAGTGCAGGCACCCATGGCATCACAGGAGCTCGTGGATGCGAGAGACTCAGCCGCTGATAATACGAACCCAGGAATGGAGGGTGCCGCGGTGCCCAACGGCGGTAAAACTTGCCCCGTCCATGCAGCGGGTGGAGAGGATACAAAGAGGAGCTTTCGGAAAGGCATAGGCAGGCATAATGATTACGTGAAGATCTCCCTGCCGGAGTCCAAGGTCAATCGTCTGCCTATGGAGTGGTGGAAGACAATAATCGCTTTCTTTTATGCTGGTTTTAATTTGGTCCTGACAACAGTTGTAATCACAGTGGTCCACGAGAGGGTTCCACCCAAAGAAAGCAGCCCGCCCCTCCCTGATAAGTTCTTTGACTATGTTGACAGAGTCAAGTGGGCATTTACAGTAACAGAGATCAATGGGATGGTGCTGCTGACCATTTGGTTGATACAGCTGTTCTTCTTTAGATACAAGTAAGAACCAACAGCATTAACTGTATGTTGTTTTCTTTTATTTGTTTTCTCTTTTCAATTTGTTCACGATTGCTGTGTATACTGTATGTGACAACCAACCCTTGAAACTTGCCAGTGATCTGCACGTCTGCATGTGTGATGAACTCAGGAAGTTCATCAGATTACTGAGCCTTCTGATCAAATCAAAATCATTTTCCGGCCGTTTCAACACTGGAGTTTCCTCTTGTATGGCTGTTCATTTAGAAAGCAGTCTTTGTGATTTAAAACTGAGTACAGGCTAAGTACCAGGCTATAATCATTTTAATCCAGCTGAAAAATGATGAATTTACATCATGTAGTCTTCTACATGAAATTACTTGTGGGAACTAAGACATAATTAAATTGACAGTGCAAGTAAAATCACAAGTTTTACCGTCACGGCTTAACCTCAGTTCAATTGGCTGAACAGGAGCTATCATATTTGATGCGTTGATTGATCATACGGAGTTAAATTGCCTCCAGTCATTAGCATTTTGTATACTTTGATAGATTTTTCATTTTTTATCAAAGAAGTTTACCTTTTCACAATTAATACCAGTGACTGTAAAAACTGTATGTATCAGGCAGACGCCATCATTTATACCTCTGTGTCACACTCTCTTCTTGTAGGTCAATAGCATGTAGACGGTTCTTCTTCCTCATTGGCACCCTGTATTTGTACCGCTGTGTCACTATGTATATTACCACCTTGCCTGTACCTGGCATGCACATGACCTGCGCTCCGAAGGTAAGAAGCATGCAAGCATCAGAGTGTTACTCGTCATTTCTCGCCTGTGCACTCTGATGCACTCTGGGACTAGTTGTCTTGCACAGCCACTCTGGAAAAGCAGCTATAAAAAAAAGAAGTCATTTTAGGTTTTTATTGCCTTGAGACATCAACAATACTGAGGTGCATTAGTGTCTGAACAAAAACATCTGCTCCTGGCAGTTGTTTTGGTTGGATACTGCAAAAAGGTTTGCAGGTTAGACAATTTAGTAGTTGTTCTTTTCCTAAGAATTGGGAATGTTGTGGATTGAGGGTCAAAGCTGTCAGCTGTCTTTAGGAAGGGAAACATCCTGCATAATTTGAGCAGCAGGTCTAACAGAAAAATCTAATTTACATTTATTTAGGTGTGGTTGTTGGTACTTCCTGGCTTGTGTAGCCACTAGGTAACAAAAGCTCAACACTGCGATTAGCATCGTGGAGCACTTCTGTTGTGTTTTGTACGTGTTTTGGAGTTTTTACGTGCTTCGGAGTTTTTACGTGTTTTGGAGTTTTTACGTGTTTTGGAGTTTTTACGTGTTTTGGAGTTCGTACGTGTTTTGGAGTTTGTATGTGCTTTGTCTCTAGGGGCCACCGTAAATATACTTCTATTTATTCACTCCACATAAAATGTAAAAAATATATCACATAATATAAAAACCAACTTTTTACATTTCAACTTTTAACTATTTACATTTTCAGCTTTTTTGGGAGAATTTATCCAATATTTTATCTATCAGAAAATATACACTCATTGTTAACTTTGTTGGGTACACCTAGCTAGGATCAGGTTGGACCCTGTTTTGCCTTTAGAACGGGCTTAGCTCTTCGAGGCACATATTCAACTGGAAACATTTCTCACAATTTTTCATCCACATGGACTAGATAACCTCACACAGATGCTGCAGATTTGTGAATCTTGTGTCCCACCACATCCCAAAGGTACTCTGCTGGATTGAGATCTGGTGACTGTGGAGCATGGTTGAGTGTAGTGAACTCACTATCACGTTCAAGAGATCAGTTTAAACGCCAAATTCTGAACTAACTGTCTGAGAAATTTAGACTTACAGACCAGGCAAGATTTTTCCAATCTTCCGTAGTCTCAGTTTCCTGTTGTTACGAACAGGATGATCTACAGCACTACGAGAACAATGGTCTTTAGTGCAGTAGCCAATGAAGTTGTAGCGCATTCGGAGATGCTCATTTGCAGTCTTTGGTTGTAGAAGGCGGTTATTTAAGTTGCTATTAGCTAGAAGCAGTCTGGTCATTCTTCTCTGACCCCTGGCATCAACAAGGCATTTTCAAAAAAATCCTATAGATAGTTGTGTGGAAAAGTTCCAGTGGGTCAGAAATTTCTAAAATACTCAGACCATGCCATTTGGTCCTATCAACCATATCATTTAATCACCTTTCTTCCCTATTCTGATGCTCAGTTTGAACTTCAGCAGGTTATCTTAATCATGTATACATGTCTAAATGCACTGGGTTGCCTCTATTTGATTAGAAGATTATACATGGGTGTTAATGAGGAATTTAACATGTGTACCTAACATAGTGAATGGTGAACATATATTAATACTAATAATAACTCTCTTTTTCTAGGTTCTCAAATGTGAAGATTAGCTTATTTTTCCATTTCACATTTATTCTGTAGTGAAAATAATTCCTCTGTCTCAATATTACCTCTGATCCTGTGTTTATCTCTCTCGTTACATCATCAGCTTCACGGAGACGCCCATGCGAAAATTCAACGAGTCCTGCGGCTGATTTCAGGTGGAGGGCTTTCCATTACAAACTCCCATCTCCTGTGTGGAGACTTTCTTTACAGTGGGCACACTGTGATGCTCACGCTCACCTATTTGTTCATTAAGGAGTGTAAGTACTCAAAGTAATGCTTGTTTGCTTCCGTGTGTGGGAGAATTTATGGGATTTCTCTATGAATAATACATGAACTACATTGGACTCATTCAGCTTTTATGAAATAGAGCGCTTTCTTAGCAGGAGCTAACAGGCTACATATAACTGACAGTTGCTGATTTGTTGCTTGCTTTAGTGTTTTATTAAAAAGTTTGACCACAAAAACAATCAGTATATGTTTTATTTTAAACCCGTGTATTTCTGGATATGTACTGTATTGGTAACTAAAGGTTGATAAAAATGTGTTTGGCCAAAAAAAAAAAAAAAAAGGGGGGGGGGGGGGGGGGGAGTCAAATGTTTCAAAATAGCATGTGTCTTAGTTTTTACTGTTACTAAGATTTTACTTATGGAAGCAAAATAAATAAAGTCAGAATTTTAGCAGGACAATGAAGAAGCTGTTCTGAGATTAAAGTCACAAGAAAAAACTGCAACCATACTTTTCAGCACTTTGCAAGAGCAGATCAACATCATTACATTCAAAGACATTAGTGAGGAGGTGCAACAGTATACTAGATGTAAACAGTGGTATCTTGGCATTTGTCCATTGCAATTTGCTTCCTAATGAACAAAAAGCTACCATGTCATCCATCTCAGTATATTATTCTGAATAGTAATCTCTCTTCAGGCTCTGGATGTGTATGATAATATGGTGATTCTGGTATAAAGGCCCGTTATTTCATTCTACTGTAAGCAAAATATGCAACATGCTGTATCTTTGTGGTGTGATGATGTTAATTCAGCCTTGCAAAATGAAGCAAAGATGTTCTTTGGTGGGAGGAAAACAAAAGCTTCTCCCAAGTTAATTGCTTTAAATTCACGGAATATGAGAGATCTTTTTAACCGAATACTATCCATCACCCTTGGCTCTCTAATGTTTTCCTACATTATCTTTGATAAGACTTCAGTAAATTGAAAAAACAACATTTTACAAATAAATACTGACAGCAATCTTGTCTTTCCTGCTTCCCCCGAAGACTCGCCGCGGTCCTTTTGGTGGTACCATCTCGTTTGCTGGCTCCTGAGTGCTGTGGGCGTGGTGTGCATCTTGGTGGCTCATGAGCACTACAGTGTGGATGTGGTCGTGGCATATTTTATCACCTCCCGTCTGTTCTGGTGGTACCACACCATGGCTAACTTACAGGTTTGATCAAAAGACACAGGACTCCTCAAGCATGGAGGACTGTTTTCCTAATGGCACTGGGTCCACTTTGTTGTGGGGGGCAGTGGGGAGCTATTAGTTATTACTGCTTTTGTTTATAGGAAATGATATATATTATTATATATGCTTACAATTCCTCAAGTATTTTTAAACTGTGCCAAAAGCATCTGGGTGTAATTCTATGTCATTGCACCATTACAATGATACATTACACCCTCTAATGGACAAATTTTAAGCACTGTTGATGGAATTGATTAATATGCTTGGCACACTGACCACAATTTATTGTTGTTGTTTGGCTCAAGCATTATGCTTTCTCCCTTCAGGTCCTTCATTCATTATATATATATATATATATATATATATATATATATATATATATATATATATATATATATATATATATATATATATTTTATATATATATATATATATATATATATATATATATATATAAATTTTAAAATGGAAATTTCAAGTTACTTTTCTCAAAATTTTGAGTTAATAACCTGAAATTTCGAGTTAAGAAGTCGAAATGTTGAGAAAATAACTCAACATTTCGAGAAAGTAACTTGAAATTTCGAGTTATGGATCCTTTTTTTTTGTGGCGGAAACGGGCTTCATAGACATCAGACAATCTTCTGTCACAGACATTTGGGTGACATAATGATGTTACTCTAATGTGAACTTTTTTTCGGTCTTCTCTTCAGACCCTGAAGTGCTCACCCAATAACTACCTCACCAACACCTGGTGGAACCCACTCTTTAACTTCTTGGAGAGGAACGTCCAGACCGCAGTGCCGTGTTCATACAGTTGGCCCATAGCCTGGCCTCCTTCCTGCCTGAAGAATCCCTGTAAGAAGTACTCCATGGTACAGAGCACACGAGAGGAGTAATATGACCCGGATATGGCAGCAGTGTTGCTCGATAATCCACCGAGGTGGTATTCATTCATCAAAGTCTTGCCTACTGGGCAGAAACATTGATACCAAATGTGTAGATACGAGTATGTCTAAGAAGATAATCATACCATCTCTGTTTGTTGTCACTGTGATTTATTTATAAGTTCAAGTCCTGTAAGTTGGTTTTTTTTTTTCCGTAAATGATAAAGTTGATTTTGCTCCTGGTCAATTTCTTTTGATAAATGGACAGTTTTTATGATGCCTACTTGCAGTTTTGTTGCAGTATTTCATTTGGTATATGTACATTTTGTCAGGGTTTCTCTCATTGTGATATTAATGTGCTCAAGTCACAAGGTGCCTTAGTTTGTTAAATGTCTATAGGTGTACCAAAGCTGCCATTATCAGTCTAGGTATATTTGGGGTTTTTTTTTTCTCTATTATTATTAATTTTGTATTAATTTAAGTAGCACTGACTGTGTATCCCAGCTGTAGTCTTATCATTGTAACTTTGTATTAAAATGTACCCTTACCAAAGCATAAGAGTGTTGCTTTTATTTCACTGAACACTTCATCAGAGGAGATTGTTTAAAAACTCCAGGTTAACAGAAAATACTTCCTCTGGGCACATGGTAATTAAATCAAATCCACATTAAAAACAAAAACTCTCTTGTTTTTGCAAACATGAAAAATTTGAAATTCAACTTTCTGACTGATGAAAAATTAAAAAGAAATAAAATTTTTACTGTCAGACAAAGGCTGCTACGGAGCCCCGCAGGGGACATGGGAGAGAAAAAAATTAGGGAGAAAAAAAAAAATTAAGACAGACTTTTAGCCGCATTCTTCGGAGGCCGCCAGCTCGAAGCCGACCGGGAGGTCGAGGCACGATGTGCCGGGAAAGCGGTGTTCCTCCCGGCTGTAGTAGGTCTCGACCTCCCGTTAGCTTCAAGCTAGTGGGTGTCAGATCTCCAAAAACATCGGAGCACTTTTGCAAATATGTGTTGTCTTGTAAACCGAGCAGGTATCTGACGTTTACACAACTACATTCACGCCTCAAAATATCTTAAAAGTGTATTTTGTGACCCAGAAAGAGTAATATTACAACTAAGTAGCTGCCGCCATTGTTGGAGTTTTGCGAGATCTCGCAAAAGTCCGTCTTAATTTTTTTTTTCTCCCTAATTTTTTTTTCTCCCATGTCCCCTGCGGGGCTCCGTAGGCTGCTAATACTTAAGTACATGTTGTGTTTTTATTTAAAAAAAAATTTTTTTTTAAATAAATTTGAATTACAAGAATTACTTTTTTTACTTTTCATGATGAGGTAGTGTGTGTAGAATCTTGAGGTGGAAAATGAATTGAACTCACTATGGCATATGGCTGAAATATGAGACTATCTGGAGCTACTTTCTAGATGCCTTGCATATAAGTGTTGACAGCGCAGCTCTTTGTATACATTTGATTTACTTGCCAAAAAAGTGAAAAAGTATTTTTTTCTTTTTTTTTTCAAGTAAAATAAAATGAAAAATAAAGCCTCAAAATGGATAAAACCGAGAATTGTGCCACTGCCAAACCTGGAAGACAGAATTAATGGCTCTAAAGGCCAATGACCGCTGGCCGCCAATCAAAATAGGAGGAAGCACTGTCAGCCAATAGGAAGCCAGTAGCGGTACCACGTTGTTCTTGGCCTGCCACAACAACACAGGAAGAGCGTGAGCGTCTGTCTGTAAAACAAATAAATAGCAGCTTCGTGGTGTCCGAGTGCTCAGTCCTGGACATGTATTATCAACTAACAGCTTTGAGTTAATTTGAACGCTGACGTCATGATTTCGCTCTCAGGCCTGAACGACTCCTTGCTGTTAAACGCAAACGTTGCGGCTTTAATAATAATCGCGTTGGCGCTGGTTGCTCTTTATCAAAAACAGCGGAATTTAAGATATAAAAACATTCCGCCAGGTCCGAAGCCATGGCCAGTGGTCGGAAACTTCGGCGGCTTTCTCGTACCCTCTGGTATCCTCAGGAAACGGATCATAAACCCCACTGACGGTCTGGCAGAATTGGCTAAAGTTTATGGTAACATATACAGCCTTTTTGTAGGGAGTCAACTTATCGTGGTGCTCAATGGCTATGAAGCGGTCAGGGATGCCCTCTCAAACCATCCGGAGGTGTTCTCCGACAGGCCAGACATCCCTACCGTCACTATCCTGACTAAACGCAAAGGTAAGCAAGTTCTTGTATTAAATTAAGCAACTGTTATTGTAGGTTATCGGTTGAATAAGGCTATAACCGTGTAATAATAACCCATAAAAAATCTAGTAATCGGATAAGCGTTAGAATAGAGAGGTTTCACTGCCTTTGGTTAGTGTAATAAAAGTTTTTGTTTTTTGTTTGTTTTTCTTGACAGCTGGTACAGTGTTGGAAAGCCTCACTGTCACATTCATATGTGTATGTAAACTTCTGAGCACAACTGTAATGTCTCCCCCTCAGTGTTATTACATTATGCCTAACAAAAAGTAATTACACACTGTGAGATTGAGTGCTAGTTGCTTTATTCATAAAATTATAGAATATAGCTGATCAGTTGTCTTCAAATTGAAGTTTCTCTTTAACCTTTAGGATTCACTGGAAGTATATTGCATTTACTGCAAATCTACAATTAATATGCATGAATGCACATTTGAACTTGATAAGCCTGTAACTTAAACAGGCTCTATTTACCACATTAAATTCTCCAAGCGGGATTGAGGGTCAGTCTAAACAGTAGATTTGATAGTCTCCTCCATAACTTACGAGATGTAAGTTTTTAGGTATTCTACAATTTTAAGAGTCTAGTTAAGTAGCCAAAATAACAATGACATACACGCTGACATAAGCTGTCCTTTTTTTCCTGGTATAACTGAACTTCAGGGATCGTCTTTGCACCTTACGGGTCAGTATGGCGAAAGCAGCGCAAGTTCTGCCACACCACACTCCGCAGCTTTGGTCTGGGGAAGCTAAGTCTAGAGCCTTGCATTAAGGAAGGCCTTGCTACAATCAAAACAGAGCTGCTGCGGCTGAATGAGGAGTGTGGTGGCGCTGGTGTGGACCCGAGTCCACTAATTGGCAACGCTGTGTCAAACATCATCTGCACACTGATCCTGGGTCAGCGCTTCCACCACGAGGATCGCGAGTTCCGCACCATGCTGGACCTGATGGCGCGAGGACTGGAGATCTGCATGAACAGCCCAGCAGTCCTCATCAACGTTTTCCCGCTGCTCTACTGGTTGCCTTTTGGAGTTTTCAGAGAGTTGCGTCAGGTGGAAAGAGACATCACCGTGTTTCTTAAGAGGATTATTACAAAGCACCGCGCAACACTAGATGCCGACAATCCAAGGGATCTCACAGACATGTACTTGATGGAGATGCTGGCCCAGCAAGATGCTAGAGAGGAGGACAGCAGCTTCACAGAGGATTATCTCTTTTATATCATAGGAGACCTCTTCATTGCTGGCACTGACACCACCACCAATTCGGTTTTGTGGACTCTGCTTTATATGGTCATATACCCTGATATCCAAGGTAAAAATGGCAGCAATCAGTAAAGTCCATCCTTTGCAAAGTGCATGTGTTTGTGAAATCAAATCATTTCATTTGGACTCCACAGCAGTTTTGGGAAAATCACATTTAGTGTCAGAAATACCACTTTAAGTGTGATTTCACTGATTTGAAACAAGTGGATTTTGATAAATGACAGTGGCAACATATGTAAGTATTGTGACTAAATTTTAGGTTGCCAAACAAACTTTTATGTGGGGGGAATTGGGAATCTTCTGCGGGAACCCACGTCTGGGACGCTTTTTGGTTTCAATACATGAACATGTCTGGCCTCCTTGTGTATTTAACCACTTCTCCAATTGTTGCACGTGCACATAGATTGGCACATGAAAATATGCATTTACTGCTGCATTTTACTTCAAGTTCAAGTTCTAATAAGACCGTTTTTTTTCCTGGTTTGATGTGATGTGGACTTCATCCTTAATCCTCCCTTTCTCCTGCTGTGTTGATTCAAGACAAGGTCCATGCAGAGATTGATGAAGTAGTGGGCAAAGATCGGGTGCCGTCTCTGACTGATAAGGGAAGTTTGCCTTTTACTGAAGCCACCATTATGGAAGTGCAGAGAATGACTGTGGCAGTTCCCCTGGCTATTCCTCACATGGCCTCACAAACAACAGGTAAACAGTAACTGTGACCCTTAATCTCCACATAACCTTCATACAGATCTGCACATAACTGTTCAAGCACCCTGGATCCACCCTAGCAGATGCCTGTTGCCAAATTTGTCTAATTCCCAAGCTCTAAACAAAGTGTTCTTCTTTTCTTTTTCAGAGTTTAGAGGCTACACTATTCCTAAAGGGACTGTCATTTTGCCCAACCTGTGGTCTGTCCATAGAGATCCCACTGTGTGGGATGATGCAGACAGTTTTAACCCAGAACGCTTCTTGGACAATGAGGGAAAGCTGCTCAGGAAAGAGTGCTTCATACCATTTGGGATTGGTATGCCTTCTTACTTATATGATCCATATGAGTGAAACATAAACACTGATCCATAAATTTGATTTCACTGTTGTGTCTCAGGTCGCAGGGTATGCATGGGTGAACAGCTGGCAAAGATGGAGCTGTTTCTGACGGTCACCAGCTTACTGCAGGCCTTCAAATTCAGGCTCCCAGAGGGAAAGCGTCCACCTCCCCTGCACGGACGGTTCGGACTGACACTAGCACCTTGCCCATTCACTGTGTGCGTGACTGCTCGCAACAGTGAAACTGACGTCCTGTAACAAGGAAACTCTGATGAAGGACTTCACAAAAAGTTGAAAATATTTTGATCTTATTCTCCTGGAGAGATCTAAATATATAGGAAGTTTATAGACACATTTTTTTATTAGAGAAGGGTGCTCCTGTTTGACTGAAATCCCAGATAATTTATTTTTTCATTACCATCTGGATTATGTGGATGATTTAAGCTGTTGCTGAGTGAACAGAAATTTGAAAAGTAATAACTGATATTGAGACTGCAGTACTAAGTGATGGCTTATCTCATGTAAAAAAAATATTTAAATAAGGTCAGTGTTGCGAGATGACTCTAATTTTAAAAGTCATAAGATAATAACTGTATTAATATTTATCCTTTTATTGCATGATTTGCTTTGCATCATAGAAATTAGCAAGCATAAAGCAATGTGCAAAAGTCTTGAGCCACCCCCCATTTCATTATATTTTGGTAGGGAAATGAATGCAAAGATTTAATTAGAGGTGTAAAAAGAAAGTACATGGAACAGCTGTTTATATGTAAAAATGTAATATGTACAATTCTAGCATCCTTGAAAGTCAATAATTGACAGGACCACATTTATTCTTCAACACAGTCTGAACTCTTAGGCAGCTTTCTTGTTATTTCTTTAAGTAGTCTTCACCAGTCTTCTCCAGGCTCCTTGAACGACATCCAGAGCTCTTCTTTGGATGTTTTTGCCTTTTGTTCCATTCTCTGTAAAGTTGTACATCTCTTTTGACAACCTCATATTGGTGATGGTTTGAACTAATTATTTCAAATTTGTTACCACTGATTTTCGGTCCAGTTCTTGTGTGATTTGGCATACGTGAGCCTATTTCCTTTGTTTCTATTTCATAAGAATGGCTTCTCGACAACCAGCTTTCCACTGACAACATTTCTGATGAAACTATGGCAAACAGTGGATGAAATATGATGTGCCGCATCCATCTCTCCTGTGTCAGGTCTTAGCTGCATTTGTTTCCTGTTTCTTAAAAACATGACTTTCAGATACTATTCATCAGATGTTTTTAGACCTGCTGCTTTATTTGTTTGTTTGTCCTCAGCGTGTTCATTTTCCTTATTTATTTATTTTTAAGAATACACTGCACGCCATGCTACGATATGTCAAGTTTTAAGCTAATGGCTCTTTGGGAATCACCTTAGTGATGGAAAATACTATTTCTAATGTCTGTCAAACTCTTTTACCTTTTCCATTTTTCATAGATTCAGCTAAAGAAATGGGAAAAAAATATGTATTGTTACTAACAGTGCCTAAACTTAGGAGAGAACCAATTTAAAATGTATTTTTAATAAGTCGTCTATTACATGTAGCTATAACACTGGTTCATTGAATAAGTTAGATGCTGTTTTTTTTTTTTTTTATCATTTAATGATACATAGGTGAGTGTTAGGTGGCTTAACAAAAATAGAAAAACACACACACATTCCACTGAAAAAGGTCGGGTATAAGGACTGTTTGTTCGACAACCACAAACTCTGGACTCAGGAAAACACAATGTGAGAGTTCATTACATATTAAATTGCTAGCTGGTGCCTTCTTCTTCGTTTGCATAAATTGAGAAATTTAACCCATAAACTGATAAACAACATGTAGAAATTAAGAATGAATGATATAGACCGAGATCGTTTCTAATGTAATCAAACCCAGAAGATGGCAGTAGTACAACTCCACGATTGCAAGCGGAACCGGCTGTGATCACGTGACCGCCAGCACTTCCGCTTGCCGCACATCTCTTTGGAAGGATGCGTTAACACAGTCGCCATATTAGTCAGGGACAATTGCTATTACTGATTAACACAATATAATTTTCAATATTTGTTTTCTGACATAGCTTTAATTAAAATACACAATTTATTTTTATGGCATAATGCAGCTTTAAACTGAGGCACGTTTCCACCAAGAAAACATCCCTATTTTTTTTTTATCTTGAATTAATATAGTTGAAATTTAAGTCAAAAGTTTAAAAATTTACTAAATTTTCGATTTACAAAGTTCCTTGGAATTACAGGGTCTCTAGCTAGTTGAATAGGATACCTAATTCGAAATCCACAGTCTGACCCCGGAGCAAGATGGCGGCGGTGCAGACGGATCTCACTAGTCCAGCTAGGGGGCTCCTGTGCACTGATATTAGTGTGTCCTTCACTTTGGACCCGAGCGGACACCGGTCAACATGGCTTTCGCAGCTTCTCAGATCGTCAGAGGCTTCTCGTCTTCAGCTGTCCGAAATGTTGTTATTAAAAATGTAACGATCATCGGAGGTGGACAGATGGGTGCTGGGATTGCACAAGTGAGTAAGCGAAAAAGGAGCAGTCTGGCCCGTGTTTAGCTAAGCTGCTAGCTAATTTCAATGGGTTAAGGCCAATTTGGCTGTCTGCGTTATACGTACGTCATATTCGCATAGTGGCACTGTGCAGGTTGTCTAGCACTAGTTATTCAAAACTTGTTATTGTCCTCTTTTATCGCCACTTACGCTTACAGGACACTAGTGCATGCAGAGTAAACACACCGCTTTGAATTTCAGTTTGTTGAAAATATAAAAATCAAAGTGGACTTTGACTCTGTGCATTAGAGTTTTTTGCATTCTCTCATGTTTACTCTTAGCTGTGCTGTAAACACAACATCCTGCTTACGTGGAGTTATATAGCTTGAAATAAGGTACTGGGCTCAGAGCCACCTCTTGGCAAGATTGTTCATGAACTGTTTAGACAGATGCAACTTGGTGGAGAGCATGCAAAGACCCTGTTACGTTTTTGTTTGATCACTTTTCTTTTAGATTCTGTTTATGTAATTTGGTGATAGTTTTCCGGGATTTTTCATTTTTATGTTACACATCAAGGTCAGTAAAGTTACCATATAAAGGATCCTGGTGGCCATTAAGTGAACTTTATATTTGGGTGTAGTTGGCAGGTGTTCAAGTATGTCTGCCTAGCCTAGTCAAACTAACCCACAAAGAGTTTGAATGTGTCGGATTCAACCAAAACCGATCCCCCACTGGTGGCTGCGTTTGGAACAATCTTGAAATATTTTCTTTCTTTAAGGTTGCCGCATCAACGGGCCACTCTGTGACACTGGTGGACACGTCTGACGACATCCTCAAAAAGTCCATCAAATTAATTGAAGGGAGCCTTAAACGAGTGGCGAAGAAGAAGTTTTCCGATAAGCCAGAAGTGAGAGGCTGTAAATTTACTGACAAAATGAGCAGCAATATCAGCCACACCATGAAATTTGAGCAGTTTCTTAAAAATGTTGTTTGGTTTGTTTCAGGCAGGTGAAGAGTTCATCAAGAAAATTGTGCAGAAGCTGTCGACCTCGACAGATGCTGAATCTGCCGTTCAGGGCTCGGATCTTGTGGTGGAGGCCATTGTTGAAAATCTAAAGATCAAGCAGGATCTTTTCAGTAGGCTCGACAAGTTGGCACCATCGTAAGCTCTCCTTCAGTTCTGTTTATTTGTGTAAAGTGTAAAGCTTTTAGCTCTTGGCTTAGATCACCTAACATACAATGATGTGCAAAAGTCTTGAGCCACCCCTCATTTCTTTATATGTTGCTTCCAAGGAGCCAGACTTTCCTGTCATTTATTGAACTCTCAGTCTGGTGTTCAACTAACCCTGTGAACCCACGGTCAAGGAGACGTAGGGTTTTCAGATTCATACTATAAGGCCTTTGACCTCAAGATCGGAGAGGTCATGATTTGCATTTCAGCCAGTGGTGTTGGAGATATTGTCAAAATGAATTATGAATGCAGAAAAGTACCTGACTGGCACCAACTTCATTTTTCTGCATGGCAATGATCCCAAATACACTGCCGTGCTGTAAAAGCATACCTGGATAAAAAAAATACACAGTGGAAGACTGTCGTGGATCGGCCTCATATTATTGTAGCAGTGTGGGATCATCTCAGCAGAGTACAGAACAAAAGGCAGCAAACCTCCAAAGATGAGTTTTGAGTTTCCTTCAAGAAGCCTGGAGAGCAATTCCTGAAGACTACTTAAAGAAATGACAAGTAGTGTATGCACGTATGAAGACTTTTGGTGGCACAAATGTACTTTCATGGCATTTATTTTTTAAATTAAATATATAGCCAGTTTGGATCTATTTTCAACTCCCAAAGGCAATTACGCAAGCAAACTTGATGACACCTCCCACCCAGATCCAGCAAAACAAATTGGACCAGACTGATTTAAGATTGTGTGACCAGACTTTTTCATGATTGTGTGCTCCCTGTCTTTTCTATGCTGACTTATCTCTCAGAGTTCAGCATCAGCTTGCACACTCTGCCTGAATGTGAACACCTTTTGGCACAGTCAGAAAGACTTGTAGGATAGTGATCATTAAAGTGTTCACCATTAGCTTACCATGGCCAGTAAGGGGGGAATTATTCAGATGTATGCTTTAGGAAAAGCAGCAGTACCACCTTATAAAGATACACCCCACTATAAATAAAATGTTGTAAATATTATTAGCAGGTTTTAAACAAAGTATAAAAATTAAAAGAGAAAAATATTCTCCATTAGTGTAAGAAGCAGGAGTAACTTCACAGACAGCTGATTGTTTATCCACACTGTGTAATCAGTCAGAAAATACTTGTCTCCCAGCTTGCCAGGGTCTACTTTTGTTAAGAGGACTTGGAAATGCTCAAAAAATGACAAACTGTAGACTCCAATGGCTTGTAGTCAAGCCAGTGTCCAGAGACAGTACCCAGCTGTAGCCACAAGATGGCAGTAATTTACATAATGGACACCAACACGCAACACGCCCAGACGTTGCTTGCCTTTCTTGTAGTGACCATGTTACAGATCAAGTAAGTTAAGTAAGTTGATCATGGCCTTGTTAAAGGCAATAAAAGGCGTATTTCTGCTTTATCAACTGATGTCTGTGATATGTGTTGATTTCTTTCTTTAGGCACACCATCTTTGCCAGTAACACATCCTCGCTGTCTATCTGTGACATCGCCAGCTCCACCAACAGGCAAGACAGATTCGGTGGCCTTCACTTCTTCAACCCAGTTGCTATGATGAAGCTGGTAGAGGTAGGGTCTTAAGAAAAGAATCATTATTAGCACGCTCATTTTCTTTATTTAACAAGATACAACACAAATAAACATCTTTAAATACCAGGAAGTAATATAACACATTTATACATGTATATCATGTATAATTGGCTCATATAGCTGAATCCTGTTTGCAAGAACAATAAAAGAGTTACTAACAGGATCTGTCTTGAGTTTTTTGTGTATTGTACATCATAATGCATGTAGTGGCATGCAGGCACACATGTCTTTATAGGATTACTATAAGTAGCCTATCCTATAGTTACGATAGTATAGTGATCTTTGTTTAACTTTACTATAGTTATAGAATTACTATATCTTGGGCAAACCCTGTATTATTAGAATTGCACTATTACAACAAAAGCTGCTAAAGTCTCCATCTTCCACAGGTGATTGGAACTCCTGCAACAAGCCAAGACACTTTGGATTCCCTCCTGGACTTCAGCAAAGTGCTTGGAAAAACACCAGTGTCCTGCAAGGTGAGGAGTTTTTGCCTATAGCTTAAGCAATAAAGTTGCTCATTTTGTATCAGTGGCTCACGTTAAGGTCTGGGATGTGTTGTATTAGATGGTAAGAAAATGGCTTGCACATGCTCAGTGTATTGGATTGCTGTGGCCGTCTGTGTTAAATCTTGAAGTCTTGGTACCAGATACTGCAGGTCTGCTTCAAAGGTCGGTTCTGAGCTGCTGTGTTGACACAAGAAACATAACCTGTTTTCACTACACTGCACTAAACCTTACCCAATATTACCCACAGAACTATGAGGTTTGATCATAAAATTCTTCAACTCCACCCATTTAAAAAAAGACAGTCAGACTGTCAGCACTAGTGTAACTTCATGCAGCTGCTGACGGAGAACATTTGGCCCACACAACCTGAGCTGTGGTGTGTGCCACTGTGTTTTCGCCACTCCAGAAGCAAAGCTTCGCTCACCACCCTCGTTGAACCAAATCCAGCGTGCATAGCAGACACACAAGTGCAAGTGGTTACGATGAGGCCGACAGCAGCAGCTGGAAGTGGTGCAGAATTTATAGTTTCCCAAAATACTGTAAAGCAAAATGTGGTTAAAATTCAGTAAATAACAATAAGGGATTCAATCATGTCAAGCTATTTGCTAACATGCACACTGTAGTAATATGCATGCTTCATGAATCCAAGGCTGAATTTCACATGCACACTTATTTTGTGTGTATTTAAATGGACTTTTGTAGTGCTTGTCTACTCAAGAAAACACAAAGTTGGTTTTTTTTTTGTTACTACAAGTCTTATTCACCAAACACCAAGCATGTTCATTCATAGTTTCATCTATACCTAAGTGCTTTGTCCAACATTCACACACACTCACGCTTGGGGCATAAATAAAAAAAATAAAAGGATGCATTGAGCCAGGTATTGATCCACCGATTTGTAGATGACCTGCTCTACTCCCTGAGCCGCAGGTCACAAAAGTCTTAATAGGGACTTTTAGTCTTCCTTTTTCTGCACACATTAGTTCAATTCAATTCAGTTTTATTTATATAGCGCCAAATCCAGTGTTGGGGAGTAACGGAATACATGTACCGCCGTTACGTATTTAGAATACAAAATATGAGTAACTGTATTCCGTTACAGTTACCGTTTAAAAAGGTGGTATTCAGAATACAGTTACTTTGTTGAAATTAATGGATTACACTGCGGTACTTTCCTGTTTCATATTGTCGCGGGTCAGGACTGTTTGGGTTTTGTTTGACAGCTACGTTCTTTCGTTCCAGGCGGCAGCGTTACGGTTGCCATGGTTACAGGGCGACGCTCTCTCTCTCTTTCTGCGACTGTGTGTTTCCTGGGTGAGAGAGCGCCTTTTCGTTGTTGTTGTGCTAAGCTAACAGGCAGAATGCTACAAGCATAGCTCTAAAGAATGTAGCATCATGGGCAGTATAGTCCGTGTTGCAGGGAGAATGGACTGCCAATCACGTTATGTGTCTGTGAGCGCGAGGAGGGAGAAAAAGGTACGAGTTGTCGTCGAGGAAAAACGGGAGCTGGAAGCATGTAAATATAATAATAACCACTGCAGCCAAGAAGAGTGCCTGACGAGCCCAGTTGTAAGTAAGCTATTAAGACTCGACTGTACACCGTGTTCGTGTTTTCCTCCGAAAACAATAAGTTCCGTTGGAGCAGCCTTTCAACGCCTCTCTCTGTCTCTCGCAAGAAAAGTTGACCCACACAACAAAGTAAAGCTAGTTTTCGGCTACGAGCCGACAGGGACCCCGACGTATTAGCCAGAGGTCCCTTTACTACAGTTCGGAGTCGCGGACCTTCAGTAATAGTAATAAATCACACAGCAATAGTACATTCACGTTGTTGTAAAAAGCACGATAATATATTAAGTAATCCAAAGTATTCAGAATACGTTACTGTCATTGAGTAACGTAACGGAATACGTTACAGAATACATTTTGGGGCATGTATTCTGTATTCTGTAATGGAATACATTTTAAAAGTAACCTTCCCAACACTGGCCAAATCACAACAAAAGTCACCTCAAGGTGCTTTATATTGTACAGTAGATACAGAGAAAAGCCCAACAATCATATGACCCCCTATGAGCAAGCACTTTGGCGACAGTGGGAAGGAAAAACTCCCTTTTAACAGGAAGAAACCTCCAGCAGAACCAGGCTCAGGGAGGGGCGGCCATCTGCTGCGACCGGTTGAGGTGAGAGAAGGAAAACAGGATAAAGACATGCTGTGGAAGAGAGACAGAGGTTAATAACAGATATGATTCAATGCAGAGAGGTCTATTAACACATAGTGAGTGAGAAAGGTGACTGGAAAGGAAAAACTCAATGCATCATGGGAATCCCCGGCAGCCTACGTCTATTGCAGAATAACTAAGAGAGGATTCAGGATCACCTGGTCCAGCCCTAACTATATGCTTTAGCAAAAAGGAAAGTTTTAAGCCTAATCTTGAAAGTAGAGATAGTGTCTGTCTCCCAAATCCAAACTGGAAGCTGGTTCCACAGAAGAGGGGCCTGAAAACTGAAGGCTCTGCCTCCCATTCTACTTTTAAATACTCTAGGAACAACAAGTAGGCCTGCAGAGCGAGAGCGGAGCGCTCTAATAGGGTGATATGGTACTACAAGGTCATTAAGATAAGATGGGGCCTGATTATTTAAGACCTTGTATGTGAGGAGCAGGATTTTGAATTCAATTCTGGATTTAACAGGAAGCCAATGAAGGGAAGCCAAAACAGGAGAAATATGCTCTCTCTTTCTGGTCCCTGTCAGCACTCTTGCTGCAGCATTTTGGATTAGCTGAAGGCTTTTCAGCGAGTTTTTAGGACATCCTGATAATAATGAATTACAGTAGTCCAGCCTGGAAGTAATAAATGCATGAACTAGTTTTTCAGCGTCGCTCTGAGACAGGATATTTCTAACTTTAGAGATTTGTTTGACAACTTCTCTTTCAAGGATTTTTGATATGAAAGGAAGGTTGGAGATTGGCCTATAATTAGCTAAGACTGCTGGGTCTAGAGATGCTTTTTGAGTAAAGGTTTAACTACAGCCAGCTTGAAGGCCTGTGGTACATAGCCGATCATTAGAGATAGGTTGATCATATTTAAGATCGAAGAATTAATTAATGGCAGGACTTCTTTGAGCAGTTTTGTAGGAATGGGGTCTAAAAGACACGTTGATGGTTTGGAGGAAGTAATTATTGAAGTTAACTCAGAAAGATCAACTGGAGAAAAAGAGTCTAACTTAACATCAACGGTACTAAGAGTAGCTGTAGATAATATTACATCTGTGGGATGATTATGGTTAATTTTTTCTCTAATGATTAAAATTTTATTTGTGAAGCAGTTCATGAAGTCATTACTAGTTAACGTTAAAGGGATTGTTGGCTCAAAAGAGCTCTGACTTTTTGTCAGCCTGGCTACAGTGCTGAAGAGAAACCTGGGGTTGTTCTTATTTTCTTCAATCAGTGACGAATAGTAAGATGTTCTGGCTTTGCGGAGGGCTTTCTTATAAAGCAACAAACTATTTCTTCAGGCTAAATGATGATCCTCTAAATTTGTGACACGCCATTTCCTCTCCAGATTACGAGTCATCTGCTTTAGGGTACGTGTTTGAGAATTATACCACGGAGTCAGGTACTTCTGATTTGAGGCCTTAGTTTTCACAGGAGCTACAGTATCCAGAGTCGTACGTAGTGAGGAGGTAAAATTATTAACAAGATAATAATTTGGTTGATGGGGTAGTATTCAGATAGCTGCTCTGCTCTATGGGTACTGAAGATGCTAACAGTGGGTGGATTATATTCTTAAACTTAGTTACAGCGCTTTCAGAAAGACATCTACTTTGATAAAGTCTACTCTCCCCTGCTATGTAATCAATTATTGTAAATGTAAATGTTATCAGGAAATGATCAGACAGGAGAGGGTTTTCAGGAAACACTGTTAAATGTTCAGTTTCTATGCCATATGTTAAAACAAGATCTAGAGTGTGATTAAAGTGGTGGGTGGGTTCTTTTACATTTTGAGAGAAGCCAATTGAGTCTAATAACAGATTAAATGCCATGTTGAGGCTGTCATTTTTAGCATCTACATGGATGTTAAAATCACCCACAATAATTATTTTATCTGAGCTCAGAACTAAATTAGATATAAAGTCTGAGAAATCAGAGAGAAACTCTGTGTAAGGCCCAGGTGGACGATAGATGATAACAAGTAAGACTGGTTTCTGAGTTTCACAGCTGGTGTGGACAATGTTAAGCATCAGGCTTTCAAATGAATTAAAAGTCTGTCTTGGTCTTTCGTTAATTAATAGGCTGGTGTGAAAAATTGCTGCCACACCGCCCCCTCGGCCTGTGCTTCAAGGTTTCTGGTAGTTAGAATGACTCGGGGCCCGGGGGTGTTGATTCATTTAAACTAACAGAATCATCCTGCTGCAACCAGGTTTCTGTAAGGCAGAGTAAATTGATTTGTTGATCAATTATTAAGTCATGTACTAACAGAGACTTGGAGGAGAGAGACCTAATATTTAATAATCCTCAATGTTTTACTCTTTGGTTCAGATGTGGATACTGTATTGTTCTTTCTTTGTAATTTTTTTATGTTTAAGTTGTTTGTTGCTGGTTTTTAGTTTGTTTTTTATCTTTTTGGGAGCTGACACAGTCTCAATGGAGATGGGTTTTGGGGGGGGGGTAGCAGGAGGAGAGAAGCTGCAGAGAGGCGTGTAAGACTGCAACTCTGCTTCCTGGTCCCAACTCTGGATAGTCATATTTTGGGGGGTTTAATAAATTTGTCCATATTTCTAGAAATGAGAGCTGCTCCATCCAAAGTGGGATGGATGCCGTCTCTCCTAACAAGACCAGGTTTCCTCCAGAAGGTTTGCCAATTATCTATGAAGCCCACATCGTTTCTTGGACACCACTCAGACAGCCAGCAATTTAAGGAGAACATGCGACTAAACATGTCACTGCTGGTCTGATTGAGGAGGGGACCAGAGAAAACTACATTGTTTTGGCAATGATTTAACAGAGTACACATGTGAACAACTCTGCTTTCTGTCTTTAGTGTGGAACTAAAACCTTAATCATGTTGAACCTCTCTTCATTCAGGATACCTCTGGATTCATTGTGAACCGTCTACTTGTTCCATGCATGATGGAGGCCATCCGGTTGTATGAGAGAGGTGTGTGTACCTGCTGTTTCTACAGCTCCTTCAAGCATCCTTCAAGCTTTTCACCGATTCCTCTAACTTTGTTGATATTCTGTTTTTCTAACCTCTCAGGCGATGCATCCAAAGAAGACATTGACATTGGTATGAAACTCGGCGCTGGTTATCCCATGGGGCCATTTGAACTTGCTGATTATGTAGGACTAGACATAGTAAAGGCTGTTATTGAAGGTGAGTAAAAATCCATAGACACTGTAGTTGTTTATGTGATTTTGATTTAAACATGTGACAGCCTGTGATGAGATGGGACCGTCTGTCTGTATGTCTTTAGCCTTCAAGACAAAGGATCCTAAGAACCCTCTCTTTGATTCGAGTGACCTGCTGAACAAGCTGGTTGCAGAGGGCAAACTTGGCATAAAGACAGGAGAGGGATTCTACAAGCACAAGTGATCTGCTGTGAATGTGTGCATTGATCACTGAAACTAGCTCAACAACTGATCAGACACTGGAATAGATAAGTGCCTTTGCCGTGTGCATTAAAGAGCAACTGTTTGCTAAGTCAGCCTGTCAGTTTCCTTTCAGTGTCCAGCGAAGTTTAAAGCTGAATAAAGAGATTTTTAAATACTTGCTGTCTGTTGTTATTTTTAGAGTGAGAGATATCGATGACTTATTGGATGTGCAGGTATCATATTTATGAGCATCAGTTAAAAAAGGAAAACATTTTAATGGTAATAGAAGAATGATGATATTGTTAAGACAAAGACTAAAATGTAAGTGGTTGTGCCATAGAAGGCAGCCCTCAAACTAAACTTTTGAAGTTGCTATGATGGATACTTTCATACTGGACTTTCAAGTCACCTCAAGTGGCTTTATTGTCATTTCAGCCATGTGGAGTGGCTGAAATGACAGTGAAGCGAGACAGCGTTCCTCCAAGACCACGGTGTTACATATAACAGACAATCAGCACAGGACTACATAAAGTGCAAGTGTGCAAAAATTGCAAACTGCAAAAAAAAAGAAAAAAAAGAAAACCGTGCAACACAGTCGTGAGTCATCAAAGTGAACAGCAGTGGGCTGAGCACACAGCCCTGAGGGGCTCCAGTGCTCAGTGTGGTGGTGTTCCTGATGCTGTTACCGATCCCAGCTGACTCAGGTTTCTCCGTCAGAACTTTCATGATGTATCCAAAAGACAAAAGGTTTAAATAAAGCTTTGTTTGCTAAAAAGTTCATAATATCATTTTAAAAGTTGATAGCATAAAAGTGTTGTTTTCACACGGTCTTTGACACTATTACTAGTGATTGCTGTGTGCACAGAACAATGAAATAAATTATAGAATGATTATTATAATAATTACAGTAACACTGCTTTAATGTATTTTTTTTTAGGTTTTGGGGTTTGTTTTAGTAACGGACATAAAGCCACTCAACCTTTGAGCAGAGTCTGACTCTGTCTGCCCTGACTGGTGCAGAATTCATACTTTTGGATCCTCAATTCTCTTTTATGGACTGATTTACGTTTTTCACAGCAACTTTGGGAACAGAAACAGGTATCTGAGATGCTTTCAGACATTTGCTGTTATGACAGCGGCCAACTCTCATTAGAAATAAATGCTCATAATGTGCAACTTTGCTCTGCGCACACAAGAATTACAGTATGCACACTGATGAAAGAAAGACATAGGACTTTTTAATTCTACTTTTGATTTGGAAGTTGGATGAATAAAATATACTATTCACAGAGAGGACATTTTGTGTGAAAGAACTAAATTATTTTTGAATAATTTCATAAAACGGGCCTGAAAGACAGCTTCAGGCTGGAGAACTATTCCTGAATACTGCTCGAAGAATAGATGTGATCATACCAAGCAGTAAGTCAGCATTGGGTAAAACATAAAAAAAGATCCTGTGTTGCTCAAGACTTTTGTACACTACTGTATAGTGTATAGGCTATTCCTACAACAAAAAATATTCTGGGAGTGTGAGTCACTGATAAGTGGTGAGAAAGGTGTCAAGAAAAGAAGAAAGTTGTGAACACAGCACTTCAGTAGTAACTTTTTTCTTACAGCTAGTCCCAATCACTTGCGTTTTCTTCCTGTTGTGTTTTCACCACTAAACAGCTTTGAGTTGTACTATAGATTTATTTAATTATTTGATTTCACCAAATGCTTCATTGATCCCCAATCATGATCAGGATTTGTTTTTCAGACCACATTTCTTCGTCCAAGATAATGGTTCACTTGCAGGGTTTTTTGTTTCCAGGTAGGCTCTTTCTATTGTTGTTTACCCAGTAAGCAGCACTGGAAAATATGTACACAAGAATGAACTGGCAGTGTACAACTTATGTCTTTGCAGTTCCTGTTGCTTTCTTTTTTAAGAAAAGGGAAGCTATTTTTCCTCTTCTGTGTGTCCTCTGCATTCTACAGAATTTAATCTACATCATTTTTCAGTGCTTACTCTTGTGTTCTTATGCTTTGCCTAAAGTAAACACTCCACACGGTGCTTCAGTTGAGTTCTCCGCATGCTGTTTGCTCAAAATGCACAGCAATCTGCTTACATGGCGTTTGTATATCTGCACATTGCCATCTGTCAACAAGGTTATGTAAAAACAACTAAGACAGATTTAATGTAAAGGAGCCATGAACTTATCATCAAGGTCACTTTTCTTCAAAGTTTTATGGTTAATGTTATATTAATATTTATGTTGATCACGTCTCCTTCCAAAAATAACAAGCAGCGATGGCTTTGAAATGATCTTGAACCGTTTTCTTTAAAGGTTGCCACATCAACGGGCTACTCTGTCACACTGGTTGACGCGGGTGACAGTATCCTCAAAAAGTCCATTAAAACAACTGAAGGCAGCCTCAAGAGTGGCGAGAAGAAGTTTAAGATAAGGCAGAGGTGCAGTTAACAGGCTACTGTTCACTGGTTTCACCAGACTTAAGCTACTGTGCAGAGGTCTGGGGCAACAACTATAAAACAACATTACATTCACTTTTTACTCTTCAAAAAAATAAAGCAGTTCAAATCATCCACAATGCAGGTTATAGGGAACATACAAACTCACTATTTTTGCAGTCTGAAATATTGAAAATTGCTGATCTAGTGAAATTCCAAACCCCACAAATTCTATTCAAAGCAAAAAAAAAAATTCAGAGTATGTTTTCTTTGAAAGAAGTAAGAAGTAAGTAAACTGTGGAACAGTCTGAATATGGAACTAAAGCAATGTCCAAACATGAAACAGCTCAAAAAGAGTTATAAAAATATGATCTTCTCGAACTATAAAGAAAGGGAATATTGAAATTGAGTGAATGTCTCTATTTAAAAAATTTCATGATGTGATATTATAGTATATAGTATATATTGTATTCAGATATCTGTTCACTATTTTTATTACAGATTATATCAGTAAGGAAGCTGACTAAATATTAACTGATAACTTATGGCAAAGGGGTGGGATTAAATAAGTGTATACTTCTTCCCACTCCCTTTCAACATGTAAATGAACCAGAACGGTAGAAATATTGAAATGTATTGATTTTGTATAGTATTTCTTTTTTTTTTATCTCTTATTTTCTTTACCAAATGTACCTGTATATTGTTTACATGTTTGAAATAAATTAACAAAGAAACAAACAAGCAAACATGAACAACCAGATCATTAATCCTGTGAAATGTGTGCAATATCTGGATAACGTTGGGTTTGGTTTGTTTCGGGCAGGTGAAGAGTTCATCAAGAAATGTCGTTGCAGAAGGTGTCGAGCTCCACAGACGCTGCATCTGTGGTTCAGGGCTTGGATCTTGTGGTCGAGGCCGTTGCTGAAAACCTAAAGATCAAGCTTTAGATCTTTCATCATAAACTCTGTCTCGGTTCTTTTTGCTGTTGTAAGCTTCGGCTCTATTGAACACATAAGATATATGGACTGTTGCAAAGCTGCAGATGGGCCTGTTTTTGTTTTTTTAATTATCTATCTATCTATCTATCTATCTATCTATCTATCTACCTACCTACCTACCTACCTACAGTGGGGCAAAAAAGTATTTAGTCAGCCACCGATTGTGCAAGTTCCCCCACTTAAAATGATGACAGAGGTCAGTAATTTGCACCAGAGGTACACTTCAACTGTGAGAGACAGAATGTGAAAAAAAAAAATCCATGAATCCACATGGTAGGATTTGTAAAGAATTTATTTGTAAATTAGGGTGGAAAATAAGTATTTGGTCACCTCAAACAAGGAAAATCTCTGGCTCTCACAGACCTGTAACGTCCTCTGTAAGAAGCTTTTCTGTCCCCCACTCGTTACCTGTATGAATGGCACCTGTTTGAACTCATCATCTGTATAAAAGACACCTGTCCACAGCCTCAAACAGTCAGACTCCAAACTCCGCCATGGCCAAGACCAAAGAGCTTTCGAAGGACACCAGGAAAAGTCTTGTAGACCTGCACCAGACTGGGAAGAGTGAATCTACAATAGGCAAGCAGCTTGGTGTGAAGAAATCAACTGTGGGAGCAATCATCAGAAAATGGAAGACATACAAGACCACTGATAATCTCCCACGATCTGGGGCTCCACGCAAGATCTCATCCCGTGGGGTCAAAATGATCATGAGAACGGTGAGCAAAGATCCCAGAACCACACGGGGGGACCTGGTGAATGACCTGCAGAGAGCTGGGACCAAAGTAACAAAGGTCACCATCAGTAACACACTACAACGGCAGGGAATCAAATCCCGCAGTGCCAGACGTGTTCCGCTGCTGAAGCCAGTGCATGTCCAGGCCCGTCTGAAGTTTGCCAGAGAGCACATGGATGATACAGCAGAGGATTGGGAGAATGTCATGTGGTCAGATGAAACCAAAGTAGAACTTTTTGGTATAAACTCAACTCGTCCTGTTTGGAGGAAGAAGAATACTGAGTTGCATCCCAAGAACACCATACCTACTGTGAAGCATGGGGGTGGAAACATCATGCTATGGGGCTGTTTTTCTGCCAAGGGGACAGGACAACTGATCCGCGTTAAGGACAGAATGAATGGGGCCATGTATCGTGAGATTTTGAGCCAAAACCTCCTTCCATCAGTGAGAACTTTGAAGATGAAACGAGGCTGGGTCTTCCAACATGACTGATCCAAAACACACCGCCCGGGCAACAAAGGAGTGGCTCCGTAAGAAGCATTTGAAAGTCCTGGAGTGGCCTAGCCAGTCTCCAGACCTCAACCCCATAGAAAATCTGTGGCGGGAGTTGAAAGTCCGTGTTGCTCGGCGACAGCCCCAAAACATGGTAAATGGCCTGCATTTGTATAGCGCTTTTCTAGTCCATAGGACCCCAAAGCGCTTTACACTACATTCAGTCATCCACCCATTCACACACACATTCAAAACATCACTGCTCTCGAGAAGATCTGCATGGAGGAATGGGCCAAAATACCAGCTACTGTGTGTGCAAACCTGGTAAAGACCTATAGTAAACGTTTGACCTCTGTTATTGCCAACAAAGGTTATGTTACAAAGTATTGAGTTGTATTTTTGTTATTGACCAAATACTTATTTTCCACCCTGATTTACGAATAAATTCTTTACAAATCCTACCATGTGGATTCATGGTTTTTCTTATTTTTTTTTCACATTCTGTCTCTCACAGTTGAAGTGTACCTCTGGTGCAAATTACTGACCTCTGTCATCATTTTAAGTGGGGGAACTTGCACAATCGGTGGCTGACTAAATACTTTTTTGCCTGGATGGATGGATGGATGGAAAAAAAACACAATAACCCAAGAATCTCATTTTTTAGGTATACTCTTTCAGTTCTAGGAGGCAGGAATGTGTTGCATGCCATCCGTTGGGAAAAAAAGTGCAACACAGACCGATGACTCTGTGTCTGTGTGTTAGACGAAGTGTTACCTACAATTTACTAGCTGGGCTTACATCCTCATTTTAAGTTTGACAGGGTTTCAGTAGGTAAAGGTAAATGCTTGGACAAGAATTGAGCTGCAGTTTGGGGAAGGCCTCGAAGGGGGCTGGCAGATCCCCCTGTACTAAATAGGAGTGAAGAAGTTAAAGTAGGGATGCACCGATACTGGTATCGGGTATCGGGGCCGATACTGTAAAATGTGTGTGTACTCATACTCGTAAAAGTGAACCGATACTAACTTATTTCATTAATTAGAGGGTGGCTTGTCATTTCTGTTGCAGTTTTTTAGATTGGCCACTAGGGGAACATCCCGCGCTAAACAGGCACAGGGTTAGGCGAGTGAGACTGGTGGCTCCAGATAAAAAAGAGAAACTGGAGGCTGCTGTAGCAAGGCTAAACAAAATGTCAGCAGTGTGGACCGGAACAGCCAACTTTAACTCAGGTTTTGGAAAAGCGATGAAAAATGTCAAGAGAAAATCCACGGGCAGTTAAAATAACAGTCAAAGTCAAGTCAAAGTCAACTTTATTGTCAATTCTGCCACATGTACAGGACATACAGAGAATAGAAACTTCGTTACTCTCAATCCCTAGATAAAATAGAAAATGAACATTTAAATATAAGAGTGATTAAAAATGCAAGTAAAATATTTTAAAGTAAAAAAAATTAAATAATATAATACAATTTTACATATAACAAGAAAGCTATACAATATACAATATAAGGGTAAATGACATTGAGTGCAAACCAGGCAGAGTAGTGCAAATAGGCAAATAGTGCAAATGGAGATTTAGTAGTGTACGGTATGAGATAGTGTAACACAAAGTCTTATGAGGTAATGGCAGTCCAATGCTCCACAAAGTGACTGGTAACTGGTGCAGGCCAGTGAGTGAGTCAGAGAGTGTGTGTGTGTGAGTGTGTGTGACAGAGTTCAGTGAGACCATGGAGGAGAGAGGGGAGAGGGGGCAGAATCGGGAGGGAGTTAAGCTTCCTGACAGCCTGATGGATGAAGCTGTCCTTCAGCCTGCTGGTCCTGGCCTGGAGACTCCGCAGTCTCCTCCCCGACGGCAGCAGCTTGAAGAAGCTTTGCATTGGGTGTGTGGGATCAGCCGCTATGCAAAGGGCTTTTTTAGTGAGACGGGTGCTGTAAATGTCCTGGAGGGAGGGGAGAGAGACACCAATGATCCTCTCTGCAGCTCTCACTATGCGTTGGAGGGTTCTGTGACAGGACGCATTGCAGGCTCCAAACCACACAGTGATGCAGCTCGACAGGATGCTCTCGATGGTGCCTCTGTAGAAAGTGTGCATGATGGGGGCTGGTGCTCCTGCTCTTCTTAGTTTGCGGAGAAAGAAGAGACGCTGCTGTGATTTCTTGGCCAGTGCTGTGGTGTTGTACGTCCAGGAGAGATCCTCTGTGATGTGCACACCCAAGAACTTGGTGCTGCTCACTCTCTCCACAGACGCTCCGTCAATGGTCAGAGGAGCATGTTGGGTGTGCATTCTCCTGAAGTCCACAACAATCTCCTTCGTCTTCTCCACATTCAGAGAGAGATTGTTGTCAGCACACCACGTGGCCAGGCGTCTCACCTCACTTCTGTAGTCGGTCTCATCCCTGTTGCTAATGAGACCCACCACCGTTGTGTCGTCCGCAAACTTGATGAAGAGGTTGGAGCTGTATGATGGAGTGCAGTCATGGGTCAGCAGAGTGAAGAGGAGGGGGCTCAGCACACATCCCTGCGGGGCCCCCGTGTTTAAAATGATGGTGCTGGATGTGTTACTGCCGACCCGTACTGTTTGAGGTCTTCCGGTGAGGAAATCCAACAGCCAGTTGCACAGTGAGGTGTTGAGCCCCAGCTGGACCAGTTTTTGAGTGAGCTGTTGGGGGATTATAGTGTTGAATGCTGAACTGAAATCTATGAACAGCATTCGAACATATGAGTCTTTTTTGTCCAGGTGTGTGAGTGCTGAGTGGAGTGCAGTGGAGATGGCATCATCGGTTGAGCGGTTGGGCCGATACGCAAACTGGAAGGGATCCAGGGAGGGGGGCAGGACAGTCTTGATGTGTTGCATGACTAGTCGTTCGAAGCACTTCATCAGGATGGGAGTAAGTGCAACAGGACGGTAGTCATTAAAGCAGGAGGGAGATGACTTTTTTGGAACCGGAATGATTGTGGTGGCTTTAAAACATGTGGGGACGACAGCCTGGATGAGTGATATGTTGAAGATGTCTGTGAAGACATCAGTGAGTTCCACTGCACAGAGGCTCTGACTCATTTTATCGCTCTGGATGACCAGCCAATGCCAGTCGTGGAAAATCAGGGAGATAATGGTGCCAAAACTTTCTGAAGAGGTAAAGACAAGCAGTGTGGTCATTTTTATTAAGATTTTATTTTTTATCGGCAGATAATAAAATAAAACCTGTCTTCCAATTCATTGCATTTGTGTGTGTGTGTGTGTGTGTGTGTGTGTGTGTGTGTGTGTGTGTGTGTGTGGTAGAAGTATCGGTTTTTGTACTCTCTATCGGCAAGTACTCAGATCCAAGTATCGGTATCGTATCGGTTTGAAAAAATTGGTATCGTTGCATCCCTAAGTTAAAGAATTGACAACAAGGAGGGACGGAGGGTGGGGCACGTAAATGAGAATGAACAGCTTGCAGAACTGAGGGAACCTATATAGATTACAACCGGAAGGAGCGTGCTTGGAGGCGTGGTCCCACTCCTGAAATTCCGATACATAATCTCCAATAGTTAAAAGACATGATCATAAAGTGTAACTTTGGACCGTTACTATTTTAGTTCTGGCTACTTGCAAGTGCACTTCTGTGATTCTTTTGTTTTTTCCCCACTGTCTTAAAAGTTTTACAGACCGCAATCATCAACTTGCATGGCCTTTATGTTGATGACATAAAAGGACACTCAAAAAAAGTTGCCTCATGGCTCTTTACACTGTAGGGTACGGACTCTAGAATATTAGAAAAAGAGCCCTAAGACTTAGAAAATCCCCTACGAGCTAGCACTAGGTCACGTCAAAGGAAGAAATCCATATCTAGTATAATTTAGTGCATGAGGGGGAAATGAAGAAGAGCTTAAGAGAGAAAAGACAAAAGTTAGAGATGTGTAGTAATGGTAATGAAGGCTCTCATTCTGTTTTTGGAAACTCCAGGAACCACAATGTAAGCCTGCAGTCTGAGAGTGAAGCACTCTATCTGGATAATTTGATACTGTGAGGTCTTTAAGGTGTGATAGGGTCGGATCATTGAAGATCTTCTCCATGACCTCAAAACACCTGGAAAATGCAGATATTTTGTAATTGGGGTTGAGGGTTTTGGTTTTCTGTTTTGGTTTTCTCCACTTCATTCAAGACACTTCATTCACAACTAGCGCTATATTGGAAAGTCTGTGTGATATTGGAAAGAATCCAGGCAAGAATATTAGTGCTGCAGATAACATCACAGGGAACTCACTTGCTTCACAGTAGCACAATTAATTCTTGTATCTTTCTTTTTTAAATTTAAACCCATTAACCATTTGATACCATTCTCCTCGCTGGTTACCCAGCTCACAGCTACGGCTCTCGAAAATCTTGTTGTTTATGTGGTTCAGGATTTAAAGGTTGTTTATGATTCAGAAGGTCGGTGATTCGATCGCCACCTCCTTAGTTTGTTGCAGAGTCCTTGGGAAAGATGCTGGGGAGTTGCTCTAAAAAGCAGCTTTCTGCCAGTGCAGGGGATCTGACAGATATTCCAGGATGGCGAAATGATTTGTGGGTTTGTAGTGCTGATCTCTTAAACTTAAGGCTAGGTTTGCGGCATAAGTTACCATGGAAATTTATCCCACTAACCACCTTCACAACCCTGAAAACCCAGTTAATCCTGAAGTTACTTTGCTAAGCACTTAATTCTCATTCATAGTACAGGCTTTAGGTGAAGGAGAAAGTGAAGGAGCAAATATTGTTAGTTTAGATTAAATCCACTGCAACATTATGCTATCCAATTTGTATCTGGATGTTTGTTTGCCTGTTTGTTTGTTGTTATTTTTTTTACACTTGGAGAACATCACACATGCAAACAAACATATTAGATTTTTAAAAAATTAAAAAGGGATGGGGGGTATGGTTCTTCTAGTGAATTTAAATAATTCACTTGGTAAATAATTCACTCATCATTTAATTGCTTTGCTAAGAAATTTATTAGTGTTTTATAATACAGCAATTCCCATTCATACCTATAAATGTAAGTACAGTGGAACAGAGTGATAACTGTTTTCAAAGGAGAAATAAATGACAGTGTTTTTGCAAGAAATGGTTATCTACAGTGTATTTTAAAAGAATCGAGGCACAAATTATGCTATCAGAATACAAAGTAAATGTTGGTAAATTCGACCAAAACTTGTGGGCTATATTACTGCTCCACCACAACCCAAAGGTGCTCTACTGGATTGAGATCTGGTGACTTCATTGTCATGTTGAAGGAACTAGCTTGAGATGATCTGGCCTATCATCATGTTGGAAATGGCCATCCAAAGATGGCTATACTAACAGTGTCAGCAGCAACACTCAGGGAGACTCTAGAATCGAATAACTTTTCTTCTGTATTTTGATGCTCAGTATGAGCGACGGTAGGGCAACTTGACCGTGTCTACATGGTTAAACGCACTGAGTTGCTGCCATGTGATTGGCAGATTATAAATGTGCAGATCTGCGTTAATAAGCAGTTGAACAGGTGTACCTAACAAAGTGGCCAGTGACAGCTGCCAGACTACACTGGCTACATCTTACACAGTTAACTGTTTTTAGGCTTTTAGTGATTACGTGGGTTTGCTGTCATTCCCTTATTTTTATTATTCACAAATGTATTTTTATTGTATTCATGTATTCTGTTATTCACATCTTTTGTTTTAATCTTGTAGCTATGTTTTGAAAAGTACTGTACAAATAAAAGACTACTTTCACATAAAACTGTGGACGTTTTTATCCATTTTAAACTCAAATGAATTGTGAGCACAAAATGAATACTTTGCAGATGCTGTCATAATGCACTTGACACATTCTCAATCTTTTCCATGTCTTGTTAACCCAACACAAACACAAGGTGGTGCTGTTTCACTTGAAATGGTCCTTGATGAGACTGCAGGGTCACAATTCGGTTCTTTGGATTTAAGACATTTCAAATTAATCAAAGGGATCGATTTACTTTAAAAATGAATTTTATCACCATAAGAGTTTTAACTGAAGACTGTTAAATCCGATAACTGTGCAATTTTTACATCTGGAAACTTGTTACTCAACTGTAGTTTTTGTTCTTCTTTAAAGGCTCAGATACTCCAAGATTATATTTTCACAGCAGCACTGCTAGCACTACTACTTTAATATACAGTACTGTTCAAAAGTCTTGTGTCTCATTTCTTTATATTTAGCTTCCAAGAATCTTCTAGCTTGTTTGTTTGTTTGTTTTAAGTGCTCTTGAACAATAGTTCAGGCTTTCTGAAGGTCTTTCAAAGTTTTTCTTTGAACATTGGTTGCGTTTTCAGCCATTTTTGATCCAATCTTTGTACTTGGTCCAATCTTTGTTTGTTAATTGACTTAACACTGACTATTGAGTCATTCAACCATAAATGGCATCTTAAGTCAAGAGAGGTCCCTGTTATAGTTGGCAAATTACCAATTTAAAATACTATTTTTAGGGACTTAAAGCATCTTTTTGTGCTGTTATCAGCAGCTTGCTGGAAAAACACATAATTTGTTACCATTATTTTTAGTCAGATCTACACACAAAAAAAAAAAAGGACAAAGTTTGACAAACAAGAAATTGAATTTTTGCACTAACAAGGTGATTTCTTAGCCAGAGAGCTGTTAGCCAAAAACCTGGCATATCACAGCATGGTGTGCAGTGTGTCCTTCAAGGATTTGAGGAAGAACAGAAGAAGTGGCAGGCAGGCAGGCAGGCATGCAGGCATGCGTGCATGCATGCAGGCAGGCATGCAGGCAGGCATGCCTGCATGCATACATACATACATACATAAATAAAAAACTAGAGCAGATGAACGTCTACTTCCTTAAGAAACAGTTACTGTTACTGTTCACTGAACCCTCTTTAGAAATGGTCTCAGTGGAAGAGCAGCTATTAGGGGAAATGGGAATAAAAGGCTGAGGTGTGCCACATTATAAGGTCAGGAAAAAGGAACAGTTCAGCCAGTACTGAAGTATAAAGATGGCCATGCCACATATGGACTTTCAAGCTTGTTAGAACTGTACAAACTCTGTTTAATTTATATACTACATTTCCATGTTTCTTTGCACAACTTTCAGTAAGTCTCTAGACCTCTTTCCCCATTTTCATATCACAATGCAAAGAAATTAAGGAGTTGTTCAAGACTTTTACACAGCACTGCAATTCTGCATAAATTTAGTCCCAATATTGTTGCTTGTCAGCTTCTTTAAGCCTTTTAATAAGTTTCCTCCAACGCAAAAGCAAAGCGATGCCATGTTTTATCCGTGTCACACCACCGAGTGTCACTGCTGCCTGCGAGTGCTAAAACTGCACGCTCCAATGACGACACACAGAATGTTACATCTGGCACATCTAGCTCTGGTCTTTCCACCACACAAGTGATCAAATGAGCCAATGGTGCCTTTTTATTGTTTTTCTTTAAAAAAACAAAACAAAACAAAACAAAACATGTTGAAACGGTTCAAATATGACCACTTGGGAAGCAAAGAAAAAAAATGCTATACCAAGATGACAGTGACCTAAAACATGAGACTTTAGAAAAAAAAGGAATTAATCAAGTAATACTAAAAATAGAGCATTAAAATCAAGATGTTACAGAGATGTTTGCATGGAATAAACAACATGGCTAAAGACCACACTATTAGCTACCAGAGAGAAAAGACAAAAAGGTCCATTGCAATAAAAGACAGACTGTCAAGTGCTGGGGTAAATATATATTTCTGCTTCATATGTCATGTTTTAGAACAATAAAATATAGGCCTCTGAGCTGTCACTCTCGCCTTTGTCCTAATGTTGCCTGCAAAAATACCAAGAAAATTGACATAATCCTGACAGTTTAAAAAGTACACATACTGAGCATTATTTTACATCTGAGCAAGACTCGAGGTCACTATTTGTTACAAATAGTTATCAAAAGAAGCCTTAAGTTTCAATTTTCTGCAAGACGCTTCAACAAGAAAAATGGCTTTCCTGTGTCCAAAGCTTATTTTCATATATACCACTATATATATAAAAAACAAAAAACAAAAACCATATTAAACAAAGGGGAAAAATAATCACAGAAATATACACCAAGAAACTGAACAAGGGTTCAGGATACAAATAAAAGGCATTCAAAAATTATATTCAGTCTAAAATGAAAAGCAAATCCAAAATGTTGATCCTTTTTTTGCACCAACTGGTCGTCAGCAACGAACTAGAAATCTTGAGGGCGTTTCTTGGACAAGATGAGATCCCTCCATCTTCCTTAGTGCAGTCTAGAAAGAGGTGTTTGGTCAGTCAGGGATGGAGGGGTGGGGGGTGGTGGCAAACCCCCAAAATGGTCTCTCAAAAAAAAACAAAAAACAACAACAACAACAACAACAAAAAAAACCCAGTGAGAGAAACACAAGGGGCGGGGAAGTAAATTACAGCCTAATGAACTACACAAAGGGGAAAAAGAGGTGGCAAAATAACTTAGAATAACTTAGTAGCAGGTGTTTTGACTGTTACGGGCAGTGCAGAGTGGGGGAGGGGGGCATTTGTGCACACATCACAATTGCTGCTATTTTTCAGTGCAGTGCCACAGATTTGCAGTAAAGCCAACATTGGAAAGGAAAACTGACGAAACAAAAATAAAAAATATATATATTAAAATGAAAATAACCACACAGATGTTAACTCGATGCTTTCAGAGTGAGACGGCACGGTTACGTGAGGGTGCTCCTACTATAATCATGATTGTCTCGGTCAGTTCGGTTCAGTGTCTCTACAGCAGGCGCCTTTAGGGAGGAAGTAGAGTCAAACAGTGATTCTGGTGACGGCGGTGGCATGTGATGGTGGCAAAGGAAAGCGGGTAGGGTTAGGCAGGGTATCGACGGGGGGGTTGTGGGGTGCTGTGGGGATTTCTCTGAGAACTGGAGGCTTCGGTTTTGGAGATTTAAGGGTCTTCATGGGATCTAACAGGCCTCCATCTCTAGCAGAGGGCCTGAAGCTGCTGCCTTTGCTTTGCATGTGGAGAAACTGTTGCGTTTTCCTCCTAGAAGAAAAGGGAATAAAAGAAATGACTGCATCTGTACACGAAAAAAAAAACCCCAAAACTGCTGCATTGTGAACACCACATGCCAAAACATGAGTTATATTCACACTGTTCATCAAAAAGCAGACAAGACAAATAGAGATGACTCAGGGTGACTCCCATGTGTCTCACCATGCAAGCATGCTCCCCTTAGTTCAAGGGGGTGGGAACAAATTATCTGTCATCAGCATCTACATAATCAATCATTTGCTTTCAGTTCGTGGTGTCAAAGCTGGTTGAATGAAACTCTTTGCAGCAGTGTGGAGCCTCTGAGCTACAGAGGCCTTATAGGTCAGTGGCAGGATGTGGGCTGGTCTAGCTTTGATCTCATGTAACGTGGGGGTTGCCTTGACCCAGCTGGCAGTGCTGCGCTCTTCTTTGCTCATTCCTCCTCTCATGCTCCCTCTCTTTCTCTCTCTCTCTCTCTCTCACGCTGGGGTTGAGCGCCCAATTGTGTTTCTTCTGGTTGACATTTATGCTGCCATTGCAGGTGGGCGACGGGAAAACAAGAAAAAGGAAATTCTGGGTCTGTCTGAACACCCACGCTTCTGGTCTTGGGACAACATAAGAGCGCATTCATGGTTCTATAGGTGGTAGACAAGCGTATCCCACATTAGAAAAATGCCAGCAGGTACTATTATTTGATCCCACGCTTGCAGCATATTTGTAATAGCTTCAAAGTGGCATTTATAAGCAAGTGTAACCTATGACTGACCCCGGTCTACTGTGCCACATCAATCTGTTTTTGACAATAGACGAGGAATCACAGGTTTATGCAGAATACAGTACTTAATACATTACAAGATATCTGTGACTGCAGAAGGATTAGTGTATTATATGGATCACTATTAACTTTTAATGTGTTGCTTCATCTAATTAGCTTCCACCACTGCAAGTCCTTTTGCTACAGTGTGTTTCTTCTACTTTACAGACAGTTAACAGACTCAGAAAGTAGTACCTCCAGTCGCTCAGCTTAAAGAGTGTACTGTGAAGCAAGATTACCAAGTTAGCCAGATACACTGAGCCTAAAGACAGAAGCGGCTCTCTTTAAACCTGGATAAATCACCAAGCTAACTTATGCTAAACACATTACCTGGTCATGAGCAGATCTGAAAATCAGTTGCATCATGTTATTACTGGTTCTTTTATTAACAGCATGTTTTAAGAGTGATGTAGATTCTCTGCTGAGAGAATGTGTTTCATTGTGCGTGCAATTTGTTTAGCCATAACTTACGTAGAAAACACCAAATGATGTCCCAGCTGTAAAGTTACTGGAATTTGCCCGCATAAATGTTAGTTAGTTTCAGATTTGGTTTTTAATTTGGTGCCAGCGCATAAAGTTGCAGAGCTCCAAAAACGAACAGCTGTGATAAAATACATTAACTCGAGTAAATTTGGTTATTTTGGTTGCTCTGTGTGCTATCATCATAATCATCTGATAACATCTCCAATCTGAGTAGGGGACACTCATAGGGATCATTTTGTGGGGGGGGGGGAAAAAAGCATTGCATGGCATGTGGAACGCCCCCTTTTTTATGTGAGCGAGTATAGAGCCCGAAGCAAAGAACTGGGCTTAACAAAGAAAGCTGATAACCACTGCCCTAAAGCCCATCACCTCTTACTGTGGATTTAGGCTTTGTCAAGCCAGCTAATGCAAAGAAAGCCTGACTGTGTTGAATTTTCTTTCAGTATACCCCTCTGTTAGGACAACCTATTAAGAGCACTTATGTATAGTCTTTAAAAGTACACATTTAGTGCCCGTGTATTGCTAAAGCTGATATTAATCGACCGACCAGATGACAGTGAAGCTGATGACAGCTTGAATATTTATATTTGTGTCCAATCAAAGTTATAGCAGAACTTTATCACATAATAACAGTAGTCTTTTCTTCTCAATGTGAATAATCTTGAACATGGAACACATTTTCCCCAAAGTCACATCTTTAACTGGAGTGTTAGAGAAAAAGCTTTGCCAAAACATAATATCCCCCTCACATCTCCAGTGTGGTGTGTTATTTACTAGTACTAGTAAAAACCAGTCATGTACAATATTTATAATTTCAAAAGCGACAGGATGTACTTATCACCCCAGCTGTGTCCCTATGAGCTCGGGTAAACCTCCACAGGGTCTGCAGTCTTAAGAGGCACGTGAGAACTGTGTCTATCATGTAAACTATGTCGCACAACAGGCACCTGACTCACAGACGCACTATCCTGCACAGGAGACTGCCATAGTTCATGTAGCTATGTTGTTAATTACCCAAACCTGCGTGGTTCAGGCAGAGGTCGACACGAGGGTGTAAAAATGTTGCGCGACTCCACTTCACAAGACCTTCATGAAATCGGCCCCGGTTCCCTGACGAGGGAAAATTGTTTGTCAAGCTGCAAAAGTGTTCTTTTCCCCTCTCGTGATCCAAGCTTGGGCTAACATAACAAAGTTAGCTTCAGTTATTGACAAGCCAAGGAGAGTTATTTTAGACCCAAGCAGCATCAAATAGAATCAGTGATCAAAGTGGAGAGGCATAGACAGAGGTGGGTGGATGTCTCCTGTGACTAAAAAGATGGATGTTTTGTGAAGACGGTAGAGAAACGAAAGAGAAACAGTATTAGTTTGCTTCTCCCTCGTGGCAAAGCCGAGAGTGAAGTCAGGCGAGTGCTACTGCTGTTCGCTACATCTTAACACTTAAAACTGTCTTAAGCACACACAAACACACAAACACACAAACACGCGTCACCACGCTGACTGCTTCACCACATGTGGATAAAAGAGAACGGGACAGAGGCCACCTTTCCCAAAGAGAGCTGACCCGCGAGCGGCACAGGACAGAAACTGAAAGGAACACATGGCTCAGAGAAAAAGAGAGAGCTCCTGTTGCTTTTATTTACCTCCGCCGCCCTCCCTCTTTTCATCCTAGGATCTCAAAGCGGACCCGCACGCCCGGCCCTGCACCCAGTTTCCTGGGGAGCATTTTTCCTTCCCCCCACCGCAGACATGAAAAGCGCTGGCCTTCCTGCCTGGGGAAGAGTCCTGAGGGGTGGCGGGTGAGAAGTGTGTGTCTGCGTGTGTGTGAGTTTTTCAAAAAGAGCTAGTGCTAACAGCAGGGGTGTGTGCTTGCGTGGTGGTGGTTGGTTATAGGGGGCACCAGGCCAGTGTTTCACAAGGTCCAGCCGACACAAACACTTGGATTCAGGAGCAACTTGACCCCTCCTCTCTTCTCGCTTCCCTCCGTCTCCTCCTCCGCCTCCGTCCACATTAGTGCTCAGGAATGTTGGCCGGTCTTTTTTGCAGGAAATGAAACGATCCTCTGTTCAGAGGGTGAGTGAAGGTTTAGTCTCCCCCCTTTCTCTCTCTCTCACTCTCCCCCAATTCCTTTGCCTCTATGTGAGGGAGGGAGGGAGGGAGGGAGGAAGGAGTGGGACGAGCCCTTGCCCGGCTTTTGAAGTGTGGGAGGTTAAGATAACTGGCACGGCCTCGCGCCTCAATCGCCGCTTTCACCTCTCAGGCCGAATCAAAGCACCCGCAGCTGGGACCCACACGCCTTATAGCCCCCTGACCTCCATCCCGTCACCCCACCCACCCCTATTCCCTTCAGCTCCCCTCAATCCCAGCACAAAAGCGCTGGGGTTTCTTTTCAGTACTATTAAGGAGGAAAACATTGCTGAATTGCTAAATTACTCTAAAAATAAGTCAAGTGGAGAGTGCAGACTCTACCATGAGAGGAAAGACCCTGTGGTTGGGAGATGTGTCCACTGATGCTACTGAGCAGGAATCACCTTTTTAGACTTTCCTTGTATTGCTCTCTGACAGGGCAAGAAACAAGTACAGTTGGATGATTTTAGGCTGTAAACAAGCCAGCAGTGCAGGCAGATTACCTAAGCTGCTTTGTTTCTCAGGCCCAGACTTGAGCCTGGTGTGCTGGAGTGTCTCGGCTATGACCTTGGCCTTGTATCGCACAACCAGCTTTGGTGGCAGCTTTTCAAAGAAGCCACAGCTCTATAAAAAGTGTTACAGTGATGCTCTTAACAGCAAAAAAAAATGTTGGAAGAAAGGGGAAAAACAGTAATAGACGGCCCATTAGAAGAAACACCTGGAAGAGATGGCAATGAAAGGAAATATTCATTAAAAAAAAGGGGGGGGGGGGGGTGAAAACATTGGTTTGTATTGGTTCCACAAGCATTATCAGAAACGAACAGTTTAAAAAGAAATATGAGAAGCGAAAAACGTGCCTGTATAAAATATTGGAGCGTGAGGAAGGGTGGGGTCTGGCTGTGGTCAAATGGGGGAATAGGAAGAGGGGGAGTCACCCAAAAGCCCAAACCTCAGGCATGTGTGGGTGAGACTAGGGGGGAGCACAGGAGGGTGTGGGGAGGAGTGGTGAGGTGTTGCCCACATCTGAGGAGGCATTGCTGGGGGTGAAGTCTGGCCGTGTGCCCCCGCACAGCTCAGTCTGAGCCACTGCAAACCGGGGGATGTCAGGGAGGAGGGTGGTGGTGCGGCACATTCAAAGGGCCTGCACAATGACTGTTCCCTCTGCTGTGGTCTCGCTTCAAAGGGCCTCCACCGCCACTTATATTCAGCATCAGGACAGAGGAGTGGAGCAGGAAGAGGTGGAGTAGGGCGAAACGAGGCAGCGAAAACGAGTGGAAGAAGAGCTGGGATAGTCGTTTAGCCTCCTTTAATAATAAACACGACTTCCTTTTGACGCTCCGTCCTTTGCCTGCCTGCGCCGTGTTACCTGGGGCGCTTTCATTCTGATAACTCACAGATAAGCATCTCACAAGGGGAGGGTTTTATGGAGGTCACATATTTTTTGCCTCTTCCGAGAGGCTGCAATGCCTCGAGGAGCCCCCGGAGGGGGGATGATGGAGGGGGGTGGAGGAGAGGAAGAGAGGAAGTAGAGAAGTCATCACAAAAAAGCCATGAGACTGGACCCTCATGCTGTTACCGCAGCTGGCAAAACCACGACACAATAGGCCCGTGACTCAATCAAAACAAATTCCAGGCCCCAGTCTAAACAACAGGAGAACTACAGCTTCATTTATTCCCATGTGGAGCCTTCTACTCCGTCCCCTATCCCACCCCACCCGACCCCCCCAAGAGAAAAGAAAAAGGTGTGAAATAAGGCTGCCAAGCCAGGATAAGACAACTATGTCAGTGTGAAAGATTTTTTACTTCTGAGCGAAAACCACACACTCAACTGAGGCTTCACATGCTAAGTGCTGAGAGAGTAGTTTTACTTCACAGTGTATGCTTTGTGGAGGGGGGGGGGGGGGGGGGGGGGACATTTCCGATTCCATTTCCTACCTAAAGTAACATTAGCTGGGGCGTCACTCTGATTTAAAATCTCTCCTCCACCTCCTACCCATAACTATCCCCCCACCATTTTTTTTTTTTTTTTTGGTACAGTTTTAAAAACATCCTCTGATCTCCCGCGTGCTGCTCAGAGCGAGACCCACAGTCAGTTTCGCAATCCGGATTCCTTCCCCAATTATCCCAGGTCACTAATAAGGCTGGGTGTGGAGGCACTGGGCTGTGCCGCAGTAGCCTAGAGGCTCGCTGCCAAATTGAAATGACTCTGGAAATGGAGGCAGACGCTGAATCTTGCCTAATTGCAGCCTGAGTGTGTGGCTGGCTGCTCAGATTTTGTGCAATGTGTTGAGAGTGATGAGGGTCTGAGAGAGGGAGAAGATGAGAGGCAACAAATAAAGACAGAGGGGAGGGGGGGGGGGGCAGAAAATGAGGAACGGAGACTGAAGGATGAGTGGCGGTTGACTGAGATTGGGTAAACTCCGAACTCTGGAGAATGGGGTCTGCTGGGGGATTTTCTTCTGGGCCTTTTCTAGCCCTCGCTCTCCCCTAACGCGCTCGCTCCCTCCTCGCTCATCAAAGTCTTTTGACAGCTGACTTCTGGCTGCAGACATCAGAGGGAGCAGAGCTGGGGCACGACCGAGACAGACAAGAGGAGATGAGCGAGAGTGGCCACCAAAGCTTCTGCTTGAACAACACTTTCTTTTATGCTTCTGGAGCAGGGCGTGTGGTTCCAAATGACCTTTGATACACTCTGCAGATGTTCATAATGCATATCCAGGACCACCTGATTTACAAAATAAAAATATACCACCTCGTGCCTAGTTTGTGGCAACTCCCAAACAAACAAAAACTGTGAACTTGTATGCAGCTTCACGGCAACTCTGGGGGCCCTTGTTAGCCAGATTAAAAAGCCACCTTTGTTAGGAGTGTCTCCCCCATGTGAAAAAAAATGTGCAGTGGCTGAAACGGGAGAAAGCCTTGGGGGCATGTAGGGGTCTCAGCCAGATAACTATCTCAAAGGCTGTGAATCAGAGGGCTTAGTCAGACAAAAGGCTAACAGCACGAGAGGAAGCAAGATGGACAGAACCAAAATAAAGAGGTGCAGAAACAGCGAAGGGGAGTTTAAAAAAAGTGCAAAAAGAGTAATTTCCACTTAGTGTAAAGAAAGGGGTGTGAGGGAAGGAGCGGCGAGAGAGACAGGCAGAAACTCTAATTTCACAATGTCAGACTAATGACTTCTCTAAGAGCCGCTGTACTGTGGTGAGAGCCAGCTGTGTGGTGGACCCACTGTTTGACATGCTAAAGATAACAAAGGGAACCGACATCACGCCATAAAATGCTGCTCTGAGGCTCAACTCCTGGCTTGCCAGGCCTTTAAAAAAGGCCATTTAATATGAAAATGCATAAAGTCAGTGCAGCACGTCACCAGAATATTCTTCATCACAACCGTCCAAATGTTGAACCTCCGTACAATAGAGGTGTTCACAACAGAGTCCCCAAAATTAACTCGTTATCAGATTTCTTTGCAGATTCTGCATAACGGGGGAGAGACAGATGGGTTAGAGGCGCGGACAGATGAAAAGGAATAGACAAACGAGTTCATTTAAAGATGCTTTTTGGCGTCTACAGCAAGCTAACCTCAATCCAGCTCTTTGGGATCTGCATAAATTGAGGGCTTGGGGAGTTGTGGCAGTATCCTTGGTATTATGCATATTAGTTTAAGGCTGTCACTGAGAATCAGCAAGGGTGTCCATCCCGCTGCGGCTAGGCACTGCTAATTATTGGATCAGAGATAAAGTGCTTTTTAGCACTTGTGCTCTCTGTTCCTTGAAAACTGGCTGTGGTCACCAAAAAAGGAAAGAGACAGAGAAAGAAAAGAAAAGCCCAATTTTGGGTTCGCAGAGCCACTGGGTCAGGAATCGATCAAGTGGAAAACCTTTGTGTGGTTAGGGGTGATTTTGACGTAAGACCAGATTTGTCACATCTGCCCGGCTTTTTCTGCTGCCAAAAGGAAGCGGAATAACAGGATGCTACCAGACTCTCAGGGAGGGAGAGAAGCGACTCAAGGAGAGTCAGGAAGATCGAGAGGGGGGAATAGAGTTGCCTTTACCACATACTGGGACTAGTAATCCTCCTCTTAAGAAAAAGAAAAAAAGAAGAAAAAAGGACAGGTGACAATTCAGTGAGGCCTTTCTTGACATTTGGTGTGGATCGATATCTCTCTACGTATTGATAACGTGTTGAAAAAGCAAGGGAGCGAGAGACTACATTGTGCCTTTGTTATGAGAGCATTATAGACACCCTGAAAGCCCAGATACCATGAAATCTTATTAAAGGTATAGCATCTCATTAAGTTCCTGCCAGACAAGCTGCTGGATCCTGCCCTGCTTCACAAAGACGCAGAGAAAGACAACACATGTAGCCCATATGGGGCTGAGCTGATATCCTAGCCTCCACCAGAGCAAAAAAAAAAAAGTTTCAGATGTATTATTTATGCCATGTTTAGAAAACACTGAGTTCATGAGCTGCATGATTTATTAAGCAATATTTTTAGTTTATTTGGACACTTTTACCCCCGAATAGCATACGAGTTCTCATCCAACCAGCTCACAAAGACACTGAACTGACCAGTACATGCATACGCTTGCATGCAGAAAATTTAATGTATATTGTGTTGAGGCCATTGAGCAAACCACACACACGCACACACAAACCACAATCCCTCTTCAGGCCTTAACACAGCTGACACAATGACTATGGCAAGGTTAGGGTGGACCTTTTTAGGATTAGTCTGTGAGCACATACTCTCTCAAAGTCAGTGTTTAGCAGTTTTTTTTAAAGAACAAAATGAAGGATAAAGAAAAAGCTTGACATATATCAAACTGGACCAGACAGGGAGGGCATAGAGGTGGGGGGGTTGTCTTACCATATTCTCAGATGTACGCCGTTTTCATTCTCTGGCCTGTACCTGCAGAAAATTGCATCTTTAAAAAAAAAAAAAAAAAAAGGGTATCCGGACGGCAAAAGATCATAACCGTCCATCTGGCCTATACAGTTGTACAGACCAAAAGGAAGTACTGACATTTTACTTAAGAAGTAATTCTCAGTGGATTACAGTTGCAGTGCTAAGGAAGAGGCTCAGAAGCGCAGCTAAACAAGGTCAGCAGAAAGACACACTGTAGAGCAGCAGGCAAACAAATAATGCAAAGCCCAGAAATCCGTAAGCAGTCGTATAGAATGGACAGACTAATCCCAAAGTAGGTGTAATATGAGAAGACAGGGATAGAGACATATAAATGAAGGGGTGTACACAAGTCAAGTTTGAGGCTAGACTGAGCATAGTGAGTGGGTTAGTTTGGTTAGTCTGATTCTACTAGCTGTCAGTCAATGAGAGGTTAGTGGTTTGTTTCACAGGGCGAACATTACTGCAAATGCGACAATTTGCTGTAAAACACGACCCCACAGAAAGATGGTGGAAGTGATTCCCAACTGCACAATGAAACCAACAAACAACGGCGTTTCCCAAATGAGCGAGGAGGCAGGAGTTGGAAGCGTCTCTTACCTGTGGCCGATTCCTGCATCTTTTCCCTCTTCCGCTTCTTCTTCTTTCCCTAAAAAATATACAGAGGAACGCATAAAGTGTGGCTCCAGCACTCACGCTCACTAGACCACTCTTGATATCCTGCTGCTGACTGCCATGTTCACTCATCCCCTGCTGGGCATCCAACCAGCATCAACCCAGACTCTGGACTCCACCACAAACTGCGACACTGAGGGACTGGAGAGCCGGATCTCGTATCAAGTGTGCTCTACCTCCTCTCGACCGCTTTTCCATAGTCTTCAGGCCTGTTGAAGTGTGGCCATTCCCGGCCGAGTGAAAGTTCTGCTGTTTTGACAGCTCTGTGTCTAGCTTTGAAGTCCCCCCCCCCCCCCCCTTGTATTTTTTAAATGACAAACATTAACATGAAGTGCAATTAAAAACGCTCACTGCAATTAGGCTGTGAAGAGTAGCACTCGTTTTTCCAGTGAGGTGGTGGGAGTGCGTAAGGATTTTTTAGCTTATGCTAAATCCCCAGGGGGGAGACTATAGGTATAGATAGCAGTGTAGAGTCGTTTTAGTCAAATATGAGCAGCACTTTGGTTTCCTGCTGCAAAGTCTGCTAATCCACTTATTCATGAGCTAATCTGCCTTCTACTGCCGCGGCAGACAGGGAAGAAGAGAAGCTGAGTGAGTGTGGGTGAGAGAAAGGGTGGGGAGAGATAGGAGGGGGTGCACGGCAAAACTATGAATGATACGCGATTTTTCCACGCCAGTGTGTTGCCTATTTTGGGTGTTTCCAGGCACGATGCTCTGTCTGTAATACTGTGATTGTGGGAGCGGTCACAGAATAACTAATTCCAGAAGGATACACCATCTACTTTGCACTACCCATTATCGTTACCTTCGTCGTGTGCCACATAGAAAGCCATTCCTCTAACCCCCTTCTAAACATCGAAACTACTGAGAAAACAGGAAATTCAACAGGATCCGGCCCAAATGTCACCAATGCAGTGATGATGCGCATCTTTAACTCTGCTGTGCTTCACTGGGAGCAGAGCTATGAACAATCCCCCGCCCCACACACACACACCCCACCTCAGCGAGGCATTTTGGCAGTGGAGCCGTGGAGGCAGAAGGAGGAGGGATGCTGTCGGTGTCCGAGGGGAGGCAGATAAACACCACAAAGCACTTTGGTGGTGGAGTGAATGTGAGTGCTGGAGCCACACTTTTAAATAAAGGCTGGTGCTCTCTCTCTCTCCCAAACACACACACTCACAAAGATTCATACACGTCACACGTCACTCAATAACACATTTAGACTCTCATCCAGCAGCACGTAAGTACACATAAATGCTGTAACAATAAACACAGGCTTCATCCTAAAAATCCAGCTGAACCGCCCAGATTCACAAACAAAAAAACAAAACAAACAAAAAAACGGGCAGCTGGGGGAGCAGAGGTTGCTACTGCTGAACGCCGCATGTATAATCCAGCCTCCTCGACTCAGTCTAACAGTTGCTTTCTACATCCGAAGCCGATATGGAACATCAAAGAGCGCCGTAACCATTACCAGGCAATTTTCACTCACAATGGCAATAATAGTGTCCGTGGTACTGCAATCCATTTTAGTGTGGATGGCACTATAACAGTGAATCACAGTGTTATGAATTACACATTAGGCTGAAACAAAGGGTCTACAAATGGACCCCATTAGCATGGAGGAGGACTGGTGCAAATTAGTGTGTTGGTGTGTGTGTGTGTGTCATTCCTGTGTGGCATTTTAAGAGCAAGTCATGCAACGCTGACATAAAGAAACATGAATCAACACAAACACATTCGCACATGCACGCACACGCACCTCTGTCAGTCTGTTCTGTTGATACTCACATAGTTGTCTCGAGCGGACCAGCCTGGGTAGAGCTGCATGTGGAGCTGCCGTTCCTTGCGGGCTAACTCGTAATACTTAGCTTGCTCTTCTCGAGATAAAGCATGCCACTGTTTCAGTACAAAGGAGATTAAGGGGGAGGAAAAAAAAATAGCATACAGTCAATTACTGGCATGCACTTGCATGTTCTCTGCGTAGAGGCGTGCGCTGGTGTTTTGGTATAGAAGGGGGAAAAAACTTTTCAACTTCCACATGTGTATAAAAGGAAAAAAAAGCGGGGGGGATGAAAGACACAAAGAAGAAGGGGGGGGGGGGGGGGGACATGATGAAGAGATTAACATGCGCAAGAGTGAGAGAAAGAGAGAAAAAAGTAGGGGAGAGGGGGGTGGAGACAAGAAGGGGGGGGGGACTTTGATTTTTGATTTCTTATGAAAACACTGCTTCCAATTTAGCAGTGCTTTTTATTCAAACTATGTCAGCAAGCAATTACCCTACGCAGGCCACAAACTAGGCTTTGCTGTGGCTGGCTGCCTCAACCGCCAGGCCTATTCGTTAAGGCTTTTAACATGGCTCTGTGGTTCCATTCTTTTCCCAATCCTCAAAAGGAACAAATTTTGTCATTTCCAACCGTGCCATTATACAGGCATATTTTATTAAAGCCAATCTGATTAAATGTCAGTTAGACAGGCAGCCCATGTCTGTGCTGTTGAAAGACAGAGAGAGGTGGGTGTGGGGCTTTAGGGGGAAAGTGGAAGTAATTGGCTTGAGTATCATCAGGGCAATAATCACAACCAGTTTATAAAGACTGCTAATAAAGGGGAGAAATCATTGCACTTTTTCAGCTAATCGAGCAGCCTCCTCAGAGAACATGACATAAACTATGATCTCACCGCGATTCAGCAAAGATAAACTCGGGGGAAAAAAAGAAAGAAAGCTAGAGATCGGCGTATAGGTATACTGCGCGACCCACCCTTCGTCCCAGGATCTGATTGATGGCGGCGCTCTCCTTCAGCGTGCACTCGGCAACCACGTTCGCACGCATCTCTTTCATGTAGAGCATGAAGGCGTTTAGCGGCTTTTTGATGTGCGGTCTTTTTGGCTCCTGCTCCTTTCTCTGTTCGTGCTGCGGCTTCCTGTAGAGAAACGGAATACGACAACAAAGTGGAGGAGGTGAGAAAGAGAAAACACTAAAAAAGTTAGAAAATAAGCAAAATAAATTCAAGTCCAAAGCAACGGGAGAAGGAAATTATGTTGCCGCCGTGGCGACAAAAGCAGCCAGGGTCTGGCTGCACTCAACCAATGGCGAGGCAGCGTGAGAGGGGCTGCCACGCCATGGGCCCCGGCCTCTTTAATCATGTACAGTTGTATAGTTGCAGCCCTTCATGCAGAGAGATTACTTCACCAGTAATGGCAACCAAACTTTCTTGTCCGCAGCACACTGGTGAATACTTAAAACCAAATGCTCTCGCGCTAAAAGAAAACACTGCTCGACTTACTTTCTAACAACCTTTTTGATACCAGTACAGTCTTGGTAGGAGGATGTCCATGAATAATGGAAATATCAGTGATAACCACTTCAGGGCTCTTACAGCACTTCCCACTGCACACGCTGGGGATGTGAATTCTTAGCACTAATCTAGGACCTGTATCTGTTGTCAGCTAAGAGTGTTGTGATCCCAGAGGCCAAATGAAGCATAGGCCTGTTATCAGCAGAGCGTGGGCCCTCGCCATTTATCTGCTCACATCAAGAGAAAGAGAACAAGGCATTGGGAGAGGGTTTGCTGAGCATCGCCCTCCTGTAGCGAGTGGAGGAGAACACAAATACCTGGAAGTTTGTTGTGTCAAAAAATGCTGATAGAGGAGTGACAGCACAAGCTTTAAGGTAATATTTTTTGTGTTTGCAGGACTCACATGTGCATGATGTCACCGTCATGAGGCGGCTCCTGTTTGACCTGTGGGTTGACAATGGCCGGGTGAGGGATTCCTGTGGCGTGAGGACCTGGGGGACCTGGCACCATGTGGTGCGGGAACCTGCAATAACAGGACATTTTGATTATTAAAGACTAAGAAGAGGATCAGAGGAGTGGAAAATATCTTCCAAATGGCATTAAAGTGAGAAAAAAAGACTGGGAACTGTTTTATATGACTTTAGAAATTGTCACACACGCCATACGCATGACTGCATATGGCGTGTGTGACAATTGCATGACTATAGCCAATGATTGGTTACGCCTCAAGAACAAGCGTCTCTTTCACCGTGTTTTTACGCTTGTCACATTTCAGAATTTGTGGTTAGATCTCACTTTTTAACTTTTCTATCAATAGTTTATAATATTGTTAGATTTTAACAACATGGTTATAGCTTCTCTTTAATGAATGAATAAAAAAATTAAAGTGAAGTGTCAAACAACATGGTTCTAAAGTGCAAATGCACCACTCCCTCAGTCTAACAGCCTTGTTGCTAGGTATAGACTCTGCCTAGGAAACCAAAAATCAGTGGGTGTAGAAAAACAGGGATTTGTTTTTAAATAAAACAGCCGCCTGTCCTTAGCCTAACTCCTTAAATCAAAAGTGAGTTAGTCAGATTTACAAGGGCATGAGGAGGAAAGGTGGTGGAGACTTCTGGTCATGTGTGATCAAGTGTCCTGCTCGTGGACGTTACATCTGTCTTCACTCAGTGTTTGCCCTAAAGCCAGCAGAGTAAGAGATAGTGAGGAAAGTGAGAGAGATATGTTTGGGGGATAGGGAAAAAAAGCACAGGAAGTAACAAGGATGCAGTGGAACAGGACTAAAGAAAAGCACTTGAAGTAAGTCTCAGAAAGAAAGAAAGAGAGAGAAGCGCTTCCAGAAAGCTTTGATAATGGTTAAGCAGCCATATGGCTATGCAGGGGCACGAATGTGGTGATGTATTTGACATGTGCTGGGCACACAGTCGAGTGGTGTGGCTGTGGCCACAGCAGCGCAGCACAAACCACCGGAGGCGGACCTCCCAGAGGAAGCTGCTGTTCCAGGCCAGTACTTCTCTATTCAGTACACAAAGCCGGTACAGTGTCACTGTCCATAAGATGTAAAAACGCTGCATAGTTTCTGGTCCCTTTTTGCATGAATCAGTCGTGCAGGCTTTTGCTTTAATCTGCCTGTGACTCACCATCCCAGCTGTGATGTGAGCTGCCCCACTCCTCCAGGAGACAAGGAGTAGAAGTTGGGCATGTCTGGTCCGGGGTGATGCCTGGGCATTCCTGGTCAAAGAAAAGAAGAAAAAAAAAGCAACACACAACTATTAGATAGGCAGAATGCAGATAAGGAGGAAACAGCGCAAGCAGCAGGTTAGCAAAAAAAAAAAAAAAAATCCCTTACAGACATATTTTAGCGATTATTCAAGAAGTGTGTGTGTGTGTGTGTGTGTGTGTGTGTGTGTGTGTGTGTGTGTGTGTGTGTGTGTGTGTGTGTAAAGTTGGGATTATCATCGGGTTTGCATATTCCTCAGTCATACATTCTGGTTAAAGTCATGAACTGCCAGTTTCGGAACAGGGCACACACCGGGGCATCAGCATGGCTTCTTGACCTCACATTATCAACCCGTGAAAGGGGCGGATAATATTTTCCCCGCTTAAGCTCGACTCCTTCCAGTGTGTTTCAGCATCTTTAAGCTGGATAATTGAGGCTTCATCTTTATGACAGAGGCTGTGGCTCTCCCTGTAGACACAGGATTGACACAGACTAGCTGTCTGTGGATCTCCAGGACTAAGCTCCTCTATCTCCAGCTCGCCTGCTCTTGTTGGGCTTCAAGGTCAAGGGGTATCTTTCTGTGAGAAGACTTAGTGAGAAATGGGCTGCGGGGCGACGAACGTTTAACATCTGTAAGGTCTCATGGTTTTTTGTCTTAACACACATTTTTCCCCCCTTCTTATTTCACAGTTGTGCAAGTAACAATAAAAGTCGGAAGATATCAGCAAATACTGTTTATACACAGGCAACTGGAATGTGCCTACATGTGTGCTCACGCAGACACACACACAAAGAAAAGAGGGCAAATGCCTCCAGATTAACACCATTTTCTAATCCCTGCTGGAGCCAGCCTTTTCTCCCTGCCTCTATCTTTTCTCTTCCTCCTTCTCTCTCTCTCCAGGCTGGGGTCTGAAGGGGGCCTCCCTCCTCAGAGAGGCTGGCCGAGTGGGAGGCTTATATCTCCAAAGCCAGTGTAGCAACGCTGGATTCATAGCACGGATAGCGCTACTCCCCTGCCTACTAATCCACCACCTAACACTCCTTTAGGGCTCTCCTGAGTGCAGAAGAGAAGCAGGCGATGGCTGAAGCAGCAGGGGAAGAAGAGAGCGCCCCGGCGTGTTAACCTTGTCACTCACACCCCTAAGGTGCCTAATTACTCACTCCCCCCTTTTCAGTTCCCGTTGACATCCCGACAAAGCTTCACGCTCCCGTTTCCACTCTGAACATGTGACACCGATGTGACTGTCACCATAAAAAAAAACAAAAACAAACAAACAAAAAAGAGGATTAAAAAAAGTATTCACTAATCAAATTCATGCTATATGTCTTTACCCCCCCACCCCACCCCAGACAAACCTCCCACTACCCTCCCCTCCGCTCGACCTTCCATCCCTCATTGCAGGCCTTGTGCATATTAGGGCTCATAATGAGAAAATCCATGATTGTTTTTCATAATTAACGAGCAGATCAAAGTCTGAGCCCACTAAGGAGTTCAGAGCGGCAAATGGTCGATATGTGTGAGAGAGAGAGGAAGAGACAGAGAGAGAGAGGAAGAAAAAAAGAGAATAAGAGAGATTTCGTTTTAAGCATTTTGGCTTAGCTCTTCTGATATCCACACACATGAATATGCCTAGGGAAATCATTTGCTGCTAATTCTGCAACCAGATCGCTTGGACATGGATTTCTGTTGGGCTGCGGGTGCAAAAAGATCAAATAGCACGAAAAAAAAAAAAGAAGGAGAAGAAGGACCTCCAGGGCTCCTTTCAGCTCTTGATTGTCAGAGACCCAACGTGAAAAGTGAAACGGGTGTGAAGCGTTTTTCCTCAGACTGTACAACGTGACAACACAACTGTTAAATCTTCCGTGCCTTCGTTATTTCCTTCTGCTACCTGTTTATCCTCTCCTGCCTCGACAAAACATGTCAGACGTGTGATTTTTCTGACATATGTGGAGCACTGTTTCGTTAAATGTCCCCGCTCCCTTCATCTCTGCTACTCTGTGTACTCCTGTGCTCATTTCCACATTGTTATTTATAGCTGGTCCCTCAGAACCTCCGAGCCTCAACATCATCATCGTCATCATCATCATCGCCCACATCTTGTCTGATCCCTCCTCCTCTTTTTTTTTCCAACTGCCAGCCGCAGGAGAAGAAAGCAGAGAAAAGAGACAAGGTGTGGGACAAAACTGCGGATGGGCCACGTCTTTTTTTGTTTCCTTTCTTCCTTGCATTAGCGAGAAGCTGCCAAAGTCTCCAGCTGTGCAGGGCTGAGGAGCTCGCTCCCAAACGGCTCAGGAGCTCCTCCGCAGCTGTCAGAGCTGCAGCTTGATGTTATAACTGAGAGGCAAAGAGTGCAGAGGGAGAGGGCAGCAGAGCTCAGCGTGCCATCCCACAGGCTGCTTCAAATGAGCTCACACTTTGAGATGATAGGAAGGATGACTGTACTGCGACACTTTTTCCCCCCTCTCTCTCCTGATTCCCGTCTATCCAGACATTTATGCAAAAAAAACCTAAATGCAGTCAGGGTTCATCGATGCCTCCATATCAAGCTGCCATGTAAGCGAATACGGTGCAAAAATCCATTTCAATGTCACATTTTATTGCATTAAGAAGTACTGGTGACCTATAATGTGTCTGTGACGACTTTCTTTATTGTATCCTTCTACAGTTTTCACTCTTTCAGTCAGTAAAAACTTGCTGACAACAAAGTGTTCAGTGCCACAGCAAACCCCGTTTTTTGTGTTCCCCTTTACATAGATATATATAAAGAAACGACCCCTTTTAGTTCCACACAGTGTGATAAAAGGATTTCAAATGTGGGATAAGAACAGCAAATACTGCTGTGGCATTTCTTTAGTGTCTTACCTTGTTTGTTGTTGGCATCCTGGGGGTGATGGCCAGAATGGGACACTGGAGCGAAGTGTTCGTCACTGTACGTGATCAGGGGGGTGAGCGGGTGGACTGCATGAGACGGCTGCACCACGGGGACTTTGTTGGACTGTGGAGAAAAATGCAAGAAGATTTACTTTTTTATTTTTTAAATGCTGTGAAAAGCTGATGCCTTTTGTGTTATTCCATCTGAAAAAGGGGCCCTGATCCCTCACACATGATTCATAGAGTACAGGTGGTCTTGCTCTGCAGCAGCACAATGCCTTCTTGACTTTCATTGTATGGTCAAGAAGTTACTATACATATATATTTTTAAAAAACATTTCTTGAATTTCTTCTCTCTTTACTAGGCTGGGCACAGCAGTTCAAAACTTTGTTTAGCCTAGGTCAGCAGGTTTGAAAATCCCCACATCCCCCGAAGGAGGGAAAAAAAAGAAGAAGAAACAAGTCAAAAGAGGTGCGCGAGCATGTCTGAGACAGAAAAGGGGAGAAAGATGCAAACAGAGGTGGAGCGAATAGAAGCGGGCAAGCGATAGAGCAAAGGGAAGGGAGAGAAAAGAGAGACTTGCAGGGTAGAGTCAGAGCAGAGGTCTTAGGCGGGAGATCAAAGGCAGTCATTAGCTGGTGAATAAGGGGAGTTCATTACAGACCAAGAGCCGGGGGAAGAAGAGATGAGGGATGGAGGAGGAGGAGAAAGGTGGGTGGGGTGGGGGTTCTGGCTATGGGGAGAGAGCGTGAGTGAGACAGATGTCTGCAGCGGTACTTAATGCAGGGGTAATCACGTCAACAGTGGCCTGGCCACAGACCCCTCATCCCAGGCTGACTCAGAGAGACGGAGAGCGAGAGAAAGAGAGAGAGCTTCCTCTGGAAAACTAAAATAGATCGAACCAGGCCCGAAAACCCCCCAACCACCAGCCAACAGTGCTTACATGCTTCAGCTGCACTGAACACATGGTAATGCTTAGCCATGCTAAATCTACTATTTACAGTCTGAGCCCAGAGCTGAGCTGAAGTCAAAATATCACCTCCACAGGATATATGGCTAATCGGGAGAGACGGCGGTGCACCGATGGGTGAGACGCCACTTACATCGGGCGGCTGCCAATGAGCTCTCCCGAGTTTTTAGGAAACTCTAATCGATTTTATTCCCAGAAACAGTCACATGATTAGCAGCGTTGTTAAAGATACCCATCTAAATTTAGGATAAGAATCAAATTATGACAGGATGATAATAATAAATGGACTGTTCTTTATTAGCCCTCGCTTTGTTCTCTATGACATGTGTGCCAAGGTGACATTCCTGCAGTGCTAAGTGGTGACTGGTGCCCCGCCTCACCCACTTACGCACACACAGAAAAACTCCTCGGACACAGGGGTGGCTGGAATGTCTGAGTTTTTCTGAACCTCTCGCAGACTGGCACCAGCTTCAACTTAAGAACCCCCTCCGTCCTCCCCCCATCTCACCACCTTCTGGGAATGTCCTCAAAGAGCAGTACGTGTGGTATGTGTGTGCACGTGTCCAGCTGCATGAACCATCATTCTCATCAGGGTCCCAAATCATGCCGGGAATCTCATCTCCTCAGGCCAATTCAGTTCCCGGTTTGGAGACGGGGTGTTACGGCACCATAAAGCACAGGTTGCACTGCACATTTGGTAAAGTTTGTTCTCACACAAGAGAAGCCCTGCCTGAAAACTAAGCCAAGGATGTAGAGGTGTAATTTTCTCACACCAGCCCAGGTGTGTTGCATTCCCTGGTCAACAAAGAGCCAAAGGTTAGTGTCCAGCCTCATCTTTAAGAAGGTTAGGCTTATTAGCAAGGCTGCTAAGCCTAAAAAGAGGGGACTAACTAGGCCTACAGTGGCTGAGACATGCCTCCACCAGGGGCTAAATGACAGCATTCTCACACATATTATTTTACGCCTCTCCACTCCCATTTGTTACGGTGTGGGAATGAGATAAGAACCTGGAATGCTATCGTTAAAACCTGCTATGCTCCCCAATATTGAAAGAAAAGCCAGCTGGAAACAAAAAAAAAGTTCTCATGTTTGTGTGTACACATAGAACTACAATAAAAACAAACAAACATTTAAAACAATATTTTAAAGCAGGGCGACTAACTTCTTAGTACCTAAGAAAGCTTGAGTTTTACTGCCACAGTGGAGAAGCCCTCTTTTGTGCTCTTCCCAGTTACAGCTGTCAAATCCCATTTTTCTCAACTTCTTAATAAACTGCTTCCATTGTGGGGAAGAAAAAAAAGATCCACCAGGGAAAAACCTGCAGGCCTTTGTGACCAATAGCAAATTTATGCCCGTTTAGGGTGCACACTTACGCAAATTGCATGGCCTAACTGTAGTTTACTTTAGAAAAGGAAAGGAAATAAATTGTCCGTCAGGCTTCCAACAGCTTCATTATACTCTAGATATACATAAAATTTGATTGTGCAAACCGTATCAGGGTCAAGCCAAATCCTGGTTTAGATAGTTTTTTATTTGATTACATGCAAAGAGGTATTGCTGGGGCAACATTTTACCACCATAAATTAAAAAAGAAAAAACAACATTAAAAACTGACACCAGTAACAATTTACTGAAAAAAGGAGCTGGAGACACCCAACTCCTGACAACAGCCATGAGGGTCATGCCATGTCCTAATCTGATTCCTTCTCATACCCTACATACCCAGCCCTACTGGCTGCAGCAGTAGCGACACTGTTGCAATGGGGGCATCCATATTGGAGGTCCCTTTTATTGTACAGGAGAAATAATAGGCTTAAGATCTTTCTATTCATATTTTTCAGGCAGAGTGAAAGAAGAGAGGCGGCGAGGATTGAAAAGAAAAACGTTCCATTTGGAATTTCATATCCAGGCTTGGCCGGCCCTTTAAAAAAAAAAAAAAAAAAAAAACCTTCAGATGTGGTTTTAAGAGAAATTCATTGTGCGGAACTGGAGCTGGCAGGAAACCCTCCATGGAGGAGACACTCCAGTGTGTTTCAGCAAGGGGAGCCATCTGAAATTGGGGGTGGGGAAGAAAAAATGGGACGTTTCACTTTTGTTTTGTTTTTGTTGGGGTTGTTTTTTTTGTCCCCAACCCTCCTGCCTTGATTTTTCTGACGACACGCCGACGTCTGTGATCTTGTATTCTGTCATATTCAACATCGTGTCACGGTCGGTAAAACAAGAATTTGCACATTTATACATGTGTCTACGTGGTGTACGGAACAGCCATCCCTGCAATATTGCCTTTTTAAAGCATCTCTCTCCCCTCACAGCACAGCTTTTGTACTCCACTCAATTATACCACTTCTGCAGAGTGGAGTGGAAAAAAGGGAAAGCGGGAATTTTATAATAATCACTTCCCACTTCTGTAATTTATATGCAATGAGGACTCTCTGCGCCTGCAGCTACAATCAAGTGTGTAGAAACCGTGTGAGGTGTTTCACAAACAGCTGGGGAGATGTCAGCTCAAACGGCGGCTATGGATTCTCATGCTGCTAAGTCTATTCGCTGAGAAGCCCTCCTCACCACAAAACCCAACCTCACCTCGCAGGATTTTCTGCACTCTGGAGGGAAAGGGTTTACAGGTGAGGGCCGAGGATGTGAATGAAACAAAGAGAGAAAATGCAACATGGACTGGCCTGCAATTATAAGACCCATCAACAAAGATTTGCAGGAAAATCTTCACTTAAAAAGTTTTTAAAAGAAGAACATATGATTCTCAGCATAAGTGAATCACAGGTCCTCCACACCCTCCTTTGACTGTTTAAGTACATCTTTAGCTACTGTTTCCATTGATAATGGGCTCAAAGAAGAAGACGAGATTACAGACACAAAGGCTCTGTAAATGTCAGTAGTTGGGAGTATGAAGCGAGGGTGTGTCCACTACTGAAATCCTACAGAGTCGCCCTCATAACCAGGTGTTCACTCTCAGGTGTGTTTGTGCGCAAGCTGTGCAACCTTTACCCAACAAAAGTGAGCAAACATTCTCCTGTAGTAGCTTTACAGCATGGGAATGAAAAGGCACTGTACCTCCCCCTTGTACCAAAAAAAGGAAAGAAAAAAAAAAATCAGCAGAGACCAACCTGAGGAAGCTTAAGTAAATAACCAATTACCATTCGCAGAGCAGGTTGAACCCCACCAGCTTTGAGAGGAGCGCTAAAAATGGGATGTTTTATTGGCAGGATGGCCCCTTGGCCAAGGGGCTTAATGTAACGAAACCCAATTAATGGAGAAGAAAGCCGGGCCGGCGGCAAGTGAAGGAGCGCCACGTGCCGAGGGTAATGAGACGAACAAGCGAAGCTAACCACAGGGACAGCAGCAGAGGAGGCTACGAATAATAAGAAAAGCATACCCCAGAGAGAAGTATACATCTGCGATGCCCTCCCAAATGTCTCCTTGCCCTCTTCCTCATTATTCCAATCAAAAAATTCAGGTATTCTCTCTTAGCGCTATTGAGGGTTCCTGTAGTTGAAGACATGCAGTGAGACTGAAGGCAGTAGCCAGTTACTAAAAATAAAGAGGAGGTATATAAAGAGCAACCCAAACTTGCAGCTGAGTGGAGTTTAGTGCAAAAATAGCCACGCTCCATATGTTCAATTTCATGGCTTTAGTGGCCAAGCTTCAGCGTAAATTATCAGGCAAGGAAACTTGTCATGCTGCCCTCTAAATACCGACACTGCACCCACAGACATGACAGCTATAGCTGATGTCAAACACTTTAAGTAACCCCACCTACACACACACACACACACACACACACACACACACACACACACACACACACGCCCGTGCGCACACATGCACCAACGACGTGCGTTAAAATATTTCAAGCTACATGAAGGTTGTGTTAACCACACATTTAATAACTTAAATACACAAACGCTGCACGTGAACACAAAAGAGCTGTTAACAGCCAAGTGTCTCTTTCCTCACCGCGTCAGAATAGGACGAGATGGATTACCCATCATCCCTCAGCTGGCATGAAGAGCGTGCGCTCCGAGCAAACCAATCGCGGCTGGCTCTCGCGCTGACATTCTCAACGAGCAAAGATGATAATTTGTGTGAAATGTGCCTGCCTTACATGAAAAGACTTTATCCGCTTTTTAAAGTGTTCAACTCTTAATTTCTATATGTCGCGGTGCCATTTAAAAAACAAAAACAAAAAAAACCAAAACAGAGTGGAAAAGGAACAGAACATTAGAAACGATCCAGGTGCCATTTTCCTCCTTACACGTTAAGCCACAAAAGGTAGAAGGAGGGAAGTGATGTGACGACAGGGAATCTGTTTTTAAAGAGCTCTGGCTCTAAAAAGGTGCACACAGGAGGTGAAGAGGGTTTGAATAGGGCCATGTAATCTATTCCATGTTGTGAAACTATGTTTTACTAAATAAGTGTTACGGTACCTGTAGTCCAAATTCCTTCCTGTAACTGAAGCAAAATCAGGGTTTTGTTTTATAGGGTTTTAACAGATAAATAAAGAATGAGACTCTTTGTATTGCATTTTTTCTCTGAACAACAACAAGCAATGTGCTAAAACCTTTTCAGACATGACATATGTAACATCAATCATGTTCTTCACAGGTTCATTCAGACGTGACTGCGATGCAAGATATTCCAGAATAGGTATCAAGCCTTGGGTAAGTACATCACGCAGCTTGTAGTCGATGAGGTCAGAGCTGTATTGCTACAACAATGGCAGGCAAATGACGAAAGCGTTCTCTTATTTATGCTGTGTAGAGCAATCTTTTATTTAAAGAAGCTCACAAAGGCACAAAGCCACTACCCACTACTGTGACTTCTGTCATATTTAAAGCGATACATCAGGTGTGTGTAGATCTGATCTGGTCAGATTGCTGTGGTGAAAGAAGAATAAAAAAAGCACACTGAGACATGTCATGCTTGAGATGAGAGGTAAAGATGGCAACTCTGTTTAAGACTATCAGCCCGAATTCCCAAGGGAACAAATTTGAACTATGAAGGCCTCAGTTACACCTCTACCTCTTGGAACCCATTTAATGCAACAAGATAGCATTGGGTGTACTCGATAAAGTATAACGTCCATATTCGCTTGATTACCAACTGGTATGTGTTTTTAACAAATATTGGACAACAATGGAAAAATGAAGCGCAGAGGAACAGCTTATATAGACCATTGTTAGCAGCAGGCATCGACTGTCCAGGGACCACAATCAGCCAATGTGATATATGTCTGATTACGAACTGGCTCTCACCATGTATGCAGAACACACACACAGTGGTATCGGCACAGCTCACTCACAGGCACGTGCCATGCGCAGTCACATGTCGTAAGCGAGTGGATATGGTCATTTGAGAGTTTTTCAGTGTGAGTGAAAAGGACCGTGAAAACGTATGTAACAGCAAACTTAAACATTTAACTCACCCTCACTCATTTAAGATTGACATTTTCAAGAAGCTAACAGAGGGAAAGCGGCTAAAGCTAAAGCTATCCAGAGCTCAGAGCCTCGGTATGAGCAACAGATCAAAGCAAATAAAGGAGAAAAAAAACTGCAGACAGTAAAAAGTAAAAAAAAAAGAAAAAAAGAAAAAAAAAGAAACGAAAACAAATGTAACAACAAACCTAAACACTAAACTCACACAGAATATCAACTCAAAGGGTTGATATCCTGTTCAGACTTATTTGGTGATCCTGGAAAACAATTTCAGTAACATTTCTTTTGTTATACAAATCTCTTGCACCTGCTTTTATTTAAGGTAAAATATGATAGGTAAAGGTGAGCATACAGCAACACATTTTCTTTATCTGTAACTCCTTCCTGCAACATAGCACCTTATTTTTAGTTGTTTAAATGAGAAAAGATCCTGCAATTTACTGCAGCTTTGAGTAAAGTTTAATCATTTATTTGACTATAAAGAAGAAAAGTAGATTTTTGTTTGGCTATGCTGTTAATTATAGTTCTTAGAGAGAAAGCTGGTACGCAAGGCGTCACTTAAAAAATAAATATGTATTTGCTGAGAAATTGGAATCAATGCATCTCTAGATAGTAGTAGCAGGCTGTAGATTTTTGAACACATTTACTGATACAGAGGAAAAACTATATATAAGTCACCACACTCATCCTATAGATAATTTAAGTAGTCATTTGAATTTTTACATAAGATACTCCTGTGTCAAGCCAAAGCTCTCAGTGTGTTCATATGATGCACTGTGTGGAAGCTGAGCAGAGATCGGCTTCTCCATTCTTCTGTGCCTCTGTGTGTGTGGTGGTGGTGCGGTGTGGTGGTGGTGGGGGGTTGGGCTGCTGCTCTGGCAGAGCCCTGGGCGAACTGCAGGATGTTCACCTTGCGGCGGGGCACAGGGCTCATTATCACAGCGGGACCTGGTCACATCAAAGGACTAAGGAAAGGGCAAACATTCTGCTGAAGTGCCACTGTCAGCAGGCCTGCAAGCGCACTTGCAAACACATACACAAAAAGACAGCCCGCACACACACTCGAGCACACACTAGGCATCTATCCCCTCACAAAGAACATGGCAGCTTTTCTAAAACCATCACTTGCTTCGAAACTCTAGAGATGCGCTACCTTAAAATCCAATCAGCTAGTATAGCAATGGATTTGTGTAATGAATGTGGAGAAAAAAAAGTGTTGATGATGCATCTACCTGATCAGCTGTGCACTTAAAAACCACACATGGTGAACGAAGATCTTGGAGCCCTGTGTTTGAATACAACAAAAATGTTTGGAGTCCTCCCCCCACACCCCTCTGAATCAATCAGCATCCCTCCCTCTGCAACTATTTATAGAAACCCCACTGCTGCATTAACACACTGCATGATTTATCATTAGAAACAGGCTCTGGTCTGCTGAGTAGCTACATTCATGCCAGGCAATGCGTTGGTGCCAACATCCACATTCAACAACAACACTCGAAGGCCCCAAGACATGTACACAAATAAAATCGCAGCACAAGCTAACTCTGTGCGGCTAGTGGGCTAAAACCTTAGCCTCCGTACAATACGACAGTAGGCGAGAAAGGGAGGAGAGAAAACGAGGTGCAGAATGGGAGGAAAAGTGCTGATGAGTTGCCTTATGCAGGAGGCTTCATAGATCCGTTGAACAAGAGCGGATTTGCCTGCTACACCTAGATAGTGTTTCCCCCCCTCAGCTTTCGCCCAGGTATTCTGGGCATGAATGGCTGTCAGTTTGGATTTGGGAGCTCAGCGTTGAGGGGGGAAAATAGAGTCTGGTGGGGGTCTTTGTGTGTATCTACTTGTGGAGACGGGCGCGAGAGACAGTGCTCTTCTCGCTAAGCCCCAGCTAGCAGAGAAGAGCACAGGAAGGAGCGGCGATGCAGGATTTCACATTGCAGACAGGAGGAGGTTAACATTAGCCTTGCGAACTAGCCAAAGAGAGATGGGCGAAGTCAGGCGGTGGCCGGGCGTAGAGGCGCTGCTGTGTTTTTGCTGGGAAGGTTTTCAGTGGCACACACACCAGGAAAAATGTGGATGGGGAGGCGATTTGAATGTGAGCTGCTTCTGCCTGAGCTGAACAGAGTACTGACCTAGTTTTCCTTCTGTATTTCACTCAGACTGATGCACACCCACCCACATGGTGCGTAAGAAAAGAAAGAATAAAAATATTGATGGCTTAGTGAGTAACACTGATGACTTAATGGAACAAAGAAGAAAATTAACAGGAAAAAAGAGGTATGGATTCAGTTTCTAGTAAGAGGGTTCAGTGAGGTTATGTAATCTTTAAAGAGCAGACCACAAGAAACCCTTTTTGCCTCGGGTGCCACGACACCTGTGATCAGGCATCGATTTGAACTTCTGACCCCGCCACCACATCATCATCACTACCTTTTTCACCTTAGTGCACCTTTGCTCTTGAAGACGTGCGCGATCCAACTATTTCCCATCCTGTTTTTCATTATGTCACAACCTGTGCGACTCTTGTGGAACAGGGTATAAGGGGTTCGTGCCGCAGAGCTAGGGGGAGCATTCACGGCTGTGGATCCCATTGCAAACCTTTCCTCTCATTCGCATTATGGGCCGTGCAACAATACCAGCAGCCCACTGTTTGGGTGTGATTCCACGTTTTAAGGGATTAACTGGTAAAGACTACCAAAAACTGCCTTTCAGGGTGGAATTAGTCATTAATCAAAACCACACATTTTAGGGGTTTTTTTCCTCCTAGCTGGGTGCACACGCCCCTGCTAAGATCTGAATGGCAAGCACAAAGCTATTCAAATCTGATCCCCTCCGAACAAATGGCTTTTCTCCATCCCCACAGAAGCCGGGAACACTTAAAGAACCTCTCCAAGGATCTGAACGGTCACAAGAAAACTCCACCCCATCAATTAGCTTTGTGGCAGGGTTTAGTGGGCTTTAATACAAACAAAACAATGACCATGTACAACATGGCAATGGACAACATCTGCTTATCCCTTGATATGCCTAAAGAAATGGTAATAGGGAATTTCTGAGGCACAAAAGGGACTTCTTAGGCTCAGGGCATATGGTTACAGCGACATAGAGCATGCTCGTGCACCTGATGCCTCAAATCTGGATGATTAGTCATATAATGAGCACAACAAGGTTGTAATTCAGCTCTTAGCTGGATTTATTAATACTGGGCTTCTCACATGCTTAATATAATCTCATTTGTCTCATTAGAATGAGCTGCAACTTTGTTTTTATTTGATCAACAAACTATAAAAGATGAAGTCACTCTTGCTAGTTATTCATGTTTTCATTTACTTAACAGACAACTTTTGCACTGTAATGGGTTTAAAGAAGAGTCTTTTTATTTGTTTTAGACTGACAAATAAATAAATGAAACCAACCAAAGTGTAGCAAGTGCTAAAAGGTTTCAAACACAGGTAAAAGTGAATTGATGCAATTTAAATAAGCTGTTCTCACTCATTGTTAACAAACAAAGCAATGCAAGGACAAATTTGGATAACTGCTGTTAAACTAACTCAAATAAAAGTCAAATGCCACTTTTCCACTGCACTGTTGCCTCTGCGTGGAAGTGCCACGGCTTACGAAAGGAGTGGAAATGCAGAATTGACGTGCGGGGGTGGGGTGTGCTCTTGTACCCCCACCGAACCCCCCATCCCCATCTTTCATCTTGAGACAGGGGTACAGTGGGGGTGGATTGATTTGATGTTTTGATGCATTGTTTGATGACGGGCAGCTCAAAGTGGAGGATGCCTCTGTGATGTCTGTCCATTGGAGGACATGAAAAGCGTCACCTGGCCCCTGAGCTGAGGGTTATGGCTGATAGTGGATTTAAGGGCTCCCGCCGAGCTGGACGGTGGCTCCGTTCTTGCCACATAATCCACTCAGCGTGACCTTTTATATTTTTAGAGTCAGTACCACTTCCCCGTCAGCCGGCCTGGTTGAAACGATTGCAGCCATTAGGGTCCTGAACAACTACATTGTGTAACTGTACGTGTAATTTATTTAATGCACGCATCCCATGAGGAAAATAAGAGCTTTCCATCACTGCCGAGCTGTCCGATGATCAAAAGAAACACGGAGCACAAGGCGAGCTCATCAGATGAACAAACACATTCTTGCTAGATATCTTTGTGGGTTTCATCATCCTGCATCAAGTGACTGCTGGGGAAAAAAACAAAGCCTTGTTCTCATCCCTGTGACATCAGCGCTTACAGACAGAGTGCAAAGGATGATTCAAAGCAAGGGCGATCATATATTTCCAATTAACCGCCCCCACCTCCAAAAAAAGTGAATCTGCAATTTTTCCTTCTGCCCTCCACCCAGCATCTAATTAATGGTTTCTAAAACCTCACAGGTTATTAAGGGAAATAGGAACATCTTAATGCAGGTTAGGCAGTACTAGTCGCAAGGTTGGAACTCGGAGCCCGCCCTAGATTTGACTAAACTAGGAGCAAGCATAATTGGTAGAAATCTCCTCGCTGAGCCAAATGAAAAAGCAGAAAGGCGTAAATTGTTACACCGCTGTGTGTTAAGACACTGAAACTGTTGCAGAGATCAGACGAATTGCAGCAGCAGGAAAAGAACAGCATTCATTGCTTCGCTGTTTTCCTCTGTGACTTGGGGCCACTGAGTTTTTCTCCAGCCATAGTAAATTGGGCGCCTGGGGCAGGAGCCTTGGCCGAGCTTGCATTTCGGCGGAGCTCACTGTGGAGGGCATGAGGGATAGAGATATGGCACTGAAGCGGGGGGGTGGTGTAGGGCGGGGGAGGACTCCAAAGCATAGCAGAGGTGACATCACGCACATGTTTTAACACAAAAAGGGACCTGGCTCGTTAGCGCACTAACTAGCGAGCTCCATGGCAATCAGCGCTCCTCATTCTCTCCGTTCCCCTGTGTCCACGTCGTCATAAATACGGCTACATCTGCAAGTGTAATCACTCCATTGTGCTCTGATTTTCTGCTCTGCTGGGCAGCAGCATGGCAGCCTGATTTTCAGCACCCACCCCCCCTACTCGGTCCCCTCCTCTCTCCCCTCAAGTGCCCTCGCCTGTTCCTGGCTACTCCTTTGCCGGTGAGGCCGGTGTGTCTCACAGATTACAGAGCTCTGGTCGCTCAGGTAACAAGAGTCACTAATCTGGCTGGGGTTGAATTACACATAATTGCCTCGGCACCGTGATTGATTTCAGCCCTGGAAAGGAAAAGACGACCCCCCCCCCACCCCCCCGCATCCCCGCATCCCCAGCCAAACACCCCCCACCTCCACCACCTCCCTGCCTGCCTGCCTGCCTGCCTCTCTCCAGTGCTCACGAGCGGCAGCCAAGACTCTCCATCTAGTAGGAGGCAGGAGGCTTTGAAGAGATCAAAGCCAAGGCCGGGAGCAGTTGCGCGCCCTGGGAATACGGGAGAGAGGCTTTCTGCTCCTCAGCCCTATTTTCTAGCGTCATGTTGGATTGCAGCTGTATTGCATTTCGCCAGTTTTCTTAATGCTCTTGGTTTTGACTTTGACATCAGTGATCCCCCCTCGGTTTCTTCAAAAACAAGGGGGGAGGAGAGAGGGAAAGAAAAAAATAAGAACCTGAACAAGAGACGGGGGGGGGGGGGGGGGGGGCAAAGAGGAAAGAAAGGGGGGTAAAGAGATCTACAGACTGATTTTTATTTTCACAACTCCATAATTGGCTAGTTCAAAGGAGATGGGGGGAGACTGTAGCATTTGTTTTCAATTCCACTGCCGATATGAAAGGAGCGACAAACTTTTATGGGTTTCCCAAAAATTAAAGACAGGCTCTTTTTTTCCCCCCTCCTCTGTTTCACAGTCAAAGAGCAGGGTGTTTTTTATGACCAAGACCACACAAAATGAACTGATAGCAAAGCCCTCCTCTTTGTCCTCCCACAGAAAACTCAATAGTTCACGTGTGTGTGTGTGTGTGTGTGTGTGTGTGTGTGTGTGTGTGTGTGTCTCGTCTGACAGCACTTTAGTGTGCGTCAGAAACAGTTAAGACGAAATGAAAGTGGTTTGATGTCTAGCTCGGAAAACACAAAAGGAGGCACGAAGAAAAAGAGCGCAAGCTATATCCATCTATTCATTTAATAGCTCGGCTAATAAAGCCTGGTGGCAAGAAGGCACCCTTTGTACTGTAACTATGTCGGCCCTATACCAACCTCCTACACTGGGGACCATTAATATTTCAGCGCTGTCAGATACACATTGCATGTGTGAGCCTCTTTAGCACTCACACCCACAGCAGAAAGAAATAATGAGCTTCTGAAAAATATGAAACAGCAAAAAAAAAAAAAAAGGGAGGGGAGAGGAGGGCGAGAGCACGCCCGGGACTGACCAACTTCATACAACAGAGCAGCTATTGATCATAGCTCTGTTTCTTAGCTGGACAAAGTGAGGGCTGTTTGAGCTTCTCTGAAGTCTGGACGCAGCCGGCAGGATTTGTAGCCATGTTTCACTCCTGTGATCCTATTGTTCCCCTTCCTGCAGTTTACTAGTTGGAACACTGTTCGCCTACACCAACTAGACCCTACAAGCTGTCGGGATGAAGTCAATAAAGCTATTCATGTGTGTGTTTTTTAACTCATTTTTTATGGCTATATCAGGCAACAGTGAGGTACTGTGATCAGTTTTTTTAAAGGAACTTCTGCCAAGCTTCAATCAGTGCTTTAAAGACTCAACTTGTGCCGTAGGATTTTATAAATCGCACTTTTTTATGTAACAAACAAGCAGCTCTAAAGTTGGTTTTGGTGACTGATTCGAAAATGTTATTTCATTTCGAGCTCATTCAGGCCGACACTGAGTTCCAAAAACCGTTCCAAGAGACTTCTCCCACTAACCCCTTTTAACTATGCAGTCATAACCAAAAGTGACAACAGTTGCAAAACAACTTGACGAGAAAAAGAAGAAAGAAAGAAAAAACCTCTTGCACACATGCACACACACTGCCCTCTAGTCTACATTTCTGATCCACCCTTACAGGAAATCCACACCCAGACCATTCAAACAGAACTGGGCATGAGGGACAACCTTGGCGAGGCCCTCCATTGACCCCAGGAGATCAGAGGCAGACTGCTAGTGAAGAGTGAAGCCCTCTGAGCAGGTGCTGAGGGCTTGAGCTGCAGTCTGGCTAAGGAAGCCTGGCTGGTTGGCTCCAGGCGGGACTGCCTGATTGGTTAAGCTTCATCCGATTCAGCGGGACGAACGGGAGCGAAGAAAGTGTCATCTTCTATGAGTGCTTTGCTTTGAGCAAGAACACGTGCCCAAAATAAACATAAACAGGGTGTGTCAAGAGCGTGCCTGCATGTGACGCTCACGACCTTGACGCTCCCAGATTGCCTCTCTTGACACAGACGCCTTTTCAGGGTTCTGAAGAGTTAACAATTTCACCTTTGTCATTGGTGGGCTTTTTCCAAATAGAAACAGAACGAAGTCACATGTTTGCTATTATATCTACTGATCGCTCAGCCCACTCTTTTTTTTTCTTCAAATTAAACAGATGCAGTGCTGATCTTTTCTAGACATTAACAAACGGGGGTTAATGTGAGAAGGCAAATGCCCAGCACAGCCACATGGGTCATTGTACGCTTTCGTAACCCGTCAGCTCCCCAGCACTAAATCTGTGTGATGTGTGTGATTGTGCGATTGATTGTGCCAGTGTGAGAGTAGTGCAGGTAAACACTGTGTAGTGGTGATCCTGTACCCTGCCTCCTGCGTGCTAGTCAGGCAGCATAAAACATGTTTATTTTGATTGTCAAGTCCTTAAAAAAAAGCAACCCACAGCTTTATTTGAGAATTTAAACAAACAGAAACAGGAGACTTAACAAATCAACCAGCAGGCTGCTGCGTTACCAAGAAATATAAATCATCCAGAAACTTCAACCTTGATTGTCTTCTTTTTGGTTTTCATCTTGAAAAAAAGAAGGCCATATCTCTTGGTACAACAGACGATTGCGCTGCTGCGCTTCATTTAACATGATGAAAACATAGATAAGGTGATTGCAACCACATGGCATCATTAGCGCCGTGCATATGGAACGAATGTGTCAACCACCATCGCCATATGAGCTGAGAACAGGAAGACACCTTGGCAATTAAATGGCACAGTTTATAAAAACACTATGACACTACGGAGAAAAAAAAAAGCGCTTTTTCTGTGTGAGGTCCCTGCTGTGGTTCTTGATGTGTTCACACATATTTCACTGCGTGATGGATCTGCACAGCAGATGACATCAATGTCAGCGTGGGTCTGATGCATGCGCTGCCAGATTGGTGCTAAAAAGAAATCTGTCTTCTGACAGTTGTTGTGTTTTCTATACTTTCACACTAAATATGCAACCATGCACAGCATCACACTAAAGCCAGTGTACTGAAAATTAGATGAGCTGACAGTGAGATAATCATATGGAGGTCAGCTGCTTAAAAGGCAAAAATGCAACATTGAGCTCTAGTAAATTTCACAAAGCATGACCAGTCTGTTGTGAGACTTAAAGAAAACTACTCAAGGTGCCATAAGCTGCCAACTAGAACATTATTTGTGGACATGGAAGGCTGCTGGTAAATGTAGTGTTCTCTTTAACAGGGATCTTCCACGGTAGTGCTGAGGGCATGAGCTTAGGACACACATGGCACTGAGGGATACCAGAGCGGTCCTACCAAATCCCGTTAGGTAAGCCTGGGTTAGTGATTCCACGCTGCGAGACACTGGCTAGCAGATCCGTCACGTTCCCACTACATCAAAGGAAAGTGCAGCGCTGCACTCCCTTCGCCCCCTCTTTCTCGCCACGAGGATCTTGCAGTTGAGGGTCCAAAGGGAAAAAGGAGTGAACGGCAATAGAGAGGGAGATCTCTAAACCCCCCCCCCCCTTAACCGCAGCAACAAAACCCAGTGATTCTATCCAGTTCTCTCTTCAAACTGATGCCCAAGACTCACGAGACTGCTCTCACAGTTGGAGATCGCAAACACATCTTGAAACTAAAAGGTGGAAAAACCTGGTACTCTACGTCTGCACTATCAACATGTTAAAACTAAGAGCATGCAGCAGCATTTTTATCTTGTCAAGCACGCATTAATACGTTTATTAAAAAGGGAATATGGCAGAATGCCGTGGGCTCACTGGTTCTAGGGATTTGTTTAAACTTAAAAAAGAAAAAAAGAAAAAGAAAAGAGCGTGTAGAACAGGATTTTTTGCAAATGGGAGGATGTTTATGTGACAACAGCAGCATGCTTTGAGAAATTTTGGGTCATTTAAAAATATGCGCTGCCCATCACATGCACTGCGATCTTTTTTTAGAAGCTGTCGTTTCTAAATCTCAGCTTTGGTTTGTGAGACTAAAGAAGAACAGATTCAATGATAAGCAAGCGCCGAGTACGTCGTCTTTCACACATCAAACCTGGCGCGATGACATCCGTGCTGCTTTGAAGATCAGACTTTATATTATGATCATTCTGACCAAAACTGCAAAAAAAAAAATCTTATTTGTCAAGGTACAGATGCAGACACTGAGCAAATGAAGGTCCTTACTGCTCTTGACAGTCCTTCTAGTTTCTACACAGCAAAGGTTTAAAATAGCACAAATACAAATTATTCCAGGCAGAAAAACACTTTTCACCTTATCAGATGATTCTGTAAGTGCTCAGGAAGACTGTTCACGGGAGGAAAAAAAAAGAATCCTGATGTGGGCAACAGCAAATAAAAATGTGTGTGAGCTTCTCTCTCCTTAAGTCAAGGCTTCTCAGAGTGGAGACATTGGGTAACTAGTGAGTTGGTTATCCCTAGGCAAAAGGATACAAAAAAATATTGTGCTACAAGTTAAACAGTTGTACTGTAAATTAAAAAAATAAATACATTCAGATCAGGGGTATAAAACAAGCATACTGTGTGATTTACTCCCATCCACATCATCCTTTGGGTCAGCAGAAACTGATAAGATTGTATCCTCTAGACTTGCGACATGTCACAAGTCAAGCGTTAGAATGATGAGCCTCTTTAAAAAAGACCTCACATGCAGTATATTCCTTTAAAACATGTCCACTTGTTCATATCAAAGAGTGCACTGAGCTTAAAAAGTCAATAAAAAGCTGTAAATCAGCCAAATTTGTCGACAAAAAAGCTTGCCACCACCCCACTAACCTGGTTTTCTGTATGCCTATAATCACAGCCAAGGTAATGAGCAACAGTCCAATATGGACAAATGTGATAATCGCTTTAAAATACACACTTCAAATTAGACAGCAGTTCCCACTAGCATTTACCAGAAACTCCAGTTTCTGTTGCTTTATGATCACCAAGGTGTAGATTACAGTCCTTACACTTTTACGCATTGAACTGTAAACTGTAAATCTTCAAAAGCTGCAAGTTCACTTAACAAATAAATGACTCCTTAAGTTGGCTAGCTTTGTTTTAAACCCACACGTATGAGGAACTGGCATCATCACACATCAAATTCTAAGCTCTTGTGCCGGAGTCAGCTTATCAAGCTGGAAGTCCTAAAATCTGCTGACAATCAGCAACTCCCAACAGCTCCGTCGTGACTGGACGGCATGTGCAGGAATGTCATGGTCAATGGAAATCAATCTAAACTACTGGGATTGGGGGCGGTGATGGGGCTGGGGATGGAAGAGAATGAAAGAGAGAATGTGCCTTTGATCTCAGTGAAAACCGATCCCAGGCCTGCAGATACTGTGGCTGCGGTGGCCAGCAGCAGAGGCAGCAAGCTGACATCAGTGAGAAAGCCAGAGGACTCATGTTCCGTGAGCCCTCCACCAAGCCTTGGCTCTTTTTATTGGATAAGTGAGAGAAACGTATATAAAATGACTACCGTTTTATTGAAGACAGGGAAGGAGGAAAATTGAAAAAAAAAAAGCAGCCATGGTAAATGAAATGAAAGCGTGGCTTTAGAAGTTTTGGCAGCAAGTATACTGCCTAACTGCCTGGCCTAATTCATCTGCAGTGAAGGGTAATTTCCTCTCACACAGTCAGCTGGTCTCCATACAGACTTCTATGAGTTTTTCTTTTAACTTTGTGCTATACAATAAAATAATAGCTAAAATCTACCAGAAAACAAGCCAAAAAATAGAATTTGGAAGGTAACATACCCCGCTTGTGCACTATGCTGCTTGTAAACTGAAAAAAATCCCCCCAATCCACAATGTCATATACTTTCACCTTCTGCAACTTTGGCAGGGAGGAAGCATTGCAATTTTAACATCATTCTATGATAGAGTTGCGTGTGAATGAAGATCCTTTACACACAGCATGTGGCATCTGCCCCCGACAATCACATCTGCTTCCAAAAACTGATTCTTACAACAACACAGAGCTCACATTTCACAACTTTACCCTGATGAAACCGACTCGCACGCACTGCAAAAGCACAACAACCGAGCGTTTCCCGTATAGAGACGCCACACCGTAGACAAGACTGAAGCTGGCTGCAGAGACGTGAGCAGAGCAGGGCCAGACCGGACAGCTGCTCGTGCGCCCTGTGTTTTATGTCTGTCTTGAGGAGAAATTTGCAAACGGGACAGACACAGGAAGCCGCCAGTCAGAGACCTGCAGCTGGCCTGAAATTAATACCGTCACAGGGGCGATATCTGCAACACACGCCACCCCTAACATGGTACTATAGCCCCAGAGACATGATGTTGGCTCCCTCAGTTCTGCTGGGCTAATTAAAGGGTTTACTTGAGTCATGTAGGCATGCATCACTTCAGATTTTAACAAGATGAGAAATAGTGTACATCTCACAGAGACCGTTCACAAAGTATGGCTGGCGTTTGGTTTTCAGTGGTCACGTATAGCTGTCAAGAGGGCGGATATCAGCACAACACAACGGCGAGACAAATATCAAACATCACAAACACTGAAAGAGAATATTTTCGTGGTGTTATCCTGATGATGAAATAAGGTTTATGCCTCTAACGAGAAAGCCGAGAAATCTGATTTTTTTTCCTTAAATCCTCTTAATCGACTCTTGGAAGTATTCTGTGCTGAGCTGAATTTTTTAGCAGGAATTATTTTCTCGCAACTAAATGGTTTGAATTTTATTTTAAAGCCACCAATTAGATCACTCTGTAAAATGATTTACCTGCTGATATCCAACTCTGAGTCAATTTTACCCAAAAGCTTAAAGATGGAAATCTCTGTAATAAATCTTTCAATGCTCCATGAGAGACACCACAAAAAACGTCCCACATTGGCAAAGGACCTTTTATTTAGAGCAGCAAATATCTTTTTAGTTGTCTTGATACATCTCCTAAATTTAACACACACGCACACACACACACAAGCGCACACACACACACACAAATACCAAATGCAAGCTATTGGTTTTGAAAGCGAAAACTCAAAAACCACAGATTTCACTTAATCGACAATATGAAGTTCTCAATTTGCAGTGGTTAAAAACAGAAACCAGCAGTCACAGCTACAAAAACATCAATGAGGTTATTTTTAGCTGATACATCATAAATGGTAAATACTAAAAAAAAAAAAGGTCCTGAAAACTCTAATCTTGTTGTAAGCTGACACTTTTGGTTAAGTCTTGCACTCCTCTACAAGCGTCTGATACATACATTTGATTTATTTCTGGGATCACTGTGAAAATGTCATGAGTAAAAAAAATAAAAAAAACAGCTACAACAACAACAAAATACCATCCTGTCCTGCTGCCTGTTGGCAACCCTTTGACAGTCTGCGGGTAGGTAAAGCAATAGCTCCTTCAGTCTGACCACACTCTTTGTTACATTAGCAGGATACGTGACATTACTGTAACTTAATTTAGGATCAGTTTTGCTTTTTAGTTTCTCTTGTCAGGAGAAATTTTGTCCTGAGCCTGGACTAAATCTGAGCAGGTGTAAAGTTGGCAGTTAAATCTCTGCTGGTGTTTTAAAGTTACCCATCATGTTTGTTTTTACCTTCCTTCCCACTAGCACTAATTAATTAAACAGAAGTTCCAAACTATTACTAACATCTACTATCATTTAACAGTATTAAAAAAACTAAATTAAAAAAAAAGCTTTAACCCATCCAAAAAAACGAATTTCTCTCTAAAAATGCACTGCTTTTGTATTCATTTCATCACTCAGGACTGTCAATTATTTACTTTTCTCATAACTAAATAATTTTTTATATTCTTACGACGTAAAATTTGAAAATTCCTCTTTGTCTCACAGGCAAATGATATGCTGACTAACACACGTCAAGCTTAAGTTTGCATTTCACATCATGAAATAACACAAGTTAAACTGCAATAAAAACTGGAAAAAAAAAAAGAGCTGGTACTGACCGTTCTGGGCATGGGCGGCGAGAGGGAGCCATTGTTCATGTAGGAATCAGTGTTCATGTTGCTCATCATGATGTAACCTGGGTAGCCCGGGTACGGATGGCCTTTACTGTACATGTCTTGATGCTTTCCTAATAAAAACATTTTTTAAAAAACAAAAAACAAACAAAGTAAACGCGTGTTGGTCGCTGTGTTTTTGCACAGAGAGCACAAACACCAGTAAAAGATTAATTAGCCAGAGATTCAATAGCTTTAATTACAGTCATATCTTCGAAATGGCTGATTTTAATCAACAAACTCGATAAGCAGCAACAACAAAGCCGAGCACAAAGTTGGCTTGGCTGTTTTGATGTAGTAATGATATCGCTGTCGATTGATTTAACCCCTGCCCTATTTTGCCACGGCCTTTTGTTTGTGCCTTTTCTTTCCGCCTCACAGAGGCGGGTCATATTATGCAGCGGAACAATGGAGCCCCTCTGTGCCAATTAGCACCAATTAGAAGAACATACAGACTGTGTCAAAACAGGAGACGCCCCAACTGTTCCTCTATGCCTTTGACCTGAGAGGGGGGGGAGCTTTGCACAAGAGGCTTCAATACAGCATCACTCGCCACTCGAATGTGCGCGGCGTAATAAGGCCTGGAGGGGCTGGGGCTGGGGCTGGGGCTGTTTCTGGTATACAATGTGACGGCAACATAGATCTTGTTGTGAAGAAAGCCAGTGTTTGATTTGAAGGGGATCCCATTCAGGAGTGAAAGGGGAACAAAGAGGAGGCATACTCCTCTTCAAAGCCCTAATAATGACCTGCAGCAGCGGGGTCAGACTACAATAGCCAGAGAGCAACAAGCCCCAAGAGGACGCAACATGTTGCATGCGACAATGCAACCGGAGAGCTGAGGGATACGACAGGAATATTTGAGGAAACACGACACGAAACAGCCAGACAAAAGTTTTGCTTTTGGGTTGTGCTCAACTGCTGCCATAAGTGCATATTTTTGCTCCTTCTTCTTTTATGTCCATTTGTGCAGGTACCCTCATCTACCAGGGAGGTAACAGGTAGCTGTGTTTATGAAAGTACAGCATGCCCTGACTAGACTTAGGATGAGCAGGAACAGGGGCTCTGATAAGAGAAGTACCAATAGTTTCATCACTTCTGCGTGGTGAAAACGAGGGGCCACTACTTCCACCTTATCTTCTAAAGCAAAAGCAAACCACATTTAAAAAGGAAAAAGGAAAAAAAAGGACTTTTATTGCAAATAAATGTAGTGCTGATTGTCCTATAACACATGCTGATTTAACAAGCTCCAGATTGTGTCTCTTACCATCTTCCGGATGGTCTCTGTGTTTTTCATGATATGAATCTTGCGGTATTTGGGACTGTCTAGCTGCCTGTAAAAAAAGAAAGAAATAAAATTAAAAGACAGAGAGAGGGAGGGAGAGGGAGGGGGGGGGGGGGGGGGAAGAGAGGAAGAATCAATTAGAAAGGCATTCAAACACAGTTACACACATGCTGATGTGGTCAGACAGCCACAAACATTGCTGGGACAAACATCGTCCCTTTGCCTGTCACCAAAGGAGAGAAAGCTTATAGACACACACACACACACACACACACACACACTATCTATAGAAGAGTGATGGAGCAGCCTGCATCAAAGCTTCAGAAGAACCACTTAATTAAGCTTCATGTCTTTAAGGAGCTTACAAATTAGCTTGTTTTCAGTACCATAGGTCCACTCTCATTTTCATCTTCCAGTCTGAGCCTCCTTCTCAATTCAAATAGTGTGTTTGTGTCATAAATGAAATAGCTGTGTGCAAAGGGAAATAAAATCGCTCCATAAAAAAAGAAAAGAAAAGGGAAACAGTACCGACTATTTTCTGCTTATGAAAAAAAAAGAAAAAAAATCCTCTGCACTTTGAACACCCATTTCCTTTCTCTTTTCGAATCCGAATTGGGAAGGGGACCTCTTTTTTAGAGTTCAGACCCCTCAGGATGGCTTCAAGCTGAGCGAGGGAACTTCACTGGATTCCTAATTAACATTCAGCCTCTGTCTCGTGTGTCCCTAGGACATTCGGCAGGGAATGCGTACAGTTTCGTTCAGGATGTAGCCATGTAGAATTTTTTTTTTTTTAAATCAGAAAAGAAAGAAAGAAAATGGATTAACACCACGGTTAATAGCAAAACAGCCAACTTAAATGATGGGGATGCTGCAGCCTGCATCCTAAGGCTTGATGGATGCAGGGGAAAAGAAGAAATCACTGATGGTTCACGCTCTGTCACTTCTCCCCTGCTTAGAAAAAAAAATGCCATCTTGCAAGTGCGATATATAAAGCACGACTGCAATAATTTTTCATCATTAAAAATTAATCTAGAAGAATTTTTCCACTGAGATTTTCAATCCATTTAACATTCACCACAAATTCAGCACATCCACACATGCAAGGATTTCTTCTCATGCACCCATCTGGCCTCTCAGCATCCTTTCAGTTTAATCAAATGGAACAAAGCAAATGCAGAAAAATGTTTATTATACAACCCCCCCTCCAATTCCAACCTTAAAAACTGAAAAGAATAATTTATAGGCACAGTTTTAAAAGGGGCAATAAAATTAATAAGCAGAATGAGCCGGAGTGTGTGAAGATCACATCTTGAAAACGAAATAAAAGACTGCATCCTTTCATCCAGGCAGAATTTTAAAAATTGTGAATATTAAGGAAATTCACAATATTGCTGGCAAACAGGTTTTAAGCCATGTGTGCTAAATGGATTCATGTGCTGGTGTTTAAGCTGCTGTGGGTGTACCACTGCCAGCACAGCCACCGAGCCCTGCTTGTCACAGGCAGCTTCGCAAGGCCCTAGTTCTCACATCTCATACAATATCTTTTGCATTTAGCTCAATCTGCAATTTCATTCATTTAAAGAAAAACATAACAGTAACAGAACATTACAATTTAGGCCTGCATTTGTTACAGTTAATAGACTGCTGAGTGTTTGCCTGTGACATCTTTGTTTTTTTCTAGTTTAAGGAATCAGAGCCATATCAGTGGCACAGCTCAAGTTACATTTTCAATTAAAAGGAAAATAAAATGGAAATTGTGAATTAATAATGATAATAAACAATAAAGCTCTAATAATGATTTGTCTATAAAACTAAGCAAAGGGAGAGGAGGCGTTTTTGCTCACAAGACATTCAGGTAAACTAAAGCTGAGTAAAAAACTAGATTATTAATTAGAGGGGATCAACTTTTGTTTTAAAGGCTCCTGCGGGCTTTTTAGTTGTATTTTTATTAACCTTCCCTCTATGCTGGGGAGCTCTCAGAGGATGCCCACCACCACATCAGTGAACCCACAGCAGTTACTCACGTCGTGGCTGTTGGGGCTGCTTTCCGACTCGTTGACCAGAGATGACTTGATGTCTGCCAGGTCCCCTTCCTCTTCCGAGTGGCTCAGCTCGGCGAAGATCTGCTCCTTCTGCGGGTCCCCCTCGTCTTTGAACGGGATCATTTCATCTGTGGCGCAAAGCTCCGGGTCTCCGCCGCCTGATAACTGGGGCATTTTTTCACAAAGTGTTTCGCTTCCCCGAGAAAACCGAAGACAACAACGCGTGCCACCACTGCCCCGAAACTACACAGAAATAGAGAGGGGGAAAGATGAAAAAGGAAAAATAAAAAAAACTCCCACCGAAACGGAGTGGGGACCGTTGCCTTCCCCCCCTCCACCTCCTCCCCTGTGTCACACCGGAGAGTCACCCGGAGAGGAAGCGGCGTGCGAGCACACTGCCGGTGTGTTTTTACTGAAGCAACAGGAGGCGCGAGGCTGCTGCCGGCGTCCTTTTGTTGTTGTTTTTTCACTTCTTTTCTGTTCTTTTTCCGTCGCGAGAGTTTAACTAAGCTTGAAACTCACACACTAAAAAAAAGTGAGATGCAAAGCGGTCGGAATGAGAAGTCCAGTGCACGCCTCAATGTCATGAGGAAAACATAAAAAGGGGGAACAAACCACGAGTTAAAATCTCATCACCATCTTTTTTTCTCCCCTCTCGCTTTCTTTCTTTTTTTCTGTTTGAAGTCAGCACGCGACGACCGCCGCGTTCCCGTAAAAACGACTCAACGTGAAAAAGTACATTTAGAAAAGTGAGAGAAGATATTTCCTCGGTGGTCCCGGAGACGAAGCTGCGAGCGTCCTTCAGTGTGCGTGTGGAGAGGTTGGAGGGAGGGGGGAAGTAAGACGAGGAAAAGGGAAAAGAAATTAAGTGATGGATGTGTAAATGGAAGAAAACGCAGTTGTTGTTGGGGTTTTTTAAAACAAGCAAATACTTGGGCGACAAGCAACGCAGCGAGACGCCGTGATGCTTAAAAATACATCCTCGAAGCTGCTCGTCGGAGGAGGGATAAAAGCAAAAAGAAGAAGAAAATCACAGAAAACAATCAAAAAAAGAAGGCAAGAGTGGAAAAACGCGTGGACCCGACTTCCCACTGCTCCCGCACCGCTTCCACAGCGTAATGTAACCAGTGTGTGTATGTGTGTGTTGGTAATGTAGCCGTGCTCCCTCCTCCTCCTCCTTTTTCTCTCTCTTCAGTCACTGGGAGGAAAGAGAGATGAAAGGGAAGCCGAGGCTCTGATTGACACCGCACCGATTGACACTCCTCCTGAGAGAGAGATTTATACACAGCTCACAACAAATGGGCAGACAGGAGGGGAGGAAAAGGAGAATGAGCGGAGAGGCTGGAACTTGCTGTGGATGTGATGGGTTAAAATAATGAGGAGACATAAAAAATGATAATTGAAATATAGAGGGAAAAATATTGGACAAGCTTAAGCCCGTTTTGTTGGTGCTGCATGTGATTTAATCAATCTGCAAGAAGTGGCAATGGCCTGTTTTGGAAACAGAAACAAAAAAAATGATAAGCTGAAGGAAGTTTAGAAGAAGAAAAACACACAACGTATTCTCCAAGTGTTGGAAAAAATATTACACACACATACACATACACACACGTATGTATGTATCAGGTGTATGTCTATACGGGGACATAGGCCTGTTATTTATTCAGCTTCCTTTAAACTACCTTGCGGTATATCGTGGGCATATTTGTGGCTACATGGTGCTTTCCATGTTTTCTACTTACATCAAACAAATAAGAACGTATTCAGAAGGTGTCTTCGCTCCCCAAAATGGACAGATTAAAAGAAAATGTGATATTGTACTCACAGGTTACCTGCCTATATTTAAAGTCCCTTTTTCATATTAATTCATTATTAGCACATGAGCAATGAAATTAACAAAAATATAGAAAACAGTTTAAAGGCCAGCCATTGGTCTGTTTGCTACTTTTACCACTGAAAAAACCCGTGAATATCAAGCCGCAGACGAGCGGATAAATATTTATAAGAAAAAAAAGAGTACTTTAATGCCGATGTATTTAATGAGAAAATACAGTTGTTGCTTTGTTGTTTTAAGAAAAAAGAAAGTAAACAAAACAGGCAGTGGAAGTGGCTGAGTTTCTGCATCTGTCTGAGCACTAAGAGATTGCGTGAGAATCAAAGTTGGGATGGGGAGGCAGATCTTTATAAAGCGCGGAGGTGGGGTTAGCGGGGCGGAGCCGCGGCTGCCTTTGATCTTGCGGCGGCTGGCTCTTTCATCCCCGACTCCCCCCCCACACCGCGCTTCCACCGCCACCTCCCTCCCTCTCTCCCTTCCTCCCTCTTCCACCCCTCCCCTCCTCCCCCTCCTGCACTCCCTCGCCTTTGTATGACTAAATTTGGTCTGAGTGTGGAGTCGGGCCAACATTTCCACGTGTGCGTTCATCCCAGCTGAGAGAGAGAGAGAGCGAGAGAGCGAGGGGGTTCTCTTCCGGGTAAGGAGACAGCGAGGGAAAAAAAAAAGATCAAAGGCTTTTGGGTTTTGGAAGCCGAGTGTGGATTCAAAAGAGCCGAGACTGGCTGCATTCCAGAGTATAGCGGAAAGCGCGCTGCTGCTGCTGTCGCCGCACGCGCGCCGCGCGTACGCACACACATTCACGCACAAGTCGGCTACGCACGACCGCAGCAGACGCACACTAACACGCGCACAAAAACACAGCAGTGAAAAAGAGAGTTAATTAGAAAGATTTCACACAGGCAGACAAGAACAAGCAAAGCTTTCATTTAAAAGACCCTTTAACAGTATTTTTTTCTTGTTTCCAGCCAAAAACTGTGATAGCCTACAAGGTAGGGGAAAAAAAGAAATCTTCTCCTCTCGGTAGGAACTGTCGGTTCTACTTCATTACATTGTTAATTTAATTATCCGGCACTATTTTTTTTCCTGGCGCGATCTCAAATGATGCTACAGCACCACCACCACCCTAAAGCCATGCTAACAGAAGCAACCTAACCGTTTTTACACTTGTATAAATATATTTTTCTTTTTTTCTCTCCTGCATGTGTTCTGCATTTACCTTGGATATGGTTTTAAATGATAAAATTGGTAGAAAGGGAACAATCTGGGAAGAGGAGGGGGCGACTTTTGGTTGCATTAAGGCCTATTAAGATACTAAAAAAGAGAGTACAGGCCTGCAGGGCCTCTGAAGTGGAAAGATCCCACAGTGCTAAAAAAAAAAAAAAAAAAAGGAAACAGATTAAATATAACTCACAAGCATAAATGACTCATGTTTATTCTTTGGTTTTTGGTTTATTGGCATTCAAATACGTGGTAAAATGCAACATATAAACCTTAATCCTAATGCTCTGTTTTCAGCATCAGTGAGACACAGTAGGCCCCAGTTTAACGGTCTAAAAACACACTCAACAGATTCATACTTTATGTTTCCCATTTGATTACAATTATATACAAACATGATTTAAACTGATTGCAGTGTGGATTTAATGCACACTTTGGTGCCAGTGCCAGATGAAAGACTGGCAGGGAGACAGTTCTTCACAGCAAAACTCTTCCCAAAGAATAAATGAATTTTTGTATATTAATATGTGATTATACCCTATGCAATGTATAAAATGCATAAAACAAACAATTATATAAAACCATAACAATGCTTTATTTTTTTTAAAATCAAAAGGTGGCTTGCAAAGGGTAATTTTGACCTTCTTAAACTAAATATGCAAATAAACAGAGACAATCAGCAATAGATCAAAGATTTTTACAGAGATAATTTCTTAACTTTTATTTCTAAAATGATTTTTGCATATACAGCACAGCATCTGTGGAACCCTTATCAGCAAGCAGATAAATCAGCAACAAAGCAGTCCAGACCAAGAAGATATTTACTATGATTGAAGATAAATTAACACTAATAAGAAAAACTAATAATATCTGCACAATTGAATCACAAAAATAAAACAGATTTTTCCATCATGACAGATTGAAAATTTTTTTCAATAAAATTATGAAACATAGTGGATCAGTGACAGAAGTAGTTATGGAAACATAAAAACATTTATCAGTAAAACAATTGAATGCCAACTATCAAATACCTGTGTATACTTTTATGTTATATTGTTATTGCAAATGTTTCATATTTCATAATGCTACATATTAGCTTGGCTTGGCCTCAGCTGAATTGTGTTTCCAGCTGGGTTTGGGTTTTTATTGTTTATTGTAATTTAATATTCTGGTCTTGGAAAGAAAGCTAGTTTGTGAGAACCATGAGTGAGGGAGAGATCCAATATTAAATACCCACTGTTACATGATGAGAGACCACTACAGGAAGTCCATCTTCCTGATTAGCAACCCTGAGAGGTGAGGTTATTTGTTCACTAGGTGACACACACACACACACACACACACACACACACACACACACACACACACACACACACACACAACAAACACATAACATACAGCTTTTGTTTGCTGTGTAATAATTCTAGTTTGGGACTTGATGACAAGGCAACCAGCGACAGCCTCTCTAATGAACTGCTGTCAGAACCACCTAACACACCTTCCCTTGACATGAAACTGCATTATATATTCCAGCTTGGCTCTATGCATCACGGCCCTCGTTGTTAAAACAAGCAGGACAGTTGAAGTGGGAAGAAAAGAGAGAGAGAGAAGGAAGAAGGGGAGGAAAAAACAGAGCTACATTAGCATTTCTCTCCTAATGAGTTCATAAGAGTGACCCCTCTGGATCTCACATGAAAAGGAAGATTTCCTGCTGCGTTGTGACCTGAATTCAGTTGTCTCTCACTTTAGATACTCCATTTTGCATGTTATATAAAAGGAGAAATATATCTATACACACGGCATAATTCATCACCAGCGGATTCTGATTTCTTTTCTCCCTCCTTTAAGACTGGTAGTCTATCTCAAGGAAGAAATAAATATTTTAATGGTCTGCACATTGTGGTAAGACCCAAAGTGTTGATGAATTTAATAATGCATATTTAGCTTATTTTGTTTTATATGATGTTTTTCCTCCTCTTGTAAAGTTGGGACAGGATCTCGGTTTCGCATACAGTATGAATTGTGTCAAACAAAATGCTCTTTGTTGGAACAACATTCAGTCAAGGTCCTCTTTAGATCTATTATTGTCTCATCTTTTATCTGTTCTATTTTCATTGCGATGCATAACACTTCAAACAAAAATTACCCTAATTATCTCTTGTTCCCACACTGTGCTGTGTATGTGTGCTGCGTCTGTGTGTGTGAAATCAGCCTAGTCGGTGTTATCATTTGTCCTTATCAGTTACTTAAATGACTTGCCGGGTGATTTCAATGCTGAAATCATTACTCTGCCTTCTATTCCACCTGCTAGTCATACATAACAACTTCCTTCATGTAAAAAAAAATTACAGCCCTTACACTCGCAGCCACCTTCAAGAAAACGACAGGAAACAAACATTAAATTATGATGAAAAGGCTTGCAATTAAAGCCGAGAAAAGACACCATTTATCAAACGTGCAAATCAAACCTGGGGGAGGTCCGGGTTGAGTGATTATTGGTTCAGCCCTTTGATTGGTGGAAGATGAGTCAACTTCTTGAAGGGAAGGAAAGTGTCTTGGGGGTAAGGTGAAGGAAGCGAGAGGCAGGCCTGTGATCTGTTGATTTATGGCAATGTTGTCAGAAGTTTGTCTCAGACAAACTGTCATTAAAATGAAATTATCTCCTTGATGGAAAGGAAGGGGAATTTGTCAGGTTATGTAGATGTATTTAGTTTTGAAGCTTCAATTTTAGAACTGTGGCTGTTGCCGTCTTAGTTGTTTGTTTTGAGGTTTTTTGTTTGTTTTGTTTGATCGGGGGGCCAGCAGGGTGTTAGGTTTATTTCTATGGCCACAAAAAGATTTACGGTTGTGTTTTTTTTTCCTTTTTTCTGTGAGAAAAAGCATATTTGAGCATATTTGGATATGTGTTATTAGCTATATACTGTGTGGATTCATTGCAAAGACACAAGTACTGGCTACATTTTACTTTAAAAAAATAAAAGTGAAATTGTAGACTTGCTAAAACACAAAATTCTTAGGTAGGGTTTCAATGAATGAAATAACTGAGGTGAAGCCGAGCAGAGAGCTTGTCATGAGTAGGGAAGCTCACACACTTCCGGGGAAGTCTCAAGTGGCAATTTGAGGAACTGCCGGCTTCTTATTTTTAGCCCTGAAAGATGCGGCTTAAAGTGTCCAAAATGTTCGCATGCTAACATTTGTTACTCTAAGTGCTATAGCCGAAACATAACACTGACGTGATAAAGGCTAAAAATGATACAATGCATTATTTCTGCCTTTACTGCCTCTTACTAATTACCAATGCACAGACTTTCCTATTGTCTTACTGGCAGAGATAAAAACTGATTCACACCAACTGGCATGTGACTCCACCCTCCCATACTTACCAGTCAGTGATGCTGACAGAAGCACTGAGCACAACTTCTCAGAGAAAGGAACAGTTTAGGGATCACCTTTCCTCTGGGACTTGACTCACATTCTCCGAGCTTCAAAAAAGCAGAGAGCTTGCGTGCCGCCATGAATCACTGGACAACACTGAACAAACACGCACATGCACAGACAGAATCTCTATTTTGTCTCTGGCAGTCCTCACTGACGCAGCACACGGCATGTGCACATAATGCAGCGAGACTCAAAGGTGCTACCTCACTGCAGCCAAGAGAGTAATCCTCTGGGGCATATAACATAACAGGCAGTCTTTCTTCTCTCTGTGTGCACATGCAGCCCTGTTGCGCTATCGCACCCGAGGGCTAATTTACAGGTTAACATTTGGCTGACCCATGTGTCTTGAAGAAAACCGTTGGGTGAGGGTTTTTACCTGCACACTTCACCCAGCTGGGAATGCCACCTTCTCTCCAATGAACTCTGTTTGCAGGAATCTTTAGAAATCTGCTTAGCTTGCCTGTTGGCACCCGCAGCTTTTGTTTAACTTGGTATGTGCAGAATGAATCAGATATGCCACTATACGATTTTGGATCTTTTTATAAGAAAATCAGCTTTTTTTCTAAGTGAAGGTTTCCTTCAGTTACACTCTGTGAAAGGGAAAGGTCTAGACTGCTGTAATTGATCAGGTTGTAGAGGCATGAGAAAATCCCCCCTTTTTTTCTGCATGTCCAGAGGTTGGTCGAGCATCACCACCAGCTGTCCTGCACTATGTGCTGCTGTGTTGTGCTGCATTCTTTGTGTCCAAAGGGGAAGTGGTCCACTCCTCAGCACACACAGATACTCCCTTCACCCCGCCGTGTGTTATTGGAGAAAGCAATGAGCATTGCTTCAAGGCCTGCTGTGTCTGGGTCAAGGGTCAGAGCTGACCTGCTAAGAGGTCACAGGGCCCCTATCCAGTCTGTAATCAAGCACGCAGCACACCTCGCTGACCCCACGCCTCGGTGTGTGTCCATCGCCCAGCCTCAGAGCATCTCGGCTGCCTGAGATCAAACAGAGCAGCAGTACCTCTGGCCCTGTGTTATCAGCCTGGGTGTTTCATCACATCAACACGCAGGGCTAAACAGTAAACACTGTCTCTCTGGTTTGCCTCACTGTGTGTGTGTGTGTGTGTGTGTTTGTGTGTGTGTCCAAGCTGGTGTACATGTTAGTATAGAAGCTCGACCACATGTGATGGTTATCTAAAGCAGCAGGTTTGGTTAAGCTTAAGATTTTTTTTTTTTAACTAATTCTGGCTTACATTTTAAACTTAAAAAAAAAAAAGATTTGGATCTTTCTCATTTCATTCAAATACTCAGAGAAACCTAAACGTGTTAAAACAAAAACAGCAGTAAAAGCATGCAATGATTGATTTTTGCCACTTGGGGCACTAGAACAAACTTTACAAGCTAGAGGTAAAAGGGTTTCCCTTATCAAGTAAATACAGGGCCAGTATTGCAGATACAAATACAGATATCAATACTTATGTGGGGGGGGAGCAGTGTGTCATGCTTTATTAGATGACTCATCATTAATTTGCCAAAACTATCAATATTTGGATTGGTTCAACCACCTCTACTATACATTTCTCTTCTAGCCATTGACATGTTTTGTGAGTATTCCTACTTGTCAGCTCAGCTTAGTAGCAAAAAAAGCTTAAAAACAGCCTAAAAGTTGCATTAGAGTGAAATGCTCTACCAACAGGGTAAAGGTCATACATCTAAGTGTATAAATCTTTAAACCAAAATAAAGCTTTTCGAGGGTTAAAGGTGGATGTCATGGAACGGCTGTGTGCAGGCAGGAATGGTGACCCAAAATGCAGACTCACGGAAACAAAACGTGAAGTCAAAAGTGTAACAAAACTAGGACTACAAAATAAGCTTACACAGACAGCCCACACAGCAAGACGAGGGTAGATCACAACACAGACACAGAGAAACACAGGACTTAAATACACAGAGGGAACAATCAGGGAATGGGTTACAGGAGGGAAACACAGCTGGGGCAAATCAGGCCTAACGAGACAAAGGAAGCAAAACCAGACGCATTTACATGAGACACGGACTTTCAAAGTAAAACAGGAAACATAACACAGACTGAACTTACAGACACAGACTCACAGACAGACACTACAACAGAGGGAACAGAGACGTGGGACCAGGGCAGACACTGACCGGACACGGGGATATAGCAGACAGGGGAGACAGCAACAAAGGATTACAGACAGAAAACAGAAAGCACAAATCTGACAAAGAAACCAAAAGACTAGAAATGATAAATAAAGGCAAAAATCAAAAAATCAAATCAGGCACCCCAACAGTGGACCGGCAAGAGTGTGGGGTCCCAGCAAACACTTTGGTGTTGTATAATTATCAGCTAACTGTTTTGTTTTTTTCTCACTATTTTCAGTGTCTAGTTGTGGTTGACAAATAGATAAAATGGAAGTTGAAATGAGAGATTGCTGACTGCTCTTGAGTGTTAGTTGATGATCTTTTTAGATTTTGTAGAAAGAGCAGATTTTTTTCATTTTATCGATTAAAATAAAGTGAAATAAACAAAACATTCCTAATTGAGAGAAGAACATAAAAAAACAAACTCCACAACTCAAGCTCCTAATATGCAACCCACTGTATGTATTCTGTTGATGGCTTTAGCTATATAGTTTAAATTTTATTTGCTTTTGATGTTTATGTAAAGCATTGAGTTGTCTTGTAAATTAAATGTGCTATATAAACAAACCTGTCTTGCCCGAATGTCTCATCTTCTGCTCTGGGTCCCATTTCTCATAATAAGAAAACTGGCTACAGTTATTCCGTGTGTATACATCAGATTTTGCTTTTTTTTTTTTTGCCATCGCTTGCTTTGAGATAACAAAACTGTTTCAACCATATTTTCTTGGTTTTGACCTTATTACTTTTTCCCACTGATGAGTCAAATCCAAATGTCAGTTCAACCTACTAATTCTGCAAGCTAAAGCATTTTGACTGTACAGAATTATACTGCCGGCGAACATATGATTAACATTAAGAGCTTACAAGACATAAAGTTCAAAAACACTCCTCAGTTGTCACAAAACCTGTGTTTTTGTTAGCATTTCAGACTTTAGCTGAATATTGTGAGGCCAACCATTATCATTACCAGCTTTCATGAATTTTAGAGTCCATGTCTGTCCTAGACCTGAAAAGATAAATCTCATGTAATCGGCTCAAAAAAGCCTAAAATACTGACTTTAATTAATTTGATTACGTGTACATTTTGGCTACATCAGTACGATGTAAAACATAACATTTTATAGAATCTGGTCAAATGAAATTAACTTGACTGCCATTCAGATTATATGAAGTATATTTTCATTAATCATTATCTTTTTCAATATTTCAGTTGCATTTTATTCAAAATCATTGATTCATGTTTATGAAGGCCAAGAATCTTGTTCTTTTGAGTACATGAGCAAATCCCTTCACCGTATCCTCAGCTAGTTAATAATATTTCTGGCCGCCCTTGGTAACATTCACCAGCGTTTCAGTCCTTTTTTTCCCTTTGGTGCTCACTGATCTGGCCATAAACTGAAGCAGTGAGCTCAGAAGAAACTACAAAGCATGTATGAGTTGTGCAGTAACAGTCATCGGGTTGTGTACACATAGTTTAAGCCATTCGGTCTTGTAGTTTTTCTTGTTTGAAGGGTAAATAAAGGAAGCGTGTCACATATAGGCTATGTTTAACCTGTGTGTTATGTGTAACTTGCAGTGTACAGTGCAAGAGTTAAACAAGCATGTGGATTCACGAGCATTAGTTTACCTGTGAGGGGGGGTTTTGTCCATCATTATGGCTTTGACAGGAGACATCTCATAGCGTTATGAGATGATGTCAATCTCCTTATATTAAATCATTTTTAACACATCTTTTTTAAAGGTTCTTTATCATATAAATTCAAAACACTTTAAACTTTGGATTGTTTATGGATGCTCCAAGTAGCACATTTATGACTTATCTGGGTTGACTTCAGTTTCAGTTTACATCATCTGTGGGCAAAGGTTAGGCATTTCAGCAATCAGATGAAAGATCACAATGAGTGTAAGGGCCCACAGCTGAAGGGGGCCTGTGGAAACAAGCTATGCAAGCAATAGTTAACCAGATTGGTAGCTGATTTCCTGTGTGCAGTAGACTACACCATCAGGATATTAACTGTTAAAACCACCGGGGTGTGATACCTAGTCGTGCTGATTGATTTCTCCTTGTCTCACAAAGGAACAGTCCATAATTCCCAGGAGTTGTTACTAGAGAGGAAAACATTTCCAGACGCAGGCACATGCTGCCAATTTGACAGGTTTAGCTGGGCACCTTGGCTCTGCTCCTTTGTTGTGTTTAGAAAGCATTAGGTGAGTGAGTATGGGTTTTTTTTTCTTTCTTTTTATAAATAGGCTGTTAGACTCTTTCAGAGTGGGGAAATAACTCGTTTTCTTTTCTTTGTTTAAGGACTTCCCCCCCCACACATTTCCCAACACGAAGAAATTATTGCAAATGAGTCATTTCTTCTTGGCAGGCCTCAGGCTAGGAGGGGAAAAAAAGAATAGCTGTAATCTTGAGAAGACAAATGTGATTTACTTAGCCTGTCACCACTTTTAATTACCTTTGATAAAAAGCGGTGATTATAGATTTTGGAATCTAAAAAGTACATTTTTGGAAATTGTATTGTCTTCTACGAGGCACAGAAGCTATTTTCTTCACTTGCATGTAGAAAAGTTCTGTGTGGAAATTGCACACGCGTCGGAAAAGATTTTGGAAAATGTGCATTGAGGTTTATGTTTATGTCCATGCATGACTTCATGTGTTGGTAAATGAGTGTGTTATTGTTCTTGCCAGTCTGTGAGGGAAGATCAAAGGCAGGCCTTGTCTCTCAGTAACTGGCCTTCGTTTGTGCACTGACTCTAAACTGAAAATGTCATATTTTCCCCTCCCTGGTTCTCTGAGCCACAACATGTGGTTGCAGGTAATATTTCTGAAGTTCAATACATCCATATGCGCTTATCCTCAGATGAAGCATCTACTATTAATCTGCAGCTTGTTTTGTCTTGTTGCTAATTTTATTGCGGCTTAAATATGAGGCCAAGAGAGCGTTTGAACTCTTGGCCTCAGTCTCACCCAAATTGTGGCCCAATTTGAGCCAAGTTTGAAACAGTAAAAATCCCAAAGGATGTATAGTAAAGTGGCTGTGCCAGACTCCTTCTTGCCCTGCCATCTGCTTCATAAAGTCTAGTCACGAAAAGGCCTTTGAGAGTAAGATTTAGTGCCACCACACCTTAAAGACATTTCACAAAGTAAAGCTTAGCCAAAATGTTCTGTAAACATTTGAAAGATGTTTACAGATTTCCTTGCATGTAATTAAAATGTATCAGGAAGGTATTTATTTCAGCAGCTCTGGCTGATTTTTTTTTTCCAGTGTTTCCACCACTGCTAATGCCATTTGCCTTCTTCTGATTCCCGGCTTTGACTTGAAATGATTCTCATAAACAAGATTGTCTCTTGTGCATTTCTGTTTTCGTCTTCATCCAGTTCCACCCCCTGCCTAAATGTTTGAAAACACCGGCCCCGCTAGGGTCACCGTTTCAGATACGAAGACAAAGAGGATGAAGCATGTGAGCGAGAAAGCCCACATAATGATTTAGGAGAGATAATCCTCTGACGACGACACTCCCAATGTGTGAAAGAAATCCCTCCCATTTCACATAAAACATGTGAATGTATTTCCTCTCTCTAGACTGCCACTAGTCCAGGTTCAGACTTAAAAGGCATTCCCAACCTCTGAATTGAGCCCTTGGGCCCAATTTTTATATTGTTCCTTGCTTTATTCCAACACATTGAAAGGCAATTCTCATGTTATGAGAATTCCCCAGTTTAAAGATAAAATAATTGATATGGAAAAATCCAATTCCTCCCACTCCTACCTACAAGGAATTTTAGCCAACATAAGATGATATGATTAATTATGAAATGCTCTCATTTTTATCAGTAATGGCAAAAAAAGTCACTTCGTGTACAGTGCCGTGAAAAAATGTTTTCCCTCTTCTTGATTTCTTTTTTCTTCTCTACTCTTTTAGACTTTGACTAGGCCACTCGAAAAGCTTCTTTTTTTGTTTGGGGGTTTTTTCTGAGCCATTCGGACTTGCTGGTGTGTTTCAGATCATGGTCCTGCTGCACAACTCAAGTTCTGTTGAGCTTCAGGGCATGATTTTGTGGTAGTGAACAGAATTCATGGTTCTATCAATTACAGTAAGTCGTCACTGTCCCGAAGCAGCAAAGCAGCCCAAGACCCTCACACTGCCACCACCATGTTAGATGCTGGTATGATGTTCCTTTTCTGAAACCCAGATGTACGGGACACAAACCTTACAAAACGCTTAAAGTTTGTCTCATCAGTCCACAGAGGATTTCCCCCAAAAATTAGTCTTTGTAACCTTTTACAGACTGACAGATATCAATGAGTTTGTTTCTCAGCTGTTTCTTTGGATTGCAGCCTGATGTGTTGCTCTTTGAGATCTTTTAACCTGCTTCACTTTTGCAGACAGGTTCCATTTAAATAATTACTTCAGCAGATCTGGCAGTAATCAGGCCTGAGTGTGGCTAATGAAAATGTACTCTGCTTTCTGAAAAATGCGGTTATTCACAGTTAACTAATTTCACTTATTTCGGTTGAATTAACAAGAGCCAGGTAGGTTCATTTAAAACTTTGTCTAAGAGTAAAATTTGTTTGATGATCTGAAACATGCAAGCGTGACAAATATGCAAAAAGCTAAGAAATCAGGAAGCAGGCAAATACTTTTCCTGTGTGTGCTGTCCAGGTTTGTGTAGAAACATATGTATTTTTATCCTGCCTCAGTCACATCTCCTTGAAACCAAAATGGTGCTTGTCCTGGTATTTAATGGGATACAACAGTTGATTATTTACTTTCTAGTCAAGAGTTAGATGGAAAAAATCAATAGAACTCTGAAGACTTTCCATTAGATGCAAAGCAGAGCCTCTCCAAAAGTAGCACAGCACGTAGCCCGAATAAAAAGGCATTTTGTGGGTGTGTTTGGTTGGGGTTTTTTTACACTGCTTTTTATATGCGTTAAACAAAGGAGATATAATGTAGTAAATATTTAGGTTTAGATACTACATGCAACATCCTGATATTTAGACATAGCCAGCCGACCTTAAGCGAAGGCAGACATCTCAAACATGGACCAATTGAGGGTTCAAGCCAGTCGGTTCAAAAACTGCAAAGAAGAATGGTGTCTTTTTTAAAAAACTTTTTTACTGTCCAGGAATCACTTTATAAAAGTGATTGTCTGAACCTCTAATCCCATACTGACAGATACATTACTCATGGCCTACCTTACCAACTTGAAGCAGGATCTTTAAAATAAGCAGCTGCGCCATCGTGTTTCCAAGATTTCAAACCTATCTTGAGATCGCTGACCTGAGTGTTGTTGTTGACCCTTTGAGCCTCATCTCAATCAGAATCAGAATCAGAATCAGAATACTTTATTGATCCCTGGGGGAAATTATTTTTTGTTACAGTGCTCCATTTTAAACCAACATTAAGACAAGACAGACAATACGCTAACTAAGAATAGTACAATATATACATATATACATACATACATACATACAAAAGCTCAGTGTGGACCTACATGACCAAACACCTAAGAGAAGTGAAACATTTTAATGAGTCCCTGAAAGAGAGAAAGCGAAAGGCTTTCATGCAACCAGCCAAACTGCATGAATGGAGACATTATTAGTTTTAGTCTGCAGCCAACACTATGTATAACTGGACAGTGCTGGCAACCCAGCATGAGTGTTGGAGCAGTGAATATGTGTTTTAGGCACCCTGAGTGCTGCTTGGCTTCGGTGAATTAGCAAATCTGGCCAGATGCTCAGCGTGATCTGTCATAGGGGATCGGGCTGGATCACAGTGGGTGAAAACGAAATGAATCTCGCTCCAGTACAACATCGCACAAGTGTTTCTTCTCAATGATTCAAGAAATGCTTAAATAAGAAGAACAAACCAAAGGAAACTATGTGTATTGCGGTTGTTTTATGATGTGAGAATGATGGGTGGGGAATCCTTTGTTCTTTCAAAATGTAATGATTTTTCTGAAAAAAAAAAAATTCTGCCATCATCAAGACCAGTAGTGAAATTCTCCTGGAAAGTCCAATTAAAATATACAGTTTTGATGTATAATTAAAATTGCTTAATATATAATATAACCTTAAAATTAAGCATTATAATTTTATGAGGCCCAAGTTTAATCCTCTAGCATTCAAAATCAAGATTTCTTTTTTAAAAGGAATGAAACACAAAGCCTTTGAATGTTTTTGATTTTGCGTGTTCATACTACGTGATCTGCTGTGATGATTTACATCATGCCGTAAACATTAAGACTGAAAAGAGATCAGATGTTTATAGGTACATCTGGTAAGAATAAACCATTTAGAAACAAAAGGGATTTATTCAGAATATAAGCAATTATGAAAAGACAAGGGAAAAAAACAAAGGCCCTCTACCTACACTTACTATTTAGAGGAGATGACACTGCTTTAGCATACATTACACATGCTTATTATCTTCCCTAATCACGCTTTTTGTGCGCCTTATTGCGGTGTTGCTTAAGACGGAGAGAGCAGGGGGCTCTTTTGTGTCAGAGCTAATGATGTCCCTTTGTGATAAGGCTGGGTGTGAGGGTTGAGGACACTGGTATAGACTCCGAAGAGTTGTTGTATGAGTCTTAGTGTGACTGGCAGCTGCAGTAATCCGCCCTTTGTGTCTTCAGCAGGGCCCCACTGAGCTCCCCTGACAGGGACCGATGTAGCCAGCTCCACCAGACAGCCCAGATGGGCTGAGTGACACAGGAGGAAAAGGAGAAGGAGGGTGGGGTGCTGAAAGCATCGAGATAGCGAGGCAGAGAGAATAAGAAAGTCCAAAAAAAGGAGAGGGAAGGAAAGGAGAGAAAGGACAAAATTAGGGTCAAAGAAAATCTAAAGCAGAGGGAGTCAGTTCCTGAGAGCTTTGTGACAGCTCTCTTCCTGCTAGGACAGGATAGGCTCAGTGGCTTTGGATCAGGGCTTGGTTTGTTTGCCCAAAATGTGTTTTTTGTTCCTTTATGGTCACCCTGAAGCATGCCAATGTAATCCTTCTGATTGGTGGAGGCATTCTGGGTAAGCACAATTAAAATCCACTGTCGCACACTATTAGAGCAATGTGCACACTCTCGGCCTCTCTTACTGTCACAGACAAGTGTTTATTTACACTCAGTGGCCTGTCATAACGTCTGACAGGGCCAAAAGTTTTTCTGTAGCTACTTGTGGTTTGTATTTGTCTCATCTCATTAGTATCAGTGATGTGCCGCGTGGGTTTCCTCGATGACTGCATGACTAAATGAAGAACTGCATAGTAAGCTCCGGTAGTACTTTTCACGTCTGCCGTGACCACATCCTGTCTCACAGCGTCATAAGAGATCACTGATTGAGTTTTGCTTCGCTCTTGGCATAATGGAGTGGGGTTTAAAGTTCTGAGAGTACCATCAAAATCTGCCATGATTTCACGCAAACCTGGAAATATTCACAAAGTCTGAGTATTTAAAAACAGAAACATGTAAAATGAAGAAGCAACATTTAAGTATCTCCTTAGGGAAAAATGTTACATTCAAACAAAAGGTCAGATCTTCTTGTTCAAGTCAAACAACTTGCAGCCATTGTTCTTCTGTTGTAACTCTGGCTATGCCTCAAGTTTCCAGCAGACCATTGCAGATCTATATCAGTGTGAAACATGGTGGTGGGAATATTACTTATATTATTATATTATAACTATAACTCTACCAAACTGACTGTTTCCTCACCAACATGATGTACTTCATAGATATGGCATGCCTCTGATTTGCATCTTGGTGGAGAAGAATTCATACTGCGACTTTACACAAATCTACCTGAAGACTGAGGCTACGTCCACACTAGCCCAGATAAATTTGAAAACGTTCACACTAGCGTTTTCAGTCGTTTTCACAGAGTTGTGCATCCACACTGAAACAGCCAAAAACGCTTACGTTCCAGTACCGCACATGCGTGAAACGCAAGAAGATTCGACCTGCCTCATTTCTGCCTGCCGTTTATTTACCTTCCGGCTCTCTGAAAACAAAATGTCGAGGAAAAGCACCGAGTTTTTTAAATGGACTAACAATGAGGTGCAGTTGTTGCAAAGTACAAAGTTGCAAAAGTGAGTGAGAATTAAAGAATTTGAAGAAAAGCTATCTGGAGCGTGTACAAACTGATATTAATCTTTAATAGGGCTGTCAAAATTGAGCGCAACCAAAACAATTTCTCTATATTGCCCTCCACTATCTTGGTTTGATTGGTCACATGACTGCATCACATGACTAAAGTGTGTCATCGTTTTCGAAAAGTCTCCGGGTTCGCTGTCCAAACCGCGAATGTATCCGTTCTGGAGAGTGTTTTCAAAACGTTGCATTTTCCTTGACCGAAAACGCCGTCTCAGGCTACGTCCACACGTACACGGGTATTTTTGAAAACGAAGATTTTCCGTTTTCGTTTATAAAAAAATCCCGTCCACACATAAAAGCCAAAAACGAAGGAAAACGCTGCTAGGAACATGCCAAAGCAACAGGTGGCGCTATATACCTAACCGTGCAGAAATGTTGGCCAATCAGAAGTCTAGAAACCTGGGTGGGAAAGCGTAAACAAAGATGGCACATAGAAGCAGAACTGAGTCGTATGTGTGGAGGGATGGTAACTGTGTGTATATATGTAAGCATTTAAACACTGCAGAGAGTAAAATTAACAGTATTTTGTCTAAGTCCGCCATTGTAGAAATTCATTTCACCGAAACAATAACGTGGCGCACAGTGTGACGTCAAAAAATGCGCACACCTTTGACACTGGGTTTTCTCCGTTTTCCTCGTCCACACATAAAAGCAAAAACTGAGTTTTTGAAAATATCCACCCTGGCAGGAGTTTTTAAAAATCTCCATTTTCAGTGACCGAAAACGCTGTTTAGGTGTGGACGAAAGGTGCAAATGCATAGAAAAATCTGCGTTTTCAAAAATACCCGGGTACGTGTGGTGGAGTGTGGACGTAGCCTCAGTGTGGACGGAAGGCCAAAACGGAGAGAAAAAGATGCGTTTTCAAACGAAAGCGTATTAGTGTGGACATGGCCTGAAGACGACCAAAATCTGGTGACTGTGCAGTCATCACTTCTAATCACCCCTGTTGTGCAAGCCAGGGCTGGTATGAGTAGAACCACTAGATAAATGTGAATTAAATAGTGTAAAATATGCAGTAAAGTATTTTCCCCTTTCCTGATTTCTTTCTTTTTCAGTTTCTTTTCTTTTTTTTTTTTTTTGCATATTTGGCACACTTAAATATTTCAGAGCACAAAACAAATGCTAATGTTAGAAAAAGATAGCTTGAGTAAATACAAAATGCAATTTTTAAATGATGATTTCATTTATTACGTGGAAAAAATCTATTCAAACCTACCTGGCTCTATGTGAAAATATAAATTTGAATTAACCCATTTTAGATTATGAATTAACTGTGATTAACTACATTGTTTTGGAAAGGTGAATTAGAGTGGGATGCAAACGTTTGGGAAACCTTGTTAATAGTCATTATTTTCCTGTATAAATCGTTGGTTGTTACAATAAAAAAATGACAGTTAAATATATCATATAGGAGACACATACAGTGATATTTGAGAAGTGAAATGAAGTTTATTGGATTTACAGAAACTGTGCAATAATTGTTTAAACAACATCACGCAGGTGCATAAATTTGGGCACCACAAAAAAAGAAATAAAATCAATATCTAGTAGATCCGCCTTTTGCAGAAGTTACAGCCTCTAAACGCTTCCTGTAGGGTCCAATGAGAGTCTGGATTGAGGTTGAAGGTATTTTGGGCCATTCCTCTTTACAAAACATCTCTAGTTCATTCAGGTTTGATGGCTTCTGAGCATGGACAGCTCTCTTTAACTCACACCACAGATTTTCAATAATATTCAGGTCTGGGGACTGAGATTCCAGAACATTGTACTTGTTCTTCTGCATGAATGCCTTAGTGGATTTTGAGCAGTGTTTCGGGTCGTTGTCTTGTTGAAAGATCCAGCCCCGGCGCAGCTTCAGCTTTGTCACTGATTCCTGGACATTGGTCTCCAGAATCTGCAGATACTGAGTGGAATCCATGTGTCCCTCAACTTTGACAAGATTCCCAGTCCCTGCACTGGCCACGCAGCCCCACAGCATGATGGAACCACCACCATATTTTACTGTAGGTATCTACAGTGACTCCATCTGCTGCAAGATGATGTTGTATGTCTTTGGTGCTGGTCTGTGGGTTGACTCTGACTTTTCTCACCATTTGTCGCTTCTGTCTATCCGAGATTTTTCTTGGTCTGCCACTTCGAGCCTTAACTTGAACTGAGCCTGTGGTCTTCCATTTTCTCAATATGTTCCTAACTGTGGAAACAGACAGCTTGAATCTCTGAGACAGCTTTCTGTATCCTTCCCCTAAACCATGATGGTGAACAATCTTTGTCTTCAGGTCATTTGAGAGTTGTTTTGAGACCCCCATGTTGCTACTCTTCAGAGAAAATTAAAAGAGGAGGGAAATTTACAATTAACCCCCTTAAATACTCTTTCTCATTATTGGATTCACCTGTGTTGGTAGGTAGGTCAGGGGTCACTGAGCTTACCAAGCCATTTTGGGTTCCAATAATTAGTTCTAAAGGTTTTGGAATCAATAAAATGACAACAGTGCCCAAATGTATGCACCTGCCTGATTTTGTTTAAACAATTATTGCACACTTTCTGTAAATCCAATAAACTTCATTTCACTTCTCAAATATCACTGTGTGTGTCTCCTATATGATATATTTAACTGACATTTTTTATTGTAACAACCAACAATTTATACAGGAAAATAATGACTATTAACAAGGTTGCCCAAACTTTTGCATCCCACTGTAAGTTTCAGTCCCTCAGGCCTAATTCCAGATGTGCTGAATAAAGACATCCTTAAATAGAACCAGTCTGGCAAAGTGAAATAGGTTAAAACATCTCAAAAAACAGCACATCGTGGCAACACCATTTCTAAGGCTTTGGGACTCCAGCGAATCACGAGGAGACCACTACCCACAAATGGAGGAAACTTTGAACAGTGGTGAACCTTCTCAGAAGCGGCCGGCCTACCAAATTTACTCCAACAGTGAGCACATTGACAATGCATCCAAGAGGTCACAAAAAACCCCAGAACAACATGTAAAGAACTGCAGGCCTCACTTCAGTTAAGGTCAGCCAACGAGAATGAGAATTAACAAAGACGGCCCTGATGGGAGAGTTCCAAGAAGAAGAAAAAATCGTCTGACTAAAAAGAACAAAAAGGCTTACTACAGTTACCAAGGCTTGTGATTAATTTGGTCACTTGCAGATTTTTATCTGAATGGGTGCCAATTTGTCTGCCATCACTTGCCAACTACTTCCACGTGTTGTGAAACTTGGAAAAAGTGCAACGCACATAGGAAAGGGCGACTGTTTACCTTCAAGGTAAAAGTGGTGCCTTTTTGAAATGTGTTGGTTGCAGTCGTAGGGCACCACTTTTTCTTTGAAGGTGAACAGTCTCCATTTCTAATAAAGAAAGTGTGGAAATTGGCCAGTTTGGAAACTGGCAGAAAGTGATTGCACACAAGTCAGCGTCTTCTATGCAAACTATACAAACTATAGGTGCGTGTGGCTACCTGCTAGTGGCCAAAGCAGTCACAGGGAAGTTTTTGGTGCAACACCATCTTTACCTTTGATTTCACCCCAGTGACAGCCAGCAACCACTTTCTAAATGGTTGCTAACATATTTTTCAAGCAACCCATGGTTACCAAGGAGGTTACTGACCAATCTCTAGACACGTGTGACTGATGGGAAAGAAGCAAAAGCATTTGCAGTATAGGGATGTTCCATAAACCAAGTGAGTAATGCTGTGTTCTCAAAGTGTATTAATTATTTTAAAAGCTCATATATTTAGTTGTTTGTTACCACTGTGACAGCTACCATTGCGGGCGATCGTGGCTCAACAGTTGGCAGTTCGTCTTGTAATCAGAAGGTTGCCGGTTTGAGCCCCGGCTCCGACAGTCTCGGTCCTTGTGTCCTTGGGCAAGACACTTCACCCGTTGCTTACTGGTGGTGGTCAGAGGGCCCGGTGGCGCCAGTGTCCGGCACCTCTGTCAGTGCGCCCCAGGGCAGCTGTGGCTACAATGTAGCTTGCCATTACCAGTGTGTGAATGAATGGGTGAATGACTGAATGTAGTGCAAAGCACTTTGGGGTCCTTAGGGACTGAATAAACCGCTATACAAATACAGGCCATTTACCATATTGGTAACACAGTCTAGTTTCACCGTGTAGTATCAGTCACTTGTACTTTATATGTGCACTTGAATCAAATAGGAGTTGCTTGCAGCATCTGTCTGTTAAAATTTCCCATGAGGCTGTTTTCTAAGTGGTGTAAATATGCTGGTCAGTTAGCAACAAAGTAAAAACCAAGCCCAAATAAAGCTCCCGGTGGAAACACAATTTCCTAAAGGCTTAAGCGTCAACCCATACCCAAAGTCCTGCACCGTGATATTATCTGCTCTTACTGCAACAGGTCTTTGATTTTAGCGTGAATGAGCTCTTCACTTGAGACATCAAACAGAACATAAAGCAATGGGGATTTGAGAGTGATAGAAACCCCATTGATCTTCCGCTTTCTTCTTAATTTATATTTAACCATTGGCTTGGCACCAAAAAAGATTGTGTTTATGGCCTCCTAAAATCCATCATTAATTTCTTAGTACTAAACCCAGGCCAAACAATGTCATAAATAATGTTAATCGCACATGAAACTGCATGATTTCACCGTCAACATTTCTTCAAACAGCACTGTATTTACCCCTGCTCCCGCAACAAGCTGTTGAGCCTTAAAGTCTTGCAAGTACACTGCATGTAGGAGAAGTAAGTGTCTGCATTGAATTGCATGAGCTTAAAATGGGAACTTGCTCAGATGCGTTTGGAAACTAATTGGTAGACAGAAAAACAGCAAACAGCTCTGGTGCAGGGAGCCGGGTCAAAGTAAATTCACACAACACAAACTCTGTTAAATAATATAGACTGCATATTCAGACGAGATGGTGTGTGTATGTGTGCGCGCGCACAATGGTAGTGGTAAATGAATTCATTAATTAAACAGTCTAGTCAAACAGAATTTTTCCTCAGACAGGAGGAAGAACGTGACTTTGAACTAAGTAAAGCCTCAAAAACTGTTGGCAGTATTTGGCTTTTTTTTCTCTCTGACTAAAAAAGGGTAGAACATGATTTGTTTATTTTAAAAATATATTATAATTTTCTTTAATTGAATATGCAAAGTGGCTAATAACATAGAACACAACAACAAACTTTGTTGCTCACTTTTTTAGGAGCTGGACAACTTTGAAGTACATTTCATTTTTATGAACTTGATAATATGCCCTCTCTCCCCCTGAAGTCTGGAGATCGAGCCCTCGTGGTTTCACCTGGATAAAAGTTTGTGATCACAGGTGATTGAGCCGACACGATGTCACTCTTCTCATGCTAAACTCATTTATTCTCTCACTTCTTTATATCTGTTTTGAAGCATTTCACTTTGTCAAAGCTTTTGAGGGTGTTTTGGATTTATTTATAGATTTTTTAAAAGAAATCCTATGTATTTGATGTATTTCATGATGCTGTCTTTACCTTCTCTGAAAACCACATCCTTTGGCAAGCCAGTTTATTATGAGGATGCTTCCACTTTTAGACTCTTGCCCTTGCACTCTAATGTATTTTGTGCATGTGTGCGTGTGTGTGTGTGTGTGTGTGTGTGTGTGTGTGTGTGTGTGTGTGTGCCTCTGTGCCTGTGCGAGATGTCAGATGTGTTAAATGAAGGGCAGCGAGTGAACCAAATCTGATGCGCCTGCTCTATAGATTTCCCAGTTTGGGAGCGGATTAGAAGTTGGAGAGCTGCACATCCACCCTTCTATCTCTGTCTAATTGGCATGTCATAATTGTAAGTCCACAAAGCCCTGTGATGTCTGGACATCGAATGTGTAAAACCAGGTGTCTTTACATCCCACTCTCTCCCAGTGATGAAATGTGCTGTTTGAGGCCTGCAATTTTAGTAGCTCTGGAAACCGAAAAACCTCAGATCAGGGTTACAATTCAACATAATCGATGACTATCATCACCCAGTAGCTCACTTTTTCCTTTTCCTTGAACTACAAGTGCTATGTACATGCAAAAAGATCTGAAGAAAAACCAACTGCAGGACTACAAACAAGCAGCAGAAGTGCAAAAAAAGTGGTATATGACTATAAAGGGTGCAACAAAACTTTCCAGGGAGTTTATGCTAGTTTCACATAAGTCATATTTTAGCTTGGTCTCAAGTGTAGCTTCATGAACATGATGAAATGGCCTTTTAAAGTACTCTCAGAGGACCCAACACTTCAAGGGCTTCTTAGAACCCGCACCACTGCCTTGTATCACCCCGGGAGAGGGAGAGAAAAGAGGGCCAAAGAGAAATAGAAAGAGAGCGCAAGAGACAGCGAGCAAGGAGGGAGAATACTCTAAAACCGAAATGCAAAAGAGTCAGAGGGGCTGAGATGAGCAGAGAAACGCTCACAGAGAAAAAGAAACTCGAAATGAAAGAGCACACAGCCCAAAAAACTTTTACTCTGAGCTGATCCTCAGATCAGATGAGATAAGAGCACAGTAAGTTCACTCTCTGCTTGCAGCTGAGTTCAGGCATTTCTTTTTCCAACTAACTGAATGTAGGACTAAAAGGAGGACCAGAGGAAGAAGAAGGCAAGAGCACTATGAGCGTGCCCACTAGCTTTTAGTCAGGAAGCCTAATGAGTTCCTGTGGGATGTGGGCTGCCTGTCAATCATCCTCATTCTTCTCCAAACACTTTGCCGTGTTGTGTCCTGCACATGCAGAACCAAGGGGCATGAAATAATTAAAGATGGCCAGCCAGCTGCAGTGTGACTCGGTTGTCTGGCAGGGGAAGGAAGTCACAGCGAGACTCGCTCGGGCGTGGGGAGGACATTTGAATTAGTTGGATTAAAGGTTCGGAAAACACTGTACCCGCTTTCACGACGATGACTCTAAAATGTGACAATGAGGTAATAGTGTTTCAGCATATTGCATAATGTCGCCGTGATCCCTCACTTATTGTGAAGGTGATGAAAGAAAAAAGTGGTGAGCAATGGATTCGGCGAATGATGAAAGGGAGCCCCCGCTGATAGGGCAGCTGTGAGCCTTTTTTTAAAGACAGGATTGAAGAAAATGAGAAGGAAAGGAGGCAGAAATGGATAGTGATTTTTTTTTTCCTAAAATAGGCCGTGAATCAAATTTTATGTACTTAATGAAATATTTATCACTCTTCATCTATACAGTAAGCAAACATGTGCAGGGAGGGGTTGATTGCAGACCATGTAGTCAATTAACATTTCTGTACCATCTACATCTGGGTTTAACCTCCTTCTTCTTTTGGCTATAAATGGAAATAAAGAAACGCATAAATAGGAGAAGAGGGTACTGTGGGAGTGGGGAGCCAAAACAAAATGAGCCGTCCCTGAAACAAAACAAGAGGAGGATTTAGTATCATCTGCATGTGAATAGATCCTGCCTAACATAGGGAGCAGCAGTAAGGGCTTTATGTAATTGCAGATGAACAATGTCACAGAACCGGCAGATTGGGGGAGGGACAGCAGAGAGGGTTGCGTGATGTGAAACATCTTTATATTGGAAGCAGAGATGCAGCTGTATGACTCTGCAAATCTAAATTCAACTGTAATACCTTTAATATGGTCAAGGTGAAAGAAAACTGTGTGTATGGGCTGTAATAGAAAGGTTTGCAAGACTTAATTCATATTTTAATTATTTTTTTTTGTCCATGCCCTCCAAATTAAAAGCCAGCAGTACAGCAAATTTTGTCCACATCTTACCAAAACTGTTAAAAATCAGTTTTCAAAATTAAAGCAAATATATGATCTTAAAAATCTGACTGCTTTTGGAAAGTTAGAGCCTCTGTGTCCAAGCTTCTACTTTGCTTTCTCTGGCTCTCATCTTTTAACATGCTTCAGTCCCGTGTCATCGGAATTCATCTAAAAAAAAAAAACCTGATTCCACGACACCGTTATTTTAACACTTTATAAAAGATGAATCTTTGTCTCGAATACAACAATTTTTATATTTAGATGAATCTTACAATAAAGTTTCAATTCAAATTCAGTCCAGACCCTGTTATAACATATTAACTGTTAACTTCATGTCACGGATGGTGCTTGCATGTGCACTTGCAGGTGTTGACGGACTTCACTGGCTGACTCTCAAAGAGGACTTTCATTGGGTTGTGATTTAGCAGATGCCGATGCTCTCCACAAGAGTTAGTGATAGTTACAAAGAAGATATTAACCCTCAATGATACAGTTCAAGAGACCAGTTAGCAGCCCTCTGGCAACCTCCAGTTGCTAGAGGAAAAAATATGTATTCTTGGAACAGGTGGTGAGTCAGTGCTGGTTGTGTGATGGGTGGATGGGTGAAATTTGTTGCAAAGAGGTTGCTGTACCGAAAAATTCCCTTGTGAGTGCTTGGTCATTACAGATTACCTCTGTCGCTCATTGGTTGGATGGAGGCTGCCAACTTGTCTGCAAACACTGGCCAACTACTCATCTAGTGGTAATGAAATGTGAAAACGTGCAATGCAAACTGAAATGGAGAATGTTTGCCTTCAAAGTAAAAGTCGCGCTTCACTGCTGTAACCAACACATGTCAAAAGGGACAACCTTTACTCTGTAGGGGAAAGTTCTCTGTTTCAAGTTTGTGTCATTCATTTTATAGTTTCATTACAGCTCGGCGAGTGTTTTCAGAAACTCCGTATCAGACATACAAAACATGGGCAGCTGTGTTAAAGGCGCAGCGACCAAGGAAACTGCAGGACAGTTCAACATTTTCTCCTTCTTTGCAGCCAGTTACACCTTGGAATTGCCAGCAGCCTCCAGCAACCATTGAGAAACAGATATTTTTCCAGAGTAACCTGTGGTTGTTAGAGTGCTCATTGATCAGTCTTTTGGCCTCTGTCTTGGAGCTTTAGCTATTGATCTCACAGCAACTGCCATCTACCACTAGCAACCACTGCCAACGATCAAGAAACACAGATTTCTCCCAGGTGTTGCTGGGGGTTGCCAGCTGGTTTCTAGGAATGCAACTGGGACCATAGTCTTCTCAGAGATTACAAGGTAAACATTAGAAGATTAATTTTATAAAGCAATTCACTACATATATGTTATTGTGAATATAGCATCCTATCCTAAAAACTCCCTGAAAAGCCTTCAGTACTGAAAGGGACATATTTTTCTGGACTCTCTTCATTGGCTCCTTGTTAAATCCATAACTGAATTTAAAATCTTTCTCCTCACATACAAGGTATTGAATAATCAGGCCCCATCTTAAGTTATAGACCTCATAGTGCTGTATCACCCCAATAGAGCACTTCATTCTCAGACTTCAGGCTTACTTGTGATTCCCAGGGTAACTAAAAGTAGAATGGGAGCCAGAGTCTTCAGCTTTCAGGGCCCTCTTCTGTGGAACCAGCTCCCAGTTCGGGTTTGTGAGACATTCCCCCTCTCTACTTTTAAGATTAGGCTTAAAACTTTCTTTTTGATAAATAATATAGTTAGGGCTGGATCATGTGACCCTGAATACTCCCGTAGTTATGCTGCAATAGGCCCAGGCTGCTGAGGGCCTCCCATGGTGCACGTTTCCTTTTCACTTAATTCTTTTTACCCGCTGCAGCACCCTGCATTAAATCATTAGTTATTATTAATCTTTGTCTCTCTTCCACAAAGAGAGTCTGTCCTGTCTTCCTCACCCTAACTGGTCGCCGCAGATGGCTCCTCCTCCCTGAGCCTGCTTGTGCCGGAGCTTTCTTCCTGTTAAAGAGAGTTTATCCTTCCCACTGTCACTAAGTGCTTGCTTATAGAGGGTTGTCTGATTGTTGAGGTTTACAGTATTATTTTAGGGTCTGTACCTTACAATATAAAGTGCCTTGAGGCAAATGTTGTTGTGATTTGGCTATATATAAATAAAACTGAATATGTGAGTAAGGCATATGTATGTGCATTATAAAATATATATTTTTAACAGCAGTGTGAGAATATTGGGGCACCCTGAACACGTGGGAGCAATAACGGAGTTTGTAAAGGGAACAGTCAGAAACAAGCAGAGATGCTTTGTTAGTTTAAGTTAGTCTTTTGGTGCGCCACCAATCCACCCCAAACTCCTCCCTCTGTGAACTTAGTATCTCTACAACAGCATCATTCTGTTTCCTCCTTTACTTCAGAAGAATTCCTATACCCACTCGAGGGCCTTCTGAAGCAATGTGAATGTAAGCAAATTCTGAGACATTTCCTGAAAAACACGCTCTTATTTTACTGGTCCAAGGTGACATTTTCTTATTTTGTCCAAACAACAGCACAAAACAGTCACACAGGAGGGAGAATTTGAGCAACCCTTACAATCAAAGAGCAGGAATTAGTAGATGTTTGATATGTTTGCTTTACAAATAACTAAACAAGATATTTGTCCGATTGATTTTCTATCAGCGGCATAATTACTGCAGCCCAAAGTATAAACACACATAACTTTAGTCATGCTGTTTGCCTTGTAGCTTATTGTGATTAATCCACAAGCCTAGGCTTTGTGAACAGCCAGTGAGCCACCAAGGTTAATGGATGGCATTTTTTTTATTATTATTAATTTATTCCCCTTGCTAAAATTCCCAGCTGTTTGCTAACCTGCAGTTCATACCTCTTCAGGAGCCTTCACACAGAGTAAAAACACACACAATCCAAGGTTAATTGTTTGTCCATCTCTTGATAAAAACACTGTATTGTATCCTCTTTGGTTTGTGTAAAAAGCTGGCAGGGAAAGGAAGAGCTGTTTGTGCCAGGGGTGATAGGATGGGCACCGGCTCAGGGGACGGAGTGTGAGGGTGTAGAGTGCAGCCAAGGTTGACCTACGAGGCGGGGCAGGAGAATTGGCCCGGGATCTGAGGCTGTGGTGTGAGGACACTGGGGAGCCACTCTATCTGTGGGCATCGAGCCAGCTGTGATCTACTGCATTTCCCTGCCTGACAGGCCAGTGACTCTGCCGAGAGGAGAGAATATGAAGCTAACAACAACAAGTTAACAACGAGGAAAGAGGCAAAGAACAAGAGTTAGAATTTTTAAAAACCTTTTTCTGCCTTTAAAACTGAAATTTTCTGTTACTTCTATGTATCACACTTTTTCTAAATAATAATGATTCTTTAAAATGAAGAATTAAATCACTGGAATATTTTTAACCTCACTCCTTAAACATTTTAAAATCAAAATGAGCAGATTTTGGTGCTTGCAGGTTGATTGAATTGCCATATTGTACAAATATAATAGTTCACCCTCTTATAAGGTTCAGGGCAATTGATTTCTATAACCTGCTTGAAAGTAACCAGACAAACAGGTTGAAATATTGTGGAGTGAGTAGGTGGTCCGTACTTTGCCTTTGCAGGGTTTAAATCAGACTCTTTGACCATGACCTGAGGCCTAAAGACCGACTACCCAGTTTTTCCACCAACCTCTCCAAATGTTGTATGCCTTGCAAATCAGGATCAAGATAACTGCCACAGCTAGACCTTTTGTGCAGCAAATCTGCAGCAAATGTCTGTGGTTGTCCCTTCGTTCTTAAGCCACAGCTTTTTCCCTTTGTTTTCCAGTTGGTTTGTGGCGTTTTTCCTCTCCTGAATCAAAGGCATGGAGATAGTTGGGTGTTTGCGGCGTGATTTCAGCCTAAATAACTTTTCTTCATATCGCAAAAAAGAAAATGCTTTCAGTTGTTTGTTAACTAGCCTTATGCTTTTTGTGATACTGAAAGATTTGGGCTCTATTACGTGGCATGAGGGCATAACTTGTATAAAAACTGAGAATTTGGTTTTAAAAAAATCTAAAAAAAAAAAAAAAAGTTTTTCTTTTCTTTTTTCTATTTTGTCCACACAAGATGAAAGAAAACTGTTTCTACGTGTTAATATTTCATCCTTTGGTCGTCATTTTTAGCTGCATGACTATAGTGATCACAGTCATCATTCTTATATCCTTTTTTCCTTTTTTTTCTATTACGAAATCAAACTGCTACTGTAAACTCTCCATCCTTATAGAGAGAGCAGCATGATGAGTTAATGCAGCATGTTGTGTCCAGGCTCCTTGAGGCCGGGACATAACAGTATCGTCTACACTTTGTCTCTGTCACCCAAAGGAGTAGCTCTTAAATGCACTCCCAGTTACTGCAGCTCACATTATCAGTTCTGCTCAACCACCATCTGCCTTCTATTTTTCCCCTCCTTTTCTCCACTTTTCTCTCACTTTCCAATTTCCCCTCTCGGCTCTTTTGCCTTCTCTTCTCCCGTCATTTCCCCCCCCCCCCCCCGTTTCTCTATTTCTCTTCCCTTTCTCCTCGGCCTCTGCTGTCCCCAGGGGGTATGAGACAGGCTGGGAGATTCGCTGTATGTGCCGCTGTCATGGCCTGAGCTCCCTAGTTGAGGAGCCTTTGATGGTGTTGGGGATTATTCATCCTGCTCGTTGGGCCGTATTCGACTGTCACACAGCAGCAGCAGCAGTAGCACATGCATGTACAGACATACATATAAAAATAACTGCAGCAATACTTCCTACTCAGGAATATTTACTTTTTCCATTGGTGCACTTTGATGTTGGCACTGCTGTTGTTAGTCATATATTTATAAAGTTATGATGTTGACTCTGAGCTCATGAAGTCAGTGCAGGCATCATTTACTTGGCGTTAAAGGTTAAACGATGGAAGCAAATGATTTATTTGTTTAAATTTCCTTTTTTTAAAGTAAAAAAACCAAACATTGTAAAAAATCTGGCAAATGCAAAATTAATTAACTGAAGCGGCACACTCTCATTTTAAAAGCAGTCCTAAACTGCACATGCTGCAAAACATCGTACATGTTCGTTATTTGCAAACCAGCATCTTATCACTTTGTAAAATTCAGTCACAGAGAGCGAGCTGCCAACTGCAAATGGGAGTCAAACTGACCCTCAGGTGAGCTGGAAATTATGCAGAAATCTCAGGCTAATGAGTACAATTATGATCGTGGGATGAAAAACAAGGTGACATACTCTTTTAAAAAACAAATAACCTGTATCCATCTGCACTAGGTTGAATATTAAACGATACTTCTACCTTAAATCTAGACATGAGTATTAACAAAGTGTCTACATCCCAGTAGGTCTGCATATACTGTGAATGCGCTATGCTTTTAAGGTGCGGGTGGGAGGTGCTCCTTCAATGTGAGGAAAAAGAGAATAGTGACATTTTGCAGGATTAAAACTATTTATATTTAATGATGCGAAGCAACTGATGCACCACTGTGTGTGGTTAGGACTGTTGCCTCAGAGCAAGAAGGTTGTGGGTTCAAATCTACCCTGTGTGTGGAGTTCGGATGTTTTCCCTGTGCTTAGGTGGGTTCTTTGCGGGTATGGCTATCTGTTAGCTGGAGAACCTAAATTGGCCTTGTGAAGAGTGAATGGTCATCTGTCTCTGTTAGCCCTGCAACAGTATAGTGACCTGTCAAAGGTGTAAGCTTCCTTGCACCCTATGACGCCTCCAGCCCCTCAGATGGATATTCTGACATCTTTTGGACACAAATTAATCGAATAGATCCTATTACTTGCACTACATTGCCAAATGAAGAATCACACATGTCGCATTCATGTTTGCACAAATCTCGTGAAAATAAAAAAAAGTAAAGTTGCATTCAAATCCTGCGGGTTCTTGTCTAAACAGAATCTGCATCAGTACCTGCTGATTAAACCTGTTGCTTTTCTTTAGAATGATCATCTGTCAAGATGCTGCTCGTGTGAGGACTTTACAAAGAAAACAACAGGTGTGGTTGTTTTGACACACTTGGCTACGCTGCTTTGAGAAATGAATAGATCCTGATCACAAACTTTGCCGCACGCTGCCTTCAGTTGTTTGTCGGTGAGGGGAACCAAGCTAAGATTAACTTAATGTGCTGCCGCTCACGAAAAGGAGGGAGTTCAAATGTCAAGCGTGTGTCTGTGATTTGCTTTCTCTAATCCTTCCTTGAAATGTTTCGGGTGGTGCCTGCTCCTGTCTTGATGGTCACGTTACCTCTGAGTGTTGGTCAGAGGTTAATTTGCGCTGTGTGAACAGGTATGTACTGGTTTGAAGATGTGACTGTAACCAGAGCAAAATTCTCACCTCAACCAAACTCATGTGTGCCAATCTGAGTCTTTCTTTCTTTCTTTCTTTCTTTCTTTCTGGGTCCCTAGAGGAATTTGAGAGCATCTCCTTAATGATCCTGAATGGTGCTGCAGTGGCAGTATGTGGGCTGCTTGTGTGTGTAGGCGAAGGGAGCTGGAGCAGCAGAGCTCCACAGCACCTCATTAGGCCCAGGACTCTCAAGCTGGAGCCACATTAAAGAGAAGCCATGCCTTTTAACATGTGCCGGCTGGTCTCCTCAGCTTGAGCAGCCCCCATCACATTTCAAATGCATCCATACATATACAAAATGTAATGGGAAGAGGGGTTCATTTAGTGCAGTTTGGGGAAATGGTGAGCTATCATTGCTGTTGTGACTTTTGTATTGCTGTGAGCTATTCATTAACACCATCACCAACACTGGTGGAAGGTTTCAGTCATCCTTGTTTTCAGTTTTACACAGTACTGTGCAAGTCTTGAGCCACCCCTCATTTCTTTATATTTTGCTAGGAAAATTGAAAGTATTTGCAGAGATTTACTGAAACATGTAACATAAATGGCACTTCGTTAAAAAAGTTTCTACATTTCCTCAGGAATCATTCTCCAGGCTTCTTAAAGGTTTTTAAAGCTCTTCTTTGGACTTTGGTTGCCTTTTAACCTGTTCTCTGTCACGCCCTGTTGATGTCCAGGATCCGGAGAGGCTTGTCAATGTTCCACTGTGTGTGTTTTTTATTCAGGTATGCTTTTACTACACTGGCATTGTGTTTGGGCTCATTGTCGTGCTAAAAAAATGAGGTTTTTGCCAGACAGATGCTTTCTAGATGGTACTGCATGGTCGATTAACTCTGGTGGTTGTTTTCTGTGTTCATAATTCCATCAGTTTTTACAAGATTTCCAACACCGCTGGCTAAAATGCTGCTCGAAACCATAACAGAGCCTCTGCCGTGTTTTACAGATGGGTGTAGACACTCACAGATGTTTGGATTTATCACTCCATAAGACCTACTGTCACTGATATTCAGTCCAGTTCTTATGTAACGTGGCGTACCTCAGCCTTGCCTGTTTTCCTTCTAAAGAATCATTTTCTGACATCCATCCTTGCACTGAGGCTATTTCTGATGAGGCTTGAACTGCCAGATGATCACGTCCAGTGTCAGGTCTTTGCTGTAGTTCTTTCTATTTCTTAAAGACGTGACATTGGGATACTGTTTGGAGCAGATACGTTTTTAGGCCTGCCACTTCATGTGTGGTCCTCCACTTGTCCTATTTCCTCACTTTTTTAAAGGATGCACTGTACACCATGCACATGTCAGCTAACAGATCTTTGGGAACCACCTTATTTTCGCAAACTTATTATTTTATGCCTGTCAAACTGTGTTTTCTTTGGCTTTTTCTTGTCAATTAAACTAAAGAAATCAGAACAAAAATGAGTGAAAATGAGTGAAAACTCTGGAAATGTCCAATGAAAAATGTTGAAGGACCTGGAGAACTATTGATCAAGACCACTTAAAAATTACAAGTCAGGCTCAATGAAAGCAAAATATAAAGTGAAGAGAAAACAAAAGCTCTTCTCTTTTTTCTGATTTACTGATATCTCGAGGAGCGGGTGTCTTCAATGATCTGTGACTGTGATCAAAGATATTCAGTGTCTGATGAGCTCAGAATAATCATTTTATTTCAAAATGTATTAAAACAAGAAGAAAAAGAAGAAGAAGTGTCACCAGGAAAACAATGATGGCAGCGATGGATCATCCTCAGATCTTGATTTTCAGCACAGACGCTCCCTTCACCAGCCAGCCAGGCAGGGATCACAAAAATCCACTAAAGCCCTCCACCTTTTCCCACACTTGACAGAAGCAGGGGAAGGTCCTTCTCTCTCTGTGAAGTTGGACTTTTGGAGGCTTCACCGGGTCAGCCTCTTTGTTATCGCTGTCATATTGATGAAGCACTCAGCTCGCAATTGGTTTCGCAGCCCGCCCATATTTTAAGTGGAAAACCCAGCTAAGAGGAGAGAGATTAAGTTGCTCTTAACTGCACAGAAAGAGTAAAAAGACTGTTTGCTAAGGATTGGTTTCCAAATTGCTGTGGGATTTTTTTTTTCCGCAATGCATGTGTTTGTTATCTGTGTTTACGATTCAGGCTGGCTTTGCTGTAAACAAGCAACCATGAAAGACAGCGAGAGAGACGCTTGGATGATATGATAAAATGCACATCTCTTTTAAGTGGTGGAATCAATATCCCGTATAATCACAAGCATGAGGGCATTAGAGAGCGATGTTCATCTCTGGTCGGTGAGGACGTACAGTGTGTCATGTTAATGCAGTTTAATTCAATTAGCACTCGCAGGGCGTGCCACAGAATCCCACGGGGAAATTTTGGTGATGGTGTGAAAAGTGAGTAGAGAGGAAGGATCACCAGTTTGAACATGATGACACGATGGTGAGCGTTCGGTGCCATAACAAAGCAACAAACTGAAAACTTTTAATTAAGAGTAAAACAAGGCTGGAGCGAAGAGTGAGAGCAGGCCTGAAAAATGCTTCTTCTTCTTCTTCTTTTTCTTTAGATGGGAGTAATAATTAATATCAGACTTGCAGCGTGTATGTGTTTTTCTCTGGCTGTCAAACAAACGGCTCATTTTAAAGTTGAAGCTCAAGCAAATTTTGAAAAAAAAAGAAAAAAAAGCAGCTATTGTCGCCAGCCGACACGTTACAAAAATAAAAGCGTGCCACAAAGGAGCGCCCAAAGGTTCTCCCTCTCGAGCGAGTCCCCCCGTCACGAGTGACACAGGCAGTTATTTTCCTATTTTTACTGTATTTCATTTAAATTTCCACTCTGTGTCTTGGAAATGAATATTTGATCTTTTCCCCCTGAACCTGTCACTGATGGGCCTTTGAAGCTGGGAGACACTGCATTGTGTTTGTGACACTGCGGGATATACAGGAGAAAAAGATCAAACTCCTCTGCACAGAGAGAACATGAAAAGGTAAACACTGTGTCCTGGTGGTTTACCTGTTTAGAGACCCTCTTTGTTTCAAATGTTCTGACCACAAATGTTTGGGGGCAACAGTCTTGTTCAGTGTTTGCTTTTCTGGAAATGACTGTCTGCTTTAATGTTTTTTTTTCTTCTTGTTTGGATTGTGTTTGTTCTGCGAATGCTGCTGCAGTTTGCAGAAAAAAAACTTTCCCTGTGTATTCTGTTCACTTTCTTAAGCTTAAGTTTTTCGTGCTTTTAAGGGCACGCGCATGCATGTTTGTGCTTGCATGTGTGTCTGTGTGGTGGCAGTAGCAGTAGCACTGGAGGTCTGTTGCAGGAGCAACTTTTGGAATTCCCCCTTACCTGAGATCAAATAGAAATAAAGATATATGGGCTCTCGCTGCTTTCCAATTAATACTTAACCTGAGATGAAACGTGTCAACAGCAGAGATGGGAACCAGCCAGAGGTTGAAAGAAAGTGTCAAAGACAGAGGAGGGGGGGAGGGGGGTCTGGAATTAGCTGCGTTGGAAATCTTTGGATAGGCTCTCACGCCCATCGGGAACCAATGTAACAAAGTGCGGAGGAAATACAGAAGGTGTGCAGGAAAATTCTGGATTCTATGCTCCTAATTATAGGCCTATGTGGGGAAAAAAGAGAGAGGGAAAACATGATGAGCACGGTCTCATAGAAAAAGTGGAAATTGAGCAGCCTAGTTAGTCATAATTGGCTAATTTTGTTTGTAAGGTCATGATAGCACTTAAAGCCTCTCTGGATCCCTTCCCGCAGAAATGCAACATGCAACACAGGCAGCCCTTTTGTGTGCCAGCGAGCACTGATGTGCTTTCTGTTTCCATGCCAACTCACTTTCATCTTTCATCTTTCTTACCAGCTCATCCTACGCTTCAGATGAATTAGGTTTGTTACAAATTCTTTTGAAGTGCACAGACACACACGCACGTGCAGGCACGCACACACACACAACACCCCCTATACCATCCCACTTCAGCGAAACAAAACAAAAACACTGAGGAGCTACAAATGTAAGCCAGTAATCTTGCTCGTTTCGGCTCCTTGGCTAACCAATGGCACCACGGACAGGATATTTCCACTTCATTTCAATTTGGAATACGTCCCTTGCTCCTTCTACCTCTTGGCTTCCATTTTCTGCTGTTGTGAGCTGCTCTGTGCCACACAATTCATTTCCATTATGGAGACAGTCGCTGAGAGGGTTGCATTGTGGGTTAGTAATGATCTTCAATTACACTGATGCCAGTACCTAAGGGGTAAAAAGGAAGGTGGGGGTCTCTTAAGGATCAAAGGTTTGGACCTGAAGAGGACTTCTGTGTCCTTGCAGATGCATTTTCTCAAAATGCTCCGGTGAATTCTGCCTGCGGTCACAGAAAGGCAATTTCCAGGCCCTGGGCTGTATGTGTGTGTGTGTGTGTGTCAGGAAAAGAGGCGATGGAAAATCTGGTATCAGCTGGAGCCCCGGCCTTTGAGATATCAATGAGAAAATCATCAACTTTCCTTTCTTCTGCTCCTTGATTTTTAACCCTAATCTTGACCTCAGGTTGATTATTATCAAAGCCGCGTTCATTATTTTTTTATCTGCACAATGGATGTACTGACTGCACGAAAAGTGAAAGTAGGCGAGCAAGCAAGATGAAGCACTTTACACAGAGGATCACAAAGATTAAAGAGATGAATCAATAAATAACACAATTTATACACAAACTGACAAACAGATATATACTTGTCTGACTTTAAAGTCCACAGAATCAGGAAACATCAGGTGAGCAGGAAAAGTACTTTACCTCAAAAGCACCAATGCCATTACGACAAAAGTACAGTGACAAAGTTCAACGGAGCATTTTAATGCCTTTCAATTTGTTGTTTTAATCTTATAGGTCATATTTTTATTCGGCAACACTTTACACATCCTAAAATTGCAAGATTGTAATGCTTCTATAATAATTAGAAGTCTTTTAAAAAGGAACAGTGAATTTGATGGTTTTTTATCAACAGATATTAACCCATGCTTTATCCGAAGGCTTGTTTTTACACTTGTTAAAGTGCATATTTGCTCTGTATGCTACCTATCCAGCACCAAAGACAAAGCGGGAACTGAACCGAGTTAGATAGTGCTTTGCTCAGTATATTGTAGCGCTAAAGTTACTGCAAATATTAGATATTTATTAGATTGCCAGAAACACAACTTCAAATAAATATTAATGTTGCCCCACTAGATCTATAAAGCCGAACAACTTGCTTGCAGTTTTCCTGCAACTAACTTCAATCAATGGCAATGTTTTGTTCACATGTTTTGTCACCATAGTCAAGCAGACACATTAAATACTGTGTTAACATTAAAAACAATACTTCTCAAGTCACTTTATGATTATTGAAGACCCCATTTGGAGTAATTAGAGGGTACTTGTTGCTGTAGATTTACAGCACCATACCAGCAAATTCAGATACAACTGATCAAAAGTTCCTTTGAAACAGAGAAGTCATGGATAACAACTACATCAGCAATTAGAAGCCACATAACCAGGAACTTTATTTTGTGGTAATACACACAGGAAATGTCTCACGGTCCACTTTCCCACAATCATCGTTTTAATGTCAGTCTTTACTGTACACATCGATGTAATTTCTGACTACGACCATTTACACAGGACCAGAGCGGATATCCTATTTATCCTATTTATTGGATATTTCTTGAATCAAAACTAATTCTAAAAACAATCCTCGATATACCGTTTATGATACTGCGCAAAATTCTCACACCGTCCTTCTTTTCTTTGTATTTTGTGAGGAAAATGAAAAATACACGGAACCATTTATTAAAACACCTGCAAGCACAAGTGGAAATATAGTATATAAGACAAAAACAAGATGGTGCAAATTTAACAAGACTGCCTTCATTCGTCAATGCAGCCTGAACTCTCTTAATCAAGCTTTCTATTTCTTTAAGTAGTCTTCAGGAATATTTCTCCAGGCTTCTTGAAGGACATTCAAAGCTTTTCTTTGGGTGCTTCTGCCTTTTGTTCCATTTTCTGTCCAGGTGATCCCACACTGGTTCAGTAATGTTGAGGTTTGGGCTCTGGGGAGGCCGATCCATGACTGACAGTGTTCCTTCTTATGTTTTTCTATGCAGGTATAATTCTACTGCCTCTGCAGTGTGTTTGAGATCATTGTCATTCTAAAAAAAAAAATGAAGCTTTTACTAATCAGAGGCTTTCCAGATGGTATTACATGCAGTCTTGACAACATCCCTAATACTACAGCTCCAAACCATGACAGAGCCTCACTCCCTGTTGTCCATATCGTCTCACCACCTTCATACATACTGAGGACAGCCTGAACCAAAAATGTAAAACTTTTCCAAATGATTCTTCTCTCTGTAGCTGGGTTTTCAAGCCTGCCCCTTCACCTTTTGTCCTGCACTTCAGCAGCAACCTCAGATTTTTTAAGCACTCAGTTTACAGTTCTTTAGGAATCACCTGAGCCGTGCAAAAATACTCTTTTATATCTGTCAAAATGTGTTATCTTTGGCATGTTTTTTCTAGATTCAGCTAAAGAAACTGGAACAAAGCATATGTTTTTGCAAATGTCTAAGAATTTAAAAATTTGTCCTGTCTTCTTCCCCTCATTGCCAACTGGTTCTGAGGTTTCTTCCTATTAAAAGGGAGTTTTTCCTCCTATGGAGTCATCTGATCGCTGGGATTTTCTCTCTATTATCGTAGGCTCTTTACCTTGTAATATACAGCATGGTGAGTTGACTTTTGCTTTGATTTGGTGCTATATAAATAAAATGGAACATTGATTTTGTTCTCATGAAACTATCTATAGACACAACACTGGTTTGCCCTTTGAGTGACATATTTTCTTATGCTTAATGAATCATAAATCAGTATGAAGTGGTTTAGCAACAAAAAAATATTCCCCCAAAAATGCTCAGGTACAAGGTCTGGACCAGTGTCTAAGGAAAAGGAAAAAAATCTGAACGCCTATTTTGCAAGACCACTTTTTAAAATGACATGTCTGGTTTCTTGGAACCAAAATACAAAGACATTAGGGACAACTTGTCACGGTTCTGGGTCCGTTGGACCCAGTGTTTTGAGTTTATTGTGTTTTGATTTAAGTTTGCATCAGGGATTGTGTTCTTGTTTTCTTGTCATGTTATGGTAATGTTTATGTCTATTATTAGAGTTCCATGTTCTGTTTATCTGGGTTTAAGATGTGGGTTTAGTTTCGTATGTCATTTCAAGTCTGTCTCTGTCTAGTCTGTGTCTTAGTAAAGTGTTTTGTTTCCTGTTTTATTGTGAAGGTCTGCGTCTCATGTGAGTGTGTTCAGTTTTACCTTTGTCTCGTCTTGTTGATTATTCCCAGCTGTGTCCACCACCTGTGTGTAATTCCTCTGTGATTCTCTGTGTATTTAAATCAGGGCTGCCCAATCCCGGTCCTCGAGAGCTACCGTCCTGCAGCTTTTAGATGCATCCCTACTCCAACACAGCTGAATCAAATGGTTTGATTACCTCTTCAGCATGCCATCATGTTTGGCAAAGGCCTGATAACAAGCCATTCATTTGATTCAGGTGTGTGGGAACAAGGATGCATCTAAAAGCTGCAGGACGGTAGCTCTCGAGGACCGGGATTGGGCAGCCCTGATTTAAGTCATGTCTTCAGTCGTCGTTGTTGCTGGTCCGCCTGTGTTTCCACCCTGCGTCATCTGTGTGTTTCCCTGCCGTCACCATCTTGTACCGTCGTCCACCTTGCTTCATGTTTGAGTTCCGGTTTGTATTCAGTAGTTTAGTTGTCTCCAGTTTAGTTTAGTCATTGCTCCGTTCGCCGTTTGTCCATTTCCTTTTTGTGTTTAATAAACCACCCTCACACCCATACAAGTGCCTGCGTTTGGATCCTCCTTTATTTTCCACACGGCTCATCTCACTCGCCGTGACACAACTCAGGATTTTTGCATAGTAATATGTATAGTAAGCCCTTTCACCCTTTTTTCTCACATACTGAGCTTTTCCCCTTGCCTTCTCCCAACCTCAGCATCATGCTTCACACAGTTCATTTGAAGTTTTTTGACTCCAGAAAAGACGAAGAAATAAGGATTTTAAGACTGTTCAGATTTCTGTTCCTCACAGAGCAAAGAAGGTTCAAGCTTTGAGTTTTTCAGATCATTGCTAGGGCTAATTTCTTAATGAGCACAACGTGGGGAAATAAAGCAACTGAAGGAGAACGGATCAACAAACATTTCTACACTAAGAAAAAAACCCTCCGTCATTAACTTCATCAATCTGAAAGCAAACACTGCCATAACAGTGTGAATCCTGGTTGGGCTTATCGGCCTGAAATGCTTTTATGTGATTTCACTCTACCCATAATTCTCTGCATTTTAGCCTCTAATTATTTTTTGATTTAGAGCATACAGCCAACAAACGGACATGAGGGTAAAGCATAAACGCGACAAAGGATAGATTAAAAAAACAAAAGCAAAAAGTCACAATGAAGCCACTGCCAAAGTACATCAAAACACACACAAAGAAGATGCGTGTAAACCAGAAAAATGCATGTAGACCCGGACCGACATCGTCTCATTTAACGCTCAATTATGCGTGGCAGTTTGTGACAAAAATTAGAGACACTAAAATTCCTTGGTCAGCCTTTCAAAACTGGGATGCTGTGGTAATTTACTTGATTGGAATACAATTTTGAGGTTCAATTAATTCCAAGCTGATTTGGAATACATTACGGGAAGACTGATTTATTTAGGTTAAGCTTCCATTGGTGCCTGGCGGAAGAGCAAGGAAGCTTTAACAGAATGATATTTCATAGTACACAAGTGAAAAATATTCAAGCCCCCTTGAAAAGGCGTTAAAGGAGCATGAAAGGAGCCAAGGGTGATACTACACCCCTACAACATTTGGTTAATTGGAGATTGGTCACGGGCTGTAATATTTGACTGTAATCTGAAAGGCCTGTGAAAGCAGGAGTGTGCAGTAAAAGAGAGAGAGAGCAAAAGAGAGAGAGAGAGAGAGATCAGCACAAGCTGTAAGAAGCAGCCAGTGATAAGATTAAACCCATTCACATCGTATAATGGAAAATGAGCAGCCCTGGCTCCTTTTTATCAGCCTCATTTCTTACGTCGTCTCTCCTCTGGGTTGTTTTCATGTAAATAACTAAATAAGAGAGTTGACAACACATGTGCAACAATACCCGTCCCCTTGCATAACACGCAGTAACACACGTTCACTATGGTTGGGACTACCAGAAGGAATCAGAGGTGGAGAAATAGCACATGAATATCAGCCCTGGCCTTATTTTCGCCCTGTTCCTCTGCGTAACCAAACTGACTCATTATGAACTTCAAAGACACAGATAGGAGTTTTAATTAAGAGAAATGCTAGGGAGCAGTGGAGATAAGTAACACCCCCACCCGCCCGCCCCCTACCCCCGATTCCCCCTTGCTCCCCATCCTTCCCTCCCCTTTCCCCCCACCTCTCCATGCAACCCACATCCCCACCTCTCAGCGCTCAGACATCATCATTAGGACGGTACAGAGGCTGCCGGTGCGCAGCAGCCAGCCATCATCCCACCGCATGAAACCAAAAGCGCCGTGTGGCTTCTGTGTGGTAATCCTCACATCACAGGTCCTTTGTACTAATGTGGAGTGACACTGTGCATGTTTCAGTGTGCGCATGCAAACATAAACAAGGGATTATCTGGCACAAGCAGAAGCAGCAGCACCGGTGCTTTCACTGGAGTCAGTTGTGCTGTAAGTAGAACAGAACCAAAAGGTTTGGAAAAGTATGAAAGTGTGCACGTTCTATCTTTCTATTTTTTGTTGTTTTTTTGCCTTTTTCAGATTATATAACACTGGGAAGGTTATAGATCATCTGTAAAGCCTTTAACCGCAGAGAAATGCTGAGATCAGATCACATCTGTTATTCAATATTAGTATCACAGGCTGGTCAACGTCCAACTGGATCACAGAGCTAAAACTACTGGCCTGTCACACATGAAGAAGTAATTGGAATTTCCCACTTCCAGCTTTTTAAATGTAAATATTTTATTGCGTATTGTCCCCAAAACCCTGTTTCTTTTCTTCAGAGTGTCACAGGGAGTCTGGAACCTTCACGCTGAACAGGTCACAGAGTCTGTCAAAGGTCTAACACAGTCCCAACAACCACACAAGCACTAGGAGAACGTACGACCATGCTATGCTATGAAGCGATGGTCATAACCACCAGGCCTTCCTTCATGGACCATCCATCCATCCATTCTCTGCCGCTTATCCTTTTCAGGGTCGCGGGGGGACACCCAGCTCTCTCAGGGCGAGAGGCAGGGTACACCCTGGACAGATCGCCAGTCTGTCTCAGGGCTAACACACAGACACACACAACCATTCACACCTACATTCACACCTATGGGCAATTTAGAGTTTCCAGTTAACCTATCCCCACTAACTGCATCTCTTTGGACTGTGTGAAGAAGCAAGAGTACCTGGAGAGAACCCACGCAAACATGGGGAGAACACGCAAACTCCACACAGAAACCCTGCCTGATGGTGGACCTGAACTCAGGACCTTCTTGCTGTGAGGCAACAGTGCTAACCACAAACAATTAATAAAAAAGATTAGCAGGTTAGAAGATTGCACGAATTACAATAATAATTACAATAGCCATCAATAATAATCACACAATACTCAGCCAAAAGTACAGCCTGTATGCAAAACAGCAGTATTTATTTTAGAGACTTTCAATGTTAATGATTTTTACAAAGTGATTAAGTGGCTTTGGACCAAACTAATTTAATATAATGATTTTGTTATAAAAGCTCCTGGTGCTGTTTCATCCTCTGGGAGCAGAAATCCAATGCAGAACTGCAGTTCCTTGAATGGCCACTTGAGGCTGGCTCAAATAGTGAGTCAATCCCCATAGTGAACGTTAACACAACCTGGCACAAAAAAGAAGAGAAAAGATCAACACTCTTGGTCTCTAAAGCTGTTTTTAAAAAAATAAAATTATTTCAGATTTATATATTGATCATACTGTGGTTTAAAGTTTACATTACTCACTGGTGGGAATAGCTAGACTTCACTTCTTTTTTTAATTGGACCTCTCAAACATGTGCGACATCTCAGTGACTCAAATGAGCTGAGGTTAAGCCAAGCGTACAGCTTCACGTTTCACCATCCACTCATCCCTGCTAGCAGCCAAACCCCTAAAAATGCATGACCTTAAAGCATACAACTGTACAACTGTACAGTGATTAGCATTCAGCTACAGATACCAAGGTTTTTTCTGACAAGTTGGCCATTTTAACATGGCAGTCTTTGGAGATTTTGATGTCACTTCTTCAAACTGTAGTTTGTTTATATTCATTTTTTCAGCAAGACTTGTTTTGTGGATTCTGTCCCTTCACAGGTTCATTTTAAAAAAGTCAGTGAGTGAAACTATTACTCACTTGACAGATTAGTTGAGCGAGAACATAGTGAACCAGGTAACCATCCATGCAATTATCACTTTTTTTCCCTGTTTATCCAATTCACTGTTGCAGAGAGGCTGGAGCCTTTCCCAGCTTTCATAGGGTGAAAGGTGGGGTACAGCCTGGACAGAACGCCAGTCTATCTCAGGGCCAACAGCGAGACAGACATTCATTCACACTTACATCAACCATGAGGTCTGTACTTTAGGTTCTGTTGTGAGACATTTGTTGTTCAAACTTTCTGGCCATTCTTCTTAAGCTAAACGTTAAGGCGCCATCACAATCTGGAGGGGCTCATCAAAGCCCTTTCAAAACCCAGTGGATAATGTCAAGATGCATTGTCATCAAAGTAAAACTGAGGCAGTCTGACTGAGATAACCCTCAAAAAAACAACAACAAAAAACAGTAATCGCATTTTATAAAGTGACAGACTTTCCAACTTTTCAACAATGGATAGATGTGTATTTGCACTTTACGAGCAAAACTTTTTCCTGACCAACTAGGTCTGCTAAAACACAGCAGTCAGTAGGGAGGGAAATTAAAGTGCCATGACATTACTTGAAGTGTGTTATTACACTTAATTTGCAGATATTTAAAACTAATCACATCGCACTATCTACTATCTGCCCAGACAGGTGAGTGCTGCAATTGCTTATGTCTCTCCCAGTCTTCAGGTGTATCCCCTCCTTGCTTGAGTAGACAGGGTGAGCTCTCAAGCCCCCCCCCCCCTCCCCAGGCCCGCTCTGTGGGGGAGATCAGTAGCAGCAGAGAGAAATCTGCTTCCCCGGGGGAAGGCCTGATGTTGGAGAGATTAATTGCAGACTACGGAGCTGCAGCATGCTGGGAGCACACATTGCTCGGAGGCTCAAATATATTCATCTCCATACACACAAACACAGACACACACACACACACACACACACAAGCCCAGTCTCCCTGTCCTCCTCGCAGGCAGCATCCATCAGCATGTTGAATCCCAGATGAACATCAACCCTGCCCTCCTCCACCACCACCCCCGAGAGGCGCTGCTCCTTTGTCTCCAGGTAGCTCTGCTTGGCATTCGGCCCACTGCCTCCCGCTTTCATGTGGCCAAGGGAATTATCCTCCCTTTTGTGTGTGTTGGTGTGTATGGTTTGCACTAGAGTGTGACGCCTTCACAGGTACTAGCTTTCATATCTGTTTTCTGTTCTGGCAACAGGCCAGCAAGCCACCTGTGAGGTTGTTTTCCCAGAGGCCCCTAAGCAAGGCAGCGCCGTGGCTGAGTCTGCAGCCAGCCAACGATTACGAGAAGAGCAGTCAGAGGAGGGACACAACCCTTAGACTCTAGTTAGTGGTAAAGGGTTAGGAAGTGGTTTGCCATGTGTGTGCACTATGTGCATGTGCAAGTACAGTAAATCACAGAGATTTTTTTTATGTGTGCCCCTGAATCAAAACAAGTTTCCCCGTCTGCTCGTGCACGGCCGTGCGTTCGTGCTTCCCTCATGTTTCGTTTTATTTGTACAAGGAGAAAAACTGAAGGTACAAACCCGCAGTGTGCTGCGCTGCTTATTTTGGGGAAACATAACAACTGGTATTTCCCACTCTTCAAAGAAAGCTGTATAATACTTGCTTCTGCTGTCTACTGAGTGTGCTTTGCGGAGATCCCCACCGTGAATCCAGCTTAAATGCTTTTCCATCCCGCAAACTCCTCGCTGAGTACTGCGGCTGAACAAACCTTGAAGATGGCTCTAGAGTCTCAGCTAACTTTTCACAACAGAGATCACCGATGGCTTTGTTGTGCAGTAGGATATGTGTGCTCATGCTTGTGTGTGTGTGTCAATAGTCTCTGATCAGGTGCATTTACTAACTAACTAACTGACTGACTGACTGACTGACTGACTGTCTGTCTGTCTGTACACCATCTGCACCTGTTGGCCTGAAGAACTGATTCTGTGCTGTGTGTCTGTGCACATTTACAGCCTCTCCTTAATGGGCCAGTCCCGAAGCAGTGCAGGTATGTTTACGCTACAGCAGAATGAGCCTGCAGGATACACAGCAGGTGGCCTCCGTCTAGCAACTACAGCTGCATCCCACTTGTTGATACTAGGCCAGGGGTATTCCTCCGCTCTCACTCTAGACTCTCAAACTCCACAACCCTCCAAAGTGCGTGTGTCTACAGGAATAAATGCTGCCCCTAATGTGATGTGCAAAACTTAGATAAACAAAGACTAAATCTGTGCGTAGCTGAGATACAGCTGCATATCGTTGTTTTTTTTTGTTTTTATGTTAAATATATAAACTTATTAGTACAGTAATTAGCCCTGTGTGCGTCCTGTACAATTATATAACACCATGTTACTTTAATATTATCCTCCAAAAGGCACAAAACACCAATACAGTTGTTTTTTTGTACCAGACAGCTTTCCTTGAAAAAGTTGGGGATTTTAACATGGCATGCCTTACTAGTACTGGATTGGACTCCCATTTTTACCTTCAGGACTGCTTAAATTCCTCGTGACATAGGTAGAAGAAGGTGGTGGAAACATTCCTCACAGGTTTTGGTGGTATGATAGTCTCACACAGTTGTTACAGACTTGCTGGCTGCACGTACATATTGAACCTCCCATTCCACCACATTCCAAAGTAGAGTTCTGGTGACTTTGGAAGCCTTTTGAGTACAGTGAAGTCATCGTCGTGTTCCAGAAACCAGTTTGAGTGATCTGAAGTGTGTGGCACGGCGTGTTATCCTTTTGGAAGCAGCCATCAGGAGAGATCATGAAGGGATGGACATAGTCTACATTCATACTCCAGTAGGCTGTGGTGTTTAAATGATGTTAATATTGGTACTAAGATCCCCAAAGGGCGCAAAAATAATATCCCCCACACCATTACACCACCAATAGCAGCCTCAGATGTTGATGTGAGGCTGAATGGATCCATGCTTCCATGTTATTTATGCCAAATTCTGACTCTATCATCTAAACGTTGGAGCAAATATCAAAACTCATCACAACATTTTTCCTGTTTTGGTAAGTCCATGTAAATTATAGCCACAATTTCTTGTCCTCAGCTGACAGGAGTGGCACACGTCATCAGAGTCCATCTGCTCCAAGGTTCCATGTGTGGTACATTCAGAGATACTCTTCTGCTTGCCTTGTTTGAAACAAATGGTTATTTGAGTAATTCTTGCCTTCATACCAGTTTGGAACAGTCTGGTCTTTCTCCTCTGACCTCGGGCATCAACAAGACATTTTCTGCAAGAAAACCACCGCTCAATAGATATTTTCTCTTATTCAGACCATTCTCTATAAACACTAGAGATGGTTGTGTGGGAAAATCCTAGAGAAGCCTATCTGGCATCAACAACCATGCCACATTAAAGAAATCACCTTTCTTCTCCATTCTGATGCTCAGTTTGAACTTCGGCAGGTCATCCTGACCGTGTCTATATTCCTAACAAAAACAAACAGATTTGAAAGCATCAGTCTGGGTGTTTACATTATTTCCGATTCTGAACCGCTCCAGCGATACACACGCAAACTTATGTAATAATCCACAACATCTACACACATCTTTCACATCTGTCTGAACAAAGCAGAGTGGACTGCTTTTTTTAAATGAATATAGAAGACAAAATGAACAGGATCATAACTAGGGCTGGGTATCGTCACTGATTTCTAGAATCGATTCAATTCCGATTCACAAGGTCCCAAATCGATTCGATCCACGATTCGATTTAATTCGATTCGATTCGATTTAAATCTGGGAAATTTTGACAGTCAGAAGTATAATTCAGATCAGAACATTTACATATTTTTGTATCTATAAAAAGGAAGCTGACACTCGCAAGACTTTATCCAAGGTGTGAGCATCACAGCAGATGCCTTTGTGTCAAAGTAGCTGAAGATAAAACACAGAAAAACATGAAGGTGATTTTCCTGGCCTGGGATTTTATAAAAATATTCTGCAGTACATCAAAAACGAAAGAAAACCATTAATTAATGAACATTGCCTCTGACGTTACAGTGGTTTTATTAGACACACGGCTAAGCATTTTGCATTTTGAATAATATTAAAAAGTTTAAATTTGTTCAGTATTGAACAGCAGAAATGAGGTTTTCTTTTCGGAAGAATGTAAAAGGGAAAAAAACAGCGGCCGACAGCGCTGTAAACAACAGTAGACTTGTGCATAACAAGCAAGCGAATAATGAAGAAAGGGAAACTGTTCGAGAGAGAGGGGGGGGGGGGGGAGGGAGGGAGAGAGGGAGAGAGAGAGAGCTGCGCATCGCAATGGAAGCAAAACAGTAAAAGAGTGAATTCATGACTGTCATGGTCCTGGGCCATGTGGGCCCAGTATTCTTAGTTCCTTGTATTTTTGTATTTCGTTCCTTATTTAGGCCATGTTTTCTGAGTTGCCCTGTTGTGCTGTTCCCTAAGTGTTTTCCCTTCATGGCTTTTACCCCCTGTGTGCCCCTCTGTGTATCTGTGAGCCCTCGTCTCTCCTTATGTTTTATTCCATGTTTCCCCAGCCCGTTATGTCTGTTTTCCCCGTGCTCTCTCTCCTCCTGTCTGAACCTCTGTGCCTGTACATGTCATGTTCAGTTCACCCCGCCCTGTCTCGTTATGATTATCAGTATCACCTGTGTTCCCCGTGTGTGCCCACTTTCCTCGTTTACCCTCTGTGTATTTCTGTCTGAGTCTCCCTCTGTTCGGCGTCGCGTTCTCCCTCATGCCGTGTGTGGTTCTCCCCGTGTCTTCCGGTATATGTTACTTTAGCTTTTCCCAGTTTAGTGTAGTTTTGCATTGCTTTTGTATCATCGTTATTGTTTATCACCTGTCAGCAATAAAGCTGCATTTTGAGTTTATCCCCCGTGTCTGTGAGTTTGCAATTTGGGTCCTCATTCTGCCTGCCACACGGCCGAATCATGACAGAAGAACGCGACCACGATATGGACCCAGCAGTTCACAACCCCTCCGCGGACCTCCAGGACGACGCGACCATGTCGGACTCAGCGGACATTTCAGAGGAGGTAGGGGAGGAGCTGAACCGGCTCTGCCGCATTATGGATCGCATCATCGGATGCGCGGATCCAAGTGTGGTTTCCACAGGATTGGCGGCCGTGGACGCCGTTTTGTTGCGAGAGCCACGGTTGCGACAGCTCCCCCACCTCGTCGAGGCGTTTGACTCCCTGGGCCCCCTTAAGGAGGAGCTTCGTGCCCGTGCGCTGGCCCAGAGGGTCCTGAATGCCGCCTCAGCACCCACACCTCCGTCCCGTGAACGGGTGTCATCGCCGCTGTCTCATGAGCCAGTAGCGGTCAGAGTTGGAACGGTGAGGCTCGCCACTGACACACCTTCCGCCCGCACCCCGCCGGCTTCCGCGTCTTCACCGCGGTCTGGCCGCACGGCGTGGCGCACGGAGACAACGGAAGCCATAGACTTTGGCGAGGAAGAGCGGCAGCAGGTGTTACGGGCTTATCGGGAGGACGAGCTCCGGTGGAAACCCTGGCTCATCCCGGAGGAGGACCTCTCACCTGCTGCACAGCCTACCAGCCGCTCGCCGTCTCCGATCCGCTTAGGCTATTTTTCGCCTGTCTCATTTCTGGCAAGGATGGGGGCGGACGACGGGGAACTCACCACTACGTCACCCTCTGTGTTGGCGCCACCAGCGCCCATTGCGCCAGCTTCCTCTGCTCGAAGGAGGCGGCGCGCCCGCCGCCATAAACCGGACAATGCTAAAACTACAAAACATGAAGTGGACGGCGGGTTCATTTTTGATAGAGCTATTTTTGTCGACCCTGAGCCTGCCATTTCTCGGACAGTTTTTTCTGAGCCTGCTCCTTTTCCTGCTCGTGTTTCTCCTCCCAGGCCAGTTCAGTTAGCTCCCTCGCAGCCACCCTCAGTTCAGTTAGCTCCCTCGCAGCCACCCTCAGTTCAGTTAGCTCCCTCGCAGCCACCCTCAGTTCAGTCTCCAGTGTCACCCCCAGTTCAGTCTCCAGTGTCACCCCCAGTTCAGTCTCCAGTAGCTCCAGTGCCGCCTGTAGCGCAGGCCCCAGTAGCTCCAGTGCCGCCTGTAGCGCAGGCCCCAGTAGCTCCAGTGCCGCCTGTAGCGCAGGCCCCAGTAGCTCCAGTGCCGCCTGTAGCGCAGGCCCCAGTAGCTCCTGTAGCCCAGTCCCCGATAGCAGTATGGTCCGCTGGTCAGCTTAACATTCAGCCAGGGGTCCCAAATCTCCCTGGCTCTGCATCAGCTCCTGCTGGGAGCTCGGATGAGCTCATCCAGGACTCCGCGGCTCCCACGCCGCCATCTACCTCATCCGCTGGAGGGTCCGAGGGGCCCGTTCAGCCTCCTGTCTCCGCTGGAGGGTCCGAGGGGCCCGTTCAGCCTCCTGTCTCCGCTGGAGGGTCCGAGGGGCCCGTTTAGCCACCAGCTGCTCCACCGGCAGCCTCGTCCACGTTCGCTGCAGCTCTAGCGTCTTCGTCTTCGCCTGGCCCGGCTTCATCTTCGCCTGGCCCGGCTTCATCTTCGCCTGGCCCGGCTTCATCTTCGCCTGGCCCAGCCTCTGAGTCTTCGTCCTCGCCTGGCCCAGCCTCCGAGTCTTCGTCCTCGCCTGGCCCAGCCTCCGAGTCTTCGTCCTCGCCTGGTCCAGCCTCCGAGTCTTCGTCCTCGCCTGGTCCAGCCTCCGAGTCTTCAGCCTCGCCTGGTCCAGCCTCCGAGTCTTCAGCCTCGCCTGCCGCAGCCTCCGAGTCTTCAGCCTCGCCTGCCGCAGCCTCCGAGTCTTCAGCCTCGCCTGCCGCAGCCTCCGAGTCTTCGTCCTCGTCTGGCCCAGCTCCAACTTTGGCTTCTGCTCCTCCTGGTCCAGCCTCAGCCTCTGCAGCGACGCCTGGTCCGGCCCCCGCATCGCCATCGTCTGGTCCTGCCTCGTCTGGTCCTGTGCCCACCAGGCCATGGCCAGCACGCCTGAGACTGGAGAGCCGCCGCTGCCTTCCGCGCGGCCGGCCCCCTGAACTGCTCCGTCGTCTCCCTCGCCGCCGCCGCTGCCTTCCGCGCGGCCGGCCCCCTGAACTGCTCCGTCGTCTCCCTCGCCGCCGCCGCTGCCTTCCGCGCGGCCGGCCCCCTGAACTGCTCCGTCGTCTCCCTCGCCGCCGCCGCTGCCTTCCGCGCGGCCGGCCTCCTGAACTGCTCCGTCGTCTCCCTCGCCGCCGCCGCTGCCTTCCGCGCGGCCGGCCTCCTGAACTGCTCCGTCGTCTCCCTCGCCGCCGCCGCTGCCTTCCGCGCGGCCGGCCTCCTGAACTGCTCCGTCGTCTCCCTCGCCGCCGCCGCTGCCTTCCGCGCGGCCGGCCTCCTGAACTGCTCCGTCGTCTCCCTCGCCGCCGCCGCTGCCTTCCGCGCGGCCGGCCTCCTGAACTGCTCCGTCGTCTCCTTCGTCGCCGCCGCCATTGCCTTCCGCACGGCCGGCCTCCGGACCAGCTCTGCCACCTGTGCCACCCGCCTGGTCGGCCCCCCGACCGTGTGACCCGTGAACTCTTGTGCCTGTGGGCTCTGGGTCGGCCCCCTGAACCTTATTTGGACTACGGTCATGTGCTCCTGTGTTTTCTGTTGTTTGTTTTGTTTCCCGTTCTGGTCCCTCCGTCCTGGTCCCCCGCCTCCTGCCCTGGGTGGGTTGTTTTCTGTTTTAGTTTTGTTTCTCGGGTTTGGGCTGTCGGGAGCCAGCCCTTTAGGGGGGGGGTGATGTCATGGTCCTGGGCCATGTGGGCCCAGTATTCTTAGTTCCTTGTATTTTTGTATTTCGTTCCTTATTTAGGCCATGTTTTCTGAGTTGCCCTGTTGTGCTGTTCCCTAAGTGTTTTCCCTTCATGGCTTTTACCCCCTGTGTGCCCCTCTGTGTATCTGTGAGCCCTCGTCTCTCCTTATGTTTTATTCCATGTTTCCCCAGCCCGTTATGTCTGTTTTCCCCGTGCTCTCTCTCCTCCTGTCTGAACCTCTGTGCCTGTACATGTCATGTTCAGTTCACCCCGCCCTGTCTCGTTATGATTATCAGTATCACCTGTGTTCCCCGTGTGTGCCCACTTTCCTCGTTTACCCTCTGTGTATTTCTGTCTGAGTCTCCCTCTGTTCGGCGTCGCGTTCTCCCTCATGCCGTGTGTGGTTCTCCCCGTGTCTTCCGGTATATGTTACTTTAGCTTTTCCCAGTTTAGTGTAGTTTTGCATTGCTTTTGTATCATCGTTATTGTTTATCACCTGTCAGCAATAAAGCTGCATTTTGAGTTTATCCCCCGTGTCTGTGAGTTTGCAATTTGGGTCCTCATCCTGCCTGCCACACGGCCGAATCATGACAATGACGATGTTTATGTGAAGCGTTTGGATCTTCTTTTGCTGCTGGTTCGGTCAATATTGTTTGGAGAGAGATCAAACTAACAGCTTTAGAATCAGCGCATAAAGGGCGTGAACACAAAGCGCGGACCCGGATCAGCGAGCTGTCGGCTTTCAGCCCCGACTGTGAGAAAGGCGACATCTAACTGATTCTGATCCGCGGGTTGCGCTGTGTGTTTAAGTCTATGTGCAGAATCCCTGTACCTGCTCTCATTTACTGTTTGGTGGTTCTTGAAATTTTGTGAGATGTCACCAGAGATTCTGGCATTTCGGACAAAATAAATTTATATTAAAAAATCGATTCAGGATTTTAATGAATCGATTTTACGTTATCCAAGCCAGAATCGATTTTAATCGATGAATCGATTATAAAAACCCACCCCTAATCATAACCATCTGAGACGATTAAGATAAATTATGCAAAACAATACTAAACGGATCAACACAGCACCTACTTCACAATATTTTATAATAGTTTGATTTAAAGAGGGGGGAAAATAATCAATTTTTAGATTCTGTAACCTCACATAGGATACGAAAAACTGGATACTTCATCACCTCAGTGCCTAAAGTCAATATTTCTTCCAAAATAGAAATCCATTCTCCCACCTACCCCTCCACCCCAAGCTCCCTTTGATGTGTGGGTGTCTGGGTCTTACATCAGACATCAGGGTCAAAGCCTGAAAAGGCAAGTCAATTTGCAGACAGACATCAGAAGGAGAGGCTTCTCCTGCACAGGTAGGGCCAAGAGAGCCAGAGCAGCAGCAGCAGCGCTGCAGCCTCCTCATCTGTCAAATTTGAATGGAACAGACAGCTTGGATAGCTCGGCTAAAACAGGTTCATTGTTGGGTTCGTTACACACATCGATTTTGCGAGCTAGAGTGCAAACAGTTCAGCGCACAGTCAGGAAGCAGTGGGCTGACTAAGGTGGTGTGTCCAGCAGCAGCCATAAAGGTTCACATGTCGGTACATCAAAGCACCTGGAGAGCGTGCTCCGACAGCCTGTAAACTGCTTCACGGTATTAGAAATTTGCCCGTGCACCTTTATCTTCACGGCTCTTAAAAAACATGGAGCTCATTCAGAGAGACGTGAGAAGGATGACAGGAAACGAGAGCTCACTCCACCAACAGTGGTTGGTCCAGAGTGACCGATTTCGAACTTGATGTACCGTATTACACAAATAAAGCAAATCTTGTTTACATGCCGGCGGGTGTATTGGAATTTGAGTTTGACCAAAGTTAAGATTGAACTTTTCTGTTTTGATCTGCATGAGGAGTATTCAAACCACTGTAAGCGGGGGGAAAAGAGAAGAAGAAAAAACACATATTTTACTTTGAATCGCAGTGAAGTCAGATGTAATATATGTCTTTGCATGAGGAGTTGTCAGACATCAAATAAATGTAGCAACTGGTAAAAAAAAAGACTTTGTTTTCAAATCAGCTTCAGTAGAGCGTTTTAATGTGAACCCCACAGGAGAGGTGGCTGCTTCGGAGAATGAATTGCTCCGACTGTTAAAGAATATTTAATTTCTTGACCAAAATGTGAAATGTGCACGCGCGGAAATCTCTGAGATGTTTGGCGAGATCAGATTTCTGTGCACAAGGAAAGCCAATTACACAGCACCAGTTAAACAGACCACATTTCTTATGGCTGCGTTCTTTCCAAACTCTGATTTGTCAACACACCCAAACTAACACTTGACAGACTGCCTGCATACATGTCTCATGTTTTTCTTCGTCGTGCCCAAGAAGCATTGATTTTATCGATCACAGCAAACTTCTTTCTTTTCTTTTTTTATGGCATTTTTTCCTCTGTGTAACCCAGATTACGCTATATTACAGGACAGAGCGATGCATCTACTTCCACTACTACTCTCCCTGCAACATTAAGGTCTGGCAGATTCACATCAAATGCAAACACGGATGAAAGACGGAGGTGAAACACCTCGAACACAGGTCCTGTATTTGCCATTACATGCAGCAGAGTTCATTAAGCTGAGTATGTGAGGAGAGATAAAGGCTCCTGCGTTGGGGGATTTCCCCAAGCTCGCATACTGTCTGAACATGACTTCCAGGGTCTTTGAATGCTGTACAAATGCATGGCTGAGGGCGTACTCTCATCAGGCCTTAGATCCCAGATCCTGTCGTCTTTCCACACACAGATGGAAGTTAGTTCTCTTTTCTGTCTAGCTTTTTTTTTTACTAGCATGCTAGTTAAATAGTACATACAGAGATTGAAATATGCCTTTGATAGGGATGAAAAATTGATTTATGGCCATACTTTTATCACCGCTCACTCATAGCCGACTGCCCCGAGCACTCTATCCTGTGGAGAGGTTTTTGGGGAGGAAACCACCTGCTTTGATTTATAACCCCGATGGATTGAAAGTTGTAGTCTGGAGTGAAGTGTGTGAAATCCATGACATCTCTTCTAGGTTCAGTCACACTGCTGGACTCTGAGCAGTGCAGACCTGATGGTCTAAATTAGAGGTTATACTTGAGTATGGACTTGAATATGGAAAAATAATCTACAGCAGAGACACCTGGCAAGAGTTAAATGCAATATGCATGATCGACAGTAACATGGGGAAGATTGGGACCAGTGACATGCAACCAATACCCACAACCTGCATGACAAATTACCTTAAAGTCTACCGAATCACTGCTTTCATGTTTACGCCTGACTGTCGTTGCACTTTCCCCCACCCTGTTCACAAATATAATATGGCAGCAGAAATACAATGGCTCCATGCTTTATGCTTTATTAAGTCAACAGTTTGTAACAGAGAGCTGCACACTTCCTCCAGTTAAGCGCGCTGGCAATATCCCGACTGGCACTTCCGATACTCTGAGATCTGCATTGGAAATGCAGCTCGTCTCCTAGGGCCAGAGGCCCTCCTCCATTGTTTCACGGCTATCTTGACACCCACTCACCAGTATGGAGGCATGCCGCAATGAACCCTGGGATCTGTGATCCTGCCACCGATAGGCACAGCAGTGCCACAGATTCCATTAAGCTCCAAATTAAAGCAGGCACATCAAAGGGCCTGTGAGGAGGCAGCATGGAGATGTGACAGGGAGAGGGGGAACAAAAATGAGTGAGGGGAGAAAAAAGAAAAAAAAGAAGAAGAAGAAGAAGAAGAAGCCTCATTTACGCAATCCCCGAACGTGACAGAGCCTAATCCAAATCAATATCTGTGAGTGGTGGAGTGTTGTTACAATGCTAGTGTGGAACATATTAGCGGAAGATGAAAGCATCGAAGTGGTTAGCTAGATAAAATTATGTCTTTTATATCATGAGAAATAATTGGAAAAATCTGGGAGAGCTGGCATACTTTGGGAGAGCCAAATGTTCTTATATGGGGAAGTAGAAGTAGTATCTTTCTTTGTCCCGGGAGTCATTTAACCTGACTGACAGCTATAAGAAGACTGTTTTCCCACTGCGTCCATCAAAATAAATCAACAGCATGTCAAACAGCATCAGTGGAAATCACTTGACTTGGAGACACACCCACGCTGTTTTTGACGGCTGGCAGAAACATTTATGCAACATTTCAAAGCTTTGTTGAGGACCTATAATGTAAATGTGACAGCTTTACTGTACATGTTTCCCATATCAGAAGCCTTTTCTTATTTTTATTCCCAGTCTATATCTGAGAGGCTTTATCTGTGTCCTCATGCAGATGGCAGCATAAGGAAGACCACTGGGATCACACTGTCTCTACAGATAATCTCTATTTATTTTTCTGTCCAGGGTGGAAAATTTGCTACAAATCCCTCGGGTTTCTGTAAGTGTTTTATCACTGAGAGATTCTCCAGGAGATGGTACTGATGATTGGGAAGCGGTAAAAACTCTATGTGATGCCTTCCGCATAATTCCCAAGGCTTCTCCTGAGCCTCGACTGCTCAAACAAGGAGCCTCAGAGCTTGCTGTGAGCATCCCTCTGTAAGGTTCGAAAAGCAGAGGGGTGAAGAGGGGTTTTGGACAGCGGCGGTGGGGGTGGTGTTTGCGGCCCTACAGCAGTCTGCCTGATTACATCGCCACACAAGCGTGCCTTCAAAGCCTTCCCCTCCCCACCGCCCAGTTTGACCAGATAAGGGCCCCCTCACGCTGTGGTTCGGCTAGGGGACAGGAAGACACACGAAGGGGTCAACAGTAGTGCCATCTGCTCCTCGTGTACAGCAAATACTACACATCGACATCTGCACACCGCTGTACTGTCCAGACACGTACCCCACCCCACGATATGGCCTGACTCCTCAGAGTATAGCCTCGGTCACTAAATAGGCTTTATATTGAGGCCTGTACTTAGTAATACAAGTTTCACGAGGACACTGATTGAGACGGCATGTTGCTTCCATCATTTTATGCCTCACTCAAAAAGCAGAAGGCTGGGAGGCCCCGGCAGCAGCCTGGCGCATGCAGTGTTAATGATCTGTGTTAACGGTATGCTGATATGGGTCAGCTCCCATTCCTGTGTCACTAACAACAAGTGCCATGACAGTCACTGACAGCGGGCGCGGCACGCTGAGACGTCTCGTTGGGGTGCAATTTAATCTGCAAGCAACAATCCTAAAAATGGAGGATGGTGTATCATTTGCCTTGTGGCATTCTGGGAGAAGCATGCCAACCGCGACCCCACACAAAAACCGAGCACGCTGCCAGCCATAGCTCCCGACTGGTTCCACAACCTCTGTCTACACATCAAGCAGCATCAGCAGCTGTCACGGAGACCATATCGGGTTGCATGCAGGCAGCCAAGCCACTGCCTCCAGGTCTACTACTCTTTAAGGTGCCTTTTATAACAGCTTTTCATCTTTTTTTGTGTGCGTTTGTGTGTCTTTTCCTTCTATTCACTCTAGCATTCCTTTGTGTCATGAACAGGACGCTCACTCCCGGTGCTAACACATTATCAAGCCAATCAGGAGATAATGACTATCATCTGGATCTATGTTTAATTAAGCACTTTCCAGTGTGTTCTAACAGAAGCCTCCTATTTCTCCTACCCTCATCTTGCCACCACAAAAAAAAAGCAACTGTCTAATGACTTCACCTGAAAAGGTGTTTTCCACTGTTTGGTAGGTAAGACCTGAGGGAGTTAACAGCCAGGGCCCCCCACAATCAGAGATCGTTCTAAAAACTTCAATTACATCTGTGGCTCGAGCCATTTGACAAATGAACGGTTTACTTGCCAAGACAACAAAGGAGGGAGCGCTGGATACAGTCACCACGCTGGGTAATAAAACCGGGGAATATCAAAGTCTTTAGTCAGTTTAAAGACGAGCACGAATCTCTGCAGTGAGTGAAACTGCCATGTAGGGACTTGAAAGGGAGCCAATGAAAACAGAATCAGCTTTGCATAAAGAGAAAAGTTACACAATGGAGCCCGTAATACCTGGTCAAACAATCCTGTGACTGATGCTCTCGAGACAATGGAATAGTTCAAGAGAGAACCATGAGAAACATGGGACTCTGACCGAGCAGTCTATAGATGGAAGAGGGCTGCAGGCAGCGAGTGATTCACTCACTGGTAACCATGTTTTATTTGGAGAAAGGCTGGTTTATATTACAACTAATAGGAAACAAATTGCTTGAACATATAGTTCCCTAAAACTCTGGTATTCCCTACTCAAATACCCTTAGAGCGCATAACCTTTTCTGTTTGGTTTGGCAGGGAGAGATAATGACAAGCAAGATCGAGGGTTACTGGGCCCGTCTTCTCCTGACGTGGGCATGGGAACCTCCCCCCCCACCACCACCACCACCACCAAAATAATGAAGAAGTGACATAATAATCCACGAAACCACAAGGACACGAAGATGAAGAAGCACTAAACAGGGCCAGGCATACGGCTGCAAGAGAGAAGCGAGGGGACTGGAGGAGGAAAATCTTAGAGAAAAGACTGAGAGACTACAAACAGGCAGAGCAGAACAATGAGGCTCTTTCACTCTGCCTTAATGACGAAGGGAAGATGAGAGGGAAGAGGACAGATGAGGGTGAAGTGTCAACGTAGCTTCCACGGGCTCAAATTGTGGCGAGATGACTGAATCACAGTCAGACGTACATTTGTACAGGTTGTGTTGCATATCTTTGGATGTGGCTGCACCATGTAATGTGGCCGTGGACTAAAACGTAAGGCTCGACGACAAAGTTATAAGTGTGTATAAACGTACACACATGAGTACGTATGTCTGCGAGGGAGCATGTGTGTGCGTGCATATGGTGTAAGGGTGGGGCATTGAACAGAGGCCCCTCTAGTCCAGACTTGAAAAGGCATTCTTTCATCATTGCTAATCTCCCAAACATAAACATGAGAGCATCCACACAGTCTCTCTCTCAGGGCCAAAAGGGGTGACCCTCCCATGACTGGAGATGAGGGACTGCACGAGCGCAGGGCTGTGCGTGCTTCTGTCTGCCGGACTGTTTGTTTTAGGGGGAGATGCAGCCACTGTATCAATCAACATATCAGATTCATAACGGTTGTTTGTGAGCAGATTCTAAGAGCGTTTCTGCGTACGTGTGCGCTCCTGGGCGAATCAGACTCCAAACCACGTGAGACAGTTTCATCAACAAAACCATGTAGAACATAATTGCATGTGATTTCAACAGGAAAATTATGTCCAAAAGCATGTAATTCTCAGATATGGGGACACACAAAAAAAGGGAGAGATCTGATATCAGTGCCCGGCAATCCAGAAACCATATTCCAAGAAGCAGATTTGCCACTGAGCACGGACCAAAGAGGAAGAATCGGAAACTGTGTCATCTGGGAATAGCTGCCAGCCTTTCAATGGCACAGGGTCTCTCTCTATAGGGACACTCACTTTTACAGGCCCTGCACTGCTGGCATGAAATAAGCTCACGCGCATACATCCGAGCTTGCGTGCCGCACCGTTCCCCGTGCACATGCCAAATCTGTTTTTGCCGAGCATTTAAGAGATAAGGCCAGTGAGTTAATGCAGACATACTGCCATAATCCAGTTTGCCCCCCCCCACTTCTCACTCTCATCCACCCCCCATTCCTTCTCTTCTTTTGCAGCTTCTTTGCACTTCAGCTGCATATCTGTGACAGATTAGGGCAGATCACTGAGGATTACCTCCACCAGACGCAGCCTTCTACACGCTGACCATAGATGCCCCCACAACTGCCCCCCACAGGGAGAGGGTAAGAGTCAGGGAGCCAGAATAAGCTTCAGTGGCAAACGGCTTAATTTATTGATTACATGTTGGTATTTGTAACAAAGAGAGAGTGAGATCTGGTGAACGTTATATTTATTTGAGTCTCACATCCTGTGTGGAGTTAATATATCTGCTAGGAGGGTGCACGATGCCCTGGTACCTGTCATTCCTGTGGGATTCTGCTGTAGAGTGAATATAGGTCAGGCCTCATTTTCTGCTGTTATTTGTCTTTGATTGGTGGATTTAAAAAAAAAAAGGTGTCTGCAGTCCCGTTACTTGCTAATGATCTGCTTTTACTAAAAACACGAGGAGCGCTTAGTACCCAAAGCCAAATATCTGACAGAGGATTCATTACTTTTATTTTCTTTGTTCCATACTCAACAACTTCATTTTTGTGCACCGTATGTCTCAGCAACATCAGGTGGTTCATTTGGGTACTGCACGCTGGGGAGATGGGGGGGGGGGGGGGGGGGGGGGGGGGTGAAGCGGTTTATCGCATGGATTTGATGTGAGCATGAGATAAAATGAAGCTGATATCATAACACTATAAAATGTTGTTTTGGGGGCAATCTTTTTTTAAAACGATCAACTTTTTAAATATGAAAGGCATTTAAAATGAGGGGGGTGGGGGAAGGGGGGGGGGGGACTTTCTGCACAACTTTTGCAGTTGATCACTGTTCCAGTCAAGAGAGAATATTTTACCCACTTCCGTTAGAAGAGAGCCTGAGTAAATTAGTATCAGCTTTATCTTTCTCTGCCCGACTACAGCACTTCATGAGATCATCAATCTTGTTTATGATCAATAATATATGGATCTAATCAATATGTATATACATAATTTGTGTATATTATATTAGCTCAGCTTTTTATAATCAGGATTTTAATCATGTTCTTTGTAAAAAAAAATCTATATTCTCAAAATAACTTCTACTAAATTGGACGAAACAGATCAAAGGGAATATTTCAGTGTTTTAACATTATAGAGGGATAAATTATTTTATGGGTAAAGTCAGATTTGGATTACAAGCACACTCCTCATCAGAGAATGATATTCAATTAGGGAAAAAAAAGAGCTTAAAATGCAAAATAATGAATAAAAAAAACAGTCAATCTCTATTTGCATGCATGAAAAACAAAAAGGTGTGTGTGTGTGTGTGTGTGTGTGTGTGTGTGTTTGGATGATGGAGCAGGTGTGTGCGAGATAGGCAGATAGGGGGGAGGGAGACTATGGTCGGGGTGGGGTGGGGTCGAGGGGGGTACTGAGACTCCACCTGGACTCAGAACAAGCGGGGGACCAACTGGGGACACGGACACTACACAACACACACACACTACAAAGGGCTGGCGGGGCGAGGTGCACGAACGCCATAACACAGCCAAAGTCCCATTGTTCTATCCCCGTTTCATCTCTCCTCCTTCTCTCCAAATATTTGGAGGAACGCTCTGAATAACATACTGGTGCTGAGAATATTGCACTCTGTATATTGTTGAAAGGAACTCGGGCATTTGGAGTTTTTCGCTCTTCAAAGACGTTTGCTTTGTTTTGTTTGGGTTTTGTTTGCTCCTGTACTTGAATTGTGTACGGCGATTTCGTGGATATCTCATTGTTTCAGGATTTGAGATTGTTGGACAGAGAAGCGCCCACTGGCTCATTTATTTTTATTGCATGATGTGACTCATTGTAATTGCAAGACACTGGGAAGAAGAAGAAGAAGAAGAAGAAGAAGAAAAAAAAAGAAGAAGAAAAAAAAGAAAAAGCAGGCAGGAATGATGCAAAAAATAACAACTGGCTCCAGTTTCCCACTGCCACTACTGAGAAGCTGTTTGTGAGAGAAGTTTCATTCTCCTTCATCATTAGAGTTTCAATAAGACCGTTCCTATATAGACTTCCAGGGTGCTCATTTCCATACCCGAGCCAATGGGAAGTCGGTGATTAAAAATACAAGACCGCAGCTTTTGCGTCGAGTTCAAAAACACAGAGTTGAAAAAGTGTGGAGCTGAGCTATTAATCATGTGATCGGCGGGGTTGAGCGCCAATCTTGATGATGCAGGGTTACGGTGCACCGTCTTGTAGGGTTGTTTGATGGCCCTTTCTCGGGGAACCCAACACTGATTGGGCCCTGAGGGTGCCCTATGGCGCTGCCCTGTCGCTGGGGCATGACTGACAGCTCTAATGAAGCCTGCCATCGACGGGCAAGGGACCACTCAAGAGAAGGCTCCGAACTTCAATGGGCCCGTGTGACATCCAAAGAGTTTTGATTTCTCAGCAGTGGTGAGGGGGGTGAAAAAAAGAAGACCCCTTTGGGAGACAGCCAGCCTTGTCCTGCCTTTGAATACTCGTCCGTTTACCGTGTGTCAGTTCTCGGTGCTGGAGACACACAGAAGAGACATGAGGAGTGGGGGGTGGCTGTGGTGAATTTTTCATAAGCAAAGAGAGAGAAAAAATGGAGAAGGGGGCCCACAGTCCCATGAGATCAGATGCTGGATGCTGTCATGTAAATGTCTCTGTGCCAGTTTACAATTACAGAACAAAGTTTTGGTGATGTACTTAAAAAAAGAGAGTCATGTCAGATAGGATAGGAGTTTTTTTACACTTTAGTGAGGACGGATGGAGAAGTTTCGACTATCCGTGCTTCTCCCTCGCACGCAAACACATCCCTACACCCTGGCGATGGAGGGATGAGGAAGAGAAGTGGAACCTCAGAAGACTCATCCTCACTTTGTTCTATTATTCACCATCTCTGGCTTCAGAACTCTCTAGGATCTCCATGGGGTTACACTCTCTATCCTGATGGAAAGACTCCTGTACCGCTGAGAGGCTGTTTACTCTCCAGCCCCCAGCACCACTGCGTGCCGCTGGAGTATACAACCCGGTCCCTTCTCTACCAAGCTCACATCAGAGCCATCAAAAATAAATCAAAAACGGAGTGGCACGAGCCATTTGTTAATGCGATGTTCGTTGGCGCTTTCTGAAACCACTTGCTGAATCAAGAAGCTTCATTTTAAAGAGTGGCAGCCCACTTTTAATCTCAGAGAGACGATGGCGATGGTGGCGATGGTGGCGATGATGATGATGATGATGATGATGATGATGATGATGACATCCTGGCAGTCATCGCCGAGACAATTTGCTGTGCTGCACGCTTCCTTTTGTTCCCTTCAATCAGCAGGAATCTTTACATCTTCACTCGCTGTGATACAATGAGATCTCAGAATGCTCATTTGTACCAGCATAAATAGTTATTTGAGAGATAAAAGCAAACATGTTTGTTTTTTTGTTTGTGTTTTCTTTTTTCCCCTCTTTTCAACTCCCCAAAGGCATTTATGAGCACTTTGGTAATAAGGACCAAAGAAGGATTTAGCTGAAGAAGAGGAGCAGAGGATGCTTTGATGTACTCTTAGATTAAGTGAAGGCTACAGCAATGTCTACAGAAATACATGCAGTGTATACACTGTGCTCAGCTAGACAGATTCCTCTCTGCTGGCCCTTCCTCTTTGGTCCCAAACCACCACAGCATGAAAGACAGTCTGTATGCTCAGTGGTAGCGGGAGACTTGTATGGACCTTGTCGACAGCTTCAGATGAACCATTCCCCTAAGAAATGCAAACTGGGGAGATTTTTTTTCCAACAAAAAAAAAAAAAAAAAAACTTTTAAAAGCCTGGGTTCACAGTTGCTTTGATTTTTGATGTATTGCTCAGCTTAAAAGAGATTTAGCAACTAGGCAATGCTCAGAAGGCGAGCAAGCAACTTGACACAGCGCCAGTGTTTGAGTCAGAGGAAGAACGAGAGAGAATGATTTTGTAACCTGTTATGAAACAGTCAGCATCTTCAATTTTAGATACCATCTGCTAATTTAAACATTGGATTCAGTGTGATGAGATAGTCAGCCAGAGGGGCCAAACAGTCCAAATTCTAACCTTTTCATATTTTATATATTCTAATCACTCGCAAACTAGTTAGTAAGCAGAAAGCGAAAAGAACCGGCTGTTGGGGTTTTGGCCAGAGTGTGTGATTCGCAGTAATAATACACAGTAAGCTGGTTTACAAATCAGCAAGCAGACACTTTCTTAAGAAAACATTCCTTGGCACAGTGTGACTGCTATGATTCCCTCTACTGTATGCTGTGCAATTTGTATTTGCTTAGGGTGTTAATGAAAGCTTGCATGAATAATTTAACATAAACAAAGCATGTGATCTCAAATTAACTGCAGCTCTGCAAACAGGAGAAGCAGCAAAGCTGCATGTGGTAATGCTATGGTGATCAGAGGCTGACCTCTACTGGTCGTTTTTGCTGATGAATGCAAGATTATTCAGACAGAGTCAAAAGTAATGTGATGAAGACTGGAATAATGGATGCTGAAAAAAAGTCACACACTGTAAAATTTCGATTGACCGCCTTCGGTTGCAAGCATCATTTTGATAAGTTATGCAACGTCACAACCTGTGTGTAAAATCTTTTGCAGCTCTTCCCAAAGACTCTCAATGGGTTTAAGGTCTGGGTTCTGTGGTGGCCAATCCATAATGTCTCATTGTTCCTGAACCACTGTCACAGTTTGATCTCTGGCATAGTCATCTTACATCCATGCTAAAGGAGAAAAATCCACTGATGGAAAAACGTTATTATTCAGTGTTTTCAGGTAGTCAGCTGACCTCATTTTTTTGGCCATATAATTTTGTTGAACCAACTGACGAAAACCCAGATCACAGCAGTAGCCACTGTAGGCATGATGGACTGATGAAAGCCCTATGACCTGCTCCAGAGTCTAATCTTTAGACTCCTTAGTAAACCAAAGCCCTTTATTCCGTTTAGCCTCCATGAAAGCGCTCTTTTTAAGGCTACGCAGATGTTCCCTTTGTACTATACATGTGGAAAGGTATTTAAATTTACTATTAATGACCCTTCTAAAATGGAGTAATCTATTTTCTGCAACCACGGCATACATCTTCTAGTATAGTTGTTGCTGCTGGTTGTATCCATCCAGCCATCCAGCCATGTTCTTCCTCTTATCCAAGCTGGGATAGCTAGAGCGAGCTAGAGCCAACAGGATCAGAGGCCGGCTACAAGTAGAATACATGTGCTACTCCCTGGTAGATCATCTATCTGCAGTTCTACATTACTTGTTTCGAAGCAATATATCAATGCAAGTCTGTCAGTAAAAACACTTAGAATCTGCTTCTCACAAATTCTGAGGGCTGTTTAGCTAACAAATTCCTCAGTTTACAACAAAGAGTAATACATGCCTAAAAATGTTTATTTCCTTCCTATTATTTGCAAAGTATGCAAAAGTTGAGAACATTTGCAGCCATCCCTTTTGACAACAAAAAACAAACCTTTTTCCTTTTTTGTTGCCCTACAACTTCAGGAAAACCCGCTTCCCATTGCCTCCCTCCACCGTCACCACGCAGACATTTACACACCCGCCAGCACTGCCACCCCACCCCGCTCAATTAACACTGCGGCTCCAAGGGTGTGAATTATTTAGCGATGAATTATTAATAAATAATAACAAAAGGGCCCGGGGGAGACGCAGCCCGGTCAATTAGGGGAGAAGGGAAAAGTGAAGGCAGGCAGCGGGGGGTTGGAAGCAGGGGATCTGCAGCTGATCTGATCTGCGCCTCATCATTATCGCCGCCCGTCAGACGCAATTACCTCACTTCCATGCTCCCCGGCACTTCAAACAACAGCCCGTCCCTCTGACTCTGACAGCCCACCACTTTCTACCGCCTCTGTTCAGCCAACACACACACACACACACACGCAGATACACACACACAGAGTCCCGAAATGCATCACAAAGTTGAGTATTAGTTATAAGCTGTAACATGGCCACAAAAATGCATGAAAAGCTATAGCTCAACTTTTTAGATCAGTGAGTGTGTAAGGTGAACATTAAACTCACCTAACCCGACTATATTCTTTTTTTTTTTGGACACTTTATTTTAACAAGTACAGTTAAACATTTACAGTTAATGAGGTGCACTTGGACTTTATCCTGTATGACAACAATTAATTCCCAACACTATAAGGACTCTGACTAGGAGTTTGGTCCATACATTTTTGGATAGGTTAGGTTTTTTTGTTTGTAATTTTCCTCCGTACAACCCCACAGTAGACTGCAGACTTCCAGCTTTAATTCATAGGGGTTTAAAAAAAGTATTGCATTAGCTGTTTTGGAATTGCAGACATTTTTAGATGCTAACTGAGGTCTAGAATCCACGGACATCACCAAATTCTGTGTTTCTTTCCTTGGGTTAGAGCAGACTGCTGCATTATTGCTGTTTGTAGGTCTCTCTCTGTCTTCAGAAACTGAAAAGCATCCTCTGTTGGGCTGAGATCAAGTGACTGATTTAGCCACTGAACAATTTCTTTGCCTTGAGAAACTCTTGGGACACTTTTGCAGGATGCTCTGAGTCATTATTCATTTTACTGTGAAGCGCTGTCCAATCAGGTTTGCAGCATTGTGCTGAATCTGAACAGCATAGCTACAGAATTCACCCGGCTGCTTTTAGGAGCAGTCATATTGTCAATAAACACTAATGATCCCACTGTGTTTGATGTGGTTAACATTCCTTTCTTTCACCATACTTTTCTCTTCCCAAGGTTCTGGTACAAGTTAATCTTGTTTTTATCTGACCAAAGATTATTTCTTGCAACTGATCGTCCTCTTTTAGATGCTTTCTGGCAAAGTCTAAGCTGACTTTCCTGCCCTTGAGTGTAACTTTGCACCATGTTTTAAACCCTCTATATTTCTATTCATGATTCTTGATTGTTGACTTTGACAATGATATGCCTGTCTGCTCAAAAGTGTTCTTGACTTGGTTAGATGTTTTAAAGTGGTTTTTCAAAACCAAGGAAAGAATTTTTCAATTAGTTGTCTTCAGTGGTCTTTGAGGCCTTTTGTTGTTGCAGAGCTTAAAAAGGTACCAGACTATTAAGCTCCTAATTTCTCTCTGATAGGTTTATTGGGAGTTTCCAGCCTCATTATGGCATCCTTCATTTGCATTGACATATCTTTGGACCTCATATTGAGAGTTCCAGTGAAAAACTACCAAGTTCAACACTTTGAGTCAACTCAAGATCTTTTATCTGCTTAATTTGTCAAGGAATAATTAAAGAACACGCCTCACCTGGACACGAACCCACTGAAAATGAGGGACTGTGCATAAAAATCTCTGTAGTTCCTAGACTGTTCATGCAAAAGCAAAAAAACTGTACACTAATGTGAAGGTTACTTTCTTGTCTCCCATAGCAGTTCCCCTCCACATGTATATATAGTGTGTGCTTACCAGTGCTCGTCGTCAGTCCATCTGTGTTACCTCCCTACGTCACCCTGTGCTTCCTTCGTGTTTTCCTGTGTATTCCAGTTTCAGTTCTGTGCTGTTAGTTTTCCCAGTTTAGGTTTTTGCTTGGTTCCCATCCTCGCCAACTCTGTTGCTGTTTGTTTCACCAACCTTAAATAAAGCTCACTTGCACCTCAGCCGTGCCTGCACCTTGGGTCCTAATTTCCACACACCACACGGCTTGCCCCAGCAAACTGTGACACAGACAATACCAAACTTTACAATAGAAAATAGCAAATTTGTGTGTGGTCTGCGTATGAAGATGATTTATTTGCAGCTGTTGAAGTTATATAACAAGAATTAGTAGTTCTTGCTGTGTTTCCTATTTACATTGGAGATGGAAATGTATACTGATGTGTGATTTCATTTTTCTGCCAGTTTTATTAGTCGTGGTTGTGGGTCTTTGTCCCAGAGGTTTGGGTTTAGAATTTCAGTTTCTATTATTATGTCATTTTTTCTTTGACTCATAGTTTGTTATTGTTTATACACTTTAGTTTTCCTGGTTGGTTTGCTTATGTCTACATTCTCAGGCCTTTTTACTTTAGTTTAGTTATCTGGGTTCTGTTCCTGGTTATAGTTTCCAGCCTCCACTGTTTTCCTTTTTTCTCATTGTTAAGTCTCCGTCTCTGTGTTTGGAGTTTTCATATTTTGGTAGACTTTGGTGTCTTGTGCTTTGTATTTAATTGTACTTCTCTTGTTTCGCCTACCTCAGGTGTATTTAGTTCTCCAGCTGTGTCTCATTTGCATTCTCCCTCAACGTGTGTGAGTGTGTGTATTTAAAACCAACGGCCAGTGCATGTCTTTACCCGTCCCAGAGTGTTTCCTGTTTCCGTTCTCCTGTCTTCCCTGGACTTTGTTACCATTTAGGACTTGTTATTTGGACTGTTTCAGCCATTATTCATTAAAGATACTCTTTAAGCTTCAGCTCGCCTGCCGAGGTTTAAGTCTGCGTTTGAGATTTGCATCTATACCTCTAAACAACAACTAAACACTGAACTTAAACAAGCAGGACACATCCACACCAGTAGCTGGTGTTTTGCGCCTTTGGTATTCCTTCCATTTCCTTTCTGTGCCCTACTCATGTATTCAGCCATAGCCCCTTGTCTTGATCAAGTGCTGCTTTCCAGTTGTTAAAACCAGTTAAGGTAAAAACTACATCCCTCCCATTAACAGTGCTGCCATATTTCTGACAGGGGAAACAGAAGCATTAAAATTATCGGGGAACACTCCCTTCAAGGGTAACAAGGAAGTTACCCACTGTTTTGGTTTTGTTCAGGCATGTGCAGAGGGGGGGCTAGAGGGGCTTGAGCACCCGCCCCTTTCCTGATGGGTGCCCAAAGTGCCCTTTTGTTGAGGCAACTTTTTTTTTAAAATTATTATTATTATTTTTAATGTGTGTGTGCGTGCGGAGTCCTGTCTGTGCCCCTCAACAATAATATTTAACTATTAATCACAGTTTTGCTAAATAAAAGGATCTGGCTTGCATCAGTCACATGATCACATTTAACCAATGATCGCCCTTGACGGCAGAACGCGCTGGTTACGAGCCGGGAACGAGCTCACAAAGAGCACGCGCATTTGTTGCGGACCGGAGCTGTAGGAGAAACACAAGTTAACTCAGAGACACAGACTGATGCGACAAAACCAGTAAGTAGGTGTACAGCGTACACTGTAGTGTATATTTGAATCCTGTTTTGTACCTGCAGTTGGTTGTCAGACATTTCTCTTCTTAGAGACTGACTGGAAGTCCTCCTTATTCTATGTGCTAAAATAAATTAATATGTGAGTGAAGAAGAGATTTCAAATGAGAATTTGAAAATGACTGGTCTGTATCAGAGTAGATTGTTGCTCACCTGATCCAGCAGAAGACAGTGAGAAGTATTGAAACCAGCAGAGCTGCAGAACCTCCTGCAGCTGCTGGTGTCCATGTCCCTGTGATACTTTGGACAGTGAGAGTCTTTGGAGCAGAGCTGATATCTTTGTTGGTTTTCACAGCACAGGAGTAGCTTCCCGAATTCTCCCTGATAACTCGGTCTAGGATCAGATGTTTGTTCTGGTTCTCTCTCAGGGTCAGAGGTGGACTGTTCAAGTACCAAATGTAGTTTGTGTTGTCAGTCAGAGGACAGCTGGTACTACAATTCAGCGTGACTCTCTGACACTCTGTCACCACTGCAGGACTCATCTTCACTCTCAGCTCTGAAAATTGGTCAAAAAAAATCTTATCTTATGAAAAATCTGCTCTGGCTTGCACATGAAACATCGTTTTTGAAGGATTATTTACAAAACACTTTAATCCTCCTGTTCAGTGGGGAAACACATTTACTAAGAACAATTTGTGTAATATTACTCTGCGCTAATAATTACAATAACAATAAAAATATTTTTTCTGTAATTTTAAATATTTCTTACAATTTGAACCAAAAGTGCTGACAATTTTTTTTCTTTTCCTTTCACTTATTGCAGTAGGAGGACTTTATTCTTAAGTGGTTCGGACTAGCAAAACCCATTCAGTCAGTGTAAAGAAGTTTAACTACACATTTACACTACAATTATGAAATTCAGGTGTTCCAGCAGCAATGTGAAAGGTAGACAGTGCTAAAAATTCACGCTTTAAATCTCATTCTCCCTTGCAGACTCTCTTTCATGCAACCCACTTCTTCTTCATCTCCACATCACCCATGTCACCTAGAGTTGCATCTAAGCCTCGTCTTCATCATCACCAACATCCAGTGTTGGTCAAGTTACTTGAAAAAAGTAATCAGTAATTAACTACTGATTACTTCCCCAAAAAAGTAATCACGTTACTTTACTGATTACTTATTTTCAAAAGTAATTAATTACTTAGTTACTTAGTTACTTTTTAAAAACACGATTTACAACCTGAAGAGGTGATAAAGCGATAGCTCTTTCAGCCCAATTCTACTTTTTCTACATAATCCATCATACAAAATGTAATCAAATGGAAAAGTCTCTTTTTTTAACTTGTTTTATCAGTTTTAATCTTTTAACTTTATGCATCAAGCAAAAATTTAATTATATGCAACATTCTCTGAGTTGAATAAATGAGTTTAACATTTAAACCTATTTTCTGAACATTCCAGCACATAAAATAAAATATTTTTTTTGTTTACACTCACTCTTTCAAATAGATGCAAGTAAAACACAGCAGAACATAAATAAAGTCAAAGACTCAGCGGTCCTGTTGCTCTATTTTCACCTGTAAAGCAGGACTGCGGTAGGCGGAGGTTTACCCTGGTGCAGGTGTGCAGCGGTCAGTGGAAGGATACGGCAGTGTCTCTGCGAGTTTCCCATTACGTCGTTGCGCTCTCGGTGCTTGCTTGGAAGTTTAGGGGTTTTTTTCGCTGTAAAAAGAAGTTTTCTTCCCACTCACGATGTACACTAATGTTTTTGTCACTTTTTATGGAATCAAACTCAAAGTAAGGTCAGTACTTCCACGCTGCACGCTCATACTCTCTCCCACAATCGAAATGTGATCCATTGTTGATCTGCACACAGCTGTTGTCACTAACGGCGCGCTCGCTTACGCCACTGTCGTGAGACATTCTCGCAAAAAATCACGGTTTTAGTAACGCAGTAACGCAGCGTTCCTACGGGAAAGTAACGGTAATCTAATTACCGTTTTTGCAATAGTAATCCCTTACGTTACTCGTTACTCGAAAAAAGTAATCAGATTACAAGTAACGCGTTACTGCACATCTCTGCCAACATCTAGACTCTGGGTCCTACCTTAAATCCTGTCACCACTGTCTTTTTGTTCTGCCGTGATGGATCATAGGAGACTAATTGCCAAATGGCTTAATTAATTTCTCAATAAATTATCTTCAGTTTTTCCAAATAGTGGCTCCTATAGAGCATGAATTTGTGGAATCTGCTGTATCTGCAACACTGAGTTGAATTCTGCTTTGGTGGCAGTTGTCTCATTTGCAGCTTCACTAAAACAGTAAAAATGTTCACAACTCTGTTATTTTATTGTTAATGTGAAATTACACTTGTTAGTTTTAAATGTGCATCTTGGTTTATTACCACTGAACTCTTCAGAAGAACATTTCATTACCAAACACTTAACAGATCTATACTATTTCAATCTTCTTTTCTAATGAGATCATCATAATTTTGTACTTTAATGAAGTTTAAAAATCTTATCATAGCAAAACAATTGAAAATATATTTTACTAACAGAGCATTTCCTGTTTGTAACTTATACAGCAATAACACTGAAGTCATTGCTTATGAGACAACTATTCGGATAATAAGCATACAATGAAAAGCATTTTGAACAACAAATAGTCAATATGACTTAACATCACATAATTGAGTCAGTGATATTTATTGTGGGTTTTTTGTATGTTGTTAAAAAAGGACACAGAAGGTGTGTCTTGTGGTAGAAAAAGAACATTCAAATGTGTTTTTGTTACACTCACTGCCAGAAGAGAGATAATAGTAATAAATGTAATTTACTTCTAGTCTCCTAATAAATGTAGACTAGAGAAATAGCAAATAATGTGACAGAGAGAGAGAGTGACACAGTAAGGCTCAGTGAAGCACATGTACACATTCTAACAGCTGTCAACAACTGACCATTTTTCTTCTGATTAGGTTGGCTGAGTTTCTGGTGACCTCTTCAGGTTGTACCCTGTCATGACAACCCTGAACTGGATAAGCAGTTGTTGAACACTCTCTCTCAAACTTTCACAGTAGAGTAAGTCTGTAAGTCTGTGTCTTCTGGAGTGACACCAGATGCTCCGTCAGAGCTGAAGCTGACAGCAGCATAATGAGAATACTCCTGTTTTCTAGGATGATTTGACTGTACGGTGGAATAAAGAGGAACCACATGCCTTTTTCTGAAGTGGACCCTGCTGTAGTGGGCTTCATCCTCCTCCTTTGGTTGTGATGGGATGTTTTCATACACAGGACCAGGACTGAGCTGATGAAGACAAACAGCATTGGATTATCCTGTGTCCAGTGTGGAGGAGCTGGACTACTTGGGGGGGAAAAAACTTTTGCACAATCTCACCGACTTGCTCCTGATGCTGCAGAGTCATCTTTCGGATGAAAGAGGAGTAAACAGTTGGTGGGCTTTGGAGGACTCTGTGGTCGGACGCGTAGCAGTTTCTGTACCAGACTGTGATACAGCTGGTAAGGACACTCTCTGTGGTGCCTCTGTAGAAGGTGTTAAGGATTGGTTCACATCACAGGTCCTCTGTGTCCTTGCACCAAAGTGCCAGCCGTTGCACCTCCTCTCTGTATGACTCATCATCATCGTCCCTGATGAGTCCCACCACCGTGGTGTCATCTGCAAACTTGTTAACGTGGTTTCTGTTGTGTGTTGTTCTTTATCAGCACACAGTTAATTTGTAATAAACTTTTAGTCATTCAAGTGTACAATGAACCATTTCCTCCTTGAAGTCACATTTTGATCTGGGCAGGGCAGATCCACTGATTAACCTTTGAGAGCAAAGATCTTGGTGTCTCCTCCGTTGACATCTTCAACACAAACTTTCATTAGCAAACAGATTTATTTTGCTGTTACTGTCTGCCTGATTTTTCATTAATCTGTCATTAATCACAGAAAAATAGAGATGTACTTTACTGTAAGATCTAATTTAAAATCAGAAAGTAATCTCTAAATTATGCAGTATCAATTTTGTCTATAAAATCATCTCTATTGACTCTTATGTAATATAATAACAAATAATGTAATAATTTTTGTCTCAGTGGTGACAAAGAATCTCCAGGCTGACTCCTGGTTTCTTATCATGTATCGTAATCCGCTGACACCTTTAACAGAAGCTTTCAGAATGGTTTATTGCCTTATTACTTACTACTATCTGCCTTTTTTTACTTTTATGTCCTTAAAAAGCGTTTATGTTGTTCCTATATTTTTTTAGTATGTATGTAGGATTTTATAGTACGGTTTTCTGTGATGGCAGGAGTTTTTCATCTTGTTTCAGTTGTGCAAAAAGGTCAGCTGGCATGACATTACATTTGGCGCCAGTATCCACTTTGAGCTCTATTGGTTTTCCATTGATATGCACAGTGGTGAATATGTAATTCTTGCACAGAAAACAGGGATTCACAGTGTCTATATCGATCCCATTCACAAAGAACATTTCCTCATCGCTGCTGGGCACTTGCATTTCAATGTGGTTTACGGATCTCTTTTTAAATCCCCTTGTTTGTGATGACTTGCAGCATTTCTGGAAGTGATTCCATTTTTTGCATTTATGACATTGCTGGCCATATGCTGGGCATTGATCTCTTTTTGCCTCGTGGTTGCCCCCACAGTTGTTGCAGTTAGTTATTGTGTGAGCGAACTTTCAATTCAACTCAGTTTTATTTATATAGCGCCAAATCACAACAACAGTCGCCTCAAGGCGCTTTACATTGTAAGGTAGACCCTACAAAAACCCAACAATCAAATGATCCCCTATGAGCAAGCACTTTGGCGACAGTGGGAAGGAAAAACTTGTAACCGGAAGGTTGCCGGTTCAATCCCCAGCTCTGTCTGTCCTGGTCGTTGTGTCCTTGGGCAAGACACTTCACCTACCGCCTACTGGTGATGGCCAGAGGGGCCGATGGCGCGATATGGCAGCCTCGCTTCTGTCAGTCTGCCCCAGGACAGCTGTGGCTACAACTGTAGCTGCCTCCACCAGTGTGTGAATGTGAGAGTGAATGAATTGTAAAGCGCTTTGAGGGTCTCGAAAAGCGCTATATAAATGCAATCCATTATTATTATTAAAAACTCCCTTTTAATAGGAAGAAACCTCCAGCAGAACCAGGCCCAGGGTGGGGCGGCCATCTGCTGCGTGGTGAGAGAAGGAAGACAGGATAGAAGACATGCTGTGGAAGATAGAGATTAATAACAAGTACGATTCTATGCAGAGAGGTCTATTAACACATAGCGAGTGAAAAGGGTGACTGAAAAGGAAAAACTCAATGCATCATGGGACAAACGAGTATGTCTCTGATGAGCTCGTCTTTAAGCTGGCCAAATCCGCAACTGCCTGCCTTATTTTTCACGTCACTCATGTAAGACTATGTTCTTTCATCTGGTCGCTGGTTTCTGGTGTTAAACTTGTGCCTTTCCATAGTTATGTTTGTTTGAGGATTACACAGTTCGTGGAATTTGCGTTTGAGACATTCCGGGTCTTCTCTCAATTTTGCTCCAGTCATTAATCGTCTGTGTTCCCCTTCCCCCGCGTACACGAAGGCACGCTCCCACTCGATATCTTCAGAGCTGGCCAGATTTACCAGGATGAACGCTCTAGTTCTGGCATCTTTATAGGAATGGGTAGCGGCTGTGAATATGTCGTATTCTTGCTCAAACACACGCCACTTTTCGGCAACTGAACACCAATGGTTCTGGTCTACGGAATCAGTCCGACATGGTCGTTGATGCTTAATAGCTTTCATTAAAAGAATTTCATCAAATTGATCATCGATTTCAGCCCAGAGCTTGTTGGTAAGCCTCGTGTAGATGGCTACAACTTCTTCCTGACTGATGACTGCGACTGATTTTTTTACCACTCGCTTAACCAGTTCTTCCATACACATTTCCAACAAAAATCTGTAATCTTTTTTCTGTTTTCTTTGTTGTCTATTAGAGTTCCAGGTTCGTCTTTTCGTGTTGTTTTGTGATTTTGTATTAAAATGTTTTTCCTGCCAATACAGCGGTAACAAGTGTGATTATGAATTTCTTCTTCTGTATTCGTCACAGGGCGTCAGGGGCTTTGCATTTTCTTTAGGCTGTGAAATAGCAGCTGGCACAGTGATTTGATGCACCCACAAACTGATGCAACTGAATTAAATTCAGCTGTCATTATGATTTTTAAACTTATGGATGTAGGCTGTGTTGGAACTCTGCATGCAGCACAGACTGAGGCAAAACAGTCGGCCTACAGATGAAAAAAACTCACGTATGCAACTTGGTCTCTTGGAGAGAGAAAGAGCACTATATAGTGTATATAGTGTAGTATATAGTGTATATCTGTATAGATTAGCTCACTGTTAGTAAATCACACAAAGAACATCCACGTTTGTTGTTGTTAAAGCAAACGGACCAAAGCACATAGACCCGGGAACATGGTGCGTTGTCTGATGCTTCATCTGTAGTTCTTCAGTTTTAACAGCAGCTGGAGCTGAAAACTCCACTCAGCTGCTGTGTTTAACAAATGGCTCAGTCCTTTTTCCATTTATTCATAGGACTCTTTCCAAAAAATAGTGGAGGCTCAGAGAAGACCCCACTATTTTTATTCAGGAAACCAAACTTTTTATTTTAGGTTTTAAAGGCACAACACATAATGTCACATAATGTGACTACAAACTGCCAGATACTAGTTTAGGCTCTAGTAACTGAAGGGCTAATGTTTGAAACGGTTGTCAAAGGACAACTGTAGCTTATTTTGATAATCTGGTACAAGAGATTGTTGAATATGTTGTTGATATATTACTTTTGAGTCATTATTTTTAATGATCATCAGAACAGATGTTTTAGGTAGCTGATGAAAATAGTCATATTCACATGACTACCTTGATAATAATAATGATAACAGTGTACTACTACTACTACTAATAATAATGATAATAACATTTTAAGAAAACAGCTTGGAAACATTCACTTCATCTTTTAGAAACAAGCTTCACACCATATCAGTGCTGACTGTGAGGATGGGAAACATACTATTCTTATAGTATGTTATATAATATAGGAGTTACTCTAAGCTAAGAACAATTTCCTTGGTGTTAAATTGCAGCTTCACTAAAGGTTAAGGGGGCAGTGCACAGCACTTTAAAATCCTCGGTGGAAACTTGATCTCAGCAAAGCTGCAAAAAAACTTCAAGAGCGAGAAACACAAAGGAGCACTGACTGTCACACACTTTGCTCCTAAATCATCAGACCACCGCCACACTGTTTATGGGGAGTCACACGTTTCATAAATGTCAAATGTTGCAGGAATTACACGAGTGATGCACACACTTCAGCTAAAGTATAAAAGAGAGGTATGCAAAAGCCTCCCCATCCACATCCTGTACATTTTTTACAGATATTAAAATACTTAAACTGACACAACTGTTTATTTTGGACTCGTTTTGGAGTCATTGTTTAAACTCTGAATCTGTCACAAACTCAGAATGCACACAATGTGTGAAAGTGATGTCAACAGACTATCTTACAGTCACAAAGACAGTCTCATTTTGCAGAAATTATGTTCCTTTTAGCGCCCACAAGATGGTGCCAAGTATCCATAAGATACAAACCTTCTGAGGAGTACACCAGTCCTGATATTCCACCTATCCAGGGCCGTGTTGCGGGGGCACCAGCCCAAGCAGAGAAGCCCAGACCTCCCTCTCCCCAGCCACCCCCTCCAGCTAGTCTGGGGGAACACCAAGGCGTTCCCAGGCCAGCCGAGAGATATAATCTCTCCAGTTTATAGCCTTGCTGTTAAAATATCTTCACTCTTCTTTCATCATTCTTCATAGTGGAAAAATGCTTTAAGGAGACAACAGCTTGTAGTTTAGAAGGGCATTCAAACATTAAATGAAGATAAAATGAAAGTCATAAATTACAATGTGTTAATTCCCGCTCGGTGATCACTTGGACTTTCAACGTTTTGTCATCACAGATATGGAATCACTCCATGCATCACCTCGCTATTAAATAATTAACTACTACATAATTCTCTGTGCAAGCAGATTTTGTTATTAAAGTGAAGCTTCTTTCAACGGCCCGAAGCACATTTGCCAACTCATTAGAAAATGAAACCTGGCTCATTTCCCCTGAATAACTTCATTCAGCGAGAGAGCCCTGCTGCAGTCTTAATCCACCAGCGTGTGGCCAAAACGAGAGCATAAATCTAGCAGCAGGTGACGGGTAACAGATGACCAGAAGAACAACAACAACTAAGCAGAAAAATTCACCGTAAACAGCATTCAATTTCACTGTGTGTGCTAATAAGGCAACAATTCCTTGCAGTTTGTCTGCAAAATCTTGGACAAATGCACATTTAAATCAAAGTAATCTGTCAGTAAAACAGCCTCAGTGGCCACAGGAGCATATCGATTTCATCTAGCCTTTCCGTCATGCATCTTCTCTCTGGGAGTATTGATGCCTCTCACCAGTCTTTAAAGACTCACCACTGTGGACTAAAGCAGATTGCATGAAGAAAGAATCTCTGACAAATGAAGAGTGGCTTTTAGGAATCACCCCCCCTCTTAGTATAGAAGAGGGTCCATTGTGTTACTGTTTGATAAAATGCCACATAAATCTAGTAGAGAAGAAGACGCCACAATGTGCAGAACATAATTTTCAACTGTGCGCTCAAAGAAAGTCACTGTTGTCACGCTTCAAGGCCAGCAGGTTAAAAAGACAGCTCACACTGTGCTGATCAAGTGTTTGCCTTAACTATGGTATACTTAAATATTAATGAACAGGCTAATATAAGTGCATTTTTCCAGACTGGCATTTGGTCCAGTGTGTGGGGTACTTTAGAAAAATTAAATGCATACACAGTGGAGGTAAATATTTTAAACTCAGTGGTGATTAATGACAGTAATGTTCCATTGTTCCATTACCTTCAGCATTTATTACAGCTTTTCCCTAACTTAGTGTATTCCACCCCCGAAAAAAAGTTCAGATTCTTCAAGGCATGGAAAGCGAGACCTACAGGGCTGTGCTGAAGTGTGTAGCACTGGGATGTTGCCAGTTCCTGTGGGCTGCAGTGTGAGGTGTCTGTTGGTGGGGCCTGTTCCAGATCTGAGAGCTCGAAGGCTGTTTCATCCATTGTGTTTCGCCTCAGGGTCTCTGGACCTGTTCTCTAAACAGTCGCGCATTGTGGTGGAATGCTGCAGAATTATCCACCACAAATGCCAGGGCCCAAGGTTTCTCAAAAAAACTTTACATTGCCGCTTCACCTGTCAGTGCTTTTAATATTGTGGCTGACTGGAGTATTATAAATCACCGGATGGGAGTGTTCATGACAGATTTATCTGACCTGTCTGCTTTCAAGACCATTTGTCTCGATTATGCTCGCATTTTCTGTGACACAATACACCAGCCGTAGCACATACTTCGCTCTGGGGATGATACGCAGAACGCAGTGTGAACATTTTTCATTGTGTGCACAGCTTCCTACTGCTTGCACTGCAGTAGATTATGGTCTATGAGCCCAACCTCACTGGACAGCAGGATACCTCTCTGCACAACACTCAATCTATTATTTTTATGTGCTCCCCCTGTTGGCTGACAGCTGAAATGCAGTCCTTGCTCATACGTAACACCGTGATTAGAAAGTTCGCTTTATCTCTAAGGGCCTATTTTAATGTGGGATCAGAGGAAATCGATTTGTGGGTGGAATGCTTAAAGTGGAGCTCTTGGCTTATGAAGCTCTTGGCTTGAAGTTATGAAGACTTCAAAGTGTAACGTTACAACGGCTCCAGCCCTAATAAGCCTCATATAAATTTGTTATTTTAGCGATCAGACCAACTCGTGATGATTCGTGAGAGGAGAGGGGGTGATGTTTGGGATGTCGGCTTACAGTCCCGTGAGCCTGGCAGGCGCATATGCTTCCCACTTGCTGTTTCACGCAAAACAGACCCAACAGAAAGAAAGAGGAGGGGTGGGGGACAAAGGAAGCGGAGTCTGGCAGAGAGCGCGCGGGTGTAGTCAGGAGGAAATGGTATGCAGCTCAGCCTGCTCTCTTCCTCCTCCTCCTCCGGGTCCCGTAGCGATCCTGCTGTCTGTTGCTATACGCACAGACAGCAGCCCGTTTTAAAGTGAAACACGGAGCTCTGAGGTACTCGTCCTGGACCTCTCTCCTCCCGGCATGCCCCAGCGAGGCGGCTAAAAACGGTTACCGGCTGACGATGGCTTCGGTGCGGGCGGTGTGCAAAGTTGCGACGGGACTCGTGGGAAGTGTTCAGACCCTACGCTGCGGTCTCAGACCCGCTCGCCCGGTTACATTTCTACACCAGGTAAATAAACGCTGTACTCTGAGTCCCTCGTGGGCGTCACAGTGTAAAGTGTGCCGTGGCTTCCTGTTGAAGCACAAGACGCTGTTTTTGTCTCTATTTTGAGCGCTTCTCAAAAACTTTTTTTCGTTTTCCTGTCGTCTCTATGCCTGCGGAGCCTGTACAGAAGATCTGGGAGGATCGATCCAAATATCGAGGCTATCGATACAAAAGTGTCTGATCGATACTAGTGATAGGATCTATACTGTACTACTAGCTTCAGATTTATTGATTTATTAAGTGCTTTAAGGAGAGGTAGATTAAAATTTCAGGCTATTAAAAACTGTTTCAAAATATATGAAAAGCTGTTTTGGTATTTATTGTGGAAAGTAAAAATCACATTGATTTAGTGATCATTAAAATGTGTTCATAATTTGCAAATGGACAATGATTCGTCCCATAAGTCACGAGACACTGCTCACCCATACAAAACCTGCCATGATAGAGTAAAAGTATTGGTATCGGTATTGGCAATACTGGCCCTGTATTTACTTGGTATTGGACGTATAGCTGCATGCAGTCACCCATCAACAAACGTGTCCAGCCCACAGTCAGGAAATAGTGCAGCAGGGAAATGCTGCAGAAAGTGAAAACCCACGCTCCATCACAGCATCATCTTGAGATTTTATTTATTTATTTATTTTTTGTAGTGAAGCTTTTACTCACAGTTTTATTAAGGCACCAGTTCAGCCCACATCTTTTATCGCTCGCTGCATGAAATTGCTTTGGTCAGCTCAGCTGCAGGCAGGCAGATCTCAATTAGGGTGCCTCAAATCTGTGAGTGTGCAGGGAGAACAGTGCACACTGTTTTGTTTTTTTCTGTTTTGCTCGGTGCAATCAGAGCCTCCATAGATGGATGCTGAGATAGAGTTTGTTGGATTGGAAGAAAAAGGAAGCTGTCAGAGGGGCAGGATGCAGTGACTCACTCCTACAAGCCAGAATGACTAAGATGAGTTTTATTTTTAGACTGGACTGTATATAAAAGTGGAGCTTCAGTAAGCGAAATCCTTACAGCAACCCATGTTTCAGCAAAAAGAATACAATTCATATCGGCTGCAAAAAGAACAGAGTTAGTGTGTTTTATAAAGTCGTTTTCAGAATTTCTTTCCACTTTATTTGGCAGTTTAGAAGACAGGAAGTGAAACAATAAAGACTGGGAATGCTCTGCCACAAAGGTTTTGTGGTCTTTAACCTCCTCATTCTGTAGACCGGCCTATATTGAGCGATAGATAGATTTCAGTTAGACTATAAAATGTTCCGTTTCTCTGCTTTTTGTAATTTTCTTTCCCCAGCCAGAAACGTATCAACCTCAGAGGAGAATCTAAATTACATTACCTCCCAAAAACGGGCCATTCAGAGTGAAAGTGTCTTTTGTAAAGGAGCAGCTGGGCCACAGAATGTTTTTAATAGGAATGTAATGCACTTAGAAAAGCAGAGAGCATGGCTGCATGCAAATGTACAGATCTGGCTTTTAGAATCCACACAGCGAGTTGCCAATTTTTAATCAGATTCCTTCCAATGCAGTGTATCAGAGGACTTGATACACTGCATTGCAGGAGGCAGAGGTCACTCTGAAGATTGTACATGAGACAGCAGAAAGCTAGGTTCACATAAATCCTCAGTTCAAAACCACCGTGTAAGAGTACGTACAGCTACTAAGCACTGTGAGCAGCCTGTGGCCTAAGTTGCTCAGAATTCAGATATGATCTCTTTTGGGTGTCTATAGGGCGATATTCATATTCAAGCCACGTCTTTTATGAATTTGTAACACAAGCCTTTCCCTGTTGAGATTCCACTAGAGACAAAACATTCAATATCACCTTTTTGCAAAAGTTTCACCAGAGACGTGACAGGGAGTTAGGGCTTCTCTGTCACTGCTGTAATGCTATACAGGTAAACATATAACACAAGGATGTTTTAATTCTCAGGAGGCTGAGAGAAACCCGACTGGCCTGCAGGAAACTCAAGTGCTGCTCGCTGTTAGTTGTTTGCAGTTTCACACATTCAGATGAGAGAATCGATATATTAGCGTTGTTTCTGTGCATCCACAAAAGTGCTGAATCAATGGGGCTAAGCAGGATGAAAAAACGCAAAAGCATTAGTTTAGTGTATTGAATATGTGTTGAATGCTAAAATGAGACGTCAGGCTTTTGGGAGCATTTATAATACGGGTCTGTTTGAACAGCCCTTGAGGCGCAATGGCAGGACACATGATAAAGTCATCTGCAAGTGAGTTTGTTTGCAGCCTACTTCTAAAAAATGTTCTCCCGTTCCCGGTGAAATCCGCCGCGGCTCTGGCCGACTAGTTGAACAATCAGCATTTGGCGGATGCACAGTGTCATCCACGCTGAGCATCATGCAGTTGGGAATTTAGTAAAGGACACAACCGGGGTAGGATAAATTAGGCATAACTATTTGCTCATTTTTTTATTGTCTTGGCACTGGGCAGGCAAACACTGTAAAATCTAATTTGAAGAAGCCTGACAACCAAGTGTGGCCATGCCAGGTGCAGATACTTGTATTCATTAGGGCAACAAATAAAGTGACTGTTAATTGTAAGAAGGCTCAGCAGATATCAAGAACTGATCTCGTCATCTGTGGTCCAGCGTTGCTTAAAGAGGAAGCCGTTGCTCAATACAATAATGTGTAGAAAGAACAGTACTGTGGTTTGGTGAGAGTGCAGCGATCTTTAGAACTCGTTTTCATGATGTGATGTCAGACAGCAAGTTTCCTAAGTTTACTTCTTAAGAGGGGGAAAATTACATGTTTATGCAAGGTGTCATCAGAGGTTATGCAACAGCACTTCTTCAGCTTGAAAAGGTGGGGCAGGGTGACCTGAGAGGAGTAAAGAAGTTGAGCTAATAGAAAAGTTTGAATTGGAAAATGATCAGATAATGAATGACAACAGGCCCTAGATAAATGAAGCAACAACAAAAAAAACGTGTAATTTTCATGTAATTTGTCTTTACGGACATGCCTCTCTTTGCGTAATTCGTGTGTGGAGTGAAACAGTAAACATGTTGTTACCATAAAAGCTTCCTAAACTGTGTTACGTCAAACATGAAAAGAGAGCGTCGTTGTCAGTGTCACTTTGACACTTTGACACTTTTCTGTTAAGTAAAAAAAACTATCACAAATGTACAAAAATAACACATTTGCCATTACACTAATGCCCTTCCTCTGTGTTATGTTGGCTCGCCCATCAGCAACTGGTGGATTGCACATAGAACAACATAGAATTTATTAAGTAGATGGGCCACTGGCATCGATGCAGGCTCTAGTTTTATGGTTGGGGGAATTCTTTGTAACATATTGTACTTTTTGTTGCCTGTAGACCTACATAGTTTTTTATGTTTATATAGTAAACACAGTAAACACATTGACTTTACATATAATCAAATGTTTTAAATAAATCAAATTGACTGCAGTCATAAAGGTGTGCATATGGTCAGCAACAATACGCAGGAAGGCCGTAGCCTCAAAGTGCGTAAAGAAAATATCACCACACCATAACACCACCACCTCCATCATCCTGAACCATTGAAAGAGGGCAGGATGGATCCATGCTTTTATCATCTTTATGCCATATTCTGACCCTACCATCCAAATGCTGCAGCAGGCAACGTTATTCCAATCTGCAGCCAGTTTCCTGTTCTTAGCCGGCATGAGTTGCACTCGGCATGGTCTTCTGCTGCAGCAGCTCATCTGCTTCAAGGTTCCACGTTGTATTAATTCAGAGATGCTCTTCTGCATACCATTGTTGTAACGAGGAGTTATTTGAGTTACTGTTGCCTTCCTGTCAGCAATCGGCACTCTGGCCATCAGCAGGGCTTTTTCTCTCAGAGAACTGCAGCTCACTGTATATTTACTCTTTCAGACCATTCTCTGTAAACATTAGAGATGGCTCATCAGCATTTTCAGAACTACTCAGACCAGCCCATCTGGCACCAACAACAATGCCACGTTCAAAGTCACTTAAACCACCTTTCTTCTCTGTTCTGATTGTGGGTTTGAACTTCAGCAGCTCAGCTTGACCACATCTACAGGCGTATCTAAAATTAGATAATAATAGTTCTCAGTTCAATCGATATTTTTACAATAGCATTAATACACATAAAGCTAAAAAAACATATTATTCCTAATCTGTGCCACAACAGTCGCTGATAAACTTAGAACAGATTTAAAGCACATCCAGTCAAAGGAACATTCCAGTAGCTCGCTTAATACCATGGTAATGGTGCCGCTGTCTTTACAGAAGCATGTGCACAGTGGGTGTGACGGTGTTGACCCTGCATTGTTATGGTCTTGTGATAACAGCCCATCAGAGCACTGCACTGTGTGTGATAAGTAGTGAAAGTTGCTCTGGTGTTTATAGTCACAAGTAAACTCCTCTTCAATCCTCGTGTAAATGAGGGCATTTTTCTCACTGAGGGTTTAATAAGTAAACTCATTATAGCTGATACTCATCTATATGGGCTGTTCTTGTCCTGTTGCGACCTTGTGATGAAGCATTGCTAAGCCATGTGTCACTAAAGTGTTAATGTGAATCACTCAGAGGGTTTTTTTGTATCGGCTTTGCGTTTGTTTTTCTGCTCCTTTTTAATCAACTTTTTTAGATCCGTCTGTTCTGGACCTTTGCGAACACCACATGAATTCCTTAATTTCTGCCCTCCTGTTTTTTTCCTCCTCCTCCATGTTTTTCAGTATTCAGCTCCTTCTCTGTGGCATTCAGGGTTGAAAGTTGTACCACTCTTTGCTGAGATAAGCTTGGGGAATGATGAGTTGCTTATAAATGTGGACGTTTGGACTGAGAGATGACTAACTGTAAGATTAAATGGGCTAAATGTGAGTACGTGCTCCGCCCTTTTTAGTGCAGTTGTACAGTGGTCGCAGATGGGAACCCTCTGCTTGTTGCGCCTTCCTTTTAAAGCTCACTTTGTATTTCCAGAAGCCATTTTTGATTTGGAGAAATTGGTTTTGTGTGTGTGCTGCTATTTGTCTAATAGTGTTACAAAACGTTTTATTGATTGTATTTGCATGAAACACAACCTCAGCCTCGTGTTCGTACAGCACACCAACCCCGCAGTCATCTTCTTCCCGCTTCCCACCTTCTCTTTGTTCTCTTAAGCGATCCGGATCATTAACTGAGTAGGAGAAGATAAATGGTTCAATGCAAATCATTTTCATGCCAGAGTGCTGGCTGTTCTCAATCATAATGGCAACACAGAGTAATTCAATTTCTCCTCCTGGCAGCCGTAGTTTATCACGCTTGCACATTTTTCTTTATGCCTCGGGTCATGCTGGGTAGACACTGTAAGTTATTCTCTTATGATTCCTTATGCGACGGCAAAAATCTCTTTCCCCTTTGCTTGGCAATATCAAATCTGTGGCCAGAGTGGGAGCCGATTCCTTTAGGAGGCCATAGCTCAGTTGTGACAGGATTGATAATGGAGGGAACTGATGGAAGACTGCAGGGAAAATGAGGCTGGCGATAGACGCCGATCATTACTGGAGCAGCAAGCCACAGCCTCTGCGTGAGGAAGGAGAGAGGCTGGCAGATTGTCACCATATTCCCAAGTTTTCACCGCCCGGCTTCTCTCTCCTCCTTCCCTGTTTGCATGACATAAATAAAAAATGCTTAGCTCACGGCGTAAATACACCTTCAGCTGATTGTTCTGTGAAAGAACAGTTGGATGAAACGATTCGGTGATGAGGGGCAGATGTGCAGTGATGTTCCCTGCAGCTCCAGGAATGTGTGAAGGACAATAGATAGACAACGACCACTCTGCGCTCTGAATATTGATGCGCTGCGTATCAGGGAAGTGTGTTTTGTTTTGATAAGAAGACAAATTTAGGCAATGGCAATTTCTGCCAAAGCAGAGAGCCCAATCGTTTCTCCGAGTCAGGCGTGTTTTGTGCCATGAGAGGCATTCAGTTAGCTGTTACTCATGTGTTTGTCATGTGTGGGCTTGTTCAGGCACTACAGTCTTCAACTTGCAGGATGGGATAACCAGTCATGTATGTGTGCTGCATAAGCTATGGGCGGGCCCGGCTGTTTGCACTAGAGTAGCTCAAGTAAAACTTGAGCTCAGTGAAAATGAAGCCAAAGTGGAAGTTTCAATCCTCATATGCCACCATGTTAACATGTCAAACTGTGCAGGAGAAATAAGCATGCTGATTGGGAGGTGGATGCCAGCACAGGCAGCTGTAGCTGATAACTGTTTGCCAATTTTAAACTCCATTAATTTGGGTCAGTGGAACTGAGAAATGTGTATTTGTTGATTGGTTGGCGAGTGTTTGCCGGAATTTGTGAGCAGCCACTGTGAAATTGATCGCTAAAGCCTCAGTCACACAGCCATAGAGACCAGTCACTGATCCCGTGACAGCTACAAATCATCATGGGACCTTCTGCTCAGCCGCTTACAATTTACTTAACAACTTTACGGTCCAGAGATATTTGGATATATATAATAATAATAATATGTTTGAACATAAATGTCTCAAAAACTGTTAAAGATAGCATAAACATGAACCAGGACCTGCAACTGAACACTAATGCAAAATGATATTTTTTTAATTAAATTTTATATACAAAAATAAAGAAAATCTTCATTCAGCTTTCATGCTGGATTGAGCAAATATGTCAAGTTGTTCCACAGAAACAGAATATCAGTAGATAGTCTAACCCAAAGAAAAAAGTTTCCAGATAGAACTGTAATTATAATTAAGAAGTAATTGTATTACATAAGTGCATGTTTTTCATTTCCCAGACAATCTTTGTAGGCATGCACAATGTCCTGGAAGAGCTGGAAAACTCAGGTTAAATTAGAATGACACTAACAGGCACTCTGTCCCAGTTACAGCTCTGATCCATTTTCTTTATGGTAAGAAAGGCCATGTGTTATTTCAGGCTTTTGGTTGTAATAGTTTTTGAGATATTCATGTTCAAACACTGCCTATTTCAAGGTGAAAATTGAAAATGCAAATAAAAACATTTGATTTGGGCCTCAGTTTTCAGTTTCAAACCCTACAATCTACTTTGGAGGTCATCTGTCACCCTGTAAATGTTGATCGGTTTGCTAGCATTCCCAAATTGTTCTTTAATGGTTTTTTTTCTTTGTAGCTGCCACAGGAAGGTAAGAGACAAACGAAGGTCAGTATTTATCATGCAGTGTGTTAGAGCCTATAATAACAGAGGGCTGAGAGCATGGCTTTGGAAGTGGACTATTATTCATTACACAGCCCTGAAGCTGTATTATCTGCCATGGTAGCCACATTGTGTTGATTTAAAAATGGGATTGGTAACGTGTGTACACAGAATATAAAATGCCTGTAGGCACTCAGCTGTTGAATTGTCTCCGGTCAGTGATCTCTCTCTCACACACACACACACACACACACACACACACCCATTCAGCAAACAGTCTGTCCTCGTCCTTAATGCTTAACTTCAGCTCTGCTGTTTTCACATTAGCAGATCACCGATGCGCAAAGAGTGCAAAAACCTTCGCTGCGCTCACACCGGCCGTTAAACCGCTTCTGGCCTGAACTGTTTGCTAATGCGAGTCTAGTGTTGAATGCATTTTATTTCAAGCACCTATCGTGTGTGTTGGCAGTGAATGCCTGCAACTCTCAGTTTAATGAAGCACAATGACTGTTGGAGCAGAGGTGGCAAGTAAAAGGTTTTCCTAGTCTGTTGTTAAATATGCTGGGAAGGTGTTTGGTGTCAGAGGTTAACTCTGTAGTGACAGAATAACTAGATTATTTCTGGCCACTTTGGATAACGTGGTTATGTTTTCCGGGATTAATGTGACTGGGAGAAAAGTCAAATTTGGCAGCGCCTGAAAACAGCACACAAAGCACTTATCAATATTAAATCTCTCTGGGTGTGTTGGGCCACTTGTTGTCGATCTATTTTCGCTTGTGAGCCCTTAAAACAAAGCTCTGTCCCTCACTGTAGGTTATGGCCTTAATGTGGACATACCCATACAGGCCCAAATGGTTACCTGTGGTTTAATGTGGACTGCCCTACAGCATGCTGTGTGGGTCTACCCGCAGTGTTTTCTGGGCGAGTTGTTAGCAGGGAAGCAAAAGTATGTTTTTAGCCTCTCAAATGTTGTATATTTGAACATTTAAAGGCTAAATAAGTGTGGTATTGTCTGAGGAAAGTCAAGAGTGGCAGAAAGGGTCGTGCGTGACATTTATGAGGACAGTGAGACAGTGCTGAGGTGTGCAGCAGGGGTGGGACTCCTTGTCTGCATTGGTGAAGGACAGGTTTACAGGTAAGGTCAGACAGGAGTCTCTGTGGACTATGATTTTCACAGCCAACATTATGATCTGTAGTGAGAGTAGGGAGCAAGTATACGATGGAGAGAGGAGGAATGAAAGTCAGGTTGTGCAGGGTGGAGACACAGTAAGAGAGGCAAGGATGAGGTGGTTCGGACGTGTGCAGAGGAGGGGTAGTGGATATGTTGTAGATGGTCTCTATAAGGGATGGAGGGGAGGCGCGCTGTAAATGGATATTTAACTTGTTACGGGCAAATTATAGTGAGGGAGTGTCAGGATCTCACGATGTTCCTGTTCATTCTACTAATTCGACGTCTTTTACAGTCCTGATAAGAAAGCTGAGACTTTGACACTACAGCTTATTCAGGTTGCCTTACCCAGTGCACTGCAGCTTTTAGACATTTTTCAGTGTGTGCTATCAGACAGAATATTGGTTTCACCGCAAGTGTGGGCAGCCCTTAATTGCTCTCTATCTCTATCTGGAGCAACTCGAATTTGACTCATGGGACCAATTTGCTTCACTCTTGCTGTCCACATTTTTCTTCATTGTGTGATACATAACCGATACACAAGCCCTTGTATCCTGAGGTTTTAGGTAATTGTCAGTAACTTTTTAAAGCACTTTCACAGTTTGCTTGAACCACTGCGGTACTAAAAGTTTTAGGCTAAGCTTCAGCTTAAAGTGCGTGTTACTTATTGCTCGTTTAAAACGTTTTCCCTCTTAAAGCGCTCACTCCAAAGCTGCGTGAGAAACGGCACATCTGGTCTCTTCGTGTCTATGTTCCTGTGATAGGAGACTTGCCTGCCCCCTTCCTCTCATGAAAACGGACAGCTCCCTTGTTCTTCTTTAATGTAATATTGATTGACCAAACTCCCAGCTTGAAGGTCAAGGGATGGGAGAGTGTCTGCAGCATCACTGGGCATTAGTGGGATGAAGATGTATCCAAGCGGGAACCCTTCTGACTTTCTGAGTGTGCAGATTGTGGTCAGATTTAGTGCGCTTTAGTATTTAGTGTGTTAAATTATGCTTGCAACTTAAATACCTGCACTGTGTAGGCATTAAAAAGACGGCAGAAGGACTACGCCCAGTGAATGCCAAGCGTAGGACAAAGAAGTACTCCTGCTGATTAGAATAATGAACTTCTCAGTGGATGTGTTCTCCATACTCAGGAGTCTGGGAGAAACCTGAGGTCTCACTGTGTGACAGTACGTCTCATATTTACAAATGCACTTGTTTTTCATTTAAGCATTTAATACCATTGTCACAAAAAGAATTAAAGTCATGCATCAGTTTGTTCCTTGTGACATAAAAGCATATTAGGAAGCCACGGTGTAATTAAGCACCACCGTGAACTGGCTTGTGGCAGAAGGTTTCCAAGTGCTTCTTTTTGGTTGTTTGGATGCTTCCTTTTAGTATTCCGTGGATCTGTTTACTCTCCAACATCTGCTGACATGACAGTTTGCCAAGGGCAGGGTTTGTGTGTCTGTGTGTGTGTCTGTGTGTACGTGAGAACACAAAGAAAAAAACTGAGTCATTTCTTTCCTTTCATTCATTCTCCCTTCATATCCTTCTTTACAGGTTCAGCACAGAAGGCCTCCACTTGGAAGTTATCCAGCTCTTTTCTACGCTACAGATGCTCCCTCTAGTGGTAATATGATGTTATTACATCCACACAATATTGAACTTTTATGTCACACGTGTGCACCTGGTTTGTGACTTTACTTGTGGGTGGTTAGACTGGCCTTATCTGTGCACATAATTGGAATAATAAATGCAAAGCTTAACACTTAAACTGTCCATACCCCACCCCCACCCCCTTCACTGTGCAGCAGCTGCATCTTTGAAGTACAAACATGGGCGTTTGGTTCTGGAAGTCCCCTTGCCATCCAGGAATGAGAAGTGTCTGTTTTTTTTAAGGCCCATGTTGATGAGCGTGGGCGACTTGATCGGCGATCTGCAGAAAGAGGACCCAGGAGCTACCGCCTCAGTTCTCTCTAAAGGTAAGACATGCTCAGTATGCAACAGGTGCAGTCGGTCTGGTTCGCCGGGTTGTGCACAAAAAGGATGAACAATAGCCAGTCAAGCAAGATGCCTCCACAATAATCATTTACTCATTTTCACATTTACACTGAGCAGTTATCAGTTAATCACCTTCCACTGCGAGTAACTGTGGCTGTTTGTAGTACAATAGGTCACGGTTCCCTGCCCTTTAAAACAGGGCGGTGTCTGTTTTATGATCTTGTAGCACAGATCATTGCTTTTAAAAGAAATTCATAAACCGTGCAATTTTGGGGAATACTGCAGTGTATTTTACATGCAGATAGTCTTGCAAACCTCTGTGGCTCCTCAGTGAGCAGGAGGGAGTGGCACAAGGTTACACTGGTCTACACGATCTTCACACACCTGTGTCTCTCACCAAAGTTATGTGTTGCCTTGAGCGTGCCATGTTTTGACACAGTGGAGAAAAATAGGGCAATTTTCTGTAACAGTACTCCACGCTTCCTTTTCAAACTTCTAATCATTTTGTAGCCACTCACATCTGAGTTGGTATGGGAACCAGAGCGGTTAGGACGGGTATCTGATGCAGTCCTCCTTAAGCTACTTTAAGGGTAACTTGTGAAAAGTGTATTTTTCCATGAAGGAGACAGGTGAGGCAGGTTGTGGCAAGGATTTTTATCACTTTAGAAGACGGGACATGTTAGACCAGAGCAGCAGAGATTAGCAGATGACCTTTTTTCCACACAGCTCTCGTTCCCATACATGACCTGTAGTTATGCAGTGCTGAACTACATTCTTTAAGGTGTAAATTACTGACTTTGTCCATTACCGTGGGGTTTATTTGATAAACTTTTTGTTTCTTTCATGTTCTATTGAATTTGTTTGGTCCCTCTGCCAGCAAACCTTTTTTTTCACGGTATAAAAGATAAAGTTAATTCAGTTCAGCGCTTGCTTTGACAGATGGGGAGCGCATTGCCAACGGCACGCTGATCGATGCCCTGCTGGACAAGGACTTTCAGCTTGTCATCAACAATGCAGTTTATAATATCTGCGCTCCTGAAAGGGGTACATTTATCTCCATTCATAAATTCTCCATTTGGCAGTTTTCCAATTACACTTGATCCTGGTGATAAAATGTGGTTATTATCTTCCATTCTTCTCATATTTCACTTTTACTTTCTCCTCGTTGTCTGCCCTGTTGCGCCTCCGTTGCAGTGTGTGCATCTGCTGAGCACGCTATGGAGCTGGAGGACATGAAACATGTCGTGCACCTGCTGCACACGGCGCTCCACCAGCCCGAACACCAGCTGCTGAAGGAGAGGGAGCTCCTGGAGAAACTGGACAACCTCAAACAGGAGCTTTCTCCTCTGGAGAAGGTACTCGATGTGTTGCAACAACCACTCACCCATGAAATTACTTTATACCTTGTTATACTTGCTTGAAAGCTTCATTTAAAGGTAATGATGACATGTCAGCCTTAAAGACTTGGTAACCCATTTTTCTCTGCATTTTATTGGTGAAAGATGAAGGCAGACCTGTCCGGTAAAGCAGACTTCCAGACATCCAGGGCTCTGTATGTTGGCCTGGCGCTGCTGTCCGTGCAGGGCGGCGCCCTGGCCTGGCTCACCTGGTGGGTCTATTCGTGGGACGTCATGGAGCCCGTCACGTATTTCATCACCTACTCGACCAGCATGGCAGCTTTCGCCTACTATATCCTCACCAAACAGGTAAGACTCAGAGACACCTGACTGACTTCACCGTTTTCCTCTAGGTGTAGATGACAGGTGCTCCTCAGGCCATTTCACAAGTTGTTCCTTCAGACTTGGGCGTGCGATTTATTGTGGACTGTGAAAACAACATGGAAGCTACAATAAAGATGTCCTGTATTGCTCTGAAGGGGTGAAGGCTGTTTGTAGTGTAAATAAATATGGCTCAACTTGACTTCTTATCAGGGTAACTGACAACTAGCAGTTAGAACCTATTACTCAGCAAGTCACGTACCAGAACTTTCACTGACTTTCAAAATGCTTTTCCTTTTAAATATTCTGATCATTTCAAGATCACATTTTGGGAAATACATCAATTTTCTCTGCCCAGTTAATAGTCTGGAAAAAACCATAAAATCTAGCCTAACTCTCTAGACCCAAGAAATGATAATAACCTCCTTTAGAAGGCTGATCTTACACTTTAGATGTTAAAAAAAAATCTAAAGTGTTACAACAAAACAAATTTTGGTTACACCTAATGCTCATTTGTGTAAAATTGTCATGTGTGCAGATATATTTTTAAATAATTAACCTACTTTGTTCTCTCCTACAGGATTATGTATACCCAGACGCCCAGGACAGGCAGTTCCTGCGTTATTTTTATAAGGGGGCCAGGAAAAAGAGATTCAACGTGGAAAAATACAATGAACTCAAAGACAAGCTGGCCCAGGTTGGCTGACTGTTTTGTTTTACAATAAATGACTAAATAGTCAGAATCTTTGTTACTGAATGTGTTTGTTTTTTTTTCTTAAACAAATCTACAAGGAACGGTTTTGTTTTTTTTATTATTAAAGGAAATATCAGCCAAAAATAAAAGCTCTGATAAATTGTTTTCAGAAACCTGCAAAAGGTATGAACAACTGCTTTTACAGTCTTTGATTTTCTGTTTTCTGCGTTTCAGGTGGAGGAAGACCTGAGGCGTCTGAGATATCCAACCCAACTCCAGCTACCAATTGAACAAATCCAGCCAAAGCCATAAATGAAGCCAAGCCATGAATGATGGTCCCTCAAACTTTAACAGAGGAAAAACAAAACTAATTTTCCTGCTTTATTTTGATAATAGCATCTTTTTATCTCAAATCCATGAAATTGTTTTCTTTAAGTATTAATAATGATGCCAATTATATATCAAAAGAAAAAAAAAATAGAACAAAAATTGACTGCTAATGAAATGAAATGTTTCCCAAACCTCATTTGAATCTGGTGTCTTTCTGGTCTGATTGTGTGATTGTGAAGCGCTTTGATTAAATCTGCATCGTGGCCGTTACAGGATTATTAAATAAAGAATGCAAACGCACTTTCTAACACAAATGCAATGAAGATTTTTATAAAACACCTTTTTATTGAGGGCAAGTAAAGTAACTAAAGTATGACCACAAACATACAGCATTGTTGTTTATTCTGGCGTATTCACCCACCCACGCCACACACACCCACGCCACACACAGTTTTAGGTCCAAAGTACAACTTTAAAGAACACACCCTCCTCCCTGAGGTACTTTTCACACTGGTATTGTCGTCTAGGTGCAAATATGCAGGAGTAAATGTACTATAAATTACTGACACATAAAGAACATGAAATCCCTTTGTAAAGCAGTAAGGCTTAAGGAAACACACTGTTTATGTAGTGCTTGGACAGTTTGTTAAAGTGTTGGCTACTTGAGGCTTATAGTGAGATAATGAAACTGATGAGTAGGAGCATTCCACCGGAAAATTCCAGCTAAGAACTAAGAAATTCCAGTTTTAAGTGGAATGCACTGCATGTCGCCTATTTCTGAAGATGAACTGGAAAATATTTGTCTGGCTGAAAAAAAAAAATCCTCAAAAACCCGTGAAACAGACTCCCTGAGTTTTCAAGCTTCAAGGTGATAAGCTCTGTGTACAAGGCCGCTGTAAACTATGTGCTTTGAACTTGTTATAAAAGAAGGCAAACTGAACGCACTGCCGTGCAGTAAGGCATCGTTCTGTACTACTAAAGTTATTTCAGTAGTTTTACGAAGCAGCCAAAAAAGACTGATTCATAACCATCATAATTTGAATACAGATAGGTTGTAATCCACATGGACGGGGATAGAAAAAAATAACAGGAATACCAAATTTAACACAGCTACGCCATCAATGGCAGTATTTAAACGATGACAGTAGTTTTAATGTTGCCTGTTTTGGCAAATTTGTGGCCTTTTACACACCCCTGTCCCCCAGAACAAAACATCTCTGCTAGTTTTCCTCTGGCCTGTAGTGCCTTTTCTTCATTTCCAGCTCCAGGCATGTCTGCCTTCTCTTTTATATAATAAAATTAAATGTCAGTTGTCTCATTATGCTTAAAGGACTAAAACCACAAATCACATTTAAAAACTATTTTCTTTGTATGGAATTAAATCTGATCATCAAAAAAAATGTGTGGCCATCTATCAGTGAAGCTCAGCCATTAACTTGAACATCCTGGCATTCCCACATGAACTCTTTTTAATACTCAGGAAATAATTCCTGAAAGTGGACATCTGAGAAATATATTTCTGGGTCCTTGTGTTTTACGAGATAAGTGCCATTTAGTTGTGTTAAATTCAAGCAGAGTGGTCGTTTCAACAGCTGATATCACCAAACTCTGTAATTAATTCATTACTAACGCAGTCAAGATGGATAGACACAACTACAGGCCTGAGGTATATACAACTGATTTTCAGTTGGATGTTCTCTATAAACTCATTAGATCTTGTTATATTTTGTGTCATAAGCAGCTTAGTCAGACTGGCAACCTGTCCTGGGTGTAGAGCTGGGCGATAGAACGATAACGATATGTATCGCGATATAACTTTTACTCGATAGAGAAATTAAGCTATCGCGATAGACCTCGCCGCTCTTGTCCTCTTAAAAAAAAAAAAAAAAAAAGGTCAGCCGATCCAAATTCAGTAGCGCAGAGCTGAACCAATCACAGCCGCAGCGTCACGTCGCGTGACTTGCTACATACAGCACAAGTGCCAAGCCGCACGTGTGTTTATTTGGGAAGCAGCCAGCGCATAATGGAGGAAATGAGTGTGCCGACTAGAAAAATCAACCGAGCGTGACCGAAGAGAAAACCGATGATGGTTCCAATGCCGGAGAGATTGTCGAACGGAAGAGCCATAGAAATTCCGTAGTTTGAAGGTATTTCGGCTATTTCAAGTCTGACAAAAAACAGAGTAGCGTGCACTGTAAATTGTGCCGAAAGCAAGTCTGGAAATACAATAAACTGGTGCATGCGTCACACTGTGCGCCGCGTTATTGTTTCGGTGAAATGAATTTCTACAATACTGTTACTGTTAATTCTACTCTCTGCAGTGTTTAAATGCTTACATATACACACAGTTACTGTCCCTCCACACATACGACTCGGTTCTGCTTCTATGCCGCAGCTTTGTTTACTTTTTCCCACCGAGGCTTCTAGACTTCTGATTGGCCAACATTTCTGCACGGTTAGGAATCTAGCGCCACCTGCTGCTTTGGCATGTTCATAGCAGCGTTTTCCTTCATTTCTGCCTTTATGTGTGGACGGGATTATTTTTTAAAACGAAAACGGAAAATCTCCGTTTTCAAAAATACCCGTGTACGTGTGGACGTAGCCTCAGTCTCTGACTGGAAGCGCTAATTCGTCATTCGGCTTTTGTCAGACTAAAGTAACTGTTAAAACTGTTTGAAAAGCTCAGCTATACAACAAGGAGAGATTGAGAATTTCCTTTTAGTTCTCAGTTTATTTGATATTGACAAAAGTTAGTCAGTTTTGTCTGTTCTTCTGTAAAACAAACTAAGATTTATTTTTAGAATTAATATTTTGTTTCTAAGTGGAATTGATAATTTAGTCTGTTTTGTTTGTTCTATTTTGAAACTTAAACGCTTTAGCGGCTGCCTTTTGTGTAGTTTGCAATATTTGCCTTTATTTATCTGAAAAAGTCTCATGTTCCTTAAGTACATCTACCCTGTTGAACTTATTATGGGAAATAAATATTTAAAAACAAGCTGCTGATTATTTCACATTTTACTTGTGAGCAACGGCACATTTAAATCTTACAAATATAGTTATTTGGCTTATATCGTGATAGATATCGTTATCGCCTGAAATGAAAAAAAACATATCGTGATATGAAAAAATCTCATATCGCCCAGCTCTACCTGGGTGTGCCCTGCCTCTCGACCTATGGCAGCTGGCCCTGACAACCCTGAATTGGATAAACAGGAGAGGATGGATGGATGGATGGATGGATATTCAACTTAGTCAGAAGACAGCCACAGTTGTGCTCGCTAAGTAAAACAGCATCTCTATTTCCAACAACAGTTCAAATATCAGTTACTGTAGGGGTTGTTGGGTTAGACTCCATTATAATCCCAACTATTGGTTTGCATTCAGAGATAACTGGGAAAGTCTGACCAAGATTAAAGAGTTCATTTGTTTGTTTGTTTTAATCTTCTGGAAACCACGTTTTCACTGTTTAGTTATTTAAATTTTTGCCATAAGAACAACACTAATTCTTTGCCAAAGAAACATGTTTTACATATGACCCCCATAGAGCCTAACAGGCGCTGAATGAAGCAATAAACTGCATTAGATGGTCACTTTGCATGTGTTCATATTCAGATGGTGATGCAGAAAATTATATACATTTAGTCATAATCTGGTGCCAAGTGTAAATTCCTGTTTAGAAGCCCTATCTAGTTAAAAAAAAAACCCCACATAAACCCGCTTATTGAAAGACTGAGGTGTGACAGTGTTACTTTTTTGGTCGGAAGTAAAGTTTCTTGGTGAGCATTGAAGCAAAACAAGGTACTTGCTTCTTCCCGATAGCGTGTAGGTCACGAGCTCTCAGAACACTCCTCATGGACACTTTTCTATTGACCAGCGTGAGTAACTCTGTGAATTCCAGGGTATCACCATGCTTTTGGAGCAATTCACACAGATCTTGGATATACCAGGAGCCATTGATAGTCTCCCGGTGTGAGTAATAACCTAAAAAATATTGAAAAGAAAAGTTAATATGGAAGGTGAAGAAAATGCAAATGGAAGAAGTATGGATTTTTAGAAAGCTATGAAATGTTAAATGCTTTACACCAGGATTTATAGTGGCTCAATTGTACTGTTTTATTAAGAAAAATAAACCTATTTAGGCACTGGTCCAGCTCTTGATCACCGATAAATGAGCTTAGACATATAAATACAAATACACAAACAGTGTATAACACTAGCTGGACAGTTTGTGACACTGTAATCATGTGTCACTGGTAGCCAAGTGGAGACATTTTAGCTTTATATTATTATTAATTATATTAAACAGAAGAAACTATTAGATGTATTTGAGGATACAATTATTCTAACATCACATATCTACCCTATGATTAAAAATACACTCAGTTCAGTGTCTTTGATATTTCCTCTGAGCCCAAATAAAAAGCAAAAGGTTCAGTCAAATCCCAGAAGACTCACCTTCAGCCACAGAATAGCACATGATGAAATCAGCCCCAGCAGGGAGCGTGTGTACGGCACTGGCATCCACAAACACCTCTACTTTGCTATCCACTGCATCAGCAGGGGTAACTGGATCGTCATGTTTTTCTCCTCGACATGCCTGGAGATGGATGGATGGCGCATTAAACTAAGGTAATGCAGCAAGTTAACATGCTCTAATACAGCGGTCTCCAACCTTTTTTGCGCCATGGACCGGTTTATGCCCGACAATATTTTCACGGACCGGCCTTTAAGGTGTCGCGGATAAATACAACAAAATAAAACTAGTACCGGTACCGAAAAAAAGAAGATTTATTCATAACACACGTGAAAAGACCCAGGAAAACCGAGTTAACGATAAAAACGATAACAAAATAACGCTGAAAACCGATAAAAACCCTGAAAACCATACATTTCACACCTGAGCCTCAACTCTCGCGGCCCTGTACCAAACGACTCACGGACCAGTAACGGTCCGAGGCCCGGGGGTCGGGGACCGCTGCTCTAATAGACTTGACTGATTTCGGCTAGTGTGTACCTGTATTACGAAGATCTTTGGCTTTCCAACAAGGTCCTGGCACTTGTCTCCCTTGAACTTGGACGTGATCTCCTGGATACTGATTTTTCCATCGTAGCAATAAACATGGTTATCCTCTCCGTGGCTCAGGAAGGCGAGGAAAAAGCAATCAGCATCTGAGTGATCTTCCTCCGCAGCTAGTGGGACAAAAAGTACTTGTTATACTTGCAGCTGTATGTTGGATTTGAGACAGATATGTTTGCAGGAGAGCAAAGAGTTATGGGAGAAATCAAACTACGGTGATGATTTTCTTGATGATTTTTATGTCCATCTTGGATGCATGCTGGTCATTTGAGAGTTACAAGTGATTATGTGGATACCTTTGGCGATTTCATCTAGGACTGCCTCCTGCTTGTAGTTATCATAACACCTCACTTCAAAGTTTAGGTCCTTCAATCTGAACAGAAAGTGAAAATGAGTTGATTATTTTAACAGATCAAGGACCAAAAATAATTTTATTGTTCTTTATGAGCAATATAAATTCCTTAGACAAGGGTTTGTTTGGATCAGGATTGATTGGACCTTTTTCAGAGTCCTATAAATTTCAATGCCTCAATATTTCTGCTTCTGCAGACACTCCAAAGCATCAGCTATTACCACCCCAGGAGAGACGGTCATAGGATTCTTTCTAAAATCCAAAACCATCTCTTCAGTTGTTGATGCAGTGGGAATAACTTGGACCAGTGTGAAATCAACCTCTATAGGGCCACGATCACAGTCTGTAGTGGGGATTGTGATCAGGGTCATCACTATTCAGGAGAGAAACAATCACAGAGTTCTCTGTGAACTTAAAAATATAGCGCACATATTGTCCTTGGCACTCCCTGGTAGAGATGGACCGATCCGATATTACGTATCGGTATCGGTCCGATACTGACCTAAATTACTGGATCGGATATCGGAGAAAAATAAAAAATGTAATCCGATCCATTAAATATCACGAAAGCACCTCACAAAACTTGCAACACGCCGTAACTCACCTCAGAACGTTAGCATGTCGGAGCAGTATGCATCACGTGATAGAGCGGCTGTGGCATGCAGGACCTGTCGGTGGTCTGGATAGCATTTGGAGCTTCGCTAGCAACCTGGCATTTCATCTCCGACAAAGTTATCCCCGAGAGAAGTAAAGCACGTGTGTAAGTCCATCTCTGAATGTTTGTAAAGCATTCCCACGTTAAGCTTAACGAGCGACTGCCTCTCGCTCTCCGGCTGCTACTTCAATCGTGAAACTGCTTAAATGATCAGCTGATCGGCTTTTCTGTCGCGAGTCTGTCTCTCTTGTTTGTTTTTGGTCCACTTTGCACCAGAAAGAGGAAACCAGCGGCTGAACAACAGCAGCACGTTTAAGCTTGATAAGCTGTTGTTAGAATTTATTTAATCTTACTTTCTACTCCAGGATCTTTTTCTACGTAGCTGACGGCTGGTAACTGTGCAGGGGCGGATCTAGCAAAGTTTAGCCAGGGGGGCCGATAGGGCATTAACAGGGAAAAGGGGGCACAAAGACATACTTTTCTTTCTTATTCTCATTTAAAATGTCGAGCTTTTAATAAATAATTATCTGACACCCAAAGTTTTAATTTGATGTAAAATGAATAGAAGTCAATTACTGTATATAGTGACTATTAAGTCTAATATATATACCCTAGTAAGCTATAGTACTTTTTCCTTTGGGAAGGTACCATCTGTGCAGTCTGCAATTTTGTTGAAGAAAGATGTTGAATCTATTTAATATTTCTTGAAAAAGAATTGATTTCTGTGCATTTTTTTTCACACTGCATCAAATTAAGGTTGATTACGTTGATTAAGCATCATGAGGTGGAGTGTGAGGGGTGGTTCCTTATTTTTTATTTATTTATTTTTGTTGTTGCTGGGAGTTGGAACCCTATTAGTTAGGTTGCTTAATATTTACGCTCAGTACTCTTTAAAATACCAGAATAGGGAGGATGGTGTAGGTCTAAGTTTATTAGATTGATCAGTATTGCTGAACTATGAAATATTTTTTTTGTATACAGGTATAACAGAATAGCTTTAGTGTAGTTGTTGTTTTAAACTTGAGTATGAACTTGCAGACTTGCAAAATGCAGCAAGATATTTTAAAAAACAGTTTTGTTGATTAAAAAACACTATATCGGATTCATATCGGTATCGGCAGATATCCAAATTTATGATATCGGTATCGGTATCGGACATAAAAAAGTGGTATCGTGCCATCTCTACTCCCTGGTGCACCGCAGTGAAATAACTCAGCCTCAGGGCAATCCAACAGAGAACAGAATAACATTTAATAACCAGGAAAAAAACATTTGAAATTCTTACACGATATTACCACAGAATAGATCTAAACCTGCCATGAAAGCGTGGGCTAATGCAATTTCCTTTTCTTAAGCAGGTAGCTAGAAGTTGTACCTTTTCTCCAAATTGTAACGATCAGCATTGGTTCCATTTCTGTTATTCAAGCCCAGGCGCCAGAAGAAACGCTCCTGATTAAAGATGAGTGCAAGACCTCGTCGTTTGTTGCCCATCTTGTACTCCTCTGCAGGATCCAGGTAGCTGAATATCGAGTGAAAATTGGGCACATGAATACAGCGCAATAATCTAAGTGAGAATTTCAAGTAACAGCCACAAAACGTGGAAGTAAGAATTTACCTTCTGATGAAGGAGTCGGTCTCTGTTTGGTTTTCCGTGCATACTATTGAAAAGCACATGCATAAATAACCAGTGCAATAACTACAAAATAATAATGCTGTAGCAAGTCTTGCTTTATGCTTATCCAAGTTTTGCAACATGCCAGTGTTAATGATAAACATGATATTGGAAAGAAAGTAGTAACACATGTATGACAATATCCTACATCGTACTGTGCCAGTAACTACCTGCTTAATGCGCCAGTAAGAGTGTTAGAATAAACCGAGCACAGACGACAACCGTGATATTTTAAAATCTCAGTACTGCATCAATAATGCACTTGACAATATCATAGTTGTGTAATTGTTCCTTTTCTTCAGGCTGTCCTCACTAACTCCACACGCAAACGTCTTAAAATAATTAAGATGAATTTGACCATTAACATATTTCTAATATCCTGTTAATACAGGAAATTAGGTTTCTTAATATTGTAATTGAGAAACATTTTGTGTAGTGAAAATCAATTCAAGTCAATTCAATTTATACTTATAAATACTTATAAATATAATTATACATTTATTTATACAGAGCTAAATAACAACAACAGTTGCCTTAATGTGTTTTATACTGTGAGGACCCTACGGTATTCAGGAGAAAGCGTCAACAATCAAATTATCTTTTATGAGGAAGCACTTTTGAGTGGTGGGAAGGAAGAACTCCCTTGTAACAGAAAGAAACCTCCAGCAGAAACAGGCACAGGGAGGAGCCACCCTCAACCTCATCCTCCAACCATGCGGGAAAAGGAAAAAGAAAACACAGCAGAGGACTTATCCATAGCAGGATTTAGCTTTTCAGACTTTTGTTTTTGTTTAAGAGTACAGCTACAAGTGCTGCTAGTGTGGGGGTCAAGCAGCCATTGTTCCATCCGCTCAAAGTCCTGACAGCTGTCAATGGCTGAGTGACGGGTGGAGAAACATAGCAAAGGCTGCTAAAAGAACAAAGCCCAAGAGGAACAGCTCTATTCTCCACCCTACAGATACATAGGGCATAGTATTTGTGCAAATGAGGTAGAATGGGTGTATTTGAAGGTAAAAGGTTATTTGAGGTGACTGTTGTTGGTTCTATGTAAATAAACCTTTGTTAAAGTGAATCCGTGAGGGCGATTTGCTCATTTTTATTTCCATAACCTGGCTCTGAGGCAATCTTTACCATCACTTTAGATGTTTTGCTTTTGTTATTAGTTACTCACATATATAAATAAACTCACAGCTGAATACAAAACAAGCAAGCAACAAAAACTCTGGAAGTGCACCTGGAAGTCCAACACTGATAATTAGGAGAAAAAATGTTGGGTATAAAGCAGCCATAAAGCAGCTTCCTGACCTGGACTGAGGGGTACAGCTATGAAAGCGATAGTAAAAATCTTTGAGCTGATGATTAATCACACGCTGTTTTACATGCCCTGTTTGTTTCACCAGCCACCAAACATTGCTTTTATTACATTGTTTGTACAATTTTACAGCTTTTAGTGTTTCACTTTTTGCTTTTGGTATGAGCAAGTACTTTGTCGTTCATGTTTTAAAATTTTTTTTTAGAATTTTTATATACTTCACGGTAGGAAATACTCACCTTGCTTGCTTTCACCTGTTGGTTTGCTGTCTGTGGCAACACTTCCTAAGAAAGTCAGAGAAGGAGGAGCAGTGAAGTCCCGACTTCATTGCTATTACATTAAAAAAAACTGATACACTTTGTACTAACGTGGTGACTGACGTAAATAAACGCTTATAGTAAATGTGTGACAGCATTTATAATAGAGCATACCAAACAGTTTAAAATACATTGAGCTCAGGGTAGATCGAAACTTAGTAGCGTTGCACGTATTGTTCGGCTTTCAAATTAACAGGTCACCTGTCTGTTTCTAATATTTTTTTAAAATGCAAATTTATTACCTCCGCAGTCGTCTTTTTGCTTGTCAGACATGTTCACGGTTCGTCTTTTTTTCGGACTAACGCCGTGAGAAGAAAACCTCACCGTCGTAGAGCCCACCCTAAAAAGAGTTTAGGGTGTGGTTCCGCCCACCGTAATCTCATTGGCTCGGATTTTCACCTATTGGCTCTCGCATCTGTCATTCAAAGATTTAAAGACTAGTATTTCCGTGTTTGCAACATTGCAACAAGTTCAGGCAACTACCAAATCACGAACAACGACAAGAGCATGAGAAGAAAGTAAAAGATTAAGTGGGCTAAAAGCCTAATCCAGATTTATGTTACGAGCCTCATCTCATACATGACTAAAAACATAAAGTACACTTCATTGTTCTTGAGACATTTAAAGGTCCACATATTTATAAACGAATGACAGGTAACAAATTAAAAAGATGCTTCTACAAGTCACAGCTTTACCATCGCATTCAGTTACATTCTGTGGAAGGGCAGGGGGGGATGTGCTAACACTGCCAACTCATCATATGTTCCGTTTTTCTCATGGTATAAGGAAGTGGATACTGACCGCCTTATTTTACTGTGTTTTGTAATAATGTCCTGTTTGGCAGTTTTAGGAGATATGGGGAAATTATATTGGAAATATGTTAAATGAAGCTCTGTTTCCCTCTGTTGGAAACGGTATGCATAACAACACATAATCACTTTCACGTCAATACACAAACACACATTATAATTTCCGATATTATCTTTAGACTACAGCAAAGTTCTATATCTTTATTCGTACAGTAATCATATGAAGATTGCATCATTTTCTGTGATGTAAGTTTCAGTAACACCTTTAATATTACTAATTACAATTAATTAAAACATTAATTGAAAAAAATATAAACTCAGCTCGAACACTGGGGAAACAAGGAAGAGGAACAATGGGCAAATTACTACACTATGACAAGTACAGGCATTACTAATGGCATGAAATGAATGTTTCCCCAAGTCTGTTTGAATTGGTTGTATTTTGAATGAATTTGTTTGGACAAATAAAGGATGCGCACACACTTTCTGTCACAAAAACAATGGAGATTTTTATTTAAAACAAAATTAATGATGGCAAAGCCATAACTAAAATCTCATTGGTTCACAAAGTATGACCAAAGTCTGTGTGCAATTTGGTGTATTTTCTTTTTTCTTCACAGGGATCATGACTACAAGTGTTTTTGACTAGAGTAGAAAAAACACAGCCTCTTACTTTTCACGCTAGTGTGATCACTAAGGTGCAAATACACATTAGTACATGTACCATAAACTGCTGACAGGTCATTAATTCCATTCCTCAAGTAGTAAGCTTGAGGAAACACTCTGATTGTGAAGTGCTTGGACAAGTTGTAAGTGTTACTGGCACCCTGAGGCTTAGAGTGAGAAAAGTAAGAATGAAACTGATGAGTACAAAAACCAATTTTCTGATTGCTAAGCTATCACGTCATGTGCCTCTCATGATAAGTTGGGAAACAACTGGCTGTTGACACTAAGCAAACCAGATGCTAGTTGATCAGTTTCTCAGACACCATCTGTAGAAATGTGTGCCTCCTCTTTGACATAATGTAACTAAATGCCAGTTTGTGATGCCTAAATAGTAATATGAAGAATTACATTTAAAAACTATTTTAATTCTATGGAATTAAATCGGACAACCAAGAGAAAGATGCAGTTAGTTTCACTACAGCTCAGCTGGCTGGGACACCTTTAACTTGAACACAGTGGCGTCGTTAGGCCTATTTTAGGGGTGCTGAAGCCTCCCTAAAATATTCTTAAGCCCCCCTAAATAATTTGGTGGGGTTTTTTTTTTTGGTTTTTTTTTTTTTTAACTTATTCGATTTTTTTTTTACAGAACTTGCAGACAAATTCAATATAAAGATGCAGGAATATGAGTTTAAAGAAATAATAATATAAACCTGTCGCTATTCACACAAATATGATCATAACTCGGTTGGTCCCTTTCGCTTCACATTGTTAAGGTAGCGTCAGTGCTTCGTTATCCAATCCCTTCCAGTTGTTCACAGGGGACATCCACATGACTGAAAATCCAGTCCTCGTTTTCACTGCTACTTTACACTCCGCTCGTATACACCTGCGGACACACTAGCGTACATGTGGCAAACGGCAAGAAATCATGGATATACGCAAGTTTTTCAAGAAAGTAAGTCTTCATCACTGGCTGGAAGTAACAATTAGTTAGCTCCAGCTAACAGCAGAGAGTCCCATGTAAATAATGAACCAGGTGCTCCCCATTTTGTAAATAAAAACCTGGCTAGCGCACTAAGTTAAATTGTTAGCATAATGTTAATTTCTGTCACTCGTTTTAGCTCTGAAAAATCCAGCTGAGCTCATTCAGGTATGGTTATCATCAGTGGAAATAATAATAATCACTCCATCCCCATTAACCTGTAGGAGTCAGGGCAGAGGAGCACAGAGAGGCAGAGGGGAGAGACGTCTGCTGGAGAGGTGAGTCAAAGGATGGAGTCATTTGTGATGGAGACAGTCTGATTAGAATTTTATGGGACTCAATATGGATATGAAATATGAAACATTTCAGTCACGGTACAACATATAAGACCTGTTTAACTTGAGCTTTTATTTAGGAGAGTCAAGGTTAGAAAGTGGAGAGAGCAAAGAGAGAGATATGTATATAAGTCAAATTAGCCTGACTCACATATTTTTGAGGGTTCTATTTTAATATTACTTCAATTCAAGTAATTTAGTAATATTTTTCAGGGCTTTAAATTGCAACCATTTTAGTCACATGCGTGCTCAAAATATAATGTTTGTAACTTCAAAATATTTGGGAGCAACAAATTACTGTGGAGCGGGAGCAGAAGTCATGATATTAGCAATTTACATTACAATTCAGTATGTTTTAATGTATCTTGAAGGGTGAGGCAGAAGGAGTGGCTGAGGGAGAAAAAGGTCAACAGGCAAGTTCAAGTCAGAGAGAGCAAGGAGAGACAGAGGAACTGCAGCAAATGGATCGAGAGGCAGAGGAAGATCAAGTTATTACAGAGAGAGGAGAGCAAACAGGCCAAGAGAGGGAAAATGATGAAGCAGCTGCAGCAACTCATTCTACTACAGGGTTTGATTTAGGTGACAAAGACACAGGGCCCAGACAGGTGAAGCTGAAGAGCTATCCACATGATACTTTTGGTACACAGAAGCGAGCATTTAACCACAGCTGGTTTGAAAAGCACAACTGGTTAGAATATTCAGTCAACCAGAATGCAGCTTTCTGCTTCCCATGTAGAGTGTTTGGCAAAAACATCAAACATGATAGTTTGGTCAGTAACGGTTGCAAGAACTGGAAGAAATCTTTAGTCATCTTTGGCAAGCATGAGATGGCACAAACACATAAGGACAGTGTTGTTACATGGAAAAGCTACCAGGGAACTAGCAAACAGGGAAACGTTGCACAGATGATAGCAACTGCAAATGTGAGTGAGATAGTCGAAAGAAGAGAGTATCTCAGACGAATTGTTGCAGTCACCTCTATGTTAGGGAGACAGGGACTCCCTTTTCGTGGTCATGATGAAGGTGAAGACAGCCCAAACAGAGGGAATTTTCTTGCGTGCATGGAGCTTTTGAAGGAGTTTGATCCTTTTCTTCAAAAACATAATCCCCCATCAAATGCACAGTATATCTCACCAACATCCCAGAATGACATGATTGACTGTTGTGCCCAGGAAGTTACTAGTGTCATTGTATCTGAAATGACAAAGTCTAAAGTCTATTCCATCATGGTGGATGAGGCAAGGGATAAAAAGGCAGAGCAGTTAGCTGTTTGTGTCAGGTACGTGTCAGAGGGGGCAGTGAAGGAGCGTTTCCTTGCACTTGCAGAGATAAAATCATTTGATGCCCAGTCCATTGCAAATGAGATTCAGCAGCAGATCCAAAACTATGGTCTTGCAGAGCTTAAGTGTGTAGCACAAACATATGATGGTGCAGCCGTTATGAGTGGCTCCACTGGAGGTGTACAAGCACATTTTAGAAGGCTCCATCCTGAGGCTATCTATGTGCATTGTTATGCTCATCAACTCAACCTGGTTTTGTGCAATACTTGCAAGGCTGTCCCAGAGGCTGTGGAGCTTTTCAGCTTGTTGGAGTGTGTGTATTCTTTCTTCAGCACCTCCCTAGTCAATCATCATAAGTTCATGGAGACTCAGGCAAAGCTTGGATTGACAAAAACTGAGCTTGTGCAACTTTCAAACACTCGCTGGGCATGTCAGTTGCGATCAATCAGTGCAGTTCTTGAGACATTGCCTGCCATTTTGGAGTGCCTATCTGCAATTGGATCCCCCATAGCTGTTGGTCTCAGAGCAAAGCTCTACAAGTTCTCAGCAGTCTATGCACTACTGATGTTTCAGTCGATTCTGTCTGTAACCGAAGGACTCCACAAATTCCTGCAGAAAGAGACTTTAGACCTGGCAGAAGCTTTTATCTGCAAACAAGCTGTGTGTGACACACTTAAGGGCAAACACTCAGATGCATTTGCTACAGAGCTGTATGAGAAAACCAAGGCCCTGTGTAACACCCACAGTATCCCTGAACCAGGTGCCAAGACAAGGCACAAACAGAGGAAAATGGAGGATTTTGTCCTGGAGGCAACTGTGGGTTCACGCACTGAATTGAACAACTCAGACACATTGAAAAGAGAGTTACTTTTCCCTTGTGTGGATCGGATGGTTGGCGAGCTTGATCAAAGATTTTGCAGTTTAGATGCAGGGCTGCTAAAAGGCGTCCAGGCATGCAGTCCTAAATCTGAGAACTTCTTGAGTGAACCACACTTGAATGAACTTGCAAAGCACTACAGACTTGACCTGAAAAAAGAGGAGGTTCTGGTGGCCAGAGGCTGGATGTCCACCCAAAAATATGTTGTCTGTGTACAACCTCCTTGATTCAGACATGTTTCCCTCTCTGAAGGCAACCATCCAAGTTGCCCTAACAGTGCCTGTCAGCAGCTGCTCGTGCGAACGGTCCTTTAGTGCACTGCGTCGGCTGCACTCCTGGCTGCGTCAAACAATGGGTCAGAAAAGACTTCACAGTCTTGCAGTCATGTCTATTGAAAAAGACACGCTTCAGCATCTGAGTCACAACAGAGTGATTGACCGATTTGCCACTCTTAAAAACAGACGTCATTCTTTGATGCTTCCACCCACCAAGTAACTGGTGATTGCAGCCAGAAAAATGTACTTTTTTATTTTCAGTTTTTTTCTTGTTATTGATGCAGCAAACACATTTCCTCTGTTTTTTTGTTGTACTGTATTATAAAGCAGACTGAAATAAAACAATAGATCTATTGGTGGCCTAGGATGTTTAATCTGTCCAAAAAAGTAGGAAAACAATTTCTCAGTCTTTGTTTTCTGTTTGTGAAATTTTGTGCTCATTCACTACGTTCGTTCATGTCGTGTGCATCTCTTGGGGGCTAAGCCCCCCCCCCTGTCCTTAAAACCTAGTGACACCCCTGCTTGAACATCCCACCATCCTGCCACATGTTGATACATTCTTGCTTCTACAAACAGTTAAAGAGAAAACAGTTCCAAAATTAAACCGTTTCAGTATTTAGAACATCATTTCTGGAAAAAAACATTGCTGCTGGATTTACATTTCATTTAGTTCTGTTAAATTCAAGTAGCGAAACATTTCAACAGCTGATATCACCAAACTGTGTAACTAACAGCAAAGCAATCAAGTGGGGTAAAAAGCAGCCCAAATCTGAATTACATACAACTGTATAAAATCAGTACTTTAAGTGGCTGCTTACTCAGGAGACAGCTATAGTTGTAACCGTTAAGTAAAATAGCATAGATGTACCTCTATAATACATAGATAGTACATCTAGAGGATGTTCCCATGATTTTATAAGAACTCTGTCACTAGAAATATTGAGGATCCTAATTAGCGTTATAAAAGATCTTTTGTTTTCTGTGGTGAGATGTTGGTTTTAGTTAAAAAATATAAATCAGCTGATTTAAAGACTGAGGTGAGACATTGTTACTTTTTTGGTCGGAAGTAAAGTTTCTTAGTGAGCATTGAAGCAAAACAAGGCATTTGCTTTTTTTCCCAACAAGCTGTGGGTCACAGGATTTTGGAACGTTCCTCATCGACACTTTTCTGTTGACTAGTGTGAGTAATTCTGTGAATTCAAGGGAGTTGCCATATTTTCGGAGCATCTCACACAGAGCCTGAATGTACCAGGAGCCTTTCTTAGTCTCCCGGAAGGAGTAGTAACCTATCAAATGACAAAAACAGCAAAACATGGCAGGTGGTCTAGTGTGTTTATGATATATCAAATACTTTACACAGGGTTCATAAAGGGTCACTCATATGGTTAAAAAAAATCTGTCCAGCAATTTTTTCACTTCTCCTCTAAGCTGAAGGTTCAGTCTAATCCCAGAAGACTCACCTTCAGCTACAGAAGAGCATATTATAAAATCAGCCCCGGCGGGGAGGGTGCGTATGGCACAGGCATCTGCAAACACCTCCACTATGCCATCCACCGCATCAGCAGGGGTCACTGTAACACCTTCATCAAACAGTTTTCCACGGCATGCCTGGAGATTAAAGATGGACATTGGCATTAACTGGGTGCTGGACTTGATAATAAACATAAGACAGACTGACGACCTCACTTCCTCCGTTACATCCTCACCCATTGTCCTCAACACGGGCTCCCCTCGGGGATGTGTTTTGAGCCTCCTGCTGTACTCTCTACTCCCTTATAACTGCTCAGCCACATTCCCAAGCACCCACGTTGTCAAGTTTGTGGTGGAACTAATTTCCAGCAACTATGAGACAAAGTACAGGTTGCAGGAAGAACATCTGGAGGATTAGTGCCTCTCCATTAATGTTAAGAAAATGAAAGTGGCATTAATGAACTCTTAAAAGAAGCTGCTGAGAACTCTCTTGCCCCTTATGGCGATCTCCAGCTTCAAGTTCCTGGGTATAAACATCAACAACGGCCTCACCTGAACACCAACTTCAGCAGGCTAATAAAGAAGCCCCACTTGTATCTACTGATGCTCTCCACAGTCCAGTTCAGTGGAGAGCATCCTCACACCTGTGAGTCGTGGAACCTGCTCTGCTGCTGATGGGAAGATTCTACGAGTGTGTGCAGAAACTCAGCAGCACCCTTTCTCTTATCAACTGAAGACATCAACATCAGTTCAGATGTATAAATTCTGCCACACATCAGAGACTTTTCATGTGTGTACCCACACACCACATTACACATTATGGTTTCTATCTTATGTTCATATTTGTACTCACATTTCACTTTCTTGCATTCTTACACTCACTGCTCTTTAAATTGTATTCTTTTTTTCATTGTGTTACTGAGTTTTGCTTGTTTTTGCAGTGCTGTTTCACCAGTACCTCATTACTTAGTGATTCTCATGCATCATCATTTTTTGGGATGACAATAACAGCAGGTTTACATAATCTGATGGACTTGATGACTGTTAACTGCGACCTATTGCATTAACTTTTACTATTCCTTCATTCTTGGTGTTCTCTATCATGCGGCACTGGGTCTGCTATAATCTATGTGCTGCAGTCCATTTTATTGGTGGCTTTCTACTGTGAACATTGTCTGCTGTTCTTATTATATTTGATATTAATGCTCTTAACTGTATTATTTTATTGTTTTTCTGTAAAGCACTTTGGTATGCCTAGGCTTTTAATGTGCTCTATAAATAAAGGTTGTTGTTGTTGTTGTTGACTGGGTTGTGTATTTTGCACCTGTATTATAAAGATCTTTGGCTTTCCAACAAGGTCCCGGCAGTTGTCTCCTTTGAACATGGGCATCATGTCCTGGATACAAATTTTTCCATCGTAGCAATAAACATGGTTATCCTCTCCGTGACTCAAGAAGGTGAGCAAAAAGCAATCAGCATCTGAGTGATCTTCCTCCGCAGCTGGTGGGACAACAAGTACTTGTTAAACTTGCGGCGAATTGTTGGATTTGACACATATATCTTTGCAGCAGAGCAAAGAGTTATGGGAGAAGTCAAACTTCATGTACATCCTGGATGCATTCCATTTGAGAGTTACAAGTGATTGTGTGGGTACCTTTAGCGATTTCATCTAGGACATCCACCTGCTTGTAGTTATCATAACACCTCACTTCAAACTTTAGATCCTTCAATCTGAACAGAAAGTGAAAATGAGTTGATTAGTTTAACAGATCATCCATCAGTCTATTTAGAATCACCTCTTCACTACAGGACCGACATTATTCTCTACAGTGGGAATTTGTGAAAATATAGCACGTCAAATATTGGTTTTGGCACTAACTGGAGCACAAAGGTGAAATCAGCACCAAGGGGCTTGAGGAGAGACAATAACATTTCATTATCAGGAAAAATCTGTGGAAATTCTCACACATTTTTACCACAGAAAGGAGCTACAGCTGCTAAACAAGTGCTGGCATGTTCTTTAGCACAAAGCTGTGTCAAATACAGTGTTTCCCTTTCTTCAGTAGATAGCTGGGAATTGTACCTTTCCTTCAAGTTGTAACGATCAGCACTGGTTCCAACTCTGTCATTCAAGCCCAGGCGCCCGAAGAACTTCTCCTGATTAAAAATGAGAGCAAGAACTCGTCATTTGTTACACATCTTGTACTCCTCTGCAGGATCCAAGGAGTTGATTTCAGAAAAAAAAGAGTAATGAATGCAGTGTGTCTGAGTGTTTGGTACCAGATTAAAGCGATAATTTCCAGCTAATAGCCAAAAAAGGTGGAAGTAAGAATTTACCTTCTGATGAAGGAGGTGTTCTCTGTTTGTTTCTCTTTGCATACTATTGAAAAACAAATTCATATTCATAAATAACCAGCGCAATAATTACAAAATAATAATAATACAGAGCCAAGTCCTGCTTTACAACTTATCTAAATATTGATGATTATGATTACCAATGATAACCATTGTACTGAAAAGAACATGGGACGGTATGGACATATTTGTGTATCACCAAACAACCACCTACACACAAACACACACACACATTAAAATAATTGAGCTTGTTGTGACAGTTGTCATTACAGTATTAACAAAAAAAATGGCCAAAAATGCACAGAAATTATTCTACTTCTGTCTCAAATATGGTCATGCAGTTATTGTTCCATCCATTCAGAGTCCTGATAGCTGTTAACAGCTGGGTGATGCATGGTGAAAGATGGCAAAGGCTGCTAAAAGAATAGAGACAGAGAGGGACAGCTTTACTCTACAGATAATATACTGTAGGGTAGACTTAGGGTGGCATGGGTGTATTTGACAGAAGGAATTTCATTTGGTTCAGTTTTTGTTTCTGTTTCTAAAGTTCGTGCCATGGCTGAGCAGCCAGTGTGTTTAAGGAAACGAACCCAAATGCAGACACCGAAGGGGATGGAACTGAGCTGTAAACAAAAAGCGAGCCTTTTATTGTGGCTGATGACATAAATACACAGAATAAGGCAAAAGGCGAATGGGGGCAAAAACTAGACTAAAATCTAAACTGGGCAAACTAAACTGTGATTACTATCATTAAACTATGATAACTACTGACAGGAACATGATCCTGAGCAGGAACATGCAAATAACTATGATGAAAAACCAAGAACATGAACATGACCTGAGCAAACACATGAAAAACGTCTAACCTGATGTGAAGTGAAGGGAAGGAACACAGATGACATTGACCGAATGAAACACAGAGACTAAATACACAACTGGGGAAACAGCTGACACAAATGAACATAACAACATCACAGGGAAAGAGTAAAACTAAACACACTGAACAAAGAAACACAAGAATAAAAAAAATCAGGAAACACGGAGAGACGTAGACATGACAACACAGGCTTGACAACATGAAACACAGACACGAAATACAAGTCATACTGACACAGAAGACAAGAACAGACTCACACAAGGGGACATAGATGAAAACTTAAACTAGAATAGCATTCAACTAAATCCTAAACGATAATACTAACACAAGACTTAACATATTTTCAGTATAAGAAATGAAAAATACAAAATGAACATGCTGGGTCACAGGCCCAGCCCCTGACAGCACATTATCATGGTCATAGGCTCTAGTTTTGAACTGTGTGTTTCATATTTACTCCACACTCATACATATTTTAGTACAAAATGACAGGATGGTGGACAGAATACTGTGGACATCAACATTTGTTGAGATCCACCTTAAAAATCCAGCACAGGTAATTAGATCAATGTCACCCTATTTAATTTGAATTCAATGTTGACTTTGCCATAATAAAATAATACTTTTTTAAAATTTTGTAACTTTGCACTTTGTTTCACTTGTGCTTTGGTATGAACAAGTATTCTCTCTTCCATATTTCAAAATAAGTTTTCAGTTTATATAAATCACAGTCTGAAATACTCACCTGCCTTATTCTCAGTTTCTACTGTGTCTGTAGCAAAACTTAATGGGAAGGTCATAGAGAACCTGGCACCTGTTGTAGTAACATAGTGATTGCCTCAAGGAAATTAAAAAAATATTAAAGGTGTGACAGCACTTAAACAGGTCAGGTGTCTTTTTTTAAAATAAAGACAAAAATTGTAATTTGTTACCTCCACATTCGTCTTCGTCCCTGTTAGACATGTCCGCAGGTCACCTTGCCTTCGACTGACGCAGAGAGAAAAACACATTTATCTGGTCAAATCATCCTATAGAGGCATTTTGTAGCCCTGCCCCCAGCTGTCTTGTTGAATCTGAAGTATTGCCTTCCGTCAAGGATCTGAGTTGTCAGAAATCTCCACCCACGGTCATTCATTCATGTATGCAGATGATGAAAGGTTGCAGTGGTATCACTTTACCACAGATGTCTGTGTTTGGTGATGATTTTGCTACAGAGATGATTGTGAAAGTATAAGTTTATACTGAGCAAAATCAGTTAAGCAGTTTAGTAGCTCAGTGCTTACGATTTCCTACTACTTAAATATTTTTTATTTATTTTCTTCCTATGTTTGATCAACATAGGCTACTGACTGTGAACTACAATAATGGAGAAGTGTTCACAGTTTCAGCTGCTCGAGAGAAGAATGGTGATTGCAGTCCAAAGATTTGTAGATCAACCAGCTGATATACAGAAAGCACAAGATATCGTTGATAACAAATATAGCTGAACGTTAGACCAGCCTTTGTGTGTCCTACAGGAGCTTTCAAGAAATTATTAGGAGTGTAAACCAGACAAGGAGGTGGGAGATGTAGGCTATTTATTTATTTATGATGCTGAGGAGAAGGAAGTAATGTAGATAAGAAAGACTTTTTTGCCACAGTTAAAGATCACCTTTTATCAGTGCATCAGCAACCTTAGACCTGAATAACTAGATCAGGTTGAAAACAACCGTTAAAGTGTAGTGACACAGATTAAATGTAACGTGAATCACATAAGAATGATTATGTTGATTTAATAAACTGCTCTCTCAGTGCCTGCGATCATCCTCTACCAGCAAAGCCTAACTGCTGTTCTTCATCATGGGAGAATCAGAAAATAAATATGGTTTTAAATATTAGTTTGATCAAGTTTATTTTGTTATGCATGTTCATGTCATGGATTGTAAACATCTCAGAGAGGAGACGTGCTTGCATCCCAACAAGGATCGCCTAGACAATCTGTAACACTGTGGGTGGACCAGTGTAAATATTAATAGCATCAATACCAACACTGGTACTGGTATGAGATTGATACTAGCACAAAGACTGTTACTTTGATTCTCTCCTCTAAGTTCAGTTTATTGCTCCCGTTCATTTGAAAACAGGTCTGTGCAAACACCCCTCCTCTCACGCTTTGCTCCACCCCCTCCTCCATGCTCTGCTGTGTTTAGTTGACTGGCAGTCGTGTGACAGTACACAACCCATCTATGGAAAGCAGAATATTTACATCACCCAATGATAGGCAAATTTAGTTCTGTTTCACAGCAGCATTCAGGATGGTAGGTTGTTAGTCTCCCCTGAAAAACTAACCTTTGGAAAAGTCAAGAGGACACTTACCTTTTTACTATCGATCATGAATTCTTACTCAGTGTTTAAATCACAATAAAGACATGAAAAGTGTTTTTGTGGATGATTCAAGTTGTATAGATTTGTGACTTTGCTAAAGATTAAATCACAAGTTAGATTGTCCGATTATTATAATCTCAATCTAATGACAGACAGAACGAGCCTGTTGACTTCTTACTCAGTGCAAACACTGGGAAAAGAAGGAAGTAAAACACATAACATACTGGCTACTGGCATTTATCTCATACTGAGTATGACAAGCACGGACTGTTTCCCAGGTCACCTCAGTGGTTTCGACGTGGAAGACACTCATATTTTGAACACTTTGGTGGCATTTTGATTTATTTTGTAGTAATGTCTCCTTCCTGTTTTGCTGTTTGTATTTGATGTGGAGCACCTTGTGATTTTATCTTGCAAGGTGCTGTGAAAAGTAATAAAACTTACTTCTTTGCTGTAAATCAGTTTTGCTTTCATTTAACCTGCTTCTAAACCATTTCAGGACAAATAAGAGAATCCACACACACACACACACACACAGAGCAAGAAAACTAATAAAGTAAGAGATTTTATTGAGGGCAAAGCAGTAAGTAAAATCCATAAAATCATTAAAGTAATGCAAAAAAATACACTGTCAATGTGTAAATGCAAATACACATTACAGAACAGAAATTCCCTTTTTTTAAGTAGTAAGCATCTCCAAATGATGCTGTCCCTCCTCGACTTTTAAAAGAGGTGTTACCTACAGTTGGTCCTTTGGTTCTTGAGCTGGTAAACCATAGTCTGATGTCAGGTGTTGTCCCTAAAGATTTTAAACATGCAGTAGTCAAACCCCTGATTAAAAAACCTGCTCTTAATCCTACGGTTATTGCAAATTACAGGCCTATCTCCAAACTACCTTTTCTTTCCAAAATTCTTGAAAAGGTAGTTTACAGCCAAATAATGGCCTTCCTGGAAAAGCAAAATGTTTTAGAGGTTTTCCAATCTGGTTTTAAACCCTTTCATAGCACTGAATCAGCCCTTTTAAAAGTTTTTAATGACATATTTTTAGCGACTGATGCTGGGGACTGTGTTGTTCTTGTGCTTTTAGATTTGACAGCTGCGTTTGATACCGTGGATCATGCCATTTTATTCTCTCGTTTGGAGCACTGGGTGGGCATTAGGGGCACAGCACTGGAGTGGTTCAGGTCCTACTTGACGGGGCAAACTTTTTGTGTCAGCTTTGGTGACTATGTGTCGTCCTCCGCTCCCCTCTTGTGTGGTGTCCCACAGGGCTCAGTTCTAGGCCCCCTCCTCTTCTCTTTATATCTGCTTCCTCTTGGTTCTGTACTGAGAAAGCACGGCATTGCTTTCCACTTTTATGCTGATGACTGTCAGATCTATGTCCCTCTAAAGAAAAAAGGCAGATATCTTACACAGCCATTACTTCAGTGTCTCGATGACATTAAGGCTTGGATGTCTGTTAACTTTTTAAAATTCAATGATAAAAAGACAGAGGTGATGGTTTTTGGTAGCCCCACTGAGACCCCCAATGTGTATGTAGATTCCCTGGCACAGTATGTTAAGCCAACTGTCACAAACCTGGGGGTCAAAGTGGACTGTGATCTGAAGTTTGATAATCAAATTAAGGCAGTGGTAAAATCTAGCTTCTTTCACCTCAGGCAGCTGGCAAAAATAAAGCCAATTCTTTCACGGCAGCACTTTGAGACAGTGATCCACGCCTTTGTTAGCACTCGGCTGGATTACTGTAATGCACTTTATATTGGGGTCAGCGCATCATATATTAGCCATCTACAGAGGGTGCAAAATGCCGCAGCTCGTCTTTTAACTGGCACTCGAAAGTTTGAGCACATTTCCCCTGTTTTAGTTTCACTTCACTGGCTGCCGATTTCTTTTAGGATTCATTTTAAAATTCTTTTATTTACTTTTAAAGCCCTCCATGGCCTAGCTCCATCTTATCTCTCTGAGCTGCTACAGCCTTATACACCCACTGCTCCTGAAGATACCTAGGACTGGGCGTAAACTTAGAGGAGATCGTGCTTTTGCTGTAGCAGCTCCCAAACTGTGGAACGAGCTTCCTTTAGAGATTAGACAGGCCAGTTCTTTATCTGTTTGTAAGTCACTCTTGAAAACCCACCTCTTTACCCTGGCCTTTGACACCACGTGAGATGTTGGTTTTTTATTTTTGTTGTTTTTAGGTGATTCGATGCTGTTTTATCTTGTTTTTGTTTTAACATAGGGCTGTTTTAATTTTATGTTTTATGTGTTTTATTTATTTATTTTGCTGTTTTCTGTTATTCTATTGTTTTAACTTATTTTCTGTACAGCACTTTGTTCCTGTGCTGGGTATTTTAAAGTGCTTTATAAATAAAATTGGACTGGATTGGATAAGCTTGAGGAAACACTGTGATTACGTAATGTTTAGACAGTTTGTTAATGTTACTGGATCCCTGAGGCTTACAGTGAGATATGTATGGATGAAACTAATGTGTACAAAAATCCTGATTTCGTTTCCTGATTGCTAAGCTGTCTCGTCTGAAAAATAACTGGCTCAAAGACAAAGTCGAAACTGACTCAACCACCAAGACTCCCTGTCTTTTCAGTGGAAGGGTCCACTGTAAACTGTTCTGAACTTGATATAAAATAAGGCAAAATGAATGTATTTCTGTGCACTAAAGCATCATTCTGTTGCTTCTAGAGTCATTTCAGTACAGTAGTTTTACAAAGACTGTGGTTCATAATCAGCATGCAATTTTAAAGCAATTCAAGCACTAAAGCTTAAAAGTAATAAGGACACAGAACAACATAGTTGAACAACAAATATAAACCTGATCATTTTGAGACTGAGGTGTGTCATTGTTACTTTTTTGGTTGGAAGTAAAGTTTCTTGGTGAGCATTGAAGCAAAACAAGGCATTTGCTTCTTCCCGATAAATCTTGGTTGACATGGTGTTGGAATATTCCTCAGTGACACTTTTCTGTTGACCCGTGTGAGTAACTCTGTGAATTCCAGGCTATCACCATACTTTTGAAGCAGCTGACAGAGATCCTGGATATACCACGAACCGTTTTCCCTCTCCCGGAAGGAGTAGTAGCCTAACAAATAATGACAACAGCAAAACGGCAAAAATGAACATGGATGTCGAGGTAAAAGTAAAGAGGACAGATTGTCTGAGGGCTATGAAATATTTTATACCAGGATTTATTTAAGCTGACTCTTATGGTTTCACTTAAGAAATAAAATTCTATTGAAGCATTTGTTCAGTTTTTGCTCACTAATAAATGAGCTTACAAGCACATATAAACAAACAGTGTATAGCAAGAGTTGGATAGTTTGTGACACTGTAATGACGGTGACACACTCAGAGCATTACCAAAGCAGGGAAGATTTGTCAGAAGTCTAGCCTTTAAAATAATACTAACATCACATTTCTACCTTATGGAAAAAAACACTCTGCTTTGTGTCTTTGATATTTCCTCTCAGTCAAAATAAAAATAAAAAGGTTTAGTCAAATGCCAGAAGACTCACCCTGAGCCACAGAATAGCACATGATGAAATCAGCCCCAGCAGGGAGGGTCTGTATGGTGCTGGCATCCATGAACACCTTTTCTTCAGACTCCATCGTAGAAGCTTCGGTCACTGTAACTGACACATCATACTCTTTTCCGCGACATGCCTGGAGATGGGGGATGAACATTGGTTTCCAGTTGAATTAAATCAAATTAACTGGTTGTTGGACTTTCTGACAAACAGAAGACAGACTGACAGACTTCACTTCCTCCTACACCTCCTTCTCCATCATCTTCAACACTGGCTCTCCTCAGGGATGTGTTATAAGCCCCCTGCTGCACACTCTACTCTCTTATAAGTGCTCAGCCACAATGTCAAGTTTGCAGATGACACAGCAGTGGTGGAACTCATTTCTGGCACATATGAGACAGTTTTGTTTACCCAACTCTCATCCCAAAGAATGCAACACAACAAAACATCCAGACTGAGACTCATGACTACGTTATGAGTTGGAATGACTGTAAACCTGTTGAATCTTTAAAAAATGGCTACACCAGGTTAATCTGATGGACTCGTATGGGTTTTTGTGTTTTGTACCTGTATTATGAAGATCTTTGGCTTTCCAACAAGGTCCGGGCACTTGTCCCCTTTGAACTTGGACGTGATCTCCTGGATACTGATTTTTCCATCGTGGCAATAAACGTGGTTATCATCTCCATGACTCAGGAAGGCGAGCAAAAAGCAATCAGCATCTGAGTGATCTTCCTCCGCAGCTGGTGGGACAACAAGTACTTGTTAAACTTGCAGCGAAAGTTGGATTTGACAAAGATATTTTTGCAGCAAAGCAACAAATTGAATTATGTAAGAACTCAAACTATGGTGATGATTTTCTTTGTCCATCTCGATGCATGCTGGTCATTTGAGAGAAACAAATGATTATGTGGGTACCTTTGGCGATTTCATCTACGACTGCCTCCAGCTTGAGGTTATTGTGACATTTCACTTCAAAGTTTAGATCCTTCAGTCTGAACAGAAAGTGAAAATGAGTTGATTAGTTTAGCAGATCAATGGTCAAAATTTTTTTTATTGTTCTTTATTAGCAATATAAATTCCTTAGACAAGGATCTGCTCGGATCAGGATTGATTGGACCTTTTTCAGAGTCCTATAAATTTCAATGCCTCAATATTTCTGCTTCTGCAGACACTCCAAAGCATCAGCTATTACCACCCCAGGAGAGACGGTCATAGGATTCTTTCTAAAATCCACAACCATCTCTTCAGTTGTTGATGCAGTGGGAATAACTTGGACCAGTGTGAAATCAACCTCTATAGGGCCACGATCACACTCTGTAGTGGGGATTGTGATCAGGGTCATCACTATTAAGAAGAAAAACAATCACCAAGTTCTCTGTGAACTTAAAAAAATATAGCATATGACATATTGTCTTTGGCACTCCCTGGAGCACAGAGGTAAAAGATTGCAGCCCTGGGGCGATACTAGTAAAGAAGAAAAATATTCAGTTTTACCACAAAAATGATCAACAACTCTAAACACGTGCTGGCATGCTCTTGAGCATGAAGCTGTGCCAAAAACAGGTTTCCTCGTTCTTCAGCAGATAGCTAGAAGGTTGTACCTTTTCTCCAAGTTGTCACGATCAACATTGGTTCCACGCCTCTCAGGCAGTTCCAGGCGCCAGAAGAAGTCTTTCTGGTTAAAAATGAGTGCAAGACCTCGTCGTTTGTTGCCCATCTGGTACTCCTCTGCACCATCCGAGGAGCTGATTTTAGAGTAAACAATTTGCAGTAAATGCAGGCAACATTCTCAGTGTCTGGTACCAGAATAAAGTAAGATTTTCCAGCTAATAGTGTTTACCTTTCAATGGTGACCTCATTCTGTCTTTGGTTCTCTGTGCACATTATCAAAAAGCACATTCGTAAATAACCAGTGCAAGAATTACAAAATAATAATGCAGTGTAATAATGCAAATCTTGCTTTACAGCTTATTTAAATACTGCAATATTCTTTTTTGTTAAACCATAGAGCTATAAGTGCTGCTAGTGCTGGGGTCAAGTAGCCATTTTTCCATACACTCAGAGTCCTGATAGTTGTCAATAGCTGGGTTACAGGCGGAGGAAGGTGGAGAAAGACTGTTGAAAGACCAGAAGCCGTGCGGAACAGCTCTATTCTCCACACCCATTCTGCAGAATGGGTGTGTCTGGCATTGAGGCAGAAATGTATTATACTAAGGTGTCTTGACATGAATGCTGCTGTCGCTCTATAAACTGTATATCTTCTGCGACACAGCAAAATCCAACCTCAATAACCTTCATGCAGCTATGATTTGTTTATTTTCTTTTTTTTTTTTTTTTAAATCCAGCACAGGTAATTAGGGGGAAACTGTTGGATATCCATTCATGCATATGAAGCACTTTTATAGATTTATGCAGGTCAGTTTCCTCAAGACATCAAGTCACTTTGAATGATATTTACTATAATTATTATCTGCATGACAGTCAAATCAAAAGGAAAGTTAAGTGGATGATTAAAGTCACCCTGTTGGCTTTGTTTTACAGTTTGTTTCACTTTTTCTTTGTAGGAATATTCTCTCTTCCCTATTTCAAAAGAAGCTTGTAGCATTGAAATGCTCACCTGTCATATTGTTAGTTTGTGGTCGTCTGTGTAGGAACACTTCCTGGGAAGGTCATAAAGAAACAAAAGTTTTCACTTTGTAAATGATACAACATGAGGCACCTGATTCAAAAGGTGACTGACCTGATCAAATTTAAGGCAAAGGTGTGACAGCACCTGTATGGGTCACACGTCTATTCTCAATTTAAAACAAAAATCTTAATCTGTTACCTGTACAATAGTCTCCTGCCCTGTTAGACCTTTCTTCCGACTGACACAGCGAGAAAAACATATTTGCCAGATTAAATCATGAATGAAGAACCAGGCTGTAGCCCCGCCCACCGGAATCTCATTGGATTGCAGCACTCTGTTCTGTGCTCCTACAGGGCAGGGGAGGTGTCTCTACTGCCAGCAGCAGATACCGACACAGAGGCTGCAACTCAACTGCCTGCTCAGACCCACAGTCAGTGTGACCTTTGAACAGCCTGTAATGACAAACTTCAGTTGACATTATAACGTTTGGTGCGTACGGGCTGCTCTGACAGCCAAACTTGCACTGCAGTATACATGTTGTACCCAGTTTCTCAAAAGCAAAGATTTCTTCAATCTTTGCTTTTGCTGTTTGGCCTAAAGAGGTTGGGTCATTACCGCCTTGCCTCATCCTGTCACGTGATCACCTGACACAACATGCGTTTCTTTCCGCTGTTGTTCTTGGTGGTTAAAGCCCACAGGAGCACCTGGCTGCAGCCAGACCCTTCTCGGTTAAAGGGAGCAGTTTGCAGCAGGTGTTCGTTTAAGCTGTAGTGCTACCGAGTGACCACAAGGAAGCGCTGTTTTCTTACCTAACTTTAAATATTGATATCAAAAGTGGAAAGTCAAACAGGAACGCTTTGTCAGTGTGTGTCAGGCTAATAGTATGTAAGATTGTTTAATGTGATGAGGTGAAAACTTGACAATCTTATCAGGAACCAATATGACGACAATATTCTCAGGAGTTTCTAGGAAGTCTCCCCTTCTTCACTTCCCCTAATGTAGTTTTTAATAAAATCATAAAGATGTCTTTCCAAATGTGCCCAAAGGAAAACGTTTTTTGTTGGAATAACTGAAAAAGTAAAATCCTCTTAATCAAGATATATATGATTTTAGGTTACAGTGTTTAACGTTTTTAGTTAATGAAAAATTGATTAATCTGAAAAATTTTAAATTGAATTTTTGTAATCAACTCATGGTTATTCTGCTTAAATAAAATTTCACTACTGCGAGCAAGGGTTTTTTTTGTACCTTTATTTAAACTGTTTATTTCCCATGTATAAAAATCATGTTACATCTAATTGATTTTCTCTTGTTATGTTTTAGTTAGACCAGAAAACCAGACTAAAAATATTTGAGCAGACAGTCTGGCATTTACCATCATAAAGCATTTACCATCACCATAAAGATGATGCCTTTATGAAAGCTGGAAAGAAACCCTACCCAAAATCAAAACTGAGGATCTAAGTCTTCTCTCTGTGGCCTACGACTGACAGTTACATATCAATCTGAACAAAGGGCTAAGGTTTACACAAGATCATCATCTACTCTGAAGAGACAAAACAGCTGACTATGCCAGAACTTGCAGTGCCCTGGGAAGAGGATATGGAAGAAGCAATTGAGCCAAAACATGCAAAGTACCAAGAGCCCATTGAGAAGAGACTGAAAGGGCCCTCTGTCAGCACAGCTCAAAAAGGCTGGGTATTTTGTATCAGGTTTTTTATTACAGGAGAGGCAAAGAAGATGGCCATTAAAACCATGAGTGAAGCTGGGTTTTGATTAAAAGGGCTGACCTGTGGGTGGTTTCTGCTGGGGCACAAGTCAGGGCTTGATCAACCTCAGCTGGGTCACCTGTGTAGGATGTCTGATGCAGGTTTTGGTCCATTTTGGAGTGTGGTTTGACATTCTGCATTCTTATATGAAATAAAATAATGAAACACACTCTCATCAATCACCGACTTGACAACCTCCAAGTCTGAGTTTTTTTGTCATTTTTTTTTTAGGTATGGTGTAAATTAAAGCTCATTTGGGTTGATCTTTGCTATAAAAACTTCTCCAGGAATAGTTCTCCAGGCTTCTTGAAGGACATTTAAAGCTCTTCTTTGAATCTTGGTTGCTTTTTTGTTCTAATCTATGTCAAGATGATCCTACACTGCTTCAATAATATTGAGGTCCGGGCTCTGGGGAGGCCAATCCATGATTGATAGTCTTCCACTGTGTGTTTTTCTATGCAGGTATGCTTTTATTGAACTGGGACTTCTGGGACTCTTTTTGGGATCCTTGTCACGCTGAAAAATATAGCTAATGCCAGTAAGACACTTTCCAGTATTACATGGTAGATCAAAACATAATGGTACTTTTCTGCATTAAAGTATGGCTTCTTGACAGCCACCCTTCCTTCCACTGACACCATCTCTGATGAGGCTTTTGCAAACAGTAGATGGATCTGCTCCTGTGCAAATTCACTGGCCTCATCCAACATATATATAGATATGATTAAAACATGTCACCTTAGACACTTAAAGACTCATTTACTTAAAAACGATGGATAACAAGGTAACAGTTAAAGCACAACTATTTTTATTGCAAATTTAAAAGATGTTTCTACAAGTCACATCTGCACCAGTCAGCACTTCAGATACGGTAGAGATAAACATCAACTTAATCACAAGTTCTTGTTATTGTCACAGAAAAGGGAAATGTGCTGTGCTGTTTTCTTTTACAGTTCACTATTCGCTAATGACATCTTGAAAATTAAGCGATTTCAGGAAATCTAGACGAAGCTCTAGCAGGTTACTCAGGTTGTGATGAGTTTAAAAGAAATCGCTGAACTGATCTCTGGGGGTGGGTGAAACAAATAAAACAAACAAAAAAAAACCCCAAAACAGCTCCATCTATTATAATTAAATAAAGTAACCAATAATGGTTTGGTACTGGAAGCGACATTTATATATACTTAATATATTTCTCATTGTCAACAAATGACATGTTTTAGGCAGGGAAAGCTGAACCGTACATTAATTTTAACAACAAAACAAAACTCATTATCCTTTTACAGCTGAGGGGTAAAAACAGTTTTTTTTCCCATTGAATTAAAACAGTTCAGTCAGAAGTGTTCAAACTGAACATGGTCACAGTCTTTTTTTAATGTAAACTTCTGAGGAAGTTATGCAGACTTCACAGAAATATAAAATAAACTGCTGGTTTAAAGGCAAACCACAGAAACCCTGAACAATATATATAAATAATCAATGACATAGGAAAGATATTAATTGTCCACTCTCCATCTAAAAAAGGAGGCGACACAGATTAGTGCAAACCCAGTAGCTCTATCCCTGAGAACATCTAAGAAAGACAGAAAGTTTATTGCTAGCATCCTTCTGTTAGTGTTGAGTTTCTGAAAGGGTCAGCTGACAGTCTCGTGGCTGTGGTGGCGTCACAGCTCAGTCTTTACTTCATACTGGCACACACACGACGCTCGCTGACTGTCCAGGTAAGGCTTACATCCCAAGTGCATAACTGCATCGAAAAGCAAAGTCACTGCTGACTCACATGCTGTAAAACAGGCAACACGAGAAATAATATGAACAGAAAAATCAGCTCACATCAATTCAAGCTCATTTATATAGCACCGAAGCGTAACAGCTGCCTCAAAGTGCTTTAAACTGTGGGGTAACAACTGTACAGCAAACACTTTATGATGGTCGGGAGTAAAAAAAACTCCCTTTTAACAGAAAGAAACAGTGAGGTGCAGCCATCTCGAATGACTGGTTGTGGGTGAGAGGAGAGTGGAAAGAAAAGAGGAAGAAACAGGAGGAGAGAAGGCAAAAATGTAATGACATGCTGCGGTGGCATATAAACCTGTGGGGTTAAATAAAAGGAGATGAGTAGAGAAGAAGTGCTCACAGTGTATCACATTACATCCTGCAGGAGCCTGAACAGCAGCAAGGGATCCTGAAAGGGTGGTTCAGGGTCACCTGACCAAGCTTTACCACAGACTTTATCAAAAAGAAACTCTTTCAATCTAATCTTAAAACTAGAGAACGTGTCTGAGTTCCAAATTCAAACTGGGAGCTCTGCCTCTCATTCAACTTTTAGAAACTCTAGGAAAAACAAGTAAGCCTGCAGTCTGAGATAACACGATAGGACTTAGGGCCAAATATAATGACCTCAGTTTTGTCTTAATTTATAAGAAAAACACTACAGGACATCCAGGTGTTTAATACATCACTGGAGTTTAACTCATTGAATTTTTTTATCAGGCTTCATTTATAAATAAAGCTGGAGTCTGCACAGCACTGAAACTGTTTTCTAATAATACTGTCTCAGGGAAGCATGCATACTGGTAATATAAACAGAATCAGACTCAATACAGAACCTCGTAGAACTCCATGAATAACTTTTGTGTTCACAGACACAGCAGCGTAGGCTGCGATTAAGTGATTAATTATAGAATTAATCGCTGACTAAGGTCTTTCCCCTAGTCCTAAATATAGACAAAAAGACAGCAAAAATGATTTTTAGATCACCCCACTTACAAAACTCTTAATTTCTTCAGTTTATCAATAATAGAAGAATGACTGAACAGTGCCTTTTGCACCATTAACAACAGCTGGGTCTCAGAGGCTTTTCTCCATTTACACCTTTCCGCTACAGCTATAGTATGCATATTGCTAAAACTTTATTAATACTAAAATGACTGCTTCAAGTCATTCGGAATATTCATCATTCCTGTGCAGTATTATAGCATGTTTTATTACTTCCTGGAATAAAATGGTGAAAAAAGCAGGAAAAAGGCTTGAAAGGAACTTAGGATTGTAAAAGCTGAGTTGCTAACACCATGCCTCTGTTTAAATAAAGTGTCACGGGGTGACAGTGAGTCTGGCTAACTGGCTAATCTAAACAGATTGAAGCAGTGCACTTCCCCCTGTTTAAGATGTGTTTTATCACCTGTGTAACAAGCTGTGGGTGATTCACAGGTTCTTTAAAGTAACCTCCCAATTTTACTAACGTAGCACTCTTACAATCTTACAAGGCTGTAAGAGCGGCATGTTCAATAAAGCCAATCAAATCATAACACAAACAAGTGATTTAGAGAGCAAATATGTATGTTGTAGTTGTAACAGATTTGTATTGTATGACATGCAAAACTACTCTATAATATGGTATGATATATTTGTTTTTTACTTGAGTTTCTATTCATTTCTATAAAGATCTCCAAACGTAGCACCTAAGCAAACTTAGTCCACAAAATCTGTTTGCCTTTTTGCACAACCTCTTAAAATTATTTCCTAAACCACTGCTCTCTTACCTTGGACAGTTTGGGCCAATCCCAGAGTCCTCTGCACATTCCTGCAGATTTTCTCCAGACAGACCTGGAACTCCTTATCACAGTCGTGTTTCTCCCGGCCACAGGTGTCATAGCAGCGGTCATGTTGGTTACAACATTTGGTCATGGACGGGATGCCAACGTCAAACTGGATGAACACATATCAGTTACTCAGCAGCTGTTGGTTATACACACGTTTTGGACTTGACTAGAGAAGGACACTACCAGAATGAGATGCACACTTCTGTAAATGTTATAGTACTGCAGTTCTGTGCTCTGTTGCTGAAGTTAATTAATACAGTTAATTGAATTAAGTTGATTAAACATGTTTCTACAGCCTTGTTCATCATCTACAGACCACTCCAGCAATATTCTGTTAGTTTCTGGTCTGACCCGCTGTGGTCAGAAACTTTTGGATTTCTGGTCAACTCTTTGTCCAGGAACTTTGAATTTTACTGTGAATATTTTCAAAGACTTCCTTGGATTTCAGCGTGTATTATGGTATCTTTTATACACTGGTGTTTGTGTCATATAGATTAAATTTGAAACACGTGTTCTTCTATCTCAAGGATTATTACATGACATTTATTAAGTGCATATTATGGTAACAAAATGCCAATTTTAGCCATTTAAGAATAAATGTACAGAATTGTAACGTGTGCAAAAAGTGAAGTGAATACTTTCTGAAGCAAATGTATCTGGAGCCAACACTGCCAATAATACTGACCTAAGCAGTTTAGCTACATTTTACACAAACTGCAGCTTGTACTATGGACTTGCGTGTCTATTTCTGTGTGTATACTCAATGTATTTAAATAAGACAAATAAAATGATATACAAAATGATGCCCTTCAGCATGCTGGATGCACATGGTAACACGCTTTGAACTACCTGAATTCCAAACAGGGGGGAACCACATCCGTTGGGCGGTGGATTTTTGTACCCGGGACGAGGCACCGGCTTGTACCCTTTGAGACAGGAGCAAAGTTGATAAGATTTCTTACTCTTCAACTATCTGTTATCTTGCAGTCAGAGGTTACATGTTTACAGATAATTAAAAAAGGCTAGCGGTGCCACAGATAGTGCTGTGCAAATGTCTTGAAACACCCCTCATTTCTTTATATTTTAATTTCAATAACCCAGACTTTCTTGTCATTTTTAAAGTGGTCTCGAGCAATAGTTCTCTGGCCTTTCTGAAAGTCTTTCAAAGGTCTTTCTGCTTTTTCATTCATCTTGAATCCAAGCCTTGGACCTGGCCATTTTCACCATTCACGCAAAAAAAAGGGTCTTAACTCAAAAAAAGAGCAAAAAAAAAGAAGCTTAACTTAGCAAAGAAGCACCAAATGAAAATGTATTTTTAGTCTCTTTGTTGCAAAAATACAACAGGCTTCTGTTCCCATTACTATAATTGAATCTGTTAAAATGCTAAAGATAACACAGCTTGACAAGCCTATGATTGTATTTTTATATCCATAAGTTGAATCCCAAAGAGCTATTAGCTAAAAACCAGTATGGCGTTCAGGGAATCCTTAAAAAAAAAAAATTGGGGAAACTCAACAAGTGCAGGACAGAAGAAGTAGTGGCACGCATGAAAAAGCCTCTCTACAGCTGATGTACAGTATCTTAAAAGTTTTAGCTATTTTTAAAGGACATAACTAACACAGGACCTGAGAGATACATCTTGCATCAGCTGACCATCTATTGTTTGCTGAAGCCTCATCTAAAACTGTCTCAGCTGAATAATGCCTGTCAAGAAGCCAATCTTAATTAAGGGAAACAGGAAGAAAAGGCTGTGGTATGCCAAGGTACACAAGACCTGGACTGAAAATTAGTGGGAACAGGTCTCGTGGAGTGAAAAATCCAAGTTTAAATGTTTTGGGTGTCAATACATACAGAGGTGGTCAGGAAAGAGGTACATCAGGGAGTGTCTACAACCATCAGTACAACAAACTGGAAGCTCTTTGAGGATGTTTTTCAGCCAGTGGTGTTGGGTCTTTTCGAAACTGATGGAAATATGCAGTAAATTGCCATCACATTTTGACCCACCATGCATTATAATCTGGAAAGCGTCTGATTGGCAATGCAGTACCAATTTAGTAAAGCATACCTGGTTAGAAAAACAAAGTGTAAAAAAATCAGTCATGGATTGACCTCCTCAGATCCCGGATGTCAAAATTATTGAAGCAGTGTGGGATCATCTTGAGAGAGAACAGAAGGAAAGGCCAACATCCAGAAAAGAGCTTTGAATGTCTTTCAAGAAGCCTGGACAAATATTCACAAAGACGACCCAAAGAAATTATAAGAAAACTTATCTAAGAGAGTTCAGGCTGTGTTCAAGAATAATGCAGGTGATACCAAATTATGTTTTTGCGTTGTATACTGCATTTCCATGTATGTTTGCACATGTTTCAATTCATTCATTTCTGCATTCATTTCTCATTCTTTTCATAAGAAAGTATGAAGAGATGAGGGTTGTTTGAGACTTCTACACAGGACTGAAGATGGTCGCGCCAACTATTAAATTAACGCAAACCCTTTTCAAGCTGATCTAAGAGAAAGTTGTGGCATAAATAATTAATTTACAAGCCTGACTAATAACAGGGAAATTCCTAAATTACACACTCTAGATGTCATAAACCCATTCTTAACTTGGAGAAAGAGCTTGAAAGCTGGAGTAATGACCTAGCTTACCATCACTACATCTGTAATGACACAGTCCGTCATCCCCACCAAACAAGTCCAGTGCTGCATTCAAGTACGTGTCAATCTTGTGGATCCCGTTGCGAATGGTTTTTAGAGTCATCCTCCAGTCTGGAGTCTCCGGCTCGTGATTGCTAGCAGACACTCGTGAAAAATATCCGCAACAGCAGAAACCCAACAGAAAGACACAGATGTAGCTGGGGTACTTCATGGTCTACTTATCGTCAGGGCCAAAAAGCAGCGTTTTCTTGCACATTGGTTTTGATTAATTCCTAAATACGTTGTCTTGATAGCATTTTAACTGTCACACTAGCTTGTTTTCATTCCGAAAACACATAGGTGGCATGAGCTATGATGTCGTTTCCGGGTTTGGTGGTGTCACGTGACCGCTGGTAAACAAATTATGGTGACGTTAAAAGAAAAAGTGCGCTGTCTATATTAGAAATGGGATTTACTCTTATTTGCCCTGTATGTCTACTGTACAAACTGAACTGGAATGACTGGCTGTTCGCTTTATAATTTCAAATAAAGTTTGAAAAAAAAATTAGTAATGGGATTTCCGGCTCTTTCGGCTGGACTCACTAAAAAGATCCGAATCTTCAGGTTGTTTTAATTAATTAACAATATAAAATTATGCAGAAAAGGAATTACTAATGTAAAAAAAAAAAAAGTGGTTTTATTTATATATGTTTATATATAAATATATACGGTGGCCGCTAGAGACAAAGCGCGTACAAACTCCAAAGCACATATGATATATTCAAATAATTTAAAAAAAAAAAAGTTCATTTACCTGTTACTACCACACACCAAATCCGGTCGTTGGTACTTCGTGGCTTGTGTAGCCACTAGGTAACAAAAGCTCAACACTGCCCCTAGCATCCTGGGGCACTTCTGTTGTGTTTTGTGCATGCTTCGGAGTTTTTATGTGCTGCCTCTCTAGGGGCCATCATAAATATACTTTTATTTATTTACTCCACATAAAATGTAGTAAATAAAGCATATAATACAAAAAAAAAAACCTATTTAAATTTCAAATTTTAACTATTAAAATTTTCAGCTTTTTCCTTTGAAACAAATTTAAAGTGGAACAACATAAAACACTGCAAACCACAACACAATTAAATATAAATATGAAAACAAAAGATGCAGCACATTCTCTGTCATATGGGCCTGCATGAATAAACTTTCTGAATCCTTTATCATCCGCAACCGAAAATAGTTGTGGATGATTACTATACCTTTCTAATGTGATGTTGTTGTCCCTGGCTCTCTTTCCCTCCTGCTCTGTTCCTACGATACTGCCCCTCCCCCCTCTTCCCAGTGCAAAGCACAAGGCTCGCTTGCGGAGTGAAGCGGAAAAAATTGGGAAAGAGAGGGTGAGAGAAAAAACAAAAAGAAAAAAAAAAAACCCCATGGCTCCCAATAAAAAGCCAGCTCGCGTCGTTCACTTCAAAGAGTCGGCTCTAAGATCCGTTTCGTTCGCGACCGACACATCACTAGTCTGTATCGCCGTCTCTACTTCGGTCCAGAATCAACGTTCGAATTTATGTAATTTAAATGTTATAGAAATGTTAAAAATAATATTTTTTTTTAAACTATGTTTCGTAACGTACCTTCGCCTTACATCATCCATGGGTCACAGCAGACTACTGGTAGAAACTCTGCTATTACACATACTTCTGAAATAAAGTAAAATAAAATGCACTCAAGGGCTTAATATAATTAACTTTAAAAAAATATTTTACATAATTATATGTGAAAAGTATACAAGAGCTCAGTGTGTTCTGCACAACACCTCAAACTTTTATGCAAGTAGCCTACACAGCAGAAGACCACGCCAGGTGCCATTCCTGTCACATAAACACAGGAAACTGTGCCAACAATTTTCACAGGGTCACCAAAATAGGAAAAACATTGCCCGGTCTGATCAATCCAAATTTCTGCAGCAGCAGCATTTGGATGGTAGGGTCAAGAATTTAGCGTAAACAAAAGCATATATTATTACTATATTTTCTTTGCACTCCCTTAGTGCCAACTAAACACCACAGTTCAACTACCACAGCCTACCTGATTACCTGTTACAGACTGTGAAAATATTGGGAGCAACCAGATTGTAGCTAGTCTACATCTTTCACAGAACTAGGCCCAGTGCAAATCTGAGGTACCGGTCAAACGCCTGACTGGTTAAGCTTACTCTCAGTTGTAAAATACATATGTACAAAATTAACATTAACCATTAAATTATGTTAGGAAAAAAGTAGATCCATTAAAAGCACACACACACCACTTGATATATGAGAGGAGGTTTTTGTGTAATTTAAACCAACTTAATGGATACTTTATTGATCCCCATGGGGAAATTACTTGTTTTTCTCTGCATTTGACCCATTCACTCAGTGAAGCAGTGGGCAGCCCACTAAGCAGGCGCCCGGGGAGCAGTGTGTAGGGACGGTACCTTGCTCAGGGGTACCTCAGGGTAGCCGTTAAGTGGATTCGAACCGCCGAACTCTTCATCATAATTCAAAGACAGTTTCCTTCAGGATATGTTAATAATTTGATTTTATTTAAATGATCAGGCGAGCATTGAAGAAAAATCCTTTTCCTTCTATAGTTACTTAAATAACTGCATAAACTTTAAACATTCAAAAATGAAAATGTACAACCAGTTATGAGTAACAGTTTCACTGTCCGTTCATCTTTAGTTCCAACCAAAGTCACATATTAGACTGGACGATATAAAATGTTCTCTAGTAGCAAAGTCAGTGATGACTCTTCATGATCCAGGGATCTTCATCCACAGGTGGAGGTGAGTAAGGAGCCAAGACAAGCATTCGCTCTCTCTCTCTCTCTCTTTTTTTTCTTAAATGTGATTCTTGAAGAAACTGATTTGTGTGTGGGGACAACACCTCCAGGTGAACTTATTGTTTCCCATTTGATGTTTATGACAAGCAGATGATGCCAGAAGCAGCTTGTTGGTCTAACATTAATTTGCTTGTGCAGAATGCCTCTCAGGTTGTCACTACTCAAAGCGCACATGCCTTTTACAATCAAGTGTCCTTTTCTTTCCCATTTTAAGGAAAACACACTTAAATAAGAGTTGTTTTTTTTCTTTGTTTGGTTTTTTTTTTTTTAAAGAAAAACATCTGAGACGTTCTATATTGTGTGTAGATTGGTCATTTACAACATAACAAGGCGATTCCAAGGGCCAAAGTGGAATGTGGAATGAGGAAGAAGAAAAGTTAGGAGGAGGATGAGAGTAGGAGGGGGGAAAAGCACAACAATAGAGCTAAATTATATCTTCAAGTGCCCTAAAGTTTGAAGACTCTTCATAAAAAAAAAAAAATAAAAAAAAAATAATGAACATACATATCTATTCATATAGATTTACAAGACCTAAAAGCATCCATTTCATCCACCTCTGAAGAGGTTATTTAGTCTGTCCAACTCCCTGCAGTTATCCATGGTCATGAGTTCTGCCTTCTTGCGCATTCGCTCATCCCGGTATACCTTAGCGGCGTAAAGCAGGTCTGTTTCTGGATGAGACGGGGGAAGAAACTGTGTCACATTTTTTCAAGAGCACAAACTATTCTGAGTGTGAATTTATAACTGTGGTTACTTACTCGTCTGTCTCTCCTTCCAACAATTATTTCTGACATTTGATACATAGTCCTCCTCTACATTTTTCTCAATTTGCTGCAGTGCTGAGCCCTTAAACTCTGACTTGAAATCTCTGGTGACGTAGTAGTCAACATGCAGATTTTCTGTTTGCCTCTTTATGGTCTGACCTGTTGACCTGGAGGAGATGGGAGGCACAAGCTTAGGTAAAAAATTCTTAACAGCAGCAATTTCCACATATGGTGACACATTTTGTTTCAAAACTCTAAGAAGACCACAATGCAATATGAAAAAAAATATGAAAACAAAAAGATGCACATTCTCTGTCATATGGGCCTGCATGAATAAACTTTCTGAATCCTTTATCATCCGCAACTGAAAATAGTTGTCCCTGGCTCTCTTTCCCTCCTGCTCTGTTCCTGTGCTACTGCGAGTGTCTCTACCGCCCCCCCCTTCCCAGTGCAAAGCACAAGGCTCGGAAAAGTGAAGCGGAAAAGTGCGAAAGAGAGGGTGAGAGAAAGAAAAAAACAAAAAAAAAAAAAAAAAAAAAACCAACAACCCGCGGCTCCCAATAAGGACCCAGCTGTGCAAATTGCACAGTTGAACTAAAGCCTTCAAAAAGCTCAGATGAGCACAGAACATGTCTTACAAGACTACTCTTTGTGCTAAATTTTCCAAGTAATGCATGAAATTACACCTTATCATGTATAAAGGTGTCAGTAATGACAGAGTGTGTACACGTACGGTCTAGAATAGAGACTGTAGGGTGGAGGAGACACCATCATCTGGCTCAGCAATGACACCAAAATCAGGACCACGATGGGCATCAGCTGAATAAACATTGAAAAACCACCCTAGAGGCAAACAGAGTATGTTAAAATTAGTACAGAGCTTATAGAGCAGGGCTGCCCAATCCCAGTCCTTGAGAGCTACTATCCTGCAGCTTTTAGATGCATCCCTACTCCAACACAGCTGAATCAAATGGTTTGATCTCTTCAGCATGCCATCATGTTTGGCAAAGGCCTGATAACAAGCCATTCATTTGATTCAGGTGTGTGGGAACAAGGATGCATCTAAAAGCTGCAGGACGGTAGCTCTCGAGGACCGGGATTGGGCACCCCTGTTATAGAGCCATCAAGTGTCAACAAAAATTGTGATAACAGAAAAGTGTTAAAAAAGAATTCTAGAAATTTAAGACAGAAATTGTGAGCAGTCTACGTACATCTCCTCGTTCTTCTGTCCTCTCTTGCCTGTAATCCGTTTGATGGCTGTAACTTGTCCTGCCGTTGGTGAAAGTGTGTGCATTGGCTGCAGAATATTAAAATATCACAGCTGAGGTCAGACACAAGGGTATGACCTTTGTCACCAGGTACCCAAACAACCAGTCGGATTTTTAATATTTTGAACATTTTATGCAATTTTTTTACAAAATGACATTTCTCATGTCTCCCTTAACAGAAATCCATACCAATTAAAAAATATATTTTAAAAAAACAAAAATTTTTTTAGAACAAGTAATTCTTTCTGCATTTGTGTCCTTATGTGCTGATGCGCACACTTACAGGATGGGAAGCCGCCTCCAAAGAACATGTTAAAGAGGTCCTCAGGAGTGATGTCAGCCTCGAAGCCCCTGTGGAAGTCAAAGCCTGCGCCATGTGAGTGACTTGGGCTGCTCGGCTCCTCTCCTCCTGTCAGGTCATACTGCCGTCGTTTGTCTGCGTTGCTGAGTACTGCATATGCATTGCCAATCTCTAGAAAAGAGAGCAGAGTTAGTAGAATGGAGTTAGAAAATCTCTTCTTTTCCTTTTCTTCCTCAAAAATTTTTATATTTATTTAATTTATTTATTTTTTTTAAATATAGCACCAAATCACAGAAGCAGTTGCCTCAAGGCGCTTTATATTTTTGGTAAAGGAAAAAAAAATTAATGCAGAATATATTAGAGCAGCAGTCCCCAACCTTTTTTGCGCCACGGACCGGTTTATGCCCGACAATATTTTCACGGACCGGCCTTTAAGGTGTCGGGGATAAATACAACAAAATAAAACTAGTACCGGTACCGAAAAAAAGAAAATTTATTCATAACACACGTGAAAAGACCAAGGAAAACAGAGTAAACGATAAAAACGATAACAAAATAACGCTGACAACTGATAAAAACCCTGAAAACTATACATTTCACACCTGAGCCTCAACTCTCGCGGCCCGGTACCAAACAACTCACGACCGGTACCGGTCCGAGGCCCGGGGACCGCTGTATTAGAGTGCTTCATCATTTTTAAATATCACCTCAACATTTTAATCTCCCTGCTTATGCCCACTAGTTGAACTATGGTTTTGCAATCTTTTTAGGAAATCTGCAGGAAATTCAGCTATCCTCTGCCACTTGTGTCCAGTGGGCAAAAGCAGGGAGGCTACAAAACTCATAGCAAGCAAGTCATTCCTGTGAACCAGAGGTCAGCTCTACACAACAAACAGTCCCCATCACACAATCAAAGTCACAATTCAAAGCAAAATATAACAAAGTTACTTTTAAAGGCCTCTGTTGCACCAGGTGCATGGTTTTTGTCTGGATGAAATTTGAGCGCTAGTTTCCTGTAGGCTTTTTTAAGCTCATCATCACCGGCTTCTTTGTTGACACCAAGCACTTCGTAGTAGTCTTTACACCGCTTTATTCTGAAAGACAGAAACAGAATGTGTGAATGGAATAAAAAGCTTTCAGATTCACATTCTTTTCCTGTCACCTTCTGGCTGAAGCAAGAACATTTTGTCACTAAAATATTAATGGTCCTGGCCCCAATCGATCAGATGTGTGATATTTAACCACAACTGAACACCTGAGAGCACGAATAACCTTTTGATGCCACAGCAGTTAAGTTTCCATCCTTTGTAGATTCTACACACATCACTGATAAGGGCCTGGTGAGAATTCATCATTTACACTGTAAATATCTCAGCACTCAAAGCTTTTCATAAGCAGTCAGTGCAAGATGAGGAATCCATCTTTTATACTTTGCATGTGTAATTGTGGGTACCATAATCAAAGACGACAAGCTAAACTGTTCTCAGTTTTGAAAAGATGCATTTTTGTGTTTCATATTCAGAAAACACATTTCTCTCCATCTGTGGCAGGAGCAGAGGTGGTGCTCTTTAACATGTTGCAGCACTGTGCTTCACACACAGGCAGAGAAATGCACAACTTTGAGTTCATCTCTTATTTTCTGAGTCTGTTATGCATGTCAGCAGCCTAGCTGCCACACATCAGGTAAACCAAGTCATTCAAATGTAGGTTTGTGGCTAAATGTTTTGTGTGACTTTTTAACTGCAGGTGTGATGATAAAATTCATCTAAAATTGTGAGCAACTGAATTATTGTTACGCAGAAATTAAAATTTCCAGAATGCCTAAACTGGAAGGAGTGGGGCGGTAGTACCAGGACTGTTCAATTGTGGCAAAACACAATTTTGTGAAGTGGAAGAAAAACATTTTCTTTCTAATTATTTGGATCAGGACTTCATTCAATTAACTTTTCAAATTCAGGTGAATAAACTACACAAACAAACGTTAAGTGAACTAAAACTTATAAAGACAGTCAAGGAGAAAATTGGGCCCAACTGATGTAGAATGTTTGACCAATACCAGCGCTGATATTTAGCCATTTAAAAAGTGAAAATTGTGATATATCAGACAACAGTTTTTTTCTTTCAAACGCAAGAAACATGAACTGATTTCCCTAACATTTGTTATGTGTTCCTTATTCATTTACAGTCTGCCTGACACCTCAGACTAAAACATTAGCTGGCTGTTCGGTTTGTGAAAACAAACATGTGTTGCCGGCAGGGAAGTTGCAGAGTGTCCTCTGGGTGACAAACTATGCAATGTGATCAGTCAGAATATGACCAAGAGGCCTGCTCATTTTTATTTTTATGTATTTGCTGTTTTTAAATGCCAATACAATAGCAAATATCTACTATAAGCTGATAATATCAGGCAAATATTATATCGGTCTTGCTCTTGTTTTAGCAGATGTGCTAACAGGCAAAATGAGAACATATAAATGATTTTATTCACATTTTTTTTGTTTTAATTTACATAATAACACAAAAATAGTGCCCGACACCTAAATTCAATTTTATGCACAATTATTTGGAAAGTTACTTTATTTAAAATGTAGAAATATACGGTTGCATTTTGCTACTTTAGAATATTGATGGTGGCTGTGGCTAAATGGTAGAGCAGGTCACCTATGAGAAGGTTGGTGGTTCGATCCTGGTCTGCTCCAGTCTGCTTGCCAAATACTGGGCAAGCCTCCAATGCATTTATTAGAATATGAATGAGTGAGAATTTCATCCAGTCATCCAAGCAATTCATACTTGGATGACTGCTTAGAGTAGAAAAGCACTACGTAAGAACCAGAACAAAAAGAAAAGAGTAAAAGTAAATAAATTAACTGGATTTTAATAAAGTATATGATGAAATTCTCAAACCATGTTATAATTCAGGGGTCAACCTTCAGGATCAATAAAGTTTTATTGAATTGAATTACCAAGCTTACAAAACAGTGGAGTGGAACTACGGATGAACTACACAAATAAGACACCTTTAATATACACTAAGTGTACAACCCTTGTTTCTTTTTCCTAGAAACTATGATGCAATATTTAACTCACAGAAGTCTCCCAATGGATTTAACAGAAAAACACAAGGGAAAGAGTGGCTAAGTTTAACTGTAATACAAGCAGCATGTTTATCCTGGAAATAAACTCAACTTGCCATAAACATCTTTTGAGGATATGGGTAAATGTGCTATGCTTGCCTTTCTCTTTGTTTAGTTCTAATGTTCTAAAATTACCACATGTAAAGTTACCCAGTATCTAGTCCACACTGCTAAATACCAGCCTATTCCAATGGGAAACCTATCAAGATGTAGAAGTTCCCATAGCAATAGCCATGTGTGCACAACACTGCTGAGACTAGAGTGTCCTATCTGTTCTCCTCCATTTAACCAAGAAACACTGGTGCTGTCACAAAGCCAACTGCAGCAAAGCTGAAGAGCACAAAAATAGCCGACTGAAGTGGGACAGATTTTAGTGGAAAACGAACCACAGCGAGTCTCACCTTTGCACGCCTTCAACCTGCTCTTTCGTGAAGCTTTTAGGCGGGTCACCTACTCCAGATCCTGGGTTCTCTTGTTCTGACTGAGTACCATTGGTTTCTGAGTTTTCCGCTGCTCTCCTGCGATATGTGCCATTACCTGCTGAGCTCCCATTCTTCATTAAAGCATCCAACAAAGCTGAAAGAAGAGGGAACAAAGACACGTTAAAAGACAGTAATGCTGTCTGGTGTATTACATTTCCACACTTTTAACAGACTTCCTATAGCTGAAATAATGCAAAGATAAAATATGAATGAAAGCCTTAATGCTGATTCTCAGCGCTATTAAATGGCAAATGGCCTGTATTTGTATAGCACTTTACTAGTCCCTAAGGACCCCAAAGCGCTTTACACAACCAGTCATCCACCCATTCACACACTGGTGATGGCAAGCTACATTGTAGCCACAGCCGCCCTGGGGCGCACCGACAGAGGCGAGGCGCCACCGGGCCCTCTGACCACCACCAGTAGGCAACGGGTGAAGTGTCTTGCCCAAGGACACAACGACCGAGACTGTCCAAGCCGGGGCTCGAACCGGCAACCTTCCAATTACAAGGCGAACTCCCAACTCTTGAGCCACTATTAATTCATGTAAATCAAATTTTATTTAAATGCATGTTATGTTTTTGCAAATCATGCATAATCCTCAACAGGACATGAACGCCAGACCTGGTGAGTGAAGTGCAAAGACGTGCAAACAAAGTAACACAGCAATATAGCACATCAATTATCTCCGACTCGGCAGCAGCATAAAAGTTTTCAATTGTTTATTAATGCATTATTCATTAACATTACTCAGGAAATGTAAGTGCAACTGTCCTCTAAATGGTGCAACATTCCCCATATTCGCCAAATTCCCACAGCCCTCTCGGCTACCAAATATGATGAAAACAGTGGATTCTTTAGTGTAATCTTTTGTTGAGCCAATACTTTAGTAATGTGCTTATATTTTGCAGCTCTGGAAATTCACAAATCTAATTTTACAGCTGCCAAAATTTAATCTGCCTACAGTGGTCATGGCTGAATATTAATAATACTGCATTTATATGCATTTTTAAAAGCAATATCCTCTCTAATGTGAATAGATGCACTACAGACAGGGTTGTAGCCATAACCCACACGAGATTAGTTCATGCTAAACAGCCACAAGCAAAGCTGCAGTAGCAATATCAGGGGACCTGACACATTGCTTTACCACATTAAGGTTAAACCTATCTACAAACTACATTTGCAGTGCTCATGAGACTGTAAACCCTCTACATGCAGCTCCGTCAGGCCTTCATTGTGAATGCAAAAACATTTCACCAGCACAAGTAATCCACGAATAATAATAATAATAATAATAATAATAATAATAATAATAATAATAATAATAATAATAATAATAAGTCCACCTTTTTAATAGAAATTCCTTGCATACTCAGGATTACTTCAGCCAGCAATTTTTAATCTTTATCAGTAATAACATCAGTGCGTGAGCAAGATAACAGCCAGGGACTTGAGTTCTAGACTCTGTCGACTCACCCTCAAACACAAAATCCACATTTTCCTAAACAGTATGGCTTTTATTCTTTAGCTGCACAGTTTAGAACTTCTAATTCATATTTTTCTTCATTATGCAATTTTATAATGTGTATTAAGTGTTAGCTACACATCTTTGTGATGATCTTCGCATTTTAGTGCACATCTTGTGCACCAACCAATTACTTTCATTACTGTTTTAAAGTTGTAATTTATTGTAACTTATATTTATTTCTCTAATGTGTTGCTTTGTCAATAAAGTCACAAAGTTAGATTTTTTTTTATTCCCAAAAGCTGATGTCATCTGTTTTCAGAGGTTGTTTTAAACATCCAAAGATAAAGAAACTTTCAGCTGCTCCCTTATATTTTTAGCCTTTTTTTTTATGCTGGATGTCTCCTTGTGGAATTGTGCCATGAGTGGGGGCTTTTTAATGTTAGACTACATGGCTAACAAGTAAAAGGCAGCAAGTTATCCAAGCTTCTTGTGGGCATCTTGAAAACTGCAGTGGTTAACACACACACACACACACACACACACACACACTGCTAATGCTGACAGTGTAGGAACACAGCTAGACACATTTCAACCAACGAGTTACAGTTTAAAAGCGGAGGAGTTACTAATTATCAGTGAGCAAGTTCCTCTATGTTGTTATGTAAGCACTCACAATGCTATATAATTAAGACTTTTTCTAAACTATAATCCAAAGCGGTCTCAATCTCATCCTTATTACTGGTTTACTGTCATCCCACAGACGGTCGTGTGTCCTAGATTAGCCTTCACTTCAAGCCTTTCCCTGGTCAATCACTCAATTAAAGGATTGACCGGGTGGCTGTGTGGCCTGGACAGCATATACACATCGTCCTACATTTCCAGCTTCGCTCTTGCCCCTAAATCCCCAGATACTTTAAAAATGTGTGCCGAAATGAAGTGAAAGTGAAATAACAGCTTAACAAATAAACGAAAACCAGCTTACTACTGAGATAAAACGTCACTAGTAGCGATAACTAGCCTGGGTCAAATTGAATGAATGGCTTGTTGGTGAATTGACGTTTCGTCATTTAGCTAAGACCTTTCATCAGTTAGAAGGCGTTATTTAAAAAACACGACGGGATAATAGTTAGTTATTAACTTAATGTGAACTATAAATTCCATTTTTTAACTGATAAGCCCAAAGGAAAGCGCAAGCTAGGTTAGCTGTCAGGCCACATCTTGGCTAATTTAAACGTGTGTTTCTAATGTTGCTGTGTATAAAACATAGCGCAGTTTTGAAAAACGTTAAGTAATCTGACAAACGTTTGACACTGTTACATACTATTCAACAGATGGCCTGTGACGAACCGATGTAACCAGATGTTAGCTACATGCTAACACTTACACAATATCAGCGGATGAGGAGCAGGTTGTTCCTTCGCTTGGTTAGCTAAACGTACAAGTCAGCCACAAACAGCCTTACCTTTGGCTTTGATAGTCGGATACAGCTTCTCTGCTTTGTTGAGAAACTTTAACGCTTTCTCCTTATCACCGGCTTCGAGAGCTTTTGTTGCTATATTTATACATTTTTCTGCTTCGTCTCTGTTCCCTTCCATCTTCTTTCCTCTTCCTCCCCCGGCAGTCAGCTGAGCACCTCATACCACGTGGTCAACGGCACTGACAGCAGCGCCAGTCAGAGGGTTACTGAGGCGTAAACCTCACAGAATATCACAGAGTATTTTTTTATTAGCATAACATGAATATTTTTGGATATCAATATTATATATACACAATTAACCACATTAAGGTTAATTAAAACAACATTAAAACTTTGTTGTTATACACAGTTGGTAGGGTCAGAATTTGACAACATGAAAACAAGTATCCATGCTGCCCTGTATCAAGTTTTCAGGCTGCGGCTGGTGGTGTGAAGGTATTAGCTATATTTTTTTGTTATGCTTTAGGCAGCTTAGTACCACCTGAGTATAATGTAAAAGCCACAGCCTGCCAGCAAACAGATGATCATGTTCATCCTTTTATGACCACAGTGTACACGTCTTCTGATGGCTGCTTCCAGCAGGATAACAAACCATGTGAGTTCAAATAGTCTCAAACTGCATTTTTGAATATGACATTGAATACACCTTAGTCAAACGGCTCCCACAGTCACCATCTAAATTTAAAGGGATTTAAATCTGGTGAATGTGAAAGCTGTAACCAGCTGTGTTAATGAGATTTAAATTAGTGCCGAAAAATGTGAGAAGACTTTAAACTTTCAGTCCTCATTTTTTATTATTTTTATTTTTACACATGTAAACATACATTTTAAAAGAAGCATGCTCGGGTCACGTTAATATATATGGATCTATATGTATCTCTTTCCCCTCTTTCCTTCTTGTCCCTTTAGGGGTCGCCACAGCAAATCATTTTCCCCAACATCCTCTTCTGTCACGCCCACCCCCTGGCTGTCCTTCACTAGATCTAAGAATATTCTCTGTGGTCTTACCCTTTCTCTCCTGCCTGGCACCTCTATCATCAACACCCTTTGGCCAGCATATTTGTCCAAACAATCTCAGCCTTGCCTTACTTCATCAACCTCACCTGTACTTTTGTATAGATTATGCATGTGGGAATCATGTATTTGATCAAAGGCCATTTCACCTTCAGTAATCAAATGCACAAACACAATGCTATTTTTCCACAGAAATCTTCACTTAACTCAATCTTACTGAGATTAAATTCTCTTTTTAAGAGGCCCGAGAAGAAACATTCACACAAGCAGCAGACAGGATTGTGAACATTATATTTATTCTGAAAATGCCAATCCCAGTACTTTGTTTCATCTGGCACTCAGCTGTACAGAAGGACCTTAGAGCATGGCTAAGCTGCAATCTGTGATACAGGCATGCTGTCTAAAAGCTGCAATCATAAAGGCAGGCTGGAGCCTTTGCTTGCTTGTTTCTCATTTAATTATAGACTAAATAGGTTATATTTTCATAAATATGACAACAAAAAATAAATAATTTGCAGATTTAGCATTACGACCAGGTGAAGTGAAGCACAGGCAGGGAGTGAACCCTTAATTTATTTGCAAAGTAAACCACAGCATGCTTTGGAAAAAACCACCAAGAGCAGAAGACCAAGGACCTTCAGAGTTGAAGGCAACAGACAATGAAACAGTAAACAATGTCAGGTTTAAAGCCCTTTTTCTGTCAAGTTTCATGGAATAGGATCTCTTAAGCTGCCGTGCGTGATGGTGGAAGTTTGGCTGCAAAGGAGCCCATGGTGTTGAGTGCTGCATGGATGCGGAAATGCAGCCTTGACTCCATGTTGTAGTCCTTGTAGTTCGTCCTGCAAAAAAATAAAAAGAGTCAGTAATATGTAACATGGCAGCAGGTTCTAGATGTTGCTAGAACAAACAGGTAGCCGTTGTGTTGCGTGTGTGGGTTTGTTTGGTTGACCGAAATTCAAAGTGTAATTACTTAAGCGACTGGTGAGTTAATATAGCAGACTTCCAGTCTAACTGGGCACTCAAAGTGCTTTAGATAACACGTCAAACTTAAAAGATCTTTTTGAAATTTTGTCCATTGTTTTTAAGGTAACTTCAAAGTTTATTTGTATTCAAATTAAAAGACTGTTTGAAAAGACTTACATGACATTTTCCATTACAGCAATGGCCTTGTTGATTTCACCTTTCTGCTTGTGCAATAGGCCAAGCTCATACATGGTAAAGGGCACCAGATAGCTATCATGCTTGATGCCACCATCACTGAAAGAAAAAACAAAACGAAACAAAAAAAACAAAAGTCATTTCAGTCTGTCTGTTAAGAAGCATTATAAAAAGCAACAGCAGCAGCAAGATTTATTTTTAACACCACAGGGAGGTAAAATTGTCCAGATAAGATATTTATGCATCAATAATCAGTAATCAAGCAGAGAAATCTGCTTTATCATCAATTATTAAAACATTTGATTAAAATGTATTGCGCAATACATGTTATGCCAGTTGTGTTCGTCCTTTTTAAGAGTCAGGGAAGACCGGAAACATTTAAATGTTGTTAAAAGGTCAATGAGGAGTTAAAAAATGTAAATAATATGCCTGTTATTTATGCATTAACGCGTCAGCACATCTACCATTCTGCCATTGATTTACTGTCATCCTTATTAACCTGCTCTCCCCTCCGATTCATCCCCAGTGCTGATTGGTTGCAGAAGACCCTAAGTGGGACATTAAACAGATCAGCTCTTGGAAAAGTAGTCTATTGAAGGGATTGTTGAAGTAAAAGTTTCTGCTGAGGACTTTCAGTAGACTCCCACTCGAATGCTTCTGGTGTATTGCAGTGACATCAAGACAAGCTCACCTGGAGATGACATGATTGAAGCAGATCTCAGCCTGGACCAGCCGTCCCAGACTTCTTAAGCACAGACCCTTCAGCAGCTGGACAACGCACTCATCGCCTGTGTGGTACTCTGATGGGTCTGTACATCACACAGTAAACTGTAAGCCTTGTGTCAGTATTAAAAAAACACCCACTGATTAGAAAATTTTCCTCACTTGGATCATTTCTGAGCTGCTCTTCTGCTTTCTCTAAAGTTGACAGGATTCCTTCAGTCAGCTCGGGTTTTTTGCCTACTATTGTGAAGCCATTCCACACATACATCATTTCCTGCGGTAACAGATGATTGTTGCTTACAAATGCAAAAATAAAAAAAAAACACATCAGTTCACTGAGAGAACGTGTCCTCACCAAAGCAGGAACGACAAGTTTCACGGGGGTGGAAGAGGAGTATCTCTGGGCCTTCTTCGCTGCAAACTTCTCCGTTGGAATCGACTTCCCAGCAAATCTCAGCCTGAGGCCCTCCACCTGCCTTCAAACCACATTTCAGTGACTTTATTTATTGATACAAACTAAATAGTACTGTTAGTATACATCAGAAAGGCCAGCTCTGTTCTGGGATGCACCCTGGACCTAGTGCAGGTGGTGGGAGACAGAAGGACTCTGGCCAAAATAACTTCTGATGGACAGAGTCTCCCACCCCATGCATGTAAATGTTGCTGAGCTGCAGAGCTCCTTCAGTGACAGACTGCTGCATCCTAGATGCATGAAGGAGCGTTAGTGTATATGTAGTGTATATTGCACACCTGAATAATTCCACCACATTTTCATTGAACTTGTTCACTTCTTCCTCTGGCATCATGCTCAAGATGGCAGCTTTCTGAAATACATAGACTGCCTAGAAATGGGGAAAAGAAAGCAACAGAAAGGTTTCAATAGAGAAAAGAATCAGTAATGTGATTACAGGGTTAAAGAGATTTTGTCACATTAGATACCTGGGACCACTTGTTCTCCTTGCTGAGCAAGTTGGCGTATCGATAGGCCTCAAACCAGTTTTGTTCAAAGGAGTAGACCCACATCAGCTCCCAGTAGCACAGGTGGTGAATCTGACGCCACTCTTCCTGCGATGCAATACATGCCAAGAACTTCTCTTGGGCCTACACAGAGCAATAACTACATGAGAGAAAGTTCTATAAATACATACATTAGACATCATGAGTACTTACAAATGTGAAGTTTCCTTTGAGCACAGCAATCCTTGCACTGAAGAAATGCATTAAAGCCCCCTATAAAGGAAAAATGTCAGAGTTCTTACACTAAAAGGCATTAAAAGATTAATATTTGCACAAGTAGTAAGGTACACCCACAACTTACATTAGGAAACTTTTCACAGTAGGGTTTCAGCAGAGCCTCACATTCACTTAGGTTTACATCAGCAGTCCCTTAAAGAATCATTTTCACATTAATTAAAGTCAAATGAATGATAACTTTGGTATTATTTAAGATTAGACACGATTTTTGAATTTAGGAGAAGCAACAGCCCCAGCCTACAGTGTGCTCACCAAGTATCACTGTGATGTAGAGCTGAAACATCAGCAGAGTGAGGGTGCTGAGGATGGAGCGCAGGTTGTTGGTAGTTGCTCCCTCTCTCAACTCTGACAAACCCACTTCCTGTGAGACAGTTCAGTTCTTTTAACTGACAAAATATTAAGGACAGGACAACTTCTTTGGGGCGCTCCCATTTGGACTTGTCAACACAGATCACTGGCCTCCGTCTCACCCCATCCCCAGCTTCCACACTTATTGAGTTCTGTTGGTATGTATGTGGTCTCACCTACCCTGTCTCCAGAGAAGCCCAAAAACTCCATCAGTCTAAGGACTCTGGATGGAAGCAGAGACAGCATCTGGTAACAAAATATAAACCAAAAATAATATAACATTGTTACTAAATATATTAAATAAAACTTTTTGTAATATTTTGGAACAAATCTTATTTTTTCACCAGATTGAATGATCCAATTCCCATGCTGACCCCACCCCTAAAATGAATGTGTGTGCTTCTCTGTTTTTCCTCATCCTTTGTGACTTTTTCCATGGCCTGGCAATTCCTGGTTTGGAAAAACATTTACATTAATTCAAATAATAAAATATCTCTTTTTTAAAAAAAATTATAAAAATGTTTTTGGTGGCCATTTCTATTATAAACACCGCCTCCAAACCTCTTACTTGTAAAGCTGATAACTGTGTCGAATTTTCATCCCTCCTTTGATGAAGCCTATTATGCTTTCATCCAAGAACGTGAGGGCAGCTTTCTGCAGCAGGACTTCAGCATAGCACAGCTCTGCATGCATCTCTTCTGATAATGAGAAATGCAACATCATGTTATGTGTGGAAAAAAAATTACAAATGTCTTGTTTTGTTTGTGTGTTTAATAAATGGCAGATAAGGTGACAGCCATTAAAATGTCATGTTTCACCATGTTGATCAAATTCATTAATTCCCCAAGCTGTAAAGTCAGCAGATACAGTAATTCACTCGCCTTCTGTCAGATTGTCAGCTGGTTGTCTGTACCAAAGGTTAGCCAAGCTTTCCATTAGTCCCGTTTTCTTCCGAAATCTAAAGTTGTTAAGAAACTGATTTTTAACAACCCAAAGAGATCCTAAAACTTTACACCTTATCAAATGGTCATTCTAATTATTGGGATACCTCTGGCAGACCTGCAAGGCTTCTCTCAGTGATGTCATGGCAGCATCCATGTCCTTTGCATCAAAAGTCACAGCGGCCTGCATCACCAGAATGCTACTGTAGCCCATCGCATGGTACATGCTTTCACTCTTCCTAGAGGATAGGAAGGCAGCAAAATGTGGGGATTTTTTTGCAAATCCACAGTAAAAATACAACCTGTATCCAAATACCGTCATAAAGTTCCAATACATGAACAAATTAAAGGGGACATAGTCAGGTTGTTAGAGCAACAGTGACTTACCAGGGTTTTAAAAGAGCCAGTGCATCGGCAAACCTGTTGTTCAGGAAGAAATTGAGGGCAGTGAAGCATTCTTTCAATGCTGTCTCCAAAGCCATTTTAGGCAATTCTTCAGGCAATCTGAATAATAATAATAAATATATTTTTTTTTTCAAAGAGTCAAAAATGAATATTCAAAATCAAAATAACAAAAACCAAATGATGGAGCCAGTCTAAAGAATTTTGTTCCATAACTCTGAAATATGAAGGATAAATGCATTAGAACTCTTACAATAAGCATATTCATCGCATGATGTCACTTACATTGCATCCTCATTGGGCTGCTTCAAACCCACCTGAAAACAAGCAGAGACACTTGAAATCAAAGCTGCCAAAATGTGTAAGTTAGCTTTTTTTTTTTTAATTCATTTCAGTTCAGTTCTCACTGAGCTGATATTCAGTGTGTTGATTAACCTGCACAGTAAAGCCCTTTGCCACAGCATCTTAAACAAATGAAACTATCCAGAGTTTTCTTCAAGGCTTTTTGGTACTGGGTTTACTGGGTGTTATTATTTTGAAATCATGTAACTTTAATATTTCAAAGTAACATGCAAAATAAAACTTATAATAAAAGCACTTAAGCCAGAAACAACCATTGAAATTCACTCACCTTTAAAAGCTCGCCTCTTTCATTACATTACTTTAGAGAAACTGAGGGAACCTACCTGTTGTAGTGAATTGTCTTCACCCTCCATTTGATGCTTGAGTTAAATAAAAAAGCAGTTAAACCAAGTCACTGAAAAATAAAAGGTCTGATATTTTTCCCTGTAGCAACAAGTCAACAAGTCTTGACACTGACTCCAAGCGCAGACTAACGGTAGTTTGCCATTTATAAGGTAAGACGTTGGGTGTGGCCTGGATTTTTAGGACCAGCCCACAAATTTGCCTCAAAGCATTGCAATGCCGAGATCTTTAATTTTTCTCCTTAAAAGCACTTCTCTTCCTACACTGAAAGGCGTGACATTAGACATTTTACATTAAATGTACTGCTATATTTTCCTGGACATCCAGCGAATGAATGTCTCAACTTTTGCCCTGACAATCAGCCCCAGTTTGACTTTGTTATATAACAATAGATGAGCGATAATAGATAAATGAATCTGAGCGAAAATGGTAACCCAAAGAAAAGATGAAAAGGAGATAGTCAAGTACAACTTATCTCAAAACTGTACCAAGTGCATGGGAATGGGAGGCGGAGAACCCGAGGAAAACATTTTCCCATACAAAAGACTATGTCATCGAGGGGTACATCCCTCCAGCTGTTCCCCATGCAGCTGATGTGGCGTAAATGCGCTGTGGCGGTACGCAGGGTGTTTTACTTGGAACGGGTTACAATTTCTGATTATCTGCATACATGTGACGTCCCTGCATAACTAAATCACTTCCTTTTTTCCTCCTAATTTCTCATGCTGCGCTACACTGTGACAAAGTGAGTGAGCTGTCAGGAGACTTTTCTACTCACCACTTGTCTAATAAGTGTCAACATTTTATACCAAAGCACATTCTCTACATGTACATTTGCTATGCTTAGCTATGGCCAAAGTAACATTGCTTTACTTACTATACCGTTTTTGTTCCCCCCCCCAAGCATTACGTTGCAGTCAGAATCAAACATTCAGCAGATTAAAACAAATATTCAATAATATATTGCTTTATATTTTATTATGTAGCAGATTTAACCCATTTGTTCATACTTACCATTCTTTCTTTGTTTTGCGTTACCAGAAGGTCTTACAGGTGTGGGGAAAGGGGTCAGCCTAGCAGTCCCTGACTTTTAAAGTGCTGATGATGTCACGTGTCACACCCCCAGGCTAAACCAAGAGGAGGGTTTTTTTTTCCATAGCAATGTTTTCTTTTGCTTGTCTCTTGGATTATGGAGTGATTTGTCGAGAATATTTTCTTATATAGAGCCATTTAACTGTTTAAATGGGTTAATCAGGAGAGCAGTGAGCCTTTTGTGATTCTCTGCTATTTGTGTTGTGTTTTAGATTCAGCAGCTTAAGCTAGTGGTACAGGCTAGACAAATTGAAGGTGAATTGACAGTCCTATATATAGTCAGTCTCATGTTGGTTCAGATAAGGGAGGAAAGGTGAGTGCTGTTGCGCAGTTTGTGTCATTTTTGGTTTTTAGTTATCGTGAGTTAGTTTGGGATGGTTTGGTTTAAGTTCCACGTTATGGAGGTAACTGTAAATAAACTGCTTATCTTTGGGAACTTAAAATGTTTGCTGAGTCTGCTTACCAACCAGCTTCCTTGACTCTTAAGCCAGACTACTTCACACACATTCATTCAAGCTTCAGCGAATCAATCTGATGAGGTATTACAGCATACTAGAAGAGCAGTTCATGGATGATTTAGTAAGAAAGAAAGAAAGGAGGCCTAAATAGCCTCATTCACTATTGTCATTTAACATAAATAGTCTGTTTTAATACAAATTTAGCTTTAGCCTTTCCTCAATTTTTTTGTTGTACTGACATTCTTGTCCACAACAGGACTGTAATACCATGTAAAAAAAAAAAAATTAAAAAAAATACATTAGAGGGGGGAAAAGCAAGTACAATAGATGTAGATACAGAAGGGTGCAGAAGTCTTGAGCTACCCCTTGAGGCTTTATATTGTGATGTAGGACAGAGGTGCAGCAATTTGCTGAAACATGCACAAACACATGGAAATACAGTATATGAGACAAAAATTGAACCAAAAATGTAGTATTTAGAGCCTTTACCACCAGTGTCCAAACCCTGGAGGACTAATGCTGAAGATCACTTTTAATAATTACAACAAAGTCCGGCTCCTCGGACGCAACACACAAATTAATGAGGGGTGGCTCAAGGATTTTGCACAGTACTATATAATATATGAAACAGATGTTTGGAAAGCTGTTTGTTGGTTTTCTTTTGTCCAATATTTTTCCCGTTTGCCTAATCATACAAGGTCTAAACGGCACTGTAGCGCTGAAACTACATATCCCAAGATTCTCGGCGCACTTTTGGGTTCTGGGAAACATGGCGGCGTCCGAGCAGACGACAGATGCAAACGTGAACATCCCGGAGTACGAATATCCCGATGTTAATACAAAACCATTTCATATAGGCTCTTTTAAAAAGGAGTGGCTGAGCAGACTGAAGCCAAGCGACTACTCGTATGAGGAGGCGGATGAGGACGCATTTCTTGCTAACTTTGCCGAAGAGATGGGGGTCGGTGCGGAAACCATGGCTGAACTTAAGACTGTGTGCAGGTAGTCGAGATCAACATTTGATAAACATTTAGACCAGGCATGTGCACCATAATAATATGTTAATGGTAATTAAGTTCAGTTGCAGTAATTGTAATGGTAAACTGATATTAAGAATACTAGTTAAATTACATAATGAGGTGTAATAGCTGATAGCTGAATCTAGTTTGTCCCAAAACTGGTAGTAAACACACCAAACGTGGAAGAGGTCTGTAACACTTACTTATATAACTATGAATTAAGAGTTACAGAGTGTCCCAATGTGCGGCAGAAACATAAACTACCGTAAAATACAACCAAAAACCACCATGTGGTCAAACATAGAGGGAAAACAACTGCAAAGGTTGGCGTAAAGACACTGAAATATAGAACAACGTACATGTTACGTTCAAGTAAGTCGTGTAAAAATGTCAATTAAAACTGAAGCTTTTTAGGTTATGGGGTTAAGTCAGTTGTAATTATAAATAGATCCATGTTTCCCTGATTAGTTGTATAGTTTGTAAAATCTTTATTATAATTTCCATAAAAACTAAATGATGTTTTATTTTTTGTTTTTTATCCAGTTAACAAAACGTTATTAGTTCTTCTTTAAAGAAATGAATGCCAGCTTTAACAGTGTGAAAATATAAACTCCTTCCACAGTCTGTAAACTAAACAGAGATGGGCCGATTTATCGGCTGTTATCCTTTTTTTGGTGACTAAAATGACATTTATTAATGACAGTGGGTGATGTTTATTTTTTGTCTCATGACGTTTGTGGTCACTGGAAGGTTGCTTTTAAAATAAATGATTATTTCAAACGTTGATTTCAGTCCAGGAGTTTCACAGTAGGCTCGTTAATTAGTGCAAACTCCGGAACAAGAATTGAGCTGCAAGTAAAACGATGGCCGTTATGAAACAAAACGTCAAAGAAAAAAAGTCCTGTCGATTCTGATACTCGCATGACTCTCACCTGATAACTCTGTGAAGATGATCTGTTCTTTTTACCAAAGACAGTCAAATGACTTTGTTTTTTTTCTTTCTTTTGAAGTGTTGATTCGCTTCGATGTCATCCTGAAGATCAGCAGCCTGACACAGAAGTTGTACCTCCAGATCCCACATTAAGAACACTAGTGTATGACCTTATTTCAGCTCATACAAATGAAAAATGCGATTGATCAGTATCGTAATGCAATTTTAAATGTGACTTGCTTCTTCTTTTCTTTTTAATACAGGCAAAGAAAGAAGAGGCAAGACCACAGAGCTTCTCTTAAAAAGATTAAAAAGAACAGACATGACCTCTATGCAGATGAACTGGTGGGTGAATTTAGTTAGGGACTGAGATTACATAATTAACCTTTGCATTTACTGTTCGCTCTAAAGTAGGTGTTTATTATTATCCCCTGGGGCTTCTTGACAGGTTCCCAGACATTTTTAGTTTTCTCTTTCATCTTGTATCTAAACGTGAGGCTTGGTTCTCTCTCTTATTTTTCAGGAGCGCCTAACCATTGGCAGGAAACCAGAAACGGTGACTGACATGGTTCCCGAAGGAGAGATCATTCTAACCATCAATGTCTACTACCCAGCTGTGTTCGACAAAGTAAGGGTTACATTTTTTGTTTTTGTTTCTTTTGTCATAAAACTGTTTTTTGTTTTTTTTAAAAGCCACTGTGTTGTGTGTTGTAGTTGAATACTATATTTAATGGCGCATTTCCTGCAGTTTAACTACATCAGACCCCACATGACTCTCCTGATGACGGGTTCCCACAGCTTGGCAGAGCTCAGGGATGCTGTTTGCTGCGTCAGTGACTTGCAAGTGTGTGGAGAGTTCAGCAACACGCCTGACGTAGCTCCAGAATTCATCAGCAAGGTAAATACAGGACCCGAACAGAATAATATTGCTGTGCTCCGTATCTAAATGTAACTGTTTCTGTACATTTAGTGTGACTGGACTCTCATACATGTATGTATATATTTAAAAATGCATCTGTTGTAAGCTAGAGAAAAATATTTTATGTGCTCTTTTTCAGGATCATTACAAGTCAGCTTTCTTCTTCTTTGAAGGAGTTTTCTACAATGACATGCGGTTTCCCGAGTGCCAGGACATCAGCTCGTAAGTACCTCCTTCTTTAGGAAGCTTTAAAGATTATGCATTTCTTAACCAGGACCTTTACAACAGTTGAAGGCAGCAGGCCTAAATCTGTAGAAGGCTGGTATTTTATTTATTCGGGCGATCGTAGCTCAAGAGTTGGGAGGCTGCCTGGTAATCGGAAGGTTGCCGGTTCAAGCCGCGGTTCCGACAGTCTCGGTCGTTGTGTCCTTGGGCAAGAAGCTTCACCCGTTGCCTACTGGTGGTGGTCAGAGGGTCCGGTGGCACCAGTGTCTGGCAGCCTCGCCTCTGTCAGTGCGCCCCAGGGTGGCTGTGGCTACAATGTAGCTTGCCATCACCAGTGGGTGAATGTGTGTGTGAATGGGTGGATGACTGGTTGTGTAAAGCGCTTTGGGGTCCTTAGGGACTAGTGAAGCGCTAAATAAATACAGGCCATTTGCCATTTTACCATATTTATTTATTTATTTGACCAAAGAAAGTGGTCAAGTAATTGTAAACAAGACTAACTCTGACATTTTCATTTGTTCATGTTGCTTTGACTTTTGTCTTGGGTTGATTGTGACAAAGCAAGCAATGACTCACTCAATAGGCAGTTTAAAGAGAGATCATTGAGTTTATTATTTATTGCAATCTGCTCTTATTTGGAGAGTAGAACATCTTTTTATTTCACCTGCACAGGGCTGCCAGTCAAAACAGTTATCAACTGCACTCATGTGTCTCCTCTGAAAATGAAATGCAACACGAGTGAATGAATTGCAAACGTAATAAAGCTGACCTAGGAAAAAATGTATCATAGTTTAACACGCAAGCTTCCCTGACATGGCCCCCTCAAGGTGCTTAACTTGAACAAATTTAGCGCAATCGTTTCATATTAACAGTCCTGACTCCACAGTGGCTGAAAACCCTTAACTTCTTAACAAGGCTTTCATTTCAAAACACTTGCAGGCATATATGCAAGCAATCGCTAGATTGGATTGTTTTTTTTCAATTATTCATTCGTCTGTATGTCCAGTCAACCATTTTCTTGTCCAAATCGAGGTTGCGGGAGGTTGGCAGCCTGTCATAGGGTGAGAGGACAGGGTTGACAGTCTGTCACTAAGACAGAGACACAAACGACCGCTGACACTTAACCAGAATAGCCATTTTAACCTAACATGCCTCTATTTGGACTGTGGGAGGAAGACAAAGAACCTGCACAGGCAGAAGTAAAACCTCCACACACACGGTGGGAATCAATGCTAACTTCTTCTGTGCCACCTGAAATTTGTTCTCAGTTTTTATTTGAGTAAATTGTAAAAGCGGTTAAAGTCTTAAAGTACAGTTTTAGGTCCAAAATTACTCTTGAGCCTTTGAAAATGGGAGACTTTGTATAAAAATGACTGAAATTCCTAAATAGTTAATAGAATATATTTATTCAGCTCCTTGAGTTAAAGCTGAAAATCTGCACTTCGTTCACATCTGCATTGTGCATTGGTGCAGAGGCAAAAATACCAAAAATTAGGTTACTGCCCAAAACCTTATGGACCTACATGTCTGGAAAGAATTCCAAACAATAAAGTTATTAGATCTGTTTAAGTAATGTTTAATAACTCTACAGTGCTCAGCAGTTTGCAAACTGTGTCTAAGGAGTGACCTGGGCTTGGAGCTGAGAGCCGTAGAAAGGTTAGTAAAATGAAATGGAATAAAATATCTAAATGTTGGCTTTGTGCAGGATTTCTATGAATACCAGGTCTATTCAAGAGTTCTATTTAATGATTTGTTAAATAACTTGAAACGCTCAAATAATCACTGTGATATCTGCAGCTTATGAAAGCAGATAAAGATAGAAGCTTGAAGAGTGTACTTAGTCTGACTGTTGCAAACTGTTCACAGTTATAAAACGTAGACCTGTCACAGTAAATAAAGACAACAGTTTTAGCAGATTTGATATTTTTTGTGTCTTTATTCATTGGATTGCAACCTACAGTCGTATTGATACAGTCATCTGTTTCCTAGAGACATAAATCCAGTTGAAGTAATCGATGAGGACGTAATCTCCAGAAATGCTCAGCCCTTTAAAGTGCATGTTGGTCTGTTGTGTAGCATTCTCATGAAGCTTGTTAAAGAGCAGAAGCTAACTGTAGATCTACTTTAGTTTAAGGTCACAAAGCGTTGTGATCTACACCTCAGCACACACTAAGCACTTTATCGCATTGCCCAACAGCAACTTCCCAGCTGATCATCTCAGATCTGACAGAGGATAGTTCTACTTAATAGGTCCTTCTTGATTTGTGCCTCCTCCCAAGATCCAATCAGGAACATTTTTTTCTGGTATAATTTTTAAATTAGAAAACTTTTTAAGCTCAGTCCTTCAGTTTTGTTTGTTGGCTCTGTGAATATTTACTCAGGAGTGTAGTTCAAGTTAACATCGAATATAGATATTTGAATGTCGGCTTGCTGACAGCAGATTTGGGGGCCTGTAAAAAGCACAGTTTTACAGTTAGAATAGAATTAGACTGAGATTTTCCAAATGTTTTTTGTTTTATGTTAGAAATCCATTAAAAATCCACAAAGTTTTGCATAATTTATATTAAGAAGTGTATCTTTCCCCTGGTATTTCTTTTTCAGGCTAATCTGTTGTGGTGAGGTACTGAAAGGACTCGTCATCTGATATTTGCTGTGCTTTTAATAAATCCATCACTGACATAAGCGCTCTTGTGCAAAATTATGTATCATTCTGTGAAATAACCATGGAACTCATGTAAAAAATATACGTCAAATATTATATTTTAATTTTTAACTCGGCTCACTTTTTAAAATCTTTCTATTATTATCATTATTATCATTATTTTCTATTTCACTTATTTTACTTATATTTACTCTGATTTCAGCTTTATTTCTACCCTAATACAATTGTTTTGTTGTGTTTTCTTTTTTAAGCTACAAACTATTCTTTGCTTTCATAGATACTGTTTGTTAAACATTTGCTGTGTTTAACTTAATCTTTAACTATTATAAAAAGGGGATTTGCCAACTTCTGGATGAATAACAGACATCTTTTCTCATCTTATCTCCTCTTGCTTTATGATGCAGGACTACAATTGAATGGGCTAAGTCCCATAACTTCCCATCCTACAGCCAGGCCAAGATGGAGGATACACTTTTGGAGGATCTGAAAGTCAAAGTGGGATTCCCGTATCTCTACTGTCACCAGGGCGACTGCGAACATCTGGTCATCATCACAGATGTTAGGTTAGTGCTACTCATTGTCTAGTTCTGCGATTCAACTTCTTTACAGAGCCCACTCCAACTCTTGCTCAGTTTTGGTTATTACTATATATCACTATTACTATAACTATTACAACCTCAAATAACATTTATGTCATATTCTGTGTGTTGCTGTCAATTCAAACAAATTACAGAGAGACTGCGTTATACACCTGCACCTCTGTTCAGCAACAGTTGAATAACAGCTGTCTTTAAGATGAATTAGTACAGTAATAATGAAACTAGGCCCCCTGAAGTTTAAATAACTGATTAACTGGTTTAATTTCATGCTTCTAGCAGTACTGTTGGCTCTACCAGGACGGAGGCTTAGGAAGCTTACTGAACCACTACATAAAATCAAGAAGGATTTAGCCCACTGTGTCCTGTGAACATTAAATGGATAGATATCAGCTGAATAGCTCAAGGTGAAAGAGTTTGATTATTAACATTTACCTGGTTCTTTTCTAACGTCTCGCTCTGTAACAAGGGATAACAGGAATTAGTAATATTTATTGGCTATTAGCAAAAATTTCAACCAACAGGAGACCCTACATATAAAAAAGGCTACAGTTCCTAAACAGTGCAAGATTTTTGTTGAACCCCATGTATTAAAGCTGAAAGTGTGAATGGCAATCACAGGCAGATGCAGAGAGGCAGATAACTGTTGACACCTTCAGCCAATTTAGAATAAACAGTTCACCTAACAATACACACCTTGGTGCACACCATGATTCCAGGTTCAACCAGGAACTATTCTTTACTTGCTTTAATGGATGCTCTTTCATTACAACAAAGTCATTTTTATTTCTTTTTATTGCTGTTGTGCAAACATGAAACACACACGTGCAATAAACTCGAGTTTTCTATTTGTGTCCAGTGAGCAACTTAAAACCTGAACATTTCAGCTGTCGATAATACGGCCAAGTCAAAGTTGAAAAGTTCGAGCTAAAATCATCGAAATGTTTATCTTCTGTTAGTCCGGTAATGCATTAATAGTTTCCGGCTCTTGTTTGGTGGAGTTCACAGTAAAGTACATCCAGATAATCACACAACCAAATAAGCATGCAGCCAAACAGGGTCATTTTAGCTTATCTCTGCTCCTCATGAATAAGATGCTTGGTATGAATAAGAAATACTCATGCCTATCTGGTTTGAGTTAATGTCAAACCCTGTGCTTAATAAACCGTAAAGTAATAAACTGATTACTACTGCAGTACAGGAGGTGGATTTGTCAGCTGCAGCAATCCCATCTGACAATGAGATGCATTGTCAGACGAGATTTAACATTTCTCACAAGACTAACGGATGCGTAGTTATCTTCGAGCTTATGTAGCGTTGGCGTAAGCAGGCCGACCGCACATGAAAGCAGCTCCTGATATCATGAATGTGAGACAAATCTGTGTCCCTACCGCTCAGAGCCTGTGAGAATGTCGTCTTCTTCCCTGCTCTTTACCCATTACAGACTGGCCCACAAGAACGACTGTCTAGACAAGAATCTGTACCCACTGCTCACGCACAAGCACAGAGTCCTCACCCAGAAGTGTGCTGTCTGCCATGTTTTCATCGGAAGGTGAGGAGACATCAGGGCGCTGCATAAACAACGGAAGCTTTGTTATTTTTATTTTTTATTTTTTTTTTAAAGGCTGATCACGTATCTCGTCTTTCTAGATGGTATACCACCAACGACCAGTTTGCTCCGAGTGACCCATGTCTCTTCTGTGACAAATGCTTTCGTATGATGCACTACGACGCTCAAGGCAATAAACTGGGAGAATTCTTGGCCTATCCCTATGTGGACCGGGGTGCCTTTAATTAATGGTTCTCATGACTTATTGCTGTATAATACAGTTACATGGTTTATTTCAGAAGGAAATGGTCTGATACTTGCAACGTCATCAAAACTGTTTTTTTTTGTTGTTTTTTTTTAGGGTTTGATTTTCCTCTGAGCTAAACAGTAACATTTACTGATAAACAGTTCAGTTGACAGCAGCACAGTCAGTTTAATGTTTAGCATACTTGTGTGTGGGTTTGTCTTTTTTTTTTTTTGTGTGTAAAGTTATTGATTTTTAAATGCACAAAACAGCTTTTTGATTGAATTCATTAAAAGTAACCGAGTTGTTATGTTTGATTGGTGGACATTTATACAGCTTGTTTAACTCATTTTGATGTACTTCAAATCAATGAGGGTGACACGGAACAGAAACTCGACCTTAGTGAGATGACAATTTTAAAAGGCTGTCTATTTGTCACCTTTATACTGTACTGTGCAAAAGTCTTGAGCCGCCCCCCTTTTCGTTCTCATTTCCATTTGGTATTTTGTTTCCAGTTAGTCAAACTTTTTTATTTTTCAAGTGGTCTTGAGCAAAGCTTTGTCCAGGCTTTGTGAAAGTGATTCAGTGTTCTCTGGGCTAGTCGTTGTACAGACTAGACCCCCACCCCCACCTGAGTAGTCTGCATGAAGAATTTGCACCTTTTCACAATGGGGTTTTTTTTTGCGTAAGTCCTAGTAAATCATTTTTGAGTTTGTGTATGTGTATTATGTGTGATGCAATACGGCAGCGCTACTAAAGCAGTTAGTTATGGCATGGTAATTTATGGAATATGCTGTGAACTACATAACTAGCCAATTAAAGGCTAAAAGCAAAGTTGTCACCAAGTAATTAGAATACTGGTCATATTTTTGTGTATTGCTGCAGCTTTTCAAGTATTAACTTGGTGCGTTTGGCAACACCTAGGGGGGGAAAAAATGGTAATATTAAGGCTGCCTGTTTATTTAAGGGAGAGGAAGAATACATTATAATTGTACATAATAATATCATAGATGATAGATTAAATAGATTTTAGGTAGATGCTTGTGCATTCTTAAAGTCTTGAATTTTACTGAATATGACATCTCTAACAAGTTAATTTGTTCACATTTCCACATCTTAATTTTTAAGTGAAATGTTTTGGGTTTTTTTGAGTTTATACACTATATGCATATAAGGTAACCTCCTTTTGCATTATTTTTGTGTGCTGCATTTTTCTTTGTTTTAGCAAAAAGAGGAACAACGGTACCGGTATTTAAATCAACCTAGGATGATTTGTTTTAATTTTCACATGGCGTTACTGAGGTGATGCAAAGTGAAACATGCATTCTTTTTTTTGCTAATGTGCTGGAAAAGCTTGAAAATGGACATTGAAAGTGCTTAGAAAGTGCTTGAATTTGATGCTGAAAAAGGTGTCGTAAGTCCTTAGAAAACAGACAAACTCCAGCACATACCTGATACAGAACCCGAGTGATGCATCTGGATTAAGGCTAATCTATTGTTCACTGAAACCATCAGAAATGGCCTCAGTGGAAAAGCAGCTGTCAAGAAGGCATCCTTAAGAGAAAAAGGTAGAGGTATGCTAAACTGCACAATAACTGGACTGAAATTCAGTGTCATGTACGTATCATGTACGGAGGTACATTGACGGAGGTAAGTCTTTCAGTAGGACAATGATCCCAAACACTGCTAAAGCAGTAAAAAACATACCTGGACTGAAAAACAATGGAAAACTATCGGTCATGGATTGGCCTCCCCAGAGCCCAGACCTCAGAACTATTCCTGAAGACTACTTAAAGAAATTAGATAAATGCTTGCCTAAGAGAGTTCAGGCTTTGTTGAAGAATAAAGGTAACTAAACCTAAACTATTGACTTTAGGGTTGTTGGAATTTTAAGAACTTTTTGCCTTATATCCTCCTGAGAACTGAGGAAAAAACAATCTTCCCATTGAACTTTTTGTGATTTCCCTTCTCTGGAGCTAAAGGAGTCCACCCAAACACATGAGATATCAATGGAACACCCTTTATGTCCTCCATTTAGTACATCAGGACTTAGTAGGGTTGCTCAAATAAGTCAACAATGGGCTGGGAGGTCAGTTCCTTGATCCTTAATATACAAATTCTCATGACCATTGATTAAAGCCCAGATGAACAGAATCAATGTTTGGGGATTCTCAGGAGGATATACTATTCCTTCATGTATTTTTGTACACATTTGAATAAATCACTGCAGTTTTGTCCCATTTTTCTAGCAACAATATTAAATGAAGGATGGCTCAAGACTTTTACACAGTACTTCTAAGCTTTTGATGAAGCCTTTCGGCTTTGAGTGACTCTTACAAACACAAACACAGTCAAACACAATCAGCTAACACATCCATTGGTTTACCAAGAAAAAAAGCGCACAATCCAAGTTCAACATGTTTATTTGATTTTTCTTTTTTTAAATGGCAGCAACAGAACAACAATAACCGCTATGGTTAAACAGGCAAAAAGAAAAAATCTAAGAAAAATCCAGATGACAGAAAGTGGACTAATCTTTGTTTAATATTATCACACAATATCTGTGCTATCAGCTTTAAAAACTACAGTTGTATTACAGCTACCACTTTGTTATTGGATGCTGAAACAGGTCATCAGACAGGCACAAAAATACTCTTATTTACATCTATGTAAAAAACAAAAACAGAAAAACCTAAAACAGGCGCTGACTAGAAATTAAAGCATTTTCTTGGCTAGAAACTTTGGCAATCTCCACAATTATGTTTTCGTGCATCTGAAGTGGACATGTATGAAACACGCTTTACAGAGTTAACACATCTACTGCTATTAGACATTTTCAAGGTACTTCTACCTACAGATAATCGTCTGTATTTCCCATAATTGAGGCTAAGATCCACCTGTCGAATCAGTAAATGCTCCAACAATCAAAACCATCTCCACCAGCTGAACCACCCCCCCCACCTCCCCCAGATGGTTCCCGCACTAACTCTCTCCCATCCTCGTTAAAGTTTGACAAACTCAAGGTTGCAGATTTACAAGTCGTGTCACTACTCAAACAGATGCATCTAAGCAGAAGGTGTCTAGAAGTTAAAGATTACAGACAGCATAAAAATAAAATATATGCACTCAGTCGCGATCCTGGAGTTGGGCTGATGAAAGCTTTCAGCAGCAGCAATGCAGAAAAACAACAACAAATCAATTAAACTGGTAACCAGTGGTTGTCATCAGTCACAAACTGGGCACGAGATCTCACGTGATCAGCCCAGTTTTACAGCAGCAAATCTCCCTTCTTCAGGCCTGCAAGACACTCAAGTGGACTCCTCCTGAGTTTTCGGGGCACTACAGTCCAAAATAAAGAATAAAGGGATAAAGGTTAAAACAGTTCATTAAAAAATAGTGAGGATAAAGTCTTGATATTTTATATTTACTCATTTATTTTTAGTAAAAATCCTTGGAAGACCAAACGTTATCCTTCTAACATGTATGGCTCATGTAGCACTTGTGCACAATCAATGGAAACTAAAATCATCAACCCTTGTGAAGGCTAGATTCAAAATCATACATGTGCCTGGGGATGCTGTTTGTTGTTTCTTCTCTCAAACACCATCATAAAGTTCGCGGATGACACCACAGTGGTTGGACTCATCTCAAGGGGGGATGAGTCGGACTACAGAGATGAGGTCAACAGACTGACTGAGTGGTGTTCAGTTAACAACCTCCAACTGAACACCACGAAAACTAAAGAACTTATCTTGGACTTGAGGAAGGGCAGAGCAGACCCCGCCCCACTTTACATTCACGGGAACTGTGCAGAGAGGGTACACTCCATGAGGTTTCTGGGCGTGCAGATCTCTGATGACCTCTCCTGGACTGCAAATACTACGGCGGTGGTTAAAAAGGCCCAGCAGCGTCTCCACTTTCTGAGAGTGCTCAGGAGGAACAACCTGGAGGAGAGGCTGCTGGTGACATTTTACAGAGCCACCATAGAGAGCATCCTAACGTACGGCATAACAACATGGTATGCAGGGTGCTCAGCTGCGGACAGGAAAGTACTGCAGAGGGTCATCAACACAGCCCAGAAGATCACTGGCTGCTCTCTGCCCAGCCTGGAGGTCACTGCAAACTCTCGGTACCTCAGCAGAGCTGGCAATATCATCAAGGACCACTCTCACCCCAGCAACCAACTGTTTGAACTATTACCGTCAGGCCGACGGTACAGGTCACATAAAACCAGGACAAACAGATTCAGGGATAGCTTCTTTCCCAGAGCTATCACCGTAGTAAATAAGCACAAAAACAATTGAACCTATTCCATACCGTCACTGTCATTATATTATGCTGCTATTCATACTGTCATTATATTAATGCTGCTATCCTGTATATATTGTACATACTATTGTTTGAGTACTTACGATTGTTTTTTTGTACTTTTTATATTTTACATTTATATTTATTATTGAAACTTGCACCAAGGGAGTGGCACTCCAATTTCGTTGTACTCTGTACAATGACAATAAGGGCTATTCTATTCTATTTTCCAGTGCACCTGTATTTAATTTGCACCAAAGCAGATGAAATCACAGTGCTTGATCCTTCCTAACTGGACAGACTGAAATCCCTGCAGTTTAACTGACTCTGTGTTAGACTGTGATGATCAAGAGCTACAGTGTATTTGAGAAACTGAATTTCAATGTTATATTTTACTAATGCTCTTTATTTAAAAAAACAAAAACAAAACAGAAACATAGGAACAGAAGTTCCAGTCCCCTTTAACATCAAATCTCTTAAATATTTGAATGCATTTTCAAATGCCTACTTTAAGTCATGAGCAGGAGGCAAGGGCCTTGATTCTGTTAATGGAAGTAAGAAAACTTTATCAAATCAGCACATAACAAAATAAGCTCTAAAGGCTTTATTTCCTTCATTGATTTTGTGACTTGTATGAACCTCAAAGACGAGGTGGGAGTGGGCAGGTATCACACAGCACCTTCCAGGATGACCTTTTGTATAATAGACCAAGAGGGGGAAAAAGTTAACAACCCACATGTGTGGCACTGCCCTGAAAACTATGTATACATTATGAATTGGAGTTATATAACCAGCACTAATGGGTTCAACTGATTTACACTGACAGTTTCTGTTGAGGCCATCAAGCATGCAGGAGGATCACAATCAAGCTTGTGTTCTCAAAGCTACCTTTGATTCTCTCCTGCTGAAGCATCTTCGGGAAGCCTCTCTCTCTCCATCTCCTGCTTCTTCTCGTCGGGGCCGACATCACCATTTGTCACTTTGTCTGTTCGGCAGAGACGCACAGGCTGAGTCAAACAGAGTCATCGCTGCACAACCTGAGCCATGACAGGAGCATGTGATGGCACATGACCGGTCAGGATCTTACAAAAATAAATACGATTTTCTATCCATTTGACATGCTATGCACTTTAAAAAAAAGACCTTTCATAAAAGGCACACATTTTGATAGTAGTACTGTATTTTCAAGCAAGGATGCGGTAATTAAGGTTAGTTTTTCTGGAAAGGATGCAAACCACACTGATCCTGTGACGTCCCCCTGGGAAGGGGAGAAGAAGCTGATAGCAGAGGATCACTGTTTCTGTTTACTGGTATTTATAAGTGTGTTAGAAGTTCAAAATGAATTTAAAATAATGAGCAGAAAACTTTATCCCATTTCTGTTACTGTATTCCCTTGCAGTCATCAAAATAGCTTATAGGTATCTTATTTCCATATACCAGTTACCATCATCACTAGCTTGTGCCCAGGGCTCAGTCACGCCCTTAAAGGCTGAATACGTAGTAAGCGCAAACCTTCTGCTTAACGTAATGGAAAGAGATCTGTGTTGCCTTAACTGACAGAAAACTGACATTTTCTGTTATTTCTGCCATTTCCACACAATTTGATAAAAACTTTCTCCTACTCACCGTTATAAGAATAAAATCCATCAGACAACATACTGTATATAAAGGATGGATGCAGCTACCATGACTACACCTACTGGTTAGTGACATTGTCTTGGGAAACCCTGATCTGAGTTCTTTAGCCTTTGCCATCTTAGTGTTTTAAAAGCATATGTCACAAGTATCTGAGGGACACTGCACACTCTCCAACTAGCAATCTTGTTTCATTCTTGTTCTAAAGTTCAGTGGGGGACCATAATTTCCTAAATGACTGTCACATTGTAATAAACAAGATTCCAAACCAGGGACTAAAATCATCTCATCGGGGCAGTCATTAGTCATTGAGAATGGGAGGCGAGGGTTGTTTTCCTTGAAGCCAGAGGAGTTGGCTCCTGGTGGCCAGCAAATGCAGGTTTAAGGCACCTGCACAGAGACTTCACTTTTCAGACCTTTTACATACCATCTGTATCAACCCATAATAAATGTGCATTACTTTCTGTAGAAACATGCTTTTTAGCATCTGTGCCTGTTTGCCAGTCTGGCATATTTTGGTAAATGAAAACAGGTCAAAATATCTTCATATCACTCTGTAACTTTATCATTGTATGCACTGCACCTCTGTTTAGGAATCAGTGATGTTCTTGATTTATTGTGAAATGTTCCATCCAGGAGCTGTGTGTGGTGCTCCGCAGCAGGGAAACAGATCTGCATCATCAGTCCTAAAGAATCATTACAATCCTGCAAATCACTGGATGGAGAGCAGCCATCATATTGGGCTATTTGGCTCGACTTGACTCGGTTTTGGTCGTTTTTCATGACAACCGAGCACCACCTAATATCCGTGGGGTTGTTATATCAGCTGACAGTCCCGTGATGTCATTTGCAAGAACGCCAAAACAAAGGGGGACGTCAAGGCGATGGTATACCGGCTGCTCAGTTTATGGCTTTTTGTCAGACTCGAGGACCACAGTGGTGTTTTTTTATGACACCATTTCCCCTCATGTTGATTTTCATGTGGGAGAAACTCTTGTGATTTATTGAGTAATTTATTGAGTTGACTAGCCAATCAGTGGTGTGCAGTCTGTTGACATCACATTTTCAGATCACTGTGAACTCTGGCTGAGTAGGTAGTAAAAAAGTGCCTGGTAGCAGGTACTATCACCTACTGGAAAACGCCCCGAAAAACCAAGTCGAGGCGTGCATGGATAAGACCTCCAATTAAGGTAAACTTTTATTGGCACCAGTCAAGTGGAAAACCTCTCTCACTGAGCTCACATGCTGCAGTTATACCAGCTTTAATACCAATGTCTGCATTGACAGTTAATGTGGTGAGGAGCTGTTAAACCACAGTGAGTCGTTGACTCTTTGACTCACTCATAAACCTTTGATCGGCTCCCCTGAACTACAAAGACAGAACCCTAAATAACTGACACCTCAGGCAGATTTTCTAATACAATGTCAGTGGCATAATACAGGAAAAAATATACAAGCTCCAAGGACCATATATAAAGCTTCCAAGTACAAGGAGCTGCTGGTGTCAAAGTTCTTAGAATTATATTTCAACAGAATCCCTCAAGATTAAGATTATAATCTGATAAAGATCAAAGTTATTCACAAAACACATACCCCTTATGAAAGCTCTTAGATAAAATGGTAGTTCTTAAACAGAGCACAAAAGTAAGAGAAATATGCTCCAAGGGAAGACAGTTAGTGAAATGTTAGATCATGTATTGATAATGTTTGTGGTCTATCTTAAAAAGCTGTGCTCATCTCCCACCCAGCACAACAAGGCTAAAATACAAAAATGAAACACACACAACCATGGTAGCATTCACAAAGTCCAGGAATGGCTGCAATCACAACATAATAAGATTGTCTCTGCTTTGATGCAACATTTTTGCAAAATACATTTTGCAAGTGTCCAAAAATATATAGGCCCATGCATGCTAAACAGCTACTGTAAAGGTAGAAAGAAAGAATGTGATGATCTGTACCCGAATTATTTTCTTTGGCTTGTTCAACCCTCTTCAGCGCTCCTTTCTTTGCTTCTTCGTGCTGCCGTTGTTCAGCTAAAGATTTGTTCAGCACCTGGCTGAGCACACAGTCACCCTCTCCAACCAGAAACATGCTCTTAAACTTATTGTACAACATGGTGGCCTTGTCCATGATATCCTGGCTTGCTTTGAATCTGCGAATCTAGGACATGAACAAATAAGGAAGGCATTACCACTCATGAAATAACGCTGATGCAGAATGCATCCAAAATAAGACTCCTTCATGCTGTTACCTTTTTGAGCGTGGCGATGAGTTCGCTGTGTTTCTGCAGATGCTGGGTTGTGACCTGAAGGGCACCAATCTCATCTAATGCATCCAGACACTTCTTCACATCCTAGTGACAAGAGACAGGGAAAAATACAGATCACATGGAAAAAATACAGATTTTTAGAAGATACACCTATGGTATCAATTTGAGGTGATGCCAATACCACATCAGCATTATAATGAGGGGTAAAAATAGGAGGAAAAATGCCAGTTATGTTTTCCCACAGCCCAGTTAAAACTGAGTGAACTAAAGTAAAAGCTCATGTGCAGATCTGAGCCCCGACGGACTGAATAATGCAAGGAGCGCATTAACAAGGATGGAGTAGCAGGCTTATTCTTAACCTTAAGGTACCCACATAAGAGTCCAAGCATTCTGGCATAATTTAAACAGTGCAATAAAACCACAATGAGAAAAGTATGCGTCTATGGGTAAATACTATTTTAGTCTTTGATGGATCCTTTAGATGAAGCATTGACGGGTTTAACACCTTTTGTCTTCATCAGCTCAGTGCAGGAGAACACTGATTCATAAAGTTGTCAGAAGAGAAATGTGGACTGAGTAACATGTAAGATTTGAGTGATGTGAACTTACAGGGTTGTCAATTTTCAGTGAAATTTTGATTTCACTGTGCAGTCTCTGCAGTTTCAAGTCAGTTGACATTTCTAAGTGAAGAAAGAAAAGGGAAGAAAACATGATTATTCTTAAATAACTACTTTTAAAAAACTTTACTGAAATATAAATAAAAAATATTTTGATTGGTCACTAAAATCTTTTTGCACCTACAATTGACTTTTAGCTTGCCACAAAAATATGAATATATATGTTTTTTGTTTTGACCGCCAAAATTACCTTTTTTCTTGGCTCCTGTCCTCTCTTCATTTTTCTTCTCTTCATCTCTACCTGGTCTACGAGATAGCAATAAATGCAACATGTCATAACTCTATCCAGGATTACATTTTATCATTTGCTCTGAGCTTCTGATGACTACTGTGTATAAACGTACTCTCTCAATTCATCAGCTTTCCGCCGCCGCACATCTTTGTCCACATCTGCATTTTGCTGTTTCTTTCTGCCTTTATTTTTCTGAGATTAAGAGAGATTAAGGTACTCAAAAGCATGTTTTTATGACACCTCTTTCAGAAACAATGATGGCAGTGGGAGAGTCTAATTGCATAGATACTTGCCTCTTCATCGTCAGAGCCAGAGGAACTGTCATCCTTGGACTTCTTCTTCTTAGCTTCAGGCTCCTTTACTTCTGTGTCCTTTCCTTCCTTCTTCCTCCTCTTCTCTTCCTCTCCACTTTGGGTCTTGTCCTCTGTTGTCCTCTTTCGCTTTTTGTCTGACTCTCCAATCTCCCTAAATAAAAAAGAAAGAGAAAAATGCCGTTTTTATACTGCTGGGCCGATTTGGCTTTTAACATTCCAGTGAAATCGGGGTTTCAGGATCTGGCCCTTATGCAGGCTGAAGAGCATCAAAGAGCCACTGCAGAAACTGTGCAAAGAAAGCATGAAGCTTCTGTGTCTGCGTGAATTTTGTACGGTGTCTGTTGATAATCATGTAGTTACATTTCACTGCCGGAGCCTTGCTGTTCCTGCTGCTGAAGCAAAAGCAACTTCTCACTCTTGGGCTTCCTGCCTCTTCGCTTAGGGCCTTCTCCACCTAATCACATGAATGGAGACACACAGACGCACGATTCATTTTGATCATATGCAGAAGTTATGAAGGACAGCTGTCCAGTCCTATAATAATGCATTGTTAACAGTTGCCAGTAACTTTAATGTATATATCATACAGGCTACAAGCTGTAATGGGTATATTCCCACCTCGTTCCTGTGTATTAGATGTATTGTCATGAATATGAGCTTCTGATTTATTAACTTCTCATTGCTCCTACGTGATTATCATACCAGCACCACAAAACAAACAGCCTACCGGTGGGACTAACAGGACTTGCTGGTACATCATCTTTGTCATTCTCCTGGTCAGCATCACTCTGAAATTCAGGAAGAAATAAAATAATTTAAAAACAAAGTACTAAAGACCAATTAATAAACAAAAACAAAAAAAACTATAATTTATTGTTATTATACTTTTTCTTTTAAACTAAACAAATTAATAGCCAGTGCCAACCTTTTTCTTTCTTCCTCGCTTGGGTTTAGGTACATCTGGTGATTCTTTCTGAGCAGAGTCCTAAAATTATTGACACATCCAGTTATTTTAATCAGAACGCACATCAAATTTGAGCTTTCTTTGTTATCTCATTAACATAAGAAGGAAAGCTGTAGCAGTAAGAGAATGAGCAGGTAAATGTCCTCCCCGATTTAAAAAAAAAAGAAAAAAAGAAAGCATCAATCTGTCTTTGACTTTGGTGGTGGTTGTGATGGTAGTGGGGGAGGGGGTGTCAGTGGCACCATCTAGGGTATACCTGAAATACTACACTCTGTTGGGGTATGAAAACTTCAGTATGAATCAGTATTTATTAAAGAAATAGGACAACTTGTGAGCAGTCACAGCAGGAAGAATGTCATAGTAAAATAATGTATTTTAATTTAATTTAATTATGAGTCCTGACTTACCTTTCTCCAAGGTACACAGAAAGCCATGCAAAATAAAATACCATTAACTGATTGAAAACAGTACTTGTGCATTATATGGATAGGAAAAAGCAGGAAATGCAAAGCGCTGCAGCAGGACGTCAGAGGTGGAAAGAGACGAAGAAGAAATTACACTTTTGTGTTTTCTTTATAGCCGCACACAGAACTGGGTCTTGAATGAAGACAGATTAGATCTACAGCCATTTCCACTGGTAGCTTTGACCTTACCTGAGCTTATTATTATTATTATTTCATCTAGTGAAAACAAACAGACTGCTTTCTTAGAAACCTATCAGTTTCTAAATCAGCGATCACCTCAAAATCATTAAAAACAGCAAAACCCACACCAGGCTCTCCAATCGAAACGTCCAGCACCGGGGAAGTTTTGTGGCCAACGACAAGAATTTTGAGTCAAACAGGAAAACAAACAAACAAACCAAAAACTCGACCAATTAAATAAAAGCACCAGGTGTCACATGCTTTTCCCAAGGAGAACAGAATAACCTGCACCGCTTTAGGGCGTCACAACATGCAAAGTACGTACATCCTGGTCCTGATGACCCTGCTCAGAGATCAGAGACCCTTCCTCCTCCTCCTCCTCCTCCTCCTCATTCTCATTCTCCTGCTCAGCCTCACTTCCTGGAACCTGAATGCACCCAAGACACAGCATAGGACGCAGCGTGGTGGGGTGAACGAGTCTTAAAAGGGAGAAAAGTTAGCGAGTATTCTTCTGCTGCACACACACACAACTGTTGGCATAAAAGCCTCTGAAGCAGTTATCAAAGAATAGCAAATAATCTGTGAAGCTTTGGCTGCAGTCATATGGTTTTCATCATAAAGAAGGCAAGAGGAAGACTTGAGGGCTAGCAAAAAAACAAATAAATAAACAAAAGGATAGAAGCTGGTGACACAGGGACAAACGAGCAGAAGGTGAGTGCAGTGAAGTGAAATACAGTCTGCAGAGGGGGATCTGAAGAGAAAAACTTACTTTGGCTTTGATCACCTTGACATCTGCATCCTCTTCTCCTTCTGGACTGCTGTCTGAATCCTTCTCACCAAAAGACTGAGGGGGAACCGGCTTCAAATACAAACAAAAAGGAATTTGGTTAAATTAAACTGGGCAAAAGAAACACAAGACGAACAGGGCTCAGAAGTAGCTGTGCACATTCAGTAATGTCAGATGATCCGAACAGGGCGGCAGGAAACAGGTAATTTCTTTGAAGTTAAACAAATATGACCCAAACTATTCCTGTAAACAAACCATACTTGAGTTTTTAGGTAGCTAAAGGCTAAATGCTCTGAATGCAAACTGGTGCCCACTTATGTTTGTCAGCAAAACAGAAAGCCGGGCAACAAGTTTTATAATGTATATTCAATCCCAATGCCCTGATGTCTGCAGGACAAATACTGGGACAGGTTTTGGAGAAGACAAAAAAGAAAAGAAAAGAGGAGGATATACCTTGGGTGCAGTAAGCTCCACTTTTGGGTTGTTCTCAATCTCCCACAATCCTTCATTGAATCCTTTTCTCTTGTTAGGCTTGGCATACTTCTCTTTGTTAGGGAGGTATGGAAAAATGTCTTTGGGGCCAAGAAATGCACTGCAGAAAAAGATGTTTGTATATTTAATACTTTTTTTGCTGTGTAGTATAAAGTCCGGTGAGTACATGCACTGCTAGGACTGACAGGTCTCTAAAAAATTTTTAAAAAATAACAAAATGTACTTCCATAACCACTGAAGTCACCTTCCGGTCATTCCAATGACTCATAAATACAATGAAAATGTCACATGTATCCTTCTACAGTTTTGAGTCAGCGTCATGTGAAACCTCTGTAAAGATCTTCAACAAGTTTACCCAGTTGAATCTCTTCAGATCACTCAGACCAAATGAAACATGCAGAACACCGTAAGTACATCAAACTGAAGGAGGTGTCAAGCTGCCTGTTACTAACGTTTCATGGGTGCCAAAGAAGAAAATAGGAAACTTGACGTTGGATGGCTTCACTGCACCATCGGGTACTTCATCGATCTGGCAAAGACATAAGAAAAAGCAGGTGTTTGCTTACAGCTGTAAATGGTAGTGGCTTATTTGCCTGGGTGCTTGTTTGCACACGATCTGCCTTATTTGTATGTCTTTCCACAATATAAGCATCGCACTTACTCTTGCAGGCCAGTGTGGATAACCCTTCATCTTGGCAAAAATCAGATCGCCAGGTTTCCAATCTCGAGTCATGTTGGACGTATCACCAAGCTGGAAAAATCAGTAAATTTAATCTTGCATCAATATAATGTACCACATTGTGATGCGTCTTCTCACCAATGGGAAACCCTCATTCAATGCCCCTCCCCTAACCACAACCAACATCCTCTGGAGTCCGGAGTTCATTCAAATATGACAGTCACGTTTGCTGTGATAAAACAGCCGTATATTATATGGATTTGTTTGATGTGTTCATGCTAATCTTATCACTGGCTAAAACAAGTGAAAGCCCGGTGTATTAACACGCGCGAGCGATGCAAGCAAAGCGAAACGCTTCGTCAACAAACACACACGCTAGCTAGCGTTTAGCCATTAATTGCTAACAAAACAGCTTCTTCCACTGACCTCTAGCGTTTAGAGACTTCCGCGGGGAAGCAGGCTATTTGCTGCGGTTCGAAAAATCGATAGTATATCAGAATTGTTAATAAGAAAACAACCTGCTCTTTTCCTTTTCCGCACACTCGGATGCACGTTTTCCGCTCCCGCGCAGGACGTCAATAGACTGTACCAATACAGTGCAGTTCGGGGGGAGTCGATTTTAATTAAAAGCCACTACCTGGGTTTTTCTCTGTGTATCAAATCGAGCTCAACCCATTACAATAATTAAATAAACGCCAAATGCTTGTGATGATTACCTGGAGTCTTGTGCAGCATGTATTTGAGGGGTAATAACGCTAGTACCCAGTTGGGATGGATGCAGCTTTAGTAGGCGTTAACGTCTGCGCATGCGCTTTTATATAAAAGCTTAAACCGATAAGAGCTGACGCTCAAAGTTGTAACTATGGAAACTTATAAGGGTCGGACTAAGGAAAGATACAAGAATTCTAAACATTTACATTCAGTGTTAATTCTGATCCAACAGTCTGATCGCTCAGTACATGTTCCTGGGACATGAGAGTCAGAGTGGGAGGTCGGCAGCTGGTCCTGATGCTGCGGATGCCATCTATCTCTCATACAGGGATGGCATATTTTAATCTTATTTTTAATGCAATATTACCTGAGAGACAAAAAAGGCCTTTAATTTTCTCATTTTATTGTAAACCAGCATCACGAGGTGCAAAAGCCTGTGCTTGATGTGGTAATCACTTGGAATATGATGGCTGACGTCCCGACTCAATTTGGTTTGTATTTAGTGACATCTAGTGGACAAATCTAGGTATAACACATTGACTGAACGCAGTCCTGAGTTTGTAATTATTACAGTAAAATACTTATGTGTGGTCTTCATTTTATTACACTCCCATGAAAAAAATTTCGGTTCCTGGTATTATGAGGAGTTCAATACTACAGTGCATATTGCAAACTACCAATGGACACTGGAATCTCTTTTTTAGAGTTTCAAGCTCATCTGTTTTACTAACTAATCTTAGAGTTATAACTGCTATTTTCTTATCAGTTGATGCCCAGATTGTTCTCTTAATTGATTAGTTAGCTGCTTAAATCTCCTTATTAATTTCGTGGCTCTTAATGCAAGTCTTCAGATGTGCTCTGTCTGACCAAAAGCTTCTGAAATTAGTTTTTGGACCTCACTATTATACAAAGGCAGTTTAATTAAGAGTGATAAAACACTGGAGAGTAGCATATTTACCTATTTCTAAAGTTGGCTACAGGCAATATTCACAGACACAGACATATATAAAACACACTCATATGACTATATAAATGTAGCCTATTATTGCATCAGCTTTTCTCACAAATGTAAATATTCTCTTCTTTGTTCCTCCATGTTTTATATACAGGCTGAAATGTACTGTAGGAAAAGTTATCAAACTAATAAAAATATCTTTCCATAAGTCATCCACAAGGCTCTGAAGCACTTTATACTACTATAAGACCTCAAATGTTGTAGGTAAATGAAGGTGACCTTAGCACTTGTGGCCATACAGATACACAAGTGTACATAAATCTAAGTGTGTGTGCTTGTGTGTATTATCAAGACAATAGAAGATGCTGATAGTTGAAGGACAGATGCACCAGCCACTTAGTCCCAGAGAGGGGGATAAGTGAGAAGAGGAGGCCAGTGTGGGCCAGAGGAGGGTGGATGAGAAAAAAGGAGAAGAGAACGAGGTGGAACCCAGGTCCATGCCCAGGAATAACTCACAGGAGCTACCAGGCCCCCTGCCCAGCCTGTGAGGTGAGAGACCTTAGAGTTGGATCCCAGCCAGCTTAGTGGGGTTCCTGCTTAGACACACGGCTATGGCAGAGGCCCGGGGATGAAGGTATAGAGAGATGACAAGATGTGTGCATGTGCATGGACGTGAATGTGTATCCTTCACCCTGCCAGACGAGGAGTTGGCAGAACATCCCAACCCACTTTGTCTCTGAGGGCCACAAAGTCCTGCAATCCTTCCTCACTCATTTGTTAACCTGCCTCTCTTCTTCGCGGCGTCCTCGCTCATGCTGAGGGAAGCTACTTTATATATGACCACTGCCATTCAAAATCACCTCCCTACATTAGTGCCGTCCTCTGGACCGCCATGACAATGAGACAGCCTAGAAAGGAGACAGCTGGACTTCATGGAAGCTGTGCAGCATTTAGAGCCACAGAGCTGCCACAGTTAATTGGAGCTGCTTAACTAGCACACACAGACACCAAAAAGGTAAAAGTCTGACTCTCAGGTGAGCTCTGATGTTAGGGCACTTTATGTTAGTTTTCCAAATAAAGGAAGCAGGTGTTCAGAAAGGTTCCCTGCAAAGAAAAACAAAGTCCATGAAGCCTTACCTTATATTAAGCAGTGCAATCGCAACCATGGAAAAAAGAACACTTTGTTCTATTATGAGTTAACTGTGTTTCCAACTGTGTTGGAAAAAACATAATGCAAAACCCATGGAAGGCAAAAATAATAAAATCACAAATGCCATAAAAATGTATGCTGGCAATAAGGTTTTGTATTTGAAAAAAATGTTTTGAATTTCATGGATTAATATTTTATACATAAAATGTCATTTTAAAAACATGAAGCCAGCAGCGTATGAAACAGCTGACGTAGCTCAGACAGGATTCCTGCCCCTGTCCCTGCCTCCAACTCCCCCCACCAGGTTCATGCCCCCCTCCAACACTTTCTAGACCTGTTTTTTTTAGCCAGCCACTAGATGGCCTCAGACTTTTCCACTACTTTCAGTCACACTTGCCAATACACCTGTTCTCTTCACCCCATTAGCCACACCACTACTTAACCAGTCCAGCTTTTATCGTCTTAGTGCTGTCTCTCACAGGTGTGTGCATGCTCTGTAACTGCACTATATCTCGTATTTATCTGAGCACATTTTGCAAAAAAATAAAATCAGCTTTTACTTGAGTTCCATTTTCCGAGGAGGACTTTTACTTCTAATGAAGTGATTTCATACTGTAGTGTTTCCACTTTTACTCAATTAAAAGATCTGAATAATTGTTCAGTGGCTGTGTAGCTGAAATCAGAGGACAAAAGTGGGAGCAGAGCCACAAAATCCTCTTATGGGGGTTTTAAAAAAATAGCTTTAAGCAAACAACGTGTTCCAGTAGAGTATCATAAAACATCGGAATAGTTTGCATTTAGATTTAAAATTACATTAATTAAAAAAGTTTAAATCTACACAATAAAACTTCTGTTCTGTGCAAGTTGGTTAAGCTCGTGCATATTTCATGTGCAATCAAGCTTTTTGTGCTTGTATCTGAAGGCGTGTGCACATTGGTTGTTTGACTAAACCTATCCCTAATATATAGATAAGCTGCTAAGACAAAAATTAGAGTCCACGTCTGTCAAGTTTGTAGCTCCAGATTGCCAAATCTGTACAAGCTGCATTTCCCCCCCTTCTTAAAGCCTTTGTAACAAATCAAATACCCCCAAAATCCATAGTGTGGAGTGAAATGAGCAGAATTTAATGCCAAGCAAGACTATCTTCTGTCTTTCAGTGTAAGTACGAGTAATGTTGAAAATGTACAAAGGTTTTTCCCAGTCAAACTTTGATGAAATCATCGATTTGGGTTTTTGCACACTCCTCTGTGGCATCATCTGAAGGGCACCTTCTCCTGACTTGAATGAATGATGGTGTCCTTGAGCTTGTGCTTTCTTTTTATGTGCGTGTGCGTGTGTGTCTATGTGTATGTATGTGTGTCATACACATGGATTGGCATCTTTCCCCTTACTGCTGGCAACCCTTCAGCATGTTAGGGGAACGGCCGGGGTGCCACTGGAGAATGATAAAGTAGTCACAAGACAGGTCAGTACATTCATTAACACCGTGGCAATATTTGTTAATAAATATGGCTTAATTTGGCACTGACTTGGCAAAGAAAGCCTATGATGATTAGAGATGAAGAAGTACAGTGGAAAGCAGTCACCAGACGAAAGAAAAGTTCCCAGCACAGGTGCCATATTTAATGCAGTCTGGACCCGCACTTGAAGCTCTAATTCATTAAAAGTGAGAATGAGTGGGTGTTCAGAGTATGGGACTTCTAAAGGAGACGCCCAAGAGCTCCACACAATCACCAAAACATTCAAAAAGGCAGGAAGGTGGCGAGGAAGTGGGAGGAAACAAAGGAGGAAGATGGAAAGAGTGAGGGACTAGGACAGCAGGTGGATGTGTGAAGGCAGGGGATGACAGATGCTTCTGTCAGCGTTCCAACAGTCGCCGCTTTGTGGGAGCAGCGCAGATGCCTTCTTCCCCCCTCCCTCCACGACTGCCCTCCTTCTCATCCCTCCATCCCTCCCTTCCTCTCGACAGGCTCTGATGCGGGGATAACAAGACAGGAGCAGTCCTCTCAGCAGTAAAGTGACCACACTGGCACAGTGCTACATGTGGACAGGGGAGGGGCGAGGTGATGGAGAGGTCCAGGCCTGCGCCCAAGGCTTAAAGAGGTCTCAGTGGCGGTGGGGGTGTGGTTATAAATGTGGGGGTCAGTGCGCGAGGACAGGGGAAGGGCTCTCTCGCTGGGCTGTGGGAACCAGCTGAGACGTGGGGTCCGTGGCGGTCCTGCCTGTGAGGAAAGCAGATGTTTTCGCTCGGGGGTGTGCCAAGTTTGCAGAGCAACCTTCAGCTGCTTGGAGGTCAGGTCTTTAATAAGGGGGCTGGGCGCAGGACATTTTGGAGGCAAATGCTTCAACTTTGATACAACAACATATTAATTATAATGGTAGACCATAGGGCAGAGGGTTGTAGTGGTACATCCCACCCCACTGGTTTGGAGCCTCCATCAGGCTGACATTAGCCAAGACTAGCTGGCAGAATTTCTGCTGTCCCAGCACTAGCCCCTCTTTTTCAACCAAACCGCACGGATGCAGAGGCAGCAGTTTGGATTGGTGTAACCACGGCTGCTTGTGTCTGAGCTGAGGTGTTATCCAAACATGTTAGTGTTGCTCTGTAACAGAAACGGGCACACTGATGTGCAAGATCGCCTAACTGATTGAAAATTGCATCACCTCTCAATAAAGGCATGGTTTTGACAAGAAATACTTTGAAGGTATGTTTTTGGAAAATACAGCCACAAAGTAGAAACTTTAAGCAAAAGTGAATTTACCTGTGGTTACCGACACAAGATTTAAAAAAAAATTGTGGTTAATCGCACCCGTGATTTCCAGTAAGTTGATTTTACAGGAACATGACTGAAATGACCAGTTATGGACCAGTTTCTATGTACTGACGCGGAACATGGCTCCACGTTGAAAATAAGACTGCTAGAAGAACAGAAAAAAGTCTGATTGTCTGTCTTTCCTAGAAACGTGGCTTCAGCAGTGATGAGTATAATTTTGTTGAGTTTAGTCACTTCCTGTTTCTCCTGATTATCTTGAACGTCACTACGGTCTTCTTCTAGCCTTCATTCTGTTTGTCGCCCTTCTTGTGCCACAGCTGTGTTCATTCACTCATTCAGTCTCCTTTTGCATTTGACACACTTACATGCTTTAGGTCATCAAACAAATTTTAAAGATAAACAAAGATAACCAGAGTGAAGACATAATGCAGTTTTTAAGTGATTATTTCTTTTATTAAGGGAAATAAGTTGTCCAAACCTGCTTCACTCTCAATTCACTACCCGTTTTGCACTAGTCCAGCTTTCTGCACATTTTCTTGTGTACCTTGTTTTCTAGTGTTGCCAATTTGTGGTTTGTTTTATTCCTCATTTTTAATTTTCGTGTACGACCTTCTGGGGTGCCTGCCCCACACTTGCATCATTCACTGCCAGCATTTCTGCATTTGACTCAGATTAAAGATCCATTTTTGGGCTTTCATTCTGTCTCCATGTGTTGTGCATATGGACCCTCCAGCCAGGCAGTATAAAATGAGAATGACCTACAGTGTAAATGCAAATGGACCGACACTTTCCTTTCTGCCTTTCTAGTCCTATTGACCAGCCAAAGCATGTTAAACTATAAGCCACGTTTAACATTTAGCCATGCATTCCTAAAGCCTTTTTTTCAAAACACTTTAAGCACGTTATAAAATACCAAATAGTCAAAAAGCCGAACATGCATGTCTGTGGACTGTGAGAGGAAGGTACAATATACAGATTCACAGGGAGAACATGTTAACGTCACTGCACAACTGTGGCATTAAATTCAGGGGTTATCAGAGGAAAACATCTATGGCCTGCATTTGTATAGCGCTTTTCTAGTCCTTAAGGACCCCAAAGCGCTTCACACTACATTCAGTCATTCACCCATTCACACACACATTCACACACTGGCGATAGCAAGCTACATTGTAGCCCTGGGGCGCACTGACAGAGGCGAGGCTGCCGGACACAGGCGCCACCGGCCCCTCCGACCACCACCAGTAGGCAAACACGGGGTTAGTATCTTGCCCAAGGATATTTGGCATGCAGCCAGGAAGCAGCCTGGGATCAAACCACCGACCTTCTGATTAGTGGCTGACCTGCTCTGCCACCTGAGCTACAGCCTCCTATAGAAAATAAAACACTGTTTTTTATTACCACAATATTACAAGAGTAGCCATTCTAGAAGAGCGTGAAAGAAACACACTCTTCGTGTGGTCATATGGGTCCAGAATGCTTTGCATAAACCTGTCTAATACAATAAATGCATAACTCCAGCAGTTAAGCACAGAGGCAGGAGATAGCATTTATAGTTGGCAATATAAATCATGTGGATAAATAAAAATAGGGACTGAAAAGACAACCCCCCAAATGGTGAAGCTCAGCAAAAGCGAAATATTCAAGCCTGGTAGCTATCCAAATCATACTGGCAAAAACAAGAGACTTTCTAAAGATGATAAAAGAAAAATAAATATGACCTGGACAAGACCTGAATCCAATAAAACACATTTGGAGTATTTGAAAGATAAGGATGGAGCAACACAACCCCTCCAGCAAAGAGCAGCTATAAAACAGACTCCAAAGAACGGCAGAACATCTCTCAACAATTTGTGTAACAGCACAATCCTCATTGGAAAATAAAGGCTGACACACAAAGCAACGAAAGACAGAAAGATATTAATGTCAGTATGGAAAGATGTACTAACACTTGTTGCATTAAGTTTCTAACATACTCTCTGTATTATCAATATAATTAATGTAAACTGCTGGATTTGAACTTTTTTAAGACAAAATCTATTTGGTAGTAAACAGCTTGATTAGTAACAGTAAAAATATTGGCAGGTGACACTGTACAGATCATTTGTGTTAATAATAAATCAAACAGAATGCTAAAATTATTATTTATACTAAGCAATCCAAAGGGAATGACTGTGGATTTTCCCTCAGCTTGATAGGTTATCAGTGCCCTTAACCATAAATTAGCCATATGCCTTTACTTGTTTGGTTCACTTTTGCAGTCCTCATCATCACGTGCAGCAGGCAGTTAATTTCAGAGGGGCTTTGATGAACCCATTGACGGTGCCAGTCAACACCAAATGACGGATGGGCAAGGTTGGAGGTAAAAGAAGAGTGAAATCTGCACTGGGATTCAGAAGCAGGGCTGCACACTCAGAACACGGTGACTTATATAGGTGATAATATGTCAGTGCCAGGGTTAAGCATTATCTGAACGTTAATTATTCAAATGTCTCAGTTAAAATACAGGACAGCCATTCAACAGGGAGGCTCACGCTTTAATGTTTTTCCTTTGCTAAGTTAAGCGATTCTTTTCTGTCACATCAGTCGTTAGCACTTTGCTGTTCAAAGTTTGCTTCGGAGTCCTGTGCTCGCAAACGAATAAACTTAGTTCGACTCCGACTTAATCTACGACTAACGCCAGCGTCTTCAGCTGCTCTGTTTTTTTAAGCGTGGCAATAAAGGACAATCGCAAGGCTGCAAATCTGAGGAGTGCACGAAATAGGACAATTAGTTTCATCATGGAGGCACGACGATTACAAAAAAAAGTGATCATAAGAGTCTTCCCAGCACGCTGAGTTAAAGAAGGGAGATTCACCTCATCTCAACCTTTGCATTGATTTTCGAGAGAGTGGGAGATCTGGGGATTACTTTGGAGAGCAGCAATGAAGACCTAGCTTATTGGGTCTTTTTTGTATTTGGCAAATGGGCTTGACAAAGATGGAGGAGACAAAATCTAGGGCTTACAGCTGCGGCACCCAATCGGGGGAACTTGAAAGCAGCGCAGGGATGGGAAGCTTGGGAGAAAGGGTGCCTCATTTAGCAATAGTGAATTTGGACAGGGGGCATAGGGAAATGCTTAAAGTAAACCACAGAGGCCCCAACAATCGTCAGGAATTGAGACGTTTTAAACCATTAACGGGGGACTGTGATCAAAGCGGTAGCGGATCCTCGCTTGAGTGTGAAAGAGGAAACGGAGGGAACAGAGGGGATTGGGGGGGATCATGGCAGGTTGAAAACGTAAAATCAGCACATTAGCTTCATAAGGGCATCAGAATATAGATGATCTGGGGATCATTGGACCCATGGGGAACTAAAGAGAATCCAGTATGTAGCATGCAGAGCTGAGGAAAAAACGAGGCCACTGCTGACAAAAAAAGCCTCACTTATCAAAGACGCAGTTAGAGTGGGAATAATGTTGCTCAATTCCCATAGAAAATAACTTCATACACAAGTTTTACCTGAAAACTGTAGCATCGCCCTTATTAATACGCTGTCACTCACAGATCAGTGGGGTAAGATTCACATCACAATTTAGCAGTGCTCGGGATGCTAAACTTTTCTGCAAGTCTCACTCTCTCAGGGAGTGAGAGGCCTACATAGCAGTTCATCCTTAAACCCCTCTATGGTGTATCTTACGATGCGATGTCCAGGTATGGACCTCACGTCTTCTTCTTTTTTCAAACCCAGCTCAACAGAACACAAATTAGTGAGGTTCTTCCTCACTCCTCGCTGCTACGTCTCCCAGTCGCAGGGCTAATTCAGAGGAGCACTAGCCCTGGGTAGCAGGGGTTCTTGCTATGCTGAATTATAAATCAAAGAGCACTCTTATAAAACCACTTGCTAATTACACGTTCACCCCTCTCCTCTTTCAGCTCACCATGTCACTTCATACTGCCTATGATCACTGGGAGGTAGGGGAAGGTATAAAATGCTCTAACTGGAGTTGAGAAAAGTGACCAAGAGAAGATGACAACAGTTATTTTCCTTGTGAAGTTTTTTTTAATGCGCCACACTGATATTAATGCCCACCACTTGGGTTCTGACCTTGATGTGTGCTTCCCAGCATGATGAGCGCTGCCCAGAGCAGACCTGCTTTGCTAAAAAAGCAGCTCTTCCATGTCTTTCCTTCTGTACCTTCAACCTAAGATATTTTTATCTGCACAGTCCCTCCTCTCCTGCACTGTATTTGTGACTTCCTCATCCTTTTCATGTCCTCTGAGTGTCATTCGCCAACCCCCCCCTTCACACCTCGCCTGTGAGGCAAACCAATTTATCACCGGCCGAAGGAGGGCCTTCACTTTGTCTGTTTCAGAGACTTTCCCTCTATAAGCTGTTCTCCTAATGAAAGGGGGTGCCGCGTCCCAGCCAGTCCTCGGAGACTCAAGGGGGCAAAGAGTCCAGTTCCAAGCCCAGTGCGGGGAAGTAATTACCCCTCTCTTGGGCCGCTGAGAGGAGCCCTGCCATCCAAACAGAGCAACTCGCACAGTGGACTTTCACATATAGGACCGTGGCCTGGCCATCATCACAAGAAAGGTCCCTGAACCTCGATGTCATATGACCCAGACAGGAGTTGGTGATTCAGTGGACCTTGGCCTGGGTAGCCGGTATTGGCGAAAGGATTGGAGGACTGATGCCAAACTCAGCAGAGGAGAGAAGAAAATGGGGAGATGGAAGAGGAGGGGCTTTGACAGGAAGAGGAATGAACTGCCAGGGAGAGATAAATAATGAGGGGAAAGCGGGCAGCAGGTGACCCACGGCAGGGCTGCCTCGTAGGGACAGTGACCGGCTGACCTCTGGGCTGGATCTCACGGGGCCCACCCACTGGTCACCTATATCTACACTGTCACATTACACAATAAGTGGGCAGCGAATAGTATTCATGGTGGACTACAGGGAGGCAGATCAAGATCATCAGCAGACTGTTCTAAAAAAGAAATGCATTATCAGTGAGCTCTGACCAGAGGAGGAGCTTTGGGTCAAGGAACTGGAGCACAGATAGACTTACTCTGGAGTTGAAAAATGTGGCCCTCAAGGTGGTTTGACAGACTTGATGATATTAAATTATTAACTTATTGAAGCACATGTACATAACTACAATTCTGACATACTATTATTTTTTATTTTTTTAACCTTAACCTTAGACAACAAGATTTTGTAAAGAAATCATAAGAAGAGCCCAAGAAATATTTTTTCCCCCCAGATATTAAAATTATACACAAAACCTCAACAAACAAACAAAACCTCAACAAAACAAATACTGAAGTAAATAATTTGGATAATGCACATCATTTTTCCTACCTTCCTATAATCTCAAAGAAAAAGTTATCAAATATTGTTTTACATATTTAATCATGTGCTGTGTTTTAGCGACTTTTGAGTCAAATTATAATTGTCACAACTTGTCACAACCAAAGGAACCTTACCGTTTAAAATTCCTTGACTGAAAAACTACACATCGTTTATATAAAAAACAAAAAACCCAAACAATAATTTCATATATCCAAATTTGAGGGTTCATAAATGTAAGATTTGACTCATCTTGGGGGGGAAAAGGCTCCCTTTGGCTGTTTTTATCCCTCCTCTCTACTGTTTTCATCATGAATCAATGTCTAACTTTCTAATGTAATTTACTTCCCTGAGTATCCTGGGATGCCCATCATTCTCTCGATCTCTTTCTGGTGATATCGATCCTCCTCTCTGACCAATTTGAGATCTGCCTCCACGGGAGCTGTTGCATCCATATCTGCACCACTGGACCAAACCCAGTGCTCATCCAGTGACAACAGCGCTTATCAGATGAAGTGAATTTTGGATTTCCACTCTCTAAACTAGACTACATTTCAAAATTCAATGAAAATCAAGGTTGCTCAAAAAGGTGGGAGATGGTGTACAGTGCAAATATAAACAGAATTAATTAATCAACTGATTTATCTACAGCATATCAAAAGTCTAAATATTCCTTTGTTTTTTGTCCACCTGTTGTAATATGATTTAGATTGAATGCCAGCATTACATTTGAACTTTCAGAAAGCTTAAGAAAATCAGGTTTAATCACTTGCACCTACAGATATGGGTGAAAGAATTCATGAGAGTTTATGTTTTGCAGAAAAACCTTTTTAGCATTTTTATTTTTATTTTTTGTTGTAAGATTTTACTAATCTATATATGTAGTGTTTAAATCCAAGTGACCAAAGAAACTAAAGTTAATTTAAATAATGTTTGAAATAGCTGCCTACAGAATCACCCAGAGGTTTTTCAGCATGGTTCCTGAGTGGTAAGTCTTGCTTTAAGGACTTCAAGGAAAAAGAGCATCTCGGGAAAGGAGAGACGCATGGTACTTGCCTTGAAGCAGGATGGTTGTGAGTTTGAATCTGTCTCAGGGCTTTCTGCAGGTAACAGGGTGCAAAGGCATGCGTGCTAACTTATTTGATGATTCTAAGCTGGCCATAGATATGAATGTTAGCATGAATGGTTCACCTTTTCTCTTTGTAAGCACTATGATGTACTGTCCAGGGTGTAACCTGCCTCTCACCCAGTCAGCTGGAACTGGGTCCAGCACTCACTGGATGGATGGACGGATGAATGGTTGGAAATCAGATAGGCCTTCAAAAGCAAAGATTCACCACTTTGGAAAAATGGAGTGTATTCACGCACATTGCACAAGTAACATGTGCCTCTGTGAAGGCCCCATGGGTGTTGCTAAATTTTTTTACAACAGATGATGTCGAGTTCACTAAAATACACTATGGAAGTGTTTTCCATGTTTCTATTTTTTAATAATTTTTAAAATAAGATATTTTTGTGACTCTTTCTTTAGAGAACAGGAATGGCAGCCCAGAGGGATTTTAGAGATTTGATTTGTTATACATACATTTTAACATTACTGACATGCTTAAAAAATAATTTCAGTTAAATCGGCTTGAGAGAAATAACACAATATTAGCTTTTATTGTGAAAATATATTGAATTGAATAAATATATTATCCATGCTTTCCGTGATTCATTATCACATATGTTTGCTTTTATCACTTCCGAACTATGTCAAATCTGTGGTTTTGTCTTCATGGCATGTATTTATCAACAGTAGCAAGTTTTCCTTGGCAATAATGTTTTGAAACTGTTCAAATAATTGAAGCCATTATAAATGACCTCCTACTGAAAAATGAAGTGCCGCTTTTAAAGTGTAGATTTATTATTTGCCTATTCTTAAAGCAGCAATCATGTGATACATTATATCTGATACAATTCTGTAACCATTGTTCCTCATTATATTAAACATCAAAAATTCCATCCCTGAAGTGCCAAGTGTTAGGACTAATGGTCTTGATGGTCAGTGAAAACAGGAAAGAAGGAATAAAAAACAAAAAGCAAAATAGCAAGCAGAAAGCACTTAAGTAAGCTATTGTTTAAGGACAGGACGTTGACTTTGTTCATTTCGTTCATTTTATTTTTCCTGAAACGTCTTTAGTGCAAAGAAACAGACACAGATTGATAATTAAATTTGAAGGGGCAGAGTGAGTAATCTGATTTCCTGTTAGATCAATTTGAGCAGATCCAGGAGAATTGAAGCATTAGTTTGGCTCACATTCACAACCTTGATTAGGCCATAGTCTGTGGTCCAAGAGACCCCTAGGGAAACAGTATCTCACCCAAGAGGGGCCAGGTGAGAAGTTTATGATTGTGTGTACCTTTGTGTGTGTGTGTGTGTGTGTGTGTGTGTGTGAGTGAAATGGGATCCGTGCACTTCGCCAGACACGTCATTGCCCACGGCAGTCAAATGAACCCTATCCCATAAGTCAGGGTTCTGGCCCAAGGAGAGGTGACAGCAGGCCAAGCTGGAGTCGTCATGGCGATGGCCTGTGCAGAAAGTCGATAGGTGAGGAGTGGAATTGAAGAGAGGGAGCAGAGCAAGGGTTGAAGGAAGAGCAGATCAATTTTGCTGTTTGATCTTGCACAGGCTCTGAATAAATGTATATTTTAAGATGTCTTTTTTTTCTCTTTGCGCAAACATTGACATTTTTCATGTTGATTCTTGACTTTTGTGGATAGAGACCTGATTTTATCCAACATCTTGGACTTGTTATTCCTGCAGTGGTTTTCCTGTACTTCTGCAGCCAGGCTAAGGTGGCTACTTATGGGGGGAGCACTGAAGTGTGTGGCTGTGATGCCGGCCAGGCCACCATCCACCACCAGCAGCACCATTGCCGCACACAAACACACACAGTGAACACACCTCTGCACACCATCCGCACCAGACAGGTGCACTTTGTCAGGTCATAACAAAAACTGTATTTACTTCATTCTTGCACTTGTATCAAGTCACCGAGAAGACAAATACTGTTTTTTTATTCACAGTTCACTGATGCAAGAGTTGCATAAAATGCCCCAATGCATGCACGGTGCCAAATACCAGAGCACAGATGGTAAATAGTGTTGCATTGGGTTGCGTTCAGCTCCACTGGTGCGACGACATAAATTGTGTTAATAATAATAATAATAACAATAATAATAATACAGTATATTCAAACATCCTCTTTGTTTGACACTATGAATGGTCTGCATGAGGATGCTTTTGACTCTAAGAACAGCCACGATTTGAGAGTTTTCATCAACACCATTGGCTGTCTGTTTCATCTCACTTGAGTGGATTGCTATGAATCTACTTATTTTCACACACTTCCTGTCCTGAGTATAAAAGATTCTATATTAGTTCATAAAGACATTCATGGTCTATGGGTTTAAAATACACCTTAACAAAGTAACAAGGGTCTAGGAGGATTTGGCCCATTTACAGCCCTCTCTTACTCCAACTACATGGCTATCTGTACTACATCCCACGATCCCCAAAGTCCTTCTTGTCCTTGATCTGGTTTAAATAACAGACTCAGCTGCCATAATTATGATTTTATCTCATTTAACATCAGTGGATTAAAGTGTTTCAAGGTCAGAAAGATTGAAAATAAGGAGAGGTTTAAAAGAGAGTTAATGAAATACGCCGAATGGACATTTGTCTTAATTATTTATTGTCTGTATGATATTAAAGCTATGTGGTGATTATCAATTTAAATGTCTTGAGGGGGAGTTTTATTATGTTCCTTACACGCTATGTAAAAGGAAAAAATAAAACTACTTCTTGTCAGGCCATGCCTCTGTAATGTGTGTTCAAAAGGCATATTTATTCCCTTGTTGCCTGAGATGCATAAATTATGTATCACGCTGGTTGTGAAATGGTTTTATTTTTCTGGAATGCATCACGAGTGCCGCAACACTCAGTGCAAGATCAAATGAAATTACATAAGTTAAAGAACCATAAAATTTCAACTGTGGAAATGGAGGGCCTTCTATTCAGGTTGCACAAAGACTGGATTATTTAAAGAAAAAAATATTAAAAAGAAGTCTTTTCGCACCACTTTTCAACCATAGCGTCAATAATTTAGAAACGCACAACAGAAAATGCACAGGTCATGTATACTGGTTTTGCATTAAAGCCACACGCTATAGTTCAAGAGGGTGTCTCTGTTGGATGACAATGACAACTGCACACATTCCATTGCCTGATAAAGCTTCAGTGATATGTTTAAGATCACAGAACTTTGTTCGGCGGTGAGACTGTATGGAGTTGATGTTGCAGTGATGTTAGATTTGATTGCAATGTAAAAAAAAGGGCGATAATAACAACAATAATAATCATTATCAAGTAACACAAACCCAGATATTTTTTACAAATATAAACATTAAACTGGAAAGATAAATTCTAGCACAGTCTTGAGTCATTAATACTGATGACAAATGTTTTTTCACATTTTTTCTTCTTAGTCCAGAGTGCAAAGGTAGGTTGAGCAGTACACTTCCAAATTTAAAAAAAAAAAAAAAAAAAAAATCTGTTTCTTGGCTACCACCATTCCTAAATACAGAGCAATCTGGACATCGGGAAGTTTGAAGATTTTCACAGAGCATTCATGAAATTGCCAAGTGGTTATATTTAATGTCTCCGGAGAGGGTTTCAGTCCAATGTTGACATAAGGTCGGGAAAAACCAAAAAAAGATGTGCGAGGGTGTAAGGGAGGAGAGGATCATTTGTCCATCCATTCCCTTCCTAACCACTTATCCAAGTTTGACAAGAAGCTGGAGGCCTTCTAAGCTATCACTGAGCAAAATCTAGGGTACAGTCAGGACAGGTCACCAGCGAAACACGGGACAAACGACTTAACCTGTTAACCTAACGTGCACGTCTTTAGGGAGAACATCTGAAGGGACCCTCCAGCAGAGGTTCAAACCAGGACCCTTATTGCTGCGACATGAAGCACTGTGAGATAAAAATCATGTGCTTACTGCTGGAAAACATATAGAAATGTTATGTTCTGTGATTCCCCCCCCCCACATCTGTCAATCAAAACGCCCTGAACAGATTTTGTGAAAAATTAAATAGATCTAGAAAATAATATATCTCATAAACAGTATTTTACCTCACCAGTTTGTGTGTGTGTGTTTTATCCTATCAAAAGACTTGATTCCTTGTGCAATTGAATTTTAAGGAAAGGTAGTAAAACTGAATTATCCGCACCTGGAGGAATATTTGACATACAGAGAGAACTGAGGTGCTTATGGGATTCTACTCTGTCAATATGGATCTTAATACCACTCAGCCTTTCCATTTTATGTTGTCTCACAATATGTGTTTGTGTGTGTGTTTTGGGAAAGTCCCCCCCCCCCCTTTCTGGGAAATGCTCTCCTTAAGCCATTTCTGTTTTGTATTCTACTGTTCATAGTTTAGAGTGTGTGCATTTGTGTGTACACAGGATCCTCACAGGACCTGTAGTAGACCATAGTGTGCGACCTGCACAGGCACTTGGCAGCAGTCTGTGAGCTAATAACACAGGAGCGGAGCCTGCAGGTATGCCTGTGTGTCGGCCCCTGTGCACCTCAGTGCCAGCATGCCACAGCTCTCCCCTGCCTGACCCCCTGACCTCGGTCTGAGCTAATGAGCAGGTAGGATGGCTGAGCTGGGGCCTTCCAGAAGCTGCGTTTCACTCTGGATTCTGGATGACCGTATTCGTCCACGGAAAGGCTGTGAAGAAGCCAACCCCACGTTGAATGTTTCAGTCGGAAAAAAGAAAAAAAGAAAAGCAGACCGCACAAGAGGTTGCAGGTAAATATGCAAAATCACAAGGGTTTTTGCACAGATACGCACACACACACACACACAGCATGCAAACATATTGAGGACAGCCACATTAATAATTCACTACCATTAATTATGAGACGCCTGTATCTCAGTTTGGTGCCATTGCTGAGGGCATGTTAATGTGACTGTGTCTACGAAGGCTACTCCTCTCTTTTCTTTCTCTCTCTATCCCTTCTCCCCTTTGTGGGACGAGACACTGCTACCAGCCAGCCACAGCCACAGGGACCTAATTAACACAACATAAATTATGGCATGCTGATAAAGCAGTCACTGGTGCCTTCGCAGTGCAGCTCGCCCCTGCACACGGCAGACTAAGGTGGCCGACGATGTTTACTTGGTAGTTTGTTTTGCTTGCGTGCAGAAATGTGGGAAAGAGTTGTGCGTACGTGTCGCTGTTTGTGAGACAGTTATCTGGTCAGTGGGGCTGTGATTAACTCCAGGTTGGCAGTTCACTGGAAGTGTGCTAATTAATGTTCCACACATTTTCATCATTTCAGGGTGTGCTTATTTGCTTTCTTGCTAAGAGTTACAGGAGACGTTTAATTTCCTCCTCATGTGTATGTTCATACATAACTACCTATTGGCAGTGTTGGGAAGGTTACTTTTAAAATGTATTCTGTTACAGAATACAGAATACATGCCCCAAAATGTATTCTGTAACGTATTCCGTTACGTTACTCAATGAGAGTAACGTATTCTGAATACTTTGGATTACTTAATATATTATCGTGCTTTTTACAACAACGTGAATGTACTATTGCTGTGTGATTTATTACTATTACTGAAGGTCCGCGACTCCGAACTGTAGTAAAGGGACCTCTGACTAATAGTGATGTGCGGATCGATCCTGAAATATCGATTCCTCCGATACCAATCATTTATGTTCTAGAATCGATTCTCACATTAAAATATCGATATTTTAGTAATTTAGAGTAAATTTGTAGTTTATCATTAACAGGAACACAGTGGAAAGAAACTATAACATTCGGATTGCCTACATTCAAAGGAACTACTTCCTCTTCCGCCTTTCATAGTCATGTGCGAAATACGGCTGTATAAATGTCTCGCAGCCCCTTGGCGTGCGCACTCACAACAATGGCTGAGCGTAATTGTGCGGATGTATTTTACCTCCACAAACAGCTGAGCCGTGGTTTGCAATAAATGTGGCAAAAAAAGTGAGGTGTTGTGGCCATACTTGCCAACCTTGAGACCTCAGAATTAGGGAGACATTCAAAAGGGCTGTTTGGGCGGATAAATATATTTTACAGGGTTTATTTATCGGATAAAATACGTTAAATGTCACCGTTATTATTGGCCGGCCCGGAAACAGCGGGGGTGTCCAAATTCAGAGGCTGCTTCCACCTGAGGACCGGCCTTCGCGGTCTAAAGAAAGCCGGGTAGTACGTCACGAGCTCCCTCGGTGGAGTGAAACTCTGCCGTCTGCTCCTTGCTGTCTAAAATATAACCGGACACTGACGTAAACTCTTCTGTTTAATCAGTTTTCTGTTTGACGTTTATTCAGCTGTGTGAAAACCCCGGAGGAACCCTCCCGAGGGAATAATAAAGTTTAATTTAATTTAATCTAATCTAATAACTTTAATCTCAGCCAAACCGATTTACTCACGAACAAATAAAACACTGAAAAAGCCAAACAAGAACATTTTTAAGTTATCAAAGTGACTTGTACATCATGTTTAACCCGAGTGGTGAAAGACCGCGGGGGTTTGAAGACGATGTGTCGGTCGGCTCAGATATTTGAAGTTTACACAGCTACATTCTCACCTGAAAATATGTTAAACGTTTTTTTGCGACCCAGAAAGAGAAATAAGAGTAATATTAAAACTAAGTCGCTGCCGTCATTGTTGGAAACTGGAATTGGCTGTGTTGAGTATTGCAGCATTGACAGCGATCAACTCGAAGGGAAATGATGACGGAGGCAAAAATGTCCTTAATATTTTATGAACTTTATTCCTCTTCAACACACGGCAAAAACTTTTCTCATAGGTGCCGTATCTATTTCTCTTCTTCTTCTGTTTTAGGAACGTACAATGAAACAGTGCCTCCTTGTGGTGAGCACTAAAACACTGTCTCTGTTAAACCACAGTAACCATAATGTAGTTAAACAATGTACAACATGAGTACACACAACGAATATCTTAACACCCCCTCTTGTACTCAGGTTGCTGGAATCTAAAGAAAAGTTTTACAATGAACGATAAACAGTCGTACAATCTCTACCACACTTCCTTTTCCCCTTTTTTTTTTTTTCCTTTTTAAGCACCAAACATAATGTCAGCAAACTTAGCAAGTTTTAGCTTGGAAACAGGTTTGGTCATAACATCTGCAACCATTTCTTCAGTGGTGCAATATAATAGACACATTTTTCCTTCATTTACAATGGACCTTACAAAATGATATTTAATGTCCACATGTTTGCACCTCTGTCGGCTCACAGGGTTTTTAGCCAGGGCAATTGTTCCCTGGTTGTCCTCGTACACTATTGTTTGAGTGTAGCTGTAGTCATCTATACCTTTCAAAAGCTGTTCTAAATATATACACTCTTGCATTGTGGAAGCCAGAGCCATATACTCTGCTTCACAGGTAGAGAGCGCCACAGTGGGCTGTTTCTTGGTCTTCCATGAAACCAAAGAACTGTTGTTACCTAGACGTACACAGTACCCAGTAGTGCTGCGTCGATCGGCAGTGTCACCTGCCCAGTCAGCATCACTGTAGGCCACTAGACCTAAATTCTCATCTGTGTTTCTTCTAAAACACAACTTCTTATCTTTGGACCCTTTGAGATATCTCAACACGTGTTTCACAGTTCCCCACTGTTCTTCTGTAGGCTCATGGAAATGTTGCGATAACTTGCTTACCACAAAACTCAGGTCAGGGCGGGTACCTGATGCGAGGTATATAAGACTGCCTACAGCCTCTCTATACATCCTCACATCTCTTATCTTAGTAGCACCTTCTGTGTAACACAACTTCTGATCACAGGGAGTTCCTCTGGGTTTACAGTTCTGCATGTTAAACCTCATCAGTATCTTGTTGACATAGGTTTCTTGTGACATTGTTACACATCCATCAGACTGAGTGAAATCAATACCCAGAAAATGCTTAAGTCTGCCCAAGTCTTTCATCTTAAATTTGACTGAAAGCATTTCTTTCGCATCCTTCATTACCTTTTCATTGCCAGCAGCAATTATCAGGTCGTCCACCCAGATGATCATAATCACCTTACCATCTTTTGTCTCTTTGGTATAAACACAGTGGTCTGCTGGGTTTTGCCTGAAACTGTTCGCTGTTAGGTATTCATGCAAGATCCTATTCCAGTTACGACCAGATTGTTTTAACCCATACAAGGATTTTTGTAATCTACAGACTAGCCCTTCTCCCTCTTCATAACCTTCTGGCTGATCAATGTAGATTTCATAATCAATGGGAGCGTGTAAATACGCTGTCTTCACATCCATTTGGTGAAGTAACAGGTTCTCCTGCGCTGCTTTCTGTAGCAAAACTCTTATGCTAGTTAAGTTGGCTGTTGGTGAGAATGTCTCTCCATAATCTATCCCCGACTGTTGGCTGTAACCCTTGGCTACGAACCTTGCCTTGTATCTGTCGTTTCCCTCAATGTCACTCTTAATGGAATAAACCCACTTCCCCCCCACTGTTTTCTTTCCCTTTGGCAAAGTGGTTAGGGTAAAAGTGTCATTTTCCCGTAACGAGTGAATTTCTTCATCCATGGCTTTGATCCAGTTCTTTGAGTTAGCTGATTCTATGGCTTCCTTAAATGTGTTTGGGACACCACACACTGCCCTGTAGCAGTAGTCTATGGTAGTGTGGATCTCATCGCTGCCACTGTTGGCAGCTACAAAGTCATTTAAATGTCCCGGTTTTCTTCTCTCCCTAAGAGGATACCTTTTGTTGACAAATCCATCACTTGTCACACTTGTCTCTTTTCGTTCACGCTCATCAGGTATACCACTTTGTGGACTTGTGTCTGTCACAATAGGTTCTGGAACCTCATTGTCCTTGTCACCTTTCTCTGAAGGTCTGTTAGCCATAGGCTGTCTTACTCTGCTACAGTCATCATTTAGTTCTCCCTTATCTGTCTGTGTTTGTCTTTCTACATTTACTTTGCTCACAAACTTAACAAGTCTATGTTTCTGAACTTTCTCAGTTTCAGGGTGGTAAACTAAGTAGGCGGGACTGTTCTTATCATAACCTACAAAGAAACCTTGGTCACATTTTGAATCAAGTTTCCCCTTGTCCTGTTTGTATGCATAGCACACAGACCCAAATTTCTGCATTTTTGACAAGTCTGGCTTTTTACCTGTCAGCATTTGGTAGGGTGTTTTCCCTGTTCGCTTATTAAAGCATCTGTTCCGTGTTACAGCAGCAGTTTGAATGGCATAGTTCCATAGGCATTTCGGTAGCTGACTCTCAATCAGCATGCACTTGCCCATCTCGAAAAGAGTACGCCACCCCCTCTCGGCGGTACCGTTCTGATGGGGTGAGTACGGGGCTGATGTCTCATGCTTAATGCCATTTTTCCTTAACAGGGTTTGGAAATCTCTGCATGTGAACTCTGTCCCATTGTCTGATCTAATGCATTTTACGTTGCCATATGGTGCAACATCCGCTAGAAATTTCTCTGTTGCCTGCACTGTATCAGTTTTCGTCTTCAGGAAATATACAAACACTGAGTTTGAATAATCATCAGTGAATGACTGCACATATTTGTACCCATCAATAGATTCAGTGGCTATCGGACCTGCTAAATCTGTGTGTACCATTTGTAAAGGAGCCTTTGCTCTTGTATCCGGATCTCTGTTTCGGGTTTGTGCAAACTTTCCCTGGATACACACTTCACATTCCTTTTCAGGTCTATCGGTTCTCCCCTTAATCTGCATACCGTTAACCACACCTTGCAATCTTACTACATCTTCATAGTTGCAATGACCTAATATCTCATGCCATGCCTGTATGTCATGACAGGTGTTACACTTATCATTACCCTCAACTTCAGTCTGCAAATAGTACAACTTGCCATACACATGAATGTTAAAGTTAGTACCGTCTTTGTGGGTCAACGTGTCCTGCCCTTGTTTAAAGGTGACTGTTGCTCCTAATGCAGTGGCTGACTTTACAGAGAATATGTTCTGGGGGTATGATGGAATAAACAGCGCATCTTTCAGCGTTGCTTTGCGTCGCTGGCCTGTATTGTCAATCAGGAACACCTCTGCGTCCCCCCTCTGTTGGGCGACGCCTCTGCACTGGGTACCGTCTGCCAGTTCTACGCTGTGTGACTCCGGTCTGAACGCGTCGTCGAAGCTCTTGAACTTGGCGATGCTGTTAATGATGTGTGAGGTAGCCCCAGTGTCCACCAACAGGCCTTTCTCCTCAATGCTGTACGCTGACTGCTGGACCTTGATGTCTACGCCCTTAATCCTGAAGGCATAATCTGGCGTTTCTGCTTTGGATCCGTCGCCGCTCTCATCTGCGACCTTCCGCGCGCCATCTTGTTTGTCTTTATGTCTACATGTGGTATCACTGTGTGTGCTGCTTTTGCAATGACTGCACCACGTCCTCCGTCTGCACACTTTTGCTCGGTGGCCTTTTAGTCCACACTTGAAACACACAATGTCCACATCGCTCTTGTATCTGCATTGTGCGCTGGATCTCGTGTGCTCACGGCCGGTTCTTCCTCCTGTTTTCATTACGTTGTCGCTATACTCCGATGCACTCGACTTTTCAGTGTCTTCGAAACTCCGTAGCTTTGTTTTGAACTCAGCAAATGTCATATCGTCTTTATCGTGAGTAACGTGTATTGCAAATGGCTTAAAACTTTCAGGTAGACCTTTTAAAACCATAGCAATCAATAATCCATCACCTAAAGTCTCACCCGCATTGCGCAGTGCTGTAATGGCGGCCTCTGCTCTGATGACATAGTCTGTGACAGTCTCTTCCCTCTTTTTCTGAAGCGATGATAGCGTGGTGTACAGGTTGATGATTCGGGGCTTCCCCTTTCCAGCGTAGTAGTCCCTCAATATTTCTAATGCTCTTCTCCCATTGTCAGGGGCATCTCTCATAATCAGTGAGAGGCTTTTATCATCCAAAAATTGGATTAACTCGGCGTAAGCGTCAGCGTTCTTCTTACCGTCTGCTGCTACTTCAGCCTCACTGTTCGGTTCCTTCAGAACAGTGGCTTTTAATCCCAACAAGTGCAAATATCCTAGCACCTTAGTTTCCCAAAGTTCATATCTGGTCTCATCTCCGTCAAACATGAGTCGAGGCAGCCTGCTTGCTCCTCGTTGATCCATGTTGCTCTTTAGTCGTTAGCCCGTTATCCGTTTTGGCTCCGGATCTTCATGAGAAAGGGCTCTTCTTCGAGTCGGCCCTGGGCCCATAACCTGTTGAGTATTGCAGCATCGACAGCGATCAACTCGAAGGGAAATGATGACGGAGGCAAAAATGTCCTTAATATTTTATGAACTTTATTCCTCTTCAACACACGGCAAAAACTTTTCTCATAGGTGCCGTATCTATTTCTCTTCTTCTTCTGTTTTAGGAACGTACAATGAAACAGTGCCTCCTTGTGGTGAGCACTAAAACACTGTCTCTGTTAAACCACAGTAACCATAATGTAGTTAAACAATGTACAACATGAGTACACACAACGAATATCTTAACAGGCTGGGCCGCGCTATGAATTCTGCGATATGGTTTTTCAACTTTGTTGTCCGGGTGGAAAATCTGGAGAAAGGTGGGATTCTCCCGGAAAAATCGGGAGGGTTGGCATGTATGGTTGTGGCAACATCACTAACCTTGTCAAACACCTCAGAGTAAATCATATCACAAAATATGACGAGCGTATGTTGAGGCGAACTGAAGAGGAGGAGAGGGACAGGTGCTGCTAGGGTGAGAGTCTCTCACGGAGTCCTTTAGTCCTCCAGGCAGGCAAGGTGTTCAAATAGCGCACAACTTTTGTTTTTTTATTTCTATATGATGAACTCTGCATTATTAAGTGATAAGAAGAAGGTATTCTGATGTCCTGTAATCATTATGACGCTATAATTTGAGATACAATAAATAAAATCCGTTTTGTACAAAGTATCGGTATCGGATCAGTATCGTCGATACCACCCTGAATATTACTTGGTATCGGATCGGAAAGGAAATCAGTGGTATCGCACATCACTACTGACTAATACGTCGGGGTCCCTGTCGGCTCATAGCCGAAAAATAGCTTTACTTTGTTGTGTGGGTCAATTTTTCTTGCGAGAGACAGAGAGAGGCGTTGAAAGGCTGCTCCAACGGAACTTATTGTTTTCGGAGGAAAACACGAACACGGTGTACAGTCGAGTCTTAATAGCTTACTTACAACTGGGCTCGTCAGGCACTCTTCTTGGCTGCAGTGGTTATTATTATATTTACATGCTTCCAGCTCCCGTTTTTCCTCGACGACAACTCGTACCTTTCCACTCGCCTTTTTCTCCCTCCTCGCGCTCACAGACACATAACGTGTATGGCAGTGCATTCTCCCTGCAACACGGACTATACTGCCCATGATGCTACATTCTTTAGAGCTATGCTTGTAGCATAATGCCTGTTAGCTTAGCACAACAACAACAACGAAAAGGCGCTCTCTCACCCAGGAAACACACAGTCGCAGAAAGAGAGAGAGAGCGTCGCCCTGTAACCATGGCAACCGTAACGCTGCCGCCTGGAACAACAGAACGTAGCTGTCAAACAAAACCCAAACAGTCCTGACCCGCGACAAAATGAAACAGGAAAGTACCGCAGTGTAATCCATTTATTTCAACAAAGTAACTGTATTCTGAATACCACCTTTTTAAACGGTAACTGTAACGGAATACAGTTACTCATATTTTGTATTCTAAATACGTAACGGCGGTACATGTATTCCGTTACTCCCCAACACTGCCTATTGGTTATTTAGTGAGCTGTCTGAAGTCTCCCTTTGTCACCTGGCTATATCAATGAGCTGTTATCTTGCAGTGTCAAACACTGCCATGCATAAGGTGCCTGGTATGGCGCAGCATCATGGACAAAAAAAGAAACTAGAGAAGGCTATTCCTTGCTGAATCCAGCTAGAGTTGAGTTGTAAGCACTCTTATGAAATGGCAGCAATTGATGCTCAGGCACTGAGAATGGGCTGCAGCTTTGGTTAGAAGTGTCCATGTAAAGTTAGATAAAACTAGTGGTGATATGGCGCCCAGTGACCATGGACAGTCAATGAAATTCATTATGAAAGCAGTGAGTTACACTGAATCAATCTTAGCTTTGACGTGACAACTGTAGCAACAGCCAGTGGGAGCAAAAAATACTGAATCCTGGACTATCCCCTAGCAAACAGCCGCCAGCTACATGTATACAGATGGGGAATGCTTACAGACCTTATGCAGGACTTTTTAATTTTGTGTCATTTTAATATTTCTGTATAAATCAATTAAAAACATGCCACAAATGTCGCATACATTTTATATACAGAATAATGTGAAATGTTGAAACAACATTTGCAAACCCATGTGCAAAATGTGCATTAACTATACATTTAATAATCTTTGATTTAAGATGTATTAAGATGCAATTAAAAAAATGCAAAATTCTGCTTTAATGATACCCAGTAGGCCACCTGGTGAAATATTTCCCATCATCTCTAAAGTTTACATAAACTAGTTTCTCTGCTTGTATTTCCAGTTGTTTAAATTAATTTATTTTTATGTGTGTCAGTTTTTATTAACCATGCAGCCATTCTTATCAGAACCTACACAAAATACACTGCATATTGAACTCATGCGAGGCTTTTCCCTCATTTGCCACCAAGGAGAACACAGAGATTGGCTACTCCGGGTTTATGGGGAAAAACAAGCTTGCAGATACGTTTCTGAGTAATCACATAAGAAAAAAATATCCTCTAGACCAGAAAAGTAAAGACAGGGTAGAAATGTCCTGCCGTGGCATGACTTGGTTGCAAAAAGAATGTCGATTGTAGAGAAAACTATTAGAAAACGATTCTGCTGCGCACTGGCTTTAAGCTCTCAGTAAATTCTTTACTAGTACTGCATGATGTGCAATATGCTTTAGGGCTGGGGTGTCAAACATAAGGCCTGGTGGCCAGAATTTGCCCGGTAAAAACTCAAGTCTGGCCCACTGGATGACTTTGAACAATGTGAAGGAAAACATAAATTTTTGGACTTTTCAGTGTATTTTAGTAGGCTTTGCAGCTTCTTTTGTAGACCTTACCCATAGGTATTCATAGTACACCATGGTAATTAAATCAATTTTTTTTTAAATCTCTGTTTTTGACTATTGACTATAGAAATGTATGTTTTTCCAAAGGTTCCACAAAAAACACCGAATTAACAGAAAATTACAGGACCATGTAGACAATGACCTACCAGAATTTTTACATGTTTATTTCTTAGAATTTAAGCCCAAAAAGTCATCACGCTGAAAGATTTCTTTATCATGTGGAAAAACTGCTCTTGAAATTTCACTTCTTTTATTCTATCTATCTATCTATCTATCTATCTATCTATATATATATATATATATATATATATATATATATATATATATATATATATATATATATATATATATATATATATATATATATGTATCATTAAGAAAGCAAGCCTCCACAGTGGGAACATGGTGAGAGTGATCCTTTGTGTTTTATGCACACCTGCTCCTTCTGCTGTGTTGTTCCTTATGATCCTGTGAAGCTTGTTTTACTGTTTACGATTGAATTCGAACCTCAGAAAATCCCTTGTTGTGCGTACTTCCATCATCATCCAGACCCTCTTTCTAAACAGCGCTGCTTTAAAGTGACCCAACAAAAAACAAAAGGCCACATCACCTTCAAAAATATATTAATGTTGCATGGCAATGTAAGAATGGCCCATGTGGTCTCTCCTGAAAATACCTCTAAATTGATGTTGAGCAGTTCAGCTCCAAAGGAAACACATTAGATTACTCCATTACTACAGGTTAGAAATCCCCCTGAAGAAAGAAATAGGATTCACTGACCGGTAAAATTATGTCTCAAGGAAGTGATTTTTTCTCTCTCTCTCCCTGAGCCACTCCTCAGTTAAAGCTGTGTCATGCACTTTTCATGTCTGTCAGGCCAGTGAAAATTCAGTTCACGATACCACACAGAGGGATTATACCAATAATGCATTCAAGTATTGAAGAAAAGTGTAGTGAGAGCTTGTTGACAACAGAGGAGTTGTCTTGTTCCATCTCATGGGCTTACAGTAAAAATAGATGGAAGGCAGTGCGTGCCACTGCAAACACAACTGCCAATGTTTGCCTGGAACTGAGCAAAACAGCCAGTTTCCTGGTATTTTTTCCTGGATAAAGAAGAGGAAAATCCATAGCAACAGTATGGTATCATTAGTTTTGTTTTTCTGATCACTCGTCTAGATGTTTATTTTTATTCTAACAAACGTTTATTTTCCAAAGCAATTTATTCATGTACATATACAGTTTACAGTTATGGTGGGGCTTTATAGTCATCTCAAGAATTTAGGCAGCTATCCCATTACCCAGTGTGCCTGGTCTGCTTTCATCAACAATCAGACAGGGTGCTGAGAATCTGACCCTTGTGTCAGGTTTCGCAGACACATTGCTGCTAACTGCGTGACATTAACGTTATGTGTCAATCAAGGTAACAATGAAGTACCAAGTGAGTTATCTCGCTTTCCGTTATCTCAGAAGTTGGAGCTGGGAGTGATGTCACTCCCAAGTTGAGCACTTTCTACCAAAAACCAAGAAAAACCAGGATTTGTTTTCTCCAAAAGTTGATTCTGTTCATCTGGAAAAACTCCAGATGAACAGAATCAACTTTTGGAGATTTACTGACCTGGAAGATTGAGCATGCATCAAGACAGGATTTATTTTGCACTTTAGCAAGCTAGGCCCATTCATGCATCACTAACAATCTAGTGCTATGCTTGCACTTGTCAGAGTTCTGCGTATAGCTTATTTAGCCAGTAACAAATACACAACAGAGGCAGTAGAGATGAAAAGTTTTACAGTTTTACTACTCTTTGCACTCTTGCTATCTTGGATTGTGAGGTTGGTTTTGGTGGGGCTGCTCCAACTTTCCAAGCTGGTAATCAGACTTGAGTGAGCGTTCCAGTTGAAAATTCTGACTAGAGACTGGGAAATGAAATGGAATGCATCTCAAGGACCCACTCACACAGGTTTAGAGAGTCATTTTTCCCTAGTGAGCCACCTGTCACTGTCTATTTTTTAATTGATTGTCAGTAACCTCCTGATTGCATAGGTTGCCAGCACATTGCTGTATGCCTGTAGTTTGCAAGGAAGTGAAAGACTTGTCTACAAACACTGTTCAGCTGCTCTCCAAGCTGCGGTGAAACTGTAAAAAAAGGCAACACAAATTGGAACAACAACCATTTTCTTCAAAGTTAAAGTTGTGCCTTTTGAAAAATTGAGGGACAACTTTTACTTTGAAGGCAAATTTTCTCCATTTCCACGTTTTCAAGCTTTTCCGCTGCTCAGCTAGTAATTAGCGAGTGTTTGCACGCAAACGCGAAAAACTGCAGGAAATTGTGGCAACCTGTAATCAACCACAGCAATCACTGGGAGGTTTGTAGTGCAGCAGCTTCAGTGCAACTGATCTCACCCAGCACCCACCTCCAGAAACCACTGCCACTCAGTGGGTGCAAACACATTTTTTCCTTGCAGCTGGCTGTGTTGTTGTGTCCATTATGGAGGACAAATCTCGAGCAATGTGTGCAAGACGTCACATGAGAAACCTTATGCAACTGGATCATAACTGAGCTTTCTTATGCAGCTCTGACATGCAAAGTGAAGAGAATATTTGGAGTACATCCTACAAGGCTAATAGACAGTATGTTTGTGTTTTTTTTTTTGTTACTGCACTCCATTTTAAGATTTGCCTGATTCAAACCATTTTGACTGGAGCTTTGGAAGTATGGGAACATCATCTTTCTGTGAATGAGCTCGATCAATCAGCACCTTTCCTTAACTAACAGGCAAATATTAACCTCTGAAAAACCGCTCTTGCTTCTGCGCTGACAGAAAATAAAGAAGACTTGACAAATATGTCAATCATGCCTACCTGGCTGGAGCACAGTAAAAAAAAAAAAGAAGCTACAATGAGCACAATGGCAGGCAAATAATGAAGTAGATAAAACATATTTTAATCTATTAAACACGAATCTCTGAATGTGCTTCTGCACCTTAACCTTCCAAGTCTCCTGAGGTATTTTACTGCAATTCCTGGTCCTGCAGGTTTTTTTTGGGAGCCTTGAAAATTGCAATAGTAATAATAATGAAAAAAAAAGAAACCTTGTATTACTAGAAGCAGGCTTGGGAGTATATGGAGAGAAGAAGCAGAGCAGACAGCGAGGCAGTGGTCGATAAACTTCAACAAAATGAGAATGGAAGTCAAGAGCCATCCGTTAACCTGCAGCACTTGAGGAGACGACCCTCAGCTGTAGTTAATGTAGACATGTTGGGGACTGGCAAAAAGAGGCAGTGGACTTAAACAACACTAAGGGCATGATAGCTAGTTCAGAGAAATAAAGTGAACGAAACAGCAGGCTAATGAGCCATGAAAAGATGGAACCCACTGGCACCAGCATTGCTGCCAGAAAAAGAAACAAGTAAATAAAGTGGGTGAGGAGAACAAACAAACAAAGACTATTCCAGCAGCTCTTGGCTCTTGAGGAGAATCAGGCAGTGCTCAGGTAGCCTTGTTCTCTGTTTATCCGAGAACAACAGAGAAATGGGCCGAGGTGTGTTCCTCCAGGTGCATTGTGGGCATTGCCCACGGATGCGCTGTTTGATTTGCGCTCGGCCTTGCAGTTGTGCTTGTCTGTGAGCTCTTGACATGTGCACTGCCGCATGAATAATTGAGGCCTCGCACGCAGTCAGGGTCCAGCAAGCACTGCTTGCTCTCTCTCTCTTTTGCTTTCCCTCAGTCCTCCTTTTGTTTCTCCCCCTCTGTCAACCTTCCCTAAGTCTCTTTGTCTCACTTTGCCTTTCAGCTGGATTCAACAGCCAGTCCTTGGCAGTCTTTGTCTTGAAGATAGCGTGGCATTTAGTGAATTTTAACAGAAACAAATTGTATCTTGACCCCTGACACCCCTTACTCATTTCTCCTCTGCAGTTAATGGCATATTAAAAACCTACAGCAACTAGAACTGCAACTCTTCTGATTCTATCCCGAGTATCTGGGATAAGTCCTAAAGTACTAAAGCAAATTTAGTGCATAACAATCTGTGATGTTTGTGAAGACATAGCAGATTTATTAAGTCCAACCACACTGTACAGACGTGTGCAATTAAACATATAATAATGAATATTGGTATATCTCCCAAAACATAATTTGTCCTTGATCTGGTTCAGTCCTTTTTCAGTTGCTTGACTGACAAACGTTTGGCAGCTACTCCTGTTGAGTGCACACCAGAGGTCTAGCTGTAGTTTGAGATAAAGAAAAAAAGCCATACCTGGGTTAGACTGTTGATGAAGACATGCTAAATCAATGAGAAAAGACTGGAGGAGATGAGAATATACGAGCGGTCTGTCTCTTTGTATCTCCCTCCCACTCTCTTTCTCCCTCCCCTCACTTTCTGCTTCATACTCAGGCCAGTACAGTTATCAGCCCCAGCAGATAAACAAGTCTGGCTGCCAGATATAACTCCAATATGTGAAACTCAATCATAACTCCGGAAACCGGCTGGGAATATCAAAGGAGGAAAGAGGAAAATGAAAGCTGCCATGCCCACAGGGCAAAGCCCAAGGTCCCTTTTGGCAACGTAAAGCTCCCTCTCTTCCCTCTTTTCTATCACTTATTTATCTTAGAAAGTTAAAAAAAAAAAAAAAAAATCACCATGCACCATACCCTGTTTTCTAACCCCCTATAAATTTTTGTGAACATGTCTCACTAGTTTTTATAGTATATAGTGAAGGAGCTGTGCTTGGTGTCTTCATTCTTGAGTTCAGGACACTGATAGCTGTAGGGTACACGTTTCTGAAGTCTTCTTCACTCTCCATCTTTTGCCAGTAGGATGTCTGTGATTTCCACTTGTCAGTGAGGGCTAGTCATGCAGAGGGGATGGGACCTGTGCATCAGAGGGAAAGAGAAAATTTAAAGGGAAGAAATGAAAAAACAAGTGTGTGTGTGTGTGTGTGTGTGTGTGTGTGTGTGTGTGTGTGTGTGTGTGTGTGTGTGTGTGTGCGTGTGTGTGTGTTTTAGAGGGAGGGGGACTAGCTTTGACCGGACTCACTCATGCTTTGACATTGACGGCCCTGAGAGAGAAGAATAGGACCAGCTACCCCAGAGGACCATAAAGAGAGGGAGTGAGGGTGGGAGTAAAAGGAGGGGGTGATCTGCCAGAGCCTGCTCTCAGCTTTGAAGCAAGGACTAGAAAGGGCTGAGGGCACTGTTAGCCCCCTTGAAGTGGTTTCAGCACTTGTCACTCTTTTGGGCATCGCCTAGAGCTGTGGACAGCTCTGCTCTTTCAGGATGAGGTCCCACAATGGACTCTGCAGCACTGATGCTCACCTTGATGTGGTGACTTGGATCAATAGTCAGACCAGTGAGCCACTGGCTCCAGCATGTTGTGATGTTAAAAAGTAGCTGAAGTACTTCTCAATGCCTGTGTGCCGGGCAAGTGAGAGGAAGTGTCAAGATCATCTCAGCAACACACTGCAGGCTACAAAGTAGTGGAAAACCGCAGCGGATCAAGCTATAAAAAGGACTTTTCTAAAAGGTTGGAAGTGATAGAAAAATGGAAACAAAACAGATGGAAATAACTTTATGTAGTGAAGTGAGTGGTTGTCTGTATTCTTTCAGCATGTCGCTGATAAACCCACAAATAATTATTCCTTTTTTTCTCTGCTCCGCAGAGCATTTCAGGACCTTTCAACTCTGTGTTTTGGTTTCATTGCACACGACTAATCGTTTTTCCTTCTTTCAGGGGAGCCAGTGGAGAAGTAAACATACAGACACGCATATAAGAAAGATATTAGAAAAGAAAAATACAAATTTTATTCAAACCCAGTGTTACTGCAATCAAACTATTGTATTTGTGAGGCAAAAAGCAGAATGAAACAGTTTGCCATGTGGCTGGGGGTCAACCCACAAATGATAATAATCATTTTTGCTTGTGTCTTTCTTTCATGTTTCTTAGTGCTGTTATTATCCTTTTTTTCTTGTGGTGTTGGTGTCACCACTGCATAAATTATTTTGGATTGAAAACCCACATTTTAAACTCAATTAATCATCCTGTGTTATGAATAAAGATCTAGCTATTGTAACAGATTAAACTGTCTGAAAATCAGTTGAAAATTCAGTAGGTTACAGTCATTCTTAATCCTGTGCAGCATGCATGCATGAGAATGAGCTCTACCCGAACAATGATGCCTCATTCCAGTTAACAGCAGAGACCAAGGGAGCATCTTCATGCCTGTACCTGTGAGGTCTTCCAGTCTCCCTCATTCATTTACTACCTGTTTTATTTTATAGGTTATTTTTCAGGAAATGCACATTTTTCCATAGTGATCTGCCTGGAGTCACTGACTGGTCTCTAAGCCTGTATGAGTAAAGTCTAATATTACAAAAAGGCGCTTCAGTGCTTTCTTTGTTACCACAGGACACAACAGGCCATTTTTGAAAGAAAAGGAAGCCCTGCAACAGACTGGCAAACTGTCCAGAGTGTACCCCGCCTCTCACCCTATGGCAGCTGGGATAGGATCCAGCTCCCCTCCCCCGAACCTGGATTCGATAAGTGGAAGAATGGATGAATGGAGGAAATAATACTGTCCCACAGCTTCAAAGTAACGCTCTGTACAACAATCAGCATAACTGACAAGTACACAGACCATCATGCAAATTACTGCACTTACCATCTTATCTTATAACTTGCTGTTTTTTAAAAAATCGACAAGCATATTTTTTGCTGCCTTGTGTGCAGCACTATGTATTGTAGAGTTTAGCATCTATCCTGACACGTGTGTGCGTGTGTGTGAGTGTCCTCTCTCCAAAGAATCATATTTCAAAAGTTATATTTTTAATCAGCAAACATTTGTCTTAGATACAGCACTGCACATCCTGTTTATCATATATTCCGCTCAATAAAAAAACAGTTTCCTTGCTTTAGCAACCCAGCTCAATAAATAGCCTCCCAAAGTACCCACTAAGTACTATTAGTATTTACTGCCTGTGTTTCCTCTGGCCCCTCTTTTGGCCTCTCCTATCCCTAAAGATAGATTACATCCAAGACAGCCTATGACCGATGGATAGGGGGCACAATGCCTGAGCCTTTGGAGAAATATGTGCTTATGAAATCATAAATATTATCTCAAAGACTAATTAGCATTAAGAGCACTGGTGATTTTATTTATCAACTTTAGCCACAATTAATAACCACAGCCTTGAGAAGAGCACGAGGCAGATAGGCAGGACATGTTTGCCGCGTCAAGGCCGTAAACCCATAACACAAATAGACTGATTGAGGCAGCTCCACTGGGGGAATAAGTAATTGCGCCTGAGAAATTTTAATTGCCCTGAAATGCATTCTAAATTACACTACCTTGTTTTCAGGCAGAAGTAACATGGCTAAAGGGTTAGGATAATGGTGGAGTGTCATGGGTAAGTAATGGGTTGCTAAACACCAGATTAGTTTGTGGGGCTGTTTTTTTTTAACAGATTTTATCCTGTATTTCTTAAAAGGCTACCCAGATGCTGCAGCATTGAGGACCGCTAATACTCCCTGTTTAACTGCCCACAGTATTTGTTTAACTTTAAAGCACTCGGTAAATAAAGGAAAATTCTCACATCTGTATGGCAAACACATCTTTGTAAAGCTAAACCAGTTAACCAGCCTAAAACCAGACTTGACTGACACCACTATATACATGATGAAAGTGCTGTGTCCCCCCCCCAAAAAAATATTTTAGGTTTAATTTGGTTTATCCACAAAAGCAAATTAAAGAATCATAAATACAAATATAAAGAAATTTTTAAGGTTAATTTAGCAGGTGAATATATATATATATATATATATATTGGATAGCAAACACAGGTTGAGGAGGAATGGGCGGAAATATCCAGGGGATATGGGGCTGATGGTCTCGTTACTAATTATCTTTATTGTGCTTCCATGGCAGTTTTTCAGTGTGGGGCCTGTCGCTGGCTCTGGTGTAGGAAGTACTCCAGAGCTGTCCTCAGTGGGTGCTGGTAACTGCTTAAGGAATTACTGTGAGGTCACAGAGCTCAACTCTTTTGTGTTTTAATCCCTGTTGGATTCATGGCACAGCCAGGAGTTTGTGAACAGGGAGCGGTTCGGCCACCATGCTGCACGCTTCACTAGCAGTAATTTGTAGGTCATAGGCTTTTCGGGAGTTTGTAGAGACTGATAGATGGACACCCAAAATGTGTGCTCCACTTATGCCACAGGCCAGTAGAAGACCTGGCTGACAGCAAAACAGCCATGCTCCAAAGGTGAGCGTGTACTTCATCTGCTTCACACTCCAAACCTCCTACTCTCTGATTCTCACCCTCGCTGCGGGAGGTCTCACACAAGCCCTCTGTCATGAAAAGTGAAGTGACCAGTGGGCGAAAACAAAAAAGGCTCTGACAGCCCTGATGCTGTAGGATTCAGTAGCTGGATGTTTTACTTTGTGATTCATGACAAGCACTGTGTTGAATTACCTTTCATTCAAATGCTCACACGCTCGCTCGTTGTCTGCTACTCACAGTGGAGTACTCAGAGATTTTTGATGATTTTTGTTTCTCTGAGATCTCCCAACCATGTTTTGACCCTGCGGTTGTTGCTGGCGTTTGCATCACCTCCAAATAGTTTTGTGAAATTCAAGGGGGGAAACCTATCAGATGGACGAAGATTGGACTGATGTGTTTGCAGAAAATCAGTAAACAACATTAATTTCATATGAATTAATACTGGAAACTGGAAGTGGCAATTCTCACATGGGTTTCTTCCTTTCTTTTTTTTGGATACACTTCCTGAGATAAAAGTAAGATATCAATTAAAGTTTGAAGTGATGACTCAAAGTCATCTGACAGGGAGAACTACATTTTATGAAAGATTTACTGAATAATTTGTCATTCTCTAGATCCTGAGAAACCTTATTCAGGTTACGTGCAGGACTGTAAAGTGCTGATAGGGGAGCTAGCCTGCCAACTCTGTAGCAAAGACCTCTGTACTGTACACTTCTACAAAATTAACACAGGAGCCAGTTGATCTTTGTGGCTTCAGGGTAAAACAGATGCCATAAGTAAAGCCAGATACAGTTTGAAAGCACCCTGAGATCATACACTGTCTTTAACATCAAAAAAATGTCCACATGGATACTCCTAATGGGTTTAACTTGGATGAATTATTCAAATCTCCCCTGAATGTATCTTTCTGGCAAGTGGATTCGAAACACACATATGGTCATGGCTAGCTGTTATCGCTCTTCTAAATGTTTATTAGTCTGTATTTCAGCACAATCTGTCTTCTGAAAGTTGATCCAGTTTTTCAACAGCTAATTGGACCATTGACAATCAATAGAAATCCAGAGTGCTGCTTTCCATTTTTATCACTGAACTGTGATATTAAATGTAAATGATGTCTTAAAATTAAAATATTGCACTTGATGCTGTGATATGGCACTGGGAATATTTCAGTGATCAAAGTTTGTCTAAAAAAACACATCAACTTTTTAAATTTTAATTTGTGTCGAGACAATATGTGGTTACCGATGCCGAGCCACCAGTGTAAAAGATACTGCATTTATATGAATGCATGTGTCCTCATCTCACTGATTGGGGTTATATTTTATTCCCTTTATCCTTCAACATCACACAGTATATAGCACATACGAAGAATTTGGGCTTGAATTATTACATCATTAATATTTTCATCTGCTGGCTGGCGCATTCAATTTTAAGCAGAGAACTTTTCAAAGTGGTGGAGAATCAGCAAAGAATTGGTCTCAGAAATGAATAACACACTCGCCTGCTGCGAACTGTCAAATCATCCAGATTGCTTGACTTTTTGAAGATCCTGCCACATGCGGTCTGCTTTACGAGGCCAATGAAGAGGGAGCTCTGCTAAAGCTCGGTGGGGGACTCACTTTGATACCCAACCCAACATGGCTTACTGTGACAACACATCACAGGGGGTCTGTGTGAAGCTGCTAATCTCTAATAAGGCACGAAACCCTGTTTCTGATGAAGCTGCTGAATGCTAGGTTGATCTTTACAGAACAGTTTTAATGTGGCCTGTTTATGATGATGTCTTAAGGCCACTGAAGTAGAAGCATTAATGACTGGGCCCTCACTCTTGGATGTGCTCTAATTCAATGTTATTCAATGGCACTATAGATCTTTATTTTATGATAACCCTACTGAGAACTGTTTAAGCAAAAATATGAATTTATCACCTAATTTATAAGCATTAAATGTGACATATAGCATAAGGAGTGTATATGGCACTTGGTTAGGCCCACCTTTGTCTTCAGAACTGTCTTAATTCTCCACAGCAAAGGTTGGAGACACATTCCTCAAAGATTTTGATCAATATTGATGTGATAACATCACACAGCTGCTGCAGATTTATCAGCTGAACATCAATAATGTGCTCTGTTTGAGTGAAATATGATGACTGTGGAGGCTATTGAGTACAGTGTCACTGCCATGTTCAAGAAACCAGTTTAAAATGGCTTATCTTGGCATGGTGGACTATCCTATTGGAAGCAGCCATCTGTAGATGGGTACATTGTAATCATAAAGGGATGGCTTACTCAGGTAGCCTGTGGCATTCGATGCTCAGTTGGTACTAAGAGGCCAATTTTCTGTTCTTAGTTGAAAATTAGTGGCACCCAGTGTGGTCTTCTGCTGCTGCAGTACATCTGCTTTAAGGTTTGATGAGTGGTGTGAGATGCTCTTCTGCATATCTTGGTTATAGTGAGTGGTTATTTGAAGTATCCGACTTAGGAGTTAGTCAGTCCAGTCTGATTTTTTGCAATGAAATACGAGTAGATCAGCCATTTTTTAAGTACTCTGGTCACTAAAATCACCTTCCTCCCAGAAAAAAGAAAATGACAGATGCTGCATTTTGACATTAGAGTATTGCAACTGCAATATTGAGGTTATTTAACCTGCATTATCAATACTTAACACTTTCTAACTAACTAATGTAATTATTTAACAGAAAAGATGTCCAAAATACAGAATCGTTTATGTCGTTAGGAAAATATTTGACTATAAAAGTGGGAAATTCACACATTTTTTACGGAGTTTTATGCAAGAAAGAAGGATAATAGGCTACCGCTTATACCTGGAGCCAAATTTGCTCATTCTGGACTGTTGACAGATTGGGAATTGGCACATAAGCAGTCTGCAATATTACGTAATGTAGCAAACAGCTTATGTGGGCAGAATAAACTAGCCAATAGTCAAAAAATATGTTTAAAAGCACATATAACTACACCTTACACTATTTTTGTGGTCAATTTAACTTATATAGACAAAGCTAACTTTACTCATTTTAGTAGTGTATCATTAGGCAGAGATTTGTGTTCAATATCTGTGAATAAACCTCCCACAGAGGTTTTTTGATCAGTTTTATCTGATTTGACCTGTAGCCGCAGGGAAAGCACGAACTGTGTTGATAATAACTTGCATTAGCAGTCCATCCCAGTGAGCTAGCAAGTAGGAACTCTCTGAAATGGAATACACCTGACTTTTTATGACCTTTTTATGAGTCAAACTGTCTTCTGTGAAAAAGATCAATAATCTTTTTATTATATGCAGAAGAGTCTATTATTTCTGAAGTATTTCTTGGCTAATCTGAAGCCAGATTCCTGTTGGTATTGTTTTCTATGGCTGTAGCCTCTACATATTTTAGTGATAGCACACTGGTAAGACCACGTATGGATAACATATTGTTATTCTTAAATAAATTAAAAAAGCAATATGTCACACTTTAGCATGAACTAAATGTCTAATCAGTGGTTTTATATTGGACTTTTAATTAACCTGAAGAATGAATCCATAAAAACGATATAAACTAAATCTGAGTCACATGTTATCTATTGTTTTTGTGTGTTTCAGCTGTGACATGCTTCACATTGCACATGCTTACAGTACTTCACGGATCACTGCAATTATGAAGCGCTGCAAGCAAAGATGATTTTACTTTAAAGGTGTGCCACTTAGCAAACACTGATGTTCAGCATCATGAGTAACTCAGCTGCTCATACTGAAATGCTTTCCAAAGGACACTGACTGATAATTAGTGTGCATGCTGCTTTTCCCAGCATGAAAAGCACAAAAGTAATAATTTGAATAATAACCTGAATTATGGCTGCATTCCATTTAGGTGAAATTGTTTCAGTCTCTCATAATTGTGGGTACTGGAAAAATAAAACATCTTACAGGTACAACTGGAAGAGAGCCCTCACTCATTTTAATAGTTAACTTGTGTGCGCTTCCTGCTGATATTACTGTCTCTTGCAGATAATTAACCCATAAGCACTTAACTCTAGACTTAAGTGGTCATGGGTTGTAACCCGTAAGTGTTGCTTACCATATGTGCACATTACGAAATATTCCTGAAGTTAAATTTGTTTACAAAAAAGGGGGGGAAAAGCCGATCCACACTGTCTTCAGACTATTGAGAGACATTAAGACGAGGGTGGTGGAGGTGAGCTGTCTCGTTTGCGTGACAACTTCTTTTATGTTGTTTTATGTTGTGGAAACAAGGAGCAAATAGACAATAAATGCTGCTGATGATCTTGCTGTCAGACCCTGCCATTTCATAATGTAACAGAGCAAATTATGAGAGACCTTGCAGTGCAGTGCTGGGGCTCAGCGTGGGATTAGGGGGCAACTATCTCAAGGCTGTGCTTCTCAGATAACCGCACCTAAAGCAACCTTTTCGTGAACACACAATTACCCGTGCGCTCCCTCCCCCCATTTCCCTTCACCACCTCCCTTTTGAATTTCATCAGGGGCTTAATTAGTATACAAATAAAACTTCCCTTATCTCCCTCTCGCCCTAATTGGCCTGTCTTTAGTTATGCCTGGTGAGTGTGTGTGAGAGAGCCGGGGCCCCTGTAATTAGGGTGACCGTGTTCACCTTTCCTCTCAGATGCACGGGTGCTCAGGCAGCCCAAGGGGACAGAGGGGCTCTGCATTGTGCTGTATGCTCACATAAATGTGTGTGCGTGTATGTGTGTGTGTTTGTATGGGGATGGTGGGGAGGTGCACTCAGGATTATTGCTCTGCAATCATTCTTGGACCATCCCTACGGTGTTCTCATGAGCCTAGCAGGGCTTTGGGTGCTGCTGGTTCCCACTGAACGGAAGGGGCATCCTACTTTTTTCATTCTTTTTTTTTTTTTTTTTTTTTTTTTTTTTTTTGTATTCAGATATTTTATTTTTATGGAAGGCGTTTCTATGGTAAAACTCATTCTTTCCTTTTTTTTTTTTTTTTTTTTGGCCTGTCCCGTTTGGCTCTTTTGCCATCAGAATTGTTGTCTAAAGGCAAAGAAAGATGCCCAACGGATTTACTTTACCAAACTGACCATCCCAGCCTTGCCGTAATGGTCCATTTGATTCACCTTTTATTGTTTATTTTATTTTCACTTACTGAATACGGGACAGACTTGACTGGGGGAAAGAAGGGGAGAAAGAAAGAGGGAAAGAGAAACAGCTGAGAAGAGGGACGGGGGAGAAGGGCAAAAGACAAAAACCAACAGAACGGGCAGAGAAAAAAAAATGCATATATCAATCACCTGGATCACCTGCTGAGAAAGAAAAAAGAAAGCAAGCAGAAGAGAACAAGAGTAATAGAATAAACAACATCACAATGATATATGGGAATATGACAGTAAATACTAAATGTTAAACATTATTGTGCAGCACATAAGATCAACAGAACACAGTGTGCTTTGAGGTAGGAGCCAAAAAGGGTGTATTTTGTGGGTGTGATCACCCGTGTGTACACCTGTGAGCATGGACGCGCTTGTTTTTTGTTTTTTAAAAGGTTCCTTCATGTAATAATCTGCTAGAGGGTGTGGGGGGGCCACAGCCCCGTCCTCCAGGGCATGAAGCAGGTGTGGATGAGATCAAAACTCCAGACATCCAGAGGCCCCCAGAACACAAGAGACCAAGGAAGACCAACAGAGGGGCAGCCGCGCCACTGTCCCGGAAAGAGCTGAGGAGAGTCCCAGATGAGGGCTCACTCAGCAGCCGCGGAGCAGAAGCCAGGGGGAGTTGCAGTGACGCGCCCGTGAGCTCCGCTGGCAGCCAGCTGCGCCTGAGTGACCGAGCCCCAGGCCGAGAGGCCGGGGGCACCCCACCTCCGAAGTGGCCCGAGCGAGCCCCAGGCTCCAGGCCCCGATAAGCGGCCGCCAAGGAGTGAGCCGGTGTGTACCTGGACGCCCACCCCCAGACACAAAGAACCACCAACGCACCGATGTCTGAGGGGGTCCGCCACTGGCGTGTATGTGTGTGTGTTTGTATGGGGATGGTGGGGAGGTGCACTCAGGATTATTGCTCTGCAATCATTCTTGGACCATCCCTACGGTGTTCTCATGAGCCTAGCAGGGCTTTGGGTGCTGCTGGTTCCCACTGAACGGAAGGGGCATCCTACTTTTTTCATTCTCTTTTCTCTCTGTTCCCCGCCTTCCACAGCTAAAGTGTTTATCGATTAACTCGGCCCTCCCTTCAACAACTTAATATTAGGTGACAGTGCACTGTGTTCTCACCGTAATTAGAGTTCAGCTCCTAGGTGGGGGTGTGAGGTTGTGGGGGGGGGCAATTAGAACCTTTTGTTATTAAACTTGATTCATCTTCCTTCGGCACGGCACGGCTCTGCCCTGCTCTGCTCTGGTCTCCGCTGCTCTCAGATGCTTACCAAGGGTATCGGCCATCCACCCTCTTGAAATTGGCTAACCTGCAAATTATCATGTTTGCTGCTAGACCGACCCCATCCACCCCCACCCCAGCCAGCAACCACCCACCCCACCGAACCCTAACTCCCAGGTCTCCTCTCCTCATGATGCCAATAACACGCAGTAATAACTGTAAAAATCCCCAGTCAAATCCCCAATCAAATGCCTGGACTCAAAATCACAACACTGGACTTCAAGAGCAACTGAGAATACATCTTTTAACTGTATGACTGCACGCTGCATTTGATTAAAGTCTTTTATGTTTGATAACATTATTTAAGACTGTACAGATTTTAATTTCACTCTAACAATGAGTCCAAATTCATTTTTCAGACCTTTCATTTGTAGATATTGCAAATGTTACTCCTGCCAAGGGTGTTGTTGTTGGTAGCTTGGTTGCTTTGTTTGTCCCTCAACGGATATCAGAGAAATTTGGAGGAAGGTCAAGCTGCGAAAAATTTAAGGAGTTTGTCGGCAGGCATAGAGGAGAGATATTTGGAGTGTGGATGGTCCTGGCAGCTAATTGAAATGGGAGAAAATGAGACCCACATTTCAAAGAGAGCCCAATCTAGCAGGTGATTCTAAATGTTTTTGATTGTTCAGGGCAAACAGTTAATCGCCTCCTTCACTAATCATGTATTTCAAATGTTGCTGAACACTGCACAACACTGCACGCACACAATGTCACATGACTGGCTTGCCAAGTGCAGCTACTGTTAGCAGTACTAGCAGCAGCGCGGTGGTTGATGAATGTGCTTACATGTTGTTGAATGGTAATAGTCTACATGAATTCACTCTGTGCTGCAGATCTGGTTTCCACTGCTGTCTTCCTTTCTGCTTGTTTACAAAGAGGGAAGCCACTGAGGTCACTGAGGCGGTGGGGTTGTAACATTTCACAAACAAAAGTCAACTGTTGTTGTAGATTAATAGAATATGAATTTCTGGCGCTGATTAGTGAAGGCTGCAGCGTTCAGACATCTCCAGTTTTGAGGCCATGTTTATTCCTTTGAGGAGACAAATCATCATTTTGTGCACACAGAATATAAATTAATTCCCTCAATTTATTAGTTACATGTTTTATAACAGGCAAGAGAGAGAGAGAGAGAGCAGTCAAACAGACCAGAATCTCCCAGAATCCATGGTGTGAAATACACAGGAGCTCAGCTTTTGTAGAGGTCTCTTACAGCACACAGCAGCACCCACTTTAAATCTGCCATCAAACTTCCGAGACAGGTGTGTTGAGATAGAAAGGTTAGGGACCTATTAAGACTGTACCTCATGTCTAAGGTGCACAAACAGACCTAATTTTAATGAATTATTGATGATGTCTGACAGGAATTAGTGTAATTATTATTTGAAGAAATTGTTTACTGTTCGTGGTCTACAGAAGTTGAATTGTTTTACTAAAATTGTTGCTCACACTGATATTGCATGACAAGCAGTTTGATGTCCTAATGCTGTTTGCTGCTTCCAGCTGTTTGTAGGAGGCTCTCCTCTTGTATCACGAAACATCTGTAGCTCTTCTTTTGATAATATAAGGTAGTGGAATTGTTTCTGGAGCATATACACAGAAGCTATAACTTTTATTTATGAATTATTAATAATTGATAAATCAAAATTTCGGAAACTAAGTGCAACTTGTATTCATGTTATAGCATTTTTTTGTCTTTAAGGTAACAACTGAGCTGAACTAATATTGGTATTTGTTTACTTCATGCTTTCAGTTTAATCTACTTGGGTACCACATGTAGTTTTGGCTAATGTGTAACCATATGGAAGGGATAATACAACAACAACTACTACTACTAATAATAATAATGTAATTATATATCTAATCATAATTATAATTATAGGTAATGGCAACAGAATATAAAATTATTGTTTCCTCTTTGATTCAGTTTCCATGAAGGATTAAAGTTAAGTCTTCTTTAAGCTTTTCATCAACTTCTTTCTCAGGAAGATTTTGTTGATGTCATGTGACTTCCTATCGCCTTTGTTGTTTTTTTCTCAGAAACAAACACGAACATGCCACTGGTATCATGAACACTATTAAAGAAAAGTGACCAAAGCTATCCCACGATCTAAAGTTTCAGTTGCAAACCATATGTTGCCATGTTACCTTTGCACATCAAACTGGTTTATCAGCCATTAGGTTAGATTACCATGGCTTGCATCAGCGCTAGGTTGCTAGTTCTAGGTCTGTATCATAGATGACGTTTTATGGGGTGGAGCCTCAATATGTAGGTCTGGAGAGGTGCAGCTAGACAAAGTAACCTTCTCACCTTTTTGACAATGACGTAAATTTGATGAAGTTTGAGAGACCTTGATTTTCTCTCAAATTAGCGATGAACAGAAAGCAAACCAGTTTATGCAGGGTTCCTCTAACTGCTGTGAGAACAAGTGAAAGTGAATTGTCTGCAGGTAAATGTTGTTACTAGCTAGCAAAAGTGCTTTAGTTTTTCAAAAACTGTATTTTTATCCAAAACGTTTTCCTCTAAAGTTTAACATACTTTTGTTCTAAGCTAACATTATCTGCATGTGAAAATCAAAGTATCTGTGGGCTGTTAGTACGAAATAAGCAGGTAATTTAGGTTATGTTTAGCTGTAATTGAAGGAAAACTCCACATCTGAGTGCGTTTTAGAAGCAGCTGGTGTGTTTAAAAATTCCACTTAAAATGGGGTCAAAACTTTTATCAATTAATTTCACTGTGAAGAATGGCATGCCTTATAATACCCACATTTATATGATTATTTATTAGACAAAAGAGGCAGAACCAATGAAATCTTAAATTGAATGACAATAAAATGATTGCATTTGTGTGTAGCCTATTGTGAGTGTAGGATCTGGCCCATAGATCCAGCTTAGATGTAGCTGATGGGCTTGACACATCTAAAATAAACAAATTTCATCACTTTTGTGAAAAAGAAAAATAGCAGTTGGTTGATAAACAGGTACCTATGACCTCTAATGCACATATAAAACTTAATTTACCCCTTAAATATTATATACACTCACCAGCCACTGCATTAAGTTAGACCTGTTGGTTGTTGGTACAGATATTTAACCAGACACTCACATGGCAGTAACTCAGCGCATGTAGCCATGATAACACAACCTGTTCAAACCAAGCAACAGATTAAGGAAGAAAGGTGATTTAAGTTACTTTAAACGTGGGGTGGTTGTTTTTGCCAGACGGCCTGGTCTGAGTATTTCAGAAACTACTGTTCCACTGGGATTTTCCTACATAATCTCTAGGGTTTACAGATAAGAGTCAGAAAAAGAGAAAATATCCAGTGAGTGGCAATTCCCTGGGTGAAAATGTCTTTTTGATGTCAGAGGTCTGAGGACAATGGGCAAACTGCTTAAAGCAAGTTGACAGGAAGACAACAGCAACTTTAATAACGTCTTGTTACAAACAAGGTAACGAGGTGTCTCAATGCAAAACATGTCAACCCTCTAAGCAGACGGCTATAACAGCAGAAGACCCCACTGAATGCCACTAAAAAACTTTTGTTCTCACGAAAATTGGACTGTTAATTTGGCATAAACAACATGAGCATGGATCCGTTCTGGCATTTATTGGTGTAATGGTGTATTTTCTAGGCACACTTAGTACAAACTGAGCATCGTTTAAATGCCCCAACTTACCTCAGTGTTGTTGGTGAGGGTGACCTAATGTGTATATGATATATATATGTAACACTATATTCATCTAGGCATTTTATATGAAATATAGTCACTGTCAACAGCATTAATTACTAAAACTGTTTAAATCTGTGGTTACTTAGCAACGTGCTGGACTTGATGAGGATTGTATTGTAAAATGTTTCCTCTGGAGAATTTCTATAAACTATAGAAATACAGAAAGTTTATTACAAAATTTGCGACTTCTTTGTTTGTTACTTTGTTTTTAATATTTCTTATACTATCAACCGCTATATGTTAACAACATGGCCTCCACATTGTGTCATGGTCTGGTAAATGCCACGATGCTGAGACCCTAACATTTTTGCATTGCCGTAACCTCTTCGGAACAGCAGCAAAATATAAACATTTGTTCTGCATTTCATTTTCCTGTCTTCTTCCACTGTTGCCTGTTGACCTGACTGTGACTAATGCTGTTTAATGCTGTTATTGCCATAATATGATTATGAATCATGCTTCACTGAAGACTAAACAATTTAAATTTGAGTTAAACACTTCAGGACTTTTTTTTTTCTGCCACCACTCCTGCCGAGCCTCGCTCCAACCGCTCTCATTGCAAAAGAGAGTAAACAATCTAAATCCACGACTTAAAAATACTTGTTCATTACAATAATAAAAATAATCTGCCTGAAGCGGATTTAACACAGTGCAGTTGTTATAAAGTAGGCAGGCTCTCGTCACACTTTCGCTATTGGGTTAAACTTGCACGGCCCTTTATTTGTGTTGGTGTGACCCTAAAATCATCTTGTGCGTACAGTAAGCGCCTGGTTTGACCCAGACAGACATTTGCCCTTCACACACCGCTGAGCTCTTCTCTTACAGTTATTCTAATCAAGTAACTTTTACGGTCTGTTGTTTAAATTATCTAACTCATTTATTTTTAAATACTGCATCTGTTTTACTCGAGCAATTCATTTGAGACTTGTTCATGAAGAATAGCCTGTGTGTTTGTAGCGTTAGAAAATCCAGTTGTTTTACTGCGGCTGTTGCGCTGGGCAACAATTTAGCAAAACGAGTGAACTTCTCTCTTCAGCCGCCAATAAAACTGTCAACTTTGTGTTCTCTATTCCTTTGCTGAACCAAACATTGTTAGTTTGAAGGACTGTTTTGAGTTGGAGAATTTTCTCCCTTCTCTTCATTTCACTCTGGCTGCCTCCCTAACCCCTTATCCCTACCCTCCCGCCCATTCTTTGTCTCCTCCAGAGTCTCCAGGAGCTTGATATGGAGCTTATGGGGAAAAGGAGGAAGATCAATCCTGGTGTCAGCAGCTCAGCGCACATCTCTCCCAGTAACGGCAGGACAAGTGTCAGCTGGAGCAGAGGCAGCCGCCACGCAGAGACAGAGAAAGAGAGAGAGAGTGAGTGAATGAGGGGTGGTTGTGGTGGTGGTTTGGGGGGGATATGCAGCGTGGCGGTGGTTGGAGAGGGGTGGGGTGGGGTGGGGGTGAGGAAGAGAGCCCACTGCATGGCAGCCAAGCGAGTGAGCAAGCGAGCGGCCCAGCCCAAGGGAGTGCACCTCCAGTAGACAAAAGATCAATTCTCTCCTTTTCACTCTCAGCTCCTGATAACAAGCAAAAGTTCAGCAAGCCCAGGAGCTGTCTTGCCTTTGAAATGTGCATTCTGGTGTGCTGCACGCGTGCAGCTGCAAAGTAACACTCTCATACAAGTGGCACAGACACACAAACAATCTCACTCTTAATTCAAATTTTTGGGGGTTTTTTTTGTTGTTGTTTTTTTTAGATATGAGAGGCAATTTGAAGAAAAAAAGTCTGATGGATTTTTATTAGGTTTAATGAGCACGGCTGGTGTTGGTTTCTTTGAAGCTCTCGCATTGCAGTCATTGTTCCCTTGATGCAGATATGTGTATCTCCAATTTTTTTGGCAGCGCGGTGGTTACTAAATGTCCTTCAGTTTGCAACTGGTTCAAGATAATAAAACAGACAGAAAGAGAAAACAGGACCAGACAGGAAGCTGTTGCATTTGGTCAGAATCAAAACACAATTTGTGACATCGAGCCGTGCCAAGGCTGTGTGGTTTGGATCGTGATTGCGGGTAACATTGTTATTGGCAAAGGGCTACGGTCAGCCAAACAGAAACATCCTTGTTGAAGAGCTTCGTTTTGTTTTTTCCTGCAGACACAAGTGTTATTGATAACATTCTCATTTGGGGGAGTTTATGGAATATATTGTTTCCTTCCTGTTTGCACTGGTGCTCAAGTTACAGCACTTGTTTTTGTTAAAATTGTAAAGCGTTCTCCCCCCGAAAACCACATGTTTGTGGGTGAGCCCTAATGTGTTCCTCATTACAACGAACAACTTTTTTTTCCAAGGCTTTTAACTCAATGAAATAAATATGCAGTGAGATGAACTGCCAGATTCCTCGTCTTTAAATATTGTATTTCACACTCTGAGCATCCAAACTCTATTTTCACACCTTCCAGCTCCCATAAAACTCACATTAATCTGGGTCAAAAAACAAAACAAAACAAATAGACAACAACTTGAACACGTTGCCAAGATTCTGGTGCCTTAAAGTCAACAACCGAATGTAATGCAAAAGTGGCCAGTGTTATTCCACTTTCCTGTTTAATGTTACTTGATGAATCCTTGTTGTCTATTTTGATTGCTTCTCTGTCCATGAAGGTCTGGAAGTCTCTACTGGATTCCAGCGAGGCTGATGGTGTGTGACAGTTCTGTAGCTGGTTCTGTTTAAGGCAACCACAAACACAGAGCAATTCTGTGGAGGTTAGAACCTTGCCTCTTCTCATCAGCCTGAAACTCACAGACTGGGTCACTCTGTCAGTATTCAGTAGAGGAACTGACCTCTTGTGCCACAGTGGACTTCGTTAGTAAAGTTGATAGTTTGGAAATGGTGTCTTTTCTTCCCTCCTCCCCCTTTACATACTCCATTCGTTTGAAGTCCACATGTCATAACAGTGTCTGTGTTGTGTACCCAATCATTAGGTTCCTCTCAGGAACCCCAGTCCATGGCCTCTAACAGATGGCCGGTACCTCTTTTTGCATGCAGATTTATTCGCCGGGAGTGTTTACAGTTATTGTCATTACATGGACGTGGCTAACATAGGCGGTAATTGAGGCGAAAGCTGTCATCTAGTCAGTGTTGTTTTTGTCATGTTCTGGCTTAAAGGAATGACTTGCAGAGAGGGACAGGCAGTATCACAGAATTGACCTTTTACATGATTTTCAATTACTGGTGAGGGGAGAGAAACAGAGAGGTCCCTGTAGTACCGCTGTCTCTGCTGTCTTCTCTCCAGAACATCTGTCCATTGAACGTGGCAGCGGCTCTTTTTTCTCCCCATGAGGTCGCCTGCCCTGCCTAGGATGGGCAGGTGTGTGCTGGGCCAGGCGCCTCTGTCATTAAGCGGCCCAGCTGTGCTGTCACGTCTGGCATAGAGGCGGGTGTCATCCATGACCCTGTCTCTGCCCCCTCAGAGGGGCACACAGACCTTGACAGTGCAGCTGAGGGTAAAGCCACGCATGGAATATCTATGAAGGGCGGCCACGTCGTCCCCTCCACGCACCCTGGTGGGCGCCACCTCCGTACACTTGCCTGCCCTCCTGCCAAAGTGCATGATGGGCCCTCATCAACTGCGTCAGTCAATAAAAAGAGAGAACATCACACCTTCCCTCCTACTGTGTCCTGTGTGCCTTTTCAAACGAGGGTCACTCCTGTCCCTCCTGATTATCACTGGCTTCAAAGTGAATGCCAGCTTGTGGTGTTTGCCTCTGATAAAAGTCAAATATAGGACTGTGTGCATTGAATATCTGGTTTATAGGTTAAAAATGTTGCAGAGTATCTAGAAAGTTTGGCCAACATGGCAATAAAGTGACAAATGCACTGCTTCTTAAGATTAACTTAAACAACGATGAGGACTTGTAGCCATGGAAGCAAGCCCCTAATTTTACAAACCAAGGCTTCTTGACAGATTTCAGTCAAGCAACAGTGCAGGCAGCGTCGTCTCCTCAGCAGAAAAAAAGACAAACTGAAAATCTGTTTGTTACCCAAAAATCAGTGTTGAGTGGTTCGTAAACTGCAGCTCTGCTGCAAATGTTTTTCTCAAAGGCGAAAGTTAATAATAATAGATTGCATTTATATAGCACTTTTCAAGACCCTCAAAGCGCTTTACAATTCCACTATTCATTCACTCTCACATTCATACACTGGTGGAGGCAGCTACAGTTGTAGCCACAGCTGTCCTGGAGCAGACTGACAGAAGTGAGGCTGCCATATCGCGCCATCTGGCCACCACCAGTAGGCAGTAGGTGAAGTGTCTTGCCCAAGGACACAACGACCAAGACTGTCGAACCGGCAACCTTCCGATTACAAGACGAACTGCCAACTCTTGAGCCATGATCACCCCAAAAGTTGCCTGTGTTGCATGCACAACAGCTGCGGTGTGGTAGAAAAGATTATTACATTCTAGCTCCCTGTAGGTAAACACTTATTGTACACCTCATTTTTGGGGGGACGAACATGTTACACACACCGATATGTCTCAAATTTCATGGGAGAAACGAGCATCCTGTGAACAGTTTAAATCTGCTGATGACTGAGCTGCTCTGCTGACCAGCCCTCCTGCCTTTATTTTGAACATAGATATCTATTTTTACCTCTTGCCTGTGTATTTATTTAGTCCAGCTGGTTTCTTGAAAATCAGCTGGAGTAAAAGAGAGCAGAGACTCCAAGTGCTGATCGTCAGCAAAAAAAGGACCTGAGATCTTTCTGGTTAGAGCAGAAAATGAGAGAAGAATCGGGAAAGTATGCTTGGAAGGAGAAGAGATGATTTAGTTGTTTGTGTTTTTTGTTTTTTTGTTTGTTTGTTTTACCAAAGAATCAGTTCCATGCAAAAGAAGGAGAGTGTTTTTTTTTCATGCAAAGCCCTGTGTAACAGAAGTACCAATAAACCAGCAATAAATACGATAAATAAAAGCATGTTTGTTTGGTGGCTGAAGACCAATATATTATTAAAGAAACACAAATGCAGTTGCACCACTTTATCACAACTGTTTGACCATTAATTTTGTGTTGGCATTATGCGAGCAAAACTTGTGTACAATACGCTGCCATTTGCCTGATCTTTGAGACACACATGAGATTACTGGATACATTTTACTGGTCCTTTATCGTGTCCTTATCAAACTAAACAAATATGCCCCAAAGCATTTGAAATTATTTAGATTGTTGTCCCCTAATGTCGTGGCTCAAGAGTTGGGAGTTCGCCTTGTAATCGGAAGGTTGCCGGTTCGAGCCCCGGCGTGGACAGTCTCGGTCGTTATGTCCTTGGTGTAGCCAGTGCTAAACTTGACAACTAGCACTGGCAGTTGTCAAGTCCTGCTTGTCTGATGTTTTGTAACTCAAGGAAAAAACTGCTTTGTATATCCCAAAGATTTCATTAATTTTGCTGCTGTTAGTCAAGGAAGTTGCCAGAAGTTTAGGTGTTTCTTTGTGGCTAATCTTAAGTAACAGAGGTTGATTGAGTTTTACTTTTGTTGTGCTGAATATCTTCAAATTAAGAAGAAAAAAGAAATCTCTGTAATTTAGTTTTTTTTCTTGTTGCCCCAATGTGCGACAGCCCCGCCAGATATGCAGAGCATTTTTAAGTCCCATTTAGTGCCCTGCAGTATAGCTGGCTTGAATGTTTTAAAGTTTACACCCAGACTTACAACGACTGTGAGACTAACGAGGGAAATCAACTGCAAAGTCGAATCAGTTTCACTTTAAGCTGAACATTTTTAGCCATTAAAGGGAAATTTCCTTTTATTCCACGACAGGACACTTTTTAATTAAGCACTGCAATCACGTACACCTACATCATTTTTATATAAATAAACAGAGAAGCACTAGATTTCTCCTGCCGTCAGCCCCACAGGGCCACGTAATTAAATTCACACATGCGTTTCAAAAACCCAAGAAGTAAACATTGGTGCATCGCAACCAGAGTACACACTGAATCTTTTTGGCCGGCGAGAAATCAAGACTGTGGTGTTTGTTTGGTCATTTTTGAGTTATTGAATTCTTCAGTGTCAGTGGTGTTATTCACAGCCTCACCTACAGTGTACACAGACACGTCTGGTGTTATTGGCAGTGAGCCTTCATCTACCGACACCTCCAGCGTCCCTGGTGGCCTTTGTCACAGAAGAAAGAGAATGATCAATATCCCAGTTAAACTCGACTTTCAAAGCTGATCGTAGGGCCTCGTTCTGGGGCCTTCTTTAATGAATTTTTCTTTCATTCCACACAAGTTTTTAAACATCAAACAATAAATCGGCCGGGGCACAGTAAAATATTTAGATCTATTGACTGTGTTTGAAAAATGTAGAGGGCAAAAACTCTAGTGGTTTGATGCTGATACATTCTGAACACTTTAATCCACCCGAGTGTTTCCTTTTATCTGCCTGGGTTTCTCCAAAAGAGGGAAAAGGGCCTCAAGAATGTTCTCAAAGATCCAGCAGCTCTTTCTTAAAAGCTCCTTACCTTTAGCTGCTCTTCTTTAACGCGTTCGTGTCCTTAGTACCACGGCACACTTTAAAAGACACACACAAAAAAAGAACATCTAAATGGCACACAAGGTGATTGGTGTGAGCGGTGATTCACCTTAAATAACGGGCTCTGTTTCAGAGGTTGCAACTAAAATTAAATTAGGTGAATTTAAAAGTTTTTCTTAACCGTAAGTCTTCTCTCTCTCTCTCCTTTTTTTTTTAAAATCGACTCTAACATGTGGAAATCTGTTACGCAGCAATGGCGACGTGGCAAAGGTTGGGAGCATCTGTTTTATAGCGCTGGCACTTTATTGGAGCGGTGTTGCGTCTCGTCATCCCCGCTTCAAATCAACTCCTAAAACAAAGAGGTGATAAAAATGCATGTGTTAAGAAGGCTGATTTGCTTTGACTGGAAATGGATTTTGACAAAATATCTTCACGCTGCCATGGAATCTGCCCTCCCCGCTGCTGGAAGAAAAAGAAAAAACGAGAGCGAGCGAGAGAATCAGGGAGGTTGCTGGATCGGAGTTATCTAAAACACTCTATCCTTCAATATTGACGGGTTGCTTTCAGATGGTACAAGCCAGAGATCAAAAAGAGTGTCTGAAAATACATTATGCCAGAGAAACATTTCAAGAGACTCAGCAAGTTTGAGCAGCAGCTACATTTCAGTCAGTGTGTTGTGTATACTTAGTGCACAGTGGGGGTTTTTTTCTCGAAAATATCTGTCGTTTGAGTGAATTTTATTTCTATTCAAAGTCGCATGAAGGTGAAACATCTATGCCTTAGTGAGTCTGACCCCTTGTGGAGCTGCTCCTCCTTGTAATAAATTGTGTTTGTTTGCATGTCTATGTGTGTGTGCTCACGTGTGTGTTTGGCTGGCGTGGCAGCCTGGCCTTGACGTTAAACATCTGTCGGGTGATTCATTTGGCCGCGGATGTGGAGTGACACCGAGGCACATCTGCCGAGGTGTGGGCGATCCCCGCAACCTACCCCTCGCTTAGGCCCCGGCTTCACTGCCCAAATCGCTTTTCTGGTGTTTGCGTCATTTTTCCCTCCTCTCCAAGCAGTTAGTTCACAAAAGTGACATCCTGCTTTTCTGCCCAGTTGTGCATGCCGAAGTGCAGCAGATGCGTAGCCTTGAGGAGATTAAGAAATGGCAAACACAATGAAACTCAAGAATCTGGGAAAAAAGCCATCCCAGATAAAAAAAACAACAACAAAAAAAAACCTAATTTTGTCCTTTTTAGCAAAGCAGAACTAACACTTAGTTGTATTCAATAGGACTCTATTGATATAGAACCAGTTTACAGCAACAGTCACATTAAGGCGCTTTACATTGCAAGGTAAAGACTGTGCGATAATAGGAAGACCACTCTAAAACTGTGATGGATGTGACGAATGCACGTTTTAAAGCACACATCGTGGTAAATGTTTCATTTTTGCATTCTGAATAAATCAGAATAGAGTGAACAGGTTTGGTTCATGATTAACTGACAGGCCTGCCAGCAGAAAATAATTCAGCAAACAAACAAAAAACAAAATGTCCAAGCTTCCTTAAACTGTTGTTTGTTTGTTTTTCGTTGGTTGTTTTCTGTTTTTCCACCTGCACTTGTTACAGATGCTTTTCACTATTTTGCAAACATTTTGTTTAGTTGCACCCCTACACTGGACTGGCATAAAATCTATATTCAGTATTCAGGGATGTATTCAGTATTCATTCTTAGTCTGCTTAAAGAAAAGCCACGTTAGACTCTGGGCCCGCGTTAAATTTATTCCACTGAATGGAAAGATTGAGAAATCATTTGAGTCTAAGTGACAGATGCTTCTCTTCACTGCAGTGCGGGGCGTTGTAATCACTTGAATGAATACAGCTTGACTAATTAAGGTTATGCAGTTGGCTGGCTCTCTCCAAACAAAGACAAAGTAATGCAGATTGTGTTGTAGAACAGCTCCCATAGTATTGTGCAGATGAGAGCTGGGTTCAGAGTAACTTGTCAGTTGGAAAAGTACTAGAGAGATCAATCAGTCTAGCACTTAATTTTCAACATCAACATTCATGTTTCCAGTTAGCCTAGTATATAATTTTAGTGTAGGTTAATAAGCTCATGAATTGATTTACCATGCTGTCCAGCTGCTCCACTCCCAGCTGTCCACCTCCCCCCCTGCCCCGCCACTGTTACCATGATGAAAAGAAGAAGAAGAAAAAAACCCCGAGGAATATGATCTAAAATACTGGACAGAAATTGCTGATGACTAACAAACAGCCAGTACAGATGATGATGACTGAAATGCACTGGATAGCTGTTCATGAGCTCGCTGTGCATGTTTGGCACAGATAGCGTCCAAGGACTCACAAGGCCTTTGATCCTGTCTCTGGGGCGTCCCAGATGTTCCAGCACAGGGCAATGTCAAGTCTGGTTTATTTGCAGAGGTAATGCCCAGCCTTTATGTGAGCAACTCATCCATCAAACAAAGAAGAACATTTCAGAAACTCTTTTTTTTTCCCCCCTCTGTCCTCGCTGCTTTTCTTTGCACAACTGAGCAATTGTTTGTTGGTAAAGAGAGTCTCAAGGCTACCCTAATCACATCTCACATGCTCACGACACAATGTTTGGTCGGGACACCTATTAGATGTTTCATAACTTAGTTAATTCACATATCTTATATTATCAACATTTGGAAATAAAGTGAAAATGAACGTTTATTATCAGAGGTATCGTTGAAGTGGAAGTTGTCCTTCCTGTAACGATGGAATAATTTCAGTCATGTTGTAGCTCATTTGAGTGCAGTCATACTGACTGAACGTCTTGGAAAAGTAGTAACCAGTAGGTGGCAGTATGATACCTGAATCTACAACTTTGCAACTCAAGATCTCCTCCAACATCTCTCAAGACTAAGCACCAGGACTATATCAGTTGACAGCTTGAAATATACAATGATATCTGCTACAGATATTATACACAAAGTGATGTATTTAATTATTATTATTATTATATACTGTTGCCGTCCAAACAGTGTTGCGCAAAGTCGGATTTGAAAATGTAATCACGGCATAGAATAAAAGCACATGCTTCTAGTTTTATCCACAATGTTATTATATTTCACTGACCAGTGCTTTCAGATGTAGTCATAAATATGAAAATGAAAGAGAAAAGCGTATTCAATAAAGTACAGTGGTCTTAAAAAAAGAGCCTGAAGTTTAGGATCCACGGCATACCATGTGCTCCGATGTGTTTCCATTGTAAAGGACGAAATCTTTGCACATTGTTTTCGTTTTTGGCTCAGTCGCATTTACACTTATTGCTTGGACCCTTATTTGGTTCATTTTTCTTTCTGATATTTGACGGTATCACTCTTCCAATTGGCAGGGTGATAAAATTCAGCTTTTGTAAATGTGTTTGTGACACCGTTTCCCATCCAAGTACAACTCCAATCCCCACTGAAAGCAATTAAAAGGTAGCTGAAATCCACAGGACCTAATGGCTTAATTTCTGGGCTTGTTGCTTTGGCACTCCTAAAACAATGAAATATTTTTGTTTGTTTATTAACTGACCTCAAGGTGTATTTTCATTTATTTATTTTTTGAAATTGTATTGACTTTTAGCAATTCGTAAAATGCATCAACTTTGTGACTGGACTGGAAACCACAGGATCCCCGGCTCAGACGGGATGCGATGGCTCTGAATATTTTTGTGGCTTATTAAGTGAGTTCTCAAAATTAATTTTGTTCAGTTTTTGTTTTGTTTTTGAAATGTAGGGTTGTTGCACAGTCTTCTTCATTCACTGCCCCTACATTAGAATTAGATATTTATTTTCTGAGGAGGAGAAAAAAAAATCAATTAGTGCTAAATTTATTCATGGATTTCTGCGATCAATGCGAGTCCACTCAGAGAGGCTCAGTGGGACCCAGTTCATCCCAGTTAATGTGTTTGAAGGGGAATTACCATTGATGTTGTTTTCCCTTCCTCTCAGGTCAAAGAGCATCTCGGAGCTGTCACTGCCTGCCCGCCACATAGGAGGAAAGTTCCTCCGTGCACTCGCTGTTACCCACAAGGCACCTGGACAGCAGAAAGCATGTTGTGGTGGGGCAGCAGCTGACGTGAGGCAAAGACAATCAGGTTGGTTGGCTGTGCTGAATCTAATATGCCCACCTTTAGGGAATCTCTCACTTGAGCTAATTGTGAATCCAATCAAGGCTGGGAATACTGCCTATTGATTTACCCCACTAAATACACACAATAAACAAATACACTGGGAATACATTACATGTAAATCCACTCACAAATGGTTTTCACGTCCACAGAATATTCATATAAACTACAGTAGCTCCTGCCATTATGCTGGCGTGGTAGGTGAAAAACAGCTGGTCCTCACACTCTCTTAATTGGCTGCAACCACTGTGATTTTAATTCACATGACCTTTCATGACTTTTTGATTGTTTTCATAATTCTTGCATACTTCACACCGCTGCTCCGAAAGACATGCGGTGCGATCCTCTCAAATGTTCCTTCAAGGATATTCTTTTCGCTCGTCGTATTGATTTCAAACAGTTCCTGCACACAGGCTATATTTCAGGTCAATTAGACATATTTGGGCATTTGCAAATCATTTTTTTCTCTCAGATCCTGGGGCTCTAAAACTGCACTTTTGGCCCTAACAGCACTGCTCAGATTCTCTGTGGAGCTTGACATTTTGATCCGCAACAGAGACTAAATGATAACCGTTTCCTTGTAAATGCTGTTGCCTGCGGGGGAGGGTTTAAATAGACCAAGAAGGACTTTTCACTCACTCACTTGTTTATATTCACAACTCATCTGAATATGGACAGTTAAAGCATTTAGAATATAGCTCACATTTCGTGCAGCAGTGCGAGGCTGCAAAGTTAGCAGTGCTAAGGGGGGAGCCATAATTACTGGGAATTATTGTTGGTAATTTTCTAAATTCCTTTGCTTTTACTCTTACAAATAATGCAATTATGACTGTTTCCCGGAGAGACAGCAAATAGGGTTCTGCGTTTCTCCTTGTTTTTTCTTTTTTTAACCACACAATATAATTCTATCTTTCTTTCTGTCGCACTCTTTGTTTTGTTTTTCTTTAAAGAGAATATCTTTAAACTGTTTTTTTCCTTGTTGTATGAAAGAACAAGCTGCCTTTGTTTGAAGTATTTGGTCTTGGCATCTACGATCACTCTCATTAGAGGTCTTCTCTCGCTGAGAGAGAAAACACTCCAATTCATTTATTTTTATTTCAAACATATCATTGACTGCTGTTTGAGCTCACATCCACATCTAAGAGAAAGTATTTATTTGAACCTAATGCTCCTTTCTTCAGCCATTTTTAAATATAAATGGAGCAGGGATCGATTAGTCACTCGCTGATTTTTGTATGTTTTCCCCCCTATCTGTGAAAAAACATGAAACGAGTAAATAATTCCCTTTTGCCAATAAGTGAGGAGATTGGATGGAATATTTATTTTGCCTTGAAGAAAGTCTTCGCTGAAGTTTGACCCTTGTGTATTGTCTTGACAACCTCAAGTCTCCGGCGCTCCGCGGCTAGTGGATGACAACCGCCTCCTACTGCCGTGCACACTGTGAACCCGGCAGCGCCCACACAGGAGGAGATTGACATAAACACTTTTTAATTGAGCTGCAAATGTTGTCATGAGATGGAGTCATTATTTTAGCATCCCTGAGGGGAAATCCTCCGCATGCAAAAACAAAAAGAAATGTATAATTAATACAGGCAGTCACATTATGCCCAATGTGAGGCTGCACAGATAGGATAATATTACACTTTTACAGTGGCGCGATAGTATTCAGTGCTCGGCGGCTGGCTCTAGGGAAAGATTGCTCCATGTCACATCCTTATCAAAAGAGCGTTTTGTTCCTTCCTGCACACACACACACACACACACACACACACACACACACACACACACACACACACACACACACACACACACACACACACAGGCCTTCTTATTCCACAAGAAGGCCTGTGTGATCTGTTATATGTGTGCAGATCTTTCTTCGGCACCCTCACTTCCCAGCCCGACCCCCCTCCAATCCTACGTTGAAGATCAATTGTGTTTGTACTGTATGTGAATGTGTATCAAAGAGTCCCCACAGTCAATAGCTCCACTTATAAGGTAATGTACTGACACAGGAGATTCCACGGGGACTGTACCGAGCTCTCTATGTACAGAGGCTGTGCAGCAGAGGGAAGGGTTGGAAGGAGGGGGAACACAGCAGTCATATAGTGTGGGAGGAGGAAGCTGGATTGATAACACATACTACTTACACAATACTGTTTTTCAAGTGGGAAGCAAATATATATACCAGCGTGCACGGAAATGCAAACACATATTCGCACACAAGGTTGTCGGTAGCCGGCTTCAGCATGAAGGGCTCCCGACCTGAGAGTTAGCCAAGCTGATTAATCTCCCATCGAACACCTATTCTGCTTCACGGAGCCACAGGGGGATATGCTGTCAATGAATACTTTCATAGCAGCCAAAACACTCGCTCGGTTGTTTTATTAATCCTTCAGACTTATGAAGGTAGTTGTCTAACTAGAAAGGGAATTATTCCCATGCATTTCAATATCATATTGACCTTATAACTAGCCGAGTTTAAGTCATAAATCTATAGATGCTGTTGTCTGAGAAGTGGGCATCCTGGCACTTACCAGCTCCTCTTTTCTGCGCTTGCTCTTCTGCAGCGTGAGGTGGGAGGCAGGTCAGCTGGAAGTCTGGGGTTTTGCTGGATTTAACCCAGCCAAAGGAGAGTAGTGGGAGGATGCAAGTAATGGTACGTGTCTGTTTGAGCGTATGGGCATTTGATAGCATTGGCTGAGGTTCGTTCTGATGTGCAATTGTGCTTTTCTATCTACGTGTATGAGTGTGCAGATATATAGGCAGCGGCAGAAGTTGACCTCTGTGTCAGTGTTGTATTATGTCCGGTTCATTTGCTCGCCCAGACTTCATTGGCTCTCAGTTTTACTGCCTGACTGTGTCAGCCGGCCAGTGTTAAGTCTGATGAAGTGTTTTTGCTTCTGAAGCCATCCTGAGCAGAAAAGCAGGGAGAGCTATATAACAGGCTCAGTGACAGGTTCTCAAAACAGGCGGGCCATGAATATGCAAGCTCCTCCACAAACAGCCAGGAAAAAAAACTGCTTGATGTGGCTGAATCTGAAAATAAGCAATTTTGCCATATTCAAGCAGCAGCATTGACACTTTCAGCATATTTCTGGCAGAGTCTCTCTGTCTCTTCAATTTTATTTCTGTAGCACAAGTTAAAGCAGAGAGTTTCTTGCCTGTTTCATCACTAAATATTAAATAATGTTTCACGTTACTGTCACAACATAATGAAGAGAGGGGAGGCATGTGCTCAGGGATAAAAAGAAATCATAATTGGATATTTTTGAGAAGTTATGATATTTGTGCATTTTTTAATTATGTGATTTTGCACAACTAACATGTCTTGATTGATTGGGATAAGGACCTCCTCTTAGCTCTGAATCCACTTCCACCCTCCCCCTGTTTAATGCAAATTAAGCGAACGCGTGCCTTTGATATTGAAATGATCTTACTGCTTTCTTACAAACATTTCAGCAGATGAAATAGAGCCGAGTTTTTTGTTTTCTTACTGTAAGCTGCGTTTACTTTACCACAGCCAGCTTTATTGTAACCCACCTTTAATGTTTTATTAAAGCAACCTGTATTATGGTTAAATAAATTGTAGGTTTAAAGCAACTCAAAACAGTCCAGTTTTATATTTTGGGAAATTTAATATGCATTTAAAGGAACTCAGCAGCCAAGTAAAAAAGACAAATTCATTTCTCTCACACTGATCTACAGCTGTTCACTGGATAATAAGATTTAACAAAGCTGGAACCATCAAATGATTGTCATTTTTGCTAAAGGCCTTCTAATGACCGTTTACCAGAAAAATGCCATTAAAGGTTTTGTTTTTAGCCTTGCTGAAAAAAAAGAAGGAAAAAAGAAAAGAAAAACAAGCAAAAAAAAAAAAAGGCAATTTGCTGTTAATCAGCTGAGCAATTAACAGATTTTTTTTCTTTTTTAGTAATAAACAAAATGCTCTCAGATGTAAAATGTCTCTCTGAATAAAATCCATCCATTTTCCTAACTGCGTATCCAAATCAGCCTTGTCGGGGTGCAGCTTGTTCCAGCTGAAACTGTACGAGAGGCAGGAAACACCCTGGACATTTTTCCAGTCTATCAGAGTGAATTAAATACTTGGCACAATTTTTAAAGCAAAACGCAAAACCAAACGAAACATTTTATCGCGAGTATATTTCAGGTTTTACTCTACTCGCGAGTTTTTTAACACCTGGTGCTCTTCACACATTTAGGTTCCAAGGTTCAATTATCACCCTGCGAATGCATCGCTGGTGTAGATGTGAGCTCTGTCTCACGAATTTATTGAAGTAAGCTTACACTGGAACTTTGCAAGAAGACAAATACAGTGATTACACTGAACATGTAATAGCAGCGTTTGTGTAGCCCTGTGTTTTTTCACTCTTAGTGTCATTTCAGGACACTGTGTTGTGTGACCCCAGGGGTTGCTTTACGAGGTGATAACAGAACTTCGTGTGTGTGTGCGTGTGTCAGTGTGAATAGAAGTGTCCGTGTGGAAACCACATAGCGGACTGGTTAGAGTCCCACTATAACAGACCCAACATGGCTCTCTAAAAAAACAACACATAAACTCACTAATTCTGTCCCATTCTCTAAGTAGTAGAGTTACCAGAAGTGTTTCTTCTGTTGTTTGTTGTCCTCTTACCATGTTATTTTACTAAATACATTTTATTCCATTTCCTTTCCAAATAAGTTGAGACATTGTGTAAAATGTTAATAAAAAGAGAATGCAATAACCTGAACTCTTTGTTTAATGGAACATTTAAAAAAATGAAATATTTCATGAAAACTGAAATATTTTATTTTATTTTATGAATATACATGATTACACATGATTACCTTGGACATTGCAAGGTGACCCCGTGAACCAGCACATTTCTGTAGTATGTTAGTCTGTAAAATAATGTTCTCTTTTTCTCTCTTCTTTCACCTCACTCCCAGAACCACTCATGACAAATGACTGCCCCTTAACCTGGTTCAGGGGACTTCCTGTTAAAAGGGAGTTCTTGATTCCCACTGTTGCCTAGTGGTTGGTAATTGATGGTTTTGCTCTAAAAAGAGTTTTTCCCTTGTAATATAAAGGGGCTTCAGGCCTTATGAACTGGCATTGTATAAATAAAACTGAATTGTTGTATTTATTAGCACAGTTGACCATTTTCACATTATGTGTCCGCAGTGTTATACACAGTATCAAATACATGCAGTAATTTTACAGATGACAGATTACAGATTGTCTGTTAAATTGTGATGTTGTCTGTTCAATGTGTTAATTAGTTGAGTTGGTTAATTTTTTTTCTCCAGGAAATTGATATAATGTGATTTAATCTTTCTAAAATTAGGGAAAGGTCAAACAGGGTTAATTATGTTATCTGAAGGAAGAGGACTTTTGAAAGGCAACCTAAAGGCAAATAACTGACAAATAAAAAAAAGGAATGAGTCTGAAGTAGACCGCGCTTTCTACCCATATGGAAAAGAAATAGTAAAAACATATATGATTTACTCATGAAAGTGGCCACTTTCTCATTACTTTCATATATTTTTTTAGTAAGTATCCAAAACATACAAGTTTCATTATATAATTTTTCAAGGGATCTTATATGTGTTTTCACTCTTGTATGCTTTTCATACAAGTTTCATACAAGACAGACAAAAACGTTATAAGATTTATATATATCTTTTCCATATGGGTAAACTGTCCCGACTATGCTATAGACCTGCCAACTACGGAGAGCATTTTATGTGTCATGTAATCAAAAATATAATCAATTAGGCTCCCAACTATTTAACAACTTTATGCCATCGTTTACAGAGTGTTATTAAAAGGAGAGGTGATGCAACGCAGCAGTAAACACGCCTCGGTCCCAACTTCTTACAAGCATATCTCTGGTGTCAAATTAAAAATGAGAATGTATTTAAAAATGAATCTCTTTCACCAAGCCGGCAGAACAGAACTGTTTTCAGTCACTTAAATGTAGGATTTAAACGATTTTCATGCCATAGCACTGAAACTGGATATACAGGGATGGTTTCATGTCTCTTGCCGGTACATTGTACAGGAGACGGCATCTTCAGCGGTAATCTCAGGAAATGAGGTGTTGTGTGGAAGATTACTGTGAAAAGGTTTCAGTACAAGGTTCAGACTGGCCCTCAGTTAACGTTCTTCTGGTCTGGCCACCGTCCTGTTCTAGGGGAAAGGGTGGTGATGCTATTAAACGTACTCCTTTCCTGTTTAGAGGAAGGGGCTGTGCATTCCAGGACACACACACTCGCACATGGGCACTTATGAAAACATTCTTGCAAATGAACACAAAAACGTTAATGCGCACCACCTAAACAAACTTTATACTTAGAATACATCATGCAGCACATGTACATGATCATGCACTCACACATCTAAATGCATGCGCACGTCTTCCTACTTCAACACAGCAGCTCACTCAATGATTCTGTCTTCCTCTCCTACTTTGTCTCTCACTCTCTCTCTTTCTCTCTAACTCCTTTTACTGGAAGGCCACTCTGATAGGCCCCCTCATAAGATGAGACACACCATCCCAGTTGATTCCAGGGGGAGTCCTTCAGAGGCAGCACTTCCAGTGGCTTCAGTGCATTAAAGCTTTTACCTTTTGCTTCTAAAGGCACCGGGACAAAAACAGGCCGGGCTCTTTCTCCACACCAGGGAGAGAGAGAATGCATTGTCTTGTGAGGACACTGATTACTTAGAAATCGGTCATCAATTATTCAAACGACAACATACTGTATTGCCTCCACCTTTTGTGACAAGACGGCCTTTCAAGGCTGGGAAGTGGAGAGACACACCCTGACTGGTCCACAAGAATCAATACTGGCCTAGTGAGTTTGCTTCCTGGCTTTCATTTTGGTCTGCCTTGCTTTTCATACCAATGTGAATTTGGGGCCCTGGCATTAAACATTTGGGAAACCTTGAAGTGCCAGCTGCAGAGCAGGCCACAAGAGTAATGCAGGCCACCATGGAGGCCAGAGGGGTTTGGAAACTCTTTCTGAGCGTGTCCCTCATCCACTCTGCTGACTTTTTGTCAAATTCTCCCTTTGGTCTTTCCAGTGTCTGTTGTCTTAGCTGTACTGATTAGCTGTAAGTAAATGTAAGTGAGCCTGATGAATGTCCACCGTTCATCCACAGCACCTGGTTCTCAGGAGAGCGGAGTCTGAAGCTGCCCCGGTGATGGAGACAGATGAAAAAAAGGGGACTTTCTCCAAAGATGGGACCACCCAGGATTTGCATACTTGAGGTTTTTACTTTGCTTTTCTTTCTTGCCTCTACTCGACGCTGTTGCCACGTTTTCCCTGGACCAGGCTTCTGGCACACCTCGCACTCCCGCTCCTTAGTCACTGTCACTGAAACACAAAGAACCCAACAGAGAGCTGTGTCCTGTTCCAGACTGTCTGACCTCCAGTCCCTGGAAGTCTTCACCACCTTGCAATATTTGCAAATAGAATATCCCCTTACTCTGCTGTGCAGCCAGAGCCCTTATTTTGAACAACCACAGACCACTAAAAAGGCCAACCATCCCAGGCCAAAAAGCCAATTTCAAACAAATGAAGTGCAATTCACACCTGATCGACTAAAATCTTTCACTTTTTTCTTTATTTTTATTTTCATGTGTTTACAGCATGTTTGATTCCAAAGAGCTTCCTCTTACTTTCTTGGGTCAAGGTCAGCCATGGACGTCACTGCTGTTAATTTGTGGGTCGTTTGGCCTCTTGGAATATGCCTGTGTTGCAACTTGTGACATGAAAGAAAGGATAAAGGGAGCAGGAAAAAAACACAAAAAGTACTGGAAGAGCAAGTAAGAGGGAGCAATGGTGAGGGTGAGAGGGTGGGGAGTTGGATAACAATGGCTAGAGTCCAAGGCTGGCTAATAGTATCTGACACACTGCAATTTTGAGGCTTATATCAACATTGTTTTTACAGCTGTAATTAAGCCACCTAATCAGAAGCACATTGGTTGGGACAGTCTGGGGCTTTGAGGGGGCAGACACACAGTGAGCTGTGTTCAGCCCTGCGGCAAGGCAACAGCACCGCACTGGGCTAGGTGGAGGCCAGCCAAGGGAACTGTGGGTGGGAGAGCATCCTGAGTGTGACACGCACATGCACAGACATACACATAGATGCATGTAAGGGGGCCGTGCGCTGTGGACCGGGGCCACGCTGGATTAGGGTAGATATGGGGAGGGAGTTTTTCTTTTTTTTTCTGCTTGTATGCGTAGAACTAATGACGTGTGTGTGAATTTTTGTGGTAATACATCTGTCTTAATTGTGTTTGAGTTTGTGCGTGGCGCAATAGTCTCCTGGTGGCATGCATATCTGTGTTTATCAAGTGCGCAATTATGCCCAAATCTTACTTATGCACGCATGTGTGCTCAAGTGCATTTCCATGTTTGTACAGCGGATATTTTACGGTGTGTGTGCGCCTGTGTGCAAAAAAGAAAAAAAAAAAAAGCAGCGTGCAAATGTGTATATGAAAGAGTGGGAACATGTGCATGCGTGCGGTCGCCTCAGCCCCACAGAGTTTCACCCCACCCTTGTCAGGGCCCGGTGCCGAGTCACCCAAGTCTCAAATGGCAAACAGCGAATAGACACACACACACACACACACACATACACAGTGCAGGACGCAGAGCTCAGCTGGGGCCAAAGTCAACAGATGAGCTGGTCTGAACTGGCTCGCTGTGTGTTCTGATTGTAAATTGCGCTGGTGATGATTAGAGAACTCCAGCACAGGATGTCGACTCTTAAAACTGTCCAGAGAAAATAATTTTCTACTATGTTCAGGAAACTTTTTTTTTTTCGCTTTCTCTCCTTCGCGCTGCTCCCCACTTCACCCCCGCCCACCCCTTTAATTTAAACATCATGTGCTGTATGTAAAGAGGAGGAAGGAGATGGTGTGTAAATTGTTGTAAGGCATCCTGAGTTTAAAAGGAAAAAAAAAAGAAGCCAGACAATGGAGGCTGTTTAGAGGTTCATTTTATCTATGCAGCTGCATACATGCATCCATGGTTGCTTTTTAATAGTTTATATGCATAGATGCGTATATATACATATTTCTGTAATTTTACAGTTTAGGATTTTTGTGGTCATTTGCATGCACGTCTTTGTGCATCTATCTATGAATGCATTCGTTATTCCAGCATAGCTGCTGGAAAGTGGGGGGGAAGATCAATGAGAGTTTGTGTAAGAGAGTCAGAAGTTGATGGGGATAAATGATTATTGTTCTGCTCTTTACCTCCTACTCACTGTGTCATGATGTCATCATCTTGAGACCTACAATAGTGGGCTAGGCCCGCTTGTTATTTGCTACATCCCTATAAAAACCACAGTCTTTTGACTCATCAATCACTGACACTACATTAGACTCTCCAGAAAACCTAACATAGGCAGACAGACATTTAATGCCTGTCTATCAATGCTGAGCTTCAGCGAGGTTGTGGTACTGTTGTAGATGTATGTGGCTCTCCTCTGATTTGATATGTAAAAATATTTCATCATCAGTATCTACACCCAAAATGGCAAGCCACTTGAACAGTTTTCTGAGTTTCCTGCAGCCAGCTGGCAGACCTTGTCCCACATTCTTGCACCCCTGCTGCGTCGCCCATCTCGGTGACCATGAAAGTGTTAGCAACTACTGAGGCCTCTCAACACGTCCTTCAGCCTAATTGAGATTTATGTCCTTTTTAAAGACTTGGCCATTCCCTTTTTCTACAAATGACATTTCTGCTTCTCCAAGTCATATAGTACATGCATGGACTCCTTTTTCAAACCTGCAATGAGTTGAAGTAATGAAGAGAAAAAATAAAAGCTTAGTTGCAAAAGGAGAACCGGAGGGAAAGCAAGGAAGACAAGTTTGTGTGACTTGTCTGGAACTGTGCATGTTTGGCAGTAGTTCCAATTTCCCTCCCTTGATACCCCCCCCCCCCCCCCCCCCCAACAGAAATGTCCAGCTTGATTTAATCAGAGAGGCACAAGGGGAAATCAAACTGGGCGTGCGACCAAAATACTCCATATGGGGACAGGCCTGATCTTGTGACCTAATTGACCCTAGGGGCAGGCAACAAAGGCAGTCAGTGAGCATTTTTTGGTGAAAGAGAGCCTCTTTATGTTTGTGTAATCATGTCTCTCTATGTGTATGAGTGTGTTGAGAAGAGGAATGAGAGGGCAAGGAGGATGTTAATGCGTCCCTCAGGTGGCAGCAACAGCACAGTCACACACAGACTTGTGTTTGACATCAAGAAGGTGTGGAGAGTATTTCCTGTCCCACCACTCCCTTCTCCTCCTCCTTTTCCTGCTGCGCAGTTCAAACGTTAAAGGCAGCATTAAATCCTTGTCAACAAGCGCCAGGTGGGGAAGGAGCTACGCCGGCCGTCCCTTTGCCCCCAGGCCTCGCATGAGACTCGCTGTCATTTCCCAAACGCGCCGCACCTCTGCTTTTCCTTTTGTTACTCCCTCTTTTTTTCGGTCTCACTTTTGCTCTCCTTTTCTGTTCTCTCGCCTCCCCTCCTCCATGTTTCATGACTGTTTACGTAAATTGACGGCTTCTCCTTAGCTCACCGGCTTGCGGTTCACCGAAACAAATAAATAAATTCATGAGGACACACATACGCACACGCATTCATTCACAAACAGTCTGTGCACACCACACCGGCATATAGAAAGATGAGAGACGGAGAGAAAATGTAATCTGTGGGAAGGGAAAGTAAATTAAAAACAAATCATGGCATGACTATGGAGTACAACCGACGAATGGTGGAGACATCCAACTAAACAAGAGCATTAAGATTCACTGGCTCCCTCATTTGAGTTAAACAATAATCAGGAATAGTTGAGATTTAACCCTCCTGCAAATAATTGAGGGATAGGACTCACATTTGTTAAAAAAAAAAAAAAATGACAGAAGATTATTATTTGACTTTGCAGCATGGGAACAGGACACTTCAGAGAAGACCAACACCTTGTCTTGCAGAGAGCATGTTATTATAGTCTCAGTATAACCCTGCCAGCGCTGGCTCCAACAAGGGCCCAGTAGTGTGCACTATGTATTCAAACTGCACTCATGGGCCTTGAGGGACTTAGTGCGTGTCAGTGTGCGTGTGTGTTTGTGCGTGTGAATTCAGTGTTCACGAGCAGGACTTGGATGTGAAAAGACCCAGATTTATACGTTTTGCTCTTGGAATATCCCCGAGATATGTTAGAGGCAGCAGGGGGATTTTATAAAAGTCTTCTCCAGTTTCTCTGCTTCAGCATTTTGTCGTAGTGAGGACATTACGTGGTGACAACAGGCATTAAAATACTGCCCCCTCCTCCTCTTTTCCCATTCACGCCCGTCTGTCTCCCTTCCTTAGTCTGTCTCTTGCTTAAGTCCTTTCCAGGCTGCTATTTCCTTCTTTTCAAAAACGGTCGTAGCCAGGTCACAAACGAACGCAATAGGTTCTCATATATTTGTGTTTTTTTTCCATCAGTGAAATAAATAACTCAGCTGGAGTAACATAACATGTAACACAGTGGGTGAAGTGAGCAGTGTGATTCAGCAGTAAGAACGGTGCACACATATAGACCCTTCCATGTAACATCTGTCCTGAAATTGTTCTCAGCCTCGTAATGCTGCAAAACATAATGAGACTTTCCCGCTCTGATACGTTGCTACCGCTACTATTACGGCAAGGGCATCATTTTAAAGGCTTTTTCCTTGGAGCTAAATACTTATCTTATTCTAATGGCACTCTTGAGAACAGACTGCTTATACTGATATGAATTGAATATTCGCTAAAGGAAGCAGTCATGGCATGAAATTTGAAGCATAAAACGTAAACGGGGGAAAACACTGGAGCAGCAATGCAGATATGTTTACACTCGGTTCCAGCTTTGCTATTAAAAGTTAGTCTGATAATTGTTTACTCGCTTTACATATTTGAGTCCTGAGGAAAAACTAGAAGGTGAACGTAGCGAAATCTCATACTCCGCCAGGAGAATATTTTATTATGTGGCTGCTGTGTGTGGCATTGTACGTGAATGAGTGTTCATGTGCGTCGTGGGTGCATGTGCGCTCGCTGAAGACAGTTCTGACATTCAGCCAGATTAAGACCATATTCATGACTCTGGTTGCTGTTTCCACTGCACCATAAAGAAATCATTTAGGTCAGAGGAAATGATTAAGTGTTATTAATATAGTGCCAGTCCTTTTTGTGCGTGTGTGTGGATATGGATGTTAAAGTGAACTGGAAGCCCAAAATGGTTTTTTTGGGTGGTTGACTAGATGTGAAACCGCATGAGTGTCCTTGGGACTAACTGGTTTGTGTGAGTCTGTGTATTTGTGTGTGCGCGTGTACGTGTAAGTGTGTGCATAAATGTGTGTGTGTGTGTATATGTGTGTGCGTGCGTGTGTGCTTCCACCAGCTCTGGCAGGAACTTGGGAAACCACTGGGAGCTGCTCCAATAGTACCGAGTGTGGACTCATTTGTTGACTCAGTGATGGTTAGAGGGGCAAGTGTTGCCATCTTAACACCAGCACAGTCGAGTGGGAGACACACACACACACACACACACACACACACACACACACACACACACACACACACACACACACACACACACACACACACACACAGAAAACAACTCTGAGTAGTGCTTTTAAGAGGCTACTGTGTATAGCTGGAGTGCAATTTCTCCTCCTCATGGTAATCCACAATAGTTTCATACAATTTGACAAACTAAGCTGGCAGCCAAAGGGCTGCGTTAGGTTGAGGAGAGAACAGAGGCTGGGACCAGAGCTACAGTGCAGCTAAGGTGTGCTGGATGAAACCACGTGCATATTCTCCAGTCACACCTCTGGACTTTGGGGCCTTGAGAAAGGACTTTATTTTCCCTTACCTAAAATGGTCTGGGGTGCAAAAGAAGCTCTCGTTCACACATAGCTGACCGTGTTATTTTTAATTTATTGGACAAAACCTCACCCGTGGAAGTCATCAGAGGCAAACCAGAAATGCAGGCATACTCTAATGCAGCTCGCACTGCCTATTAATAGTTAAAACTCGGCATCACAATCAGAAAACCAAACCAAACAACACTTAGGCATCCCTCTTCATGACCCTCCTGCTTTACTCTTTTCTCAGTCTTTGCAGAGGATGTCTGCAGTGAACAGGATGCCTGGGGGCGCAGGATTGAAGATATAAAGTTTCAGGACTAATAAGTATTAGAAAATTGGAACAAAATGAGGTGGTGTTATCACATCATGGAAGATTTCTCTTCATTAACATTTTAGGAATTTTCTTTTGTGGTGCAAAAAAATGAAAAAATAAAAACATGCATGTCTAATAGTTGCTAATATTAATTTTCTTCTCCTATATTTGTTTTTACTTATCATGTAGTTACTCAACACCGGGGGAGCTTATTGTTTAATAGGAAGGGCAGACATAATTTCAGCACTCTGCGTTAAAACACAGGGAGTTGCATCTGGTGAATGGTCAATATCCTCAATCGATGCTTCAAATTTCGGGGTGCCATAGGGCCTGACAGCTATGAATTGTATTATTTTGGGCAGAGTAAAGAATGGATGAACTGGAATTGTTATGTTTTGGGAATTTAATCCCAATATTTGCTTTCTGTACATACACAAGTTTGAGTTAGGAGGTATAAGACTTTTGTTTTTCATTGAAGTCACCCCAGGCGCATGAAACTTTTGCTCCTAAATTCTGTTACAACACCACATATAATATAGAAATATACAATGCTGCCATATAGAGGGGTTTTTTTTCTTCTTTTTCTTGCCTTTTATCACCACACCTTCTTTCAGTCTGTGTTTGGATAACCCGTTGTGATTAAATAATAATGGGCTACATCCAGTGGCGGCTCCTGAAAAAAATCTCAGGGGGGGCAATTTTTATGATATCGACTAAAATGAGTACATCAAACAACACAATTTTAATTTAAATTTAAAATGAACAACCATATTCTGGCCATTTGTATAGATTTGTAAAAATGAACAACCATATTCTGGCCATTTGTATAGATTTGTAAAAATGAACATGAACAGATTTTTTTTTTTTTTTTTTGAATGAATGAAAAATAACTATTGAAAACAACAACTGTAAACTGATTGGGGGGGTGGGCTAAAGAGAGAAAGAGAGAGGGATGGAGAAAGAGAGTAAATATGGTTAAGGGTTCTTATTTGTACAAGAACTTTGCTCGTCTGTCTGTGCATTAGCTGTTCCACAGCCTGTCAGCCACGACTTGCGCTGGAACCAACTCCGACAAAAAGTCCTGTTGTATGCTTTTGACTTCTCCTTCGTTGCCTGGGTTAGTTGAATTTCGGGCTTGTCAGGTCCCAACTCTTTAACTTGCAGTTTTTCTGCCATTGTCCTTCTGGCAAAAGGGTAGGTTAGAAGCGATCTAACCGAATTTGGGGGAGGCTGTGCCTCAACCGTTAACAATACCGCTGCCATCGTCTCTCTCTGACCTTATAGCTCACTTAGGCTACTGACTGAGGTAAAATTCTAGAACAGCAAATCTTCGCGCGTTTTCTGCAGGGGCGCAATTTTAAGCGCCCCCAAACCATTTAATTCAGCGACGCTGATAGGTCAAATATTTATTATTTTCCCCTGGCAACCATTTAATGATAGGCTATTTCGCTGCATATCAAGGGCGCTTTGACGAGCGCCCCAGAAGAAGAAAAACACCGTTTGTTGGTTGAACTTTAATGAGTCAGCTGGTGAAAATGTTAAAATACGCCTGGCTGTATATGGGCACACACATAGTAAAACTATCATTGATGAATTTTTTAAAAATATATATTTTTACTCCTCCACATTTGGGGGGGCGGAGCCCGAGCGCCCCCTATGGGCCAGCCGCCACTGGCTACATCATATTTCTGGAAGAACTTCATCTCCTTAAGAAGGGAAATAAGACTGAAGCTTCCAGGTGAGCTCTAAATTGGAAAAGAAGACAATTAGGCCGGCTTGTGGCTGTCAGTCAACCCACTGTTGCAAGGTGTTCTATGAGGTGAAATCAAGCAGGCGAACTAAGGGAGAGGTGGTGTAGTGAGATGGAGAGGCCAGGCAGCCAGTGGGCTACACTAGAGCAGCCGAGTGCTGGGGAGGGAAACACCATTGTACTGTTCGTTTGGAGACATTCTGTCAAAGCTGGCCCAGGCTGACACCTTGGATCACAGTTTGATAGACGGAAGAGTAGCTCTCGCTGACTAGGTCCTATTAAGGTGGATGTTTTCAAAGTTTGGGCCTGGCACTAGGGAAAAAATAGGAAGGACACAGAGGGGAAGTGGAGCCTGAGTGGAGCTGACATGCTTCAAGACCCTCTTCCCTAAACGCGCAGTCGGGGGTCAAATCGCTTTCCTTCCTTCGCCCAGTCTGGCTTGGTGTCCAACTTAGTGAGTGTCTAAGCGAGCGAGAGAGGGAGAGCTTGGAGATAGCCATGCAATGTCCTAAACACATGCGCGCGCACACACACACACACACACACACAGTTGTAGTTTGGAAAATACACGGGTATCATGCGCATACAGATATACCGAACCACAAACCACGCATGGATGCATGTCAAGACAAGCTTTCATGCAAGCCCAGATGCTCGCAAATGTGCGTATCTGCATATAAAGTTTTCGTATTTCATAGCGAGGGGAGAGTGAGTCGTCCGGTAGGATTAACGTGCGCAGGTTTCCATGCAAGACCGTTTGTACCCCACTGCATCCCTCTCTCCTGGATCAATGCTCTCCTGCTGTCACACCGCAATGAACAGGCAGAGTCAACCAAGAGAGGCCTGCGAAACCTAGAGAGGCACAAAAGCATTGAGAGGTAGTCGGGGGAGGAGGCGGGGGGGTCGGGTTCAACGCATGAATGTGTGTGTATGCGCGCCGCTAGTCGTCAGAGAGGGGCGAAAGCAGACACACTGCACCTTGACCACCTATTATGAAGCTCTTTGCCGCGATGTCAAGTGAAAGCAAGTTAATTGGGTGAAGCTGTAGAGCATGTTAGGGCAGTGGTTGAGGGCTTGCCGGCTTGACAGTTGAGTGTCAGCGGGACCCAGTCAAGTGTGGCTGAGAGACAGAGCCCTGTCACTGGGCCTAAAGTAGGGCCGCTGGGGCTGTTAGAGAGAGAGACCGACTCCTCCGTGCACACCCATAAACGCACACGCGTGTACACAAACACACTGCACACACTGACACGTACACCCAATTACATTCACTCATCCCCTCTGGTGCACGCCCACACTCTGTCACAAATGAAGTTTATTTGTGAGAAAGTAGCACCTTGTCTTAAAACAAATGTCAGGAATCAGGATTTTAAAATGACATAAAATGACTGCAGTGTTTTGTTTTGTTTTTTACTGGGGGCAAAAATCAGTGTATGGTGATTTTGGCGTAGAGATTTTTAAAAGGAGCATGTTTCTGACAAATATTCAGGCACGGTTTTCATGAATGCATTGAGTTATAATATTTAGTATATCAAAATGGGTATTTACAGTGTAACTAAACCAAAGATATTGTATGGCGGTCTTTATAAGATCTATTTCTGGCCCCCAAAATTTGCTGTGAATTGTCACATCATGACATGCTATTTTATGCAGCTGGTTAATCAGCTTATATCGTGCTCATATACGTTGTATTCTAACCACCTTGTCTGCATAGAGCTTCATCCCCATTTTCAGTAGCTTGATTGCCTTACCCCCCCCCCCCCCCCCCCCCTCAATATATTCACTAATTTAATAGCAATGATGGGGGCTGAGAGCTGAGGGGTGGAAGTGTGCGTGGGTGGGTGGGGGGGTGACAACTTATTGACAAACCGGGCAGAACTTAACGAAAGACGCCCCAAATACTCAGCTTTAAGTGATTCCCCGGGGAGGGTTATAGAGCAGCTTCGCAGATCGTGTAGAGGGCTTGCTGGATGCCCATTTATCTTCTTAAAGCTCACATTCAATCTCCATCACACTGTCAGATGGAAATGAGACCCTCTCTTTTGTACCATTCACACCCCAGAAGAGCTACTCAGTGCCCCTCTCTCAGAATGACAAAAAGACCCTAATTAGAGAGGATTGAAGGATATAAGAGAGGAGGATGGCTATGGTCCCGAGATCATTTTGTTTTACACCGTGTTATGTCTGCGGCTGTAATATTGGTGCTGAGCAGTGTGGGAATCGAGCATGGCAGCAGATCCCCTGCTATGGGTGTCTCAACATACTCAACGACCCATAATGTGGGCCTTATGAAACTGATGGGCCAGAACACAGACTCTATTCTGAAAGGCACAAAGCATTTGACAAGGTTGTTAGGACTTTGTCCGGCCACAGTCACCGATTAGGCTAATTCTGTGGATTTGTGTTTGTATCAACCTTGGATAGAAAGTTTGAATCCACAGACGGTGCGCTGAATTTTATCCTAAAAAATTATTGATTTATTAGTTATTATTATTAAAAAAAAATTTTTGTATTAAATCAGGCTGTTGACTTTACTGTGAAAATCTTTGGGATATAACTGATCAAATCCAACCCTGAAGCTAGACACAAGCCCTTTGACACCCAGATGAACCATATGCCTCGGGCACTTTTGAAATAATTATGTTAATTTAATTATCCTGCCAACAGTATAATATTTATGAGGTAACACATCTCATAGAGCTACATTTCTCAATTCTAAAAGGAAGAGCGATCCCAGAAATATTCTTTGAAACCAAATATTTCGTTAAGGTTCGTTTGAGAAGTCCTCTAATTGGTCTTTAGCACTTACTGAGCGTTTCATATAAACCGCAAACTTATCCTTACGTTGTTAATCTCATGAGCATCACCTAAAACCTGAGCACTGGCTTAATGCAATCGGCTTCACTTTTAAATCTAATTCTTCCAACATTTCTACCATTGTCCAAATGTTCGCCCCCACCAGTCTGGTTTTTACTTCATGACTCCCCGCTCCTCTTCTAACAGCTTTGTAAACTGCTTAAAGGACCATTACGTCTCCTTACTTCCTCTCTTATAGTGGGTTAAATGTGCTATAAGCAGTCAACTCAAGCAGTTAATATAAAAGGTTATAAGTGGTCGAGTCTTGAACAATTCCACTCTGATAAAATATGTTTTCATTTCTTTCTGCGCTCTGTTCAACGTTCATCATCTAGATGGTATTATATGAAGAGAGAAATCAGCATGATTAAATTAGAACTCGCCTTTTGGATATCTATAAATACCGGGCAATATTTTCTTCATCGATACATTCCAGGAAAATCAAAACGCTAATAATGATTTTTTTTTTTTAATGAGTCGTTCACTTTGAGTGATAAAGATCATTAGTAGTAATAATTACTGCACAAACAGAAATATTTTTTAGCATATTCTGACTTTAGCATCCTAAGTGGTTTGCTGATATTTTCCTCTTTTTTGTTTTTGGTAAGCTTGCAAATTATGACATTAAAAGTGTATCTACTTCAACTTTAATGAAACTTAATACACCACTGAAACTAGGAGAAAGTTCCACATGACACTGTAACCAAGTGCAATGAGCATAAAAACAGTTTTGTCATGGCCTCATTCAAATGAGGCCATATAATATTTATTTCATCAAACTGCCTACCCCTTATTATCATTCTTGAATAACATGACATTTTATTGCTAGGATGTGCTTTCTTTTCTTAATGCCCTAATAATCTAAACAGAGTACCACGAGGTCACAGGAGATTGTGCCCCCCAAATCTCTTGTAATTAAAAAAAAGTCAAGTTTGGGGTGTAATTTTTAAAAGTTCCTAACAAAGAAAAAAGGAGTGGGAAAATCAATAAGCCATTTTAGTCTCTATCTATCAAAGCGGATTCCTTCTTGTCTGTTTTAAAGTGAGGATGTGGCACTTTAATAGGATAGCGCGAGGCTGTTTGAAATGTATGCCAATGATTCCTGTCATTTCATGGCAGCCTGGCCATGGTTCACTGAGCGCCCACTTCTCCCCTGTCAGCTCGACTGAAGACAAGCATTTAGTTGCAAACTTTGAGCAGGTTGCGCAAACCAGAAATGATGTGACTGCTACTTCCAATCCCCATCCTTCTCTTTCATGCTGCAATGCCACTGGCGGTCAAAGGAAGGAGAGAGGAATGTGCTTTCCCTCATTTAACTGAAGAACATGCTGATTTAGTAAAAAGCCTTTAAGGCGAATAGACAAGACGAGGGGGCGAGACGACAAGAAAGTAAAGGATGGGGAGGACAGAGTGAAAGTGTGAGCGGTAAAAAGGTGGATGCTAGGTTAGGGAAAGTCAGAGGTTATTAGCTGACATTTTGATTTTTGTCTAGCTCCTATAATAACTGCTTTAGTAATTTGGTCATCATCTTATTAATTATTACTAACACTTGTGTGCCATCTCATATGAAATCCAGAGAAAGCAGGGCCGTCTCTTTCACCGTCTTTTTCTTTTTTCTTATTCTTTTCTCACAATTTCTGTGTTTGAACACTCGGCCAGTAAGTCCGTATCAAGTAGCCCTGCTGGCTAGCTGACTGGTTGCGTCAAGGCCACGGCCCTATATTTTCTGCCTTGTAGCACACCAAAGTAAAATCGCTTGTCAGGCCGAGGTGTCTGTAAGCTGACAAGATGCCCCAGTGACATTTCAGCTCGAAAGAGCAAGTGTCTTGCAACCGAGTGGTCAAATATCAGAGAATAGGTCAAGCAGGGCGGAGCTGAGTGCTATCCGGAAGGCCAGTCTCTACCAAACGCCAAACGCCCCCTTGACTTTGACAAGTGGGACTGCCGGGGGGTCGGTGAGGGCAGCGAAGGGGCGGCTGTGCGACGGAACAAAGTGATGTTCTGTTGGGCATGGCCAGACAGTGTGCACCTTATTGGCTTCAAAAGGGAAAAGACATTGACATTGATTAATCTTCTTAACCCTCTTGAACATGAAGAGAGGGGTGGGGTGGGGGGGGCACAGAGTGGAGGGCATTTGGCAGCCCCATAAGATGGGCCACTCCAGTGGTTTGTACGGAGCATGGCCCCCTGAAATGTACTCTGACATTCATTAGAATATCTCTGACACCTATCATGGGGGAGCCAGAAAGGCTAGCGGAGGAGAGCACGGTCTCCAGTGATCTTAGTCTCCCCCCCACCTCTAAAATTTCATGGATTGGGTCATGTGAGTGAAATCACTCATCACTAAAAGATAGAAGTTGATCAAGAAAGGTCATAAAGTAATGTTTTGGCTTTTTGCGTGTATATTTTAGTTAATATAACTTAAATGTCATTTATTAGAAGGTGCAACTCAAAATTGGGATAATCTCTAATGGGAATATTGAAAACGGAGAAATGCTAGTTGCTGTGATAAATACACTAAATGCTCTCGCTTTAACTTGTGCCTTTGTGTTTTTGTGTTTTCTTGCTGTTCTGTTTTGTTGAATTTTAATGAAAACAGAAAGAGAGAGAGAGAAAGAGAGAGAGAGATAGAGAAAGCATGTGTCAAAGTCCTGACAGCCATCAAGGCAGTACGGTAGTGCTGACATAAATATTTAACACTGAGGGGCAACCTACAGCATGTCATGTCACGGCCGTGATTAGGGTGAACGGTGACCCCCTCTCAAATAACATGGTTTCATGTTGGAGAGTGGTGGAGGGTGGGGTGGGGGGGGCACGTGTCAGTGCTTCATAGACTCCATATCAGAGGACGGACGATGCTCCCTTTTAACCCTCATTTCCATAAAGCCATTCCTTTGGAACAGTGTTCCCCACAGGTCTCGACTCCCCACCTGCTTATTCTCCGTTTCTAGGTGGTGCCGAATCCTTGCAGGGCGAGCTGTCGGTGAGAAGATTAGGCCTGTTGGATAGTGTGTGTGTGTGTGTGTGTGTGTGTGTGTGTGTGTGTGTGTGTGTGTGTGTGTGTGTGTGTGTGTGTGTGTGTGTGTGTACGCGCATCGCTCGACATTAGACCTCTTAAGAGCCTGATGGTGTAGGTTCAGGAGGAGAGCTGTTTATCATTCAGCCAACATCATTTGGTTGTTTCTTATCGATTGGTTCAAAAATGTTTTTCCAATGTTATGTCATTGTTTGCAGACCGTCAAGGGTGAGCCCCCCTGTGAATAATTCCAACCTTAATTGGAAAGAAATCCATACATGAAACTTAACTTGCGCACGGGATCACAGTACCTTGAAGAAACAATTACAAAGCATAGAGAGGTAATCAATGGGCAAGCCTCACCATGAAATGTCACCAGATGAAACTGATAGGGCCCTGTAGTGTTAGCTTTTATTAATGGCTTTTCCCAAACTACAAAGGAACTAAGGAGCAATTAAAGACAGCACAAAGGTGGGCAAAAGTGACGTTTTCCTTATAAGGAATAAGACGTATTCCTCCATATAATAGAGTCCAGTATTTAATAGACACTCATTTCTTAAATACAGTGTTTTTATTCCTTAATCCCTATAGTGTCTAATTAGAGTTTATAACTATTCTAATAATCCAGTGAAGTTAGAAGCATATGACACGTTAATACAAGTGATGCGTACATACAAATGAAAATACGAGTCTATGGGAAAATGGCCTCTGGTGGAACCTGAATTTTCCACTGAATTTATGGGCTTAGCTGCTCATTATGATCCTTCTATGTAAAATTGGGTAATTCTAATGAGGATTAATCAGATTATCCTTGTTTCAAAACACTGTGATGGTGATGGCAGAAATTTAAAAAAAAAGTGAGTGTCATCAGGTTATGTAGGATATGTCCATGCTGTGTGCTGTGGACACAGCTGACATAGCTATAATTATATGGAGCAGCCTAGTAGTAATACCTGTAGTTACAACAATCATACTTTGCTATTGTATGCAGTACCATGGTGCACAGCATGAGTAAAGAAATACCTCTGCATTAGCAGGTGGCACAAATGTAATGCAGTGTTTAGGTTTGAATAGTGTTGAGAACAAAAATCATTAAAATATAGATTACTGATCATGTTGGTTTTAGACATTTTCATGCAGAAATGTTATGTACTACACTTTGTCATAATCAAACAGAGGCATGTTTTGCCAATACACATTTTTCTCCACTGAAGAGAATACAAAACTGCAAACAAAAAAAGTTGGACACGAGTCATCTGACTATAACAAAAGTCTTGTTTTTTTCAGCCACAAAAGTAGGACAGAACCACCTGACACTGTATAATTTACCTTGAGCACTTGGGAGTTTACTCCTTTTCCAGTAGGCTGAGCTGATAGCTCTTCCGGTAGATGACATATTACACCAGTTCTGTGGTCATGCCCAGGCTCCATCTCTCCAGTTCTTTGTTCAGTCACAAATCATTCTGTGGGCTCCCTTAAGTGCATCCGTGTTTGTTAAGTGCCCAGACCATAGACTGTGGTGTTAATCCAATTTGCCCTTAACATTTTTTTGAGCAGTTGCCATGTGGTTGGGTGGTTAAAGGAGGATAGTGACACACCTGGGAGAAAATGAAATAATTCTCCCAAGATACAGGAAAGGGATGAGCTTGAAACAAACAACACAAGAGGGGATGAAGATGGGCTGTGAGTGCTGTTACCTGTCCCTGTAGTCGTTTACACTCTCTCAAACACATAGAGGAGGACACACTCATACACACTTCGTCACATTTAGTGAGAGACAAAAGTCTCTCATTAAATTTTAATGGCAAGCCTTTTTAGGCCAGCCCTATTGTCTTTCCCATTAAAGTCTCAGGGATACCGGTGTCTCTCTAGTGAACGGTGACAATAGAGGGCCCTCATATGCTTTCCTCCCCATCTCTCTAGCAGGGAGACGGAAGTGGGATGTTATTATTATTTCATGCCTCAGAAGAGTCCAGTGCTCACTTTAGGGCTTGGTCACAGTAGTGGAGCATCCTGCTTGGGGAATGCTCTGAGAGGTGCTCTGAGTGCACATACATTGTTCACTTCAGGTTGTGTGCCATTTTCTTATGTGCCCCCTGAGCGGAAGAGAAGCGTTGTTATTTCAGCCTTGTTTGGCATGGTAAGACAAGAAAAGCATTTAGTTCTCCAGAGGAGGTCAAAGGTGACCCCTGAGTAATGGACATCCAAAGCGTAAAGTCCTGTTCACATGACCCACGCGGCAAAAAATATACACAAAATACGATCTAAATTACAGCCGTATGTGTAAAGTACGGCAAAGTTTACAGCTGCGTTTATAAGCCTCAAGGCCATCGAGACCAAAGCCTGTGTGTAAAAGGGTGCGCAGGGCTCAGAACAGAAACAGGTGAAACAGGGTTTCTTGGGAGTCTTGCTCTCAGTTCACAAGTATAGAAAGATCTTTACTTTTATGGCCATTAATTAATCTCTACTTAAGTGTTTTACATAGCCACTAACTACATATTCTCAATACCAGAACTGTAAGACACTGTACTGCCAATGAAAGTCTATCATCACACCCACCTGGCAAATAAATCACAGGCTAAAAGACTGACTTGGGAAATATTTAATGCAATGGAGGTAAGGAGGAAAGACTACTATATAAATAAACTTTTTCATGGTGCTGATGGGTTTCTGCCAATGCCTTACTTAAGTTGAGCAACTACTGAGCCTGTTTTACATGGATTTTTAAGATGTTTTTATCCGAGTTTCATCCAGTAAGTTCTCTTTGAAACCTCGCTCAGTATTTCACTATGGTAAGCACCCTCTGATGTGACCAACCATGGAAGCTCCACTAACACCACGTCTGTTCAAGACGGACCAATCGCTTCAAGGACACAGAAAACTGGAAGAGAATGGATGGATGAACATCTAAATTAATTTCCTCTCCCAATAAAATGTTAGCAATTAGTGTAATTTTTATGGATTTTTTTGTTTTTTGGTGGAGATGTGGTAAACAGGGTAAGAGACATGTAAGGTAGCACAAACAAAAGCTACTCAAATTTACTTTGTGTATTTTGCAGGAAATCTGTAAAACCTGTTTTGCTTGTTAAGTTTGGCAGGGAAATTACCCCCATAGGTTTGACTCTGTTTCCTTTGGCCACTTAAATGTTACCATTTTATGGATAATGGTGTTTTTTTTGTATCATGTCTATCTAAACAGCAGTATCTCTTTCATTATAACCTTCAACCTCTTACAACATACATTTTCTGAAAACGTATCACAGACTGATTGAGATTATCCACATGCATGGATAAAACTAAATGTCATAAACACCTACTATACTGCGCCTGCTTAAATTATAAGACAATTAAATACTTTAATTGGAAAGGGACTGTTATTTGCCTTTGAAAGTCCCCTTTTTATACAGTACTCATACTCCAGAGCATCTGATAAAACTTTAATGATGTTTACATCTGATTACTTGGGAGGCTATTAAAGGCATTCTGGTCATTAGACCACCCCTTTAATTGAATTCCTGGAATATGTGTATGCTATGAGAGAAAATGGCATTGTAAGGTGGTTTAAAATGGTTTAAAATGTCTTCTGGTGTTATATGACTCTGCCCATAGGTGTCTATGCAGACTAATCACTGGGTTTCATGGCTGCTGATATTATTATAGATCCATATTTATGTTTGCAGATATCTTTGGCCTTTAAAAAGTATTTATTCAGATGTAACACAACATGAAAGATCATGTTATTATTATTCATCTTTCCAGACGTTATGCATCTTGTCCCACAAATTTAAACACAGGGCTAGATAAAATCCTGCTTTAGGCATAATGAGAACTTGACTGAATGATGGTTTAATCTCAAAATACAAAATGCTGTCATCCACAAGTCACTAATTTTTAATAACTGATACACAATTTGAATATAATTATATTTCCATTTCCTCCTGAGCCTTTTGGGACTCAAGATGAAGATGGTTACTCCCTTGAGCTGTCAGCTTCCAGTTTTTGATTTCCTCTCGCATGTAAAGGTAGCACTTGGTTCTTTGGTTTAAAAAAAAAAAAGATAGACAAGAATGCAAACATAAGCAGGACCAGTAATAAAATGCTACGCAATATCTTTTTTCCCTTTGTCTTGGCCAAAGGAATCAAACTACAGGTTTAAAAATCATCACCAGAAAAGAGAAAGCAGATTTGACCGAGCCTTCAATTTAATTCTGAATTATAAATTTATGTATGTATTCCTCAGTTACAACCTTTCAGCGGCCGTTGTTTAGGAAGTTGCGATTGTTAGGTGTTACGTTCTGAAGACGTCTGAGGGTATAATTAATGAAAAATAGACTAGCTGTGACCTTTGAGCAAAGTGATTGACACAGATAGACAGTTACAATCTTTTAACCTTCAGAAATGTCAAGATAAACCTAAACCTTGTGGCTAGGCCCACTGACACCTGGCCTCCCTCCTCTCTCAGCCTGCATGCCACAGTATGAGTCTCCTTATGCTTACTATCACCATATTGATTTGTTTGTGAAGAGGCTGTGGTGCCTATTAAATATTCAGAGCTTGTTTTTTTTTCCTCCCCTCTTTCACCATCACTTTATACTAAAAACCAATTTGTCTCCTTGACTCTTTGTAAGTCGTCTTCTACTTACAAGTTGTAGAAACATGAAGGCAAATCCTTTCCAACATTAATTTTTAAATCTCTATTCTTTTGAATCTCTAAATCCCTTTAGCTCCTTTGGCAGTTAGCTCATTTTGTCTGAAGCAGTGCTTCAAATAATAATGTGAATAGCCCCCGCATACTTACACTTCTGATAACTATCACTGTCTGCATTGTTACTCTGTACTCTGAGGTAGTTCATAGGAGGGACTATCCCATCCACTCTTGTAATTGATTCATAGGATCACGGTTGGATTTTTCCATAGTGAAAATATCAAAGACTGAAGATATCACAGCCACAGAGTCAACTTCATCCACACTTTTGTCAGACAACTCAAATTTTCCTCATATTGATTTTAGAGGGCGGCGAAACTTTTCCCTTTTTCTGCTTGTTGTTTGTTGTTTTGTTTCAACAGAACATTGTTAAAACAGTAAAAAAAAACAACAACTTTTTTTTCTCATTCTTAATTCCGATGTTCCCAGTAGAGCAGAGACTGACATCTTTGCTGCTGTCTGAGTGATTAGGTGTGGCTGCGGAGGCCAGCTTCCTACCCCCGTCTTCAGCAGGTCCTAATTTCATGTGAGTAGCTGAAAGGATGTGTTTGCGTTTATTTGCGCCTTTTATGTCAAAAAACTTCAAAGGCGCCCCTCTCCTCTTCACCTATCATCAGTGACAGATAGCGTACCCTGGGAGAGAGAGTGAATCAGTATCTTTCCTTATTTATTTGCTCTCCATCAAAGACGAAATACATCACACACTGCCCCCCCCCCTCCCTCCACAAGAAAAAGGAAAAAAGTAAAATAAAATAAAGGAGCAGGAAGCTGATATTAAGAGGGCTGCAGGTGAGGGGAGTCCGTTAATATGTTAATGTAATCCTCCTGTTAGGTGTCTCCAATCCCCCGAAGATGGGCAGTAATCAGTTTGTTCCTGTCTGCTGGCTTTCTGGGAGGGAAAGGCGGCACTAATCAGAAGTGGCGTAGCACTCGCTATGCCAGGCAAAGGGGAGGGGAGTGAGATGACACCTCATGGATTTATTACCTCCCAATCTCCATCCCAAGCTGGGCGAATCCTGCATAAAATCGGCAAAATAAATAAAGCTAACCAAATAAAGCTAACCACCATGTTAACCAAACATGGCAAATGAGAGCCTAGGAAGTCTGAATCAAGAGAAGCTCAGAATACTTGAGCGGTGTTTTGCCTTTGTGCTTCCCAGCTATGCTTGGATGCGTTAAGATCTGCTTTTATGGTCACTGTGGCTTCTTATTTGATATTCCTCTCACTAGACTTACCAAAACATTTATATGTTTGTATACCATGGTAGAGGAAGGATGCAGTATTAAAGCTGTTTAAAATGAATGGTTTTAAGCTAGTTATTGTTTTCAGTATTGATTTACAATACAATAGTGTCATACAATACTGTGCAAAAGTCTTGTGTCACCACACATTCCTTTAAGTTTCACTTATAAGGAGCCTGACCTTCTTGTATTTTTTCAAGTGTTCTTGAAAAATACGTTCCCAATAGTTCTCCGGGCTTTCTGAAGATATTCAAAAAATTTTCTTTGGGCATTGTAAGCTTTTACACTAATTTTAATCCTAGGTCTTGTAATTGGGAAATTATTAATTTACACCAAAATTATTTTCATTTGTTTGTTTCTTAAGCCCATTAATATTGAACTATGAATCAGTCAAACATGAAAAAGTCACTTAATTCATGAACCAGTGTTGCACCTAAACATAAAAGACAACTTAGGAAAGAGCCAATTTTAAATTCTTTCTTTAAACACTGGTTTAAACAGGTTCTTGCAAAAATACACAATATGTTCCCCCTTTTTTTTTTAGCTAAATCATCAAAAAATACCAAAGATAACAGTAATAAAATAGTATTTTTGTTTCAAGAAAGTATTTTCTTGAGTTATTCACTGAAAACTTGGCATCTCTTGGCATGGTGTGCAGTGTGTTCTTAAAAAATTTGAGTAAACTGAACGAGTAGAAGAGAAAAGAAGTGATACATCAATAAAAATGTCCAGCTGATGATTCATAAGAACTAGGAAAACATACGGGAAAGCCCTGACACAGGACCAAGCTGGCCCTTCAGTAGGGCTGCACGATTTTGCATAAAATGAGAATCACGATTTTTTGGCTTAGAATTGAGATCACGATTCTCTCACGATTTTCTTTTCCAGTATAAATATTTATTGCACTTATTAACTGCACATCAACTTCGTAACAGTTGAGACTGAACATAAAAACAATAAATAAACATAAAAACAATAAATGTCTCACATTTTGTTGTTGCCGCAAAATGTTGTACTGCTTGAAATTCCGTCTCCACCGTTGCTCGACGCTGCGCGTATAGAGCAGGTAGTGCAACAATAGAAAAATAGTTGCGGGAGGGCACTGTGTAGCATTTCTCTTGGGTGTTGATCATTTTCCTAAATCCCTCGTTTTGCACAGTGTTGATGGGAGCCATATCTTTGGTCAGGTGATAAGTGATAGCCTCTGTAATTTCTTTGTGCCTGCGGGAGTTTGACGTGTATAGGGAAGCGCTGTATAAGGTTCCTGTTATTAATGTTTGGGTGGTTGACCGGGACGGATTTTCTCCTGTCACTTTCTCGTCATCCCTGACGTGCTCTCCGTTGTTTTTTCCCTGCTAATTTTAGCATCACACGGCACAGCTTCTGTATCACGTGGTATAAGGCTCCGCCCTTGTCATTTGTTGAGCAGGAAGAGTGAGCGCTTGTTTTCATGCAGATTACGTCCCGGATCAAAATGCGGTACAATCGTCGTCGTCTTTTTTTCTCTCCTTTAATCGTTGTCATTTGGAAATGAGATCGCACATAAGTATGAATCGAGATCGCGATTTTCTAACGATTAATCGTGCAGCCCTACCCTTCAGTCACTCCATCTACTGTTCACTGAAGCTTCATGAGAAATGGTCTCATTGGAGCAGAGAAGTCCAACAAGTGAGTGGACTGTAAAAGCCATCTGTAAAACACGGTAGAGGCTCTGTCACGTTTGGGGCTGCATTTCAGTCAGTAGTGTTGGGGATGTTGTCAAAACTGAAGAAATTCTGAATGTAGAAAAGCACTAGATTTTGATCCACCGTGCAATACCATGTGGAAAGAGTGTGATTGGCAGCTCCATCTTGACAGAATGGAGCAAAAGGCCACAACATCCAAAGAAGAGCTTTGAGAAGGCTGGAGTTTTTTTAGATTTTTTTTCCTGAAGACTACTTCACTCAATTACACGAAAGCTTGCCTAAGAGTGTTCAGGCTGTTTTGAAGACTTAGGTGGTCATAGCAAATCTTGACTTTCAAGCTCATCAGAATTGTAAGAACTATTTTTATCTTAAATACTGAATTCCAAGTGTGTTTGTACACATTTTAATAAGTTGCTACTTTGCTTTGGAAACTGTCTACGAATACAGTTTATACAAGCACACAATCTGGATGAAACTAGATTTTTATTTTAAAGCAGCTGAACATGTTATAAGACTAGAAGTTGAGTTCTTCATCAAAAACAATTCTTTCTTTTTGTTTAGATTTAGTTTGCATTATACAGGATGATATAACCCCACATTATGTAGTCTGGTTGTTAGGCCATGCCCCCTAATAAGTTTTGCAATTGAGCTTCACATTAAGGCTTTGACCTTTCGATGTAACTAAACTGGCCTTTTCACCCAAAGACATACACCTTTGACCTGTGTCATTCTCAGTGCTCTGAGCACAGGTTATGAATTTAGTATTGATTATATCTTCCCTTAAAGACGTTAAGATATTGAACTGTTTTCAGTTTATGAAGGATAGAATGGATTTGATTTTTAATGAAGAATCTCTAGACTATATTTCTGAATGTTTTATAATACAATCAGATTTTGACTATTTAACTTATTCTAATTTACAATGTATTTATTTATTAGTCTTCATCCCAATTTCTCTTGATCTATAAACTATGCAAATCAGTAATAAGTAGAGAGGTGTACCTTCTGTAACGATAGTGGTGTTTGATTGAGTTTAACAGTTTTCTTCACTTCTCTTCTTTGTCTTTGTGTGTCTTCATCTGTGTGTCACTTTAACATTTATCTTTCCTGTGTTCAAGCAGTGGAGTCATCTAAGCAGTACGTATGTGTCTCTGTATGTTTGCACTATGTGTGCACACATTGTATAGCAGGACAGTGCAGCAAAGGTCAGTGTGATGAGTTCAAGAATGACAGGAAACAATGAACCTTCCTAGGTCCAGTAAATTAACCTGTGTCATGGGCACCTCATCCGTGCTGATCAATACTGAACACTTTGCTTTCAGAAAATGAGGGTCATCCTCCTTGGGCCTGATCCTCCTGGGGGATGGACAGGACCGCTGATAAAACAATCACCATAAAGAGGTTCCAGACATACAGCTAAAGAGGGCTCCTTCAGTGTCAGCGTGTGTGCTAAGAACCACTTGCTCTCCTCCAGCCCTCGTACCACTGCTAGCTCCGCTCTGACAGCGGCACGGTCGATAAAGTGGATTTGAGATATAAATGTTTCCCAAAGCCCTCTCCATCACTTCAAGACACCTACAGGCCGGTTCACAGCGACTCAGAGGGAGGCTCTATTCCACTATCTCTGTCACCCACCTCTCAGAACAGGCTGTTTTGAACGTTAGTCCCATAATGTAGTATGCTATAGGTACGGCACATAATCTCTGACTGCTTTGGTTCTTACTTTTATCTCTTATCAAATTTCTTGAAGTAATTGGAGAGCTTAAAAAAAGTCTTCTGAGACTCATATTCTTGGGAGCCACTGGTGTCAGATAAGACGTCTTGAAAACTGAAAAAGTATAGTTTCCTAAGTGCCAGTAGAAGTTGTATCCAGCAGTACTTCATCGTTTAGCCGTTCTAGCATCGTGCAAGTTAAGAACCATTAAATGCCTAATGTGGAAATACCTTGTGGTACCAGTTCAGTGGTACAACATTATCAACATTCACATACACACATACACACACACACAGTGAGGAGTATTTTTCCTTCTTCGGTTACACATACACTATATGATGTACTTCTGCACTTTGTATGTTATAACTTTGCTCTTCTCGTCTGTCTGAAAAACCAACAACAGCACAAGCAAGAGTATCTTACAGACCAGTTGCACCACATATTTGGTACACTGCCTCCGTCTGGCAACAGACGCTCTCTGCAGGTCTGTAGCTCCATGCGGTCAGCCATCGCATTGCCAACCAAGAACCACATTCAGCCGCTGATATTCTGGGGGCTGTTGCTTTAAAAGACTCCCCGTACTTATTTGTAATTCTCACAATGCAACCACTGCAAATCCTCACGTCCATAAGACCGAGAGGAACAGAGAATGCTTTTTGTACCAGTGCTCTTAATTGTTATTAATTTATCATAAAAAACTAATTCAGTTGTAAATGTAGAATATAGACATCTGATACTCTGCAAACATTAATGCCCTTTGATTTAGGAAACAACTCATTTTTCTGACACTATTCTGTTACAAACTGAGTTTTTTGCTTTTTCAAAGACAAAAAAAAACAGCTCTCAGTTTCTGAAATGCGGTAGCCTGGTATCCATAGCATTTTCTGCTCTGGTAGATTCTCCCAACAGAGACACAAACACGCGGTGAGACACACACGTACTCAGTCACCAAGGCCTCCTAACCTCAGTTTGTGGTTGCTGCTGGCTGCCCAGAGCATATTAAAGGCTTAGATAAAGAGAGCTGGAAACTGGTTGGGGCTGGTCCATTGGCCCGGGGAAAGTGCTTGGAGCAGCAGATGCAGCGGCGGCTCGGGGAGCCCTTTTTCCATTAGGAGTCATTTCCAGGTCCACCCTCAGCCGGTGACAAAGTGGTCTCCGCGTCTTCATTTTCTGCTGATCCTGTGTGAGCCGCAGGGAGGGAGGGACTGTCATCAGTTACTTCGGCCGTCGCCTCCTAATTGCAGCCAACTGTCGATGCATGCATTTGGACCTATTTCAGGGTTACATTATTTATTGGGAGAAAATATTGTATTGATTTTGGATAGCGTGGTGAGGTATAAGTGATGTTTCTAAAGAGCTGACAAGACACTCTATAAACTTTTATAACAGTGTCATAGCTGTAATTAACACATTTGATTATAATGTAGAAATGACAGTGACTGCAGGGAATAACAAATGTGAATCCTCTGTAGTCCTATCAGATTTCACTTCACCCTTTCTTGTTATCACAGCACTGCTGGTCACTAAATCATTTGTCTTTGACTGCTTGTTGACCAAAAATATTTTAAAAAAAGAAATTACACATCACTAAAAAGAAAAACAGGTGATCAGTTATCACAGTATTGTATCTATAGCCAGAAGAAAATGAAAGGGATTTGATTATTTCTAAAGAAAAAGAAAGCCACAGTTTGAAAATTAAAAGTAAGCACTACTGACAGTCAGAGTCCAAACTTAACACCTGAGTAGATTTTCCATTTGGCGGGCAAATCTCAGAAGGCAACCCTCCAGCAAAACTGGCAGGTAAACATTTGCTCTGAAATAGTCATATAATAAAAATATGTGCTGAGAACTCTTTCTTTTACACTTCGTCTGATCCTGACCAGCCGTCTAACAAGACCTTTAACCAAGGAACAAACACTATGCAGTCATAGATATTCAAGACTTCATGGCTGTGCAAAGAAATGGGCGATTGCTGTAGACAGCAAGGAGCCTTTTTGCTTTATCTTTAAGTTCTTTTAATAGAAAATACATGACATGGGCAAAGGTTTTGGGCCACTTACACGTTACACCTACAGGAGGTGCTTGGCCCTGAGAAGTGACGGCATGAAAGTCCCAGCGCACAGTTTCCGTGCTGATGTTAACGCCAGAGGAGGTTTGAAACTCTGCAGTTATTGAGTCAGCAGAGTGCTGGTGACTTTTTATTTGCCTCAGCAGTCAGCAACCCTGCTCTGTAACTTCATGTGGTCTGCCAATTTGTTGCTGAGTTGCTCTTGTTCCACTCGGCAGTATTACCACTTACATCTGATCTCTAAGAGGAATATCAAGGAGGGAAGAAATTTCACAAACTGACTTGTTGGAATGACGGCATCCTCCAAACTCAAATTCAGTGAGCTCTTCAGAGCAAACCATTCTTTCACAAATGTTTGTAAAGACAAACTAAATGGGATTGAAAAGAATTGGGAAAAAGTCATTGTTATCTCCACAAAGTGCTCACAGTTTTAGCCCATCTGAAAGGAGGACTGATGAGCTTATGACACGGTGAGGCTACCATTGTTTCTCCACAATACTACTTCTCTTATAGTATCAGTCAGAATGTAATCAGTCTAAAACTTACACAAAGTGATCCTCCAATGGTCTTCACCAAAATTATCCTTGGGGTCTGTGTCGCGTTTGTTTATTTGCCTTTGAATTGTGATGTACTGCGAGCTAGATGTGAGCCACTGTGTCATTGACCACCTGGTTTAAATTTTGGTTGTTACAAAATAAGCTTGTCCAGTTGATTGTTTCATCCAGTGAAAATGATCATCTAGCATGGTTTATTCATCTTATGAGGTGTCTCGTGAAGACACACTACCAGTAAGTTAGCTCTTATGACAAAAAAACTATGTACATTACAACCTCCTAAACCATTTGTTTATCTAATACTAACAAACTAATACATAAAAGGCCACTTAACCCTCCCCACAGTCCAACACGTGAATAAAAACTGAGAGTCCAGCAACAACACAGCTCGCACTGAATTCACTGTTTGTGTTTCAAAGAGCACAAACATTTAAGTACTTCGATATGTCATGTGTTTGAAGGCCTGTCAGTCAGCTGAAGAGAGTCCAGGTTGGAACTTGGCGTGTTTTGCTCTTTGCAACAGCGCTGCCACGCACTGTGAACTATTTGGAAACTAAAAATTTTCCTCAGTGTTTGGATGTTTCTTAAAAGTCTGTTTTGTTTGGCCCTTTCGAGTCAACACATCACAAGCGAGGCAGAGTTAACCAAGAGAGAGAGTGAAAGAAAGGTGTTCATGTTAGGTTGTAGGGCTTTAGGATGTCGTGAAATAATTAATTCCTAAAACAGCCCGTTGTATTAAGAATTCATAGTCTTTCCTTATAAGGTTTACAATAATGCTGCTCGCTTTGCTTCAACAATTGACGACTAGCTTTGTGCTGCTCTCAGCACCTTACCATAAAGGTGCCATTTTATATATTATATGAACTCATCACTTTGCACCTTGTGCCGAATCTGAGAGTGATTTCTTTTTTTCTTTTTATTGTTTTGCACTGTACTGACTTGCCATGCCTTTTAATTCCTTCCATTTGATTCAGATTATAGAAATGTGTTCGCGATCCCTTTCCAATGCAGTGACCTCATTAACTGTAAAGACCCCTGGTAGATGTGTGAGCACATTAGAGCTGTTTAGCAGTGGAACGGGGCAGTGAGGTAAAAGGCTTCATTTCGGCAGCAGCCGTGGGCACTCCAGGAGTCCCGGGGAAAAAAAAAAGAATGCAAAAAAGAAAAGACAGAACGCTGCTCAGCATATTGAAGATCAGTCCAGCGTTCATAATGAAACACATACATGTGGGGAGTGACACGTATAATCCGGCTCTAATCTTTTCAGACGTTTTAACGAGGCTGACAAGTCACGTAAAATCAAAGCAACCTCGCCATAAAACACAGCATATAATAGTTAGCACAGCTTTATTGTAAGAAAAAATAAATCACATTGTTACTGAAAACACAACTGTTTGCCAAACTACCACTTTCTTTGGGTTTACAATAGTTTTCAAATAAAACAAGGCTGGCTTTCAGAGGCGAGGGAGGGCAAAGACTTTGTAAACCACTTTCTCCCTGCCTTTCCCTTTTTCAATAAAGACCCTGTGCCTAGAATACCTGCGATGTTTGATTCCATGTAATTGAAACAAGGCGAGAGCGGTTCCTTGCCAGCACATGGCCTCGCCATTTAAGGTAATGTTTGCGCTGCTAAAACGGCTAATGAATCCAAGTCTTGGGAGCTGGCACAGCGACTCCCCTCACCAGGGCCTGAAAGCGCCTCAGGATGCTGTCCCCTTCCCTTCCACCCAGCTGTGAAAAGTTTAAAAAGCCCGACCTCATAACATGAAACGGTGAGGGCGAATACAACTACAATTAAAAGTGGGGAAAAAAATATTACTTTGGCATCCTGAGGTCATTATCCAGAGTTTATTGCCATTTGTACAGTGCTTTTATTTTGCTTTATATGAGGAGGATTGGGCTTTAATTGCAGCATTTGCTTGTTTTTCCTTGCAGTGTTTTTAATTTCTGAATGCTTGTATGCGTCAGGGGGGAAAAAGCCTGTGTACCTTCAATGAACCCATGAGTTCCCCCAACGCAGTGATGTGTCCTATCTTAAAATCTCCTCTCCTGGGATTCCCAACAGAGCTTAGGACAAGGGGAGCAGCAGAATATGAGGCTCTTCGAAAAATTAAACTCATAATTGGTGCTAATTTAATTGCGGGATAGCCTGTAAGTCTGAAGTCTGCGTATACTTGCTGACCCATGAAAGAAAGGAAAGTCTGTGTGAATATTTTTTTGTTATTGTTGTGTTTTCTTTCGACCAAAAGATGATTTGTATATTTTACTTTTTTAATGCAGCAGAAAGGATAAATGATCAGCTGATACGATAACGATCTTTGGATCTGAAATCCTGATTGTTCGCGTTAAGCTGTCAAACCTGAATATTTGCATTTTCGACTGTTTATTTGGATTTATGGAAAAATAACCTGAATTCCATACATTGCTTTTTATGTGATCACATCCAGCTGTGCTCTGTGTTTAAATACAACTCATTTCTCCCAGCTTTTCAGTGATGAATTGTAATACAACACACACTCACTCCACACAGGACCCGACCACATTCACCCGACAGTACAACAATTACATCTGTCCTAGGAATTAAGAACACATTTGAGACCACAAGCCACAAATACATTTCAGAGGAAATGCTACTTTTCAGCCACACCACCTTTCTTGTGTGGCTTGCTCGATTGAGCCTTTTGAGAGAAGGTCTTAATCCACTAACTAGACCAGAGAACACCCTAACTGGCCTAATCTGGAGCTCTCTGGGGCTCTCCCAGGTACTGACTGACTGATTGTTGGAGATGGATGTTATCTGGTGCCGCGCAGTTCCACTGGGCATTTAAACAACATTAATGTTGCTGGATAGGCAGAGAGAGGGAGCGCATTATGAACTATGAATGATGGTCTCATGACAAATCAGCACGTGCCATGACAAATGTGCATTTTCACATCCTCTCTGGTTGCTTCTGTCAGCAGAGATGACAAATATAGCTACTGTGTTTGTATGCGGGGGAGGCTGAAGCATGACTGCTGAGTGACAGCAGCTGCCCGTTTCTGGTAATTTGGCTGGATTCTTCAAATATAAAGCAAAGTTATGGATTTATTTGATTTAATAACATTTATTTACACCCTTCCAAATCAGACAGTAACAGTGATGTATGTACGATAGCAAGATCAGCATCAGGGTTGGTCAGAAAAGTATTGACATGTTTGATCAGTTCGTTTCATTCATTCTTGTGCCCTAAAGAGTCAAATAAGCTGTGCTGACAAAGCTCATTTTAATTTGTGATTCTGATCAAGCCTGACAACATGTAATATTTTAATAACGCTACAGATCATTTAATTTATTACACAATTTAACAATTGTTGTAGCATCTTCGTGGCCACCTGGGCGTGGTACGTTCAGTCGGCTCACGCTCATAAATTCTTCTATAATATGAAATAAGAGCTTATGAATCATAAACAATTCCAAATGTAACTGCCTCTGTTTTTTCACCTAGGTTGTCAGTATGCCACGCAGTGTTTTGCTTTTAATATTAAAGTTACAAAGGTTGTAACAGCCTGCACTTGAACTAATAACTTTTTCTTGAGTTTGAAACATTAAAATAGAAGAGCAGGATAGTTTTTTTTTCTTTCAGTAGATATGACATAGAGTTAGATTCAGAGTTTAGAGCAAATCTAAGCTTTGTGGGATTATATCCAAGAAATTCCTCCCTCCAAGGTTTCAGTTCCCTGTAAAATATGTCTATATCCTGCGCTCGGAACTCATTAGAAGAGCGTGTACCCACTGGAGTGTGCGTGCCCTTGCAGAGCTCAAGTCTTACGAGCAACACTGATGTAATTAGAAATTGGTTCACATAGCACATTATCGTGGTCTTTTCTTTGTGAACAAAGCAGCAAGCACGACTTCATCCGACATCACAGTCAAAGTCATTTTACTTCCAATTTATTTATTTTTAAAAATGTTTTAACTGATTCGAAACAACAATTTGGATAATAAAAAGCTACACAAATTGCTGGAGCGTAATTGAGCAAAGCAATATCGGACCCTAATTAAATTACACCCCTCCCCTTTCATATCTAAGTGATAATCATCTCAAAGATTCACATGCCCATTTGCTAATAGATATTTTGAAGTTATTAAAGTAATCAGCAGCAAAGGAAATCCATTCACAATTGATTGTGGAATATGCTGATTGAGGCATGGTATTATTTGGAGGTTGAGTCCAGTGTGGGAGTGATCATTAAGAGATCCTCTAAATGAATGGGAATTATCCTTATTCTGGAGAGGGGGCTTACAGGAATGAGGGCTTCTCACTGAAACAGACCTTAATTAAGAGCTCTGGAGTTATTATCAAGCAAAAGGTCTGTGATGTAGGGTGATTCCTGAGTGAAGTTACCTGGATACAGTATCAGATTCAGTATTTTTTATCAGTTTGAACTGAGGAACAAATTTATTTTCAAACTTATTTTTTGTGTGCGACCTGTCCTTGAGGTTCTCCGTGCTTTTCATGGTTAAAATGCCTTTTTATTTTATTTGCATGCAACCTTTTCTGTTGCCTCGATCTGGGTTAAAAATCAATTCTGATTAGCCCGGTAATATGATTATGTGCTTTTGGAATTGACGTTTGCTTTTAATCCAGTCAATGCCATTTAGGTACGAAACCATGCATTCCTTCACACTAAATCACATTAATACTTAATCATCCAGAATGAGGGGGAAATTCAGTTGGTGACAAACTCAGTTGAAATTATTGGTTGCTTTTCCAGTTTTCTCTCAACACTACAAAGCATGTTGGACTGGGTTGTTTTTCTTCTTCTTTTAATCTGAAAATTAGCTTGTTGGTTCTAAAGTAATGGATCTGAATTAACCTTTAATTCATTTGAAATTTTCTAGTCATGATTTTCATCACTCAGGCCGCTCACACACCGACCAAGTCTTTTCTTTGCACGGATTCACAGCGCTTTACAAAAATTTTGTTATCTGTGTCCCTTTCTCTTATTTTTGTATATATCCCTCTTGATTGTCTATATTTCTACTGTTTGCTATTTATTCCTGTTACAGTTCTTGTTCTACAGTTCTATTTTAAGTTAGGTAATTTAGCTGTCTTGTAATAGTGGTGATAAAAAGAGGGGGGGGGGGGGGCATAATATAGGGTAATGCAGTGGTTAAAACTGCAAAACAACTGGGGAAAATATGTAATTTTAATGACTCATTAAAATGAAGTGCAAAATCAACACATGAAAAAAATCAGAAACAATCTGTTCACCACATGTAAAAACAAAAACAACAACACACATTTATTGTTCTCTAATACTGGAAGCAACAGCACATTTCTATTGCTCTGAAGAACACAGATGGATTCTTTTTTTTAACACAGGAAGTCCAGATGAGCAAAACGGGCAGGAAGAGAAATAAAAAGCGACTGTAGGCATACAGTCCAGCCAATTGAGAGCTGTAATTCTGGCCTATTTTATACCCACCTAATCACATGCTCAAATAGATTCTGTGAAACCCCATCTCCCTTTGAAGACACTCCCACCACTCATGTGATCTGATTAGTATTTTACATGAGATGCCAGACCGGGCCAATTATGAGAGCTGACCAGAATGTTCCAGTCATTTGATGGGGTGGAGATTCACTGAGGTGGAATCATAATTTAGGGCAGTTAAAGACAGACCTCTGGATCAGTGGCTCCCATAATGCACTGTAGAAGAAAAAAAAAACACAGTGGCCCATTTAGTGCCTACCTAAGAGAGATTTTTGTCTAGCTTGGCTTCGCCTGCTCCAGTGCAATGATTAGTCACTGAAGCCTGGGAGGAAATCTTATTTTAATCTTTCTTTCTGTGACCTTTTATTTAAGAAGATGCTTTTTAAAGAAAATTTTTTTATTACCTATATTTTTATTTCAAAAAATAGGTGATAATACACTAAAAGATGATACATAATATATCATCTTATGTAAAAATGCTTTTTCATTTAAAGGGAGTTTATTCGTTGGTCAAAAGTAAGGTGATGCAACGCACCACACAATGGAAATTTGTTTCAAGTTGTCTTGTGCGGACGGGATAGACAGAGATTGTTGATCCAGAAGAGGGTGCCATAGATCAGAATCCAAGTGTATGCTTCCTTTTCTTTTGCATTCCTTTCTATCATGGTGCTGCTGGGCAGCACACACATACACTCACACACAGATCTGATCAACTAGGGTAACGTGCTCCTTTTCTTCTCAGAGTTCATAACCGTCAGCTCCTAATTCAGCACAGCACAGCAGTGTTAATTATCATCCAGGAGAAAGGGAAGCAGGGGGCCACGCTAGGAAGAGCTATTGAGAAAATAGGAAAAGTGCATTTTAGCTGTGAGGGAAGTAATTATGCTTTTATCCGCAACAATATATATTTCTATTTTTCTCATTCTATCCTCTCTGTCTCTCTCTTTCTCCTCCAAACCAGTGTGTGTACTCTCCCGCAGGACTTAGGTGAGGAGTTATTTCTGCATCTGGCTTGAGGTTCCACTGAGCTTTTACATAATCAAATCAATATTGCTATGATTCACCCTCTGGCAACGACTGCCTCGTGCAAGTTTCACTGGTGATGTTTGGCAGCTTATGAGATAAAAAAAAAAAAAAAAGACAGAGAGTGAGTGAGAGGAAAAAAAACCCTTAGTTAAAAATCTCTCGACTATTGATTTCTTGCCTTGTTGGTCCTCTACCTACCACCCAGCTTCTCATCGTCCTGCTTTTCCTCCCTCCCTCCTTTGTTGTGTCCTCCGTGTTCCATGTGTAATATTTCAGTCAGGTAAATAAAGAAGTGGTCCGACAGTGAGGTGGGGTGTCGGGCCAAGGAGGGGCCTGAGGTGTGGCGAGGTTTCTCTGCGAGGAAGGCAACCCGCTGATAAGATGACGGGCTATAGACAGGAGGAGCAGTGCACCAAGTGAAATCCGCAATAAAAGCAAATATGACAGCCATATATTGAAAAGAGAAAACGCACACCCACCGATACCGCAAAGACAAAGCCGTCGGAAATACTACGGTGGAAGAAGGATCTCTGCGCTAGTGTTTCACTCGCTATTGAACTGCGTGGTGGAGAAGAGGTGCAGATGTCGTTACGCAGCCCTGAGATAATGTGAATAGTAGCACAACTGGAAAATTTCATACATGGAAAAATTCATGGAGCTCAAAAGAAAATACACAAGAAATTGGAATAAGCTTCCGCTGAGTCTCCGTGAGCTAAAACGAGACTCATCAAAGCCATCCTCTGAGTGGTGAAACCCAGATTCACTATAAGGTTGTGTTTTGCAGTTTAGGAGAGTGGAGTGGAGATATTCAGATGTCATCTAAGGTAATATTCACTGCCTTCATCCTGTTATATCTCCGTAAATCATGCCCAAATATGACTTATTTAAGAGAACCTGAAGCTCCTTCAGCCTTTTCATCTCGATACACTTGTGCTGTCTGGACAAGTTCAGTGCAGTCCTGTTATTTGCCGCACCAGAACATAAATCCTTTCCCTTTGTCACTTTGATCAGCCCTCTCTTCTCTTCCTCAAGTGTCCGTTAGGAATGCGAGAGAGGGCGGGGGACAGTTGGTGGAGAGGGAGCACAGGGGTGAGGTGACAGGAGGGGAATGGAGGAGGGATGAGACTGTGTGTGTGTGTGTGTGTAGAAGGGGTGTACATAGCACATATCGCATCGCATTGATTCGGTCCATTTGGTGGACTGAACATGAACCCAATAATCAGATCTTGCTTAAGCACGCGCTTCCTCAGTAATTGACTCTCGCGTATTGATTAAGATGTTGATGTGTCCCAGTCCTGCTCCTGTGCTAATGCAACTGAGAATGAGCCTGACCTCCCCCACTCCACTCCACTCGCACACTGACACCAACACTGACACACAGACACATGGCACACACATATATGCATGAACAGTCGCACACGTACACACGGAGGCACACACTGCCGGAACAAGGCTGTCATTGGGCTCAGTCTAATAGATAAAGCTGTCATGCCGATGCTGCAGCGTCTCACTGGGCTTGCAGACCAAATTAGCCAGTCAATAATTTATGTAGAATAAGCAAAGAGAAAGGAACACTGACAGAAATGTGAACACTACACAGCATGGAAATGGCAGCGACGTACAAATTACTGATGGGTTTGATTGTTGCCATAAAAAGGTCAGAATGTTTCGGTCAGTGTTAATCTTTAGCTTTTATTGTTCCCTTATCCATTAGAGCTCATATTTGACTGAAAAAACTAACCTTTTCTGTGAATGATCATATATTTAAGGTAAAACTTGACATATTAATTTGTTTATTTTCAGGAAATGTGTCTACGCATGTATATATTTTGCTCTTGAATGTAATAATTGAGTAAATTCCACTTTTTTATGGTTGCACTTTAAGGTTTTTGCCATGCTATGCTAAGATATTTTTTATAATAACTTCAAATACAAAATTTTTGTATAATATTTAATCTGTATTTATAATCTTTTCATGTGCTGTAATATATGTAAAATTGTTTTAGTAATTTTATTAGCATCTCTTCATTCTGTTGTCTAAATTATAGATTTTTAAACAGCCGAAACTGTTTTATTGCTGTTGTTGTTTTAGCACAATCCAATAGAAGCTCTGATCTGCTGCAGTTCTGGTTTTGCTGTTACTGCAAATTCAGTTTATTATGTTCATGTGTTTGATACTTTGATGCTTTCAGAGTACAAGCAACAGAAAAGTGAGGAAACATCCAAGAGTTACACTGACACAAACCCCGACACGGTCATGTTTCACAACACAATTTCCTTTATTTTACTGTCTTTCTCCAGATCACAGACACAGGAACTTCAGAATTATATCAATCATCTCACATAAAAACTAACAAAGTGAGTTTTGATTTTCTAATGAAGCCCTTAATTTGAAACCAGTGTGCTGTAAGTATATATGGGTGAAGTATTCGTCAAAATTACTTGAGAGATTTTCCATCTTTTTCCCCCCTCGTGTCCTGCTTTGGGTGCAGTTTATGGTTTTCTGTTTTCCCCAAGTGCATCTAATAAGGATATAATGGACAAATAGGAACAGAACCCACAGTGTCAAACCCTCTCTACTGTTATCACCCAAGTAAATTGTTTACAGCTATGTAATTTCAGTTTTAAGGTGTATGTGTACATATTTTTGTCTTTCCAGTTTACATTTAGAAGAAGTGCTTTCGATTCTACGAGCATGGGGGATGTTGTTTTTGTATCTCCTCTTTTGTTCAGTCACACTCCACTCTGTTTAATAGTTGAGGGTATCAAAGTGATATAAATTTAAATGAATTCATTCTACACATACATAATGCAACTGGCAATAACCTTTACTAAGTTGCTCTGTTGTTTCTGGCTGCTTGCTTTCACCCACCATATAAGGTGCTGATAGACAAATGGCATGACTACATATTACAAATCATACCAAATTAGTAAAACTTGGACAGAAATGAAATCCTTGACTACTAACTATCATGTATGAGATCTGACTTACTGTGAAGCAGTTTGACTCCTCACAAATAAATGCTCTTATCTTGCAGATAACTGAATATATTACCCTCGCTCTGACAGAGTTTATAGAAATATTCAGTGTTGATGCCCCTTAGATTTTACATATCTCCCATATGGCTATTTTGATGAGCTCTTGAATGACAGTAGTATTTGTTTTTACACTGTATTGTTTTGTTGGATAGCGTAAATGATTTGTGATTTCCATCACCTTTGAAAACAAAACACATGCACACACACATGACCCAAGTACTCAAACAATGCAGGGTTACGGTGGCAAAGCATATGAGCACTCCTGTTTGATATTAACCCTTATCTTGTTGGGACTGCTAGTCCCATGACAAGAAAAATGTTGCCAAGGATCTGGGAGAAGGATCTCAGTGTTTGCGTCTTTTGAAAAGCAAAATGCAAGTGTGTGTGTGTGTGTGTGTGTGTGTGTGGCCTTCAGGCCTCTCCTAGCCTCCTCCTGCCCCAATGGGAGAGCTGCCTGTAGCGAGGTGAACCATCACTGTGAACCACCCACCCCCTCCCTCCTCTCTCCCTTACTCCTCCATCTCTCCCAGGAGTGGACCGACACCTCTCCGCTGGCCAGAGGGAAGACCAGCGCCTCTCATGGGCCTCCTTCCATGTCTCCAATCAGCCTGCGCTACCATGGCCCTAGGGCTGCTGCAATGTGATAATCTCTGCCTTTTGCGTTATGCATTGCCCTGATGAATTCATCTTGTGACCACCTGGCACTCGCTGTTAGGAATTCAAGTGTTGTTTTTGCAGCAGAGGCTGGGGCGAACGCTGTGAGGGACTGTTCTGACTGTCAGAGAGACCCTCTTCTCCTGCCTCCCCCCGTCTCTTCATCTCTCCTCCTCCAACATCGGCAGAATGTTTTAACCTCTCAAAAGACCTTGGCGTATCTGCTGTTGTGGTGGCAGGAGTGGGATTCTTCACCTCAGCAGGACCTGTGTGGGAAAAAGCCCTGCTTGGTATTTAAAAACGGAAGGGCTTTTTGCTGTAAGACAAATTGAAACGCAGGAGGCTAGAGAGGAATGTGGCTGTCAGAGTCAACAGCTGCTAGTTTTTCACTGTGAATAATCACTGGTGTTGACCCATGGAAGCTGAGGATTGTGTAACACACATTTCACAAAATTAAAGGTCAATGCAAACATATGGCAAAGCCTGTGCCCCATAACTTTTGACTTTCTTCAAAGCTGCTTTTGTGACCTCAATTAAATTATGGAAATAGAAACTTGAGGCAGACAGAATCACTGTTGTGTTTCAGTGTTGGGTTTTATAATACAGGTTCAATCGAAATAATGAATTAATAGATGCATTTTTCATAAACCTTCAGCGAAACTGTGCTCCCTGATGCTAAAGAGTCCAAATTTGAATATGGTCTCACATGTACACTATGTAGTCACACTGCACTTGAAATAGCTTGTGGCTCAAAACATTAGAATTTCATATTTTCTCTTCTTAGTTGCTTCTGTGCGTGCATGGGAAAGACAGAGCGAAACAAAGAAAGTGTGTGTATAAGCAAGAGAAGCACTAGAGTGTCCTTGGCATCACACCAAATCTATAATTTACACTTTTACATAATTGGGCTTTGCCTTTGCTGCTTATTGATTGTGCATCCTCTTCTTCTGAAGTGACAGAACTGTGTGGGCAAATTTACTCATAAAACCATTTGGGCAAAAAACTCACAGAATGCAAGATGCTTCTCTGACTGTTGCTCAACATCCTGACACACAATAAGAGACGTGATGAGACAGGTGATGGTACAAGCAGTTCTAAACACAGATACGTGTCATTTGTTTTCTTTCATTTCACATTTAATTGTATTACACTTTAACAAAGGCCAGGACACAAAACAGAGACACAGTTCTTACCAGTTGGTCTCTGAAAAGGACATTTTTACAAACCCTCAAAAATAAATGCTTCCACAAAAGTAAAATAATCCAATGAGGCTTTGCCTCCTTTTTTAATGCCTCATTACGTTGCGCCGTAAGTCGATGTGATGAATTGTGCTATATGCCAGGCATGCTTGCCAGGAAAATCTGATAAGAGAAATATTTACCTCCAGAGTTCTGCCAGTAAACAGCCAATGATGGATGAGCAATAGACAGAATGCAACACTAATTTGCCAGACACTGCAATTTTGGGCCAGAAATACACAATGGAAATTTTCTTTGTGTCTAAATTTCCAGACAATTTTGAATCGCTGCATATCTTAATTCTTTCTCTCCACAGCGTAGTGGAGGTTGTGTATTTTTTAATACAAACTTAATACAGTGTTGTATACAGCAACAAAATCAGTTGTTTTGCTGTTGAAAATATTTGACGTGCTCAGCAAGAAAAAAAGTTGTAAGGGAGATTTTAAATAGGGTTGAAGTCCCCGGTTTTGTAGTCTCAGCACAAAGTCATCTAAGACTCAGACGTATGATACATCTTAGGGCCAAAGTTCCAAGATGAAATATTAATCAGACAGAGGTAGCTTGCCAGGCCGCTGTCACTCTCCTATCATCCACAGGACTTTGGACTTGTTAGCCAGGTAGCTACAGGCGAGGCCCCGTGGCTGAAACTGTACACGGAGTTGCTGAGTGGGCAGGTGTCTTTGTGTCAGACCTCTTACTTGTTTTCCTGGACTAACTGTTTGTTTTGCTCTGCCTCTGATCATGAAGGGTAACCTTAATCGTGGAGTGTGAAGCCAATCTTTGTGAGCTGTCATTAAAACGGCCCCCACGGCCATGGTAGCGCGCTAGTAATTTTGCACTCAGGGCTATTGAAGTCGCCATCTAAAGAATCACTGCTTTCTTTTTTTTCTTTTCAACAAGCTAGCTTCAAATCTCTCCCATCTTAATCCTCAGAACACTGTTTGATTGAACATGACAGCACTGTAACTAAACTTTAAAGGGGCCTCAAAAAATACATGCTGCTGTGGCTTTCTTTGGAAGTATCATCAGCCCTTTTTCAGGAAGTTTAAGCAAGAAGATTTTGCTGAAATCTTCGACACTGAAAAATCGACTCTTTCATCATGCGCCATCACGTATGCAGGACAAAAAGGGCAGCTTTTAATTGCCTTAAAGAAGGTTTTTTTTTTAAAAACATTTTTTTACTTTCTGAAAACCAGTAGTAGGCTGTACAAATTGAAGGACCAAGGTGGGGAAAACAGAAATAAGGGCTTCACACCAAACCATGATGGACTCGGGGCAATTATACATAATTGGGGCCGACTGGTTCCCTTAAAGCTTGTCCACTCACTCCCAGTTGAGAGTGACTTGGCTGGGAGTCAGCACTGGAGTGATGCCATTGCTCCTGGCATCCGGTGAACTTTTACTGTGCACTTCTCCCTCACATGGTTTCTTCTTAACTAACCCTCACTGTGACTACTGCCTCAATGCCTCCGAGTTCACAGTTACAGCTGCATACCTTTTGGAAATGACAGCGTAGACTAAGAAATACGAACAGCAAATGTACAATTTAAGTTTTAAGACTGCAAACTGTGATTTTTTTTTTGTATGAATACACATAACATTATCAAATGTGGCGAGTTTGTGCATGTGTATTGGATCAGAAGTTAAACAAAAATAAAGCCCAGTGTGCTCTTGACTTCTAGTAATCACCCACTATGTTGCGTGTTCTCATTTAGGGTCTTCCTCCTGCTCCTCAATGCTGCTGCAGACTAATAAGCTTGTCCTGTAATCACGTTAGCCGCCCTGTTGGCCCCAGCCAGGGGACCTAATTGGGACAGAGCCTTGGACAAAGTGAAAATTAATAACTTTTGTCAAGCTCCTGGTGCATTGTCTTATGAAGCAGCGCAGGTCAATTAGAACGCGTGATACGATAACGTCTGAGCAGCAGAGAAGAGCTGACTCAATTAGGACGGGGACTGGACTGGTGAGCCCAGAGTCAGAGAGGGAGATAGAAAGATTTTATCCCTAAACTGCGGGTTAATGTGCTGCAGAACTGCACTGTTAGTTGCATTTAAATGTCTTTTATAAGTTAAGGGGACGTGGCATCATACCGACATTTAGTATCTGGAAACATTTTTGTATCTCAACGCCAAACAAGATGTAATGGTTTTGACCAGCTGTCTTTCTCATGTGTGTATATACACGCGCGCATGTGTGTGTGGGTATGTCCCTGTTTGCAGAGAGCTCGTGGAGCTGTCACTTAGATAGACTGTTCCCATGCGAGCAGTACAAGCCCCTAAAGCATGTATCAGTGATGCGCATCAAAGGAATTGTGTGAAAGCTTTTATAGTTATAATGGATGGGCAGATGCCAAACTGGAAAACTCTTGATGTTTTCCCTTCCCTCTTTTATTTCTCCCTCATGAAACTAATGTGTGGGACCATGTCCAGAAAGTATGTCAGTGAATCAATGGTCAGGTTTACTGGAATCACCAGCTTCCTGTCTTTTATACACCACCATCATTAACGGTTTGTTTGTCATTATTAAGCTTTATTACTTATTCCACAGTAGAAACATGGGAAGCAGCTTGATCTGAGCATGCACGCTGTCTCTCTTGACTTACTCCTCCCTCCCTCTACATGTGCTAATGATTCAGACTATCTCAGGACTGACACAACACATGTAATTTAATTATCAGCTTTATTTTGTGTCAATAGTGGCTGCACAGCAGCAGCCAAGAATCCAGGGCTGCAGATAGTTTTCTCTGGAGAGGAAGAACACACTTATCTTTGATTCAACATATTGTCCCCGTGTTTCCTCTCCCTCCAATACCTGCTTCCCTCTCCGCTTTCCTTTGTTTAGATACTGATCTCGCCCTGTCCCAGTTTTGCTCTGAATGTGTTTGAATTTACAGCTGAGAAGCCACACTTGTCATATGGCAGTGTCTTTTATTGGTGTTGTTGGCTAAGTTCTCTTGAATGGATGAGAAACTGAAAGAAACTTCAAATAATTCAACTCCGATGCTTAAGGAAATGGCTTAAAAATATGTTAATGGAACTTTGTGTCTTTATTAAAGGATTTTATTCCATGAGAAAGTGCTCGGTTAGCAAGGTGCATCTATAATAAAGACATAGATACCTACAAATTAGAGTATACAAATAAAAATAGAAGCCTAGGCCTCTTGCAACATGTTTAAGGGAGGTTTCAGGGGCCACTTAACTATGAACTTTATCAGAAACCTGAGTTCTTGGCCTAACATTATACATAGAGACAGGGTCTGTCATCTGAATCCAAACTGGGAGCTGGTTTCACAAAAGAGGGGCCTGAAAGCTGAAGGCTCTGCTTCCCATACTACTTTTAAATATCCCAAAGACTCAGCACGACAAACATGACTGAGGTGACGTCAAGCAGCGAGTAGAAGGCTGGTTAATACCCAGCTGTGTCTTTATAGAATTTGAATCGGTGTTGTGAACCGAAATTAATTCTCAGTACAACTGCCAAAAAGGGGAAATTAAGGACAAATAAAAATTGTACAGAGCTGTAAACCTTTAATGCTCCAGATTTTGGGATTTTGCATGAGCCTGTGGAGAGTCACTTCCTTTTGAGCGGGCCTCAAGTGGCCATTCACAGAACTGCAGTTTTTGCCATATTTGTGATACTTGTTATTTTTATTATTATTATTATTTCCAATTTTTACAATATTTCCAGAAACCCAATAGTATGCTGTTCAATGCCCACATAGCTTTAGGAATGGCTGCAGCACCTAATCCAGCGCCGTGAAACTGATCAAATGGTCAGTACATTGTCACATAATGTGATACTATACGCATCACGCTGTAACATGAGGCAGATGTCTCTATCTGTACTTTCCAAGTATCCCAATTGTTAGCAATCCAATCTTGGGCTACATCTGCGTGTAATCTAGTAAGCAGTCCCTCCTGCCACCACATTATTGTTTTCTCCCATCACTGTTCCTTCTCGTGGAAGTTTCAGCTCCCTTCTACACAGGTAATGCAGACAAATGGGGCTTTAATGCTATTCACAGTCCCATCCTACATTCCCTCGCTTTGTCATCAGTTTGCCTCTTCTTTAAACGAATTTCTCGACCTTAAGCAGCACTTTATTGTGGCGTGTTATTTTGTCGAATTGGATTAAATGGACAGTAACTAGGAATCCATTTGAACCTGATCCTTGCACAGGCTTCCTCAGCCAACTCCATTAACTGTCATACTTGTCCAGACGCGCTCCAGTGCAATGGCCAAATGTGTAAGTTGATGCATCATCAATAGCCATGCAGAGAGAACTGCAAAGTCTTTAAAAAGTAAAACCTTATATTTTACGTCTTTCCACTGAGGCAGCAGATCAAATCAGCAACAGCGGAGGCCCCACGCTAATATGTTTAAACACTGATGAGACGCAACTCTAGACTCCCCTGAATGGGACCACGGCACTCTCATTCCCAGTATCTTGGTGTAAAGTGGTCTCATCTATGAAGTTATGAGTGTAGACACAGACACCGGTGCTAGTTTACCCACATTAAAGACTCCTTATTGGGGCTTTGGAGACCCATCCCCTTCTCACATCTCCATCATGAAATACTTTGTTTTTCTATTGAGTGGTCTCCCCCATGCAGCTTTGAGAGAGAGAGAGAGAGGAGAGAGGCAAGAGCTCAGGAGTGTGAATCCCAGTGGTGAGTGCTCCTCTCTGGGCTTATTCCATGGTTCTCCCCCTGCTGTCTATTGGGAGTATCTCTTGATGCTGTAGAGAAAGAGGACCCAAATGCCCTAAGCAGCCTCTCAGATTTATTGAAACTTCATGTCCTGTCCCGATAGCTCATTCGTCAAGAGACCTAATTTACACTGGCCCTTAAGACTAATTGCAAATTTGCGAAAAAATGCTGATGTCGCTGGAACTGAAGAGGTTTTTTTTTTTTGCCCCTCCACGAGTGTCCCTTGCCATGCATTTGCTAATGCGTTTCATCTGTAGAACATAAAATAGACACTGTGCCTTTCCTGTGTGCGTGTGTGTGTGTATGCAAGAGAGTGCGAGTGGGAGCGAGGGAGTGCAAAAACAGACTGAGGGGTAGGCTGTGTAAGAGAGTAAACGCTCCAAGAGAAACCCCTAATGGGACTGCTAACAAACAGGAAATCGTGACAAAAACACAAACAGTATTTACTGTTTAATTCAATTCTGGGAGACCAATGCCCTCCCATCTTCCCTATCAAGTTATCAAGGCCAGAAACAAACCCCAAGACACCGGGCCACATGGCACTGTCTATTCTTGGCAACCGGCAGACACCACATGACAATTAGCTGTACAATTATCTCAGCCACTGGGTAGCTTTATGCGCAGATGGCAATTGGTCCTAATGAGAGGACTAATATAAAGCAGAAGATATGCATATAAAATACAAAGGGATCTGCTGTATTGCTGTTGTATATGTTTTTACATGTAATTCTGCAGCTCTGCATGTGGTCACACACAATAATATAACTGCTGGTAGTTTGGGGGAAAATATCAAAATCCCACAGGGGGAAGTGTCCTGAGGTTTTTGATACTGTTCTCCGAGTGCAAAATGTTTAAATTCTCAGAAGAAGGAAGGTCTGTTGTTAAAGTCAGATCATGGTTTTACTCTGGCCATTAGATTATATTTCACTTACATGTCTTCCAACAATAATGTTTATGTCCTTAAGAGGGTGTGAAGTATTTTGGACTAAATGGCAGAGATGTGGTGTGGCATAGATTCTTCTGGGCAGATGTGAATGCAGAGCATATGCTGGTTGATTTGAGGGATAATATGCAACCACATGACTCAATCAGGAGATCTCCTCCCCTCATCAAGGTTTTGACACATTCAGCATACTTTGCGGTTGTTTTCACGTGCAAGTATTTAGGAACTGACAGATTCTTGTCATGGAGAATGTGCTTCAGGAAATCTCCTCTGCATATGTGCACACTTTTGAAAGTGGGGTTCTGTGTTCAAATTCTGATTTGTGGATATCCAGTATACATATATATATATATTTTCAACTTTCATCCTTTTGCTCCTTGCAAAGAATTGTACTGTCCTGAAAGATATGTTGCTTAAATGCAGCACACTTATATATAAGCACTGAAAAATAACTTTTTCATAGCACGTTTTGATGAAGCAGTTTTGGCACATTGTAGCGATCGAGAGGAAATACAGCAGTTTAGGGGGATTTTGAAAGGTCGAGCAATTATCTGATTATGAAAAACATTATATGTCAAAAAGAACAACAACATGTAATTGGCTCAGTGCGTTAAAGCTTCAGAGGGCCAGATGTAGAAACGTGTGCATGCCTGTCAATGTAATGGCTAACAGCTTGACCACATAGTCCATAAGGCTTGCAACATGCCGCTCAGGCAGCAATAAAATCCAATGCTAGCATTTGTTAGTACTAGACACTCCAATTTGATTGGTAAAATTCACACTGTAATGGGCTTATAAAGGATTTCTTGGGCCTAGAACAATGAGCTGGGGGCTAGAGCAGTACCAGGTCATGGACACCCAGCGATTCACAACATCCCCCCCTTCTGGGCATGCTTAGTTTCCTCCATATCCACCAGTTACCCTCTGCAGCTCTGTTTAAAAGCCAGTCGGGATGTTCCAAAGGTATTTAATAGTAGTGGTGGAGGAGGTGGTGGGGGGATTTCTGGACCTCCCACACTTAGGTTCAACCACAGAGCCATGGCTTTTCTATTTTGCCCCACCCCATCTCTGCTTCTCTCTCTCTCTCTTTCTTTTGCTCGTACCATATGTGTAAGTGTAAAAAAAAGCCTCTTTAACCAGAGGCACCTTTCTCTTGCACCTTGCTTTCTGGTGAAGACAACACAGAGGGCTGGAGAGCCCACACATAGGGAACACATTTACCCAGGCAAAGGGCCAGTGCATTGCATTCCCATGGTCCTTCATGGGGAGAGAACTGCAGAACACATTTTATACGTAAATAATCAGAATTGAATGTGGCACATTCCCTCCTTTTTTCCTTTGTCCTCTTTTCTCCTCTTTTTCTCACATGTATCATCTCAATCACTCCGATCAGCCTTCTGTGTTTTGACTCAACATGTTGGCCACAGTGGCCAACACAGGAGTAAAAAACCAAAGCAAAAGAAGACTTTGGGGTTTTGATTTGTATTGCATCAGAAATTCTAAAATTTTATGCCTGTTGTTCACAAAGGACAGCCAGCTTTACCTCATGGTTCAAATATTTGCGGGCAGGCAGGAGGAGCGCATGTTTAACACTCCTACTGCGAAAGCAGCATATGTTTTGTGTGTGTCTGGTTTTGTATATTTCTGCATACGTCCGTCAAACTGTCAGTGGTGACTTAAGTCCAGAGGGCTTGTTTCTTTTTGTGAATGATGACGAGTGTGTATGGGCTTTGATGCCTCAGAGACCATTGTGTGTAGCTGCGTGTCCACTTGTTCTTGCACTGTTTTATTTAGATTTTCTAACATATTTAATTGGCGCTGTTAACTTTGTGAACTGTGTATACATGCAAACCTATTTGTTTTGTGCTGCCTGCCTGAGCTCTTCATCAAATCCTTGTAGTGTTGCTGTCTACAAGTTATTTATTGTGGCTGCCAGTGTTATTTGCTTGATATAATACTGTGTTTTTATTCTTGCAAATAACCACTAGGCACAATAAAGCTTAAGCTTGATCTTCAGCTAGCACTGTATTACAGTGTGCGCCTGTTTGCAAAAGCAATTTAATTTGATCTCGGTCTCAGCGTGCATTTCTTTCTCTTCCCCAGTGGTGATGATGGTGGCATTGGTGGGATTATGGAGTGGGTGTTAGCTCCCTTTAAACAGTCTCTCCACATGGCCTCCTGCCTCTTTTGTCTTTTTATAGCCTCCTTCTGGGAGACACTGCACTCTCCCTGAATGCAACACAAGCCAAAACACCTCTCAGTTCCTTCGCCAGAGCCAGTTACCCAGGGAATACTGCTGTTCCTCCCCTACTTTTCTGCACACACCTTCTCTCATCTCTCACCCCCCCCTCCTTCCACACTTTCAATCTTTCTCTCTTCAGCCTGGGCCGGACACAGATTTTTTTGTTTTTGGAGCGTGAGGGTGATATGTGAGACATCGCGTTACACTTAAACTCAAGCCTTATGTGTTCCTGAATTATTGTAGTCACCTTTCAATCTAGTTAATCTCATTACATTTATTAGGCACAGTGGAAAGAAAGGGGGTTACTGTTTTTATTTTAGGCAGCTTTGTTCCTTTATTATAAAACTACAATACTAATGTGCTATAAGTATAACCAAATATATTTTAGTCTAGTTACTGTATTTCCATTGCTAGTGGAATTAAATGTCATGACACCTCTGGATTTCAAGTTGGCATCATGCTTTCCAGCTGATTAGCTCCTTCTCATATTATAATCACCTTGCAGATACTTAAGACAGGTGATCCGTGATGGTGATTCATTCATTTGTTTATTTGGCAAGAAAAATATCTTTATCCAGTTGTGTGTTGGGACAGCTCTCTTTATGATGGTCCATCAAAGAGGCATTAGTGAAACATATTTTCTGAAACCAAAGCCTTGCCATATAAACATCCAAAAGTGAGAAAATTCCTTTAGCCGTTCATTTCTCACAGCATGACGAAACACTGAGCACAACATATATCATTTGTATATGTAGTTAAAAAGATCATAACAAACAAAAGCATCTCTACAGAGCATGCAGGTCTTTATGACTTTCTCTTTGTCTCCCAGACCTCGTTAGCCACATTATTCATCGCATAGTTTGGGTATTTCATGTGTCTACAGTTTAGATAACTTATTGCCCAATGCTGGCAGCCTTTTACACCCAGCCCATTTCTAACAGGCTCTGGCCTTCTTCCTATCTCTGTCCCTCACCAGACCCACCCCATGCATGGCATCAGACATACAGGCGATCCACTGCACTGACATGGTCGTTTGTCTTCTGACTGCCATGGCATATGGAGAGGGCTGGCACTGCACAGATGTCCACTAAGTGCTGATGGAGGGAGTGAGGAATGGATGGGCTGGGGCCTAAGAGGATCTTTGCTGGTGCGGCTGGAGCCTGGTACTGCTAGCCCCTGCTGCTGTTATTAACTTTACAGTACAGAGGAGGGGAGCGCTGAGGCTATTCAGCAAAGTGTGTATTCACAGAAATACAGGAAAGTTGGTGAGCAAGCATGCGTTTGCATTTGCTCTTCTCCTTCTACCTTTAGGTGTCTGCATACCTCTATTTGGAGTATGTGTGTGCGGGTGCAATCCAGTGGAGCCGTGCTAGTGGGTGCTGTCTGGTGAGGCTCTAGTGTACTGAGGGAAAGGAGAGTGTGGATTAAAGCTGTAGGTAGAGCAGAGAGAGAGCCTGAAAAGAATAATTTGCAGCTTAAGGCCAATAGCTTCAAAGTCATGAATCCTCATGGGCGAGCTAGCCAGGCTCTGAACCTGTCAATGGTAACTTACTCCTCGGATAGCACGCCAAAGACTTCAATAATGACATCACCCAGTTATGGGGGTAGGGGGTAGGGTAAGGGAGAGCCGAGAGACCGGACAGTTTTCAGGGGTGCGAGCGTGGCCCTTCAGAGCACTTTGAAGTCCCGCTTGACGAGGGCTTTGCAGCTGCCTGATACCGGCCATGTTGTTCTCTGCGCGGATTGGCCACAGAAGCCACCAGGGTGGCTTATCAGATTTATTGAGGCTTAGCGGTTGACGTTCAGAGTGTGTATGTGTGATGAAGTGCGTGTGTGTGAAGGAGGAACCGGGTGAATAGGGAAAGGGTCATCCCTGCAACAATCCACTCGTCCCAGTTAATTTAGACTACGCTCTGGGGTCTGACAGGGAACAGGCAAGACTTTGAACCGCTCCTCGTTCGGAGTCCTTAGGACTTGAGCCCCCGCAGAGTATTTATCTAGCTATTTATCCCCCCCCCCCCCAATCCCCTTTTTAATAAGGCTGTTGTGTTCATAGTTGTGAGGTGAAATTATATTTGACAGAGTTGTATTTATCCCCCCAAGTAAAACTGTATTTTATACTATGGGCAACATGATCAAATTCTGCGCTGTCTAATAGCACAGTGTGTCTGCATCCAATTGGTGAGTTTACCGCAAAGTAATAGGATGTGGACATGTTACCTTGAAACGCGGTGTTCTTGGAGTAGAAAGTGCGCACCGCAATCTTGTCTCACTCAGATTTCCCATGCTAAGGTTTCAGACACACACTTCAAAGTCCCTCTAATGAGTGGAAAAACATTTCGCCTGCACGACATTAAAGAGTCCCACTTTTGTGTGTATGTGTTGTTGCTGTGTTATACTTCACAAGCCTTCCCTTCCAAATGTTAGCAACTCATTTTCACCTCCAGCACAAACAAACAGTGAAGTATCGCCTATTGCAGCCAGTATCAAAGGCAGCATTTGTTAACAATAAAATCCTGGTTTGAAATAGCTCCAACGCAGATTTTTGTGCTCAAACACTGGCCAACATTTTTTATGCCACAGAAATCAAAAAGCAGAGAGATGGCTGGGAGAGGGAAGGCAATATATAATGCGTGTAAGGGAACAGCCAGACAAACTACCCGTAACGTACTTCGGTTTTATTTAATTGCTCAATTGCGGAGACTTTGTTCTTGCTGCTGTCATCTTCTTAGTTATTTTTCCATTGTGATCGGCGCTGCATTGTTTGGAGAACTTGGCCCTCTATTAGAAGCATATCGAATTTGGGACATGCTTCCAAGCCTCCGTAACAGATATGGAGAATCGATAAGAGCATTACAAGGCTGTGACAGAATGGCCTCCGTGCCCTCTCCCCTCATGTCTAAAAGGGTGGCTGTGTGACACTGCGTCTCACTCATAGCCATTAGATCCTATCCAGGACAGCTCACATAATCTGTGGTGTGGCACAATCGCTCATTAACCCCGTGGCGACAGCCTAGGCAGACTGTCAAGGACATTTGACTGAAACTTAAAGAAATTCAGCCAATGACCGATATGAATACATTGGAGTGTTCTGTTTTATTACAAGCTGTTTTGACAGCGAGTTTCTGGCTTCATCAGTGCCTGCTTCTTCACGGTCTCAGTCGCCTGAGCTGCATTAAGCTCGCTTAGCATCAGTACCAATTCCATTTAGGGGTAAAAATGTAAAATTCGCCTTTGACTCATTCCCAGGTGGTGTGTGTGTGTGTGTGTGTGTGTGTGTGTGTGTGTGTGTGTGTGTGTGAGGGAAAGAGTGGAAAAGTTTAGAGAGACATAAAGAGAGACGGAGAGGATAAAAAATGAGCAGTGGGTTTTGTTCAGGTTCACGATGCATTGTGTCTGTTGGCAGCTTGTTGGGCCAACATTGTTTGACGTTCTACCCCTAGTGCGTTTGTGAGCCTTTGAGGGCTTTATGGCTCGGTGTGACTCTGCTGCCAATAGGTTCCAGATGCCTCCGGTGTGGGAACTGGGGAGTAGAGCGAGAGGGGAGTTGGGGAAGAAGCATAACCAGGTGTGACCCATTGTAATCTGGGATGTTCTCCATGGATATTCAGACTAATATGAGTACGCATGTGTGTGCACATGTGTGTGGAGAAAATAGGCGGATGTGTTTTCGATCTGACACTGGACAGACACACAGGTAGACAAAGTGTATTTGTGGACACACAAAGTGTACTTGTGCAATAATTTTTGTGAACTCCATACTTCACTAATGGAAGTAGCCTATGCACAAACAGTCTGCCAAGGCACGGAGTTCATGGTTAGAGTCGCACCGTTCAGCACATTTGCTGCTGGCACCACTGAGGTCCAACATATGGCAGCACTCTGAGCCTTCAAGCCCAGCGTTGGGGCTCTAAAAAGAACCTGCCAGCTCCACAGTGGCCTAGTATAAGGGAAAATTGTCAGCAGGAACATTTAAGGTCCCAAACCACAAGCACTGATAAATGTCTGAATTTCTTTATGTAATTACCTTTAATCTGCTGTCCCCTTTCCAAGAAGCCAGGAAGGAAACACAGAGCAACAAAGCTTAACTAATACAAAAAAACCCCATAAATGGTTTGAATGCTGGCTAAATGAAGTATGGCTCAGATGTGCATGACTTTACAATGGAGAAGAATAAGGAGGACATGGGTAGACCTTAGTTCACCTAATGTGTTTTTCACTTTAAAAAAACACACTATGGGAAATTTGCATGATTAAAAAAATATATGCTCACTGAGGCGAGTTTTAAGCCTTTGGGTTTTTACATTTTATTGTCTATTTCCTGTAGTATGATGTATGATGATGTAATCAACTTAATATCAGCAAAAATAAACTAATAAAAAAACAACTTTGGCATAATCCTTAAGTGAATTCACTTAGCATTTATATATAAATTAGAAGAAACACAAAACCATAATTACAGTTGTCCAAATCTGTAAAGCCTGAACCATAAAGTAAAAATTTATTAAACCCTTAAAAAAGGAAAAATAAATCAATTTGCATGTATGAGCTTTAATTTGTATCATTTCTGCTAAATCTGAGATATTTGTGCAATTTATTTAGTGTTTCAGGGAAAACATTCACACTGATGATGTAGAGGTCACAAAAACCTCCATATTAAATGTGATACCCTCGGTGTCACAGGGTAAATGTTTTACCAAAGACATCAACAACACTAATGAAGTAAGCTTTTTTTGTTCGTTTGTTTTTTTGATATTTAAAAGACTCTTGTGTTATTTTCTGGGTGATGAAACAGCATTTTTACACACACACACATAAAAACCTTTCCAAATAAGCAGCAGGGAAATTAGAATAACAAATTAATATTATAAACCTTTAGTGGGAGACCCATTTTCAAGTCTTCTTTTCTTTTCAGCAGTACCTGCTGCTGTTTTCACATGGTTGCTGCTGCTGTCAATAATCCCGTCTTCTTCTATCCATCATCTGCAAAATAAACACAAGAAACCCCCACCTGTGCCCGACTTAGAGGGGCGAGGACCTGTTAACCTGCTCTCACAGGCCACCGGCTGGGGCTGCCAATTCCCGCCTCTCTGTTTAGATTATTTCCACGGAGGCGGGTGACTCTCCTGTGTCACTGATAAGAGCGCAGTGGGGTGGTGGCAAGAGGGTCAAACCACAAGGGGAATAAAAATAGTTTAAAAAAATCGCTTTATCCTCAGGAAAAAAAGTACTTTTACCCCCTTAAACTTCTTCACCATGGCACAGGGCTATTACACTGATAGAAATTCTTCTCCCTCCTCGACAGTCTGGCCCTGAGCATGCGAGGGGCCAGAGTCTTAGCCACATCTCAAGCTAATTTACAAAGATCCCAAATTATTCTCTTATCTTGGGCTTTAAAGGTTGTAAGGTTGATTAACAAGGTCCTGTCCTGTTTATCAGTTTGGGGCTGGGTGTGGAAAATAGCCTGCGATAAGTGCACAGACCATTAAACATTCTATTTCCCCTAATATTTGTCGGCAACCATCTGCTTAACTGATCTCCCTTCACTTTAATTAAAAGGGATTCCCGTCTTGTTGGGGTCATTATGTACTGGCGGACGCCAGGAGAGGGGTTTGTGATGAGTTCAGCGTTCCCTCTGTCCCTGGGTTGCCAGAGGGCTTTTTTCATCCTCCCTTCCACCCTCTTCTGAGTTAACCCCTTCCTGTCCTCCTACACTTCCAGCTCGTTATTTAGCGGGTGGGGCAGACTAAAAGCCTTAGTAAGTCCAACAATTCCAACAGAGATCCAGAGTCTGCTGGTGCAAACTTTTCTCTTGGCTGGGGAGGTACATAGATATTCACACTATCTCCCTCAACGCTGGGGCATGAGAATCTGGCTGTAATGGTTTGATTTGCCCAACACTAGTTGGATCGATGCGGCTGTTTACAGTTTCTCCCTCTCTCATCCCTTTTGTCTTTTTTCTAATTTAGTGTTCCCAAACCATGGACAGGGGTCTGAGTCTGTCTGCTGTGCTTGCATCTTCACCCTCCTCCCCACTCTCCATCACTGTCCATTGATGTTTTTCCCCTCTCTTTCTTTTCTCCTCATCCTCTCTCCTTCCTTGGTTGGTCTTGGAAAAAGAGCTGCATGCCTCCACACTTCTGGACAAGACTGATGGCTCGTCAATAGCATTAGCCAGCATTGCAGGCCTCACTGGTGTAGAACCAAATCAATAAGGCTCAGTAAAAAGTCTTAAACGTGTATGCAGTCCATTTCTGCCAATGCTCATGTTACCACAGATGAGTTTTTATAAGAATTGAGGAGTAGCCATCTATTTCATTCCCTAATTCCACATTTCCTAAGCAGTTCAAAAGAAATCAAATAAATAAAAAAATAGTTTCTGCTTACAATTACCCAGTCTCCATAATGCTTTCAAAAAGAAATGTTGGTGTTTATTGTTACTCTAAATATGAATATTTCAATTTTGCAGGTTTGCATTGACATATAAAATGGTTTCTGCCTTTATTCTTTAAATTCTGGTCATTTACTTGTTTATTTTTTAATTTCTTCAATTAGTCCTCAATGAAAATTAATTTCTATTTCAAGGCTATGGCAGGATGGTATTGGATTCACATCCTGTAAAAAGTAAAATTACATTCAATATAGGGTCTTATTTAAACTATAACAGTGACAGCCACAATGTTAAAACCACTTGACAAATATTTTGTAGGCCAAGGCATGAATATGAAACTTGTGGAGGTGTTTTTTGTTGTCTGGCAGATGATCCTTTGGGTGCTGTGGATTGTAGGGTGTGGGTTCTGTGGATTGGGCCTATTCCACTGCATCTCCGGGATGCTCCGTCAGATTTTAAAGTTTGGATGCTTTATCAGCGCCTTGGGTTGTTTGTCATGTTTACACAATAGGGGGGTCCTATTTCACTGCAGGGCAACCTGCACGTGGCGAATAAAGCCTTGATTGATTGATATATTGATTGATTAGGTTGTTTGTCATGTTTACACAACCTTCAGCTGTTTTTATGGTAGGAAATGATTGCCATTGCCATTGCCATGGGTCTGCAACAGTATAGGTGGGTGTCACATGAGTAACATGAATGTCAGGATCCAAGATTTTCCAGCAGGAGATTCGATTGTATTGTGGGAAAAACAAAACAAAACAAAAAACACACCAGTGGTGTGGGGATGGAGAGCTTGAGACCTCTACTGCTAAGAGGTCAAATCTGACAGTGTGACCCTGGGAACTGTTTGGGAAACAGTTACATTCAGAAAGGCCTTCAGGTTCATTATACTTAGAGATGTGTGTGTGAGGTCATTAAGAAACTGGTTTATTTACATTTACTTAGAAAAAGATTCAGAGCTGTTAATCCATTCGACATATGTGGCTTACCAGTGTAAAGATGGGCTACCAAGAGGAGATGCAATCGAATCAAGTTCATTTCATAGGTGTAACACACTCACACTAAGGTGCCGTTTAGGCCAGGAGTGCATGATTAACCACAGCATACAAAAAATTCCAAAAGCAGCCAGCCAATGTCACTTTCAGACCCTCAGCTTCTGAATGAAAACAAAAAAGTTATGAATATTTCTAAAACCTAAGCGTGAATAAATACATTATCAATAAAATAAGCTATTTCTGTAGTTAACCCTGCTATTGCAACACACTGGTGAGCCACAGCTATAAAAAAGGCATCCTTCCAGCGGTGGAACAAAAATTTAAAAGAAACAAAATTCACAAACCAAGAATAAACTAAATGACTTAGAGTTTGGCACAAAACAAGACCAGATTTCAGTAGTTTGAGGTAGTTAACCACACACCGTTTACTCTAAATTTAACAGCAAACAATTGAATACTCTGAGATTATGACAACGACCTTTCATGTGCGGCACACATTTTTCTCTTGGAAGGGCTTGAAGATTTGACAGATTGCACTAAATTCAATAAAATGTTTCAGAGTCACCGCTTGAGACTAAGTTGGCTGTGAATAAAGCAAAAAGCCGACTGTAATGTCCAGGTAATTACTGAAAAGGGGAACAAACTATAATGCAACACAACCCAAATGAAAGAATGGAAACAATGCAACACTCAAAACAAAAAGTGAACGAAGGAGCTTTGCTGGGGTGTAGGTCAGAGTAGCAGTACAGCTTTGCTGTAGGGCTGTGAGCCGCCAACTTAGTCATTGTGAGACCTCATAAAGCAACAATGACACCAAAGATGATGAACAACAAACATGCATCCAACCTTGCAACAACTAATGATGCATACAGAAGGCATCTTCCGATGCAGGAGGGAGGCGGTTTATACGAGGTAATTATGCTATGACTTGCAACCAAAACACCTGTTTCTTTTAACAGGATGTAACCTCGAGCACAACTAGGCTCAGAGAGGGGCAGCCATCTCCCACAAAGTGATTAGATACTGATCAGGACAATAACACGCAAAATAATTATATAATTATTATTATATAAACTGGGGTTAGTTTTTTGTCCACCAAATTGAATGAAAGGAGCATCCACAGAGGAAGCGATTTGCTCATCCTGCATCACTTTGTCGCTGATGATTGGACATTCAGGGCTCCAGTTGACTAGACAACCCTCTATTTTCCACCTTGTTATATATGTTAATAAACTGGATCATTTGAGGTCCTTGCAACTTCAGTTGCTTTCCTTGATGCTCCTATTTCACCTAAGGTCACTTGAAGTTGCCGAATGTTAATGACTTTCCAAGGTCTTTGCTTTGCTACATCGGTATGGAGCCCCATCTGCGCCCAACACCATTCTCCACTGGCAGTGCGCTGGCAGGCCGTAAGGAACTAGGGACAGCGTGTCTAGCTGCTGAGAGCATCTGCTGCCAAATCGATGCAGTGCCCAAAGTATGTGGTTCAACCAGTCCTCTGTGGGAAATGCTTGCTTGTGCTTTTGTTGGTAAAGCAGTCACCTGTGGAGAAGAGAGCAAAGTTATAGCTGAGATGGCACTAAAAACCTTGAAAAGTGTCTGCTTTAGCCACAGTTTGTTCTTTTCATGTACTTTTTTTAAATCTTTCATGTTTTTGGTGAACTCTGCTGTCACTTCCTTACCCGTCAGCCAATCACCATTTGACCTACGCTATGCACTGATGGGTTTTCACAGGACTTCCGAACTTCCGACTTCCGAGGTCATCCGAACGTTTCCCAACCAGAAGCCGTGGGTGGATAAAAACATCCGTGACGCTCTGAGATCACGCACCGCTGCCTACAATGAAGGGCTCGTCTCCGGTAATATGGACCTATACAAGGCTGCGTCCTACAACGTGCGCAGCGCGGTCAGTCACAGCTACGACAGTGCGACTCTAGGAGCCTGTGGAAAGGACTGCGGACTATAACGGACTATAAACGACCAGCTTCTTCAATGATGAATACCGATGCTTCACTGGCTGATGAGCTGAACACGTTTTATGCTCGCTTCGACGCCACAGCAATTAAAACAACAAACGGCTGCGCGCGCTCGGAGTGCACCAGTGAAGAAAATGCATTCGTCATCACAGAGCATGCCGTGAGGAACACCTTCAGGAGGGTGAACACCATGAAGGCAGCAGGACCAGATGCAATCCCTGGCCGGGTCCTTAGAGCCTGCGCTGACCAGCTAGCACCGGTGTTCACGGAGATCTTCAACCTCTCCCTGGCCCAAGCTGTGGTTCCCACGTGCTTCAAGCAGTCCATTATTGTTCCTGTTCTAAAGAAACAACAGCCCACTTGCCACAATGACTACCGTCCAGTAGCACTGACTTCAATTGTGATGAAGTGTTTTGAAAGACTGATGAGAGATCACATCACTTCTTCACTTCCTGCCAGCATCGACTCACTTCAGTTTGCTTACCGGACTAATCGTTCCACAGACGATGCCATATCTCACCTGCTCCACACATCCCTGAGTCACCTGGGCACTGGCAGAGGTAATTATGTTAGGATGCTGTTCGTGGACTACAGTTCAGCATTCAACACAATAATTCCCTCTAAGCCTTTTACCAAGTTGACGGATCTAGGACTCAGCTCATCACTGTGTCAGTGGATCCTCAACTTCCTCACAGACAGACCCCAATCAGTGAGGGTGGGAAAACAAGTCTCCCCCTCCATCTCACTCAGCACTGGAGCGCCTCAGGGCCCCCTGCTGTACTCACTATACACTTATGACTGTGTAGCCACATCAGACACCACCTCCATTGTCAAGTTTGCTGACGACACTGCTGTTGTGGGCCTGATCTCCGACAACATCGAGACGGCCTACCTGGAGGAGATTAGGAACCTGGAGACCTGGTGCCAGGAGAATAACCTCCTCCTAAACATCAGCAAGACTAAGGAGCTGATCGTGGACTTCACTACAAAGCAGGCGTGGAATTACAAACCCCTCATCATCAGTGGCACGCCAGTGGAGAGAGTGGACAGTTTCCGATACCTGGGTGTCCACATCACTCAGGACCTGTCATGGTCCTGCCACATCAACTCCCTGGTTAAGAAAGCCCGTCAGCGTCTCTTCTTCCTCAGAAGACTTAGAGACTTCCATCTGCCACTGAAGGTGCTCAAGAACTTTTACTCCTGCACCATCGAGAGCGTCCTGACGGCAAACATCTGCACCTGGTTTGGGAACAGCACCAAGCAGGACAGACGAGATCTGCAAAGAGTGGTGCGCTCAGCCGAACGCATCATTCAATCAGAGCTCCCTGACCTGCTGTCCATCTACACCAAGCGGTGCAAGTCCAAAGCTAGGAAGATTATGATGGACCTCTCCCATCCCAACAATGGACTCTTCTCACTGTTGAGGTCTGGGAAGCGCTTCCGCTCCCTTAAGGCCAAAACAGAGAGAATGAGGAGGAGCTTCTTCCACCAGGCTATTCGGGCCCTGAACCAGGTGTAGGACTGGACTCTCCCACACATGTCACTATAAGACTGGACTCTCACACACACCACAACACGCACCACCACACATTTCCTATAATCCTATAATTCCTATAATTTATAATCTTTATAATCTTTATAATCTCTTCTGCTATTTGCACATTATTTACTGTAAATTCCTAAGTTAATTTGTAAATTTTGTAGTAAACTGTAAATTGTAAATATTGTAAAACTTTTCTTCTGTCATTTAATGGTCGGGCATTGTACAGCTACAAGCATTTCACCCCCATGTCATACTGTGTATGGTTGTGTGTGTGACAAATAAAATTTGAATTTGAATTTGAATTTGACTGTACAGGAGCACATTGGCATGGGTTGAAAATCTTTCTTCGTAGGCTCTCTGTAGGCAAACTACTAAAATGGGCACAGCTGTGGTGCCATAAAAGAATCATTAAGTGTGTCTTAAGTTGAATTAATCATAGGTCTTTTAGGACATTTTTTTACACATTTTTTACACATTTTACACAAAGGTTTCCTTTGGACTATGTTGATGTACCCTGTAGAAAAGACAATTCTACTACTAGGTTTACAGCTCAGACTCTGATTTCTTTCTTTGAGCAGTTTTGTTTTTTCTCAGTTGCACGAGGCACATTCGGTTCTACTGTATTCTATTCTTACCTTAAAATTTGGAACCAATTTTAAGTCTATCACAGTATTTTAGTTGCCTGAACTGCTTTTTAAATGGTATCAACCTGACACAGATAGTGAGTCTGGCTTCTCTTTTATCTTCTGTGTATAGCATGTCAGTGCTGAATATATAAATAAATATAAAACAATCACCTGATAAAAGCATGAATATCAATTTGGCTACACGTGTAACTGTACTGCATCATTTTTCTGCCTCGAATGTTACTGTCAGTGATAGTGCACATATCATCTATCAGCTAGCTGCCACACAACCAGAACATTGTTGAATCCTGACTCTTCTACCAAACGCATTTGGCTACACACTGGACTAACTAATTATTAATCACACAATTTTTATCGTCAGACAGACAAATGAGGTGATGGACATCCTTGCCTTGTCAGCTGTTCCACATTTTACAGTTTAGACACAGCTAAGCTCACCCTGGCTCTCTTTCTGTCTCTGCATCTCAAAGGTTAGCAGAGGGCTGCTGTGTTTGTCAGGCCAATCGATGGCCTGTCGCGCCCGGAAATGTGCTCAGTTATGTAGCGGAGTCAGCCTAGTGACCTCTTTGCGACATGGTGAAAGATCATCACCAAGAAAGGGACCGCATGCGTGTGTGTGTGTGTGCGTTAAACATGGGTGGATATCTGTCAGAAGCAGGTGGGTATCACTTACTAACTCTGCATATAATCAATACATTTCAAAGCTATTATTCTGAAAAGTGCATGTGCGTGGTGCACTTATTAACAGCAAGGGAATCAAAGAGCTGGTGTGTGACAAAGAGGACTGGTGTCTAATTCAAGGTCAATAAGGCCTGTGTCACTCCTGCACTTTCACAGACGGGAGGGAGGAGGCATTATGTTCTTGTTGGTTACCAGAGCAAACACGACATCCCTGCTGGAGCTCATATCAATTTGTAATTCGACCCTCGGTCACATCAGAAAATGTCAGCACAGGTTGCTTGTGCAAAACAACGCCGCATTTGTCCAGTGCTCCTATCGGTTATCCAATGCTGTGCCATTTAAATGTTTTGCCTTTGTCTGTTGTACACATTCACAGAAGTAAATATTCTTCTCTACGTTAAGTTTTAAGCTGCTCTATTATGTATTTCAGCCCATTAGTAATTCCATCAGCTGTTCTCTTTTAATTTAATTTCAGCATATGATCAGACAAAGCTACAGTGTGTCTTTTATTTTTCTCTTTAAGTGACCATCTTACTTAATTTGCTAACACCAGCAGTACCTTCTCCTCATGCCCGTACATATTTAACTCTATTAATCTAATCGTCTACTAATTGGTCAAGATAGCCTTTTCCCTAATGATTTTTATCATGGGGTAATTAATGAGCGTGGTAAAGCTGAAATCACAGTGTCTTGTTAAAATGGCTTGATTGACACATTGTTTCTGGGGTGCCATTTTTCACTTTGTAGCATGCTTCATTCGAGCTACTTTAGGTAAATAACTGTTTAAAATTGATACTATTTTTAACAAGACTTTATGCGTCCTTCGCCTTTGAAAATATGCAATGACAAAATGCCAGTGAATGATAAATCTTTAATATAAAAATTGTACAAGAATTCTGATACAAATTACAAGAGGTATTTGGACAAAATATGAATAAAATTCCATTTACATCCCAAAACCCTTATGCATTTTATGCAAAAACCATAGACAGTTATGATACAGAAACAAATACAAGAAAGGCTTAAAAGAAAGAAAAAGAAGTCTCTTAAAAAGGATCTTTTTTTTTCCTTCTGTCTGTCTGCTAATGGGGAACACCTCTTTGGGTAACATACAGTATTCGTGAGGCTTCCAAATCACCACTTTAACACCAAAGTGACACAAGCTCCTCCGCTCTGTTTGTTCTTTGCAGTGCAACCATGTAGCCATGCAATGCTGTTGAGTGCCCGTGCTGCAACACGGGCTTCTTAAGACACAGACACAAATGCATTAGATACACACACACACACAAAAAAAAAAACAAACAAAAAAAACAAGTGAAAGTTAAAATCTAAGTTCACTAGCTCTTCAAGCTATTTATACTTTAAGACTGTAAAATATATTTGAAAATACAATGGACAACATTTTATGGATTTACAGCATTTTTTTTTGTTCAGGATAACTGACATTTCACAGGTTCCAGTTCAAATTAACGAGGGCATCCTTTTTAGAACATAAGACATGAGACTGAAGCATCTATACAAACCCACGTGTGTAATTTTTATCTAACTGCATATTTCTAATGACATCCTGTTAAATATTTTAACCTCACTTTGTTCCATAAGCTACATTAACTGAACAGGTTGCACGCGTTGTCACCGCTCGTTCTCTCAGCTCGCATCTTCTACTCTATCACTCTGTGACGTGAACACAATGGACAGCGATTAACGGGTCAGGCATTTCCGCCCTTTGCCATCCTTTTCATCCTCAGTGTGCTCGGTAGAATTGCAGAATAATTGATGACTGATGCTGCTCTTATCAAATATTTAAGATTCGCTCCAGCGGTCTGGGCTGATGAGCAATCTAAGTGATGTGTTCCTGCTGTCCCAAAGCATGGCCACTAGGTAGCACAGTGCACCCAGACCCATGTGGTTAAAGAACTAAGAAATTCAAAGACTGGATTTCTCTGAAGACAGAAAGGAGAGGAGAGCAGAGTGTACAGGAGAGGGGTGGATCGACTGCTCTCCAACAGGCAAAGAAGAAGAACCTAGCAACTTGTCCTGGGGAGCTTTTTTCTTTTGTCTTCAACTTTTTACCCTGCTTTGTTAAGTGACTGCTGCAAGGTCCAGCCTCACCACTTTTTAAACCCAGTTCCCTCTCCAGCATCCCGCACTTATCTGTTCAGCTGGGGACAGCACAGTCATTTGCATTTTTTTATTTCAGCCCTGTTTCATGACCCTTAAACCTCTGCTGACATAGCTGCAGCCATCCAAGACTCTGACAGAGCCTGAAGTAGTTAGTGGACGGTGTAGTAGGGGAACTTCTTCCTCTGATGTTCAGTTTTTTTTGGTATGTGAGACAGCTCTGCACTTGATGATTAAGAAATGGACAATATAGAGCAGAACCTAAGGAACATGTTTGTCTGAAGCTGAGGTTGGTGACAAGAGCACATTGTGATGTGTGATGATTCTACTGAATTCAAATCAATCTGTCAGCTTGCTGACCTCTTCAATAGACTTAAAAAAATAATGTTTTCAGGAGATTCATATTGTCTGTGTTAGACTTTATTCCAACTTGCATCAATAGTGTGTCATTTCTGCTGTGAGAATATGTTTCTATGCCCCTTTTTTGTCTTTCACTGGAGGTTAACAAGTCACCTAGGTCTTGTTGTGTTTCTGCGTGTGTGCCACTTTCATCTGTGTGTGTGTGTATGGTTGTGTGTTAGAGAGACAGCTGTCAGCAGGGTTCCTGGAGTAGCACTTTTTTATTTCTGGCAGAGTGAGGGCCGTGGGGATTGAATGAGTGAATGAGGCAGCAAGTGCCTCAGTGAAACCCACTCCTGGGAGAAGGCAGGGGTTCCTGTACTCAATTTTCCCTTCACTTGGGATAAACAGGCAATTACCCATCCCTTTTTCCTATGCCATGGCCGTCCACTGAACTTAAGCATACACTATTAGCGTGTGTCCCTGTAGGATCTGCGCTGTGGCGTGTAGAGGTGGTAAGTGAGTGGCGGATTGAAGAAATGGGTAAGGCGGTTGTTAAATGCCTGCGCTCTGACAGACAAAGAGAAAAACAGAGTGAGAGAAAGGAATTGAATTACCGGCGACCTTGACTAAGAATAAGCGTGCAAAGAAAATGATCAGATGAATTGAATTACACTTAAGCGAATGAGTCAAATTAAATTGTTCAAAGCACGCTCTTTCTTCTTTTTCTCCCGTCAGTGTCACAGTCTTGTCAGCAACCTTGGCGTCTGGCAGTGTAACGTAGTGACAAGTGAGTTATTAGACAGAAGAAGCAGGAATGGCGGGACGCCTCCAGGTAACAGAGAAACAGCACATTTTTAATGATCGTTTCTGTCATCCTTTCCTCCCTAGTCAGCCTCCCACCTCCGCAACCTTTCCATCAGACTCAGCTCTCTCTGTCTCGTGCTTTTTTATCTCTGAGAAGAGAGAACTAAAAACTGCATGTGTCATATGGGTGGAGTCTTAAAAAAGACATGAAATATTTCAATAGAATAGGTCATGTCTGTATTGCAAAATGGCCTAAGTATGAAATAAGTGGAACTGAGCACTGTTATGGATGTAAGGTGTTGTGAATACTGTACAGCACACCGCATAACACTGCATATTTTCCCACTGTGTGTAGCACCAGTCAAGTAAGAGTAGATCTCCTTGTACAGTAACACATGGCATTGCTAATACATTGAGAAATAAGTCAAACTGAGGAACGATCTCTACTTTTTTGTCTTTTTACAAAGAAAAATATAGCGGACAAAAAACATTTCTATGGAGATACATCACCCTCTAATAAATACCCCTTCCCTTGGCTACTTTGCCCAATTACTGGAAATAGTTGTACCGTAAGACACTCATGGACATGTTACAAATCGGTGCAACTAACAGCCAAAAAAACAAAACAAAACATGGCAACATTTTTATGCTCAGCAATGGAAACCAATGGCGCAATATCACAGCAAAATGTTTTAAGACTCAAGTGCATCATATCAATCAAACAGGGCATGATTTAAGTACAATGTCACACTGAAAGAGCTTCTTTTTTCTTTTTCTTTTTTTAGCAAACACTTATCTTTTGGTCACAGTTGAAGGACTATTTTCATTTTTCCTCTCCTTTTTTTTTTTTTTTTTTTTAAATCTGTGGGACTGTATGTTCCATTAGGATGCTTTTTGTAAGAACAAACACCAGCTCTTGCACTGACTAACATGCTTTCTTCTACAGAAAGCAAGCGTTAAACCCCACATTGCTTCTTTTAAGGAAAGAGAGACTTTATCAATATTTACTCCCTTGTGTTTATGAAACAGCAGTTCATAATGATCAAACCTGGTTTTGTTTTGAAGTCACTTTTGTCACCTTCTGAATAAATGGTTCGGCAATGAGGGCAGATCTCAGGTTTTGTTCAGGGAGGCGAGATGTTTTCTGTCATCAAACTGGGTTTGACATTGAAACGCGTGCAAAAAGAAACTGGCACAAGTTGAATGTTGAAGGTACTGTCACTTCCATTGGCACCGCAGCCATCGATGACCCCAAACAACACCTAAAACTCAGCATTGCAAAAAATCCTCATTATATTAATATTACACATCCCCTTGTATAGATGCAAAGTGCAAAAACTGAATTGGTATACTAAAGCTCATAAACATAACAGACAAAAAAAAAAATCAATAGAAATACAGAGAATGATATCAGTGTAGGAGCCTAAAAAAGCATGCCGGCAACCTCTGAATATCTAACAAGTAGATAAAACAAGTCACGTGATATTCATTTTTTTCCTTAGGACTCAGTTTAAAATGTGTCTTTGAAGCTAACATAAATGAGTCAAGCTAGTAAGATGCTACCGCTTTCTTGCCTATAGCTGGAAGTATTTTACTGGACTGTAACATAAAATCCCAAAAAGGGAGAAAAAAAAGAAGCAAACAACCATCAACACAACTCTTTTACACCAAAAGCCTTTTGGGACATTATTTACAAATGAAGCTATCATGCTTTTGTAAGGGGTTCATTTAAAAGCTATCATTACACAAATACAACGAGAACATTTTAAGTTTTTTTTTTCAATACTATCATATCTGAAGGCAAAGTCACAAATAAGAGTTTGAATGGATCCTTTGGAGATGGAAATAAACACAAAGTGGGAGAAGTTAGAAAGGAAAGGATGGAGGGGGCTTATGAAAACACAACTCTCCATGCTCTAGAGTGTTATCCTGTTCTTCCAAAGAAGGAAAAGTCAAAGGACACAATAATAAACTGTATTTAGAGTCAATTAATTTTATACATGGAGATAGAAATGTCTCGCAATGACGTTCAAAGGACGGTCATACAGGCATTTAGCTTGTATTTGATGGTCTTGGGCTGGGGTTAAAAGCTAATTTGAGGAGGAATAAGGATGAGGAATGAAGGGAGTAGCGGGCATTCTGACAGGAGGGCAGAGTGACAAGTCATTTCTTTAGTCTATTATTGTAGAGAAGGGCATATTTTTATGGAGGTTCGGGTTCTGAGAGTGTCGGTTGCGGCTGCGTACAGAGCTGAACACCATGTTGCAACCGGGGATTTTGCACTTGTGCATTTCGCGTAGGTGCACAGTCTTGTAGTGCACACGCAGGGTCCCTTTGTTGCTGTACATTTTGTGGCAGATGTTACAGAGGATCCCACTGTTGCTGCCATTACTGCCTCCAGAGGACGAAAGGAGGAATGGTGAGGAGGAAGGGTCCAACCCCTCACTTTGTCCATCTTTTAGTTCTCTCATCTCATCCCGATATGCCCCATCAGCCCGCCCGATGGCACGCTGGGAGAAGTCCTCTCCCTCGCTGTTGCCCTCATCCTCTTCTCCCTCTTCCTCCAGATCATCCAATAGGATGCCTTCATCGCTTCCCTCATCTGACTCGTGTGAGGAGTGGATGCTGCTGCTCGATTGAACGCTGGATGTGGTACTCAGGTCCAAAACCATGTAGTCGTCTGGCTGGCTCCGAGAGAAGCCATTGGTATGGTGGTTTCGAAAGTCTTGGTTGAGAGGATGGTGAGGATGATCATTACTCATGGGGGAATAGGGAATGTGGTTCAGCCCGGCAGGCCCGAGACTGGCACCTCCGAGGCCCATGCCGGCCATGGGGTCCAAGCCCATGTAGTGTCCAGCGTAGATCTTGGCCAGTAACTCAGCTCGCAGGTCCTTGGGCAGTGGCGTGAGTTGGGGGTCCAGGACAATGTCGTCCAGCTCTTTGGTCAGCAGTTTGCGGTGCAGGTTGATGTTGGAGCTGTGCCTAATGTGCAGGGGGACAATTAGAGATATAACTCAGAATGCTGCCAGTATATCAATAATGTAGATTACATCTCAAATAGAAATAGGAACACAGTTGAAATACACGCATTTGTATTTACAGTCATATATTTTAGATACAAGTTATTTTACTTCTGTGAAATGGTGCCAAGCTTAGAAGATTCAATATCTTTGGAAGCACTCTGTCTGTAATTATTGTTTCTGTCAGGAAAGGTACAAAAAAAGGCCCGCACACAGACAGAAATCCATCCGATAGCTCTCCACTGAAAAAGTGTACTAACATAGCAATGAGAGAGAGCATCCTGCTAGTGTTTACCACTGTCAGCATGTCTGCACTGCACAGCCCTCAAATCCAATAGAGTCTGACTCAATTAAATACTCCACCATATTGAATGGGAGTTTATCAATTGATTCGAGCTGTGGTAATGTGATAATCGAGGGGAACTGGATAGCATATTAGCACTAGGCCCTGACAGGATTATCGCATTCGTTCCCTATTGGAGGTGGCTTAATCGAGCACCTCAATGAACATGTCTTTATGTAGCCTTGGATTTAATTAAGATGGGCATTTTTTCCAAAAACAAGGTGCTACAGCTCATGAAGGAAACCAAGTAACAAGTGCCATGCTTAAGCCAGGATACAATTAGTGGGGATTTCAGTTAGCACACAAGGCCATGCTAGAGGATGCAAAGTGAAATGGGCTTGAAAATCAAATGTATTCCCTTTATTCTATTTATTCCCTTTAAGCTCGTATTTCACAGTTGCAAAGTGACACCATGAGAAAGGGGACCAACAGCACACACGTCACAATAAAACTGTGTAACACAGAAAAGAAATTTAAGGACCCAATTACCAGTGCCATAATATAGCATACACACGGCCTCTCTTCTCACATCAGGCCAACAATTAATTAAAATAAAAATATGCAATCACTCAGTGCCTTTAATGTGAAGGGTTTCCATGCAGGGAGGGCACATGTGTGTAAAACAACACAAAAATTGAAAAGAAAAGGGAAAAAAAAGGTCGTCCTTAGCAGGACGGGCGAAAATGGAGTCACAATGGATAGTAGAGCTTACCAGCAGTGGCAGGGTTGATGCAGTCAAAAAGGGTCCCTTTCCTTTAATTATTTACTTCCCTATCCGACATTGTCCTGCAAGAGGTAAAAATACATTCATTTGCGGGACCCTTTTCTGTGAACCAAGCAACCAGGAGCCCGTCCACTCGAGCATCGTCAGCATTGTGGAGAGCGTGGCAAATCGATTGGCTGTGGCTCTCACTGTGTGTGTGTGTGTGTGTGTGTGTGACCATGTGTGTCTTTGCACGTTCCTATCTCTGTTTGTGCGTGTGGAAAAACAGAAAATATATTCCGTTTTCCACGTCCTGCAATCAAAAAGATTTTATACATCCCTTGTTCTTTTTTTTAATCCTTTGAATATGCAGTTGGCGTTTAACTAATGGCTGAAATACGGCCGTCGTGATTCAGTGTCTGCGTCTCTAAAACGCATGTGTGGATGTTTGTCTGTGAGAGACCACAGTGTTTCTGCGTACAGCAAAAAAATAAATAAAAAATGCTGTAATCAGTGATCAGTGTAATCGGGAAAAAGGCCACAGTTTGTGCAAGGGTGCCAACCAACACTGAGATGTGACGAGGGGCCACACAGATTTGCTCTGTTAAGCCTGAGGTTAAGAATGCTGTTGATGATGCTCAGGTAGGCAGGTCCTTTGCAACATGTCTCCATCTGTATTACAACACCTTCTCACTGCTAATAAGCTCTAAATTAACCATGGCTATCTAGTCATACATGCAGTAAGTAGACTGCAAAATTAGCTACACCAAATCTCTTTAAAGCTATAGCAGTTAAATGAAAAATATTGACAATTACCACTAGAATCTTATCCATTTTACTGAAATCCTCAAATAAATTAAACTGTTACTTTGGGTCATTTGTAACCATTTACAAAATTACAAGAACTGTAGAGGAGAAAAAGAGCCAAGTTCATCTTCATTATTATTTAACCCTTTTGTTTGCAGTGCCTCCTTGCCCTAAATACTCAACATAAGTCAGCTGAATCCACACACAGTGGACATAATGCCCTCATCCCTTCATTTATCAGATTTAGACTTTCTGCCCCATTTCCCACTCCCCTCCGTCCCTCCACCTCCATCACTCCTCTTCACTGTGCTCTATTTTTCCTCCCCCAAAACCAACTCCTCAGTTCCCTCCTTCCTCCATCTCCACCTCCCTGTTGGCCAGTAATGCGGCTTGCAAACCAATTTGACAGTCTCATCTTCGCCCAAAAGACGGGGGAGGCCTCCAGAGAGCCCATTTTTGACTGTGCAGAGGAGGCAGAGTGAGAGTGTGCCTGTCCCAATCGGCGTTAATCATCTTTAGGTTCATCTGATGGCCCTTGCCCTTGCTTTTGTGTCAGCGCTTATGTGTGTATATACACGTGTGTATGTTTGTCTAAATGACTCATAATGTGTAAATGAGATAGAAGGCTGAGTGGCACCAGTGGTTCTTTGTCTTTCCTGTCATTTGGGGTACATTATGAGGTTTTGGGTGTAAGTGGGAGGACAAGAGTTTTAGTAACATTTATCACTCTCTGTCACTGTTATAGCTCCAGCCTCTCGAACGGCGCAAGCTGCACACAATGATTTTGAGTACTCCTGAAGAAATGAGTGAGTGGAAATTAAATATGCATTTGATACCAGATAAAAACAACAATTTATTGTACATGTTCATGTTTCAGCTTGAAATCGCTTGCAGTTTTAGAACTCGTTCTGATGATGACAGTCAGCTTGCATGGGCGTCTCTGTGTTATTCATCTAAGAATAAAATAATTTCCCTTTATTCTCCTCAAAATGAATCACAATTAAGCTGTCAGTATAAACCAAGGGGATGTAATGCTTGAAGCTTTTTATTCAGCAGATAGTTTAATGTAAGTGGCTTTTGCTAACATATTCTCTCTATTAGCAGCATGCCCTTTGTTTAAAAGGAGACAAACAGAGAGCTGATTGTGGAGTGGAGGAGCCAGGCCCACATGCTGTGAGGGGACCAAGGGAAAAGGAGGGAGACAGAGAGAGGAAGAAGAGGGGAGGAAAGAAACTCTCCAACATAATTAACCTTCACTCTCTCCATTTGCAGTGGCCCATGCAGGGACCATGTGCTGCGCATGGTTGCACCATGGGAATGCGAACGAGGGAGATCACCTGCTTGCTGCAGCGACAAAGAAGGAGCAGGTTAAAATGTTTCAGGTGAAGGTTTAAAATAAAACTAGCGTGGGCTGATTTTTATTTAAAAAAAGAAAAAAGAAAGGTACGGCAATCTTGTCACCAGATAAAAATGATGATTAAAAAGGCTAATAATGGTGATGATTACTGGTACCTGCCTTTCAAGCAGTTAATTATGCAGCTTCTTCAACACTTGTGCCGACGCTGCTCACTCCCCACAATAAATATGCAATCATTTACCCCCGTGCAGCAGGCAGCCAGGAGGCTGAGGGAAAACACCCCGCTTTAAAATCACTCTCGCACACGCATATGCACACACGCACTGCATATTGCTCTGTTTAACACTTAAAAACACACACATTACATGCTTGCTCAAGGGCACTTTAAATGATCCTGTTCAATATGTATGTACAGCATCCACGAGCAGGGATGTTTTCATGTGGATTTGTATGTCTCGCTGTTTATTCCACATTGCCTGAACACCAGTGATATGTTTTTATGTGGTGGTGCATTCGCATTGAATCCTGCTCTGAGTGTCATCGACTCTGCAGATCAAATGACCTCACCTCTGTTTTTCTTCTTTACTTTGATGCACAAGCTTTTGATACTGGTGTCTGATGCTGCGTTTACGCGCATGTGGCTTTTCACTCGGTGAGTGGACTTATCAGAGATGCAGAGGACTTTCCTGTTGCTGTATCATGTCGTAATCTCTGCTGTAAAGCAATAAATAAATAACCACTGCTTATTTTTCGCAGTGGGTTAAGTATTGTTTTAGCAAGTCTAACGCGAGCCACCCGAAAGAGCTGCTTATTAATTGTTATTACCGATTGTGTCTGCATAAAAAAAATTTAAAAATCTAATTGGGAGAACGAATGTAGTTTGACTTATTAAATTTACTAGTAATAAATGTTTGAGATATTATTTTGAGCAAATACATTTGTACGTGCAGTTTCTTAATCTTATCAGAGCAAATGCTCTGATGAAAACAGCTAAATTATATTCCCGTTTTATTGCTACCATTAAACTCAAACATACATTATGTCATTAAAGGATTACCCAGGGACAGATCTGATGAGAGCACGGCTTGTGTATTGACTCGTCTCAAAGCTCAAGGATTTCTCGAGCTATGCGGTGCTCTTCTGTCTGTTGTTTTATTCCCTGTTTGAACCTGCGGCAAAGTAATTCGCCCCACATGCTATCAGGAAAAATATGGAAATAATAGTGTATTACACATCTACAGCTGTACTGTGCACCCTTGGCTTAGATGCACTATTTTTACTTAGTCCTTGCTGCAAATGATCTCTGTCGTATATATGTATGTGTTGGAATGACATTTACTGTATATGTTGGTGTCAAACTGTTTCACACACACATGCACACATTCATTCTGACACAGGAAGAGGGAAGAGTTCACATATAGATGCTATCTTTTCTTTGTGAAGTCATCTTTGAGCTTGTTATAGCACCAAATTCAACCCAGGTTTTTGTATCAAACTGTGTATTTGTGAAAAGACACCTTCCCCACACAAGCGTTCCTCCTGTTTTTTTCATTATTCTCCTCACTGTTGTCACCTCATTTACTTCACAGAAGTCTGTCGTCTGCTGTCAAAACTATTATGTGGTTGTGTCAACAAATTCCAGTATGAAGGGATTCAATTACATAATTGACCAAAAAACAACTAAACAAAAACCAAAAAAAAAAATCTGGGCAATATCTGCAGGTTATCAGTGGCACGGTTTCTTTTTTGCTTACTTCTGTGACATCTGTTTAAAATCAGAGCACTTTCTTGTGTTAGATTCCACTAATAAAATGTCTGTGAAGTTTTATTTCAGCTTTTGAAAGTTCAGATAAATTACTTGGTTGTTTTTGTCATACACTTTGCATCATTAAGTGGTTAAATACTTAGATGTAATATGTATCAGAGCAAATACTTTTCTTTTTATCTATTTGTATATTCCCTTATGTGTGCAAGAGAGTGTGAACGTGTGAAAGTGCAAATGCTGCACAGCAGAACAGCCCTGCCTTGGGCAGGAGAAGGGAGCTAACGCACTCACTGGTGGCAGTGCACCACACCGAGGCAACGCATGTTACGATAACACGTTCTGTCATCTCGTTGCTGTCTGCACAGCTGCATCAGGTAAGCAGCAGGTTTGCACCTTTGCGGACGCTAACTTGCCTCTTGTTCTCCTGCCTCTGTTCTCCTCTCACACCTATTCTAATAGAGTCCCAGGATCTCTTGCCTTATTTACATGCTGCTAATTAACAAAAAGTGCTCAGAACAGATGCCACAGAAACAGCTTAGGGTAGAAAAGGAGGGGAGAGTTTGGTGGAGCGACAGAGCGAGTGATGAAGGGATTGTGTGAGAGAGACAAAACTGTGAGGAAAATCTAAAAGTCCCTCTGGAAAGAATGAATTTTACAATTGCAGTCAGCTTTACTTGTTGCGGATACTGGATAATAACGTTTTCCATCACTATCTCCATTGCAGAACAGAACGAGTAACCCTGGTATATATAGCAGATGGGTTTTTATCAAAGATACAGTATATGAAAGCATGCAACTGGTTAAGACTGAAAATGCTGGAGTTTTTTTAGAGTTGGAATTATATTTTAAGGGTCATTTTATACTTTATTTTGAATGAGTGCATAACTTGCCCAAGTGAATATAGTTGATTAGTTCACTGGCCAATTTTCAGTCACCAGAAATATGAATTCATGGACCGCTGATATTTATGTATAATGAAAATGATTTCAACCTGTATATAAAAGCCACTCGTTAAATTGAAAATTGAAAAGTTGTGGCAAAAAAGATTTCTATGTCTTTTCCTGGGAGCCATTCCTTAACCAGGACACTAGTGACGTTATGTACCTCCACCTGTCAGTGTTTCTACTGCATACATGCACAGTTCATGTGTGCCACTGATATGTGCTAACAAGCCCATGTGAGTAAAGCTAGCCTCACCTTTTAATGCGCTAATAAATGCAGTGGTTTGACAAACCGCTGTCTGTTAATGTATGCACCTTCATCTCCCGGTGACAAGGTGAGGTAGTGAGGGCAGGTAAACAACACACTGAAGCTGGAAGCTTGATAGGTAGTGTGTGTTTAAATGTCTGTGTATGTGTTCCTGCTTTTCTAAACTTTGACTTGACACTGAGCAGATGTTCACGAATCCATTTTAGTTTCAAGTTAGCGAACAGATGTTAAGTGGAGGCCAACGAGGATAATGTCATATAGTACTGAAATACTGCATCTTCACTCTCATTTCATGTTAACACGAAATGAAAATAAATATCTCTCACAACAACTGAACTACATTTTAAAACAATGTCTTTTTAATTAATACGGTTTGATCCTTATAAAACAAAACCTTAGACCTACTGTAGGTAATTATTAGATGATAAGAATCCAACCTACCTGTGATTGCCAATGTTAAAAAATATATAGTAACTTTTCAAAGTTGTGCCACTAACCTGTCTCTGCTCCGCCGGGAAGGGAAAGCAGCATTGCAGCCAGCCACAGTGCACACATGCATCTCTTTGAGGTGCACGTTCTTGTAGTGCAGTTTCATGCTATAGGAGCTCTTGAAGCTCTTCTTACAGACATAGCAGATCTTGGGGTCAGGACTTGAACATGGATCTTCCTCTGGTGATCGAGAAGAAAGGAATTTGGGTGGGCTGGAACCATAGCCCATCGAAGTGATGAAGCTCTCGTGAAGCGCAGCCATGCTTGCAGCAGTGGCAGCAGCCGCTGCCATGCCCCCATTATAGAAGCCATACTGGCCCATGCAGAACATGTCATAAGTTGGATCGTTGAGTTCTTCTTTGATCTTGATGGGAGGGTGATGAGGGGAGGGTGAGGAGTTGCCCTTTCCTTCCATTTCCTTTCTCAAATGAGCTTCCTCGCTACCCTCATCATCTTGTTCCTTTTCCAGTCTCCTTCCAACCCTGCTGTGCTTTTGCTGATCCTCCACATCCATCAGCTCATCACGGTAAAACATCTTTGAATCCGAGTTTTCAGACTCATTCTCAAAGTCTCTCTCGTGGTCCTGATCCTCAGAGGTAAAGCTGTCCATGCAGCGTAGATCAGCAGCTCCACCTCTGCTGTCACTACCATTTCCTTCGTGGCATTCATCTTCGCTTTGTCTCATCATTCCTCTCAGAGCTAAACCAGGGCTCATCTCATCCTGGGAAGGGGATTGCTGCCCGCTTCCACCACTGTGGTTCCCATTTCCACTAGCGCTGTTGTTGTTGCTATTACAATTTCCGTTAATTTTGACATTGTTGTGAAGAAGAGATGACTGGTGATGGTGGTGATTATGGTGCATGTTATCGTCGTCATCATCGTCTTTGTCGTCATATTCATCAGCCACATCAATGACTTCTTTCTCAATCTTTACTGGCATGCTTGATTTACGAGGTTTCTTTTTGGGCGTGGGGTCACTGCTGCCATTGGTGAGGTCGTGATTGGCACTAGGTGTTGGTAAACGGTGGGACATGGGTCCTGCATCTGACACATGAACATTATTATGAGAGGCCACAGCTGCAGCAGCCAGGATCTGCTGTTGCTGGTCCATCAGAGTAGTGCTGTTGGTAGTGGTGGGCATGATGGGGCTGGTGGGCAGTGACACTGGAGGACTAACAAGGTCTGCAGGGGACAGTAGTGTTCGGTAGAATGGGGGCACTGGTTGAACTGGCTGCACTGATTTCAAGGAGGGGAACACCAGTGGACTTTGCAGAGGCGACTGAAGCATAGGGTCTACAGGTGGAGTGGTGAAGCCCAGTGGTGGCCTTCCAGGGCTAGTGAGTGTGAAACCACCGTTCTTGGTGCTCGAGATGACAGGTGTGCCAGTGGTAGAATTGGCACGGATGAGGTCCTTGTCACGGTTATTGCGCAGCATGGGCATGTGCAACCGTGGATTGGGATTTGCACTGTGACGATTGCGGCTGCGTAGTGAGCTGAACACCATATTGCAGCCCTCGATGGTGCAACGGTGTTTAATCTTCAAGTGTACAGCATTATAATGTATCTTAAGTGTGCCTTTATCATAAAAGGTTTTTCCACAAGAGTTGCAGACAACGCGACCCTTGCGTGAGGTGGCTCCCATGCGGCGCATGCGATGCATCTTGGAGGAAAAGGAAGGATGGGTGATTGTTTTTGACTGCTCGTCCTTTATGAAATGGTGGTGGACCGGGTGGTCACTCAAGCTGTTAGGTTGCTGAGGTTGATTTTTGGACTGCTGTTGGCCCTGTGGCTGTTGCTGCTGAAGCTGTGTCTGCTGTTGCTGCTGTTGAGCCTGCTGGGTGGAAGGGGTTGGTGAGATGGGAGATGCCCGGTTGTTGGGCTCTGTCTTGGGTTCGGCGTTGTTGTTAATGGCTCCCAGCGCTCCACGACTAGGACTTGGACCTGTGCGGAATGGTGATAGGGACACTTCTGACTCGCTGGTTTCCACTTGTTCTCCTTGGTTTGGCAGACTGGGCTCCCGGAGCCGCAGACCAGATTGCTCCATTGGGAGGCCATTGGGGGGCAAGCCAAGCATGGGGGCAGAGACTGGGTTGATGTACTGGAAGGGCAACAGGAAGGCTAAGCTGTTGGGGATATTTTCAAAATGGTGGATGCTGGATGGGCTACTATTTTCCAGATGTGTAAGGAGCCCCGGGCTACGGGTCCTGTTGTTACTTTCAATGAATGTCCTTATCCCGGAGTCTGTCTTGGAAGAAGGAACTGTAACTGCCTGACCTTCCTTCTCCTGAATGGCCATCAGCTCCACAATGGACTTGGTCTCACCAAAGCGCAGGAACTGCTGGAGGGTGATGATCTCTTCTTCTCTGGACATGATGGTCCAGCGGTCCAGCACCTTGCCTGCAGCATCCTAGATGCCCCAGAAGAGACAAGAGAGAAGACAAAAATACTTTATTGATCGTGAATAATCAGTGTGGTCAAAGGAGAAGACAGAGCAAGGGTTAGTTTGTGAGAGCGAGCATTTCTGCTCATGAAATTCAGAGGCCCCTGGAGCGACAAGTAACTAACAGAGCTTTGTTGAAAATCTCCCTCCTCCACTGTCCCTCTTTTCCATATACTCTTCACATATTCATTTTTAAGAAGAAATCTTTCCTGAAAATCTGCCCATTAATCACACTGTGATGAGAGTAACAAGTTCAATAACGTTTTAAGCAAACAAATCAAAAGCACTGAGGTGGGTCTTTTTAGCAAGTCTCTGTGACTCAAAGCATTGGAGGCATATTAATCTGAGAGAAAGAACTGAACTCTTGCAGGGACTCCCTCTGTACACAAACTACACCTAGGGATGTTTACAAAACTGTGGGAGCCAGAAAGAAAAAAAAAGAAAAGAAGAAATAATAGAATAATTAATGCAACTCACTACCATACTGTAGTTCACATGCAATTTTCTTAGTGCTTTCTCTATCTCCAAGGCAATGAAATGCTTGAGGGAAGACACTATGCATTTAAGGAATGGGTTTGGATGCTCAAATAAAAGAGGTAAAAACTCGTGTTTCTTCAAGGTGCTTGATGATGCCTTGATAGCAGCATTGAGATCGTGTTCCTATCATTGGGCAGTGTAGTTATTTATCATGTGTTTATACCAGACGTTTTAAATGTTGTGCAACCTACGGAACTATAAATGGAAATCTGATCAATATTTCAATGAGATTAGAGGAATACACAGCTTCTTTTACTTAAAATACTGAAGGTGAAATCCTGTGTAATAAATATCCATGTTGTTGTCAGTCTTTAACCAATTATTCATTTGACAATATCTCCCAATGAAAATAGCAAAAGTGTAAAATAACAATATTTAACAATAGATAAATTATTACATCCCATGTCATTTCCAGTCCTTGTGTTTTTAGAGGTCTGGGAATGATGAGAAACATGTTTCCATCCTAGGATACCAGAACCGCTCCAGTGGGAAATGGGCTTTACTCCAACTAGAGCACTTTGCTTGGCTAGTGTCTTTTGGAGATGTGCTATTAATGGCTGAACATTAATAAGAAACTCAGACTCGTTGCAAGTGTGCACACTGTCACATGTCAAAAGACGGTGAAGGACTTTGGAAGAAGAATCTTGTCAAATCTTGAAAATGAAAGTACGACCCTGTACTTTTGTCCTCTTCTGTGAACCGTTATGTCTTTCTGGTTTGAAGCACTAATGACGGCGTTCGTCACTTATGCCTCCTCTGCTGTTGTTCTAAAATGTGACATTTGTGTGAACAAGATGGAAATAGTCAGGTTGAAAGAAAGAGAAAGTGTAAATACTGCAGTTCACACACTGGTTCCTGAGGGACCAGGCGCAAGTGACATCAAGGGAGCAACACAAGTGATGACAATTAGTCACACTGAAATGGTAACATTTCTTTAGAGCTCCTAGCTGCTGGCATCTATAAAAGATAAATGGCAACTCTAGTGAGTAAAAAGCTGTAAAAACCAACATCACAAAGCACAAAGGGCCTGTAAGGAGAAAACAGAAGATAAATGTTTAAAGAGAGACAGCTAAAGAGAGAGAGAAAGAGCACGGGAGAGACACAGAGGAAGAAGAGCAAAAGCGCAGAGAAAATAAAAGTGTGAGTGGTTTCATATCATGCCCTCAGATATACTGTAGAAATAGATTCTTCTGAGACGAAACATCAATAGTCACTGGGGTATTTGTTGTTAAATATACATTAAAAAACACTTTACACTTTCATTCTGTGTGCGCTCTGGAGTTTTAGCCTGGAGGTATGACTTTAAATTCTAGCCTGGACACTATTATTTCGTACTGCATGGCCATCTGGGCATTAGTACTTCCATCTGATTTAATTGAAACAAAAAATGAAAGCAAATTAGAAAGTGAATCTTTAAATAGTTACACAACCAGGATGTTTCTTAAGTAATTGTAGTTCTAAGAAGTGCTGTGGTGTATTCATATTTCCTAGTGGCAAAAACTATATATGTTAATCTTTGTTATATGTTGAAACACATCAAGGTAACCTACAGTTACACCTCTGATTGCAGGCAGGAAATATTTTAAATGCCGTTTTAATGTTGGCTTAGTTTGAATGTTGCCTGTTTTGTGAGCAGTAAACAGCAAAAGAATATTTGCATTTTATGGATTACAGCCAGGCAATGTTTAATTAAATTAAATGAAAATTTTCCTATTTTCTCCACTTTGATGTTCAATTCATGATTAAAATAAGATTCATGAGAATGATAAGTTAATAACAAGGAGGTAATTCTAATGGAAGTCTGATTAATAAATGCCAGGAAACAGTCTGAAGCTGTTAGCAATATCATTAAATAAAGCTGCTAAAATTTACAGGTTCATAAGCCTCAGTGGGTTACGATTTTCTGACCATCTCAATCATTGATTGAGTAAAACAGAACTTAGACATGGATTTAAGTCTCTGCTAGTCCAACCATGTGCATTCACTTCCCCACAAACAAAAGCCAAACACAATGACACAGGCCAAACTGCAACCCATTAGGGCCAGCCAGCTGTCAGAACAGGTCAGCAGTTCTGCTATGCACTGGACCCTGTCTGAGTGGAGGCTATCCAGGCCTTCCTCGTTCACTGGTCAATTGACTTTTGGAGGCCAGTCAACATGCGTTTGGGCTGGGTCAGCCTTGGTGCAGCGTCAACACAAATCCACAACTGGGATAAATCTGATGAGAAAAAGATGCACGAGGACACACTTGACTGAAGTTCACTTCATGTATGTGCAGCTATGTATCTTTAAGCCAAAAAAAAAAACATTCAACAAACGTTTTGTGTGTGTGTGTTTTAAAAAGCCACTGCAGATTGTAACTGATGAAAAAACATATTTTGCAAATATCACAGCAAAAAAAAATCCATTTGAACCAAAAATTTAACAATGACAATCAATGATTTTAATAAAAACAGGTTTCCTATATTAAAACGAGCATCTAATGTGTGTGGACGCACGTTTGCAGACAACCACAGTCCCCTGTATTCCTCACTGCCGTAAGTGTCACAACTCCACTCCCCTGCATTAGCCCTCTGATGCTGTGAGAGAAACAAATATGCCATTAGAAGCACTTTTACAAGTAGGCACTCATCTTCCAATTAGCTTAATGTGGCCCTCTTCCCCCTATATTTTCCAGTCGTGCCCCACCTCTTCTTGTACACTCCCTCCAATAAAATCTCATTAATCCACCCCTCCCCCATCTCCCCTAGTGCTATGACATATTAGTCTGTCATTATCCATCCCAGAGTCCTTTAAACAATGCAGCTAAACCTCTGTTTGCCAGGTTAATGACTATTAGCCAATAATTACAGCAGAGAGACGATGGGGTACCCACTTTATCTGGTGGACAGCTTCTGCTGTTAGTTTATTTTATCTGCCTCCCTCCACGTCTCTCAGAATTAATCTGGCAACTGCTGTATTTATTCATCTCTGCACTGCCGCAACGCATTCTTAATTCACCGCCGCCTCTATTACCGTGGTGGTGCTGGATGTTGTGTAGTGGGTGTGTAGTTGGGCATCTACCTTGCAGATTGCTGACAATGAGGATGAGCAAATGATGGCCTTGTCATGGGCCAGTACCAGTGTCAGTTAAAACAAATCAGGCAATTATGCAATTAGAAGTTTATGTGCTGGGCTGTATTAAAAGCTGGGGTGAGCAGCATTGTTATAGTGGATGGTGTGCATTAGGGATTAACAGCTTAACATGTATATGCTTTTCACTAATCATCACCTATCATACTCACTGACCGAGTCTCTTCAGAAAGCAGTAGAGCGAGAGAGAAAGAGAGAGAGCCAGGCTTTGGGGGAAAAGGGGGAATGTTACAAATACACAGTGTTACACTTATACTTTTGTATACAGTAGAGACGAAGAAGGGATTCAGGTCGACTGCTTGATTGGTTTACTGACATATTATTACTGCTGATGTCCTGCAGTGTTACTGTAATGAGGAAAAAAATTCATTCTTTTTGACAGTCAGAAGAAAATACCCTTTTTGTACTATCTGTGAAGAGGGTGTAGATAAAACTCCAAGCATTTTTTCAGTTTTGGGAAACTTAATGGAGACAGCTTGGTCTAACACACTTGATGTTTAGTCGACATTTAATGACTGTTTAGTGTAATCGCTACCTTAATTTGGCTGAAAAGGCATTGTATAATTTGTTAACAGCGTGCAGATCACGGTGCAAAAAATATCCTGTTTGGGAATTATTGAATTTATTGCTCTAGAGATGAGGCTGGATTCATAATATTACTAGTTCTTGGGCAGAGTGGATACACAGTGTAGCGGTTTACGCATTTCCCAAGCAAGCAAAAGCTCCCTGGTTTGATCCCGGGAGGAGACATAAATCCATTTACTGCTGCATCAGGAAAGGTGCAAATCAGCAGCGACCCACTGTGGCGATCCCTACTGAGTAAAGGAGCTGCAGAAAGTAAGCTAGTAGTTTTTGGGCAGGGATCACCACTTAATATCACATAAAGAGGGGCAGGAGCTCATTGGTCAACTCGACAGACCGTTATTCTGATCTAAAAAGGTTAAAATGATTTCATGTGCTGCAAATAATTGATAATTATATTTAGTATCCATAGGCTAATAAGCAGATAGAATATAATGGAGTTAATCTAGAGATAATGTGATGATTTTTCTGTCCCTGTTTGCAACTGATTCATCAAAGATCAGATAATTGGGTTAACTAAAGCACTATAGTGTGTACTAACTTAAATGGGAGGATGCCTACCCTCGTATAGCCCACTGTTTAATGTAGAGTCTGTGCATAAAGATGGCTACACTCGTTCACAAAAATATCTGTACTGATCATAAGAGCATTTGCTTGTATTAGTCAGGATCAATTTTCACAATGGCAAACCAAACCATGGGAACCACATTGATTCACCAATCACCTTACAGTGAATGCAATCTCCATTTAACCTCGGGGGAATCCCCATTGATCTCCAGTCCTGCTTTCAGATCCAGTTCTTTAAAAAAAAACAAAAAAAACAACAACCCTGCTCTATTCCTGTGTCCGCCACTTCAATGGAGGTTAAGCAGAAGTTCCTTGTGATCTGAGAAGGTCTTGAACCTTCATGCTTCCTTTTCCATATTCTCTTTCTCTCCCCACCCTGTATTGGGCTGTATGAATAATGCAGCATATCTAGTGGCAAGCAGTGCCATGGGTGATGGGTTCACGCAAAGCCCACTGCCTGGAGCCATCACATCAGAGGGCAAGAGCTCCCAAGACACAGGACGCTTCCCCATTGGCTTCCCAATGGTAGGTCAGAGGTCATGTGTGAACAACCAGCTCTACTTCTTCCCCTGTGATGAACCACAGGGAAATCAGTAACAGTAGCTACGTCCAGACGTGGGTGGAGGACATTTCAAAGAATCGTAGAGGTGGAAATTTGAACTCTGTGATCTTGGTAATTTCCTCATTTATGATCTGCAGATCAGAAGAATTTATTTTGACCACGTGTATGCGCCCTATATGCTTGATGTTTTCAATGCTGCAGAAGCTTGAGTTGCATCTTATATGGTGAAAGTTAGTGAATGCACTACTATATATTTATTAATATAAGTAGACACACAGCAGTATTCTGGTGGAGCAATCAGAAATCAGTGCATGCTTATTGCAGGGACAGGCATTTCACAAAGAAGAGTAAGATATGTATGTAATGTGTATGACAGCTTATAGTACTTTAGACTGCAAAATGTAAACAGCATCCATTCATGTGACTGGAATTTCACAAACAGCTTTACTGGGATACTTTAGAAATGGCTAAATAAAAATAATTTTCACAAGTACCAGCTTAGTTTGGAATAAAATACTGGATCCAAAGATCTGATTGAAAGAATGTTAGATTTTACTAGGCTTGAACTTACATTACTGATTAGAATCTGGAACATATCTGTTCAAGTTTTATGCTTGCTTTATCATATAATTAACAACCGTGCAAAGGGCATTGCCTTGGTCAATATAATTCTCATCACTGGCCGAGAGCGCTGTTTGCCGGGCTCTGGTGTGAGTAAATATGAAGAGGCCACGGGGCTTATTTAGCTATACCAGACACACTGATCAAGCAGCAGGCCACAAGATACCCTTCTTTCACCTCTCAACCTGATTTAACTCAGGCTTTGGTTAAAAATTCATGACTGCGTGTTGGTTGTTGCTAAGGGCACACTAATCGACTGGAGTAAGATTTATAGTGTTGCGGATGACGAGGATGGAGGGGAGGGGAACGTGGGGGGGTTATTATAGAATACTTTACCACAGACAGTGAGTCACAACCTGGCACATACAATGTTCCAGGTGGCTTTCAGTAAACAGTTTCCATTTCGCTCTCCGTCTTTTTTCATTATCTGTTTTTGAAAAAAAATCCGTCATTTTAGGTCTCCTAACCTCTGACTCATCTAACTCTCCTGACATCCACCACCACCATTGTGCTTGTTAAAAGCCGGCACTCAGTGTCTTTAAAAAAATGGAAAGGACAGTCCTTTGGCCACAGCCCAGCAGAGGTGCAGATGGGGCAGCACATGGAAGCCATTTCAGGCCCCGGTGCACTGCAGAGCAATGTCGGCTGTTCTCTAAGTTCAGAACCTCTGAAGAACCGCCTCGCAGCACTTACATGTGAGCAGCATTTGGGACTGGGCTGATGTATTGATTCCCTGTCTCTTTGCACAAAGTGCACAATAACACACGCAAAAAACACTGGCTTACTTCACCCAGCTGTGCTAAGGAACCGTAGCTGTGGTCAATGCGTAAAACTCAGCAGACCCAGCACTGAGCTAGAGGGGACGCCTCAGAGAAGAAGGGTGGAGTGATAGAGGCAGCGAGGGGATGCCTGATGGTTCACATTAATTGAGGATGATTCGTGTGATCTCCTGGGTCGGGCTACAGCAGCCAGGTCTGTCGTGGGCCTGGGAGACAGATGTGGGGGCCTCTGCGCTCCCTCCAGGGCCAATGGAGAGCAGTGAGGCGGCTGAGAAATGCTCTGTCTGTCCAGTGTGTGTGTATTGGTCGAAATGCTTTCATTTCAGTCTTATATCACATCTCCTTTGTCTTGATTACTATTTTGGCAGGAAGCAGGCATATAGAAGGTGTATTAACATATGCTCACAATTTGCTCTTTGGCTACATGCTTATATTATTGCACTGTGTCTTGATGTATAAATCTTTTCTTTTCTTCTTTTGTGTAACACACGTTATCACATTCTATCGCTACTGTAGGTTAGTAAACACACTTAAACTCAAGTAACGCTTAAACCTAAAGGGTCTGCAGCTAATACAATCAATATATGATAACTTGTCCACATAGGTATATGACCTACGTCCCAAAATGTCAGCAAAAGTCTCAACAACATAATCAACACATCACTTCCACGTTAGCGTGTAAAAGGAAGCAGAGAACAGATAATGGATTGCAGGTAAACTTCCCAAGTCATTTTGTTTTGGTCTAGCTGGAAACAGATAGAGGTGTCTGTAACATGCAGACACACTGCATTAGAAGAGCTTTTCAGCTTTCTCCTGTGCTTCTGCTGTGGAGCATGCAGGAGGAAAGAGAATAAGCTAATGGACTCTTTATTTAATGTGATCAGAGCCATTATTGACATGCTGCCAGGAAGATGCAAGACCATTAACTCGAGCCTATCTCTCTCCGGTACCTTCCCCTCCACCCCACTCCTTTCCCTGACAGTATTTCACTGCCAGACTAAATCACATATGGAGCAAGGGCCACTAGGGGGTCTGAGTGCCCCAAAGGAATCTGTGTCTGTCATATTAACTAAGAATCTATGATACAGGCTGTTTGGAACTGGCAACAAAATGTTGCTCGGGACTCTGTAATTATAAATCACTTATAACGCCAGTATATTATGCTGGCCTTCAAAAAATAAAGGAGGAACACATATCAGTAACTGCTGGATAAGGGCTCGGATTTTTTCGGATTTTTCAGTGCGTTTTTATGTTTTGGTTGGCTTCGCAGCTGACCATGCAAATTCGAAATCCTGGGGTTTAAATCAACTGTTATTACTCTCTCCGATACTGTCACATTCTTTCTGTTTGTTTTTACTTTGAACTGTCTAATAAAGCAGACGGGCCAACAGTTAATCTTTGAAAGGACGGTTTATAAAAAATAAAGAAGAAGAAGAAGAAAGTGGAGGGCCTTCTGCAGGGTATTCCTGTATAAATCTGTATTTGAAGTCTTTTGCGGTGTCACAGTTTTTCAAGACTGAAAATATATTTTTCATTGTTTTTACGTGTGTATAGTTGAGGGGTGAGTGGGAGAACAGTGACTGCATCAACGCACAAATTAAAAATGAAAACCATTTAGAAATGTATTTTGTAAACTGAAGAAAAAAGGCTGAAAGTAGTTGTGGTATGCTGATTTGTTTGGTTGTCAGTTAAACTGAATAATCATGTGAGCGAAACAGACATTTTAAAACTGCGCTTTGTTATTAGAGTGAGATGACATGAGACGTCAAAAGCAAGTATCTGAGAGTGGAAAACACTAGTAGCACTTCCGTAATTATGACGGACGTCTATAAGTATGTGTAGAATATTGTTTTTGCGAGTGAAATAGCGCCCCGACAAAGTAAAATGCTCCCCACTTGCAAACGGCGCGGTCTTCCTCTTTTAAACTCCCTCACTAGAATTGTTGCCTGGCATGTAACTTGGCTCATTCATCTTGGACGTGAATGGTGCCAGTGTGGCTGCAGTGTAATTTACACTACCCCAACCTATGTGCCAGAGCACATCTATCCCTGTGGCCCAGGGGCTCACAAAGCCATTGGCCCAGAGGAGGTTTTTTTGCGCGTGTGCATGATTGTGTATGTCTGCGTCTGCGATTATGTGGGTACAACAGGAAGTGGTGCTCAGGTCTCACGGGGAATGGTTCCAGGTCCCTGGGCCTGTCTACTGTCATAAGTTCCAGAATGGTGATTACTTACTGCAAAAATAAACACCATTACCATCTGCTGCTGCCTCTTTGTACTGTAACTTATACACCAAGAAAAGCTCTAGACCATCAAAACATACAAAATGGAGAACAATAACAGAAAAAGAGAATCAAATATGCGCTCTAAAATTTCAACGCACTTCTTTTCTTTTCTTTCTTTTTTTTTAAAAATTCTCCATACATGTTTGTGGATATATGCCGTGTCACACCTCAAGCGAATAACTTTCATTTCTAGTGCTCGGGATGAAGCTAAACAGTTAAAAGATGTGTCAGCTTACATATAGCAAAGTGCGAAAGTTTATCATGAAGCATGGAGAGAACGGGTGGATGATTGGGAGGGGGCATTCAGGACTCAAAGCCAGCAGATGTTTGATCCATCCACAGCACATCTGGTCCTCAACACACTCAATCCATTTCACTCAACTTCTCCTTTTTAGATTTTCATTGTTCCTCATGGTTCACTAAACTCTGCATTTCCCCTTGCGGCCCACAAATATTCATTCACCATCATTCATACTGACCACTTAGAGTAATTTAGATTTTCACATTATTTGTATTCTTAGGATTTGACCTTTTTTGCCTTCTAATCAAACATATTTTATACTTAGCTGCAAGTTTGGGCTCTTTTTAAAATGGTTTATACCCTAAACCCTGTACTCTAAACCCAGTGGCACTGTTCAGGGGAAATGGAAGCTGTCATTCTCAGGGGGGTCATACAGTGCTTAACGGAGTCGTTGTTTCTTTCATTGTTGAAAACAGAGACGGGTGTGTACCGCGTAAGTCTCTGAATTCTACAGTGCAACGTGATGAGAGGACTGTCAACTCCCCGTAACTCTCCATGCTACTTCCTTTAATAAATGTCAACTCTGTGACCCAGCAAATCCCTGGCAGGCCGGGTGGGCCAGACAATGTCTGCACGTGGCCCCGGTGACATGAGGGAAGTGGAGCAAACCACTGTTTTGTTTGTTCAGAGAGGGGATATAGGACCACCTGGAGGCTCAGCTCCAGGATCGCCAGACCAAAAAATAATAATAATAATAATGATAACCTGTGAGCGTGTCTATCAAAAGTTGGGACAGATTGCACATTTGTTTTTGCACAAATATACAGCAGAAATTTGCATAGAAAACATTTAGAAATGGGATATGATAGCATATCAGAAAATTAAATAGTTATCTAAAATTTAAGTGCAAATTGAATGTGTTTGTGCTGTGTTGATAACGGCGTAAGCTTCTCTTGATTTAAGTGTAATCCAATCTTCCTGTGTTTGGGTCTGCCCTGGTCTGGTAGTGCTGTGCAGTGCAATGCTATTGATCTCTTTAGCCTTGCGGTCCACAGGGTTCCTGTCAGTAAACGCAATGAGCCAGAGCACCTTCCATTCCCCATCCCTCTCTCTTTCCCGTGTAGCACTACAAGCTAAACAGCCATCACTGAAACTCAATACAGACAGACCGTGCCCTAGTCGTCAGCTAGCAGCAGTGCCCTACAACATCCCGTGAGGCTTCGGCTAAGTCGATTTAGTGTCAGCCTAGCATCTCACCTCGTAGACCTGTGCCAACCTAATATGTCGCGCTAATATGTCTCTCCATATGAATTACAAGGCTGTGAGAGGAACCCAGATGCAATAAGTATGGATTAACTAATGTCCAGGTTCTGTCTGCGTCTTGTTGGGATGGAGCGGGGGGGGGGGGGAGCTGACGATAGTAATAGCATCTAACTGGGTGTCTGGCTGTGGCTTGGAGGTGAGATGGGGGCATGCAGGCTTCTGGGATTTCTAAGGAGCTCTGGGAAATAAACTTTCCTCCCTACACCAGAAGAAAGGGGGAAAGGGCGAGGGAGGCAACATCGAGAAAGTGATTAGTGTAGAATAAGAGAGATGGAAAGAGTGCGAGGGGCCGTTAATGCTTTTTTTCTGGCTATTGATCAACCTGGAGGGCTAGAGGTTTTTGGGTTAGAGGTCTTGGAGCGCTTACCTTGTCTGCTGTGTGTCTGCGTGTTAATTTGTGAACCCATTGATTTGTATTGTGCTCGCATAGTTGCCCTGTGTGTAGGCCAAAGCGGCTGACAGGGGAAGAGTGGGATGGGAGCAGAGCTTAGAAAGGCGAAGAAAACAAAAAGGTGGGCGAAGAGGTGAGTGTGTGGTCAAATGGGGGCGTAATTAGAAACCACGTTACCATTAAACTCTATATATTGATCAGAGATTATTCACATATTATCTTCCCCTCAGCCAATGTGCCTCAGTGTTTAATAATTTATGTTGCATATAAATCTGTACCTGTTTATACTGTATGTACCTATTTGGCTGAGTCCAAAACACCTTTCTGCATCCAATTTTCCCTCCTATATAGCAAACTAGTGATTATAAACACATGTTTGATTATTAATAGTGCTGGGAATTGTCTGATCCTTATGCTGCTTTCAGAGAGAGACACAATTTCCTGTTTACGCAACATTGTGATTATTAAATAAAATGATTGGAACCTGGTTTTGGAATAAATGTGTTACACTCCATGATAAATGCTTGTTTTCTAGCCCCATATTTTGGCAGACTACAACGAAATAGAAACTGAGGCCTTCTTTTTTGTTTGTTTGTTCGGCTGAAATGGCTACAATATGACACTTTGAAAAAAACAAAAGAAAGTTGGGGGTTTTTCCTCTTTCTTTTTTTTTCCACTTCCACTTGCTTGCACAAAATGTGTCGCATCACTAGTTGTAAACACTCTCTTCTCACACATGCGGCAGACAAAAAGCATATGTTGTGTTTTCCTTGTAAGCAAACTCACATTATACACACATGCACTCACAGAGGCCATACTTGCCATTGGCAATCCCTGCAGGCAGATGTGGAGTGTGTGCCAGCGGCCTGCTGAGTGAATGGGCAAGTGTGCCTCAGTGCTGGGCACTATACGCTGGGCTGCTTTGATGTGTGTGTGTGTGTGTGTGTGTGTGTAAGGGGGAGGTCAGTGAAACAGCAGAGGGACTGTGTAATCCTCTGACATGCCTGTGGAAAAATACAAGGCTCCCTCTGACAGTGGCTGAACTAAAGGCTCAGAGGACGAGTTAGTGTGTCTACAAGTTCATGTGCATAGGATTCACTGCAGGCCGTTTCTGCGATACAGAAACACAAACACGCGGGTCATGCGCTAGCACACATCTACACACAATTAACATTCACCGTAGGGTTCAGACTCGGTCTTTGTAGTGAGGTTTCTGGCTTGGTGACACTAATTCTTTAAGGGCTATGTCACTTTTAAAGACTGTGGTGTAGCCATGTAAGGTGCAGTCTTTGACTAATATGGCGTTGTTGTAAGCCCTCATCCTCGTGCGGGAACGCAGAGCATTAAAGCGAAACAGCATGGTTTTGCCGCAGGAATGCAGGAGGACAGACGACATGTTTTGGCTCCGTCCTCTGTGCTTTACACAATTGGAGCTTACGTTTCCTTTAGTCTGAAGGGATGTTGAAATCTACATGGTGATGGGAAGCAGGTCTGTTCATCATTAGATTTTGGCAGAAACCGGCTGCCATATGCGAATAAGGTCGCACTACAAAACAATGTGTGTATGTGTCTGTGTACGCGTGTGTGTAAATGTCTTCATCATTGCAGCATGTAGCTGACAAAAAAAGGGGGGCAGATAAAAGGACATTAAGCTTATGAATTAGCCACAGGTCTAATGTGAGCTCTGTGAAACAATAAGCAACACAACAATAGTAGACGTTTCATCTTCTTATTGTCTAATCGCCCATCTGACTGCCTGTGCATTTCCCCTCTTAACCCTTGATATACTCGCTAATGGCCCTCACAATGGAATTATTTACTACCCAAGGCGGGTGGGGGGGCAAATGGGTCAAAGTGTGTTTGTGTGTGTGTGTGCAAGAGCGCACACTCGTGCCCCTTGTAGTCAAGAGTGAATGAAAGGGAATGATGGAATCATTGAAGCACGCAGGGACTGAGAGAAGAGGAGAAAGAAGAGGAGGACTGAAGGAGGAGTACTGAGTGCTGCCTGCTAAAGTGAAAAATCATGCCATGGTGCAGAGGGGCCTGTTTTTGTCCACAGGGAGAAGTGACTACATCTATGCTGGCACTCAAGTGCTCTTATATACCCTCCCTTTTACCCGGCCGCTCCACACACTCCCCCGCGCCTCTCTCGGTCCATACCGGCCACTCTTTTATTCCTTCCCCAGTTGTCCCCAGCTCCAGTCCAGGTACAAATGGCTATTTGCTGTACAACTCCCAAAACATGTTTGTGTCAGCTCATGCTTGTCCCTAACAGCATGTAAAACAAAAGAAGAAAATAGGCCCTTTCGTTATTCATAAATTGCTCCCTAGGACACAAAAGGACTCCTAAATGGAGATGTCAAAGTGCTATTAGAAACGTCTGCGCCGGAGGACGCCGCACTGCCGCTCTGTCAATAGGCTTTAATTCGCCAAGGAGCTGGGAACAGTCATTGTGTGAGCCTTTGTCTGTGTGTGTGTGTGTGAAGTGATTCCCCCAGCCATCAGATAATCTGCATCCTACTGAGTATCTCACCACCACAGGTCAATCCTCATTAAAACATGCAGGAATTACGTTAATTATATGTTTTCCGAGTGCGTTTAATTTGCAGATCTTATTTGAGTTAGTCATCAAAAACTGTTGTTAAATTGTTTGTACTGTAGCAATGGCCTTTGTAATGAGAGCGACTGACAGGGTGAAAATGATCAATTCACAGTTTCATATCCCTTTCATCCCTAATTGTGTCATGTTGAGACAAGCGCAGCTAAATCAAGAAGTGAGCACTCCAGAGATGAAGGCTGTCTGTGTAAAAAGAGAAAAAAGGGGGATCAACAGTGCTGCTAACCGTCACCTGCTGGGGTTAACCCTGCGGTTGCCAACACTTTCAGAACATACATGAAACAATAGCAGACGAGCCTTTGATTCTCACACCTACACTTTACAGCAGCCTTTCTGTCAGCTGCGCAAAACTGTGCGCTCGCGTTTGTACAGGGCGCATGCATCGTAGACATATTTCCCCCTCTAATTAGCACAAGGGAGTCCTGGGGGCAATCAGACTGGAGGTTAATGAGAGGGGTGAGAGAGAGAGAGCGGAAGAGAGAAGGTAGGGGTGGCAAGTAACTCATGTCATGCTGCACGGGTGCTACAGTATAATTCAGCCTTCTTATCAAGCTGTCACCCTGAGGGGGCATCATCCTCTTGGCACCCGCACTGACGTTCAGGCCTGTGACATTTCACGTGCGTGTGCACGGGAGCGACTGCGAGAGAGGTCGCGTGTCTGCGCCCAGGTGATGCTTCTGCCCATTTTTTTCTTTTTCTGGAAGGCCAAGATGTGACAGCATGTTTCCCAAAGCAAAACAGAGCTGCACGGTCGTCTTGGCATCTGTCTGTTCTCAATTGGTGTGTGTCGTTGTTAGTGAATGAAAATCACAATCTACCAGATGCTGTGGCTGAACATTTTCCAGGCAGACTTCGCTCTGGCTCGCACCATAAGGCAGTGTGACCAGGAAGACTGCTGCTCACAGAAAGATTTTCGTGGATTTTTATATTTGAAAATAGAAAATTATTTTCAGTTAATAAAATGTTCATTTGAAATCTGTAACTGTCAAACTGGGGAGTACTTGGCTAACTGCAGCTCTGCGGTCCTCCTCAAACTCCTGCAACACATTGTGTAGTATTAGAACACTTTTATGTTAGTGTTTTGTTTGTGTCTGTTATTTTGTGACCAGGATATTTTTTATTTTAGTAAGACAAATGCTCAGACCTGTGCTTTTACGTTGTAAAGGTCTATAAAAACTAAGGAGTTTTATTTTGAAATGACTTTTTTTGTAGTGTAATGCATGGTTATTCTCTCAGGAAGGGAAGAATAAAATGTTGGCCAAATCAAATCTTCAATTTGGTGAATCACAACAACATGACTGGTCTTTGTCTTGAGGCTCTTGTTTAACTCACTCCCCCTCTTCCCCCAAAAAAATTCTTAATTTGACAAATTACTACAAATTTGTAAGTTGTGTTTCTTCTTTTTGTATATCTGTTTCAGTGTAATGTCCTCCTCCCGTGTTCTAGTCTTCTAATTGTTACTGCGTGTTTAGTTGGCCTGAGCGGAAAGGGGACGCTGGCTGTCACTCCAAACATGATGCGATGTGGAGGAGGGACAGAGAAAAGGTCTTGCATTATTGAAGAAGAGTGCTGCCATTAGCGACATTTATACAGTAGAATGACACAATCAAACATTAGCACAGATGTATACACACGTGTCGGTTCACAGATGCATACACACACCCAGAGTGTGGGCCACATTAAACAATTTCCAGAAGGAAATGACAGGAATTGTAGTTAAAGCTGATCAGATTTTTTTAAAGCACATTTTTTCTGACATTTTCAGGTTCCCATGGCGACTTTGTTTTCATATTGTTGTATTACAGCTCCCCGTCTTTTCTGATCAGATGATTGCTTCAGATGTGCCTTTGTCTGTCATGACTTCATGTCACGCTGGGAATACAGGTAATTTTCCCCCACGGCTATGCACAGAGCCCACCCCCCCCTTTACCCTTTTGGTGTGTTTTTGTCTCTCACCGGTTAACAATAACACTCAGGGCGTGCACAGATGTAAAAAGGTAACAGCTATGCTAAAAGAAGAAAAGATGGGTGGAAAAAAGATAGAAGATGAGAGAAAAGAAAGCAGACGGGTAACGCTGCTCAAAAGCATCACTTGTCAATTTACAGCCGTTGCTCCCTGAACCGCACTATATAAATTTCCAGTGTGACATCCGTTTCTACTGCTTCCAAGCCGACTCGGGCTCCGTCCCACTAGATCTCCTCCCCAGACACATACTTGGAAAACTTAAGAGCAGACATTGTGCCAGATGTAGTCTGCCTTTTCTTTTATTTATTATTTTTTTCAGGTTTTGAAATGTTTGACTTTTATTTTATTTTTTTGCTGCATTGGAATCACTGTGGGGGGATGTGAATGGATGGGGTAATGTCTCAGAGGAGTGCTTCTTTAGTGTATTTGATGTGGCTGCTGCCATGCAAAGATCACATATGTACACACACATGCACACAGACTGACTCACATCCATGCATAAAGGCACACAGATGAGAGTTTATGACAGTAAATCATGGGTGTGATGTGTGTGCGAGTGGGCTATGGATGAAGAGAGGGGCCAAAGAGCGCCAGGGGAAGCTGTGTATTCAACAGATAGAGAGACAGAGAAAGAGGAGACAGAGAGGAGCTTGGCACTGCTCATCTTTGACTGATGGTAGTTCTTCAGGGTTGAGACATGCCCTCCCTTTAATCTCTCTATCCTAAGACATAAAAATGGAAGAAAAGGCAAGAGAGAGGAGGGTGGCTGAGGGGACCAAAGCCGAAACCTTCGCTGGGTCTTGTGCCAGATTGATTTTTAGGCTACTTTATATCTCTTTGATTTTAAGGCAGACAGTAACACTCACCTACCTGCTAACACGCACACAGCGGATAGAGGGGGAAAAGAAAGAAAGAAAGAAATGATGAGCTGTGACTCACACTGGACGTGACTTTAGTCTTGACTGGTTTAGTGTGAGCACATGGATGCTTTCTGGAGCACTGACGAGTATATCTAACCCCTAGCAAGTCGATATATTAAATGTCACCCATATCAAACCAACTTTAATGTTCCCCTTTCTTTCAGTCTCTAACTCATCTGAAACAAGGTGCCGGCGTCATGGCCAAGAAAGGAATCTGCAAAGAAAACACAGCTTTTGTAGGAGTATGCGCTGAGGTGCTTGCAATAATACAAGATTGTGTTCTAACTGCAGCACCTGTTTCAACTTAAAACATGCAGGCCAGTAGCAAGATTAGCAAAACATGACCATAAAGGGAGAAGGTGGCTGGGCTGACGCTCTGATAACAGCAAAAAAAAAAAAAAAAAAAGGGACTGTGTGCTGCATTTATTTCAAAGAGCTGAAGCAACTGATGTGGTCATAATACCGAGGAATTCATTCCACTGCTGCACAAGGGTGAGCTTCTGACGCTCAGCCAGAAACGGTGCCTGGAACTGTCTATTTTTAGCTCTCAAATCATACTGTGTTGGAAAAAAAGGCCACAATATGCTTTTTTCATATCCCATAAGATATCCTTGATACAAACATTTAAGTCTCGGAGGTCCTCAACCTTTACAGCAGTCTGCATAACAAATAGACAAAAGAGATTTTGCCTAACTCAAAAAGCAAACCAGACATTTCCTACCCTGTAGCTCAGGTGGCTGTAGCTCAGGTGGTAGAGCAGGTCATCTACTGATCGGAAGGTTGGTGGTTCGATTCCCGGCTTCCCCTAGTCTGAATGCCAAATATCCTTGGGCAAGATACTAACCCGAAATTGCTCTCCGATGCATTCATCGGAGTATGAACGTGTGTGAATGTCAGTTGTGCTTGTGCGAATGGGTGTGAATGGGTGAATGCAGAAGTTGTGTAAAGCGCTTTGAGTGCTCAGAAGAGTGGAAAAGCGCTATATAAGAACCAGTCCATTTACCCTGTAACAGCTAAACCTGTAAAGTTAAAGCTATGGGAATTTCAGTGACATGCTCAGTGTTTAAGCTTAGGAATCCTGCAAATCAGTGGAATCTTGAGATATGCCTTTCCTGAGGGACACTGGGTGTGCAGCTCACAGTACTAAGGAGACTTGATCTAGGACTGATCCCTGGAACTTTACCACAGTAATTAGGTTTGTCAGCTTGGCAAAGTAGTAAAAACGCTTTGTACTGTGTCACCTCAACGGGCTGGATTTTTGTCAGGGATCAAGATGTAGAAAGCACACCCCATACCTAAGTAGGCCTTGCTGCTAGACAAAGGTGTGATTCAATCACTAATGCGAGGCACTGCTGCTGACAAAGTCATTGTCAAATTGTCAGACCCCTTTGGCACATTTTTCACCGTCTTGCTGTGATTATATTGTCGGCTGGTGGCAAAGATCTTGACAGCAACTCAAAGAGAAGATTAACACCTCCGTCTACCACTGTCTCCCATCACAAAGTTAGCAGTGGTTAGTGCTGCAGCACTGGTGAATGGCGGTGGGACACAAAACTGAGCTGCTCTACTCTGCAACTGGCCGTACATAAACACAAACATAACTGCACACACATGCACATAGCCACGCGACTGTGGTCTCCCAGTAATAGCTTTGTGCCTCTTGGGGCCTTGCACAGAGCGTTCCTGCTCTTATCTTTGTTTATGTAAAGGGCAGATCATCATGTCCAAGTGTGTGTGAGTGCCCGTGCACAAACTCTTGCAACATGCTTGTTTAAAGTGCACATTTAAGTAAGAATGTAAGTGTGTGTGTATGTGTACTGGGGGAAGGTGATAAGGCAGTGCCTGGCACCAAAGCACCACCTGGCACTGAGCCTTGGATCTTGAAGACGAGAGAGTAATATTGGTGGGTTTGAGAGTGCACACACTCACACACTCACACAGAGCAAAAGATTAGGCAGAAAAACACAGAGGAGCGCAAACCACAAGAACTCACTGGTGCCTACGCCTGAATAATGTTTTTGGGTTTTTTTGGGTGATCTGGCATGCGTGTGTCTGTGCTCACTGAGGTCAGTCACCTGTAGCAGTCTATTGATCCTCCCCCTTCTCAGAGCCCAGTTGTCTTTGTTGATTACAACCTTTACCTTCCAATGTGCACACTTTCAAGCCAGAGTTGTGGGAGCCAGTACCTTAGATGTGCATCTTTAACTAAAATATATATGTGTATATATATATATTAATTTTTTTTTTTTTTTTTTTTAAATCCGGAACTAGAAAAGACTTAGCAATGCCACTGGTGAGCTGTGAGGGCCAGGAACTGATGTATCATCGTGATTAAAACCAGTATTTTTGGTGACCGTGTATCATATCCTGTCTGTGTCTGCAGCACTCAGCCCACAGAGAGCAGTGTGCCAGTGACAGCACAGCTCACTTGGTGGTCCCAGCACTCAGCCACTTACCCATTTAATAAGACAGACTTTAAGAGGACTGAGCCAAGCATATTCACAGTGCTGCAAGAGATTTTAATTTTTTTTCCCTCACTTTTTACAAGAGTAGTTTTGTAGGCGGCCCAGGGGCTGGCATTCACCAAGGCTGCGTGTGTGTGTGTCTCTTGCTCTCTGTTAGGTATACATTTATTAGCCATTTATTACTATTATTAGTTGCCTTTTCTCTCTCTCTCACTCGCCTTCACCTTAGTGAAATTCTAATAAACAATCAGGGTAGCACCATGCTGAGATGCTTTGTAATGGGCTCCTAATTAGGGACTCCAAACACAGAGAGCAGCTGCTTCACGCCTCGTTTTCTGCACTCATCTGCGCAAAACTGGATGAATTGATTCCATTTGCTTGCCACTTAATGCGCTGATTGTTTATTGGCATTGCTGGGAATAAAAAGAAATAAATAAACAGAAAAAATGTCTTTAAGCTTCAAATGCATGCTAATATCAATCACCATTAACAACAAAAAGCAAACAAACGGATTGACCTATGATGGAATTCGACTTTAAAGTTTCTTCCTTAAAAGTGAAGTGCACAGATTTGCCCTCACACTGAAGCATCACTCTAGCCCCAACCCCTCCTTCCCCTACCCTTCCTCAAACCCTTTGTCCACTTCTCCTCTCCTGTCTCATGTGAAGTGAAGCCAGACCAATTGGTGCTGGAGAGGCAGTGTCTTTCTTTAGACCAGTAGCAGAGGGAGGAAGAGAGAATGAGGATGTGGGGTGGGCACGGGAGTCATCGCCTTCTCCTCACACCTGCATGACAGGTCATCCTGCTTAATAAAGGCACTCAGGCAAAACGCATCAGAGAGAAAGAGAGAAAGAGTGAAAGGATTAGGGCTTTACAATACGCTGGTGAGGTGCTGACCTACAAAAATGCACAAACCAGTCACTTAAGTCTAAACTCAAATGGGTCTGTTCTGTTTCAGCAAACCATCACACATTATTTTGTATTCGGCGGCAAACTTCCACAGGTGTCTCACCACTGGTGTCGGTTCACGATGGGGTCAGTTAACATTTTAACCAGTGCCGCACAACACAGCGGTACAGTGCAAGCTGTGTCCTCTCTGCCAATGACACCACAGCATCACGTAGAAAATACAGGAAGTCAAACACAGCTGGGGCCACTGGTGAAAAATGAAACGGTGATAGAAATGGTGCAAAGGACAACTACAGTACTCTCCAGTGTGTGGTTCACCGGCATGTGTGTGTGTGTGAGGTCCTCCGATGTGTGTGTCACACTCCTTTCCCTCCACCAGTCTGCCTAGCTCATTTCCTCCACAAGCCGCCTCCCCGCTACTTTATGAGTGAGAGCTTCTACATCTCTCACCTCAGGACACACTTCAGTGTCTAAATGTTTCCATTTGTGGGGGAAGTGACACACATTCACTCACACCGTGGGGCATTTACCCATAACTAACCATCTTGCATATAAAATGCAGGCAAATGAAAGTGATTGGTTAAAATTCTCACTCTCAGGGAAACCTGTATGATGTGAGTATTTGTGAACATTTCAGCCTCTAAAGGGACATTTCCACTTTGAGCTGCCATACGAACCGTCAGATAAATCATAGTTTCTCATCGTTTGAGAATTTACGTATTGTCCATTATTGCCGTGATTGTACTTCTTCTACTTCTGTCGGTGCTTTTTAGTCTGAAATCTCTATTTTTCTGTCCACAAAAGTCCCCAGTCAGTGCTTATTCTACACAAGTAATTTCCACAGCACTCCCTAAACAATTCAGTGTGACAATCAATGCAGGACTGGAATATCTCATGTGGATCGATACAGTGGGATGCTGCTAGACAAACCAGTGCTACACGGGATCAACACCTTCCCACACCGTCATTAGTGTCGCTGACCTTGAAGTAAAATTCAATTTCCCTCTGCAACAACAAGCCATCCCCAGCCCCCTGAAAAGCTACTTCAGAATTCAGAAGCCATTTCCTCCTTCCAATGCAGGCAAGACAGGATATTATAACTTATGAAAAGGATCTATGCAGCGAGGGATGCTGACAGAAAGAGGGGGGATTCTGTTTGAGGAGGTAATTATAACATGGGCTCCTTTGAAAAGTAAAGAGGACAGAGGCTGGCTGAGGTAAATAAAAATTCCTGATAACAGCCTGGTAGATCCCCAGTTTCAATTAGGGCGTATGGATGACTGTGGAAGTCTCTCCTGGGATGCTTCGGCTTCCAGCGAGGACCTATTGAGGGTAGTTTCCTGGGACATGGACACTGGGTAAAAAGAGAAAGGCAAATGCGCTGCGAGAGAACCAGAGATCCCATTACACTGATCAGTGTAGCGCATATCACATGAAACCGCCGAGGAGGAGGAACGATGTGTTCAGAGGGGATAAAGAGAAAGAGGGCGCCCATTAATATAGGCAGAATATTCCTTTTTTATTCTAATTATGACATGCGGGTGGAACTTAGGAGGGAAGAAGAAAAGCACCGGTGGCCCCTTTTCTCCACTTTGAGACAAGTGGACAGCGATAGCTACTTTTCTCAGAGAGAGGCTGAAAGTTCGTAGAAAGGAGGGTGTGTGTGTTAGAGTGGGGTCCATGGGAAGAGATGGAGCCAGGGAATCAAACCAGCGTCTCAGATAAAGCTGTAGCATTGGCTACTAGACTTTGAAGTCAGGCTGATCATGGGGATTTGAGAGGGATATACCTTGTGTGTATGTGTGTGTTTGTGCGTGTGTGTGCCTGTGAGTGTGGTTTGATAAAAACCCCAACTGGGATCCCATTGGAGCCCCTAGACCTGACCATGTATGCTAAGCATATCATTTTCCCTTGCAATGTTTGCCCTGCACAGCATGTTGCCTTCCCAATCAGATTCCTTTAGATCCATCTCCTCAGACATGCACACTCAAACACATGCATCACTCACATATTTGGACATTGAATATACCTGATTTATGAATTTGATTACAGACTGGATCACCCTGTTTTAGTTAAAATAATATTTTGAAGTATACATATGGCCAACAAGCATGTAATTGATGCACTTAGGGATTTTTGTAATGTGGTGTAATTGCTTGAAAATGATGTCAGGTCAGTGAATGAGTCATGTCATGGCACAACTGAGGTCATGCTTACAGGTAACTCCTTTCTGTCATGACACACTGCAAAAATATCGAAAATATATCCCTAATATTCTGCCAAAACAAAGACATGAGCAGAAAATATTTTAAAATGCAAGTAATCCAACACGTTCAGTCAGCCAGACTACTGGTTAAAGACGACACACTACACGAAACACTAGAATATTCTTGTTTTTCTACCTTCACTGCATGACACAGTCAAATGGGCTTAAACTATGTAAAACCAAGCAGAAAAACTGGTTTCATATCATTATATATCATTTTTTTTCCTCTGAATTTGTGCAGCAGCTTGTGAGGCCTTGTTGAATCTATGGTAAAATTCAGACTACCTTCCAAATCCAATATAAGAGGAATTATTTCCCAAATTCCTGCATACAATGTAACCTGCTCATAACCTTTCTTCTCCAGCTTGAATTCATTTGAGGGCTCGGGCTAAGGATTCAAGAGTGAGGGACTGAGGATTTGGCATGGGCAGGTCTTGTATAAGGAGCTGGCTGCGAGCTCTTCAAGCTGTGAGAAAAGGGACAGTTTAAAGGTTTACAGATTCTGCAAACATTGCATAATTTTTCGATTGCATATTATCACATGGTGCGTGTCGGACTGGACGTTTCTTGTTGAAAAGTATTTTTCAACATGCAAAATTGGCTGTGTTATCAAATGGTGTGGTTTTAATGCCTTACTGATAATGCTGATCTACCTTTCTCTGGCTGATCCTCTTATCTGAAATCGCATCCTTTTATCTCTAGCTTACTAAGAGGTGAGTGATTGAGAATAAGAAGGAAGAAGACACCCTTAAGAGCCCTAGGGAGGACAAGTGTGTGTCTGTGTGTGTGTGCATACAAAGGGGGTAAGAATCACCTTGATTCAGTACACCGGCTGTCTTTGAAGTGTCTGGAGCCCAGTACGGCCAGCACAGAGCCAACCATAAGCCTTCCAGCAAAAATCGAGCCTGACCTCCCCACCAAATCATAACCATATGAACATAAGAATTTCCACCTTAGGAGAATGCTTTCTCCCCCGTCCATCTCCCAGGGTGAGGCATTAAGTTGTGATAACAGAAAACAGGTTCTGAGAGGGGGTGGGAGGGGGGCATTTGGAGGTGATGGAGGGTGGAGAGGAGGACAGGAGGACAGGAGGAAAATGGGGGTTACAAGTGTGCCGTATGGAGGAGAATGGAGAAGGGGATTGTGTCCAAAAAATGTTGTTGTGCACAGCCTGACTACCTAAAATGGAAGTTTCTCAGGCGAGGATCAAGAGATATGGTGACCTTCACAGTTGACAGAGTGAGAGACAGAAGACGGGAGGGGGAGTGGAGTGGGAGAAAGGCAAGAAAAAAAGGAGACAGAAATTTTGAAATGTGACTCTAACTCAGTAAATACCTTTCTAAACCACTATAGAGAAGCAGAGTGGTACCTTCACTGAGGCCTTAGGACCCACCTGCAACTGGAAATGGTTTCCTGCCTTACACAAACACTGTTGCACCCTAATCCATGTAATTACATCCCATATTCCACATGTGTAAGTACACATGTACAACATTACAGTTCTTTTTTTTTTTTTGTTTTCTCCCAAAAATCTACACCTAACTTCGATGTGAAGACTCACAGGGGAAGCAACATATTTACCAAGTGAGTAATAATAATAATAATAATAACAATAGAAAAAAATCAAAGATGTTTTACAGCATAATTCACATTAAACACATCCTCGTGCATGGACGTCTGCCACTGAAACAAAGCCCCATGTTGGAGAGCTTTTCGGGTGGATGAGTGTGATTTTGTGGCTGTATGTGTGTGCGATAGTTTGAATAAGCATTCCTCTGTGTGTGCGTGCAATTAGGGTAAGGCTGTTTGTGTGTGTGTGTGTGTGTGTGTGTGTGTGTGTGTGTGTGTGTGTGTGTGTGTGTATAGAGTATGTGCGGTTGTGTGGCGGTGGTGGTTGTTAGCGGTTCCATCTGGGTCTCCTGGAAGCTATGTGGAGTCAGGAAAACCACATCTCATAAAAGCGGAGGCAGCCCAATGTTCTACAAGGACAGAACATTACTGAAAATGTCGCTCAGGAAAACCCTGGGCTTCAGCCCACATGTTGGCTGCAAAGGCTCTATCTCTCTCTCTATTTCCACTCAGTCTTTCTCTCTCTCTTTACTTGTTTTTTTTACTTGGTTACTTGGATAAGAAAGAAGAAGACAAAATAGACAGCAGGGAGTGTGGGAGACAGAGGCTGAGACAGAGAGAAGCCAGCGCTGATAGCAATTCCATCTGTCGGTATCGAACAGAGGAGTGAGCAGTGACAGGCTGCGGGATGGGGCGGCAGCGGCGGCGGTTGTCTTGGAGGGGTGGGGGCATCTGGTGCACATTGGCCGAGGGTCTGTCTGGAAGCAACCATGGGAGAGGAGGGAGGACGGAGGGAGAAAAGCACGAAGGCCTGAGCAGTGGACAAGGTAAAAGTCCTGCCAAGATGAAGGGCAAAAAAAAAAAAAAAGATCCTGGCAACCAATAAATGTGTCTGTGTTGTTCACATACTGCCTTGGATTGAACCTGAAATCAGGGGAATATGGGAGAAATCGCAGGGAGAGCAGCTTAAAGGGTAAAAAAACCCACCACAGGCACACGTGCATAACTATCAGCCATCACTCTCTGGTGGAAAACCTCTTAGCTCCAATTTTGATGATTCCACAGACATTTTAAGGTTATTCAATGTCAGCCTATAAAAAAAATAAAAGGAAGAAAGAAAGACAGAAACACCATTTGATAAGTTGCTGAGTTTTTATCATGGGTAAAATATAGAGTTTAAATGAACTGAATGCCTGAGACGTTAAGGTTTATTTATACAGTTAAGTTGAAATAAAACACTATTTATAATATTCCTTTACTGTAAAGTAAACGAGTCTGCCCTGCAGGGTAATCAAGTCTTGATTTGAGAGGCTGTAATCACGGTAGTTAACCCAAACGTTCTTATGCAGAAGCATCCACCGATGCTTCTGATATGAATGAACAACACATGAATGATTGCTGATGTTTATTTTTGTACATCAATGTATACTGTGCGTAAGGTATGTAGGTGTTTGGCTCGCTCGCTGTGATCATACTCAACCTACTGGGACAATCGTCAGTTCCTACTGGAAATAATAAAGGCAGAATAAGCAAGTTTAAATAAAAGCAGTCCACTGCTGACGACCTTCAAACACGCTGTAAAATGTGCGTTGACGAGAGGCTTCGTTACATCATACTAGTTCCGAAATCATGCACGCATCTTCTTGGTAATGGCAGTAATTTATATCATATCTTATTGAAATAAAAATTAATTCCGTTACTCCTGTGGCCTCAGCACCTTCGTTCAAATCCTACATCAGTACAAGCAACCCTTTGAAAGCCAGACTGCCAGGATTACGCTAAAGTAATTTATCATCGAATAATGTCCCCTGACACGAGTATAAAAAAAAGACAACTTATTATCTATCATCTGCAATAAAGTTCGTCTCATTTTTATCTCTCATTTAGTGCGATGCAGCGGTGGGAAACACGCCCCTGACATAAGGCGTCGCCCGGAGGCTCGGTGAAGATGATTGAATTTCATAGCTACTTACAGGCTAATAGGGCCGTACAATGACTACTTACTGTCCTTAAGTGACTGGCTGCTTCTCTGTGGCCGCGGCCCCTTTGAAGCCCTTCCGAGGAGATCTAGAGGATTTAGTCAGTAGCGTGACATGAGGCTGAGCAGTTGAGCAACAGTGATCCCACCAGCTGACTATTAGAACCAGCTGATAAAAACACAGAGGCTACAACTATGGGAAGCACCAGCGCTCCAGTGGTTGCTCAATGCAAGGCTTTCTCACACTGCAGACCTCACGCAGCTCCAGCTATTTCTTGACAATAACAATCTCTATGAGAAGTTCCAGTCTGGTTTTAGAGCTCGGCATAGCACAGAAACCGCCCTTCTGAGAGTTTTTAATGATTTGCTTTTAACTGTTGACTCTGGTTGTGCTGCTGTCTTAGTAACCCTGGACCTGACAGCAGCCTTCGACACTGTTGATCACAACATACTGCTATCCCGCCTTCAACATTGTGTCGGTTTAAAGGGCACTGTCTTAAAGTTTTTCCAGTCCTATTTGAATAATAGGAGTTTTTCTGTTCACCTTGGTGAACTGTCATCTCCCAGAGCTCCTTTAACCTGTGGCGTACCTCAGGGGTCCATACTAGGCCCCCTGTTGTTTATTTTGTACTTGCTCCCTCTGGGCGATGTGCTCCGTAAACATAATGTGTCCTTCCACATCTTTGCCGATGATATTCAGATCTACCTCCCTCTGAGGTTGAACTGCAATGTTTCTTTGCAGCCGCTACTCTCCTGCTTGTCTGACATTAAGACTTGGATGACTCTTAACTTCTTACACCTTAATGAAAGCAAAACTGAAGTCATTGTGTTTGGGCTTCCTAAAGATCCCAACTTCTCTCTTGACTTTTTGGGACCCCTAACCTCCGATTGCACTTCTTCCATTAAGAGTCTTGGTGTTATTTTTGACAATGCTTTTAAACTTGATAAACAAATCAGCTCTGTAGTTAAGGGATCTTTTTATCATTTGCGGATTTTAGCCAAAGTCAAGTCTTACCTTTGCAGGAACGATCTAGAAAGAGTGGTCCATGCTTTTATTACTTCACGGCTAGACTACTGCAATTCCCTCTATGCTGGCCTAGATCGTTCCTGTCTACATCGCCTTCAACTGGTGCAGAACGCTGCCGCTCGCCTGTTGACCGGTTCAAAAAAAAGAGACCACATCACTCCGGTTCTCTGCTCTCTCCACTGGCTCCCAGTTGCCTTTAGGATTGATTTTAAAATCTTATTGCTGGCTTTTAAGGTTTTAAATGGCACTGCACCTTCTTACCTGTCAGAACTCCTTAGAACTTATCGCCCCAGGAGATCTTTGAGGTCAGCCGACCTGATGCTTTTAGATGTTCCCAGGTATAAATTAAAGACAAAGGGAGAGAGGGCGTTTGCTGTGGCTGCACCCAGACTGTGGAACAGTTTACCTCCTCACGTCAGACTCTCCAAAAGCCTAGAAACTTTTAAAACCGCTCTTAAAACTCACCTCTTTTCATTGGCTTTTAGAAAGGTTTAATTTATTTGTTTTATATATTTTTATTTTATTTTTATCAGCGAGGTGTTATTACGAAATTGTGTTCTATTGTATTTTTATCTGTATTTACTGTACAGCACTTTGGTCAGCCTTGGTTGTTTTTAAATGTGCTCTATAAATAAACTTGACTTGACTTGACTTGACTTAACGCATTGAGTCAGGTTTCTCAGGGAAAACGTCGGGTTAGAACGATGAAAAGGCGCAAGGGGATTTTCAAGCTGACGCAGCCGCAAAAAACAAATCACTTAATTGCTGTTATTCAATGGAGCAAAAATCTCAAAAATCTAGTTGTTTTTTTTAGCTTCTCAAATGTGGCACTTTGATGCTTGTTTATATTATTTAATAGGGTCAATTCTCAATATAAATGAAAACTGACTTAATAATAACTAGTACAGGCGCTGGTGTTTATTTTGTATTAAATATGACAGTCAATAAACATGTTTTTTTAGTTTAAAAAAAATCAAAATCATTCTATTAGATTTAGTTTTATTTTATTATCATAATATTGCCAGGCTGTACGTCCTTCCTGTAACGTACAGATTGGGAGTATCGTAAGACTGCCGGATTGTTATTTTTTGCATGTGTATTTGTGTGTGTCCTAAAGAAACTAACTGAACTGGTGAGCTCGTTACACACAGAGGCTGTTTCCACATACAAACCACTTTGTCCTGATCATGCTGTTCCACTTACACTCTTGGAAGACCAAACCATATATGCATGTGCACACATATGCACACACAGACACACAGCTAACCACATGCACATGTTCACTTGCTCTTAACTAATTCATTCAGGAACACTTTGGTTTGGGTTTCAACACCAAAACTTCTGTACCTTTGATTGAGAAATGTGTCTGACTGCAATTATCTGGGAGGGGAGGGTGAAGGGAGGGATGGATAGAGAGAGGAAACGTGCTACAGCGGTTTTATAGCTTGATGGCGTGACATTTTTCTCTACATTTTCTTTTCTTTTTCTTTTTGCCTCCCTAAAAAAATCCCTTCCATTTTTCCAGAAGAGGGGCATAGTGTTGACAGAGCAGGAAAAAGGGGGCACACTGAAGTAGAAGATAACAGCAGGGAAATGGGAAGAAAATGGATGGACAATGGGACTGAAGTGGCCGAGATTGTCAAAGCTGTGCTTTTGTTCACTAAAATTGAAAATAACTGCAATGTCAGGGGAAATCTTAGACAGATTTGGAACTGATGGTAATGATCACCACGGATGATAAGAGCCACTTTAAAAACATTATGGAAAATTGTAGGCAAATAGAAACCTTTTGCAAGGACAAATCGGTGTGTACGAGGAGAGTAAATACTAATATATAGTATCTGGACTTTACACTAAATCCATATGAATGCTTTGTGTGTGACACTATAGCATATAAGCCGCCGGTCACTGACCTGCAGTATGTAGCCCCTGACGTAGTCTCGGAGGGTCCAGCCCAAGCCATGCAGGATGTGCAGCACCTCCTCCTGCTTGAGCACGGAGAAAAGGCGGTCGAGAAGGATCTTGAGCCTGACAGGTACCGCCTGGGTGCCGTACAGCATCAGGCTACTGATGTCAAACACTACATTGGACTGAACGATCTCCACCTGGGTCGGGTGGTAGAGATGCTGGGTGCTGAGCTTGTCCAGAGCTGCATGAGCGACCCGGCAGAGTAAGGGAGAAAGAAAAGAAAATGCACACACACACACACACACATGCACACATGCACACACACACGCACACAGATACACACACACACACACACACACACATGCACAGTTAATGACTATCAAGTTTCTCTCCCATCTCAAATCTTTCCTCTTAGGCTACTGCGTAGTCAGCACTAGCTGATAATAACATATCTATCAGATAAAAGCAGTGGCATTAACGCTATTATCAGCCATTTATTCCATTGAATCTATAATGTCTGGCTCTTTCACATTTACGCTGTCCTTGCACCTTTGTTTTTATTTGCCTCTTTTGTCTTGATGTGTCACCCCAGTTTCACCACGTTTTGCCTCTAACCTTAACACCTTTTGGCTCACTTATTATTATTCAGAAGCAACGGAGCCAAAGTTGCATGGTTACTGGGTGCATGTCATAGGGGTTAAAGGGTAACATAGGATTTCTTTCTACTGTGTTGGACATTTAAAGATGACAAGAAGCAGGAGGGACATAATTAAGTCAGTGGTTATCCTGTTTTGTTTTGTTTTTGCAAGACATATTCATAAATGTCTTGCAAATAAAATTTTGCATTGACTTTTTATGCTGTTTTTTCATATTAATGGAAGTATTACAAAGAAAAAGCAGACTATACGAATTGTTGGTATTACATAATTATAAATGATATGTCTACTGTTTACTAAAGAAAAACATGCTGAGGAGCCCTGCATCTACATGCAGCTACCAGCAAATTTCAGCAATAACCTGCGACAGCTTGTTGGTTGCACTCCCCTGAGGGGCAAAAATGGGGGCAAAAAGTTGCTCTCTGTCACAGCAGCTCGTAAAGGTTAACAGTCAGTGCAAGTTACAGTATAGGTTTGTCAATACCCCCACTGTTGCCGGCTCACTCACCTCTTCCTGCTCCCTGCCTGGGTGACACCTGGTGAACTCTTTATCTCTTCTCCTCTTTCTCAGTCCCTCTCTCTTTCCTAACCCCCCCTCCTTCTCCCACCCCTCTTTCCCCGCCTGTCTGGGTGACACCTGGTTGGGTCTCTCTCTGATCCCGGGACGTTTTTTTTTTTTCCTGCTGACGAGGGCTTTGCCTGACAACACAGCACAGCCAGACACGAACATAATAAAAAATGAAGAACTACTTGTCAGAGTCCCTGCCAATGCCGACATGAAATGAAAAGTGGGGGAGAGGAGAGATGGGTGCTTGACAGTTCAGAGGGAGAGATTAAAAAATAGTCAATGGGGTCCTGTGCGATCTGCTGAAGGGCCCATGGCCTGCGCTTCTGCGGACGCAAGCCAAACAGGTGTTTTCTTTTATCTTCACCCCCCCCACACCCTCCTTCTTCTCTTTGTACTTTCTTGCCTCCTCTCCCTTTTTCTTTTACCCGCTTGAAAAACTCATAAGGTGTGGTCTCTTGCTACTCTATCTCTCTTGCGGCTGTAGAGTTTTTCTTTCTTTTTTTTGATCTAAGATGCAAAAACAAGACTCTTTGAAAGCAAAAAAAACAAACAAACAAAAAAATCAGAAGCAAACGAACTGCAAAGTTACTTTTACTGTGGAAAATTAGCAAAAATCTTTTGGATTTTAGTACAGTTTTAGTAAAGTTAACAGAACACAGATAATATTAGTTGTACTGTGATAATTTCTATATAGAGCCCAGCTATATAGAAACATAAAGTAGTTTTATGAAAACCCTAAAGGATGAATCTATTCATTATTTCAATAACTAATTTTGGTAGATACAACAACAACCTTAATGATTTATGGTCATGTGATTTTCTCACCATGAGCTACCCAGCCATGTTTGCACTGGTCACATGTTCGTAGGTGAATCTTCCCTGGCTGGAAACACTCACACGTGCAGTTCACCAGTGTGCAGCGAATGGCCTGTGGAAACACACAAGAAAAGAAGAAATCCAAATCAATTACAGTTTGGGTAAAAAGGAGAGATAATGGAGCAAGACTAACAGAGAGCAGCTTTCAGCTAACAGCCGTGAACTGAAAAAAAAAGAAAGAAGTTTAAGAAGACTGCTGCAGGTCAGCAAAAGCTCAAAGCTCATCACATACTGAACATAATGCTTTGACTGTTTCTTTAAAATGTGACAACAGCGAGATAAAGACCGGATCCTACATATCCAACTACTTTTTGATTCCATAGTGCGACTCCGCCTCTCCGTATACAGTAAGAATCCGGAGATCACGTGACCCAACAAAGGGCTTTGCTTCCTGAAAACATAGAAATGTAACTTGTTTTGACTGAGGCTCCATTACTCAACACTGGAGTTGCACTTAGTCTGACCCCAGAAAGCTTTTAGTAGGGAGAGGTTAAGTGTCCAGACTTGACAAGGCCGACTCAGTGCAGTGCAACACATCGTCTTCTGAGGCTTAACCTCCCCATAAAAAACAAAACAAAACAGACAAGACAATGTCCTGTTAGATTTTAAAGGTGTTCACTTGATCACATATATGAGTCTGATTGTTCAATATCGCAAAAATTGTATAAATGAATGCAACTTCATCACCCAGAAGAGTACAACAGCTGCAAGCTGTAAATGTCAGGCTGGCACGGGGAAGCAAGAAGGCAAGAAAATGAATTAGAAATAAGAATCTTTAATAGGAATTGTCAGCCTTGTGTTTATCAGACATTTTTTTTTACATTATCTATATGAAATGATGAATAAAGATCCTAACACCAACCTAAACTGCCTGAGGGGAATCAAAAGCTGTAGGAGGATCAGTGCAGCAAAATGTCTTATGGGAAGAAAACACTCATGACATCCAAAGTTTTCTTTGTTTTTAATCAAATATGTATTTTATTTTATTTTTTTACTTTAATGTAATGTTGGCTGCTGTGTGCAAGTTGATAGCTTCCTACTCCATGAGGCAGTCACTGTTTATGCTGGTGATGCATAAAAAAAGTAAGAATAATAATAATAATAATGATTAAGGGCTAAATAATCATTATGCGATAGTCTAATAGTTTTGAGATTTCATTGCGGTAAATGCATTACCTCGTTTAGTCTCTCAGACTCATTACCATCATCCATTGAACTGCAAGTGCAGATCAGAAATCTTCTCACTGCTTCACAAATTCTGCACATTTTATATTTACAGAGTTTACAAGTTAATATAAATAGAATAAAATATTTTACATTCAGTATGGCGGCGGGTCTGTGCCGAAATGCTGAGGATATTCTTCCTATGTGTTCTTTCTTTAAAATGATAAGAAGAAAAATCTGTAATTAAAAGTATTGCAAAGAAAATATGTCAGGTGTTCTTAATGCAGCACATTGGCTGGAAGGTACAAAGGGACTGCAGCGAGCTGCTGCGTATTTACTCTGATGGGGAATTTCAAATGATGCAGAAGCTTGTCAGATCAAAATGCAGACATACCTGTTGGTGTCTGTCAGAGACAAAAAAAAAAAGAGGAAGACAATATAAAGCTAACTGCTAGTTCATAGACCAAACTTTACTTATCAGCACACTAAACTTTATGAATTTATTGTCTGCACTGAATATGTTATCTCATACTGTCTCAATGTAATTTTTACAAGGTAATGGTGGGACAGTTTTGTGGGTCGTAGGCTGGAGTCCATCTCTGTGCCACCAGCCTATATTTCACAATATCAGAAGCAATCAGCACTTTCAGATAGACAAGGATTAGAGGCGCAGATCGGCCTTTGCATCACACAGCTGAGGTCAGCGCACGAGCTGCAAAAGACAGAATTTTTCTGCTCTTTGCTTTGCAAGTAACATTCACCCCGTCTGCGGATTAGACCAATATCCTGCAATTCAAGATATAAAACTCGCCTCACTCACAATTAACTAAGGGACCATAAAATCTATCAGAATCCCCCCCTTTGCTTGCCCTGAGGTGTTGTAAACCAGATTAGTTACTGGAGGTGTCAAAATGAACACGGGCTAATCCAAGATTAAACACAAAATTACACCACTTCTAACCATGTCACCTCACAGTTTGACACCAAATGAGACAGGAGACAGAGATTATTTGACTTCACACCATTTTTAAGCTCTCCAGGTGCAGGGATGGCAATCCTCGCAGTGTGCGAGGATTACACGCCGTGTGTCAGTCGGAGCAAAAGTTAAGCACTGAGCTGACGTTCTAATCCAGAGCAGTGCGCATTAAACGAGTTCAGTGTTCCTTTAGTCAAGGACACATACTAACCAGATGTAGGAGCTCATAAACATTCAGAGGTAGTTAGGGTCAAATGCGTGACCTTTCAGATAGACAGACAAAAAAGGAGAATTCTTCAGTGGTATGTTTTGAATAGTTTTCCATAAAATTCCTGATTTAATGTAACAACTTTGTAGCAACATCCATGCTCATGTAGCCACTTACAGCCCTTTTTTACTTCCTAATCAAATTTCCATGTTGCCAACATATAAGTTCCCTGCAGCCTAGATTACAAGACTACTCCCTTATTCACAAAGGGTCGACACAGTGCGTAGCACAGTTTGATCCACCTGTTTAAGTCAGATTCCCTTTCTGACGCAGCACCAAAAGGTTGGTGTCGTGTTAGGTGAAGGTGTAAACGACTACACTACTGAACCACCTACAGGCCTACAAGAAAAATATTGAAATTATTGTTATATTTCAGTGGAATATTTTTTCTTTAATACATTCTTATCTAGTTAAACTGATATCCTGTTCAACTAGTGTTGAACCAATGATTACAGTGAAATGTAAGAAAAGTGCTACTGAAGTGCTTTCTTAACAGTCAGACCCCCAATTATGTTCAGAGCTAAAAAGATTTGATCAGTGGAAACTCAATAAGCAACATCCTTGATGACTGATTGATGTTTTTTTAAGGTTCTGACTTTTCAAGTTTGAATTATTGCTTTACACTTTCCCGAGCATGCTTGACTATTTTATAGACATAGTCAAGCAGATCATTTTGTGGTCCTGTTATGTTGTACACACTTCATCTTAATTTTTGAGTACATTCTTTGGCTTAATTGCACTTCAGTTTATTCTGCTTTTGCCACAGAAGACTTTCCTGCATAAACTATGAAACTCTCCTCACAAAATCTAATTTAGAGCAGCCAAATTTAGCACGATGATGTCACATAGCACAGGCCTTTTTCTAATTACCTCTCTGCGCGGCACCGCTAACAGCAGAAGATGGAAACAAACAAATGGAAATATCAAATGCACCTCTGCTGTTTACGAGCTGGGGTCTGACAGCTGACAAGATACTTAAGGGGCGTCTAATACAGCAATTAGAGCGTGCCACTGTCTGCAGGGCTGCTGCTGTGACAAGGCGCCCTCTAATCACTGACTTATTACGCTGGCTAGCAGCACCTCTCATATCTGGCCCATTAAGCAGACAACAGCATTAAGAAGCATTAAAGCAGCAAGCCCCTCTCGACTGAGGAGGCACTGACGGGAGAAAAAGGAAGGGAGGGGACGCACAGTGCCTGTTATTTCTCTGTATTAATTTGTGCATTGTTACGCATTTAGTTTGGAACATGTAAGAGGAGTGAAACAGAAGAAATGTTTGTCATGTGACTGCATCAAAGCTGATTGCGCACAATGAGATAAAAGACTACAGAGTGAGAGGCAGCAGACGGATGTGTCAAGGATGGCCATCAAAAACAAGATCAAGATGTGAGTTGGCCTGTGCGTGTGGCTTGTCAGAGGAAATGAGAAAGACAAAATCATCAGACTTCTCTAAGATGCTCACGTACTTGCAACTCCGCTTCTGTGGCTCTGGATTGTATTTGACCGTGGTTTAACCTGTGTCTGGCCTGTGCTGGGTCAGGGACGAGCTTGGGCCCAGATCCCACCGCTACACTCGCACATATTTGTCACAGCAGGCCGGGGGAGGAGGCTGTGTTATCTGAGGCCCGGCCAGATACACAACATTAGTCACTGTGCTAGTGTCTCGCCAGGGTTTCCTCTTTGGCTCGCAACTAAAGACGACGATTGTGAGCAAAAGGACAGAGGAGTGTGCGTTGGGCTTCATAAATCACAAGAAAACTTAACAGCTAAACAGCAAGCTGAGGAAAATCCCGACAAGGCTTCAGCAATTAGACCCGAAACAACAGTCAACTCTCTCCCAGCTGTCGCGTTACCACTGTGGTCAACAACTTAACCTAGATGCAATCAGAACGCATCATTTCCAGCCCCTATCTGGCTCAAGTGTGTGCGTCTCTCACTGCTGGGTTTTGTTTAGCTCGAGGCTTGATGTTTCATGGATGTTTTGCTTGGCTCACAGTCCCTGTCCCAGCCCAATTGTATAAACACTGACAGTTAGCAATGGCCAGCATCAGACTGGGGAGGACTCTCAATTAAAAGGCTGTTATTGGGACAGATGGACTGAAGAACTGCAGGAAAGGGGAGCTGCTGAACAAGATGGCTTCATCTTGGACTTTAGTTTAGATAATCAGTCCAACTCTAAACCAAGCAGCAGCATATGTAAAGGTCAACCAAGGTACTCATTTGGTGCTGTGAAACTAAAGAACTGACGGCGATCCTAAACTAATATCCGTTATAACTGTATTCCTAACTGTCATATTTGAAGGTTGACATTGTAACTATATGCTACCAAAAACACCACAAAAGCACCAGCTGCCTAGCCCGTTTCTGCCTCTCTATATCCTCTCTAGACTTCGTACGACGAAGCCAACACAGACAGCTGCTGGATGCTGGGCGGGTATTGTTCCTTCTACTTTAACTAAAACCTTTATCATGTTCAACACACAGCCACAGACCACATTTCTTGTTTGGTGAGTTAAGCAAAGCCGAGATTTAAATGAAAACCCCGTGCGTACTTGCACATCATGTGTGCATGTGTGTAAGTCTTTGCAGCAGCAGCTTGAGATTTAAATTTGTCTCTGCTTAGGGTCACTGTAAAACACTGGGAGCATCTTGTCCTCTCTTCCACCCACAAGATATTATCTCATCCATGAGTTAGCTGCTGAAATGCTGTCAATTTCCTGCCAGAAATGTGCAGCCAACATGTGTAGGAAAAGAGGCACGGCAGCTTTGCGTGTCATAAAACGGGCCCTGGATCCGTCAGATAGATCAGGACTTCACAATGTCCATATTGGAAACAGGTGACAAATAAAACACGGCGAATAAAGAAAGTCTTTGTAGTCAGACACAGCATGCCGCAAAATACAGGGGAGCAAATGCCTCATGCCAGGGCTAATCTTTGCTTGTTTGATTTCATACATTGGATTTGGCTCGAAACAGAGCTTTCTTGCTTTACAAAGTGGTACAAAATAAACAACGATTAATCACTTGTGCACTAGCTTTAGTTTTCAAACACTTGCTCTAAACTGCAGTCCACAGAATAGAGACTGTTTTCCACAGAAATTCCCACAGTGTGAGGCTCGTCCTCCGTGTCAGCTCTCGTTTTGAGCCCACCGCCTGGCAGTCACAGAGCCAGAGGTCCCTGTCCTTTGTGCAGCTGTGCGTCTGGGCTTTGACACGGGGCAGAGGGACCAGAACTATGCTAATAGGAACCAAATGGGGCGTGAGTCCCCGGTGGATTACAGAAGGAGAAGAGAAGCATGTGTTTTCGTGTATTCATGTGGAGATCTGGGACCCCGCTCTTTTTTTCCTTTCCACCCCCCTCTTTCAGTCAAACAAATAGAGGCAGCCGTGTCTGTTGTTTGCACGCACTCTCAGCTAATGACCTGACATATTTTTTATTGTCAATCAGTTGGTGTATCCCTAGCCTGATCAAATAAATACAAAAGGCTAATATGATGTTTGGATTTAGGCCTTTTTCAAAGGCGTCTTTTGTGACACACTGTAAACTTCTTAATCTGAAGTTCAAAAGGGCCAAGTCTGAAAATGAAGTTAGAACTGAAGTGAGCAAGGAAAAATAAACATCGAGTAAAGACTAGTGAACGTCCACTCTGAAATGTTTCGAATCAGATCGATGATGAAACCTTCGGTCTGACTTACTTGCATGATAAATAGCCGAGCGTGTACTTCTGGACAGTCGCACTTGTTTATAAAGTGGACGGATAAAGGACCCAGCTGGCTTTGATATTGTGAAACACAGAGGAAGAGGGAGCATAATATAGAAATACCGGATCAGAAACACAAGCCTGTGATCTCGCTCTGATATGCCATGCTCTCAGACAGTGCAACCTATAAAGATGGAGAAATGCACCACATGGTTAACACAGAACTACACTATCAGTTCAAATACCTAAGCATCAAGGGAACAGCGGTTTCTCCCATCTTTTGTGTAGACAGCAGGTCCATGCAGAGGCCCCCTAGTCCAGGCCGCTGGCCCCTCTCAGCTCTCCTCAAAGCAATTCCCCTGCCAGAGATCAAACCACCTGCCCAGTGACAGACCTTTGGGTCCACAGACACAAGGCCAGGTTCAAAGAAGAAGTGCAAGGGGAAGCAGGGATGGAGCGAGAGAAGGAATGGGAAGTGGGGAAAGAAAAAAAAAGTGAGATAGCAAGGGAGCAGGGGGTGGTTTGGGGGGAAGAGGGGTTGTCAGGTAAGGTAGTTTGTAGGAAAGGTGGAGAAGGAAGGGAAAGCTAATGAGGGGAGGTAGGTAGGCTTAGAAAATGTTTTGCAAAAGATGCTAAAATTCCCAAAAGAGACAGCTGTTTGAGACTTTCTTTTTTCACCTCATGTGAATATCTGAAATACTGTATCAATGCTAATATTCAGGTCAAAAGCCAAAGAGGATAAAGCTGCAAACAGCAGCTGTTTCTTTAATACGACCCAAAGACATGTCAGCAGAGATATTACCTTTATATTATTGCAGACATATCTCTATAAATGTACAGAATTCCAGCATATACAGTATAAAAATTGAAAACATGTAGTTATGATGCTTATTTTCACTTTGAATAGCATTGCTATTATTCAACCACAAAACATCCAACCTTGTAGATGTGTTACATTTTAGTAGCAAATGACAGGATTTTATTAAAAATGTCAGCTTTAGTTTGATAAGATGTTTACTGGATGTTTATAACTTCTATTAGTATTAATTGAAAATAGCCAGTATCAGTTGCACTTCAGTAATTATTCCTTTTCAAACAAGCAGGAATAATATTATCTGAACTGCTACTTTTTTGGCAATAAAATAAAAAACCAAAAGCCAGTCGACACTTATTAGTCTTTCTGCTTTTCAAGCAACACACTTCCCCTATCACTAGCCATTGTGAGCACAGGAAAGGGAAGCAAATAAAGACGCCATTGTTGTCAATATATTCCACCGTCGCTGCGACCTTCAGCCTATCACAGGGAGGGACGAACGGCTGATAAGGACAACTCCCTGTCAGACTTGACACCTGCACTGGCTGGCCCACTGATTGCCCCTCGTCGAATGCAACTATCACAGCGAAGGCCTGCAATGCAACACTGCATTCCTGTCTGGAGACTTGAGCGAGTGATGTGGCCACACAGTGCGACCAGACGCACATTTGTGTGTGCGTGTGTGTTGTTGGGGGGATAAAAAAAGGAGAGAAAACGGCAAGGTGTAAAAGGAAAAGGAGGGTGAAAAAACAGGAAGAGTTTGTAAAAATGGAGCAACAGAGGAAGAAATGACCAACAATGGTTGCTCTTTGTTTCTTCTATCAATCTCCCCCAAACACAAACAGAAAGTATTAGTCACATCCCAGACATATTGCTGACCCCTCTCCGTGAGGGGACATCTCCATGGTGATCACTGGTTGGTGTGGGCGACGGGACACACACGATGCGGGCCTGACCGCAGCGTGACGACAGGAGGCCAGCGCAGGAGAGACTATCGCCAAATTGACATTTAGTCATCACACTAGTGTAGAGGGTGGGACTCGCTACCTCCAGTCCTACCTCTCAAACTACACACATACAAGCGCCCACACATTCTCCCACATTCCCTCTCATGCAACCCTGTGTACACTCACACACTAACACACGCACCCGTGCAGTGAATTCCCCTACTCAAACTCGCTCCCAGCCAGCAAAATCTTGGAAGAGCTCCTAGGTTCCATCTTGCCAATAGCTCTTTATTTTCTTTGACCATTTTTAATGCAAAAAATCATGTACTAATTGTGTGTAAGCAATCTGCAAATTATGTATATGTTTTTGTCAACCGAACTGAACACTACTGTAGACACCATTGGCTGGTTTTCAAGACACACGACTGGGCAATAATATTTGTTTCTTTCCTCATAGTTTTGTTCAAACAGTGTGTCAGCAGCAGTGGTTTACTTGTAAACACCTGGGCCTGCACACTCAACAGCTGTGGAAATACAAACTATGTATAAGCTATGCTGAACAATGATAACGGCATTATTCTGATTATTCACGAGGCGCTAAATCTAGAACGCCACCACCTAATAAAAAGGAAAAATCACTTCATGCTATTTACAGATTTGTGCTTTTTCTTTCTTTTCTTTTCTTTTTTTACCTCAGCCAGCATAGCCAGAAGACTGCTCCTGATTCAGTTTTGTAGCTCCCTTTTTAGAAACAACCCTCCAAGAAAAAGCTGAAACGTCCATGAGTACTTGCAGTGTCAAATGACACAGAGAAACGGGACACAAGACAGATACAGACAGTGAGGGGAGGGAGAGAGCATTTAACCAATAGTTACATCAGTGCAGTGACAGCAGTGTCACTCCCAAAGCCGCACGACGAGGAAGAGAACCAAGGAGTGTCTTTGCAACAGGACAGCGAAAGAGGGAGGGAGACGGCAGACCAAAGGAAAGTCCATCTGGGTGTTATCAGTCTTACAAAGTTCACAGATAGAGGGGCTGAAGTGGAGGCTAGACGCCGATGCAGAGTCACAGGTCACAAAGAAGACGGAGAGCTCAAACAGGTGGAAAAGGGAGGGAGGAAACAAGAAAGAAAGAAAGACAGAGGAAGAGACTAATAATTGCACGAGAACAGCGAAGCCAAGCCACAGTGATTGCCATCCTACAATCGACCTGACCAAATTGCGCGTTCCCTCTCAGGACCCTCAAAGTCCGCTTCATTTGGCGAAAGCCGGAATCCGTATTTCTGCAATTATAAAGCTATTGACTAATTCGACATATGTTAGCGTGTCTTCCAGCCCTTGAGTGCTGGTGTGCCATTGAGTCATTAACTTTGACAAATTGTGACAGACTTTTTTATTGCCACCCAATCATGAGAAACAAGACTGTGGCAGAGGAGTTAATGAGCGGCGGGTTTCTCCTCTAAGCCTCCCCTCTCTGCCGCTGCCACCTTACGTTCGCTTTCCTCTCCTCTCAGAATTCCTGCACCCCCTTTCCCCAAATCCCCCTCGCCCCTCCATATTTATAATTTTACCACATCCTAACAATAACACGGCCGGTACTCAGCGCAAAACACGCGGGCCCTGGCCTAATGAATCTCATGCCTTTACTGCGGTAAAATGGCCAGTAAGTATTACCAGCTGCGACACTCTCGCTCTCTCCCTCCCTCATTCTCTCTCCCCTTGGCAGTGGCATTGAGCTTGGGAGAGCAGGGGTGATGGGGGGGAATTTGGTGGGCCGGTGGGGGGGGACCGTGCAGACACATCTGAGTGCAGCTGGACCAGGGAGAGAGAGAGAGTGAGAAGCTGGGGGAGAGGAGGATGAGGAAGAGGAGGATGAGGAAGAGGAGGAGAAGTGTGCGTGTCTTTGTGGTGGGGGGGGCACAAGTCTCCGTGTTTCCAGCTGCCTTTCTCAGGGGCTCGGTTTTCTCTCCCTCCTTTGGTTTTTCGCAAGGCCCTTCTGGTCCCAGCTTACTTGAAAAATCACAAACACACACGCGCATAGACACACACACACGCACACACACACACGCCCCAATCCACCTCCCCTCCATCCCTCACGTTCGGCCATCTTTGTTTGGACAGGGCTCAGGAGTTCCAGAAAAGCTCTCTCAGATGTGCTGAAGTAAGGGAAAAACAAAACAAACTGACCCTCACACACACGCGCACACACACTCTCAAAATTTATGTGAGCGCACAACAAGTACTTTACACTCACACATGATACCGTGTAACAGGAGAAGTTCACACACACACACACACACACTGCCGCACACATGAACAATTTCACTTGTGAGAAGAGCCAAAATACCAGCTTCAACCAGAGAACAAATTTGCAAAGAGATGAAAAAAAATAGATCGGAATATATTTTACCTCATTGAGGTAGACAGTCTGAACCACTGAAGGCATGCATTCTTTTACACAGTGTGTGTGTGCGTGTCCATGTGCCCCTATCCAGGATCACATCACAAGGGCAGGGCTGAAGCAAACCTTGACATGTGTTACCTCTTTGTAATATTGACTTTGTTATAGCTATACGAGTGGGAGAGTCGAGCCAAGAGCCCAGGCCTTGCAGCAGTGGGGCCCTCCGAGTTCGCTAGAAAACAAACACCCGGACAAGCGTGAAAACCGAAAAACAAAGTATCCACAAAAGCAATTTTGTAAAAAACATATTCAAGTAAATTGTAAAACGCCCCTCACTCCTGCTTGTTGACTCTTTGCATTTTCTCTAAATTAAGAATATTATTTATCTGATCCTATTTCTGGAGCGTGTTGCTTACAGAGCCTTTTGGATTTGGCTACTGAGAGAGCTTTGGCCTGGCTTCGTGTCTGAACATGTGTACTGGACCAAGTGTAAAAGACAAAAATCCTCTTTAGCTATCGCCTCCACTCTCTTTATTATTTAACAGCGAACTGCTTGTAGGCTTACGGAGACACACTGTAAAAAAACAATCTTTTTTCTTTTAAATCTGAAAATGAACATTTATCACAGCAACATCTACTCTGTATCTATTTTGTTTTTATTCTTGTGGAAACTAAAGCTGACGCCGTCTCACTTTAGATGACAAACACGAAAACAAGGCGAGAAAAAGTTACCAGAAAAGCACATATGCTGTTTTTTCTTTATTTGAATGCTGTGCAGAAATAAAAGATTGGTTATCATTTTTTTGCTCCTGCGAGTGTGAATCCCATCTTGTCTCTTTCCCCAGTGATGACTCTGCTTATACATTTGAATAATGAAGGCAAGTCATTTAAATATTCCCTCTGTATTTAAAAAAAAAGATGTTTTTACACGATGCAGCAATATTAGCCATGTTAATTGGGCTCTTTGGACTTTCCCAATAGAAAGGCTAAATTAATTACTTATGTCGACAAAATGTCAGACACGGTGATCTAATAACTACAACTGTTTCCAGCGGCGTTGTATTCAGCGTGTGCCTTTTTTGTCTCGCCGTTATGTATTTGCGTGATTGTGAGCGAACTTCAAAAAACTCGAGACTCGAGTTCGTCTGCCTGAGTTAGGCCTAATGAACGAGATGGGAACAAAATGCTTTGACATCCTCTCCATGTTTCATGGATGGCTCTTGAGAGTCCTTCTCCAATATTCATCCCCTCTTCTCATACTAATCAGCCACTACGGTATTGACTGTTTGTGCTTGCAAAATGACTTGTGTTAGTGTGCGTGTGTGCATGTGTGTTTGTGCTATGGAAACACACTCACGTGCATTATTTTTATTTTCAAACATGCCAATCTGTGGTCTACTTTGTAATAAAACATGTAAGAGCCGGAGAAAGTGAATTATTTGCAGGACATTATGTGTTTGTGTGTGTGATGTGTTCATTAGTGTGTGCGCGCCACACACTGCAGGGGGCTTTGAAGTTAAGACTTCTTCTACTTCTTTTTTTTTTTTTTAGCTTTCGGCTGTTTTTCAGTCTTGAAGAAGAACGGTATCAGCGCATTTTCCTCAAGTACGAATAAACATTAGACTTTAGGAAAGAAGGCGATGGGGAGACATTAAGAGCATCGGTGAATGTGAGATGATCAGATGGCGTGTGTGTGTGTGTGTATGTGTGGTATGTGTGTGTGTGTGTGTGTATACACGCACGTGCATTAGTTCACACAAGCGCACGTGCGAAAGCTAACAGAGAGGCCTGCTGATGCCATGTTTCAGACGACCCCTTGAAGTGGAAATGAGCTTCCTCGCTCTTATAACTAGTCCGTTCTCACAAAGTCAGCAAACTCCGCCACCCCTCCAAAGAAACGCAGACTCCTCCCCGCCCGCCCAGCCCTGTCGTCAGCTTTGCAGGGATGAATTCGGTGTCAGCCCTCAGAAACAGTCCCATCTTGCTAGATCTGCCTCGGGTAAAATCTCTAGCCGGCTTTTGTCCCAACTCATCTTGTTAATACTCTCAGTCGGAATAGAAAAATCAGTAGACACAGGAGGATTTGGCACAAGGTTTGCTTGTGAATCTGCCACATCTTTGTTTCCTTGCAATGTCTTACAACATATTTTAAGTACCATTGTCATGTCACATTTAAAATCAGTCAGGATTATCAACAACTATTAGTAATATCTAATAATCTTCCTTTCAAATATTTCATTTGTTTTAACTAAAATAAAAATGATCAGGAGTAAAACACATTTTAGATACACTAACCAGTAAATATTGTGATTTTTCAATTAATCAAATATAGTCAAGCATGATATTTTTGACAGGTTTTTTTAAACAAACCAGTTCAATCCTTTTTCTACACTCAATACATCATTTTAAAAGAAATCCCTAGCATCGATTTCATTTGTCCTAAAATATTTTCCTCTATTTCATTAAGTCTGTCTGCACGTGCACATTTTATCTCCATTTCTCTCATTATTACCATGCCGTGTGTATTCGTGCAGCTGGTTTGCTGAGGATCCATGCTGGTGTTTGAACCTGTGCGAGCACCTAAGGGTCCATCCCCAACCGTCCTCGGAGCAGAGAGCGACAGCTGTACGGTGATGCCGTAGCGATAGGCATCATCGGCTTGCTAGAGACTAATTGGTCCACGGCGCTCCTCTGAGTGGCCTCGCTAATTAATTAGAAAGGCAGTGGAGCTGAAATTTTTAATCAGGACACCAGGCAAGCAGGAAAAAAAAAGACACATCACCTCATCATTCCATGTAATCCACCTGACAGTGATCTCCCATGTTGTAATATGAAGGGTGTTGTGTGTTTAGGTATTCATGTAATCTGACCAGGGAATAAGAAATACATGTATTACGGGGGCTTGTTAAATCATTTTAATTCGGGGAGTTTCAGAAATGATGTGTCTCCTAATACAGTATGCATGACATGTATTTGGTTTGGACTCTGGAGAATGCCGTTAAGGTGGTCGTTTCCTCCTAGTGTTTTTGTTCCACGTGCACATATCATGACTTCTGCTTTTAAATCATGTAAAAGAGGCGTTTTCTTTATAAGAGAAAGAAAAATACAGATTATAAACTATGTATGTTACCACAAAAAAAGAAGCATGGGTGTGTGTTAAGAAGCTCTAGTTTCCAGAAACACGGATTGTTTTTTTGTTTCTTTTTGCTTTTCCAAATTCCCGTTACACTATAGAAGCAAAATATTATTTTTCCTTTCCCCCATCTGTACTTATCCAATTAAAAGCAGTCACTTAAACCAAAACCTTTCATCATAGAGAAGAAAACGGAAATCACAAGGTTGTTAAAAAAAAAAGAAAAAAAAAGAAAGTGGGGTTGTATTTCTCCAGAAAAGGGAAAGGATGAATCTAAGGAACTGTGATTTTTCATCACTCTGTCCCAAAACTGTGCACAGCCCACCACAATGAGTCGTTGTAAAGAGCTCGAGACTGGAGGGAATCAAGCAGATGACAAATTGGCACCCCTATTCGGAGTTGGAGTAAGATAATCACAGTGTGTGGACACTGAGCAGGAAATTACCATCAGTTTTACTGTGAGATCACAAACCTATTGTAATAAAAATAATACATTTAGGTGTCAATACACCCACACTGTAAAGAAAAAGGTATTTAGAAAAGGCAGGAAAGTTTTGGACACACACACACACGTACACAAATACCTTCACCTCAGGTAGTGACATTGAGTTCACGTGTGCCACAATCTCTGTGACCGCCTTGGCTTTGCTCGGCACTAATCAACCAGCTCTTATCAGCCTGTTGCTTTGGCCAAAATAAACACACACGCAGCCTTTTATTGCTTTGTTTTCACAGGTCATTAGGGGAAGGAGAGAAGACGCATTGATTAGTTTTCCAGACCACTGGATTATTGTTGTGTTATGACTATCATCATTAAGTTTCATTAAGGCTGCGGTTGTTCTTGTTTCCAGAAAATGAAGACGCTGCAGGAAAGGTGAGTTGGCTGGAGGATCCATAGCACGCTGCACGAAGAGTTAAGGGCAGAAAAACAGCAGCAACAAAAAGGACTTTGTGTGTGAGATGCTTGTTTGAGGTAGTTAGTCTTCAACTGCAATTTTACTGATTAGACTGAACTCTGACCTCCTTTTCACTCGTGAAACTGGATTTTAAAAGGAATTCCTCTGATCCTATCAGTCATATTTTTCAGGCTGCTCTAAAGCAGGGCCACATTCCACATTATTGCAAGTGCATAAAAGAACATTTAATGAAGCGGCAGTCCCTGGCTGGGTCCTCCAGAGTCAGCTTTGTTCTGGAGTTGCACATATGCTCCCAAAGCAAAGAGAAACTGGCTCTGTCGCTAGGCTAATTAGCATGTGTTAGATAGTTAGTAGAGAGGGCGGCCCTGTGTGATGTGTACTGAAGTGGAGTAAAACGGTGGGGCAAGGACTGTACTAATGGGCTGCTTCCTCCCCACGGGGAACCTCCCTGCAGCTCTGCACATGCTGGCATCACTGCAGCCACGGGGCACTCACGGGGCCTCTGCAGACCCCAGGGCAGAGGTGGCCGCCCAGGAAGACGCCTGACTTCCCTGGCATCGTTTTCAAGGAACGCTGAGCTTTCTGGGTGTGATGCTTTGAAATGTAACGGCAGGTGACAGTCACACACTCTAAGATACACATATGCGTGCAAACTGAGAGCGACATTCAGATTAACAGATTTGTCAGACTATTGAATAGCTCAGACAGCTGGTGCTGTTGCACTAGCTAACTCCCTGGCATGGGCAGATACATTATTTACAGGAGGAGCTCAGGCATTAGCAAGCTCTTTGGCACTTGGTTAGCAGGCGTAGCTGGTGAGCACCATCAGGCAGCGAGTGTATCTCTGTCAGTGTGAGTAAACAAACAGTGGGGACATGGTGTGACAGCGCAAGCGGCGTGCTACACAGACACACACACACGCTCAGACACATGCAGACTCATCAGGGAGCCGAGGGGGAGGGCGGCATCCATATTTATAGGGCCTTTCCAGCATTTGTCCCCAGGCCAAATGCTGCGACACTACACTCAGCTGATGTCAGAACAGCACTTAACCAGGCATTTGCAGTATATCAATGGGCACCGAGGAAGACGTGACATAAATACAAGATGAGGGGGGAAAAGAAAACAGAAAAACAAATGGAGAAAGGCAAGTGTGGAAGTGAAGTGAAATAAAATGTCATCATATTGTGCACTGAGATTACAGTTCGCTTAGGCCACCACCCCAACACTGGGCTTCCTGTTGCTTAAATGCACTCCCACTCAGAAGCATGACAATGACGATGAACATATAATAGAGATTTCACTGCAATCTAAGTGGACGTACCGGACTGCAGACGTACTAGGATCTCTCATGCATCTTCTGGTTTGGTTTATTTTTATCTGGTACATTATGTAAACCAGATATTTTGGATTTCTCCATCCAACGTTTTGTTTTTTCAGTGTGACTTGCAAAATTTTACTGTGGTGGAAGAGCTGCAGTCAAGAGTGTTGGCATAGCCTCCAAACACAGCATGCCAAATTTGATGCTGAAGTGATTTAGGCACAGTGAAAAGGTCAAAAAGTGTTGCCATTATATCATCGAAACGTCTAACCTTAATGCTCTCTTATTTCATCAAACCTGTTGACATCAGTGACAGTGTTGAACTGTCGTTTTTGGTTTTTTTCTGCTGGATTTGTGAGACGTTAAATGCTCTGTCTGGCATGCCATCGCTGGGAAGCTCGCAGAGAACAGCCCACTTCCCTTTGGTCACCTGTCCCCGACTTTATCATGTGTCAGCTGGGGCATTTGCCTGGCACTGAGCCCCTGGCACCCAAGGAGGCTGAAGGGCCCACGGGCCTCACTGGCATGTCCTCATTCACTGCAGATACAAACAGCATGATATCCCCAAAGAGAGCAGACTAAGCGGGTAAAGTAGCTCCTTTTAGCTCCCTCTGTCATTACCTCAAGTGGCACGTATTCATTTTGAGTAGCGAGCGCCATTATACATCCTCTGAGAACAAGGGCTAATTGTAGGCGCTTATGTTTATTCCCACTATTTTGGGGGGAAGGGCCAATAAATTCTACTGTTTATGTTTGGTTTTCAAATGATCATAGCACCCAGGGTAAAGTGGCAAAGGCCACAAAGTCACAAGCAACCATGAAACAAGACTAAAAACAAACTACATCATAGTCGTTTTTGACCCTCATTTCTGGTAAAATATCAAAAATATGCTACTTTTGACAGGTTAGTGTTGATAGATGATTTACTGTGTGTGCTATTATTTAATACACTTCTCCAAAAGCATCAAGTTGCACTCTTTAGAAATTGTGTTTTTAGGGCATGGGGAGGTGAATATCGACAGCACGGAGAGAGAAAGTGAAGAAGACAGATGAAACAGATTCATTAAGTTTGCGCAGCACGCGCACGCCTTCGAGCGGCTGTGATGTGTACGTGTGTGCGCGGTTTGCGCGTGTGTTATCTTTGCACAAACTGAAGGAGAGTATATCTTGTTAATCTTGATCAAAGATTTCTTTCTGTCTTTCGGTGGGTAGAGATAATACTGTTAAAGCCCTTGGATTTAACACACGGCGATAATGAAAGCAAGTGTAATTAGCAATTAGATTTGACCAAATTAAGGCAGACTAACAAAGGCAAAAAACATCAGCGTCAAGGCTGCTAAACAGTGTTATGGCCAAAGGTGGGCTTAATCTGTTTTTTTCCCTTTAAGACATGTTGAAATAAGAGGATTGAGAATAGGAGAATCAAGAAGGCTGCATGTTCTTATCTTCAAATGTAACAATAAACCACCTCTGTGTTTTTGTCTAATGACACCCTCAGTACTTTTAATGAGTCTTCTTTCTTTTTTTTTAATCACACCCATTCCACTGTTTCTGCTTTATCCATAAATGATGAATCTGCACCGCTGATGAGGTCGGACAAGGCTGTTGCCACTAGGATGACTGGATGCTTCAAAGGCCTGGCAATTGAGGTGAGACAGCCACTTAAAACCCCCTTGCACACATACGGTATTATTAGCGTTACCATATTGGGGCCTAACTGCAGCTAAGGGGAATAATGTGTGTCAAGAGAGTGTAAAATTAGAACCAAAACCAACACCGCTCTTTAAATTCACATCCCAAAGTCTTCCTTACTTATAGCCGAGCTTACGCTGTCAAACACTAATAAGCCAGCTAATTCAATTAGGACGCCGCTTCTTTCAGACTCACCAAAAAAGAGACGTTGTGAAAAGATTCCCTCACGACTCGGCATGGAACTCTTCATCATAAAGAAAGTGGCCTTTATTCATAAGTCTCAGTGTGCAAGAGGGGAAACTTGCTGCCGAGCTTGTTAGCAAAACGCCCTGATCTGAGGCGAGAGATGTGTGACTAAAGCTGGGTCTCTTAAGTGTCTGTCACCCTGATATAACCCAGGGAGAGCTCTTTGTAGGCTGTGTTTTCTCTTGTCTGTCTCTCTCTTCGCTGCGCTCCTCGGTGACTGGGGATGAGCCCTGCCGTGTAGCTGCAGGTGACAGGGAGCCCTTTTTGTTGTCAAATCCTGATGGAGCTTCCACATGAAAAACATTTCACTTGAGCTGCCACTTTATTTCCCTTCCTTCCTCTCTGTCTTTCTGTGTAGATCTCAAAGGCTACAAGTACACCAGTGATGCACAGACAGAGGGAGTCAATCTCGTGCTCCTTTTCTCCCCAACGTTTCTTTTTTGTCAGGCTTTTCCTTACTGCCGGGCTCTCCTGTTTCTTTTTCTGACCGGCCCTTTTCTTTTCTCTGTTCCTCCAACCCACCGCCCCCTCCCCTCTTTCCTTCCTTCCCTCCCTCTCTCTGATTTATAGATCTGAGTTGGGTCTCAGGAGGAAAATACAAGTCAAGCCATTGTCATTTCAAACAGTGTGATAACCAGACACTGGGCTGCCCACTGACAACTCAGGGGAACTGGCCCTGGCTTTGACTGTTAGCTCCCGTCTCTCTCTCTCGCTCTCTTGCTTCCTGTTCCTCTTTTTATTCTCTCTGTCTTTCTTTTCTTTCTTTTTCCTCACCTCCTCTCTCTTCTCCTTCCTCCTCCTCCACCCCCAGTCCCCCGCAGGAGATTTGGTAGCGCGTTCTTGTTTGTTGCCTGCCGCTGCTGTGTCTTGCATCTGCTCCTCTCTCTCTCCTCTCTGTGCCGTGGGGGGCCGAGGGGAATAGTTGTCTTAGTGTGTGTACCAAGGTCAGTGCTCTCCACATGACAGTTCTCTGCCTCTTGACAAGGCGGGAAATCAATACTTTCGGACTTGTGGCGCTGCCCTCGGTGTAACAACAACACTGCCCAGCACAGAGCGCAGCTCAGGCACCTGACACATCCCCAGCTGCCCTACCCCCCCCCTCAGGCCCCCACCAGGGAGCCCTTTCCACACCTCCTCTGACCCCTTCAGATTTCACCAAGACTCTGTGTATCTCTTTACTCCACCTTTCCCTTGTATACTTTATTTCTTCGTGGCCTCCAGCTTAATGTATCTTAGACTTTCTGGTTTTTATGGCATGCAAAACGTTTATTTTATATCTGTGAATATAAAACCGTGTCTGAAAAGACTGATCTATACTAAGATCAGGCAGAGGACCACAGACGAGTCTGTAAATGAGAGACATGAGAGACATGCTGATTGCAGAGCAGCAGAGGATACATACACATACAAAGCGGAGCCATGGGCGACATTTTTTAATGTGGCACTAAAGCCCAACGTGCCTCCTTATGCTTTTTCACTGTCAGATAGACGCTCAGAGGTTTAGAGAAAGCACTGGCAGTGCGCCCCTTACCGATTGTTAAGCTTGCCTCTTGGCCTGCCCCTAATGATGAGGGAGAGTGTGAGCAAGGCCAATTACGGCTCCCGTCGTTCGGCATTCATATGGAGTAAAAGTCAGTCTCTCCTTCCCCATAGAGCGGAGTCACAATCAAGTGAGACCCCCCCAACACCGATTGTCTCTGCAGAGGCGCACGCTGGCTCGCACTAGGGGGAACTTTGTGCGCGTAACTGGACATCCATCAACAGGACCGTCTCCCCTTATCCCCAGGCTTACTCCCTGGGTTCAGCTGGAGTAAGGAAAATGCATCAAATAAAACAGCCACTTTAATGAATTAGATATTGAGCTGTTCATTAAAAAAATCAAATTCCCTGAAGTCAGCAGGGGATACACAGTAACACAGTCTAACCTGGGGATGAATGCGACCGGTTTAGAGGAGTTATAAAACACGGGGATCTGATGACTTTACTGAATGTTCGCCAGAAACGTCTAATGTTCTGGAATTAGGGGACTTGTGAGACATGGTCTCCTTTTTTACCTGTCTTTATTAAGTGCTGCTTTTACACTGAGCTTCTACGGGCAAAACTTTAAACAAATTAAGCTTTTTCTATCAAAAACAGAACAGCCTGTGATTGGAATCTCTGTAGATGAAGACAAAAGATCTAGATGACTCCTCAGCTTTACATGAAGAAAAAAAAAACTGGCAAGAGTGAGACTACACATCTGTGCAAGCAGATACCTGTTTTTATTGGCTGAGAGTCCAGGTAGTGCTTAAACCCACTGCAGCAGTCTCTCCCAACACTGCTGACTCCTTGTGTTTCTACATGGACTTAAAAGACATGAAACACACTCCTGCTCCCAGACCAGAGTGCATTGCTTTCTGATCAAGAAAAATGAAAGCTTGGTCCCATTCAAATATGGAGCAGTCAGTCTACTGAATGGTACTGTGGAAGCAAAGGGTTTATTTTTTCTAAAGTGGTTTGATCTCTGGCAAACCACCATCAGCCTTGCCCTCATTTGATGGAGAGATTTAAAGGATGCTGCCCTCCTCCTCCTCCTCTGCTTCTCTCTAGATGAATGTGAGCTAAACAGCCACATCTCCCTACTGGGTTTTTTTCCACAGTGACAGCCTTTCTCATGAATTAAAAGAGGAACCCATTGATTTTCCCATTGCTTAAATTTGCAACTTAATCCCCAGATATGTCTAGAATGTAGTGCTCTGTCAATAAATGGCCACTGACGAAAGGCAAGCACGGATGCTCGCTAGAGACTAGAGGAAAAAAAAGGATGACAAGACAAAGGAGAGGAAGAGAGGGTGGTGGTAGGAGTAAGAGTGGTGCTTTTGGGGCTTTGGGTTCAGACTCTACACGATGCCACTAGAAAATGTTCATTGACTGTTAACTCCGATGAAACTCTACACAAATGATGCATCATCTAACCGAACATCCAGGAGAAAAAGAGAGCAATCCTGCCATGTTACAGCCACTTTAGTCCGCTGCTTTGCCAAAAAGGCAAACGCAGCACATCATTATGTTTACAAGGCTAATAAACCAATCACCATTGCACATCTGTACAGTGTAACCAGCAGTCCAGGATGGCTTTGCAGTGATCAAATAACATTATATAACAAAAAAACAGAAAAGCCAACATACTGGAAAGAAGTTGTCTGGAGCTCAGATGGAAAAAACACACTTGTCCCCTCTGAGTGAGGGGTTTGAGGAAGTAACGGGATATCACAACCTCACCCCTGGAGCAAACAAGGGAGAGAGCCCCTGCCCTAATTCACTTGAACACCATAATGTTCTCATCTGACTACTAATGTAGTCTATAAATCTGTGGTACTCTGCTCTACATCAGTGTAATGCTTGGTATTAATAGCCTGATTTGTACAACGAGTGCAGAGTAGCCTGCAGACCAAGTGTTGCTTTTTATCTCCACATGTACCAGATGAAAACTTTAGTTATTACTAAAAAAAAAAGAGAGAGAGAGAAAGGGAAACATGGAATTCCATGAAAGCATAGTAGAAGTACTGGACACTATATAAAATATAACACAGTGACCCTTACAGATTTTGCCCTCCTACACTCTGTGTCTGGTTGTAAACCCTATCCCATAAGCCTCTGGGGTGGTATGGCTCCATGCCAATAGCTGTGCTGTTGTTGGCAGTGGATTTCCTTTGTGGGCTCAGTTCTTGTCTAGGCCATAACATAACATGATACACACATAGACCAACAAGCATGCACCAGTGTGCACACCATCCCCACACACGTGATTGGCATATGCCGCATGCTACGCACGCACATCGATGCACGCAATCATAAAAAAAAAACCACAACAACATTATTCTCAGCGCTCATCTGGAGAAGACCTGAAGAATCAGGAAACAAGGAGGTGGGGGAGGAGAAAAAAAAAGCACAATGTATCCTTGACGAGGTTCATCTGTTTCCATTTTGGTGCAGATACTCAGGTTTTTATTGCAGCAGTGTAGTATTTCATGGCAGATTTAGCCAGTGGTTTGGTTCTCCGCTCGCTGCAGCTCTAATGGTGGCACATCTCTTGTAAATTGTGGCACACCAATAATCAACAACAGTTTGTTGCCGGATTCCACCAGCTCTCGAGCTCTCACTCTCTGTGGTGACAAAGAGCATGGAGTTCGCTGCAATAGTGCACACACTGTGGAGAATGTGGAGTTAATGTACAGGTAGCGCCTGGGCTAGATAATTGTCCTGTTTGTTGTTCTGACTACAACAGGCCTGCTGCTGGAACATTTACTTTTCTTCTCACTTAGTGGTGAGCCTATAATGCTTTTCAGTCCTGTAGACCTCATGTCAACATGCTAGGAAGCGTCACAAGGTTTAAATGTGTGTTTTGAATGTAAATTTTGTTCAGTTATTGTTAAAGTCTGTGCATACAAGTCAGAAAGCAAGTAAATCAACATATCTGCTCATTTAACTCACTCGTCATCTACTTCTGGTTTTACAGTTATTGTATCAATAACTGCTATTCATTGTTGCCAGATGTTGCCATGCTTTCTCCAAGTTGAATTTGAAATCTCTTTTGCGTGATATTGGAGCATATTACCGAGATTTTTCATACCTTAGTCTGTCCCGTGCAGTTGGAATTCATTTTAGTGCACAGAAACATTGGAAACCACCCTCACACTGGATTTTGTTTGGTTCATCACAAACAGAGCAGTGTAAAAATAAAACACTGGTCATTTTCCTAATACACTTTCTACAACCTGCCAGCCTCCACACATGCACACATCTATTTTCTGTGTGTGTGTGTGTGTGTGTGTGTGTGTGTGTGTGTGTGTGTGTGTGTGTGTGTGTGTGTGTGTGTGTGTGTGTGTGTGTGTGTGTGTGTAATGCAGATAGGCAATGACTCTCTGTCTCAAGACAGAAGTGTAGCATTGAGTGTCTCTTAACTGGCTCGTTTAGTCCTGATGGCTTAAATGATTTCATCACTATTAATGACAGCGACCGTGGCTCCCTGCGTCGCGTTGCCAGATGCTCAGGGACCGCTGAGGTTCCCCCTCACTTCTTCTTACACCCAGCCGCCTCTCCTCATCCCTCCTTCTGTGCAGTCTAATGATTGTCCTCTACATGCCCCCTACCTCTCTATTCTTCCTATTTTTCTCAGCCACTGTGCCCTCCTATGGGTACTAAAATGCGTGTAGCGATACGGTTTTGGTACTCGTATTGCATCAGTGCAGGGTCAGTTTGCTGCAAGGCTGTACCGCTGTTAAACAAGTCATCGAACAAGCGTGTGATTGTCATGAATACTTTTACCAATGTAGGGAAATTCAGTCAAAATAAAATAGTCAAGAATACACCTACTGTCTCTGTTTCGCCAACAAATCAGCTATCAGCCCAGTTCCCAAGTTACTGCAGAGGTCAGATAAAGAAGGTCAGTTTGCACCAGACCAGGCCGGCCTCAGAGACCTTAACTCCAAATGGAATCAAAAGCCTTTTGACAGATGTGAGCTATTGCCACACAGAGCCCCTGCCTTCATTAGCTTTCTCGTGTAATTGTCGGGCTAATTTTGAGACAGATGTAGGGCTTTGACTTGACTCATTTCTGTGATTTTCATTCATTTGGATAATGAAAGAATTAAGTACCATTTTGGTCTCTCTTTTTTACTCTTTTCTTTGTCTCTCCCATCTCGTCGAGCTCTTTGTTCCAGCTGTGTAATGACATTTTAGCTCAAACTGTGTGAGTGTGTGTGTGTGTGTGTGTGTGTGTGTGTGCGTGCGCACAGGAAACTACTGCTGTTCAGTAAATGCAGAAGGGCCTTTGTCTTTCCTGGTATTGTAACCGATAAGCTTGGTAAGGGTTACAGACACACAACTCGCACGGGCCTAAATAAATGAGCCCTCCTAAGAAGAAAAAAGCTCTGCGCCACAATCCGAGAGTGAGTCCTGTACAGTTTGTGAACTGGAGCATGTTACAGTAAATTAGAAATCACTCCTTCAACATGTGTTTTCACTCTGTAAAGTGGAGGTACAGTTTCCAGTCATATTTGGTCTTTGGATTTAATTCAGTAACTGATTGCTAATTTTAAGATCTGCCAAATGTCATGGGCTGCTTTTTGTTTCACACAGACTTCACTCCGTAGGTAAAAATCTAATTTCCTCTCAAATAAAGAAAAACAGCAATAACATTAATAAAAAATTTAAGAATAGCCATTGTTACACACTGTCAGTTTGTGTGTTCAAATGGGAAAAAATGCACACTTAACATGCAATGGATCTTGCAAGGCGGACAGAGCGTCCTCGTCTGAATGCTGTCCTGTGTGTTTGCGTGTGTGCACGCGTGCAGTTATAATTTCCCAGAGCCTAAATCTTCATTGATTCTGTTGCTTCTGTCTTCCCAAGAAACAGGGAGAGGATTATGCCTTTAAAACGAGCTTTCTTGTTGCAGATATTAGGTCATTAATTTCACAGGCTTACATATGAAAATATTGACTCTTCCCAGACACCCCCACTATATCGTCTGTTATCGCCGAGGCCTTGCATTAATGCATGTTTTTCAAGTATTCAACATTGATACGCCATTGATTTATTGCTTTAAGGGTTTCAGAAATAACCAAATGCATTGAATTAGAATTTAATTGCTAAACCTCCTAATTGATTACTGTGCATGGAAACTTCTGAGCACTTTGTGGGACTTTTAGCAGAATTTTACATTGTAGGATGCAAACTTCTACGACAAGATGAGAAATCTTGCTTTCCAAAAGCTTTAGTGTATTTCTGTAGTGTTTTCAAGGTGGCTCCCAGCTGTTCTGCTTTACTGTACTTGCCATATGAGTTCCATGGAAATCTGATGATCTGTCCCAATGAAATGCAAAAGGAACTGGATGACACAATTGTTCTTCTAAGACAAGTTGACTTGTCATTCCCATAAATGATTCAGTGCATAGACAGGGTAATCCCCCTACACAAGTACAATAAAATTATGCAGGTCCCACAGAGAATATTAAGATCCAAAAAGTGTCAGAAGAAGGGAATAGGGAACGGGTGGGAGATGGGTGCAGCTTCTTGTCCCCACATAGCGGACGAGGGATGGGCAGGCTTCAGGGAAACAATAGAGAGGGAAAGAAGGCGAGAGAGAGAGAGAGAGAGAGAGTGCAAAGGTTGTCACAGAGTAGTCACAGCACAGGACGAGGGGAAGGGGAGACGGGAGTATATGTTCCAGCCTTTCACATCTGTTATTCGTTTGTACCGAGCTGGGAAGAAAATAGCAGGAAGCGTTCTGGTTGTGGCAGAAGATGAAAAGACAAGAAGATTGAATAAAAAAACATGTGTCGCACATGCACTGTGGCTGATTGGATGTGTCCCATGAATTATCCCCGCGAGATGCTGCCAGCTTGAAAAAAAAAATGCAGCATCTGTTTACGTAAGCACAAACGAGCAAGAAAAAGAAGATTTTCTCCATTCATAAAACAATTTTCCATGCATATCCTCCCTCTGTCTATGTGGCACTGGGTCCAAGTCAGATCTGTGCCTGTGGCGTTGACACATTGGTGTCTAACCAGCCCTCCAAGTTTTGTTTTCTCCAATGTTACACTTACCGCCGCTACAGCTCCAGTTACACTGCCTACATCAGCTCACATCTGGGCTCCTGTGCTTTAACATGCTGTACTCAGAACACCAAAGCTTGTATCATTTGTCAGACTAAGTGGCAGTGTTTTGCTTTGTTCATTAAAGACACACCAGGTGTGTACAACAGATGCAAAAATAGAAACAGATGCAACAGCCATCGAAAACACGACATGACAATGGCAAGTGGCAGCCATTAAAAGCTCGTCACTCGCCCACTCGGTGGGACCTCCCATCGCTAACGAGCTGCAATGTGGCGGGACGCAGACAGGTAGGAGTAATGCTGCTACAATTATGCAAAGCACGCGTGCGTGCATTTGAATGCGCACGCGTGTGTTTTGGTGTGCACGCACGCATACGAGCACGCACGTGCGTGTGCGACATGCCACTTAGGGCCCATCCCACAGCTCATTAACAGTAATAAGTGACTGCCGCCACTTCTTTTTTGTCAGTGGGGATGCAAGCCAATCAATAGGGTCATTTCACATCATAACGGCTTACCAGAGCACATTATGGCACTTGTTCATGTCTGGGAATGGCTGCCATTAGTGGCATAGCCAGATTAGATAAGGGCTAGGTGGGTGAGGGGTTGGAGGGAGGGGTGGTGGTGGGGGCAGATGGAGAGAGAATTAAAGAGGAGGGAAGAGTGAGGTGGATCAATATATGGATAGTTATGGAGATAACATCACAATAGGGAGTCTGGGAAAGATAGCATTTTACAGAGTGCAGATTTTTTTTTCTTCCTTGTGGGAGTGAGATAAAAGTGTGTGCGCATGATGAAGTGGAAGTGTGTGTTTGCTCAGAGCTCAATGTGTTTGACCACTTGTCTATGAATGAGTCCAATGAGTGTGCGTGTGTACAAATTTGAGCAAGTGTTATGTGAGAGTCTGATTTAGAGTGATCTACTCACAAGTCCTCACCGTGTGCGTGTGTGTGTGTGTGCGTGTGTGTGTGTCTGGCAGCTTGGAGGTGTGTTTGTGCGTGCTTTACCTTGGCGTATGTGTGTGCAATCCTGTTTAATTACAGATCAGGCTTTGAGGCAGAGGCAAACAGTGCTATAATTACAGGAAACACCTCCTTTAATATTTTATCGAAATCTGCCTTGTGTGTGTGTGTGTGTGTGTGTGTGTGAGTGAGAGAGAGAGAGAGAGATTGAGAGAGACACTGAGAGAAATGTTAGTTGCACATATTTATTCAGCGCGTGAGCAAAAGAGAAGAATAAAATTGGAGAAGAAGAACCACGCACATAGACACTTTGTTCAGAATGAGTTCTGGTTCGTGCCTCATGATCTTGCGCCTCTCCTTTCATCCCTCCTTTTACTCTTCACAGTCTCTCATTTCACATTTGTGTTTCCAAGTGGTTACGCTAAATGCCCCCTTTTTCCCCACTTTTGAACTGCCTGCCTCTCAAATATTTATACTCCTTTTTACAGGGCCAAGAGACAGAGGGGTGAAAAAAGAGGGAAGAGACTTAGATCTATCTATTAAAGATGAGCAACATCTCAAATGCATAAAGAGGGATGATGAACACACTTGCTCAGGGATGGCAAGGTGTAAGCTGAGACTTAATGCTTAATGACATTCAGTTTACGTTTGATTTTTCTCACAGTGACGAGGAAACAGGGACAACAAAGCAAGTTAAAAGTGACACTAATAATCATTTTTTTCTGAAGCTATTTTGCTTCATAACCAAAATAACAGGTTTCAGACTAACAATAAAAAAATGATCATTGTATTCATTTGTTGATGATTTATATTTATATTTCCTAATTTGTTTAATTTTTTTAAGAGGCCAGGCAGAGGCTAAGCTGAACACATGTTCTTTCTTTCTTAGCCTGCAGTAACACAAATGTACACACACACAGACACCCACAATGGCAATATGCTAACTCTCAAACACTAAGCTAGTGCCCCCAACTGGGTCTGACACACTGGAGGACTGGGAGCAGGCTTTGCTGGTAGCATGCTTTACTGTTCTTTGATATGCACCAGTCATTAAAAAAAGATGGCGAGCAATCATTACAGGCATCGGAATTAATCTAATTAGCCGAGCGCTCTAGGCCTCTCTGGTATGGAGTTGGGCGGGTGGATGGTGGTGGTGGAGGGGAGGGGGGCATTCTGCAAACAGAGCCACCCAGCCGCAAACACAGCGTAAGCAGAGAGGGCTAGGACGCTACAGGGGCCGTGGCGGTGGGGGCATAATCCGCCTTGACTTATTAATACGCGCAAACAAGATTTAGCTCCTCAAAGCAAACAAATGAAGCATGTGCTAAAAGGAGGGGGGAGGGGAGGGGGGCAGCAACAGAGAGCCACATGGAAAGAGAGAGAAAGAAATCAAGGAGAGCAAGAGGAGATAAATTATTTAAGCTTGTGCGGACTGTATGGAAGCTGCCGCTGCTGCTGGTGGTGCTTACATTTTTTTTTTTTTAAACTGGACTTGGGGCTAGAAAAATGTTTGCTCTTCAGTTCAGGGCTCTACCTTCACAAACACTGAGTGTTTCCAGTGAAGTCACATCTTACTGTAAAAGTGAAGCCACCTTTTTTTTTTTTTTTGAAGCTACAGCAAGTCACAGCATGGGTCACGGGTAATGCGCTGACTTGTAATTTTCTCACAAACACCACCGACATACAAACATATATTGCTCGCTCACTTAAATAGATCACTATAAAGGTCACTGTGGGCAGACACGAGTCCTTTATTGACTCCATAGTCGATGGAGTGCTTAGGCCACAACCTTTCTTGACCCCTGTCATGGGTAATGACTGCTGCAAGGAGGTATGGGTAATATGCACTAAAGAGTGGGAAGCAGCCTTTTTTTCATACCTATAGGCTAATAACTGCCAAAGCATGGGTTCAGCTAAGCTAGGGTAGGTCGAAACACTGTGATTAAACATACCGTAAACATAACAATTTGTGAAACTCTTGGGATCTCCTGCCCTACTCTGTTTACTTTAGAAAGTTTTTTATTCATTTAATTTTTTGGGGGTTTTTTTGAGAACGTTCACACCAAAAATAGCACAACATGTAAAAAGGTGAGCTGTGTTCGTGCGGTTGTGTTAAAGGGACAGTTTACACAAAAACCAAGTTTGGGTATTTTTCTTCTGCCCTGGAGCGCTTTTTGGTTTGAATTGACCAGCTCTGGAGAACATCAGCTGCAGAGATGGCTGCCTTTCTCTCGATTATAAAGGAAATAAATGACCCTCGCTTTGAGGTGACCAGAGCACCAAAAAGAAAAAAAGACATCTGAAAAAGTCAGAAGCAGTGTGTCTTCCCAGAAATCATGACCCACTTATTGAAAAATACACACAGGAGGATGAGTTTTATCTAGGTACCATTTTTTTTCTTTCTGCTGAAGCTCGTAAGATGGGTGGACTTAAAAGGGGAAAACTTTAAAAGTCATAAGACAAAAATACCATCAGCATTGACATAGAAAAGCTTGCATATATTGAACAGCACACTGGCTGAAGTTACACTGGAATAAAAGTTAAAAGAGTCTGAGATAAAGCAATGCCAATCCAGTGGTCTCCTAGAAATTTATAAAACTTTTTGACATATTTTCTGTCCAAATACGGCCTTACTAGAAAACTATTTTGGGCTCTGAGATGCTGATCTCCATAAATACAAACAGGATTTTTTTTTATTAATGATAATTAATTCCCTGTATGAATTCCTCTTACTTCTGTGCTGTTGTTTGCAAGTGAAATCAGTTGAAAATTAGCCACTGCCGTTCGTCCTCGGGACAGCCAGAGGTGGCAAAGGTACTTTCAGGCTCAGGTTTGACACAGTGGCTAAGTCTTCTCTCTATGGGTTTTCTGGCCATTCTTTCATCCCATCTTCTCTAATGCTAACAGACGGTCATTACCATCTCTTTCATAGTAGAGGTCCCAGCTGTGTTCAGGGGTCTAATACCCGTCAGCCTCTGTCCCAGTCTCCCCCTCCTTCCCTCCTCCATCAATCCCTAACATAGCACAGCCTCAGCACAGTCTGGAGGTGCATCTGAATAAAACCCACAGGAGAGAGAGACAGAGAGAGACAGAGAGAGAGAGAGAGAGAGAGAGAGAGAGAGAGAGCTAATACCAAATCTCAAATGACCCAACCAAACAAAAGTCTATCAGAAGCCAGCTCAGCAAACACAACTGCCATACTGATGAGCGGAGAGTAGCACAAACAGGGAAGGTGGCAAGGACAGAAGGCTGGAAGCTTCGTTTATGCAGCTCTCCAGAGGAAACGTGTGACTCATTAGCAGCAGTGGATTGAAGGCAGCGCTCATCTTATCCAAATATCTCAATCCATTTTTTTAATCCTTGTCTTTAAGCGTTGATCAGAGCTGTAAATGGTTATTATTTGATAATGTATTTGATATTCTTGTACCTGCTAACAAAGTGTGAATAGCAAAGATTTCATTTCCTCCTACCTGTAAAAATGTCACATATGCATTAAAACTACAGATTGTACACAAGATACAGGAGATGTGTTTGGGAGTTTTTAAATTAGCTTGTAGTCATGTGTGGTGCATTTTTCTAAATGGAAACTTTTTTTGTTGTTGTTGCCATTATTTGTCTACACACACACAGAGTCACACAAATGGAAAGAGAATTAACAGAACTGTCGGTGAACTGTAGCGGTAGGTGCCACGCAGAAAGACACAAGCCAGAGAAAAACCGAGAGACAATTTCGCCAGTGCCTCACTCGCACGAAGGACATAATAGCGCTGAAAGCAAAACGACTCAATGAAACAGGAAAAGTGTATTTCTTGGAATCCACTTACACTCAAATTACAGTGACATTCTTGGCAGAGCTTTCTGCGCAGGGGTAACAAAATGTACTGCAGCAAAAAGAACATTAGGGACACTTATCAGAGCTACGACACACACACAAAAAAAACTATTAACATGCAAAAAGGCCAAAATCAAATAAACCAAAGAAAAGACAAAATAAGGGGCCTATTTTCTTGGCAACATTGCGCTCCAGCTTCTTGTGCTTTTCTTCTTTCTTTTTTTTCCCTCTCCCCCTCCTGCCCTTCGTCACTAGGTTAAGTTACAGACATGAGGTGAAGGAATGAGGGAGGCAATGTGGTAACACACTGTACCATGAGGAGCGAGATGCTGGCTCTCCCAGACATGGTGTGCACCAAGCGAGAACCCTTCTGTGGCCCCACATAGGCAAACACACACAAAGAAACACACACGATACTTGGGTAGTATATGTAGTGCACATATACAGAACAATCCACGAGCATACAAGCAAATGATATGATTGCATTCTCCTGAGGATAGATACGTGCACGCGTGCGCTCTCTGGTTAACTTCCTTCCTTCCTTCCTCCCTCCCTTGTCGGCTCCACATGTGTCCTGTCATATCTCCTTCAGACCATAATTGTCCCAACTTATGGTGTTTCTTCCTTCAAGCCACAGTTTAGGGGAAGTGAAATCCTTCTAAGTGACTGTCACAATGCATCAGCCTCACTCCCCCCCACCCCCATCTCTCTTCTTCAGTCCCCTGGCTGCCTTCTTGCATCCCCGCTCACTATCCTTCACTTTAAGTGTTTTTTTCTTACTGAGATGCTACACTGGCATTTTCACTTTGTCGCTCTCTGTCACTCTGTCTGCTTTTTTCTTTTCTTTTTGTGCAGTCACCCTCCCGTCACACGTCAGGTCTTACCCCTGTGTCTTTCCCTGAAATCCCCCCCCCCCGTTTGACTTGAATGGAGAGCTTTAGTCACAACATCACGCTGCCATTACGCCCTCCCTGTGACTCACCTCTTTGCATAATCCTTGTTCCCCTGGATTGCATGAACCGAGGTACTTCCCATTTCCTTTGAAGGGACAAGTGACTCCTTGACATGCTATTGCACACAAAAACATGTGGCACAGAGACGAGCCAAGGGCGACAAAGGTCGTGACCCAGTGCAGCGAGGCATGTATCACTTCTGCTCTGCCTCTAACTGTGTTGCTCACTCCCCTGTCACCCAGCAGAGAAGACACACAAACACACTGTATTCACATAATCAACGGCTGGCCTTTCCTATCAACCAGACATACTTCTCATTCCATGTTGTTTTTGTTTTTTTGCAGACCACTGTATTAGTATCATTCTTATTTGTGTTATGGTATATCGATAAATCTGGCATTTGTTGCTTCAGTTCACCAATTAACAGTTTGGTCTGTAAAATCAGAAAAACAAAAAACTGTTTAAAACCCAGAGACGTTCAGTTTGATGTCATATAAGACTGCCAAAACACAACATATGAAAGGAGGAGCCAACAAGTTGTCAGTGTAGCCATTTAAACTTCCAAAACCAACAATTGGCTAAATTACTCAAACTTTTTATAAGGATTAAAGGATTAGATTAACATGTCAACATGCAAACTAGCTAGTGAGGTTTGTGCTTGCTTTTTGTGCCACAGTGAGGTGCACGTGTGTTTGCACCAGTGTGTACTGTATGTGTGCTTAGGTGCTTTCTACTCTTAGGTGTTTTTCTGGCACATTATTGAGTATTTTATTGATACTATGAGCAGACCAGTCGCCCATCAACCTTTCATCGGCCAGTCATGCGCAGTGAGGGAACGGACTTGTGGCGGGGGATCTGGCATAGATGGATACTTGGCAGGGGAGGAGGGGTAGATGGGTGGTCACTCACTCATCACTTGGATACAGTCCGACTCTTAGTGTGCGTGTGTGTTTGTGTGTGAAATCACAAGAAGGTCAGTCACTGGTCACCAGATGTTAACTGTTGGGCTGAATTACAGAAAACTAGAAAGTGGGGGGACAGTCTCCGGTTACTCCGCTCACTCACTTTCTCTCTCATGCACTTGCACTCAATACAACAAACCATGAGAGTGATGGGTGATAATGGAGCAGACACTAACAAATCTGCACCTCTTGGCTAGGGACTCGGCCTCAGAAAGCAGACAGCCTGTCCCACTCGTAAGCCCAAGTATAACACAGCACTCCACATTCAGCAGACAGAGAGACCAGTGACCCTTACTGTACACCGCTCGGTTTCCAGAAGCACTCATTTGTTGTCGAATGACATTCACACCGGTGGAATTCGCTGCGGTTACCCTGTGGATGTATAAGCCATTGCCTCGCTCCACAGGAGCGGGGTGAGTTTTAAATACAGCGAGCTGCTCAGAACCTTGTCACTGTGTGTGGCCTTACAATGTGCAGGCTACTGCTGCTCTGGATATTAACTCTTCTGTATGTCTGGCTATTAAATACCAATCCCCAACCACACACATACCACTTCCCCTTTAAGTCTCAAACTCAGGGACACAACAGTTTTGGCTAGCGAGCATAGTGTGGGCCACGAGAAGGAGAGAAAAACCAACTGTTCTCTTTAGGTGAGACCTTCCAGCTGGAGAGAGGACTCGAGGAAAAAGCCAGGACAACCGAGGGAGCAAAGTTTGGAGCACTTGTGTCTGTGCAGTAAAAGAGTGTGTGAATGTCTTTCACACGGGGAGAGGAGTCAAGAATGTGGAAACAGAGCAGAAAAGGAGGGAAAATCAGCGTTTGAGTAAGGCGAGAGAAGTAACAAGGATGGTGTAAAAGAGGGGGGAAAAAGGGTAAAATTGTCAAATCAAAAAAAGGAAAGAAAATAGAAGAAAGACCAGCAACTGGACTGATCCTGCTAATTCAGCACTTTAACAAATCAATGCCACTTGAGGAGAACAATCCGCACCCTGAGCTCAGCTAGACGCATCAGTGAAACTGGAGGCGTGTTTGTGTGTGTCTGTGCGCCTGGAGGGTTGATGATGGTGGTGTGAGGTCGTCCACAATAGTCCACATTAAGGTCCAGTAATGTGTTAATTTATAACTCTATCACCCCAGACGCCTGCATTATCCATCTGTGTCACACGCTAGGCCTACTGTATCTATCATCCGGAGGGGGAAATGACCAGTCCAGAGAGATTAAGTCACCGGTCGCACAATTTCTTCTTTTCCCCCCGCTTCTTTCTTTTCCCTTTAGCCTTATCTATTGCATTCCTCTGCACCCCCTTCATCTGGTACTTAGTTCCCCAGGTCAGGGTGATCAATTAGGGCTTGACAGACTTCTCAACCCCCGTCTCACTGGAGCTCCAGAAGCCCTGCCGATGTCCATGTCTACCCAAAGACAGAGCACTTACACTTGGCTTTAACACCCTACCCCTCCCCTGGCCCTGGAGGCTTGTACGGTGGCTGTTTGAATATCTGTGATCAGAGCCCGAATTACATTTCACCATAACCTCTGTGAACTCAGAACTTGTTATCACTTACGGGAGATTGAAAAAACAGATTGTAATAATAAATTTGCGTGTGGCTGCGCGTGAGCAGAGAGCATAAAAATTGGCCCCATTTGAAAAGACCCTTGACGCATATAAGTCATTGACACATAACCCAGTCCGTCATAACACTACTAGAGCTGTAATTTTACAGGTTTCCACCACCGGGTCTGGGCAATAATGTTGATATTTCCATAAAATATTATGTAGTGGGAAAGTATACTTTTTCCCCTATGATGGAATGCATTACATTTGTCACAACATGCAAACAACATACTGTATTTCTTCAGTAAACATAGCAAAGTGTGTATGTATAGGTGTGTGTGTATGTTTGTCAGTTTGCATTTGTGCCGGTGGTTCACATTCTCTATGTCAGTAGCAGCAGGCACTAATAACACACAGGGGTAAATGATCAATACTCGCCCTCTCTATTCAATTTCACAAGATCACTGCTATCACCGGACACACACAAACTCCGGCGCACATGTAAATGCACCGAGACGAATGTAAAACAAAGAGCCTTTCACTAACAAATGTAGCCAGAGGGCTGGCTAAAACAGGAGAATTGGCTTTGTTGTGAATGCAAGCAGAGCATTAATATTTATTTTCTTAGAAATGCTCCCCTCTGTCTTGGGAGGACGGTAGTGAACATGAGAGGCAAAAAGAGGCTTTTGGTGAAGGGGGAGTGATAGGAAAGACAAGCTGGCAATTACACCTTTAAAGAGTGCAACAGTCATCACTAGAGAAGAAAGGGAATCTGGCCATTAAGACTAAGTGGATGTCTATTAGATCATGGAGGTATGGAGGTGGGCATTTACCATCAGTCCAACTCAGAGACAACCTTGTCTACCCCTGGATCACGCCAAAGGCAGCGAGTCTAGAGCAAAGCCAACACGTTGGCATCATTTAAAGTTTTTCATAAAGTTAAAATGCGTTCCGTTTTCTTAAATAATCAGCTGGCTAAACTTTCGGAAATTCGCCCGCTCTCTTTTTAAAACTATTTATTCCAAGAATGTTTTCCAGAGACATCACCTCTGCGCATTGAAGGCAATTAAAAAACTATCAAAGTCACCACCCAGTCCTATGAGATCAAACCAACCCTCTGCCCTCTTTCTACTTCTCTCTCTGTCCCCTTCACCCCCCCGCCCCCTCGTTCCCTAGTGTAAACCCCCCCCCCATTCTTATCACTGCGGTACAGTTAATCCTCCGCCTCTCCTCCTCCTTCCATCGCAGAGTCCCTCAGGGGGTACGCGGGAGGCTAAAAGGCGGGAGCACATTTGCCACTTGCCTGCGACACATAATACGGAGCAGGCAATCAACTTTGGCTTGACATGTATTTGCTCATCTCTGGGACACACACACACACACAACACCTAGTCCCACCCTCCACCCCCCCACAACAAGGACTGCTGGGAAATTGAGGGGTGAGGGTGGGGGGATGGTTTGAGGGAGGGTTGGGGGGGTAAGACTAAATTAACACTTGACATTCAATACGGTCAGGTCCTTAATTGGCCAGGGCCTTCCTGAGAAGGCAATTTTCTATTCCCTAAACTGCCCCCGCACTGCGCCATGTGCCAGTGTCATCTGTGTATGTATGCCTGCGAGTGTGTGTGTGTGTCTGTGTGTGTGTGTGAGAGAGAGGAACAGCGAAATTGTATCTGTGTGTAAGTATGTGCCAGAGAGGAAAACTAAGTGTATGCATATATCTGTGTGTGGCTGTGTGTTTGAGCCCGGGCCCCTGTCCTGAGAGAGGCCCTCTCCGGTCCCTTCCCTCTCTCTAATGAGGCTGGATGAATTAGCGCTACGTGACATGATTTGAACAGCGGTGGCTGCCCCCCAACACCCCCCTCCTCCCTTCCTCGCCCTCCCTCCTCTCCTCATCTTTGTCCTTCTCTCCTTCTCATCCCCTTGCTCTTTTTTTTCCTTAAAGCAGTGACAGGCATCTGGTGGCCAAAAGAATGCCAGGAGCAACCCCGCGGCTCTCGCCTTTATGCATGCTGCCACCGCTTTATACCACTCACCCACACACACACACCACACGCACAGATGCGCGCACAAACACATACAGAGAAACCTATGTAATCTACACAGAATGAAACACTTTCGCCTTCCTCACCAGTCCTTTTCCACTCACTCGCACACACGCAGTCTCCCTTGCACTTCCCTGCGGATTCAGTTACAGTTGATGTTATTACAGCTTTCAACCTGAGAGGTATTAGGCTTCCTTTAACAGATCTGACAGCATTTACAACACAGGCAAGTCGACGCCTCTAATCGCCTCTGTGACTTCAGCCTATTACCAATTGATCTCAAAGAGAGCCTCCTCCTCACCTTCTGACTGATGCACAAGCTGTCGGCTCCTTTTCTTTTCCTTTGTCATAAAGCACTATCTTCGCCGCCGCATCCTGTAAACTCCACTGCTCTTTAAATAGTGTCATTTCTAATGACATTTTGTATTATTTACGCTCATTGATCAGGCAGAAAGGATCACCTTTGCCCTAATGGGATTTTAGCAATGGACAAGATGGTGAATTTATGATGAAAAACAGCGGTAAATCTAGGTGATAAATCCTTTTCGGCCACCCTTTACAAATCTAAACTGATCAACAAGCTGTGAGGTAATGGCCTGAATAAAAGAAACAAAAGCTGCAGATTTTTTTTTCCTTTGGATTTGGCGGAAACATATCAAATAGATTAAATGCCATAAAATATTAAATGCTAGTCAGAGTCACACACATCATGCAGCAGACAAAGCTCTAACAAAGCACTTATCGCTAAGAGTGTTTCCCGACAAAGGAAGAGGCAGCTCAGGCCATTTACAGAGAAAACATCAGCACCAAGAAAGCAAGCGTATATATATATATATATATATATATATATATATATATATATATGTGTGTGTGTGTGTGTGTGTGTTTGTGGGGCCGCTTGTGTGCCTGCCAGTGCACAAGTAAACAACGGAGATACATCTTCCACTTTTAACACACACAAAAACTGCGTTTTCCTTACAAGAATTCTCACTCCATCCAGCTGTTTGCTTTAGTTGCACAACAAATATCCAGAAAGTGTGACGCCAGAGGTCATTCATGGTGGCTCGCCACCACTGGGTTGACCAATTGATGTCAATCACGGTAGGCAAATTAGATCATTTGTGACTTAACTGACATTACAGACACTGCTGCTCAATATGTGATCACGTTCAGTCATTTTCTGTTGTGAGTGTGTGTGGCGGGGGTGTGGGGTTGTTGGGGGAAGGGGGGGATGTCACACTTAAATGAACAGGTATGCTCAGTGACAACACACAATGCTTCTTCTATCTAGCCCACACACACACACACACACACACACACACACACACACACACACACACATACATACACGCACGCACACAGCAGTATTTCACTGCACGGGCGCATACACACACACAACACGTACTCACAAAAACAAAAAGCCACCCAGAGTCTCAGCTTGCCAGAAAAAAACACAAGCTGTGGGATGCCAATGCAGCTGCATTTAACAGTGGCCATTAAACGTTATTAATCCAACAGCGCAAACATCTTTACAAAGTCAGCAGAGAGCACAAACAAACGCTTACACATGTTGCTTTAACACTTTGCTCACAAGGAAAAAGAAGGCGAGAGGGAAAAAAGTAGCTAACGGGTTTAGACTCGAGTTTAGAGGCTTTTTATTCAGTGGGTTAAAATGACAGCATTGTTAAGAAGCAATTTACACAATCTGCACAAAGAAAATCACTGTACTTTATATCTGTGTGTATGTGCGTGCATGTGTAATACGTGCGCACTATGTACATTGGCTACAAGCCTACCACAGCCTGTACCACTAGCCTCCCTTCTCCAGAACCTCCCTAAAAAATCCTCCCTGGGCTTCGAGCAATCAAACCTCCATGGTAAGTTGGAGACAGAACAGAACGGAGCGGGGAGATAGATGGAGAATAAAACATTGGAGCACAAGAGAGGAGGAAAAAAAGGAAGAAAGAAATGAAATGAAACAGAAAATAGTGAAAGGGGGGGGGGGGGGGGGGCCTCCTCCACCTCCACCGTTCACAGACACGGTTCCATGTATTCATTAAAAGATGAAACATATTTATTCTTGCCTGAGTGCAGCTCTCTTCACCTCACATGTGAATTGTGGACATGAAATCTGTGTTACCTTTTGGAAAAACCATTTTCTTTGAACAACAACTTTGGTAATTTGCCAACACAGCACTGTACAGTAGGCCTGCACGCACACACACACACCCATACACACAGTATATGTCAGATTAGCAGAAGAAAGAGACAGAGTCAAGTGCGAGACCTGAACAAAATTACCATCATTATCCATAACCATAAATAAGCCTGATGATGATGGTTTTAACAATAATAATAGCAATTCACTCTGAGTGCTTTTTCAAATAACAGTGACAGCATTAGCTACATCGCCAACAGAAAAATGAAAGGCTCGGTGCCTTGAGAGCTCTTCTTCTTTGCCACTGCTGATGGGGCAAATTGGCAGGCAGAGCGAATAGACAGGGGTCCTTAAAGACGGATGTAAAAATAGTAGGCTTTCGATTTGCCCGCTGCGTTGGCGCAACTCCAAGGAAAACAAAATAACAGGAGTTGAGGAATAACAGGAAAAGGGAGAAGCCATGGTGAAAGTATGCCCAAGTTCCTGTCACTTAGCACAGGTCACACCTAATGTCACCTTCCTCTGGATACAGAACAATGTCTCTACCATATGGCCACGTCTTAAAATACCACAGGCAAAATAAATGGATTTCTGATGGTCCACCCCGCTGGTGGCTCGGGTCACCTGTGGCAGCGCCGTCCCTTTCCCGGCTCTCGACGCCACAGCAACCCCTGGTAATACCACTCGCACAAACACACACTTACAAGAACTACACTTCAAGCCTTTTATAGCTGCCTGGATCCCGGTGACAGCTGCTGCATTCCTGCCGTGTCAGTGTGTGTGTGTGTGCTGCTGCCCTGGCCCTGTATTCATGTCCCCCTCATTAGCCAGTGGTGGGGTGGTGACATCCTGAGCGACTAGCCCTTCAAACACACACATTTCCTCTTCACACCGGCGACTTCACCGTACTGCAGGAAACTGCCCAAAGACAAATGACTCACAGCCGTGTTTTGAAAGACACGTAGAAAATGAAAGAAGGAAAAACACAGTAAAAAGACGGGTGTTCCACTGCTTACGCGGACATCAGCAGATAAAAAAAAAAAAACAGCATAAAGCGTTTCAATGCAATCTACATGACAACAGTTGTATTTAAAAATACATAACACTGTAAACCATTTTCCCAGTGCCGTAAGAAACTAATCACACACACACACCCCACACACATGTGCTGCTGAGTATAGCTCACATTTTGAATAACCACGCTGATTTATTCCAAATGAATAAAACCTACGTAAATCTTTCTGGCCTGAAATACTTCATGAATTTCCTCAGTGCTACGCGGTGTTGACATCTTCTACTCAGATTACTGGTATTTTATTGATTGACTTTGTCAAAAAAAAGCGACTCGCAATAAATAAAGAACAACAGAAGGAAATGGAATACTGTATTTCTTTGATTTTACATGCCCACACAAGAGTAAGAGAGGTCCCTGGGAAAGACTCAGCTCCAGTAGATTTTACCACTCATCCCACTGATAAAGCCAGAGCATATGGCTGTGCATTTCTATCGCTCCTCACCCATAAAATGCACCCTATGCTTCCATATGATACAGACCCCCCCATTCACCATGGTGGTGAGGCACCTGTCTCCTCAGGACAAACAGGAAACAGCTGACATGGAGCCTGTGAGTGATGCTCACATGATGCTTATTGATCGTTGTTTGCCCCAGGTCTTGCACACAGAGTCAGGGTCAGTGCTTACCCATAACGCTGGGCCTGCAGGGCATTATTGCACAGCTACAGAGGTTCCTGCCTGACCTGAGATACACGAGATCAGGGTGCCGTATTTTATTTTTGAAAGGACAGCATATAAATGAATTGAAAATTAAAATCTATCATACGGATTTTAAGATGGTGAGTGAAAGAAAGGAGAATATATGTGCACGCGTGAAGAGTCAGTCAACTGTCCAAGAAATAGAGTGGAAAATGGTGGAATTAAAAGCGTGGCTATTGATGTTACCCACTAGACAAGCAGTATGTAAAACAGAAATTTAAAAAGCTGGCATAGTTATCGTATGTATACATGTACCTTCAGACATACTGGGCGATGCACTTTCTGAGAGAAAAAGATTTTGAAACGCCAGTTGGAACTAGTTTAAAGTAAAAATGTTGTGGACGTCATATCTCCCTGGTTGGCACTTGGGTAAATATAGTGGGGACCGCAGCATGAATGGGACCTTGTGCATCCTCCCACCTCATCAAACCAGATGGGCTCTTACTAGAGCACGCATACAGCAAATATACTAGTAGCCGTGCCCACCTTCCTGCTCGGTCTTACTCTCGTATTGCTCTCCTGCAGAAATAACGCCGCCTTTACAAAACGCATCATCATACACACAAAGACTGCGTTGGATGCCAGCTCGCTCAAAAATCACAGCGTCCATTCTCAGCTCTGCCTATGTTATCTGGATGTTCTTAACTGGTGCGCAGCAGTAATACGTGAATTAGGCAGTATAAGAGGACAAGTTTAGATCGAGGGATAAGCGCTTTATCAGGGTCATCTATTCTGTTGAAGCTTTGAAGCTTTTCCAGTCAGGTTACCAGACCAAAACACTGATTAAAAAGGCATAACCAAGAAAACACTGTGCTTCTTCTGTCCTTGTGTCTTATGATGAGTCGTAATCCTGCACGGTATATAAAGTGAACACGCTCAAAATGTTCCCCAGTTACACAGATTTAGTCTCAGGAGCCTTTTGTGCAAAGACAGTAGCTGCATAAAAACCATCTGATTTCGTCTTTGAGCATTCGATCTGCTGCTGGTGAAGAGTTTCAAGTGAGAAAGACAGTGGCGAAGAAGACACAGAGCAGAAAGTGTGAAGGTAGGGGAAGAGGAAGAGGGCTGAAAAAGCGAGGGCAGAAGAAGAAGCTGTGAGAGACAAAGACGTAAAAGTAGAAGAAGAAAAAGAAAAAGTAGTAATGGGGGAAGTGGTGCGTGTCTTTTCTGCAAATCTCCTCTTTCACCTCTGCTCTCCTCCAGCTCTCCAGCCAGGGCCAGCCAAGAGACACTTCACCTCGCACCCGCACACACATGGAGCCCGATCCAATACACAGAGACGCACACACACACACACACACACAGGGAGGATACACACACACTCTCACATCCTTAGTAACACGCTTACACTCACACAACTGGCATATGAGTGCTTAGCCACCCACTCAGAAAAATAAATGGCAAACCCACAGACACCAACTCTTTAGCGCACACATAAACGTCACGCACACACACACACACACACAGACACACACTTGACACCAGATACATGTATGTATAGACATCCATATGCTCCGTGTGCAACGACCCATCAAAGACAGACATGGAAATAATAACAGCGAGTGTAACCACACACATGCGCACACGTTCACCGATTGTGGGTAATTCTACACATATGCATCAAATCACTGCCTCCAAGTCCAACACAACAGTAAGAAGCAATGCATATGCACCACATATGCAACATACAACACGACTTTACCCCACCGTGTAAAACAACGGTTGCCTCCAGCCTCCCTACACACACACACGCACACACACTGCTATAAATCTATCATTGTGTTAATAGGCAGATTAGCGTCTACTCTGAACTGCGCTGAAGAGGATAATATCTACCTAATTTCTTCAGTCAGACAAAACCAAGCAGAGCATGTTTTTCCACAAATATGTCCATCATCATGCTCTGAGCGCTAACAGAATTCACTTCCAACCGTTTGGCATAAACAGACAGCGCTGGGCTGGCTGCACAACGCTGTAACGAAATATATGGAACAAGGGAAAATCAACCAACAGGACTGTGATGTTGATCCAAGCGAAATAAATAAATAAATAAACATGACAAAAAGAGGAAAAGGAAGAGAAATGGAAAGAAAAATTGTAATATTAGAGGAAATAAAGTCAGGCTTTCAAATCTTTGAGAGGATGTTTGGAGACAAGAAGCCAGCAGATTTGTAAGAATTAAAAAAGACATATAAATATATATATATTAGTTATAAATTTAATTTACTGACATTAAATTAAAGTAATTTCCATATCCTAAAATTGTAAATGCTACAGTGAAAGAATAAAATGCTGCAAATCTGAGTGAGTGTTTGTTTAAAATATTATTTTAAATCCTAAGAAAAAAATTGCCACAAAAAGCTATATAAGATATAAAATTTCTGTTATTATTTCTATTGTTTTAACGCTGATTATTATTGGTATTTGAATTAATTTTTTGGCGTTTTTGTGTTATCTAGTTATAAATGATATGTCTGTGTTATCCACCCCTGCTGTGTCCATAGGTGGATAAAAAGAGTCTCGGTGTGAGATGAAGCAGGCAGCACTGAGAGCAGACAGAAGTCAGGCAAGCTGTAATGCCACTGTACCTCTTCCAGATCTCGGCCCATAGTCGACCTGTCGCACTTCAAAGGAAGCCGCGTTACAGCACCCTTGCAAAAAGAAAAGGAAGAGGCTATTTTAGAGATGGTTTTAAACTGGAGATATACACTGATTTTTTCCCCCCACCCCTTTTGAGGTCTGCACCGAGCCTGGGTGGCTCCATCAGATCCTCAGGTGGAGATGAAGGCACATTTTTACAAGCTTCTCTAATCCTTGACTTGTTCCCACGTTCCTCCGACTTGAAGCGGAGAAGACAATAAAAAAGGGGGGGAAAGGAGAGAGAGAAACGCGGCCTCCGGCTGCTGTATTGTGGAGGAAACATCCCTGATGAGCCAATTAGACTCGTAGTATCACTTAACTCTGGAGTTTTTAACTTGCAGAGGGTCGATATTCATAGCCACTCATGTACAGCAGCGGGTCAATTAAGGCTCCAAATATTATCACTCCGTAATGCCTGGAATTAATTACACTCGCGACTAATGTTTGTATTTTTTCCGCCATAAAAGCAATTAGGAGAGTTCCCTTCTCGCATTGTTTTGTAAAATGTGCACTGATTTTTTTTAACACGAGGAAGCTGAGAAAATAGGTCGTATTTATTGAATCCATTTCATTGATTTCATTTAAATTGCATGCTGTTTATGCCCTTTCCTGTTGACACTTGCGTGGATTATAGAGGATGTAAATCTCCTGCTGTGTGGCTTAGAAAAAAAAGAGTTTGCTCAAAGATTAAAAACCTACTAAGGCCTTTTATGAAAGGTGTAAATTTGTTCGACTGCACAAATGCCTCAATATCCAACGCTGTTAATTTCGTTTGCTTTAGAAAAATCACGCAACGATTTAAAAATAAATAAATAAATAAATAAAGAAGAAGAAGAGAAAAGAAAAAGGAAAAAAATACCATTGTATCAATATGCAATCTCACACTCCACATTTAATAAAACATAAGGAAAAATATTTAATTCACCTGTATTTTTCATTTGTTTCTTCAATCCAAACAGCATCGCCTGTGGCCAAATATTTTTAAAAGAAAATGCCTCGTGTCTTGAAAAACATCCAAGTGAATATGAAATAAATACATTCATTAATTGCCAATAAAAATCTATGAAAAACGATTAAAATTCGGCAGCAATACAGGCATTATTTATTAAATTCAAAGTGGTTTTTAAATATTTTCTTTAGGTTTAAGCAATTTTCTCCACGCCATATAAGACACGTGCTGCTTTTTTATGATGAAAAAAATGAAACTAGTGATTCGGATTTGGATGCAACAGAAAAAAATAAATGTCTGTGCTTCACTTTCTTTGCACTCTTCAGTCACGGATGCTTGTCCACGAGCTAATCAAACACCTGCTGCAAACCGCAGGTTATTTACGTAATTAACAGGATGGCTTTAAAATAGGAAAATCACTGCCTTCCTATCACAAGAGACATTTCCTACGTTTCGACAGTGCTTCTTTGTGTGTGTTTGATTTACAAGGAATTCCAAAAGGTATTGCCAAATGGGTTTTGTTGTTGTTGTTATGTTTTGTTTTTGTTATTTTGGAGATGTCCCTGCATCTCATCACAGCCGCTTCTCCAAAACGCACTGCGCACAAATCTTTTTTTTTATGTCTCTATCGATCAGATGGAGATGTGATGTAACTAAACTTTTATAAAATCCTGCATCTATCTGTCACCTGGTTGATCTTTACGGGAGATGGGGTTTTTTTTTTTTTTAACACAAGCCCATAACGCATTTCTCTCCAACACCCCAGGGTGCGCCAGGCTCGGCAAACACAAAGTCATTATCGGTTAGATTCCAATAAGGCGAGTCTGTCAAGGAACAGGCTTCCTTCGGAGAATTTATGTCATGCCTACTAAACATGAGAAGATGTCTTCTAAGTAGTGCGAGGAAGGATAAATAACAGCGAGTCCCACAGCTGATTATATTGAAACAACGGTGCGCATTTGTAAAAAGGATTGGGGACGCAAACTTGGGGTCCCAGCAGATGCTGAGCGCAAGGGCCCATCCACCTGCTCGTACCGGGAGAGGAGAAGAGAAGCGGTTCGCTGACCCCTGCAACCCATCCACTAATTCGTGTATCAATAGTTTGCATGATCGTTACTTTAGGAAGATTTTGAGGGGGTGGGGAAGATAAAACGTGATAAGCACGAAAGGTGTGAGGATGTAAAGGGAAACACTATTGATTTACGTATCTAATAAATTTGAGGGCTTTAAAGATCAACCTGACTAAAACAAAAAAAAGGTGGAGGTTGTTTTTCTCCTAAAACTATTTCGTGGAAAGCTGCTTTAACAAAATGTGTCTTTACTAAAAGTTACACCGGGATTCTTGTTCTTTTTTAAAAAAAAAAAAAAAATCCCAAAACATCGTTTTCATCTTCACGATTCGACCTCTGGGGGTTAAACAAAACAAAAACAAAACGGACTCCAAGTGCCGTCAAGGTGACAGAATATGTTTCTCATCACTTACAGCACGGAGCCGCGGCGAAGCTGTTGCGCAAGAGCCGCTATGGCCCGAGTGCGTAACAGCGTGTGCATGGTACGGAGAGTCTGCAGGTCCCGCTATGATTAACTGCAACCTAACAACCATCCTCTATCTTTACTGTCTTCCCCTCACGCGGACGTGTGCGCGAACGGACGCACACAAGCACACACGCGCGCGCGCACACACGCGCGCACATACACTTGCTCGGAGCTGGACATTCCTATCCCCCCTCTCCGTACCTGATATTTATCCAACGAAACCACTTCATCCCTGTCATGTTTCTAACTTTAGAGACGACATTAAAAACCTAAAAAATAAAAAAAAGGCTACAGAACGAAGAGGAACACCAGCGACAGCAGCAGAGGAATGTCGGGAGGAAATCTTCGACTGTCCTCAGCCGCTGCGGGCTCTCTGTTATCATCACTACTTTTCCTGGCCAGCCAGGATTCATTCATGGCTCCTTTGCTGTTCCGTAGCCGCGCGAGGGGCTTCCTGCTTCGGCCACACGAAGTCAATTAGCCGGTCCCAGAGGGGTGCCCCTTCCCGAGTCTTTATCGGCGCTGGGGTTACCAAAACACGCCTATAGCTTGCTTTTTAAAACTCCTCTCCGCTCTCACACCAATTACTGAGACAGAAGGCATGTGTGTAACAAGAGGCAAGGAATCATGTCGCAAGCTGTGCAAATTTTATATTAACATGTTTTTGCAAATACATAAAATGTGCTATTTTTTGCCCTTTTTAAAAAAATAAAAGAAAATGACAAATGCATTGAATAAATTTTGAAAAAGTGACAGATGACAGAGAGAGAGGGAAAATGCATGAATTGAAATACTTTACAGCAGGTTTGTGTAAAAGAGCAACACAAAAAGCATGAAATCAATGTTCCAAAAAGAAAAGGGAAAGTTACAAAAAATCTGCTGCAAAATTGACTCTTAACTTAAAATATCACAAACAAGACACCACGAAACCACTGGTTCCCCCCACCACCTCCACCCACCCACCCCAACATGAACTTACACATACACCTACACATGCAGACGTACACCAACACTTTCTTGGATCAGGAACCAGTAAATACTGTGAGAGTAAACACAAATCAGGAGAAGGAAAATGAACATTTGGCCTTAAAGATGGAAAAGAAAGAAGGAAGACAGGAGGAGGCAGAGATGGAGAAGATGGAGGGGTGAGGCTGAGCGACGTACCTGCTGGGACATTCTGTAGAGGAGGTTGCTGTCAGTGCTCTGTTGCTGCCATGTCCCCATGAAGCCCGGCTGCTCAGCACTAGGCGGTCTGGTGCTGAACTGCATGGAGCTCGCGCCTGCTCCCTCAGCGCTGCTGCTAACGATGCTTACGCCACCCAGACCACTTCTGCTGCTGGTGGTGCTGCTGCTACTACTACTGTGGCTACTTGAGATGATGCTCGTGCAAATGCCAGCTGTGTCCGTGGGTCCGTTAGCCTTAGCTGGAGGTGGCCTGGGCGACTCTGGGTCTCTGCTGGGCTCTGGTGGGACCGTGTCACACTCACTGCCTCTCACATCCAACTCTGCCTCCTTGGACTTAGACAGAGAGAGGGAGAGACAGAGAGGGAGGGCGGCAGCGATGTGGGAGTGTGAAGGAGGAGAGAAGAAAAAGAAGTCAGTGAAGGTGGGTTCTTTTGGGGTTATGTTGCCTTTTAAAAAAATCTAGCTTGGTTCCTGCTTGCTGAGGAGGATAACAGCAAGAGGCAAGATGAGGAAGTAGATGTATGTGTGCGTGTGTATGTGTGTGAGGTTTCTTGGCAGCTCCGGTGGCAGAGCAGTGAATGTGGAGTTAATTCTCGTGAAGGGAGAGAGAAGAGGGCTTGTGGTGAATTTCCTCGGGGGCCTCGTCTTGGACAGGGGAAGATGAGCGGAGCACTGGAGGTGAAGAGGGACGAGGAAAAGGATGGAGGTGAGGAGGGAGGTTGATGAGAAGGTGAGCAAGAATGGAGTAAAACAAAAAAAAAGGAGGGGATTATGGGAATTAAGGCGAGGGGGTGCATGTTGTTGCCTTTGGCCTGACTTTTTTTTTCTTTTCTTTTTTTACTTTTTGCTGTAATCCATCTGTCAGTCATTTTGTACTTGGACACGGAGTGAACAGAAACACACACTTGGATGCAAACATACACAGTGGAACGCATGTTTACCTGCATGCACACACATGGACACACTCACGTAATATTTGAAGAAGAAAAAAAAAGAAAAGTAGGAAAGTAAAAGTTAAGCAACCTGGGAAGTGCCACCACCAGACTCAGCAGTGAATATCCACACAGAAATACAATCAGAAATAAATTCAAGCTTGAGAAGGCAACAAATAGTGTGCTGTAAGTACAACAGAGATATATCTTACACTCTAGACTTTAAAAAAAAAACACATACAGCAAAAAAAATTGTGAAATTTAAAAATACTGTTTCACTGTTTTCCCAAAAATTTGTCAAACAACCAAAAAAACATATTTAAAGTCCAGTTAAAAAAAAAAAAGTCCCATAAACGTCCATGAAAGCAAACAGCCGAGCCAATAAAAAGCTTGAATTTATCTTACCATCAATTCTGTGTCTGTCCCAGCAAAGTGAAGATGAGGTGTGGGAGTGAGCCACCAGCAATCCAGCTCTCCTTGCCTCCCGCTCCTCTCTCTCTCTCTCTCCTTTTCTCTCTCCCTTAGCCTCTCTCTCTCTCTGTGTCTCTGTGAATGTGTCCCTCTCTCAACGTCTGTGCTGCCGACTGTCCTCTCTCTTTCCCTCTCCTCTTGCCTCTCTCTCTCTCTCTGACTCCTCTGTACTCCGCCGCAGCCACGGAGGAACTGAACTGAGCGCCTGAGCGTGTGTGTGTGTGTGTGTGTGTGCGAGAGCGAGCCAGTGAGAGAGACGGTGGCTCGCTGAGTGTGTGTGCGAGACTGAGAGAGAGAGAGAGAGTGTGTGTGTGTCAGGCCAGTGCAGCTCAACTGAGTCAACTCCGCCGCTCCACTGTGAGATGCTCAGTGACATCGTGCTGCACACTTCGACACACTTGCACGCAGACACACACACACACACACACCCCTCCTCTGCTAGACGCAGATAGGTGGGGGCAAGCTCCCTCACAGATCGGGAGGAGGGGAGCGTTTGTCTCCCCCCGCCTTATTACCATTTGCGCTGCGAGCGGCCAGCACGTCTCAGAGCAACTTAGTTCTCCTGTGGGACCGTCCTGCCACACACGCATATGAACGCACACAGACCCCCCCCACACACACACAGCTATACACAGTGCTAAGCAAAGGAGCTGAGTTGTTGCCTTCCATGTGAAAAAAGAGCCACTTCTGTTTGGTGTTTTCAAGTTTCTTTGTTTCAGGAAAGAAAAATCAGGTTTGTATTCTGCAAAAAAACTGTTTGTTTTTTTTTATCACAGCTGATCAATATTTTTTGGTGTTCTTTTCGTTAGATAATTATAAATATATCTTTCTCTCTATATATATATATTTTTTAAAACAAGCAAAGATGCCAGCCTTGATACATCTTTTAAAACTCTCGTGCCTTTGTTTGATTTTCACCGACTCTAATGAAAGACTAATGGAACGCAGGCAATCTGCCACCAGCATGCACACGAACACACATGCTCACAGGCACCTCCTCTCTCTCCCCTCTCCTCCTCCTCCTCCTCCTCCTCCTCCTCCGCGGAGGCTCTCAGATTTTAATTAAGAAAAAAATGAGGAAGAGGTTCCATTTTAGCCAAATTGGTCCCCACAGCAGCAAAGGTAAGGGGAATAAAATGAGGGATGGAGGAGTAAAGGGAGGCAGACACAGAGAAAAAGACACACAGGAGGATAAGACAAAAAAAGAGGGAAAAGATCTATGCTTCCTTTGACACAGCATAGGACACATCTCAAACAATGAAGACACCCATCTCCCTCCCTCCTTCCTTCTCCTTTCCTTTCCCCTTTTTTTTTTAAACTTTAAATCTCCCATCTTGTCTTCTCCACCCCGTCTTTTCGCCCCACTATCATTAGAGAAATGACAGACCAGGTGCCTCAGTCCGCAGCGAGAGGGAGATGTCACAGTGATCTTTTTCATTGCCGAGGAACAAAAGAGAAAAGGACACGGACAGAACTTCTCTCCTCAGCTACATTAAATGGCTTGTGATATATAAAGTCACTTCAAATTTTGTGGTAAATTGCGGCAGACAGCTTCTTGGTTGTCTGTTAAAAGCCTTTTGTACTATGTACTAATGGTGGTACACCGTTAACCTTATGTACAGGTGATTTCTGCCAGCAGAGAGAAAAGTGTGCAGTGTGTGTCTCGCCACTTTGAAAATGTGCAATTGTGTCTTTTGTCTCAAGCTCAATTTACATCTTCGCTCCTTTCTTGCTGCCTGCCTACATCTTCATCCTCTGCTTTTTTGTCTCTTGTAATTTTTCCCCCCTCCACCTCTAAATACCTTCCGCTGCTCCCTTCCTTTTCAATTCTTTTCTTCATTCATCTTTTTGCATGCTGGCCCATGCCTTGTCAGTAGCCACGAGAAGCATTGTTGTAAAAGGCATAATGTGTCACCTCTTGTCCATGTACCACCAGCTCTGCTCTTAACAACTTATTGAAAAGGTAATGCACGAGGCTTAGGCTAATTATATTAAGTGACAATTTAGCCGCCAAGGTTCCTTTTTGCTTTCCAGTTTTTTTCTCTTCCTCTCTCCTTCTGCTCCCTCCACCCCTCCACCCCATTCTCCTGTAAATGTGCTAGTCTGTGGGTTTTTCGAGTGGCACTCAGTGTTTCAAGTCAAGCTGGTGGCTCAGCTTCTGACCTGGCTGGTTAATGGCTGTTATTTGTGAGAGGGAGGAGTGGACTCTGCAGATATTGCTCACTCTTCCTCCACATTTCTTTCCCCTCTTTTTACCCCCCTACCCCGTCCACCTTGCTTCTGCCGATAGTAAATGGTCATGATGACAGCGGAAACAAAGAAAAAAAACACAGAAAGAGAGAGAGAGAGACAGAAGTAAAAATACAGAGATGAAGAAATTTTGAAGGGGGGGCTGGAAAGAGGAGGCAAGAGGAAATAGAAAGATGAAAAATCTGTGAAAGCAGGAAAAGGGTGGGAAAAAAGGGGATACTGGAGATCCTCAGGCTCCTTTATTAAAACTATTATTGTGCAGGACTTGAGAATTCCCCCCGGGGCAGGGGTCCATGTCGAAGCCCATATAATTAACTAGAGGCTCAGCTACGGATCAATTACCAGACAAGCAAGTGATAGCTGAATCAATGGAAGATCATCAGGCTCGTTATCAGTGTTGCAACTCATTAGAGGAAAAGTGAGGTAGAGAAAGAGGCAGAGTAAAAAAGAGGGGGTGGGGGGTAGGGGGGGCAAGAAGGGAGAAGGGGGTGCCTGGGTGAGGCAGGAGGAGAGGGCAGAATTGTTGGCAGTGTGTTATCCCAGAAGCTGATGGGTGTGTGTGTGTGTGTGTGTGTGTGTGTGTGTGTGTGTGTGTGTGTGTGTGTGTGTGTGTGTGCTGTACTAGTGTGTGATGGGCTGCTTTTCCTCATTAGCTGCCACCGACTGGTGACAGGTGGGAGTCCTGTACCATGAGCGAAGCCTGCTCTGTAGCAACAGTCACTGAGGCTTGCACGGATCAATACTGGCGTGCACATGAGGCTAAAGCTCTGCCACAGCATTCTTACTCCCCAGGTACTCACAACCTCAGTCTCGGGTACAATTTTGCAATTTGAGCAGTCAGAAGGGAGGTGTCAACAATGAAGAGTCGCAGAACAAAGGAGCAACAACTATAACCAGAAATTCAAAGCAACGCCAGAGTTAATAACCTCTTTTAACAGCAAAGTGACATCTACGTATGAAGACGTTAGTTTGAACTCTTGTAGGGTTGTGCTCAAAAGTGATTTAAAAAAAAAAATGCAATCAATTTTTTAAAGTAGGGCAAAAATGAAAAAAGTACTATTAATATGCGTTGTTTCTATTTTGCATTCACCTAAGTAGAGTTGAAGTATAATGAAATGCGCTATATAAATAAACCTCCATTGCCATCTGAACTTTGAGGATTCAGTCATTTGTGGTGATGTCACATTTGCACACTGCTTTGCATGCGTTGCTTGATTTATGTTTTAATTCTGATTTTCCTCTTTCATTTGATGTTTAGAAATTGGTGCCTTTAGAGATAAATGACTGAATCCTCAAAGTTCAGATGGCAATCGGGAAACAATATAAATCTGTGACCTAAACATCTGCCAGTAACTACCGGGGATTGTGCTGATATCGTTTCAAACAACACAAACGTGTTTTCTCATGATTTGTGTTACTTTTTTCTATATTTATCAATATTATATTACATCACCTCATTAATTCTTTTACTGTTCACTTATTTTTGGCTTGTATTCTATTATTTCCATTCTGATTATATTTCAGTCTTTGTTAAAGAAAAACATATAGAGCACGTCGGGTAAAAGAGTCCAATAAGAGTGCAGAAAGTGAGATTTAAAACATTCTTGGACTCTTTGTACTTTAACTATGGCACCATCCATCACTAAGTCCACACTTTTATGCCCATCAAACCTCTTAGCACTGCCTGTTTGTTTCCCAAGCACTGACATCTAATGGGTCAAATAGCCCAGAAATTGGGTGCGACAGCACTGAGTTGTTAGACCAGTCTGAAGAGAACCAATTCCCCTTACTATGCTCTTGAGAGGCAAAGTATCCAGCTTTTTATTTTCTGTGCAAAGTGAGAAAACCTGTTGAAGCAAACAACAAAGAGTACAAAACAAATACAGGGAGTCATCAAAGAGTCATAATTACGATGCTTTGCTGCTGTATTATTTTTCTGTTTTGTGTTGCTTTTTTTTTTCTTTTCATGACAGAAAATCACAACAACAAAGACCAGCTCGCACAAAAACTAGGCCAGAAAGGGAGAGGACAACAAGTGGAAGGTGGAACGACATAATTTGTGCAGCGGCGGCGATCATGTGCCACAGAAACAAATGATCTCCACCAGCAGAAGGAGCTTGATGAGCACCCTCTCTTTGCCGAGCAGGATGCTGGCTGGTGAAACACTGATTCTTTTCAGGTTGTCACATGAAAGTCACATCTAGAGTTCATCCTATCAGCTGTTCAGTCATTCCCAACTTGTTTTCTCTGCTCGTATAAAGCTTTCCTATCATCTTACATTCTTGTTCGAATAATTAAAGGTAAACAAAGCTAAACAATAACATTCACGGCGAAAGAGTCGTGGAAAGTGACCAAAAAAAGGGTCAAAAAACCAAAACGTGAGTGCAGCTTTTCAGCAGTACACTAAAGACGTAAGCAGGAGCACATGGCTAAGGGCTGGTACTGTCAGTGACCTGATTTATGATCACAGTGCATGTGACAACGAGCGCCGTGTCGATTAGATGGCGCAGGGATAGAACTGTCACTGTTCTGCTACCACTACAGGGCCACAAGACATCATATGACACCAACAGGAACAGCCCTCCACTTGTGATAGCGTTAGAGACAGACGGAGAGAAAGATGGAGAGAAAGGCAGATGAGGGCACCAAAAGGTCTGAGAGAGAATAAAGAGAGCCACATGATTGCCCGTGTCACTGATCACTGCAATCTGGGCTCCACTTATAAGTGCACCTTTGTGAGCGAAACAGTATAACAAGATGAGTCTAACGAGTGTTCTGAGTTATTTACAATTTTCAGCTGTATTTGTGGTAATATAGAAAGGCAGAAGGTTAATTGCTAAGAGCATCATTTGCTAATGCCTGTTTAGCAATTTGTGATCTAATGACATGTTATGCATAACAGCGCTCCACATCCTAGTTTTTTTTCTTCAAAGGGCAGGCTCCACTATCCAGGTCGGGAGATAAAACTACAATTTTATCAGCATCAGCATGGACGCACACACACACACACACACACACACACACACACACAAATACATATACATATACAGTGCTCATTCACATGTTCACCTCGATCCCAGCAGGCACCAGACCACTATCCTTCCTTCTCACCAAATCTCTGAACAACTTTCACATGACGACACATAAACACACACACATGCAGAAATTCACTTAAGCTCTCTATATCTGAAAATCTCAATTCAAACATGCGTGGTGTTTATATTCTTTATATTAGTGGGTCTGCAACTAGTCACTGCTTTTATCATCAGTTAATCTGACTGGTGCTTTCCTGATTCGTGATATGATACAGTTTTCGTAGTGCAACAAATAGACAAAAGTGGAGCCCTGCAGCGTGCATGCTGTTGATTTAATAATTTGGCAGCGATTAACAATTCAAAATATTGAGAAAATAAAGAAAAAAACAATCAAAAAATTAAATATTACTTAGAGCCAACAGTCTGAAAGCCCAGTGATATTTACTGAGATACTTAAGAAACTAGCTAACTAGCTAATCACAGTAAACAGACTGGTGGATTTCCAGCATCTTCTTTTTCAAAACCTCTTTAAACTCTGTGTAAAGATGCATTTCAAAACAAATCATACAAGCTAGAAATTAAGTGTTTTAAGATGCTGTAAAAACTGAAACATTTCAGCAATTTTCTCTAGCTCAGTATCAATTAGTTCTGCAGCTTGCAGTTTGCTAGCTAGCAAATAACTCACACGATGACATAAAAAAAACAGGGAGATGGGATTATCTCCAGCATCAGCTACATTCACCAGCTGTTAATGGAAAAGGCTATATAACAACTTTAGTGGGAGAAAAAAAATGACTTAACTCTTTAAGTTGTATAATGATTCACAGATGTCATTGTTATGGATTGTAGGATTTATAACAACTAATTAGAGTCACTAAAGTGGCCCTACCAATGGTTTCTGGTGCTGGTGCCAACTTATCTGACAAATACTATGGCTTGTTGGAATGTTTCTATAAGGAACAAGATTTAAACTTAAATTTAACAAAATTTAGCATGACTCCAAATGCACAAATCTCTGCTTTGTCCAGTGTGATTAAGGTGGCAGGAATTAAGAGGTTGCGTTGTTCTGCGACTCGGGAAGGGAGTAAAAATATCAAAGCTGCAGCAGAAAATACTCCACACTCACACTTGGATAATTCTCTTCTAATCATCAGTAGCTCTTCTCCTCCTCCACCCTCATTTACTTCTCTTATGTTTCCCTCCTTTACAACTCTCTCCTCACCTCATCAGACAGGCCTCTGCCTCACCCCTCCGCCGCCTTCATCCCTTCAGTCCTGTCCTCTCTCACTGACCCGTGCTCCCCCCCAGTCACAGGGCGTTGTGTCTCTACCTGCCAGGCTCCCTGACAGCCCCACGTCCCCCCTCACCCCTGAGAGGAGACCGCCTGCCCATCCGGAACGCTGCCGTGGCAACTCTGCCCCCCGCCACCCCCACCTCACCGTCCAACCCAATATCCACCGAACCCAGTGGTGAGAGTTTGACAAAGTCCTTCTCGACAGTGTCTTCCTTCTCTGAACCTCCTCCACACTTTTCCCCACCTCTCATTATTCTGTTTTTACCCTTCCTCTCAGTCTTATAACCCTCAGATTTTCTCCCTTCCTGACCTCACTAATGTGTCTTTACCTGTTTTAACTTTCTGCTCCCTTTTACACTCACTGATTAGCTTCTCTCCCTTTTTTTCTAAAGGCTAAAAAGATATAAGTAGTTGTTACACTGCGACCCTTTAAAAGCGTTTGTTGTGGACAATAGTAAATATTGACACCCAACAAGTATAATTAAATCTCCACTGAGACCTAATTTTGCTTCCATTTTTCATAATTTTGCATTACAATAAAAGACTGCACAATAAGGTCATTTAAAAGTGGTTCCATCAGACTAATTACTGGCCAGTTCTTTCTTGCTATATATGCACTGACCACAGGCTGAATGTCAACCAACAAAATGTAACTTCTGTGAACTATAGGTCAGGCAAGCCACCAAAATATTGTAGACAACTGTCCATGCAATAAAAGAAAAAAAATGGAGGCTTGTTTTGAACATACAAGATGTGATTTAAAAAAAAAGTTCCACAGCATATATTTCAATTTGGCCCCTTCAACATTGTCTCCTTTGGCACTTTTGGACCTACCAAAGTGTTGGAAACAGCACTCCTATCTGTATTTCATTAATTACATTTAAAGCCCTACATGGCCAGGCTCCTGCCTATAAAGGTCTTTCACATGATGTCATGGTCACTTGTGAATTTTCTCCCATATTGGATGTGAAATAACCACAAGCTGCTAGAGAAATATGTGTATTTTCCAGCTGGTTGGTGAGCGGCTGCTGGAAGTTTCTTATTGCCAGCAGGTGAAAACAGTTGTAAAGAACATCCTGTAAAAAAAACTCTTTGTGCTTGCATTGATTGCCACGGTCACCTGTGGTTTATTTTTATGTTGGATAGTGATGGTCTTACAACTGAATAATACACCGGTTTGAAATAGATAATTTTAAAATTAATTATTATATATAAAAGCTGTGGTTATTTATTAGTATCTCCTTCCTGGGTATGACTGTGTCTGCAAATGTGTTTTGAGGAAAGTCATCAGTTCACAGCTGTGCATCTGCTCCGTGGTGAAGTAATGGGAATCACGCATTATACCAGTTAACCTTTGTGAGTAAAAGGGAAGTCCACGGCTGCTTTTGATGTGAAAAAGAAAAAAATCGATGACCTCACAAAAGCTGAGACGTGGTCCAACAAGCCTGTGTACCATCTGAAAACTCCCCAGAAAACAAATGCAAATCCAGAAAGGAGGTGGGAACAAAAAACATGTGGGTTGCATTAGCCAGGGGAGTCTTTATTTATGGCACACACATGACAAGGAACATAACCGCTAACACCACGACAAACACACAAACACTTGTGACGCTCCTCGCCAAAAAAAACACCCAAATAAATGTCACACAAATCATTGTGTGGTAGTAAAAGCCATTCGGCAAACAAGCAGAAAAGTTTTAGGTTTATTTCAGAGAATTTCTGCTGAGGAAAAAGAAAAACGAAAAAAAGTTTGGGTTAAATTCTTCTTCTGTCTCTAACTCTGGTCTTTCTCATTCATCTTTTTTTAGCCACACGTCTAAAGAAGAGAAAAGTAGGAAGTGTAGTTTCAGAAGCAATATATTTTTTATTTTTCAAGTTCTGTAGGATGTGTGCTCCAACCAAATGATCAGCACATTAAAAAGTCATTTTAGTTTCTCTTCCTGTGAGCCCCGTGGAGAGGTTCTAAGTGTAATGCCCGTTGCTGCCCTCCCCTCCTCCAAACCCCTTGTAATTGAATACTATCCCACAGCCTGGGCAAAAATCAGCTTAGCGAATGCATAAAGAGGAAAAAAAATAATAAAAAAAAATGATTATTATTCCACCATCAGGTTTCAATTACACAGAAGAGGAGGGTTAAGTGAACATGAAGTCATATTAAAGTATATAGAAGGCCACTGGCTTTGGGGTGCTTTGTTGAAAGCTCTCATGTATTAACACACATTCTTGCACGTGGCCAAGTTACATTATTTGCTTATTACAACCATAGCCACAGGTTTGGCATGCAAGCTTTGAATTCCTGCTCTCGCTTAGAACCACTTCCACCGAGAACAAGAACCTATTAGTCTGAAAACATTGATGAGAGAGAAAAAATATGTCATGTCTACATCTGGCATACACAGAGGCCAGAAACCTGACTGTGTGTGTGTGTTTGTGTGTGTGTGTGTGTGTGTGTGTGTGCAGCGTTATGCATGAGCATGTGTTCCATCTTGCATGTCTGTGTTTCATTGCTTTAAAACATTAGACACGCAGGACCAATTTAAGGTCAGAATGGGAGTGAGGCTGTATTCACACTTAAGTTGAGATTCGGAGCATCTGTTGTTCTTGTCTTCCATTTCTACAGAAATCAGCTTGTGCTACTTTTCTTTTTTATTCTTTCCTCCCATCATTTGGGTTCACAGCTCGGCTGTCTGGCCCTCTTTCTCATGCAGTCAGTCTTTCGCACTTTGTCCTCACACACCACCACACCAGATTCTGTCACCTGTCTCTGCTGGTTCAATCACTCCCAGAGAGGCAGAGGAATGGCCTCCACATTCCCAGAGGCAAGACATAAAGGGCTGTGAATGGATTGGTTGATGGCGAGGGGGACGAAACCAGCAGCTAAATTATTAAGTGACACTTTGCTTCGAGACACACAAACACACTCATAAGGCGGGAGGGTAAACGCATTAGAACGGTTAGCCCCCTGAATGCACCCGACAACTCGAGTACACGCTAACTCGCGTCAAAATCATCAAACCAGGCCTGGGGCTCTTAAAACGTCGTGGAGCCTGGGAGGCTTTCTGAGAGTGAGTGGCCCTGTCATCGCAGCCATCGCTGCCAATAAATAAGTAAATATGGGAGTGGAGCGGCTAAGCAGCATCACCACAGAGTTGACAGCACCCATCCACTGCAAGTTTGCAGCAAATAGGTATTCGCACCTGTGTTTATGTGTGTCTCTGTGGGTCTGTGTACTCTTCCAACATCTGACAAGCTCCAGGGGGGGAAGGTAGGGCCACGATCTTGGTCATCTCCCCAGCTAGAATGTGCCAAAGCAGGACTTCATTCACTTAAGTTCCACCTGGCCTTGATTTCCTGTGAACAAGGCTTGAGCACACCGGGAGAGCACAGGTCTAATTTGGTACATAAGGCGGCAGGATGATGGGCCATTTGGCCACCATGGAACCAGACTCCCATGTTAGCAGGGAGCACAACACAACTCCTCAAGTCTTAGCTTGAAGAGCTGCAACAAAATTACACAAACACTTGTATCACTGCTATTAAGTCATCTCCTCATGTGTCCTTTCATACATAAAATATGCAAAAAATAAGACGTAAAATGACAAAAAATGGCACCATCATTTGCGCTGATTATAAAATCCCCAGACAAACACACAGAAACATAACAAAGCCTTTAAATAATGTCAGCTAATTTTCTGCGTCCAACAAAGCCAGCCTTTTCTCATTTCTGCGTTTGTGTCAAAGAGGCACGGACAAAGTGTCCTTTGGCATCAGTGCACATGATTATCTCTCACTCCCAACTCATAACATACGCACACTTGTAAAGAATCAATTGGTGGCACGTTTAAAAGCACCGGATCGCCCTAAGCCTGCACTTTTTGTGTCTAAACTTCACCGGTGAGGGGAAACTAAAGAAAATCAGCCAACTGACAAACTCTCGACCTCTTGTGTGGGAATATTTGATCAGCAGGGATGAGAACGCTTTGACCAGGCGTAATGGAGGTGAATATAATTTTATTCATGCTGCAAAAAGCAAAAATCACTGCCAGATGTTTTCATTTAAAACCATCATCATAAAGGAATCCTAATAAAAAAACTATTATTTTTTCTGTGAGGAAAAAAAGAGCATTGCTCCTGGAAAGATGAACTGCCACTGGATATTCCATCCATCCATTCGCTTCCGCTTTTCCTTTTCAGGGTCGCGGGGGGCGCTGGAGCCTATCCCAGCTGTCATAGGGCGAGAGGCAGGGTACACCCTGGACAGGTCGCCAGTCTGTCGCAGGGCTCTGGATATTTTAAAAATGATTTAAAATGACCCATGGATTCAAATCCTTATGCCTAGCACACTTAAATCCTTTGCATTATAACTCCAATATAAGTAGAAAATGTTATTAGTATTTCAAATTTCTATGATCTGTTAAACAGATTTTAGCTGTACCCACAGAATAACGCCGCTTCAAGCCCATGTCACGCTTGTTTTCCCATCATTATGACCACTAGTGGACACTGAAGACAATCTGGTGTAGTTAGCCTAACAATAAATGCAATGGCATGGTGATACTTAAGCAACTGTAAACAGTGTTTGTGGGCTCGTAAATGTACTCACAGTTTGGATGTATCTGTATCGCTGTGTGTACACATATGTGTGCTCGTGTATGTGTTTATCTGTGGGTACGTTCATTGTAAAGCCTGCTAATTGCAGTTGAGACTCCTTTAATTAACACAAAGAGAGGTCTCTGGGGTATCTATGGGCACTGTGAGTGTGTCACGAGTTTATATCTAGCTAACCTGTGGGACACAACAGCCTAATCAGAGCCTTTTAAGTTCTGCCATGCTTACACTGGAGGATTAACTGAAGACACACTTTAGTCGTGGAAAATGAGACAACCGAGGATCGCGCTGGTCTGGCCGACAAAACAAGCAAAGGGGGGAAAAAATAAAATAAAAACCCACATGCGCCTGGAAACACGGAACACTTAGAACCGAGTACACAACGATGCTGACAATAAGAGGTGTGTATTTTAAGGTTGTAATGACTTTATTTAGCTTGAGTCTTGCTCAACTGTAAACAAAATGGTTGCCCGGCTGTTGTTGTTTGCAGATTAATGGTTTGTGTATGGCAAAGGGGCGCCACAGGAGACATGACACAGGATATGCCTCAATCTTTCTCTCTTCCCTTTGTCCACCCACCTCCATTTTCATTTGCTCGCTCGCTTCTCTTTCCTTTTTAAAAATAACTTGCGCTCTTTTTTATTATTCCTGCCAATTTGGACAGGAGCCGTGGTCAAAGACAGATTACACTAAGTCGCGTATCAAACCTAATCAATCTTCAGCCCCTGGAAGGCATCACTCTCCCAATGAATAATTACAGCAATCCAGTTATGAGCTGCCAGTGCCAAAATGTTGCCACCACCATCTTTTAGGATGCTGGAACCCCTGGCTGATTAACCAATGAACTTTGAGGGCGCACGTTCATGAGCGTGTGTCTGTGTGTGTGGTCCCTGTAAAGACAAAGTCAGAGGCAACAAAAGATGAATGCTTCAGTCATCACAAGCACTACTGTTTTTTTGTTCTTTTTCCTTTGAGAGTTAATAAAGTCATTTGAGCTACATTAAATCCGAGTGGCACCTGGGGTATGCGGAAGTGGGAGAGCTGATATGTGGGAAAGAATGAGAGTGATCATGTGTGTGTCGATCCAGGATTTAGGTTGGCAAGGTTGCTCTAGTCAAACTAAGGCCAAACTCAATTTGGCTTCCATACATCCTTAGTATAGCTTGCAGTAGAGGAAATGTGCTACACCACCCTCTGCTGCTCTCACACACACAGAGACACACACACACACACACACATGCAACGAGATGAAGATGATTAAAAGGAGAGAAAGGTGATGTTTTGTGAGGAGGGGAAAAAGAGATAAAAGAAGGCAGAGAACGAGAACTGTTTGTGTGCATGTGTGTGTGTGCATGTGTGTGTGTGCGTGTGTGTGTGTGTGCGTGTGTGCACGCATGAGGGGTGGGGGGGTGGGGGGTGATGAATGAACGAATCATTGTGTTGGTGGGTGCGCTGCAATCAGCGGGGAGAAGACGCTCCAGTCACACACTGTCAGTTATCCAGCCACTGATATGTGATGTATAAAAGGACGTGTGCACCATACAACATGACGATCTTTCATCAAGAGGCATGTTGAGTAGAAAATATTGAGAGATAATTGACAAGAAACTGCTTTTCTTCCTCGTGAGAGAGGGGAGCCACTGCGTTGTACATGAGAGGAAGTCAGCGGAGACAGTAGGGAGGGAGAAAAAAAGGGGGGAGAAGAGTGAGCGTGTAACTGCAGAGCAGCTGTATTGAGCGGAGGAGGGTGTCATTTAGAAAGTGGCTGGCTCAGCAATGGCCATTAGTAGCACTGTGACACAGTGGAGTGTCAAGCAAACAGACAGGAGGAAGAACCTGCACTGATGTGGGCAGACAGGCAGATTGAGAACGGATAACCAACGGATATGTTATAATGATGTTTATCAGTAAATCTTTACTTACTTAATCTAAAGACGATTATTAAAGTGGGAAAATATAACACAATAATAATTTATTTGAAAATGTTGCCCTTTTTTTGTAACTTCATTGTTTTTGTCTTTTGTTTGGGGGGGGGGGGGGGGGGGGCAGACTTTTAAATTTCAAAAATCAAATTTTGCTTTTATAAAGGTTTATTCAACATGCTCAATTCATTTTATTAGAATCACTTTATTTTTTTATTTATTTTTTGTTTTTATGTATCATATATGAAAAAACACCATCAACAGCCAGAAAAACTTTTTTGCTATAATTTCAGGCTTAAACTGTCTTAATTACCAGAGTATATGAACCAATATGACTATAAAATAAATCTTCAGAACACGGACATGAATAACACTAAATTGTTTGGTACTTGGTACTTGTAGGTGATGCTGGGCACTTGTGGTTTAGTGTATTTGTAAAGAACTAAATTTGATGAAGCAACAAGTCATAAAACACCATAAATTGCCTTTACAGGTAACAATTTTAAGACTTAGATGATTACTTACAATAATATTGTTTTATTTAAAATTTACTCTGCGAATTAGCAATTTACTTATTATTACACTTATTTGCATAAATATTTCATATACAAATGTCCATTGTGAACATTTTCTCTCCAGCATGAAATATGACATGTTATTGACTCAGAATAGCCTGGTACACATAAGTCAAAAACTTAGGGTTGCATGGAGTGTTTTTAATAAAAGTGCCTCAGAGCCAGAGACATCATCTTTGTTATTTCATTTTTTTTCTTCCTCCTCAAAATCTGGCACCTCCACCAATGCAAATCCACTGACAGTTCAGTAGTCCTTTACCACATATGCAGCACTACTCCACAAGATCTTTGTATAATCACTGGAGTTCCTTTTTTAAATGAGACGGTGTTATAGATCTCTCCAAACAGTATCAGCACTAAAACGCATTATTGAAAAACTGTAAGGAGGATACTGATATTTACATGGTTTTAGGTAATCTGATATTTTGAGCCAGGGAAGCCTCTTATAACACTGAAGTGAAACACTAGATACTTAATACAGGAATAATACAGCCATTCTGCAAACCACAAACTACCCAGCGCCACGCCACAAATAACTATGATTTTGAGCAAGAAGGAGTGGAAGAGTGTAAAGAAACAAAGAGAGAGAGGGCTGGGGGGAGACATAACTAAAAATTACTTAGCCCATGAAATTCCTTAGACAGCAGAACTAGCAGTGAAGGCTAAACACTCCAGAGTCTGGGTGTTGGCAGACACAAAACACCGCCACAGGATGTGAGAGAGCTATTGCAACCAATCAAAACTCTTAGTTCAACTTCAAGGACCAAACATATGATATCAAAGTAAAGGAGAAAATGCCAGTGATCTGATAAGATTAGACGTGCTCTCTGAGCTTCCCGTGATTATTAATTGCATCTACAATGGCATCGCTGATTTGTGACTCCCAACCTCTTTTCTCCTTTGTTTTAATTTTCGTCGAAACAATGCCATTTAATAACTTGCGGTTGAAAAACTACAATCGAGCCTTATTTATTTGCCTGGAAGACAATCTGAGCTTCCACTTCACTTTCCCACCAGTCCGTCCAGCTGCCCACTGCCAGAAAGCATTTTGCTGGGGACAGTGTGGTCCTATTGGAGCGACAGGAATTCACAAACAGAGGGGGCAAACCAAGGTTACTGAAACGAAGGGCCCAGGCACGCTCCCAAACGAGGCAGGCGGCGGTGCAGCCAGCGCAATCTGGGGTCCTTCTGCTGACTAGCCACACTAGGACTCATGGGAAGGGAATGTAAGGCTCCTTTGCAGGCCAAGTTTGAAGGAGTGTGGAGTGAGAGACTAACTGTTTGAAGAGGACGGAGTTAGCATATGAGAATGCTGCGTGTGTGTGTATGTGTGTGTGAGTGTATAAAAACCTTGACTCTGGCTGCCATCACTCGTCACTTCTTTGTGTTGGAAAAGACCGCCTTGCCACACCCGTGCTATTCTCGTGCAGGCCAAGTCTTCTCCCATTCCAATGAAGAGACATTAAGGGAAGAGTAATCACTTTGGACGTGAGCTGCCAATTTAGTCTGAACTTATTTATCTCATTTAGAGTCAGTTTGGAGGGATATACACATGGCAAATTCCGACTTCACAGTTCCCACAGACGTAGGAATTGAAACTGCTGGCAGGCCTGACGATATTCCTTCATTGAGCTTTGCATTACTGTAACAAGAGAGGGAGTGACAACGATTTGCCAAACCCTGACAACTGCAATCCTGTCACTGCCTGCTGCCAGTTTATCTGTGGGTTGTTTTTTTTTCAGTGGATGCTTCACCACTAATTCGATTTCTTCTGGTTTTCAAGCATTAAATTCTGAATTAGGATCTTCTGAAAAACCAGATTATCTATGCAAAAAGTCACATGTCCACACGCTCTCACACTCAAACAGGTAGACGACAGCGGCCCACTAGACGCAGAGACCTCCCAAAAAACTTACATCCTACATGGCTCTGGCTGTGCATACTAACTAGTAACTGGCTTTACATTGAGCATGCACGCATGTAAGTGCACACATGCACGGTTTACTCTAATTAGTGCTGGTATTTTCAGGGCTTGTTTGCACAAATTGGTAATGTGTGATTTGAATTAAAATATGGTTGCAGGGAGAGCGGTGGGGAGGAATTGTTCCCAATAAAAATAAATAAATAAATAAAAGAAATAGAAAGGGGTTTCACCTTGCCCTTTTGTTGGGACTCATACGAAAGTAATTTAATCCAGTGAGGGAAAAGAGGAAAGAGAAAGAGGTACAGAAAGAGAGAGGTAGCAAAAAAAGACAGGGAAGGAGAGACAGAAAGAAAAAAGGGGGAGGGAGATACATTCCGTTTGGGCCATAGTGAGAGGCACTGTGGGTGTCTGAGGGCCCTCACTGCCAGTAATTGCTTCCATATAGGACTCTTCCACACACATATACACACATCTACATGCACACGCGCAGTTAACATTGTAAAAGCAGATGTGGGACATCTACCAGTATGAAAAAAGAAAAAACATCATTTACAACAGATAAATGCATGTACTAAAAGTGTCAATTTATTTAACCATTGAACTCAGTTTTCATGGAGCTCGTCATTAAGCATAATACGGTGGATAGCAGCTCTCGATTAAGAGGATGAGGCACTTTAGCAAGGTACTTGCTTGTCCCCGAAACAAGGAGCATTTTAGCAGAGTATTCTGTTAATCCAGCTCAAAGCCGGACAAAGGACGGGCGACCGTGCTTGAATTGTACTATAAGTAGGTTTAAGCCACAGAGGTAAAAAGGAAATAGGGTGGAACAGTGGTGTGGCGGTCAGCATAGTTGACTCATACCAAAGAGGGTCCTGGGTTTGAATCCACCAGTTGGCTGGGCCTTTCTGTCTGGGTACTCTGGCAGACAAAGACATACACATTATACTGGGGACTGTAAACTGGCCATGTGATTCAGCTCATAACCTATATAGATAAACCTAGTTTCACAAAACTATGCAGAGAGAGGTGTTATGGGAAACTGCAGGTCACAACGAACTGGCAAAGCACACAAACACCAAATTTAGTTTGAAAGGAGCATGCAACTGATAAATAATGATGATTTTTCTCAAACTGACATTATTTCCAGTTTTCCAGGTCTCACCTGTGAATGAATATCCTCTGCTAGCACAGCTCCCCCGACACATTTAGGGACCTTAGGCAAGATCAGGCTTTCATGCTGCACAAAATGACCTACACCTGTGATCACAGAAAGACTGCTACAAACAGCAGTAAGCAACACCACTGTTAATGTTTTCACAAGTTTCTGTGTGTGTGTGTCTGAGGCTAAAATTTGGAGAAGAAAAAGCTCAAAGTTTGGGAAGAGAAAGCCTGTTTAACAAATATGATTTGAGATTTGTTTAGGTAGCCTGCAGTGTAGGCTTGTGATCAAGCGTTGGTTACATGGATCACTCATTAGGGCAGGAAGTGTTTATTCCATTATGTTGTCAAGAGTTCAGCTAATTATATTGTAACTAAAAGACTTTTAAGTTTCCGTTGATAATGTTGTTACTGTAACCACGGTTCAAACGTCTTTTCAAGCACCCTGCTGGCGTCCATGTGTGATGTTAATATGAAACATTCCATAGTCAGTTATTAATATGAGAGCAACACCATTAGGCAAATCGTTAGCATTAATGAAATGTGGACTTAGTAATGAGTGACTTCCAAACTGTTTAGATGACTTATTTTAAACAGGCCTGTGCATTTCAAGGTACTTAAAGTGCTTTGTAAGAAATTGTAAGTAATTTATGTCCATAAATATTAAAGAGATTTTCTGGGATTTTATTTAAATTCACTTTTCATTTCCATTCATCTGTTTTCTTCTGCTTATTCAGTTCGGGATGGTGAGGTGAGAGGGGAATGCAGAGTGGATGGGTCACCCATCTAACCAGGGCCAACATAAAGAGACAGACAAGCGTTCACACTTGCATTCACACCTACGGTCAAATTAGAATCACTAGTTAACCCAACACATGTCTTCTGACAGTGGGAGGAAGCTGGAGTAGCCGGGGGTAACCCAGACATGAGGAGAGCATGCAAGCTTCAAAGAGGGGTGTGTCAGCCCTGCAGGTGGATTTGACACCAGGATCTTCTTTCTGTGAGTTAACAATATTACCCACTACACAACCGTTAATTTTTATACTGTTTATTGAGATAAAATAACACAGTAGCTCAGTCCTACATTTTCTTCTCGTGTGTCCCCTTGTATCACATGAACGGCAAAGGTCCTGGTTTGATGTATGTCCGGGCCTTTCACCATGCACTGAGTATTATTTAAACTCTTTCTTAGTGGCAAATACACACTCCTGGACACACACACTCATGATTAATAGGAGCATGTCTGAAAGGGGAAACAATAGTCAACCTCTGCTCTGCTGCCAAAAGACAACATACAACATTAGGCATATAACTACATGTGGTTGTGGCTGCATTAGACTCCCATGCACTACATAACATAAATCAACTTTCATCATTTAAACACAAACAAAGAACAGCGCAAGCCAGGCAGGAAGGAAAACTGAGGGAAAAGGGGCTGGGGGTGGGGTAATAATTGATTTGTATGGTTTAGATGGAAGGAGGGACGGAAGACTTAGGAGGTTAGAAGGGAGGGAAATATTTTGAATGTGAGTAGTTTAAAGAGGAAATCAGCTCTGCCATTTAAACAGGTTACAACCACTTTACCAGGTGTAAAAGTCCCTAGCTGCTCGGAGAATTTAACCGGCACAGAAAAGGAGTCAACTACATAAAAATGAATCTAAACTTTACTGGGTTCTGCTGGAGTTTAAATAGCAGATGGACCACGTCTGAGTGCATGAGTCTTTGAGGTTCAAAGCGTTAATGTGACTAAGACCACTTGAGAATGTTAACATGGCAAGTTGAACAGATGTGTTCAGCCACTAAACTGAATGGCAGACACAAAGTGTGCCCACACGCATACGCAGAAACACAAGTGCACGCACACACACGTTCGCCCATACATCCATTGGCCCCACCTGAGCAGTAACTTTCAATGATCATGAGCCTGTACGACCAAATTGGCTGAGCTCACAAATCAAAGGCACGTGGGGTTACTTGAAGATTTCCAGTCAAGTGGAATGTGTGTATGCAGTGCAGGTGTGTGTGTGTGTGTGTGTGTGTGTGTGTGTGTGTGTGTGTGTGTGTGTGTGTGTAAATTGCAAAAACAGACAGAAGGACTTGACTGCCCTCTTGATCAGATCTTTTGGGATCCACGGATGTGACCAAATAGTTCATTATCCAAGTGTGAACATTAACCGCTGCACAAGATTTGATATTTGATCCAAAGTAACTTCACGTCTATCATCCCTCTGCCACAACACACGCTGCCGACTCCAGCATCATCGAAGAGGACCCACAGGGATCGCTGCTGCAGATTGCTGAGCGCTGTGTGGATATATTTGTGTGCCCCGTAAGTAGCGGCTGTTGCTGTATCAGTTCCCACTGTAGATAAGGGAGTGTACTGCGGTGGTATTGGTAATAATGCTGGGACCACTGAGACAAGTAAAGCAAGGGAGGTGTCATTGCTGCACATCCGTATCACACACTTTTACCCAGCAACTTCCCCACATACACACAGAAAAAGCAGTACCTACTGAGAAAAGTGGCTCCCATCCCCATTTTTTTTTTTAATTTGTGTTATTTCATCAAGTACTTTTCTCTCTTAAACTTTTTTTAACCTTCACTACAGATGAGCCCCTTGTCTGACATAAACATTTGCTAAAAATGGTTCTTGTGATAAGAAAAGGTAAGTTTTTTGGTCATTATTGTCAAGCACTGTTGTACTTGGTGCATGAAAACTAACATAAAGAGTAAAGCATTAGAATGAAAGAGCAAATAAAGGAGTATATCCTACTCTATAAATAAAAACAATAAATAAACAGATAGGTAAGAATTCAAAAGATAGCAGCTTTAACAACAGCATAGGTAGGCAGTGGAATAGATAGCTGTAAAAAAGGTCAATAAAAGATTTGCACTTTGAACTTAGGGTAGATAATTTTATAAATAATCTGAAAAAATGGTACACATGGTCTTCCCAGATCTGGAAAAGGCATTCGATCGGGTCCCCCGCGAGCTGATTTGGCGATCACTATGAGCTCATGGTGCCCTGGAAGCTTATGTGAAATGGACTCAGCTGCTCTATCGTAATGTCACAAGCATGGTCCGATGTTCAGCGGGAACATCACCAGCCTTCCCGATTACCGTTGGCGTCGACCAGGGCCCGGCCCTCTCGCCCCTGCTGTTCACCCTCTATATGGACACCACGACGGCTGATCTGCAATCACCACATCCATGGAGCCTCCTGTATGCAGATGATGTGTGCCTATCAGAAACAGAAAACTGCCCAACCCTGCAAACCCAAACACAAGCGTGGAAAGACCGGCTCTCCAAAAACAGCATGCGCCTGAACATCAAGAAGACTGAGTACCTTGAATGCGGCCCCCAGACCAACAGTACCATTACTATTGATCGCGAGCCGCTGACTAAAGCTGCCCAATTCAAGTACCTCGGGTCCCTTGTCACCTCGGACTGCGAAACTCTACCAGACGCCAGACTCCGTGTCAACACAGCATGGATGAAGTGGTGTCAGGTCAGTGGAGTGTTATGCAAAGAAGAAGTGGAGGAAGGCATGCAAAATAGTGGACCCTGCATCACAGGATATAAACCGCTAGGAAGAAGAATGTGAAGAAATGGTGAAGATTATCAAAAATACTGTGAAACAATATAATAGCTGACACTGAATCATAAAAGAGGATAAACTGAAGAGCAATAACGATAAGATTATTTAAACACTCTTATTTACATTAAATGATTAGATCAGATTTAGATTAACTATGAGCTAGGACCTTTCAAAATAAGGCCTAATTTAACAGCTTCAGGACTTTTCTAAATGTAATTTTCCCTAATTTTGTTCCTGCTCTTTATTTGAGACGTTATTGCTGTGTCTTCAGCTAATTACATTACAGTTTATGTGATTTGGAAAGTCTGAAACACAACGATGCACTACTGTAGTTCCGGGAAGTCTGAGAAAACAACTCCACAGTTGTCATCAGGGTCACTTAGCATTAAGACTCGACTAAATATTTGTTGCACTGTGGGAATAGAGCAATACAGTATTTTCAAACCTTAATCCTACTAAAGAATAATATCACATGTCACCCTCGCTGCTTTAATTTTGGACATTTTACCTTTTTAATCTGTTTCCTGGGAATCCCCCCCGCTTCACTGCAGAGGCACACTAAATCTCCGGAGTGCCTTATAAGATATGTCTTATTTTCCATTAGATGTTTAGGCTATTTTCTATTGGGAAGATTAAGACATAAAAAAATAGATGTGGCAGTTAATTGAAAATCTGCATCTTTTTTCTCAAGTTGTTCTTTCACTCATAGTGTGGCTGATCAAATGGAAAGGCACAGTCAGAAAAAGTTGGATTTCATCACAGAAAAACAGCTAAAAACAAAAGGCACTCACACCAAGCTTATGTCAATGTCTGACACCAATACTCCGGCTAAATACAACAGATCCCTTAGATCCTGACGAGTGCCCCTTCCCGCACACATCACCTACCGAGGCCTCTTTTCTTTGTTTTTTTGATTATGTGGAAAAAATTAACAGCTAAAGACTGCCTGTTGAGAGAGAATCTGGAGCCCACACTGACTTAATGGACACAAATCTTTCCTTTTCTCCACTAATAAAACATAGAGCAGGCATCAGATATCTGTTCCTTTCTTCTGATAGCTGTTATTTAGGTGCCCTAGTTGGCTGGACTTCAGTGCCTGGCAGTAACGAGCACCTCCAAGGAAATAACATGAAAATAATTCAGGTTCAGAACCCACACATATGTAAAACGCGATTTTATTTGAGCTGTTCAGTCAGAAAACACAATAAAGAAAGACTGCGTTAGAAACGTTTGAATATACAGCCAAAAGATAAGCACTTGAACATTGCTATAAACACAAAAACATGCATAATGTTTCCATGAATGAGAGTAACGCAGAAGATGTAGCCCTGCAACAGTAAACTCCTGTGTCCTGTGCTTAACCCTAAACCGCTGGTGTTTCCGTGTGTATGTGTAGTGTTAGAGAGGCTTGTGGTACAAACGGGGAGTGATCCAGCAGGAACAAGGCCTGAAAGGACATCAGAACACACTTAATCTAAACAGCATTTCCTACCTTGGGCTGTTGCTGCACAAAGCAAGCCAAAACCACACGGTGTCTATACACAGTCAGGAGCTGTGTGTGTGTGTCAGTGTGTGTGAGGCTGTGAAGATGTTGGGGTCAATCTCAATCAAGGAGACAATGGCAAGAAAACAAGCACATGCTTAGCTAAACAAATGGGGCTGCAAAGGGGCAGACGGGTTCGTGGAGGAGAGACAGAACCCAAACAAACTTTAAGATTTATATAGATGAAGTTTAGTGCGGCACGGTGAGGTAAAGGGGAGGCCTTTAATGTGTGCGACAAACTCACATATGCATGCAAATGAAAGACTGTTTTTTTTCCCCCCTCAGGACATAAGCTGCAGAGTCCTTGCTAGAGGCCGCCAACAAAGGCTAAACAGTGGGATTAGCTGAACACAACACTGACGCTTTGGCCTGTGTCTGCATAAGGGAGAGGGAAGGGGCTGTAAACTGTTTACAGGGGAATGCAGGGTTACCGCTTTGTGTGCGTGTCTCTACATGCGTGCGTGCTGAAGTGTGGATGTGTGTTTAGAATGCAATAATGTGGCTTCTGCGATGGGTCAAGTCCTCTCTGATTGAGACGTGATCAACAAAAACACAGTGCCATGTGTCCGTATGCACACATTCAAAGAGCACACGCTGTGTACAGATGGGGAGCAGGGCGCTGATTCCCAAGTGCGCAACAGTGCACGCAAAAGTACTTAAGCTCGAGTGAGTGTGAGTCCTGGTTTTACACCAATGTAGCTTTCTTTCGTTTTTCCTTTCTTCCTAGTGACACTGACCTTTACTGTCTGCAATCCAATACTATACAAAGTATGGATCAACTGATAAAGATACATTTTTCATGTCCCGTGTCAGTTTTTGTGTTAAAGTTATTCCTATTTCTTAAGCACATGACTTTGGGGTTACATTAGGAAGGGTATCCAGGACAAAAATCTGCCAAATCAAATATGCAAAGCTATCTGCTATGAACTTTTATGAATAAGGGAGCAGCAAAATGTAGCTTCTTAAGGACATGATATTCAGATACTGTTAGTCTGCTATAGGTGTTTGTTAGAGCTGCCATCTTTTTTTGTCTTCCACTTCTGAACTTTCCCCAAACTTTTTAAGGATACAGTGCACACCATACTGGGGTGTGTCAATTTTTCAGCTAATAAGTCTTTGGAAATCTTGTTGGTACAAAAATAAACTTTTATGCCTGTCAAACTGTTATCTTTGGCATTTTTTTATATATTCAACTAAACAAATGGGATCAATTTATGTGTTTTGCGACAGGCCAGTAACAAAGTGTCTAAAGGTACAATTCAAAACTGGGTCTTATCTAATTTTCCTGTTATGTGCAGATACTAGAACACTTGTTCTCTTGAGTCAGATGCCTCTTTTATGCTTGAACAATTCATAGCTCAGTATTAAGTGGATTATCAAACATTTTTAATAAATTCTCAAAAAAGACTGGACTGAAAATGAGTAAAAAAGCAGTCAATGCCCAAGAAATTTTTTTGGATAAACCTTCAGTAAGCCTGGAGAAATATTGCTCAGAACCACCTTAAAAAAATCACAGCAACATCTAGTTTCTTCGAAGTAAAATAAAAGGAAATAAGGGGCAGCTCAAGACTTCTGCACAATACCACATGTGGTGTGATGAATAACTCCTTTGCTCCGACCCTTATCCTAACCATAAACATTGTGCATGTCATGTAATGACAAAGAATGTCATGTGAAATGTGGAAAATTCATAGAAATAACACACATTATTTGCCAGAAGCAGCATACTAACTGTGAGTGAATCAGAGGGTCATTTGAAAAAAAGAAAAGAAAAAAAAAACGCTGTAAAAACAATGTCATCACCCTTTAATTCAATATAAAGAAATGGTTAGCAAGCGGTTGCTTTTCTGTGCACCCTGCAGTTACAGAGACAACTTGTCATCCATTCAGAATCATGCTTCTGGTGACTGTTAATCCAATATTGGTGTTTCTTTCACTCTGTAACTGCTAAATGCTTTACTGTGTTTGCTAGCTAGTCGCTAACTGCCTTCTGTTTGGAGCTGATCAGGTTAAGTGCAGAACATGAGATTTTTACAGCCCTTTCACTGAAAACAGCTGCCTGCTGAAGCTTAAAACGACTTAAACAAAACTGTAAAGCTGTGGGCTGGCCAGAGTGCTAAAAAATGGGCCGGAACGCTCATAAAGCTCTGTAACGCTGAGAGAAGCTGCACATTCAGGTAATAATTCAGTCTGAGTTTACCTGTACTTGTGCTCCTTTTATACTGTTTTAACATTGTCATTTAGTACACTGCAACCAGTGTACTCGATAGACTGCCTTTTTAGTGATAATGCCACTGTGGGCGGATTTTATATCTTTCTTTTTTAAAAACATTGCTACATTTTTTTACAGTCTTAATGGCACAAAAATAGACAAACAAAAGCTGTCCAGATTTTTCAACAGAAAACAGCTGGTAGGCTCATTTAAGCATGCCTCACATATCACTAAATCTTTGATGCTGCCTTGTGCCTCACAGCAAATGTAGCAGGCAAATCTACTTGCTGTTTAAGAAGAAAATCTGTTTGTTGGGCCGCTTTCGCTGCTTGATATGAAAGCATTTCCAGGTTTCGGAAAGAGAAAAAAACTGTTGAGAAGAACAAAAGAAAAAGTGGGGATTTTGACTTGGAGCTGCAAGCTAACAGTTTCTGTGTATTGTCAGTAAAATGACCCCTAGTGTGCCTTTGTGCCCCAAATAAGACAGGCAGATACATGCTAAAACAATTAGCCTCTCCTGCACATGCTGAGGAGCAGCTCGAACAGTAGGAAGCTAAACAAGAAGGGAGGGTTGAAGAATACGGCACAAATATATTCACTGTGTGTGTGTGTGTGTGTGTGTGTGTGTGTGTGTGTGTGTGTGTGTGTGTGTGTGTGTGTGTGTGTGTGTGTGACAAAGTGCCTCCCTCAGAGAGAGAGAGAGAGAGGCTCTGATTGTACAGACAGAGTGGCTGTGTGTGATAATGGTTTCCATTAACCTGGGCTGAGTTGGAGGACCTGTGAGACTCTCTATTCATCTCTCTCTCAATTTTCTCATCCTGTCTCTCACTCTCTCTCTTTCTGTCACACACATATACACAAACACATACGCATCGCATAAGTATAAGGACCCTCACAGTGAGAGAAGTAGGCTATTTCAGAGTGCGACGGCGGACAAAGGGGTCAGAACTTTACCAAGAAACCTGAAAAGTCTCCAAAACATTTAGCTTATCCAAACCATTAGATGTACTCCTGTGTTTTCTGAAGAGCGCACGGGAGAAACATGGCCCTTCACACGTTGAGAGCCTCTAACTTGTGTACATGAATACAGCTTACTTTACGCATCAATAAAGCTTGCAGCCAAGAGAGGAGAAGAGAGGGCTAAAGAAATGCAGTAGAGGGCAGGAAAGAGACTGAGGCAGCAAAAAAAGCCCTTTCTTTTCACTCCCATCTTTACCTGGACCCTGTCTATTAGAGCAACACGTGTAAAGCACAATGCTCCTCAGGGATGCTTTGACTAGAACTGGGATGTGGACATGCACGGCAGTGGCTCCAGTGAAAGCATGTCATGTAGCAGTGAATAGGAACAGAGGAGGTAGTGTAGCAATTATTGCAGAGAAACCATTAAGGGCCAGGGGTGGCTTCTTTAGGCTATCACAGCGGCTGACTAATGGACAACCTTGTTTTCTTGCTCGCTCACATCCCGGATTTATCTGTTCCAGCTCTCTTGAAAAAAAAATCAGAGTATTAAACATATTAGACAGTTTCTACAAAGCTGAAACATGGTTTTATTCCTTTAATGGCATGTGTGTGTCTGTAAATATATTTATGTGTGTATCTGTAAGGTTGTTTCCTCCTGTCCTCCAGTCCAAACTGCCTCCCCTATTTTTTATCTTCCAGTAATGAAGCACGTGTCATATAAGTAATGCTCTTAGATGTGATAGGGGCCAGTGTTAGGGCTAACACGACAAGGTTTTTTGCAAACCTTTCTCTTCAAAGGGCAAAACTGGTGCGGAGTGTTGTTTGAGCAATGCTATTTTAATCTTAGCATCCAGTGTTAAAAGTAATGTGTCACATTATGAGATTACCGCCGCAAAAAAGGTAAATGGTTAACGATTTTTGAGCTTGGCGTGACCCCTTTAGCTCTGTTAAAAACTAGACACTACCTTTCATGAGCTGCAGCTCGGCGACATAATTCCATAATTGCTTCGTGAAATTTAAAGTAGAATTCTTTGCAATTTCTTGTAATGGACGCACGCACAATTTGCTGTTGCAGTTTCATGACATAAAGGTCATCCTGCCTGCCATCTCTGTGTAAGTGTGGCCCATTTATAAATCATACGGTGCCCTCCTTGTGACTAGGAATTCTGAGATTCCATATAGTTGCAATCAGTCACCGATCAAGTTGCCTGGTGGGAGTCAACCCATCTCCAAACAATCACAGCCTGACTCGGACTGGCAGCAGCCACACTGCGACAAACCCATGAAGGCTTGTAATTAATTGCTTTACAGTTATACCCAGGAAAACGGGAGAATTCAGTAAAATACAGACAGTAATACTTCTTTTTTTTTTAGTAACCAAACATTTGGTACTCGAATTGCAAAATGAATGCATCATATTGCAATAACAAAAATGCAATCTGTTACCTTAAACTTTGCTAGCACTCTTAACCCATAACAAAACAAAACAAAACAAAAAAATCAAATACAAGTTCATGTGGGCTCATGCATATCAATAAACATGCAGAATGACCAGTTAAACAAAAGCAAGTGGTCCAAAGTAACATATTTGTTCACATTCAAGCATCAAAGCCTGTTAGCATAGTGGGGGTCACACATGCGACGCACAGACCAGAACCACGAAAGCGTCTGATCTGACAAAAGCATGGCTTTGCACGGTTGAAAAATTTATGGAGAAGAAGAGAATTGTTTTTAGACTTACTCTATTTTTCAACCGGGGCAGCTGTTTGCAAATTGTTTAAGAATGGCTCATATCACGAGAGTGGTTTTCCAAACTCCTAGTTTGACAAAGATGACAAAGACATTACATATTTAGGAATAGCCTACCACACCACACAGGAAATGGCGAGGGGCTAAGGAGTTGCACTTATGGTGTCTCTGCCATCAACAGATTAAGAGGATGTGTAAAAGCACAGATACTGGGATTGTGTGCATTTCCTTAAAACATTATGGACTGTTCATCATCTATTTTCAGAGCACACTTGTACTTACTTCCACTGAAGTAATGGAAAAAATTGTTTTACGGATCCAGAACACTTGAGATGAAACTGGTTTCTAAGTGGCCTTTGAGCTAAAACAGGTTTGACACCTCTGCTTTAGCAACTGTGGGGATAATAACTAGAACAAAGAAGGAAAAATCAAGTGAGATGGTAAAGAGAGACAGATTCCACATGAGAACAAGGCAGGGTGGGTACGTTATTATGACAATGCTGGTCCAAGATCAACATCGCAACAAGACCTATGACGTCTGAACATTCAGTTAGCGATAGCCAAAAAGTTAGCTAATGCTTTTAAGAACTATTTCTAAAATAACCAACATGGGCAACCTTAATTTGGCTAACAGGAAACCTAACTTGATAATATATTTATTATATTGTATAAATTAATAAAGAAAACAATAGAAAGGCTTACCATTTGTTACAGAAGAGAGTTTTACATTAAGGAAGGCATTCCTATGATGACATAGGAGCGACACCCACACAGGGATGTCAGATAGACCGAACAGTTGCTTTCTCCATCCCTTCACACTGGCAATTGATACTGGTGATGATCTTTCCCTGACCTCAGCAAAGGACTTAACAGTGTTGAGTTGTTGCCACTGAAGCTCAAGCGTTCCCATTAATGTAGAAATATTTCATGTGTATAGTAATCTGCTTACTGTTTATGTAAATGTATATTCTTGACATACAGAATTGTATGTTTAGATGAGGTGCAATCAAAAAGTTTGGTGGCTTAGCCTATAAAAATCAAAACAATCCCTACATTTGTCCGATTTCCCCTTCAAGGTAGTCTTCTTGTGTGAGGCGAGTATGAGGGATACCTGCTTCTTTTTCCACCTGGTAATTACTGAGCTTGCAGGTAAATGCATTTAGCGTGTGTCCACATATAACAGTAGCCTCATGTAATTGCCCATCAATTATTTCAGCTGCAGGTCTATTTCTGGTCCAATTAACAATGAGGGTTCAGGTAGTCTTTCACCTGGTGGTTTTGCAGAAATGCTGGCAAGCAGGCAATGAAGCATGCAGCTTTATCTCCTCTCACCGCTGACCTCGTGTTTTTTGGATGAAGATGTGGACAGGAAGTTGGTGGGCTGGGTAAGTTCATTTATTTTGAAATAAGGGATGTTTTTTCTCCAAAATAAATCAACTCTCTATTTATTGATTCCCTGGAATATTACAGTCGGGCTAAGACTAGAATGCTGGACAAAAAGTGCAGTGGTCATTTTACAAGCCTCGTGGTTGTGATTTACTGACGCTGGTGGATGTAATTTTTCCGATAAAGCCCATCACTCTAATAGCTATCTAACATGTAAACAATCTAAAAAAAAAAAACCTTTGTGCAGATAAAAAGCTTTTGGATGGCAGTCTTCTAATACACATCTCTTTCAGAACCTCTGGGAAATGTCACCAAATTGCCAGGAAGCAAGTCATGAAGGTGGTTTATAATTTGGTCATAAATTAAACTAGAAAGATTTGCATTTCCTGCGAAAATGCAGTGTGGATGCTTTAAAGCTGAAGCTGTATGCAAAAACTAGCTGAAAAAGCTGAAAAGTTGCAGAAATTGTAAAAAATTTGCAGAAGCAAAGGAACTTTGCTAAAATGGAATAACTTAGCAGAACTGCAATATCTTAGAGGAAACATAATACTTGGCAGAAATACAATAGCATAGCAGAACTTAGCAGAAATATTGTAACTTACCAGAAACATGATAACTTCTCAAAAATACAAGAATTTAGGAGAAATAGTATAAGATAACAGAAAGAATATATTTAGCCAAAAATACTTAAGCATTACAGAAACACTATGATTTAGAAAAATAGTACAACAGAGCAGAAATACTGTGATTTACCAGAGACACTGTGATGAACTATGAATATTGTAATTTTAAATCAATACTATGTTTTAGCACAAATACTATAATTTGACAGAAATACTATATTTAGCACAAATCTTATAAAATAGCAGAAATAGTATGATTTAGCACAATAGTAATAACTTAAACAGAAAAATTGGAAAAGCAAAATGGACAGCTGAAAAAATGCTGAACATGCTAAGGGTCCCTCAAATATACTTGTTAAATGAAAAAAATTGGCAAAAAAAAATATAACAGCCACACAATCACAAATATGGACACATATGGAAACACACATGCACAGAGAGAGACACACACAAGATCCAATTCAGTCAACCAGTCTAAATATATTGAATTTGAATCTTACAATGAGATCATCCCATAAAAAGGCTTTCTCTCTCTCTCTCTCTCACTCACTCACTCACTCACTCACTCACTCACTCACTCACTCACTCACTCACTCTCACTCACACACACACACACACACAGAGAAGTAAGTTTCTAGCTCAGTCAAGCAGCCTTGGAGCTGCTGAATTTGAATCCACCAATCAGAGAGCCTGTGCACTTTTTCCCGCCAAAACAGGTGCACGCAGCACAGAGAGACACAGGATTTTTGCAGTCTATTTCTCATAATGACGACTCCCCTCAAACAAATGACCATTTTCGGAAACCCAGCAAAAATACCTACGTTTTGATGTATAATTTGTGGAAGTTGAGTGAAGATTGAGCAAGTAGCAAGAAGTTGTTCGGACATGAAGAGAAGACTGCAAAACCTTCAGTGGCACACTGGAAGCCAAGTGCATAGCAACCATAACAACGCATGTATTTTGTGAAAAATCACAATTTTGCAACTGAAAACTTTAAGAGGCATAAAGGTAAAACGGTAAAAGATTTGAAAAAGCTGAATCATACCTGAATAGCCCAATAATTTGAGAACATTTTAAAGTTTGAATGGTTGTTCTACGTGAAAATATGAGGAATTAGTTAAGTTTCAGAAACAAGCAAATTTTAGCAGAATTGCAGAAGTTTCCCATTCATTTCAATGGGACAAATTAAGCTTAATATTTTAAAAAGTATAATAGTGAAAAATACCAAAAGACATAGCAGGAATTAGCAGAAATAGCAGAATATTTTAAAATTTGAACGGTGAAAATCGGCTGAAAATTGTGGAAGTAGTTAAGTGCCAAAAAGTGTACGGAAGTCCCAAGAGGAACTCAATAGTGTGGATGCTTAAAGCATCCACACAATTACCAGACGATTTCAGGATCTAGGCTTAGCAGCAGAAGTTCCAAAATTTTGTCTTCTGTCCGTTTACATATTTTTCTTGGTGTCCTTGTCGTACCCTATAATAGACATTATACTGGACTTGTTAGCGAGCAGCAGAAATACTAGTTGATCAAACAGATCATTCTTGTTTTAATAATGTACAACTGAAGTTACTCGTTGGTTCAAAGACGTTACGCCTCTGCCAAGGGGGGGCTGCAGCCCAACAGACAGCAGTAGCACTAAACCAACAGAACCCGAGATTTAATTATCAAGGAATATGATTAACAGTTTCATATTGCTCTAAAATGCACATAAAACTTTTTTATGGCTGTTTGTTTAACTTGTCCATTAAGTCTTGCTTAGTTCTTCTTCATCTTTGGATTTTTGTGTCCTTATGATTTTTATGAGACATGATATCAACCTCATCAGCACTCTCACTTCCTCCGTGTGGACACTTAACTGCTCAATTCACAAATTGCCTCAATTACACATTACAAGAACTTGGTTGTTGGGCAGGTTAAAATCATAGACAGTATAAAAGATGGATGTAGCTACTGTGACATCATCCACTGGTTTCTGATTTCACGTTTTTAGTGTTTTCGTCATTGCCATCTCTAATATCACAACCCACTGGATGATGAGTTGTGGTGAATATATAGTTTCATACTAGATAATCCTAGCTTTTAATGTGAAGTGACCAAGATTTACAAAACAGGCAAAAAACTTTATTCAGTATGAACCAAAAATGAGTGACTCAGACATTAAAATCTGCACAAAAGTGTTTACAGAAGTCAAGTTGGAAAGCTGAATTTTGCACACACTTCTATAGGGCCAAAAGTCTTTTTGCAACCACAGCTATCGCCATCCGGTGGCCTTCATACGGAACGCTTAATTTTTCCAACCCGGAAGCTACATCCGTGTTTCTTTCTGTCTATAAATGTGATTTGTGCTGTCACATATTCCCTCACGGTAATGTCTCAAAAAGTTTAGGGACTGAGTGCACGTGAGAAAATTGCCACACATTTATGAATCGTGTGTGCTGTAATGACACAGCAGTTCTAAGCATCTCATTGCCACGGGAGCATCTGCTGTTTGCCCTTGGCATTGCTGTTGGCACAATCCAACATCACAGACATAAATTAAAAAGTAAGGGAAGGAGAAGAGAGAAACACATGATGCTCTGAATTAAATATGCTGTGATGAGTGTGTGTATGGCCTGTAAGTCAACATGCACATTGCCTTTGCACAGTGCCTTTCAGCTATGCTTAACTTAGCATGAGAGTTAACAGTAGTGAGCTCTGTGGGCCTATCACTGACGCATCTGTTGGGAGAACAAAAGGAAAATAGAAACTTACCTTTAGAAGTGAGAGGCAGGAGGAGACACATAAGGGGGGAAGAAAAAAGGAGAAAATAAAGAAGTTAGGCTTTTATTTCATTATGAAACTGGATTAACCAAGCTGCAAAAAATAAACTAGAGTTGAAGAGTTTATGTGTCCTGCATGTGCAAAACTGGTTTGAATGACGAGTATTTTTTAAAGCTCAGACATCACAACACACTTCCTCTCTCCGCCATGTAGCCCGTGTTCATGGGTGGCTCTCTGCAGCTACTGAAGGGTTAACCTGGCGCTACATATTTCGGAGACAACCTCGCTTCAGATGAGCTGTGTGGCTGTTCTTGTGGCGGTAATGGGAAAATTGCACTGAGAGGAAGGACACACGCAATTAGAATCTGGCGAGTTGGTTGGTGGTGGGTGGCGGGAGCTGGGGAGGGAGATACAGGAGGAGTGAAGGAGAAGGGGAAGGGGGACATGGAGGGAGGGCCCAGTGGACAAGAAGTGATTTAGTTGAAAGCTGGCTTTTTGTGCACTGGGTAAATGCCGCTTGATGTCTGCTGGCTGGGCCCTGTCCTCGCCCACCTCGGTGACAGCAGCCCAGATGTCAATCAAATTAGTGCCCATTTACAGCTGATTTGCCCGTGTCATTCGCAATATCCCCTTTCTGCCTCTGATGCGGTGGCACAGAGAGGAGGAAGAAGGGAAAAGGGGATAGAAGAAGATGGAGGGAGAGTCACTTTATTGCAGTCTTTCTCCGTGAATGTCATCTGCCCACTTATCGCGCATTCCGGTGGGACAGAGCGAAGGAGGAGGGGAGGAAGAGAGGAGATCCTTCATTCCGTGGAGTGGCTCACTAGCACATGCAAATAGGGCAGCAGCGTCAGGGGAGAGGCTGGCGCGGGTTTTAATGGAGTTGGGGCAAACTCATTTTACAGCAGAGAGCCACAGAAGAGGAGGATAATAATATCACTATGTGTGTGTGCATGTGTGTGTGATTGTGTGCGTGTGAGCAGGATGGGGTTTGTAAGACGCTGGGCCAATAGAATGCTTGCAAAAAAAAAACTGTCACCAGCAATCTAACTTAAATGAACGAACACAAATTCAAAGCATCGGCAATCTCAAAATACTCTTTACAGTACTTTTCTTTGACTTCATATCCAATTCTGCTGCCTAGTGGTGCCGATTATAAAACCTGGCAGACTGCTTAGAGACACCAAACACAGACAAAAAAAAAGGGTGAGAGCAAAAAGGAGCGAAGGGGGGAGGAGGAGGGAAAAAGGGTGTCTTGATTGATGCCGTTTGATTCAATTTCCAGCATGTGGAGACATTTCAGGGCCCCAGGGGCCTCTGTGTCTTCACAGGAGCAAAGAAGGGAAGGATGGTGATAGGCTGGGCATTGGGGGGGGGAGGCAGGCGCTCACTAATTTGAGATGTGCCTTTCAACAATGAAGGGTGCTGATGTTCAACTTATACCCCAAATCTCTGCTAAAAGACACACCTAATTGGCTCGAAATAGAAACGGAGTGAAAGAGAGCTTATCTTCAAACATTTGGTGCTCGCCAGCCCACAAACACACAAACGCACACACAGACACAACGAGTATCTGAAAGAACACAAGTATTTTACTCGCCCGCTTCGATCTCGCAAGGAAAAAGGGGTGATCATGGGGTTTTTAACTCTCTGTGACATTTACACAGAGTGCAATTTTAAAAAATAGCGTGGTGATTCCTGATAATTGATAACCTGATAGCAAATGTGTAGCTCTGCACGCACACTCTCCAGCTCCTTGACACATAAATAGCATATGTGGAAATCCAGTGAAAGTGCACTTTATTGCACAGCGCTAAGACTGTCATTACCATAACGTAGCGACCGCTTGATGAGCAGTGGGACAAAGTGCCATTCGGTTGTCAGGTCCCAGTGAGATACTAAGAAATGTGTATGGAAGCTTGCATATTGGCTTGTACACACACACACACACACACACACACACACACACACACACACACACACACACAGACACACACACACACACACATAATACAAACGCCCACGCACCCAGATGAAGGGTAGAGGGTTGGGCCTGTCACTGCTCCGTCAGTGACTCCTTCCATTTAATGCCGGTCCTGTCACAACAAGACAGGGGCAGAATGAAGTGGATCACCTACAGGCACCACACCTCTCCCGGTCTCTCTCTCCCCCTCTTTTTCTCTCTCTCGGTGCTTGCTGATCTGGCTGAGCACAGACGAGGCAATGACACTGTACAGTTCACATCACACTTGTCAAGCTCTCTCGGTGAACAGGACCTGGGACTGCAAATTAGATCTTCTGTTTTCCCTGAGCAAAAGATTTCAGAGACTTTGGGAGATCAGAAAGCATAGGAAAGGGTAGAAATACAGACTGAGGGAGAGGTAATCACTGTCTCTATGTGGGTAAATTACCTGAGTTGATTTCACTCCAATCTGTCTCCTGGTCTCTAGAGGGGAGGAGAAATGTGTGTGTGGGTGACATTTCCCAAAATTCACTGCCTCCCTGCCCTTTCCCTGTAGGTACGCCAACACGCACGCGCACATGCACGTCCACACACAGACACGCAAACTTTTGAGCAAATGCTTGGCACTGTGCATTTCCAGTTGACACAGAAAGACACATTTTTCCTTTGCAAATGACTTCACGCATGGCCTACGCTTTCCCCCTCCATCATCATCCCCGAATTTCCTTAATGCATTATTAGGGAGGCATGAATTAGCACCCATGTGCTTTTAGTTTGTATGTTTGATTGCTGTTTCGCCTCAGCTATGTCTGCATCAGGCATTCACTTATGGGTAGGAGAGAAAAAGGAAAAGAGAAAGAAAAAAGAAAGAAAGAAGAGAGATAAACTCAAGGAGGGAAAGAAGAAAGTTAATGTCAGGATGTGCCCCATAATGACTAGTATAAGCTCTAGTGGGAGCCTCCTCTCGCACCAGTTCCAGAGAGGGTAGCTTGATTGGGGATAATTGGCTAGCCTTCACTAGCGGTTAGCATCCAGGCGTGGAGACAGGGGAGGGCACAGGGGAGGGCACAGGGGCTTGGCACCCACACACTCTTACACTCACATATACACACACATATACACATTTGAAAATACAAATTCCTTGGCACAGACTCACAGGGTAGACCATGGGACCAGCGTGTCAGGCAGGGTTGAGTAAGAAAAGACAATGTCCAGAAATTAGACAAAGTGCTACCAGCGCTACTGCAACTTCAAGTCTGTTTACATAGATGTGTTTAATAGCACAGAAGTGCGTGTACCATTCCAACATCTATCCACATTACTGTGTTGCTCTTCCTCAGAAACCAGTTTCAAATAATAATAATTCAGGCTCCAGTACCTTACACGCTTAAACATACTACTGTGCTATGTTTTACACAAGTTGATCACATTACAGGAGGGTTTTTTTTATTTTTGCTCCCGCTAGCCAAGTATGGTAAACATTTACCGGTTGGACAAAGTCTCATTTATCTGATGGCTTCCTCAAACTTAATCACAACCTAAAAACAAGCCAAGAGGCGGCTGAGGAGCACTCGTAAAACAACACACATTCCCTGTGGCTACAACTGCACGCACACAGATACACACACTTTTCTTTCAAAGAGATTTGGAGCACCAAACACCTCCCCGATGTTCTGTTGTGCCAACGGGTTTTCCAGAAGAGGTTTGGTGCCCTCCAGATCTGATGAATATATGCGCTACATATTGGCCTCACGTTCAAAGATAAGGTAGTGTGAATGGTGACAGGTGGGTGACAACAAGGCTAGGTTCAAGGTGTTATCTCCAGTGGACCCATCCAAGAAGACTGTGCTCCAATTTTGGTGAGAAAAGTTCATAAACTGGTGATATCAGTGCAGCCATGTGTTTTATATACAGTCTCTTCTCTTCACATTTTCACATAAACTATATGTGTATTTACTCTCTGATTGCAACTGTAATCATTTTGCTGAATTTATTCTTTTTTTTTACAATAAGTACTGTGTAAAAGTCTCCCACCACCATTCATATCTATATATTTTCTTCCCAAGCCAGAGCCAGACTTCCTTGTCCAGGCATTCTGAAGGTATTTCATAGTTTGTTTATTAAATCATTTAACACCAACCTCTGAATTATCTAACCATAAAAAAGACAACTAACTCAAGGGATGAACCACTGTTGTGTCTACACACAACCTACAACTTAGCAAAAAACAATTTAAAATGTTATCTTTAGGCACAGAGGAGGCTCTGTCATGGTTTGAGGCTACATTTCACCAGTAGTACTAGAGAACTTTAAATTGATGGAATTATGAATGCAATTTCAGTGTAACAATGATCCCAAACACATTGTCAGTGCAGTAAGAACATACCTGGATAGAACAACAGTCATGAATTGGCCTCCCCAGAGCCCGGACCTCAACAGACCGAAAGGCAGCCAACATCCAAAGAAGAGCTTTGAATGTTCGTCAAGAAGCCTGGAGAACTATTACTGAAGGCTACTTAAAGAAAAGACAAGAAAGCCTCACTAAAAGAGTTCAAGCTCTGTTGAAGAATAACGGTGGTCAAATACTGATTTTCAAGCTTTCTAGAATAGTACAAACTCTGTTTTTGCCTTATATAACACATCTCCATGTATGTTTGTACATGTTTCAATAAATACTCTTAATAACTGCACTTTTCCTCCATTTCCCTGGCAAAATATAAAGAAATGAGATGTCGCACCAAAAAAGTTGCATAGACTTGGTACAATTCTGTCTCTTTTTGAATTTTTGTTAAAATTTTTGTTCAATTACATAAAAACAACAAGTACGCTTGCCTCTTTTAACTGTTACAAATATATTTTACTGACCTATTTTATCTCATTTTTTTAAAATTAAAAATATATGTATGCATGCTTAATACTGACATAAAACCATTACTTTGAAAGTCACACATGCATTCCTCTACTACAAAACTAAATTCAGCCAAGTTTGAAAGGTACACAGATAATACTATGCAGAGAGGATATTAACTAGGGATTAGGGCACAGTATATACCAGCTGCTGATATATTACTGTCTGATAAGTAAGGCAAAAATATAATATGATAATAATACTGAAGCTGAGACCAACCGGCCCCTCCCCATCTGTACCAGCAGTATCCACCCAGCGGGGTAGACCACTGAGGAGAGGATGAGTAATGCCACAGGGCTGCTGAACAGTTTATTGAAAAGGCTTGCACCCCCGTAAAAGTCTGGTACCAAACACCCAAGGTAACACTAATTAGCCCAAGAGTAGGTGAAGTCACTCTTTTTGTAACCTAAATGCTGCATAGTTAAATGCATAAATAAACAAATGAGGTGAGGCATAGACCCTGTGCACGAGAAAATGCTAACTAACCTGTTTTAAGACCGGATGTAGGGTTGTACATTTCCGGTAGCTTTATTTTGCGGTCAATCGCTACTGCGAAGGTGGACTCCAAAATCATGTCCAAAATATGATAACGGAAAGATCGCGTTAAGTTACAAAGAGCAGGAGGTGGGAACACTCACCATTGCTGTGTCATAAAAAATCAAATGATCAATTTTGACGTTTGAAGCGTGTAGATCGATTGGTTGTTTACATTACTCAACACAAGCAGAACTGCATTACAAAATCAGAATCGTCCACATTCAGAAGCACATCTCTGTATAGTGACAGTTCTTATGATTTAAACAGGGAAATGTCCAGTATTCAAACTACAGGTTAACAATAGTCAAAGCCAGATGTTTCCCCCATTATGCCGATATCAGCTGGTCAAGTGCACACCTACGCAGTATGTCAACAAACCGTGAAAAAAGCCACAGGATATAAAAAATACATGAATGATTGCTGGTAAGAGTCTCTATATATTAGTATTTACGAAGGGTATGTTGTGACTTATCTTCACAATTACAGTGGTCCCTCGCTATATCCTTCACCTTTCGCAGCCTCGCTGTTTCGCGGATGTTTTTAGTGCAATTTTGCATGCTTTTTTTTTTTAAGCACATTGTGTTCTGCGTCCTGAGCCGCTGTAGACCATTGTCAATCTCCTCCATGCCGTCTCTCCTGTACAGTAAAGAATCACTACATCAATCGCTAGCAGTGTGACTCGGAAGTGCTGTACTGTGTGTTTGTAAGTTTTCTCCCCAACAAAAACAATGCAGACGAAACGGTTTGCACCGTCATAGCACCCAAAAGGCAGAGGAAGATAACCATTGCACAAAAAACGTTGGACTTCTGGGACCATACGGCGCACCGGATTATAAAGTGCATTAAACTTAAATTAAGCAATTAAGCTTAAAGTTAAATTCATTATTTATAGAAAAAATCAAATATAGTGTATGTTTATTTTTCAAATAAATGTTTGGGACTGAAAACAGGTTTTGATCGTCGGTTTCATTCTATAATACTGGACTTTTTTTTTTTTTTTTTACGAAGGTTTGAACTTTGAGAGTGTTTAAACGAGAGAGAAAAGTGGGAAAATGTCGATGCCTGTCTCAGAAAAGTGTATAAAGTGTGTAGTGAGGGGTTTTACAGCCTTAAAACATATGAAATAATTGTAAAAAATAAATAAATAAAGTTGGCTACTTTGCAGATTTCACCTATTGCTGGTTATTTTTAGAACATAACACCCGCGATAAACGAGAGAACACTGTATACAGATACTGAGAAATATAAAATTTGAATCCTTTCTCTATTTTGCTCTGAGGCGAGGGGGAAAAATATTGACAAGTCGATGAACATCATCTACAGATATATTCGGTAAATGCTCAAGACATCTTGAGAAATGTAAATCGCCGCTTGATTCATCCATTTGGTTGACTTTTCTTGGAAAAACCCAACCGTAAACAAGGTGCGAATATCACCGAAAGTAGCATATGCTAAGTAGTCTATTAGCCTACATTTGTTAACAAACAAGAACCATCAAAAACGAAAACGCATACTAAGTAATACCAAGCTTTCATTAATAATAGGGAACACTCTCTAAGTATCTGCTGCATTAGAAGAACAGGTTTGCCTTCTCTTGTGAGTTTAACAATAGCAGTTGTGGCATCATGAAAAAAATTAAAAGAAATGTTGTTTTCCATTATTTGTCTTAACCTTTGATACAAATCTATGTTTGCTGAGAAGTAGCAAATATAATATTGTTGTCTTTTGGACAACTGTTCAGACTGGATAAATGTGATTGGGATAATATTTTTCTGTTTGTGTGTTTGTTTGTTTTTGCCCTGAAGTCAAATTTAAGTTGCAAACTGAAACTTTTATGTCCTACTACTTGTTCCTCTGCCAAGATGTTTTTGTTTATATGTTTGTCTGCATGTTTTTGTCTGTTTGTGTGATTATGGAACCACTACCAAAGGTTTTGTGAACTTCGTGAAATAAAGGATGTATGTGCAATGTAATTTAATGCATGCTCCCGTACGGTGACGTCTTTACAATTAGGAAAGTTTATGGCTAACCAGTGATTTTATTTCGTTTTTTCATTTAAATTCTACATTTCTGTTTCAAATCTCTGAGGTTCTGGTTGAACTCAGTTTTTGCTAAATTATTATTGTATTGTTATGTCACTATTGCAGACAGTGCATTATTGCATTAGTATATTATCAAGATACTGCATATCTTGATGTACCAAAGTCGCTGTGAAGACGTCAGCTGACTGCAAACAGTAACAGACCTGATCCCCAGCAACAAGACTGCAAGTTCATTGCACACAGTCACAGTAATTTTTGTTGTTTCGCTGTCTCTAACTGCTGCTTTCCATAGAGTAACTGTGGTCTTTGGGTTCAGAATGATAAGTAAACATTACAAAAACTCCTTCAACATTTGATTTATAGTATTGAATCAGTTATAGGCTTGATATATATTTCTAACAAACAGACAAGGCTGTAGTTGCATCTTTGTCATTGTACCACATTTCATTGTCTACTGGGCTGCTGTAAAAACACAAAGCCCTTGTGCTGTGATAAGTAGGAGTTCAAAAAGAGCTTCCTCTGACCTGCCACACACTCACACACAGACTGGATGCATTAATGATTGAACAAAGTTTGGAGCCACACCCTAACTTCAAGAGTTTACGAGGAGGTGGACAGAATGTAAGGTTGGAGAGGTGAGGGGACTCGGAGGCTGTTTGAATCGGAGGAAATCCCTGAGATGTTTTCTTGTCCATTTGCCACAACCTAAGTCCCTGCTAACACGGTGAGGGGAAATTGTGTTTGTGTGTGACACACTCAAACTGCAGCGCACAGTTTATTTGTCTCTTTATTAGCTTTTGTAGTGCTTTCTACGGTGCTCACGCAAACATACATAAACATGTCTTACACAAACCTACTTTCTTTAGCCAGATGTCTTGGGAGAGGCAGGCCAATATGCCCTTTCACTTAAAAAGCACACGCACACATACACATTGTCCGTGTGTGTCAGTGGGCAGGGGAGTGTCGCTGTGCAGGAATGTGGAGGAATGATAAGTTGTGGAGGTGTCAAGGGAGAGACCCATGCTGTTACAGGCAGACACCTAAAAACACCCCGCCCTTCCTTTAACTCCTCTCTGGATGGTTTGTTCTACTGTTCTGATTTCTTTTCTTCTTCTTTCTCTTTTTTCTCTCTTTCCCTATCTCTGATTCCACCTTTATTTCTTCCACTGCCACTGAGCTTAGCAAAAACAACTTTAAACCTTCTCCAAATGTTATTTACCTTTCACTCCTTTTTTCACCTAACTAATTCCTTGTCTCCGTTTTTGATTAATCAGACACTGCTGACATTACTGGCAAATATTTGATGTTAAAGGCAGCCTGAAGGAGATTTTAAATGTGAGTAGAAAACTATTCACCACGCAAAGATATACTGGATCAGTGGCAGAAAGCACAAAGTTGATGCATTACAAGCTGTCATATGGAAAGGTGTACACATCCTGTCTTTAAGTGGACGCAGTCTGAAATGTTGAAAGGCGATGAAAGAGATTGTGTTACGTGTATGACCTTATGGGTTGAGTCACATCGGCTATATTGGCAAAATGCATTTCTATGTCACCAGATCTCACGACATTGCTGCTTATACAAAGGTTTGTAGCAAAGTTCCACTTTCTCCTGATTTTCACAGTTGCCTCCTCAGTATCTGAATCTTTGTGACTTGAGACAAACGGTTGTAATATTCACTGTACCTCTGTGATGATAGGGCAAAGAGATCCGACTTTATTCCCATTTCTCGTTCGGGGTGAGAATCTGCACGTAGTCTTCTAACAGTGTGAGCCAGGGTGTTGTAATCGAAAGCCTTTTTTGGAGGTGACACATGCTAGTCAGCACATCTGTCTCCCTCCTTTTAAAACTGGATAACACATTGTAAACCTTGAATTAGCAATTTAAGGTAATTTAGCGCATCAGCTGTACTGTTTATTGTGTCTTCACAATGACTTTCTCTGTTTCTTAATGTGTCCCCTTCCACAGGGACATATAGTGTAACAAACGAGCATATATCTATTAAAGATAATGTACTTGTGCCAGTTTTTACCTGAAATTTCTGTAAATAGTAAAAAATCAAAAGTTAATAATTAATTAGAATAATTAAAATTAATTCCTTGATTTTAAAATGGTACATTGCACTTTTTTAACGGTATATTTCAGGTCTCAGATTATAAATATAGTTCAAAAGTGCTAAAAAACTGTCCAAAAAACATTATTTGAACTGTGAGCACATGATTAAAGTTAATATTAGCTAAAATAGCTATGCTACATTGGAACAATGGTGATTTTCATATTGTTGGGGGTACAGTGTCATCAAAAAAATAGTTCTAAATAAATTCTTTGCTTTACTATGAGCCAAGCCAGGCATTAGGCAAGCATTGTGGAAAAGTTTTACATGTTGGCGTAACAGAGCAGTTCAGTGAGAGTTTTGTTTTGTGTTATGTTGTTTTTCTGTGGACAGACTAATTCTCCTTTGCATGGACTTTGTAACTTTGCAGACCTTTTGCAGGCACAAAAGCTACAACATCCATAATTTGAGCACTTTAATAAGAGCAATTTCTGTTTTTTAAGGTCCACATGTGAATTAGAATCCACATTTCTGTATTTGCTGACAAACCTTTTGGACTCAGTGTCCTTTTCTTCTCTTGATGTTACCTCCAAAATTATCCTCTTGCTCTCTTGATTTTTTACCTGCATCATTATTTAAAAATGTCTTTTACTCTACTGGTCCCTGTATTCTTACTATAATTAATACCTCCTTTGCCTCGGGCATAGTCCCTGCCTATTTTAAAACTGCTGTTATACATCCCTTGTTAAAAAAGCCTATGCTGGACCCATCTCTCACTAGCAATTATAGACCGATCTCAAAAATTCCGTTAATTGCTAAGATTCTAGAGAAGATCGTGGCTAAGCAGCTTACAGCAGTTTTAGATAAATATAGTATTTTCGACAAATTTCAATCTGGCTTTCGTAAAGTTCATTCCACTGAAACAGCCCTTCTTAGAGTTTCTAATGACATTTTGTTACAAAGCGATGCAGGTAAATGTTCTGTTCTCTTAATGTTGGATCTTACGTCGGCCTTTGATACTGTTGACCACTATATTTTACTTAACAGGCTGAAACACTGGGTTGGTGTCTCTGGGACTGCATTGAAATGGTTCTCCTCGTATCTCTCTGAACGATATTCTTCTGTGGCAGTTTCTAAGTATAGATCATCTTCTGCGTCCCTGTCTTTTGGTGTGCCACAAGGCTCTGTGCTAGGGCCATTACTGTTTTTAGTTTATTTACTCCCTCTTCAGCACATTTTGAGCCCTTTTGAGGATATTTGTTACCATTGTTATGCGGACGATATCCAACTCTATATATCTTTTAAACCGGAAGAGGCTTCTAAGCTGCGGCTTTTAAATGTGTGCTTGGAAACCATTAAAGGCTGGATGGCTGAAAACTTCCTCCAACTAAATGAAAGTAAAACCGAAGTCCTCTTATGTGCCCCAGATAGACATATACCCAGTATAATAAATGCTCTTGGTCCTCTTTCAACGTTTGTAAAACCATCTGTCAGGAACTTAGGGATTATCCTTGATCCTGCTCTTACGTTAGATAGTCATGTTAAATCTCTTGTTCGGTCTTGCTTTTATCATTTAAGAAATATTTCTAAATTGAGCTCTATTATATCCTATACCGAACTGGAGATTGTTATTCATGCTTTTATCTCTTCACGACTGGACTATTGCAATTCCCTGTTTACTTGTTTAAATAAAGGTTCTTTGGAGCGTCTGCAGATCGTTCAGAATGCTGCAGCAAGACTTTTGACGAAAGCTTCTAAATTTTCACATATAACACCGTTGCTCATGCAGTTACATTGGCTTCCTGTTGAATTTAGAGTCCAGTTTAAGATTTTGGTTTTAACTTTCAAGGCTCTTCAACAACAAGCACCACCATATATCATTGAACTTTTACAGCCCTATGCCCCTAGTAGGTCTCTGAGGTCGAGTAGTCAGGGCCTACTTGTCATTCAGTATACGAGACTGAAAACTAGGGGTGATAGAGCTTTTGCTACTGTGGCCGCCAGACTGTGGAATTCCCTTCCTCAGGACTTACGATCCGCTGATTCATTGATTACTTTTAAAAAACAGCTAAAAACACATCTTTTTAAAACTGCCTTTTGCTAACTTTGTTTGTATTTTGTCTTTTTAATCTGTTATATCTTGTAAAGCACTTTGTGATCTCTATCTAGAAATGTGCTATATAAATAAAATTTTACTTACTTACTTACTTTACTCCTTTTCTCAGTCCTGATACCCCATAGTGGCCAGTTCACTTTGACATTATGGCTTTACTTTGAACACTACTGCAACACACTCACACAGGAGCACAAAGAACTAGGTTTGAGTGATTTAGTGACGTAAGAGGAACTGTCGTGTATCAGGAACATATAAATGTCCACGGAGGCCCCGCAACTGTGTCTAAAGAAAAGAATGTAACCACTTCTATCTCAGCTTCATGGGGAACAGTAATTACTGATCCCCATTCAAACCATTAACAGTTTATCAGCCCACGCAGGCTGCTGCCTTCTGCGCAGTTTGAAAGGGAGACTTCTGGGGAACGGCTTTGTGGCTCTGGATTATATAAGGTAATTTAGGACAGTGAGACTCAAAAAGTATGTGAATGAATTTCACACATTAAAAAAAAAATCCCTTTAATAATAAGAGCATCTGTAGAGCAGTTTAAAATGGCATGCTGAGACAAGTTGAAATAGTTTATATAGGACATCTACACTCCTACATCACTGACCCCCCACCATACAACAAATTAAATGTCCCCTTCAGGATTACCCCAATAAATATAGAGGCATGTTTTGCCTCCCTTGTTGTTCTCTGATCCTTTTTTCGTGATTTTTGAAATGATAAAAACCCAGCTCCTCTATGTACCTGATGTATCTATTATTAATTTGAGGTATTTCTTATTTTTTGTGTAAGAGATTTGGTTAAATTCTGTTTTTCTGTCTTTCTTTTTTTTTTTTTAAAAAAAATATGATCGTGGATTTAGAAAGAGGCTGGCAGCAGCAAAGAAGGTGACTCATGCCAATAAAGACTATTGAACAAAAGCAGATGTTAGAACTTTCCCTGGCAATTAAGATTCGGATAAGTGCTGAGGAGCTATGAGAAGATTAAGGAAATGGCGCTGTTTGTTCCTAGGCTGCTATGATATCACCTGGTGTTTGAAGCCCTTCTTGTGGCTAATGACAGTGGGAGGAAGCATAACTTTGTGTTTGTGTTGTGTGCATGTGAAAATATATTATTTAATGGGAATGAGCATGTGTACATGCAAATGCCTCGCCTCTGTCAGTGCGCCCCAGGGCAGCTGTGGCTACAATGTAGCTTGCTATCGCCAGTGTGTGAATGTGTGTGTGAATGGGTGGATGACTGAATGTAGTGTAAAGCGCTTTGGGGTCCTTAAGGACTAGAAAAGCGCTATACAAATGCAGGCAGGCCATGTGTTTTCTTGCACCTGAGGTGTATCTCGTCGGGAGGCCACAAGGACCGTTGGTTAGTATTTTTGTCAGCAACTCAGAGCTGATGTGTTGAGACCTGCGTGTAAGACTGAGCTCCTTCTTGGCTGGCTGGCCTGCTGTCTCACCCCACCCGGCTGCAGACTGGGGAGAGTGTCTGAGCACGCACTTGGTGACAGGACAAGGTGTTCGGGGTCAGGTGATAGCTTATAGAGGCCTCCCTTTCTCTTTCAGTTGTGTATATCATTTCAACAGGAAAACAGCTATCATAAAGGACAGCGCCGAAGGGGCTTAAACACAAGAAGACACATTAATGGATGGACAACCAGCATTTGTGGCAAATTCCACTGAGGCAGAGTTTGGTTTTTATCGCACTTTGACACACAGACACACGATGAGAGGGTACAGCTTTTTTTTATGGGCTGTCAACAAAACTCTGAGCATCTAATAACAGTGCTGGGGCCCAGCGGTGGCTGAAGCATCCCTTTTAGCCCATCACAACTTAAGTGGCTGGAAGAAGAGTTAAGGCAGCGACGGAGAGACGGGTGGACGTGAGGTAATTGTCCGAACCAGGTGGAGTGGTTTCCAAATGGGATGAAGAGAGACACGGGTGAACAAGCAGATGGATGGACGGACAGGTTTACCATCACGACGACAGGCGCTCCTTTCCAACGCTGCAGTCACCTCTTCAGAGTCGTCAGTGGGGATCAGTGCAGCCCCATTGAACCTGTCACGGGGAAATGAGCGGCTTTCTCCCTAACGACTGTCAACACCAGGAAATGGATGGAGTGACAGGGGTCGAAAGCTCCGGAGTCGGCAAAGAAACAAAAGAGGGGACTGCTGTGAGCAGAGGCGGCTGAGGGCACAGTACGGAGGAGGAAACCAGCTCTGTGGCGATAACCCAATCACCCACAGAAGGGAGTGAAACAAAAGCAACCATGAGTTCATGATCGTGTAAACTGGAGCCCTCTGACCAAATCTCAAAAAGACTTTCCAGCTTGAATTTTTACTGTTTTAATTTTTTGTTTATTTGATGCAGTGGCCCTCAACGTGGCTTTAGGCAGCTATTCAGGACATGGCGAACACAGTGAAGCGATCAAGGAAATGGCGGGGGGGGGGGGGGGGAATCAATCGATATTTTAGCGACAGCCTGAGGATATCTTATAGATGCCTTTCTCCCCACCTGGCCTTAACTGTGCAATTACACACACACACACACTAGTTCCTGTGTTCGTCCATAAATCACAGAACTCACAACACAAAGAATGTGACACGGAAAGCAGACAGGGCGGAGCGGCACCAAACGAAGCCTTGTGAACCAGTGCTGATCACTGCCAAAGTGCCTCAGAGGGCAGGAGCAGATTTAGACAGGGGATAAGACTGACAGGGATGAAATACTGCTCTTCGCAAACATACACAAAGATTGTGCAGCATGGGACACATCTAAGCCCGGTGCCCTTGTCTTTCTGTGCTCCCTCCCTCTTCACCTCCCTCTTGAGGGGGCGCTGGGGAACATTCCTGGGCTCCACCTCCTACACTCTGGGCATTAATCCCCTACAGCTGTGCCCCTTACTCCCTGATATCCTCCCTCCTCTCTCCTGCCTCCCCCCTCCTATCTCGCTCTGCCGCCCGCTCCTTACCCCAGCTGGTCCCATCACAATCTCAATACATTTTTCACAACCAACTCATAAGTGCCACATGTACAGCAGGCCAACCAAGATACTCTACATTCAGTGAAGGACACGCTCATCATTGTGGTGGCACACAGTAACGTACACACATATATATACACATATATATACACACACATATATATATGCACTGCATGATGCTCGGGTTAGCCGGTCCCTGATAGATACAAAGTGTCAAATTCACACACAAGCACACAGCTGCAAATGTATACAGAAAATCTCCCTCTGGCTGTGCCCCGAAGCCTCTTTTCTGACACTTGGCTGAAGCCTAAGGCCCCAGTATCACACACCAGGACCTTCGGATGGCCAAACATCACCTCTGTGACAGACTCCAGCTCCTCACTTCATATTTAATACTGTGACAGAAGGGAACCCTGGGAATAATGTACAGGAGGGAGGAGACACATAAATTATGCAAGAAATGGAAGATAGAGATATACACTGCAGCAGACATATGAAGGCCTTCGTGAGTCTTTGCAATTATGAAATACAATAAAAGAATCATCAGTTCCTTCGAGTCCTCTGAGGCCATATGCTTTTTATTAGTTTTCTGTCATTGAGTAAATTTGATATGTGCAATAACTGCGTTGCCAGACAAAGTGATCCTTGCTAAGTGGTATTTAACCAATTATCTCCACGTTAATTGTTAGGATAACAAATGCTGCAGTAGGCTGTCGGGAATGACTCTGCAAAGTCTCCACGGAGGGCCATATAACCGTACACCTCTGCAAGTTTATGATTTAGGTGTGGAAACCACAGCTGCAATATATATATACGTGGATGTCTAACTTGTGTGTCATCTCTGTCTCACTTTGTGACTGTCAAAGGGATTTTTAAAAAATCCCTATGACCGGACCGCACCGAGAGATGTGGCGTTTAGGTATTGGCCCCCCACCAACTCTGTGACAGACAGGAGCGGAGTTAATAAGCTTTGTCCCAGGAGGACCTGCTGCAAGTGTGTGAGTCAGGATGCAGAAGCTCACAGGAGCGCGGGAGTAAATTAAAATACACTTTAATAAAGTGACCAGAGGCAAGGCCTGTGGGCCACCTCCTTCCACACACACACATAAAGATGAACACACGCCGCTGGGACAGGACGGAGAGGCATCCCTGAGAATGGAATGTGGACAGAAGAGGGGGGGACAGCCACAAAACAGTCCACTAGAGAGAAGAGTACAGAGGGAGAAGGGTAGGAGAGAGGGGAGGGAGGTCAGAAGCTGCGGGCTTATAGTGTTTCAAGCTCCTTCACTCGGGCCAGGTGTCTCCCAACCAAATAAACCCTTTCTCTACATGTCTGTACCTCCTACTGGCTAATGAAAGCATCTTGTGGAACTTTAACCGAGTACCTTACTCTCCCACGAAACCGCTGGGAGAATCACAAGGTTATAGCTGCCCAGAAGAAACCTGGTGTACCTAAAGAGTATGTTTTAATATTAATATGCTGTAAGGCTCTAATGTTTCTCATATTATTATATGAAATGAATTCTGTATTTTCAATCAATTTTATAGATGGTTTTCTATTGACTAAAGTTTTACTGGTGCACCTTTAATTTTGTCACGTAGCCTCCCTGCTGTGTCCTTCACTGCTTTAACGCTACTCGACCAAAATAATTAACATTAACACCTGTTTTACTCAATCAACCTATTTCCTAATGCAAGCTAAAGATCAGCACATGGAAACACACACTACTTCACACAAAATAGTGCTAAATTTGCAGAAATTTGCTTTAATGTTGTGTTACATTTGCATATAAATGTTCTACATTCGTGCATAGTATTGCGTTCATCTTTGTGCTGCTTTCTCTGTTTTCGTACAGTAAAAATTTGTGTGTTTTGGAAGAGAGACGAGATGGAACAATGGGAGGTGCCGTGTAAGCCTCAGCGAGTTTTGACTGACATGTTAGTTAATGGGGAAGTAATGATTGGAACATTGACAGGATTTTCATTTTGCAGCGAGCGCTCTCTTAAAGCACCCCAATAAATTATGACACTGATGTAAGCTATGAACAGACTGTGTTCTCATGGTCAAGAGTTTTCTGCTTCCTAATATTACCATTTTTGATAAATGAACAAAATACCTCCCACACACCGATCCCATCCCTGCTCCAATACAAATGGGCCGTTTCCTATGAGAATGGACACATTCGTATACACACACATGCACACACATGCACACATGGAGCTGTGGCCAAATGCAGGGGACTTCCAGTGTCAGTGCTGCCAAGTGTTCCTCACTTCTTCCAAGTAAGACTTGAGATAGAAGAGTCTTGCACACACTCTCACACACACACTCACGCACATATGTATGGGGTTCTAGGAGAAGCCAATAAACACACTGTAACACCATTCTATGAAAACCCCTCCAGCCAGCAAATCACATTCTGCTGATCTGACGGAAATAACTGTCGCCAGCCGGGGATACAAGGCGACTCATCTCCTGTGTAGTTTTTATCTATTCAACTGAAGTGTGTTTTAATTTAAGCTGCTTTGCATTTGACTGTGGGGCGTCACAGCATGCAATGAGGAATCGCCTTTGATAACAGTACCCTGCCTTGCTCTTGCACAGAGAAAATCTATCTATCTATCTATCTATCTATCTATCTATCTATCTATCTATCTATCTATCTATCTATCTATCTATCTATCTATCTATCTATCTATCTATCTATCTATCTATCTATCTATCTATCTATCTTTTTTACTTGCATTTTACATTTTACTTGCTCTTAGTGAAGTTGCTGTTTTTGCAGATATATGCAAACTGACCCATCTCTTTGGTTACTTTCGAAGCTTCTGTTATTGTACCACACATAAAAAATGTATGGTAAAAAGGGGTGGCTGATTACCTGTTAAGCAAAATAAAAGCACTTCATTATCCATCTGTTCTCATTTTATAATCTGATCGAATTAATTGAGGCACCAGTCACACGTTGTCAAGACCAGTCGTCGAGCCCCTGGCAGTCACTCGTCACTAGGTAAAAATGCGTATTTCCCAGCTAGTTGCTGGCCATCTTTGAAACCCCTTGGTAAAGACCAACACTCAGGCCTATAGACCTTTTGGCAGGCCCTATGACTACCTGCATTTAGTAGGGAAAAATGTATATTCTCAGACCCCTTAGTGTGTGGCTGCTTCGTGTTGCTGTTCCTCATCTGGTGTAATTGGCTGCAAACAGCTTGCAGCACCCAAAACCTTGGATTGCATGGAAGACACCAACTTGTTTGCAAACACATGCTAACTACTTCTCAATCAGGAGTGAAAATGTGAAAAGTTTTGCTATGTTTTACATTTATGCTTTGTGTCAAACTTTTTCCAAGTTCCTGTACTAGTTAACAAGTAGTTGCCCAGTGTTTACAGACAAGTCAGCATCATCCACTGCAAACTACAGACAACCTTCTAGTTATCAAACCAATTACAAGGTGTTTTTTTGGTGCAACGTCTTTGCAACTGATTTCACCTAGCAACAACCAACAACATCCAGCAACCACTTACTTATGTAAATTTTTTCCAAGCAACCAGAGGTTTCCGGGCAAGTGTGACGGAGGCCTAAGAGAATTTAACATCTTTGAGTTGGTTGAAAGTGTTTAATAGGAAATAATGCTCAGTTCCTACTGCCATTCAATTTCATGGCTTCCCAAAAAGTATAGCAGCTGAACTATAACTGGACAACCACTGCTTGGTGGGCTTTTGGCAGCAGAAATTTGAGTTAAACCCAAATAACAGTTGAATTCTCAACTCTACACCAGCTCTCTACTTTACACCAGCTCAGTGAAGACCGTTCTCAGCCTAATACAAGAAGAGCTGAAAGGCCCAGCATCAGGCCTCTTTCGCTCTGCAGGAGAGGGGGGCCCCAAGATGGGCCACATGCTAGAAAAGCTTGGTCTCTGGAGCTGTGGAGGTTGACACAAAGTCCCCACCCTAAGTCCAGCGGGTGTTTGTGAACAGTGAGTCTGTTTTGGAAGACAGTGTCCACACCACAGCTGTTGAACAGTTCAAGGCGGAGAGTCCTTCTGGGCAGGGGGACTGGGCGGTAATGAAAATTCCCCAGGAGAAAAACGAGGGGAATTCTCCACTGTTATTTGTTATGGGAAAAAGGAGAAGACAGGGACAGGAGGCGAGCGAAGCAGCAGTGTCAGAAGAGGGGAAGGAGTCAGACGAGACGACTCAGTGTGTGAGTGTGGGTGTGGGTGCGTGTGAGTGTATGTGTGTGTATATCAGAGTTCTCAGGTGCTCAAGTGGCCCATCCCAATACAGGTTAAAGACATAAGGGAAAGGTGAAAACACAGATGCAGACAAACAGTATAAAGGACAAAGGCAAGAGTGCATGTCAGCAGCCGCTTCATCTCACAAAGAAAATTTGAAATGGAGAGGGGAGTGACAATAAAACAAGCATCCTCCAGTATGCGCACACGCAATCATTCACAGCTTTCAACTTTAGGTTTGTTTGCCTAAGGCTTGAGATATGAACTAGTCATGCTCTTTTTTCCAGCTGTATGAGTTCCAGTGTTTTGTCCCCATCTTCTGCAACTTTTGTGTGGGCGCCTGCGTGTGTTTTTATGTGCATGCTTGCTCACCCAGGAGTATGAGCTTCTGTTTATAATGACAGGGTTCCCCACTGTGTATATATTCAAATGGGACTTGGCAAAAGACGCCATCGTCATTCCTTGAGAGTCCAAACACCCTCAACACCAGCTTGCTCTACACATATGCAGACCACAGTTAAAAAACTTCAGATACTGTAGGCGTGCGTGTATGCAGAAACACACGTCGCATCTGTGCGTTGCTGAAGAATTGAGGTAAAGTTAGAAGAGAGTCCCTCCCTCTTCAATGGCACAGCAAGCGAGCTCAAAATCCTACTTATCAGTCCAATGTGTTTCTACTTTTCTAATCTGCATCATTTATTATGGGCAAAACCGGAATAGGGAACGCCGCCATGGTCAATATTATGTCTTGGCGCAAGTCACTATTACTGAAAAGAACCCTGGTGTCCTGAATACACATGCATGCACACTCACGCATGTGCACAATGGCAGACACACGATCACACACATTTACTCTAACATCCTCCTCACCAGAAAAATCTTGTGGCTCCTAAAAAAATATAGACGTTATGGGAAAAGACTTACAATGAAATCATTTTTACTCATAAAATAATATGATTATGCAGACCTTCACAGAGAGATGATGAAGAAAACATCGTGGCACAAACTGGACTGAGCCATTGTGTTTTGTTTTGTGTTCTGTGTCAGACGTGCATCCAAGTCACTGGAAATTAAAGAAACTTTGAACTTGGGGAAATGTCTTTGTGGTTCCTAGAGGCCCAAATGACAGGACATGCACACAAATGCACACACATCTAGATATATATGCATACACATATCAAAATCAACCACTGGCTGTGCATGTGTTTCATGTGTGTGTGTCTGTTTCTACATGGGTGTATAAGATAGGACTGTTTAAGGGGGCCTGAGGTCTCTGAAGGATTAATGGTGGCAGGCCAGGCAGGGTAATCAGGACAGCGGATAAGTCCTGGTCATCCAGGCGTTGAGCTGAATAAACATGAGAGCCTGGTGATATCTCCTGCACATCCCCCCAATACATACACACATACACATGCATGCACTCTCAAATAATCACACACACGCACACAAGTAATCACACACATCAGAAGGAGCCAGACTTGTTCCAGAGAATGGTGCCAATGAGAAGACCGAAGACTGTGTCACGCGCGCTCACAAAAACACACACACAAACACACACAGGCATATAAAATGCAGACATACACACAGTATTCTCCTTATTGTCCTCCACTAGAAGTGCTCCCTCAGGTCATTGAGTGCTGCATGTTCCTGTCTGCTATTAGGCTTCTGATAAGTCTTCACTACATGCAGACAGTAGAATATAAGAAATGCCTAGAGTAAGAGAAGGTCATTATGTGCCGCTTTCCAAGCTAAATCTTGTCTTAAAATTGCATGTGCTTTATATTATACAATCTCTTCCAGTTTGGTTGCAAGGGGAGTAAGATGTAGAACTGCAGACATGGTCATTTTCTTAGAAAACGTTTAAATATTTAAAAAAAAAAAACCTTTTTAATAATGTTGTTCTCCATTAATTTTGCACAGTGGTATCTGTCCTCGGTTTATGAGCTGAACATTGTGTTTTCTTACTAAGTGGATATATTGTTTATACAGTACTGTATATGAAACTGCCTAAAAGTGTTTTTCCTTAAAAACCACTCAGCTCATATTTGGTAGTGTAATCAAGAGAATTCTCCAGGTTAACATAGAGAGCAAATGGCTCCTTTTACCACACGGAAAATAAGATAAAATAACTTTGTGCACACTTTGTACATTTGAAAAGAAACAAGCTGGGGACTATCTGAGAATGGCTGTGCTTGTTGTGGCCACACGCCAAGGGTAGGTATGCAGCCCAATGGACACCATCTGCATGAACACATTTTTTAAAACGCTAGCATTTTGAGAGCGTGGCCGCGCGCGCGTGTATGCGTGTGTACGTGTGCAGAGTCGGAAACCAGGAGCAAATGCTTCACGCCAAATCGGGGGGGACGAGGTGGGAGAGCAGGACATTCCTGGGAGATGACAAGCCATCACAGTCACACACCAGCACAGGAATGTTGGGAAAACAGACAGGGTGGGCGAGTGGGTGTGATGCAGGGTGGGAGGATGAGTTAGCAAAGGGGGGAAAGAGAGAGAGAGAGAGAGAGAGAGAGAGTGAGAGAGGGAGCAAGACATGAGATGCAAAATGAAGAAAAGTTGTCACTTCATTAGAGCAGTAGTCATGGGTTTCCAAAAAGGAGCGGAGAAGTTGCTGTAATTAGTTTGCACTCACTGAAAAGAGAGAAAAGAGGAAGAGATACAAAGAGAGAGAGAAAGAGAAGTGGATGAGAGAAGTCTGACTTTTGCCCCATCCGCATCACTGCCCCCCACCCCCACTCCCCTCATCAGCCCACCCCTACCGCTGGTTAACTCCAATTTCTGTCATGCAACTGAAAAACCACTGGAGGGGTGAAAGAAAAAGGGAAAATGGATGAAAACAAATCTTTGAGTGTGTGAGTCTTTGTGTGTGTTTGTATGTGCTTTGAGTGAGTGTATATAAGTTAGAGGTGGGCTCGCCATAACAACGACAAAGAACCCTCAAATGAGCTGAAGGAATGTGTCTGGTGGCAGCACAAGAATATATATATAGGGCCAGCAAAGAGTACGTGGGGGGGTGAGAGTGTGAACACTAGTGAATATGCGCTCCAGATGTGTCGGCCTGTCACGCTGCAAGTAAACACCCTCGCTGATGGACAGCTCAGGACTGGATGGCCTCACCGTCTTCCCCCTGGGGAGAGATCTGGAGAAGGAAGGAGGAGAGTGGAGGGAAAGGAGGAGAGCTGGAGCCAGCTAGGAGGAGAAGCTGTGGAGGGGGAGTGCTGGATGAAGGAGGTGAGAAGAGGGTTCTGTGCTGAGGTACCCCGCCAAATGCAAGTCACCCTGAGGACCTGCGTAGCCTGGCAGGCTGGATACAGAGGAGACAGCAAGAGACAGGAGAGAGAGAGAGAGAGGGTTGAAATGAAAGTAAGTGAGAAAGAGAAAAAAAGAGGCATGGGTGGGGGGTAAAAGGAGAAAACATGAGGGAGGGATAGCGAGGGAGGACTGGGCCTGATTGTTCCCCTCCTGTCCCTCCTCCATGTGGCCTCCAAGGGGGCTCCTGCAGCCTCAGCGAATTTCCGTCTGGCACAGACCTGCGAGCTCCTGGGAGCAAACTGAAATATGAACTGCAAGAAGGGAGGATGGGAAGAGGGACAGAGGAAAAGAAGAGGAAAGAGAGGGTAAGAGTGCAGACAGGAGGGACAGACAGGAATCTCAAACGAGGGGGCTGATGTGGTGTACATCAAATGAGGAGTACACATAATTCCTTTTGTATGTGTTGTTGAATACCCAGGTTTTGAGACATCACCCTTTAAGATTCCTGCCACCATCCTATTTCACCCTGGAGGACATTCTTCATGTGGGCCTCAAACTTCAGAAAAATGACATTTAGCTTTCCAGAAGCACGATCAATGAGCGCTGACAGCTTAATCACTTTATTTTATCAGTGGTCCTAAATACATTCTTTAAAAAAACAAAACAAAATGAAAACAAGATAGGTAAGTACGGTGACATGTAGGTTTAATGTTGGTCCGCAAACAGAATTTCCATTAAAATATAATTAAAAGTTAAAAAGTGGTGAGTTTTTAATTGCGAAACTACTCCATATGTGTGTGTGGTTTGTTTTCTTTTATTGTTTGTTTTTGCTTGAAATAAAAGCTGCTGGCACGCACACGCTGACATGCTAGTGCAAACAGCCACATGTTAAAATCCCACATCACTTTGTGAGGGTGTACCTTTCCTTCTACACTCTTATGAAACTTGTACTGTGTGGTATTATTCCAACTGCTCGGTTGTTATTTTAGCTGCACCGGACAGGAGCACCACTACCAAGTCTGGGGAGAGAGAGAGAAAGAGCACAGATGACTAAATGACTACATATACTGCAGTCAAGGGTCAAAGTAACCAGCTTCCTTTATTCTTGTTACAATAACAAGTAATTCTTTTTATGTGGACACTTGAACTGTTTTCAAAAAAATCTCAAATTCAGTTCTTATTTAGGTTTCTTTTTCTTTTTCTTTTTTCCTCCAACACTGTACTTCTGTACTGTATACTGTACTACCCTAAATTTCAAATCAGAAATATTACTTAAAAAACTCAAATGTAATAAGTAATTATGAATCTTCTTCTTTGTTTGCAGCTGATTAAGCTACTAAGAGTCAATGTCAGCTATTATAGCTACTCTTTTCACACTGATTGATTGACTGCAATTCGTGCACATCATAACTTGACGATGCCGTAGTTGTTACTTGGCAACCAATTCACATATTTCTACAGAAGAGTTCTTCTTCACTTGATTGGTGCAATCTCCTTTTTCTCTAGTAACTTTCCAGTTTGAAGCTAAGTAGTGTTTACTCAGAGCCCAGTTTGTTTCCCAAGCGATGTTTATGAACTGCTGATTTTTAAAGCCCAGTTCATGTTCTGTAAAAGTTTTATGTTCAAAATCAGTGCTTCTTAAACAATGGTACTAATAACCCCAGAGGTACTGTAGGCGATAACGCACGTATTTTTCAGTTTTAATCATTGAATCTTTGACGCTGTAAAACCTCACAGGGGACACGATTGTAACTCCGAGCAAGTTTAAAATATTTAATGAATGACAAAAAAAAGATACAAAGTTATCATAAGACCTCGTTTTCAAAATGCAAAACAAACAAGCGTTTTTCCATTGCAAGTTTGATGTTTAATAGTTTAGATACTGACGATGCAATGCTATATTTGTAGGCTGTTTTTATGACCAAAAATACATCCATCCAATTCAGGATTGTGCATTTTCAGAAAAAAAGGTCTGCTTTAAGTAAACCACTAATTATTCCACAACCCATTTACTGTGCAGAACTACTTTAATTTGACAGGGAAATCTGTGATATTATTAGTTTAAAAACTGTTTAAAATATTGATTTTTTTTTTTTATGTTAAAAAATAATCATTATGACATTTTGTCAGCGACATAACATTTTAATCCTGACTGTTTGAGTCACGATTCTACCGCATGTGTACTGCATGATAATAAAAGTGGCTCTGGTATCCTTTATTAAATTACAGTGCTTAACAGAAAATCCCTTAACCCACCCCATTTTCTACAAGGTACTTTTTTAAAATGTAGAAATTCTCTTTTTATTACATGGATTTTTATTTAGGAACATGATTTTAAGACTTCTTTCTCCACTAGGAATCATTTATGAGACACTTGTAAAGTCACTGGGAGCTACCTGCTGAAATTTGACAGATTACCAAGCAGTGAAAAGCAATAACAACCTTGTTTGTAATCATGTACTAAAAATGCGATATGCCTTGTAATCATACCCTGCGAATGTTACATGCCACACATCTAATACACCTTTACCGAGGTGTTCCGAAATCACATTACTCGATCTGCTAAATGCGGGGGGCTCGTGTTGAGCAGATACATTTGAGTCCCGTCAGGTGCAATGGAGCTGCTATCAGAAAGCAGCACTGATGACACTACTACATTAAGCAGCTGTCCACTCCCATGATCATTAGCGCGATATGGATGCAGTGGAGCAGTGAACAGGATGCTGGGGTTGTTACAAAGACAGCTCTCCAGGGGAAGAAGGAAGGGAGATGAGTCTAAACAACATCAAGTCACTGCAACCCTCGGAGACAGGGTCAAAACTTTTACAGGCACAAAACAAACATACAGATTGAATTCTCCCAACATCTTTCCATGATAATCAAATTTTATTTCACTCAGCTTCTGCAAATACAGAACTAGATGGAAGTATCATGGGAAAGTGGCCTTTTAGGTTTCAAATAGAAAAAAAAAAGAAAAACAAAGTGACAAAGTGACTTACATTTAATGCCAAACTGAAATTTGAACTCTTCACTTGCTCAGAATTGTACGCCAAGAGGTAACGACCTTGTTTCATGTAGAGAAACTGAAGCGTGTTTGTTGTTGTAAATCACAAATCTCTGTTTAGCTTTGCTTTCACTCACTGATTACTTCCATTTTCGCTGGTTTTTACTTTCACTTTTACTTTGCCGTTTGGTTAGGTTTAGGCACCCAAACTACATGATTAGGTTTAAACAGTTTTAAGTTTAAAATATTCCCCATAAAACATTAACCCTGCACATTAAAAAAATATGGGTAACCTCAAGGCTATACACAAGATGCCAGGGGTCCCGAACAACTGTCAATATGTTAGAAGTTGGGCAGTGAGAGTTGTATTTGAGGATCTGAGCATGTAAACAAGCCAGCTACAGTCATACTGAAGGTCTTCTTTTTCAAAACAGCACTTCCATCTTTTAGTTTTTGGCGATATGCTTAAAGTGATTTGACGAATTCATAGCTGTTTAGAAACTAGGTGTCAAGTCAGATTCATGTAGACACAACATACAAGCCTCATAGCCTGAAACTCTGTTGACCCGTTCATACCAGCACTGTTTGCTCCCACAGCTCCTTCCCGTTATGTGTGATAAACAGATGTATTTCTGTGATTTCTTTAGTAACAAAAAATAAATGCTCTTCCATCATTGATAAAGCTAAGAATAGCTTCTTAAGAGTATGGAGCTCTTCGAAATCCAAACCTGTGAATTTGGAGGTTCTGAAACTTCAGTAGAGCAAGCGAAACTTTTTATGAAGAAATTCACTTTAAAGTCCATGCTTGCCCAGATAAAATGTGTTGAGGTTGTTACGACAAAAACAAAATCTGATCGCCCGCACTCAATCTTCCATAGGTACAGTACCTGTCAACTACACGTTGACACAAATATGTAATCGGCCAATCACATGGCACTATCTCAATACATCTAAACATGGTCAAAACAACCTGCTGAAGTTTAAACTGAGCATCAGAATGGGAAGAAAGGACATTTTAAGTGACTTTGAACATGACAGGGTTTTTGGTGTCAGAATGGCTGGTCTATTTCAGAAACCACTGGGATTTTCCCACACAACTATCTCTAGGGTTTACAGAGAATGGTCCAAAAAGATTAAAATACACAGGGAGCAGCGGTTCTCTGGAAGAAAAGTCCTTGTTGACATCAGAGATCAGAGGAGAATACCCAGACTGCTTTGAGCTGATAGAAAGGCATCAATAACTCAAATAACCAGTTGTTACATCCAAGGTATACAGAAGTGCATGTCTTAATGTACAGTACATGAAGCTTCGAGGCACATGGGCTACAGCAGCAGAAGGCCACACCTGGTACCAATCCTGCCACTTCAGAACAGGAAACCGTTTGCACCAAAATCAGGCAATAGGAGACAAAATGTTGCCTGGTTGGATGAGTCTTGATTTCTGCTACAACATTTAGATGGTGGAGTCAGCATTTGATGTAAACAATGTGAAAGCATGGATCTGTCCTGCCTCATATTAACAATTCAGGTTGCTGTTGGTGGCGTGATGACTTTTGGGATATTCTTGGTAGACTTAGAGACCCACCTTCTGATGGCTGCTTCTAGCAGGATAACAGCTCATGTCACAAAGCTCATATTGTGACATGTGTCAAATTGTGTCTTGAACATGACGATGACGTAACTGTACTCAAATGGCCTCTGTGGTCACCAGATCTCAAACTAATAGAGCACCTTTTGGATGTGATGGAACTAGAGATTCACATCATGGATGTGCAGGCAACAAATCTGTATCAACTTTGTGACGCTATCATGTCAATTCAGGACAAAATCTCTAAGGAATGTCTCCAACACTTTGTTGAATCCAGGCCATGAAGAATTAAGGCAGCTCTGAAGGCAAAAGGGTGTCCAACCCCAGAACTAGAGAGGTGTACTGAATAAAGTGGTTGGTAAGAGTACTGCAGGTCTGTTTACCGCAAACACCAGCATCCCCCTGTGAAGATGAAAGGTAATACTTTGGCGCCACGCCTGATCAAACAATTGCAGTTTTGAGAGTTATTTGATTGGCTAGCATTTTATAGTACAGAAAATGCCATATTTTGCTTACTGTGCTTTGCTTTCATAAGATATGCAAATGTTACCTTGCTAGTTAGCAAGGTTAGCCGTGGCAGCCTTGAGGACCAGACCTGCTCTGAAACTGTGACCATGAAACACAAATTCCACGATGCTTCAAAAGCACACACACACCGCTAAAGATAACCGCTCATGAGAATAAGGGGGGAAAAAATTCCAAAACTGTTTAAAGTTTGAATGACTGTGTTAGCCTTTAGCATTTATCAAATTGTAACTTAGCGATGTAACCTTGCTCTCTGAATATTCCCACCATCTGGTCAATGAGGTGCAACTGTGGTAAAATAGAGTCTCTAATTAGCTTTATTCAAAGTTAAGTAAGGGATTAACAGATAAAAATCAGAGGTTGCTAAAGATTATACCGGAGAGAGTGGGGGGGGGGGGGGGGTGTTTGCCATTGCTGTTGGGTTCCATGACCTAGAGCTATGATGTAAGAAGACCAGGGGAAAAGATGTCTATACTTATTAATCCAAACTTAGTATACACCTAGCTAGTGTATAATTTCCAAAAGCATATGTTTGTTATTGCTTTGGAGATATATGTGCCACTGTCAGTGAGGACGGTCTCCGGTGTTTTCCACTTAAAAGCAAAGTCACGCAGGGAGTAATTATTTGTGACGTGGAGAAAGATTCAGCCTCCTACCACACATGTCCTCAGATACACTCCTCAACATTTATGCATGGTCCCAGGAGCTCAAACGTATGACTTCTTTGTGTGTGTGTGTGTGTGTGTGTGTGTGTGTGTGTGTGTGTGTGTGTGTGTGTTTACTGAGCTACGGATGGGTTCCACCTCAGAGTCATAGCTTGAGTGAATATTCTTAGAACGATGGGACAGTCCACAACACAGTGCATCCCTGTAGACCTCTGCCCTGCCTGCCTGTACCCTCTGATTTGGACAGAGGGCAATCAAGCAGACCCAGTAAACAATACACAGTCAGGCCCTGGAAAACCACAATAGCTCCTCAATGTATTCCTCTTATATCACTAGGGACACCAGTGTTTGTCCAATCACTGTCGGAGTCAAAGAGAGGCAGTATGGAGGGACTATTAAAACGATCAAGGGTATGCTATTTAATGGTCAGTGGAAGATAGACGGCAAAAGATGACATGCTATACAGTGCTTTCATAGAGCTTCTTAGGGATCAACCATTAGAGTGATGGCCCATGGGATATATATATATGTATATATATATATATATATATATATATATATATATATATATATATATATATATATATATATATATATATATATAGAGAGAGAGAGAGAGAGAGAGAGAGAGAGAGAGAGTCAGAGGCTCCTTTTCACAGGCATTTTCTTGTTTATTTTATCCTGGAAATGCCTCCAGAGATCTCAGTGCTTTCTGAGCCAGAGCCAGTAGGCAGGAGAGGAGGGGGCATATGAGGCCCTTCATGTGGCTGCCCTGAAGGGAGAAACTCCCCAACACTTTTAGGACATCACACAGTGAACCTGTTGGTACAGATAACTTGAGACATGCTCAAAATATCTGCACAAACTCTGCAACATACAGAATGGACTTTATGGAGTCCTTTGTGACAAAAGTGCAAAATCATTGAATTTCTACTTCACAGTGCGTAGAAACCACTGATTTCTTGAAAGGGGCTATAACAAAAGGTAAAAAAAAAAAAAAAATCCAATCCTGACATTATTGAAATAAACCACGCTGACTGTAGAACATGGCATGTAAACTGACAATGTCAAATGGAAGACAGACTAATGGACTTGTGATTGGGAGGTTGTTGGTTGAACATCATATTAAGAAAGGTTTAAAATTATCCAATACAACCTCTCGGCAGGTCATATTATTAACTATGATAGGAATTAAAATATTTGGACCACAGCTAATACAAAAGGTTAACTGGGGTACAGAAAACTATTTGACCTTTTTACCTACTTTCTAGTGTCCGACATGTAGTTTCCTGCATTCTGGTGATATTTTTGAAAAACAAACATGTACAAAAACAGCAGCTGAAAAAAAGAATCGCACAGTAGCAAATCTTTTCTGGTTTTTGCTTCACTTCAGTCAGTTTGTTTATGGAGCAAACAGTTTGGTTTTGCTTGCTGCCATAAGAGGAGTGCAAGAAAGATACATTCTTTTCTATGCAGGACTAGCTATAGCAGTGACTTAACAGAATCTGTAATGTCATCTCCAGACAGAAGAAGAAATGAGTGTTCCTCTAACACTACTAACTCCTACATTGGCAAATGATTAGGCTGCTGAAAGCGTCTCATTATCAGTATTTATGAGGGAGTGCACCAGCCGGAGTAATGACAGCTTTACTCTAAAGTGGCACTCTCTCCTTTCCCCTCTTTCCCTCTCTCGCCCTCTCTCTATATATACAGGACAGATATATATTGTGTATATACGGATAGTTCCAGATACTTTCAATGTTTTTTTTATGTTAACCAATACACAAAATTGGTCTGAGACAATAATTTAGACTGGGAATTTCACTCCATCCCAGACAACCCTGTTCATGAAAACCACCAGGCCACCAGCTAAGTTTGTAGGCTAACCCTATTTGTTGATTAACCAGTAATAATTGAATAATTAGAAATTTGGTCACTGAGTTCATTTAGGAGTAAAGTACAAATGATTAGTTGCTATGATTAGGAGTGACTGTGGCTCAGGAGGTAGAGTGGGTGCTCTGCTGATCAGAAGGTTGGTGGCTCAATCCCTGGCTTCTTAAATCGGCATGTCAAAGTATCCTCGGGCAAGATGCTACCAAACCTCAAGTTGCCCCAAATGCATCCATCAGAGAGTCAACATAAAATGTGCTTAGGCATGCAAAAACCACAACTGTTTGAGTGTTCAAAATGAGTGGGAAAGTGCTATATAAGTACAATATAATGTATTAAATCACACTGAAACTTGTGAGGCTTGACATAGTGACAATAATTTGGGGTCTTATCTATATTATGTATTATATTCAAAGCACACACACACACAAATAAATAAATAACAGGCCACTTCCCCTAGCCATCACTCTTGAGTGGGAAACCTTGAGATATGGCTCTCTATCAGCAGATATGTTTTCATTTCAAAGAGACAGTTCACAGTTTTTTAAGTAATGTTGGCAGTTGGCTTTTTGACATCTCTATGAGTACTACTGGTCTGCGTTCATTCTCTTAAGATCCTCCTATGACTCAACAGTGGTTGGAGGTGGCAGGATAGTCCCTCTTTAGCACGTCCATTGACACATTCATAGCTACGGGCATTACCACGACTGGAGCTGGCAGCTCAAACTGATACAGCTCAGCACCAATACGGTGTTCATCCAGACTACTATCTGCCTTGGGCGATTTGGGAGAGGTATAAAGTCCCCGAACTTAAAAGACCCCTCAAGGTGTGTTGTGAGTCTGTGTTACTCACTATTACTCTCTTTGCTGGGGATGTCCCCCCCCCCCCCCCCAACCTCTCCTTACACCCAGTGTCAACCTTCTGAGTGCTTTTTAGCATTTTTCTTTGCAATTATGCAACTTATGGAGTTATGGTCAAAGATGGGGTTGAAGTTAGTTTTTACAAAAAATTTTATGGTGAGTCCTGGCATTAATGCAATGTTATGACTGCCTAGTGCTCTGAATGTCAAAGTGAAGAAATTCAATGAAGCGCAGGTAAACGGCGGGTTTTAAGCCAGTATTATAATATAATAGTCATTCTGCGACACTAGCATGCAGTTTAGATTTCAGGTTAGACACAACTTTGTGGACATCGGTGGTAGATGTGTATGTTTTTGCTGATCTATGTATACCTGTTACATAGCAAGTTTTTTTTTCAACAGCAGTTGCATATGTTTTTCCTGTGTTTACTTGTTTTAGATGCTAGGTACAGCATGCCAACTTCATAACTATCACTTACAAGCAAAAGCTGCCTCCAATCTTAGACATGATGACAATGAGTAAAAACAGTCACTGCACTTAAGCTAGTGAAGCCAAAACGCCATTTACATGTCAGTGCGACTTTTTGAAGCTTTTCTGTAAGCACTGGAACACAAAAAGAAAAAAGGCTAAATGTCCTCTTTCATCCAAATACCAGAGCTGTGCAGTACCTCAGCGTTCTTTGCCTGTTGGGTCTCAGTTAAACTTTTTCTGATGAAATGGTTGAAAGGTTTGGTTTTTTTTGACAAAGCTTACAACTCTATTTTGGACTAATATGCCTGACTTAGAAAAAGTGGCTTTTAACATCTCCATCTTTTGTCTGCAAGCCTGAAGAACACTGTGTTTATTCTTGAAGTATAAACTGAACCTAAGGTCTCCTCCTTTGTCAAAAGTGGTTTTATTTATGCCGCTGTCGTCTGGTCTGGGCCCTGATTTCCTGTCTAGTTTGCCCTTTAAGGTCTCCCAGGATTACTTTTCTTACCTGGGTATTAACATCCCTAGGAACTCAAAACTCCTCTTCAGGCTTAATTATTCGGTTCTAACTGATGAGCTCAAGTGTATGATAGATAGGTGGAAACTTCTCCCACTTTCAATGATTGGCCGTATCAATATAATCAAAATGGTTGTGCTCCCTAAATTCATGTACCTATTCCAGAACGTTCCTATTTTTCTCAGGTCTTCCTTTTTCAAAGCGTTGGATGCCATTATCATGCCTTTCGTTTGGGCCTACAAGCCCCCCCGCATCTCGAAGTCTCACTTGCAAAAGCCCTCGGACGAGGGTGGTCTGGGCCTTCCAGTTTTCAGACATTATTACTGGGCCTGTAATGCCAGAGCCTGGGTCTTCTGGAATCTGCCTATAGTTGGTGATGCTGTGGGATGCAGGTCCAGCCCTAAATGGCTCGAATTGGAGCTTAGCACTGCTATCGAGCACACTGGAGCATCCTTGCCAGCTATCTTATTTTCAAAATCGGTTATTAAAAGTGCATGTGATGACTTTATTCTTTGCATCTCCGTAAAAATATTGAATCAAATTAAGAGAATCTTGAACCTCCCGGTAGTGTCAACTTTTGCCCCGATCTGCCACAATCCTAGCTTTACGCCTAGTACAATGGATGCTGCTTTCAAACAATGGCCTGTCAAAGGGTTAATTGCTATAAAGGATCTTTATATCGACAATCATTTTGCCTCTTTTGCTCAGCTTCAGACAAAGTACAATCTCCCTACAAGTCATTTTTTTCGGTACTTGCAAATTAGGAATTATGTCAAGCAAGCATTCTCAAATTTAGATACCATCCCCATACAGCATGTCTTTTACAATATGATGAACGAACCTCCCACCTCAAAACACTTAATTTCTCGGCTTGTCAACCTTTTTTCTTCGGCAGCCCCCTCTTGCCATATTAAAGAGGCTTGGACAAGGGACACTGGTTTGGTTATCTCTGACGATCTATGGGCTGAAGTGTTAAGTCGGATAAAACTATGCTCTGTTAACGCCCGGCTTCAGTTAATTCAATTTAAGGTTGTCCATAGACTGCACTATTCCAAAACCAAATTGAACAAGATTTTTCCTAACGTTTCCCCCAAATGTGATAAATGTAAACTTGTGGACGGTACTCTTGGGCATCTTTTTTGGTCCTGTTCTACGCTTACAGCCTTTTGGACTAGTATTTTTAGCTTCTATAGCACTGTTTATGATAGGCAACTGTATCCTGACTGTCTTATGGTGATCCTGGGCTGCTCCGGCGACTCCTTGGCACTTCCCTTTGCTGTTCAACAGGCCCTCATGTTTGGTATGGTGATTGCCAAACGTTTGATTCTGGGGGAGTGGAAATCTGCCTCCCCTCCCTGCTTCAAGAGGTGGCTCGAGGAGATGGTCTCCTGTCTATACCTGGAAGAAATTCGGTTCTCTACGTCTGATTCCATGGAGAAGTTCAGGAAGATATGGGGGCCCTTTATAGACCACATTAAGAAGGACAGTCCACGCCCTGGGTCCTGACCACATTGTTTTAACTGCTTTCATTCTGAGCTGTTGCCCATAACTGTTTTTGCATGATTGTTATCAGCTCCTCCTAGCGATCTTTGGATTTGATCTTGTGGATTGGACTCACTAGATTGTGAGTTGTTTGACATGTATACCACTTGCTTTGTTTGCTTCTCTGCTGTTTTTAATAAGTGCTGGCCTTGTACCCTGTTGTGTGGTTTGTTGCTCTGTTTTTTTTGTTTGTTTGTTTGTTTTTTTTGGTTGTTATTGTCTTTATTGTCTGTGTTCTTCTGTCCCGCTGTTTGTGAATGTGTAAAAAAATTTTGAAACTTGCATAAATAAATACATTAAAAAAAAAAAAGTGGTTTTATTGTGGACTGTGAATGCAACATTATAAACAAGGTTAATGATAGTACTTGCACTGTTGCATTAGGACTATAAAACGATTATTTATACATCGTAACCTTTCTTAATGTTGAGTAGAGTTATGTGACATCATCAATATGAAATGCTCGAAATGAGCGTACACAAAAATGAAGAAAAAGATTACTCTTCTACATCCACAATTCTATTCAACATTTTATTTAGCTACATTTAAGGAACATTTTTGGGAAAAATCAGTATTTTGGTGTGGAAAAACTCAACAGATTCCCAAAAGTGAAGAATAGACTTTTTAAAATTAAACCATTTGTGTGCAGACATGGGCTAACATCCTCCTCGAGATCAGTCAACGCGTCAACTTCTTTGTCAGGAGCTTTAGCTCTAAACTAGCGAACTTGTTGAAAATCTGATTTCTGTCACAGATACATGCTATCTCTGCACTAATAATTTTTTTCATCTGAACACCCAACCCGAGAGACTGAGGAGATTTCTTATTAGTTTGGATTCTGTTGCCTTGAGGGGGGAGAAAGCGATGAGATATTTGACCAAACGCAGAAACCCAATAAGGGGCCATCGATTAGGAGGGATGAGCACCATATTGGACACACAGGTGGCAACAAAGAAATTAAAAAGCTGCAACAAAGAAATGGAAGGAATCAAAACTAGGGCACCTTAAATCTCTTTGCAGGTGAGGGGTGTTTGGGCAGCCTGGAGATAAAGTCACAATAGTAAACTTGCATGGATGGTGAACTATAGACTGAAAATAGTCTATTATCTGATGATCTTCAGGAAAGTGATAAATCTTTTATGTTCATACTCTTCTGTTTATAGAAAAAAGTTTGCATATTTTAAAGTATTTTGGTTTTAGTAGTTAGAGTTTGACCAACTTCTCACATGCCTGCAATACTGAACTTAAAGTAAATTTGATTAACTCAGTGTTCACTTAAAGCTATGTATATCTGAAATTGTATTTCTCATTTATTAAATTAATTTGTCTGATTTATCAAGCTAAACACTTTTCATAAAGGTCATTGTCTGGCAGAGAGAAGCAGAGAAAAACGTGTCATAATATTCTGCTTCTTTTTTTTGTTTCTTTGATACTATATATAGAAATTCATCTAGCCAGTTCAAAAACACTGCAGAACCAGTACTTCTGTAATGAAACGGATTTTCGACTGTGTTGTTTTTTTCACTTCAAAGTGGGTTAAAGGTCTGCAGTGTGTGCCATTAGTGCTACAAACACAAGGGAAAAAAATGGTTTAAGACCACAGTATAACCAAAATTACTGTGAGTGTGTGCAATGAACTTCCAGTCTCCTGCCTATGAAATGAGTGCTTCGAAGAGGGTCTCTGTCTTCAAATCAACTTTGTTATTTCAAGAGGACAATAAAGTGGTAATAAGATAGAGTCAGTCTGCGATCAGTTGGCAATTAAATTGGGTCTTTTTGTGTTGATACTGTAATAAGCTGTAATAAATCAGCAGTAATTGCAAATATGTTGCCATATGCATACATAGAAATTCACATTAACAACTTCACTCAGAACCTCATAGATTTGAAACAGAAATTTGGAAATTCCTCCAGAAATAGTGATATAGTTGCTGTAGGATGGTAATTTAACTGAAAAATGGCATAGCCACTCAGCAACCTTGCCCTTATATTGGAATATAACCAGAATATAACCAGCTGAGTCAAGTCACCTGCTGCGGAGACGCATCACAGACGAGTTGCATTAATCAGTGTAGACTGACTCAAATTAATTGCAAAATGTTTGAAATCTGTTTGCGTTTGTACATTTAATGGAAATAATTTGCAAATCTTTGTCAATTTTTCCAAAAGTGACTACAATCAATTCAGACCATCATTGCTTGCTCAAAGTTTGACAGCCACTGGACGACTGGTGCAAACCTATGATAGCCAGAGCCTGAGGATGGTTGCCAGTTGGGCTCTGCAACAACTTGAAATCCCCACCAAATGTGAAAATATTCGCTGATATCAAGGGGCAACTACTGCTTTTTATGTCATATTTTCACTCCAGTGTGACTGAGCCACGAGTTAGTAGCAAGTTGTTATTAGTGCAGTAAACCTTAGATTTTGTCTTTCCAGGTCAAGATCACCTTTTTTGAAGATGCCATACAGTAGCACAAAATATGTGCACACTACACACTGACACAGTACTGCATTACGCCATCACAGCTAATATCCACCTTTTTCTATTCTGTCAACATACTGCTATGACAAATACCTGCTTTTATGAATTTGTTCAAACAAGTGAAGAATCAGAGTCTTACATGAATCTGGGTTTTTAAGCGTTCTGGTGTTACGCAGACACTTAACATGCTTGGGTGCAGTCAAACTGCTGCTATTTCCAATCATTTTCATGTAATCAAGAAATATCAGGGACACCTGGTCTTATGATGGCTTCTCCTTGAAAAGTGAAGTCTTACTAAATGCTCAATGCAGGTCTGGAATTTCTTATAGTCTATAGCCAACATCTTCGTGTTGAAAAGTGGGGTAAACACATCTTATATTAATGTTTGTAGTCTAAAAGACACTGTGACCAGCCAGTAGAGCTCCATTTAATTTAACGGCATCTCCTTGTAATGAAAGCCATTGAATGTTGGTCAAGGCTGCTGTAGGAAATGCCTGCCTTGAGATTGTAACAGGCAATGGGCAGCTTGTGTGCTTTAACTGATGATTATGAAGGAAGTTTGGATGTAATGGTTATAGAATAATGGCTTTCTACATGCACATTTTCTGGGGAAAAGAAGGCTCGACCCTGAAAACAAAAAAGGAGGAGGATATGTCTCTATAGCTTTCATCAAAATGGTGGACAATGGATCAAACAAAGCAACTGTGTAACCCTACAAAAGACCCTAAAATGTAAAATCTAATTAGTTCCCAGAACAAACTCGTTGCCTTAGAAAAACTAAGCACAGCTTAGTGCCCTTACTTAAGTAAGAGCAAAGAAAGGAACACAAGAAGAAAAGGAGTCAGCCAAAGGTGGCTATGTGATAGAAAACAAAAGTAAAACAAATGTGAACCATGATGCAGAGATCTTGGGTGACTTGAAATAGTTCAAAAGCAACTGTTACACATGCCATTATTTCTAGTGCTCCATCAATATTGCGACCCTTAGACCCTTGGAGAAGAAGCAAATGGATGGATGGATGATGGATAACAACAATAATACCATTCTATATGCAATACTCTTGGCTTTCTATGGGGGGGGGGGGGGGGGGGGGGCTCTCTCTTTGAAGAAATGTGCACAGTAACTTTTACTGGACATCGATATTGACCACATTATGTGTGCAAAAACCGTAAGGAGGAGACAAGCAGAGACAACTTCACAGCTACTTCTCATAGTGGCAAGGTTGCTTTTTGAATACTGTCTATATTTAACTTTGACAAGAGGGAATGGGTATGTTTGTGCTGTAAATACTAAGTGTGCAGGGGCTATAATATGAATTGGCTGCAACTGGATACATGTGACTAGGGGGCAAATGGATCTAATGGTAGTCTTAATGCTGGCCTTGAATAATGAGGCCTTTGTCTAATAAAACTGGAAAGCCTCCAAATACCTATAGGGACCTCAGCTAGTTAGAGCAATAACAGTCTATCAAAAGAGAAAGCAAAGTGATTACTTAGAGGGTAATAAATACAAGGTTCATGCTGAGGAGGGACTGGAGCCTAGAGTGCAAGAGAGAAAGACAGAGAAGCAGACAAAGTGAGACAGAAAAAGGCAAAGAAAGACCTTAGAGTATGTATACATTTATATATATACCTGCAGTAGGAAAATGCACATACTGCAGGTATAGTCACTCCTTAACCTTGCAAATTTTTCAATAACCACAATGTTGAGATAGTTTCACTGAAAAAAAAGTGCAAGTGAATTGAATGTATGAGGACCTTGATCACTTTAGAGGGGACAAGTATGAAAATAATGAAGAATTAGAAATAAAACTTCTGAACAGGTAAAGTATTTTTTTTCTCCGGGATACTTTGAAAACTTCTTCCCACCTCACATCCTTTGAAAAATAGTTTAAAACTCAGCTGAAATGTGCTACAAGAAAGGACCACCAAACAAAGACCACAGTCAAAGCCACTGAGTGCATTTCTATCGCGGCCAAGGGCAAACACTTCTCTTGAGAAGGAACATGAAGTTCCAAGGAAATATTGTCCCTAATTCAAAATGACAGAATAGAGTTCAAGCGCAGATGTCAAGATTGTTTTGAATTTGAAGAACAGCTTAAAATCCCATCAGGCACACTTTGATTGCTTAAAACAGCCAAAGCAAATTGGGATCCCTGGCTTCAGCGCTTTCAAAAAAAGTTCCTCGCTGTCGACCGTGAATTCACGGGGTGTTTTAAATGGTGAGGTAGTGCTGACCTGGAGGAACAGCTTTAAGGCTGGAGAACTGGACACAATAACACCACCATCAATTACAGCCCTGAGAGAGGAAAGAGAGAGTCCAGTCAGAGAATTAGAGAGATGTGGAGCAGACAGGTGGATCGACAGCCTCCAGGCGGAGGGAGAGGCTGGAAAAAAAGAAGGATGACAGAGAGGACAGAAGAGAGACAGACTGCTGGTCGCTACTCTAACTAAGTGACGAGATGAGGGTAAAGAAATAAATAAAGAGTCAGTCACACAGAGCGAGTGGCGGCCTCGGGGGGGAGGAGGAATAGGAGCAATTGAGTGACAGAAGTGAGAGATGGGCTTCATCAAGACTGCTGCCCGATGGTCAGGGTTCAGGCTGTTGTGCCATTGGTGTCCCTCTTTCTTCCTTTAGGGTCGGGGAAAATGTGCTTGTGTGTCAGTGTGTGTGTGGGTGGGTGCACATGGGCGTACTTGCTCACTCTCCAATGACACGTGAGCAATTCATCGCCCCCCTACGAGAGCGACCAATGCCTTAGCACACTACACCAGGCCCTGATCCATTTTAGCTAATGTATTACTGAAGAAGCATCACTGCCCACTGCTGACCTAAACACAGCTTTACTGAGCTTTGCTGAAGTGCACCGGGTGTTACTAGAGATGCTTCACAGCTTCCCTCGCAGCAGATTCAGAAGTGTTTCCTGAGTGCGTCTGGAGTGCACAGTGAACAGAGCATGCCTTGGTGCATTTTGCGTAAAGTTTAGTTTGGTTCGATATTTTATAAAATTCATATGAACCTATGCGGCCCAAAGAATTTGTGGATTTAATAGCCTTGAGAATGGAGATTTTACAGTGTTACCTGAACTTGGCTAAATAAAAAATTACAGCAGACTGGAAATCTGATGAATTTGTTCTATTCCAACCCTGTGTCTGAGTAACTGCAGGGATGTGCAACTAAACTGAAGCAGAAAATGTACTTTAAAGGAAATATATTTCATTTTCATTGGTTAAAATAATTTAACAAAATCTTGGCATTAATGCTTTAATACAGCGGTCCCCAACCCCCGGGCCTCGGACCGGTCCGTGAGTCGTTTGGTACCGGGCCGCGAGAGTTGAGGCTCAGGTGTGAAATGTATAGTTTTCAGGGTTTTTATTGGTTTTGAGCGTTATTTTGTTATCGTTTTTATCGTTTACTCGGTTTTCCTGGGTCTTTTCACGTGTGTTATGAATAAATTTTCTTTTTTTCGGTACCGGTACTAGTTTTGTTGTATTTATCCGCGACACCTTAAAGGCCGGTCCGTGAAAATATTGTCGGGCATAAACCGGTCCACGGCGCAAAAAAGGTTGGGGACCGCTGCTCTAATATATATTTTGTCATTTCAAATAAAGTAAATAATGTATTTCCTCACATCTCCATGATACTTTTTTACTGTTATGTTTCCCATTGGCCACAAAAGAAATCCACACAGTGGCTTATACTGTGTTCTTTCATTGGGCCAGAAACACCTTTTTAAACTTGGAAAAGACCATAGCTCTGGTTAAAATAAACACTTTGTTAAAGGACCTTTGTTTGAAGCTTACAGTAACAAACACACTGGAGACAAACTATGAACTGTTTGGAATTGCAATGTTGTTGCTTTTGAAATGGCTGCTTCAAAGACATCAACCAGGTCTCCAGGTCATAGTCAGTTGCGTTATTCAAAGTTGCTTTGTTGATAAAATGGTAAAATGGCATAGGCGCTCAGCCGTCTTGCTTTTGCATAGGAATATAACCAGAATATAGCCAGTTGGCAACCAACTGTTCTCTATGCAAAAAAGGCTTATGGCAGATAAGTTCACTGGAGCAGACTGACTCAGATTGACTGCAGTGTGTTGGTGGATTTATAAAATGTATATAATGTATAAATAATTTGCAAACCTTCAACAATTAGTTTCTTCAACCAGCCCGAGACTGCAATTGTTTGGGGACAGGTTGCCTCCCACCTTGTCAAAGGGGGTGTGTTGCACACTAAGCCTCTGGTTGGTCAGTTGGTCACTGCAACTTACTGAAATCACTCGCCAAATAAGAAAGAATTAAAGGAAATCACTAGGGAACCACCAAGTTTTCCTAGCTGCAGGGAGGTCACTGACCATGTATCCATCCACCAAAATGTTCTCACTTTGCAGACCACTGGGGTGGCAGTAGCTCAGGCGGTGATTCAATCCCCGTCTGCTCCAGTCTGCATGCCAAATGTCCTTGGACAAGTTACTAACCCCAAGTTGCTCAGATACGTCCATCGGAGTATGAGTGTGTTTCAGTGTTAGATATAAAGCACTTACATAGAAAGAGCATAGAAAAAAGTGCTTGTGCGACTGGGTGTGATTGGGTGAATCAGGTAAGTTGTGCAAAGCGCTTTGAGTGCTCAGAGAGAGCAGAAAAGCGCTATCTAAGAATGATTTTATTTACCATTTACATACAAGTACAACCTGAATGTGTTTTGTTAAAATAACAGAAAATTGTGCCATTTTGAATACAATAGATAGATGTATAAAGTGTGAATTCTCAAGCTGATGCATATTCCTCTTACTTCCTCTCAGATGAAATGACACAAATTATTGTTGATAGATAATTTATTACTCAAACACACATTCTCTTTAAATTACTTAGTGTGCAAAGAGCAGAAAAGTGAGGGTAGAGAGGAACCGAGGAGGAGAGTGAGGGAGACGGGGCGACAGACAGGAGAAGGAAGGGAATGGGGGAGGGCACTGGTCTGTCCTTCCTTGGGGACCAGACTGCCCCTCCTGCTTGCCCATTAAAAACAGAATTCCTCCACAAACTGTTTGTGTTTTCAGTCCAACTCCTCCAGGGTGCTGCTTGCCACAGCACAAGACGAGTGTCCTCTCCTTCTCCGGCGTCTCCCTGCTCTGCATTGTAGCTAACATTCCCTTCCCTGTTCTGCTGGAGACCAGTCTACTATCAACATGTGGCACATGTCCTTGACAAGTCAAGAGGACCCTTCACCATAGGAGTTGGGCAGCAGTGTCAACCACGCACCCCATATTTCTCCCTTTCCCCCTTGTTCTCCCTTACCCTGCCTTCCCTCATTCACCCTTCCTCTCTTAATATTGAGTTGCCAGGGTAAAAGGGGGCCAGAGGAATCTAATAACTGTGACAGTGGGGCTTTTTTGGCATTGTTCCTGAAGCTGTGCAGACACACACAGGGCTGTCAGCTGGCTCTAATGAAAGGTTAAATGAATAGGACAAAGTGACAGGAGGTACAATAAAGAAACAAGAAGGAGGAGAGAATGTGTATGCAAGCATGTGTCCATGTCTCAGTGTGACATTGTCTCGAGGGCGGCCTCCTTAGTAAGGAACAAGGACGGCCCCTCCACAGTTTTGCAATATTCAAAACAGATTGGTTTGCGACAGTGCATGTGCACTTTTATGTGACTCTGTGCCGTGTATGCGTGTGTGTGTGTGTGTGTGTGTGTGTGTGTGTGTGTGTGTGTGTGTGTGTGTGTGTGTGTGTGTCTGTGCCTCTCCCACCAAGACACAGATGCTGAAGAGGAATTCCAGCATGGGGTTCTTTGATAAATGTTAAGGTCGCTGGCTGAAGGGAGGGATGGAGGCTGGATGGGGAGGAGTGGATGGGAGAGCGGGTGTGGTGGGGAAGAGGCAGAGGGAGTGACGAGGGGGGACGCATGTCTCGTCTTGTGCCTCTCCCTGCCTGTGCCTTGGTGGAATGCAGAGTCACATGAAAGAGGCCCTCTTTCTCTCTCCCTCTCCCTGAGACTCGTCTCTTGTATCTGTCTCAAAAGCGCCACTGTCCCCCTCCTGACACACTACCTGTCAGCACATTTCTCCTCCACTCCAAAAACACCCACAGCCACAAACACATGTGAAAACACACACACACACAATCATAGACTGTACATGCAGGCAGAAACACATACAGATGTGCCCTTCACACACAGTTAATGAGTGTTAAGTTTCCCTCAAACAGGAAAAGTGAACTAAGACAAACAAACACACAAAATCCTATCATCCTGAGACCGCTTAATTACTATGATTATCACCATAAATAGCACTTTTGTCACCAACAATCACACAGTAGGACTTCTAACATGTCATCCAGGTTTTTGGTGATGCGTTGCAAAGCGCGCTCAGCTCAAAGGGCTACAGCTTAGTCAATGAACCCTAAAAGATTGTGACAGAAATTGAAATACTCATACAGAGTTAAATATTTAATGTATAGCATCAAAATAAATATTCTTTCCTCCCAAATCACAAGATTAAAAGACAGTACAAACTAATCACTACCTTGACAAGTCTGTAGGAGGTACAGTTGGGGTGCACAATTATGGCCAAGATTATTTTCAGCACGGTTTTCTCTTTGTTAACATCCCATGAGCTGAATCTGAAGTATTTCTAAAGAATGACTGATGATCCACGTCCAGTGACAAGCTCTTCACCTTGTCCTGTCCCAGATATTTGCTTTCTTGTTTTATATCTGTCTTTTTATGTTGTGTTGCTCATCCAGACTAGTTGTGCAAAACTTGCCGCTGTGAGGTGCAGGGAACAGCTGTGATTGGTGCATGCAGGCATGTGGTCAGGCACTTAATTGGGGAGTGCTTGATTTATTTTTGCTTTGCATTCTATAGGCAGGGCATGCATTTTCAATATGGCTCGATCGCGGGGAGCTAAAATTTTGACTGACATTCAAATTCGATTAACTATTCAGCCCTAAAGTATAATGTATAATTGTTAAATATAGGTATATAAGTTAATTAGCTAGCTTATATCGCTATCTATCTATCTATCTACAATTACACGCGTATTTTATCCGTAACAATTCCATCTCCCACCAGCACATAATATTCTTTTGCCTTCAAAAAGTCAACACAAATGACTTTTAAATAGATAATTTTCTGTTGTCACACTGTAAACACTACACTGTAAGCATATATAAGTTATTACTAAGAAAAGAGAACTGTTTGGGTTAAAATGTGCACTCTTTGATGTGGCTTTGTTTTGGATTCAAATTTCTCTTTCATTAGGGTCAGAGGTTATGGGTTCAGTAATAATCACCTTGCCGCTGAGAGGAAAAGTGTCTTTCAAACATGCACACATTCATAAATTGCACACACATAAATTCATAAAAGCATTCAAAACGTAATTGAACACATATACAATGCACCGACATCCTTTGCTGATTTTTATCCAAAATCAAAGACATAGAATTATATTCAAGGCTAAAGAGTCCAAACTCTGCATTAAGGCTTGCTAATAGAAGCTAGATTATACATTCAGCCTACAAGGTTACCAGTGTGTCTGAAATATTATCAATATATTCAAGTGAGAATCATTGTCAGAAAAAAAGCCTGCCAGAACTAAAGTCTCGAAAAATCAAGGTGATTACGGCTCCCTTTGGCCCAGAATATATGGATTTACACACTAGTTAATACACACCGACAGAAACATACACACACACACACACACACACTTAAGTTATCTATTTTTTTTTTATCTCACTAATATGAGAACTAAACAACATCCAGATGTAGGATACACAGCTGACTGTTGCAATAATGTTTTTATGGAAAAGGCAACAAAGTACTTCCATAAAACAAAATGCATATTACTATTACTATTACTAGGTAGATAAGATCCCAGAAGAAAGGCCTATGAGCTTTTTAGATACAGGATTTCTCGCTTTGAGTTAAATGGAAATTGTAATTAATGACTGTATCGCTCTTACACAAAGAAAACGGCTTCTTTATGAGTCACGCCAAAGTATAACTGGGAGAACACCCAACCCTGAAGCATCTTGTTGCAACAACAGTTTTCACTATAAATACACTGCTGCAGCGCTAATATAACATCAGCAAAATGTTACAATCCTGTTAAGTCTCTGAAATCATATTTTAAACTGTATATGGTAACGTTGCATCCAGTAAAATCAAACGTGCTGGTATGTATTTGTTTACTCATTGATACTTCCTGATGCTCACTATAAGAGTGATGATAGTGTCCAGGATTTACACGGTTATAAATTTAGTGAGACACGTGGTGACAAGTTTCAGGCTGTCACTGGTGCACACTGAACGATCACAAGATATAATCTGTCAACAAGGACTCGTGTCGTAATGAGCATAATGGCAAAAAAATGAGTGAGGATGTTTTACTCTGCTTAAATAAATTGTTAAACAACACTGGCCAAGTACTTTGAAACAACAAAATAAATTAAAAAAAATAATGGCACAGTAAAATGAGCTGCCTCTACAATGAGTCTGTCATCTTTCCAAGAAACTCCAATATCACTGTCTTGGATTCAGCTGTGAGGTTGGTGTAGCACCACGTGAACCAATTTTCCACCTGCTGCAGGTTCTGCTTAGATCTCTAGAGAAGTGGACTGAGATTGCCAGTTTCTCTCTAGAGAAGCAGCTAAATAATACTGAGGGATACCACAATAGCAGCCCGGCTAACGAGCTAGCCAGTAGGGAAAACACAACTGTGACTAAATCCTGAAAACAGCAGAAGGAGGACTGTGCCCTGAGAAATAAATGTTACATGCTGTTGTTCCATTTCTAAAACACCGCATCACACCAAAGACCTTATAATGTGGACAATCATAATCTGGCATATGATCTGCTTTTCATATAAAATCATATAAATTTTTCATTACAAAATAATTTTTAAAATGTATTGCTGCTGACCAGTTAGGCCCACTTCATCCCATCTAAGTCCATGGATGGACTCCAAAAAACATGACGTGATCACATCACAGTCTGCATGACAGGGTAAAGGGGTGCAATGAATTCAGCATATAGACACGGAGAGGTCCCAAGTCCACTTGATATAGTAACAGGCAACAAAAAGAAACCCAAAGGCACAAGTTCTCCTTTTTAGAGCAAAAACTGAACATGAAGTTGGTACACGATCTGGAATATTGTGCAATTAGAAAAAAACATCAGTCAAAACTTTAAATAAGGCTGCAGCCCAGCAAAGGAGTTGCTGCATATACACTGGAGCATGTCTTTAGCCTGTCCAAGCCCGCTATTTTAAAACAATGATAAATGCCATTCACAGGAAGGAATAACAGTAGCTGACCAATAAAGATTGCTCTGGTGTAAAGAAGTCTGAAGAAGAAAATGCCTGGAATGAATTGTGGAGTTTACTTTGTCCATCCTTCAGTCAGTACATAAACAGATTTTAAATGAAAGAATTCTGGATTGAGAACCAGAGGAATCATTTCAAAGGCTATTCAGGTAAAAAAAAAAAAAACATTGTCAGGCACAGTTACTAGAAAAAGAACTAGACACTCACGGCAATAATTCCAAAGTCAACATGCTACGTCTCAGTCCTCAGGAATTTTTCATGAGCCACCACTTATCTTGTCATATCAGATTTCTTCCACCAGCTTTTTTGGAGGGAAGAGAAAAGACACCTTTAGGGCAAATTATTCTCTTCTAATCAAATCACTCTGTATGGCCTGAGGAGATCTTTCCATCCCTTTTTGAGTCACTCGGGCAAAGGCCACTCATGCACACACCCAGAAAAAAAAACGCACGCAGTCATTCAAAGGAATACTCACTTATTCGCAGCAGTTTGTCGTCTTTTTATCTGAAAGCAAGAAATGAGACTCAACAGGAAAATAAAAAATACAAGAAGGAACCGAGGAACAAAGCGGCGTCTGGAATTTCCATCGCAAGTGAAATCCCAGATTTTCTCACTCCCTGTTCATGGAACAAAATCGAACAACTTTATTCTGGAGTGCAGTCAGTGCAGAAGGGAGCTATAAAATATAAATTATACCACATAACCCTATACCTCCCAACTGAGCCATTTGGTTACAACTATACTCCTGTTCGTTACACAGGTCCAGCGTCTCTGCTATTTCTATAGCGTCGACACGAATTATATCCCAGCCCCACTGAAGAACGTATGGATTACAAGTGAAAAGTAATTTCCCTACCGATTGGACAGTTGCCACCAAGTGACACTGAGGTGTTTATTTTACTCAGTCGCTGGTAATTAGTTCTGGACAGAATCAATTAAGGCCACCTCAAATTACATCTGAAAACCTAAGAGTTATGACTGCGCCTCAGAGGGCAGGAAAATGTATTAGGGTCGCTGTGCCAAATGTGTCCTATCACAAATAAAGACAGAGTGAGTGAGAAGCTTCCACAAGCACTCAGTGTCTTCATGTTTTAGCACACGAGTATTCCCCAGTTCTTCCTGTTTCCTTACATTATCGCACATAAGACGTTTTAACATTTAACATTCGAAATGAAGCCTGTAGAAAACAAAAAAAGGGCATTAAAAAAATGAATGCATAGAAGTACAGGTATCAGGTTGCGCTTTGTAGATGGGAGGCCGATTTTAATCTGATTAACTTGCCATTTCCAAATGTGATCCGTTTTGTCACCGCAGAGACAATACCATAATTGAGCAGACTGAAACTCTTACAGCTATCAATCTGCGTGATAGTGTGAGACTAAACACATCTTAAATGCTCGTGTCATAACAGCTGTTCACCCTACTCATTACCTTTTGCTATTTATGTCTCCTTTTTTTTAAAGTTAGGAATCACATGAACACAGACCAAATTTCATAATGTTTTCACAAAGGTAAGTGTGTGAAGATTCGGTTCCTTGCTTTGTGTGTGCTGGGGTACGAAAAATGGAATTACGTCTCGCATATGTATATTGTTTTAAATCAAGTATGTCTCACGCTGTGTTCTTTATTAAATTAGGAGCCCTGCGATCCAATTTGTTTCAACATTTCACTGTGTCTCTGTTTTAGTCGCCAAAGCTCACAGCTTAGGTTCTGGTGTCTTGTTTAAAGATTTCCATCTTAAGGCATCCCTATGCATGTGACCCCCCCCCCCCTTTCAAAATATTACCTTTGCTGTCACTGCCAAGACACACTATCAGTCACTCAGGAGATTATCGGTGATGGGAATGGATGGAGAGTAGCAGCGCCATATCGGTACCAGTGACCCACCTCTGAATGAATAAGAACAGTGCAACAATCCAGCTTTGACGCTGCTGAAGCATCGCAGAAACACTCGTGGGAGAAGATGGAAAAAGTGCTCTCTCTCTCTCAGATTTGCTGAATATCTTTACCTGTTAGCATGAGTGAAAGTGCATATTTCCTTTCATCTAAAATAAATGCTGTTGGTTTTTCTTCCTGATCCGCACTTACACATATTCCCCTTCACTTGTGCCTCTCTGAGGTTAAGCGCTGTACTTTCAAACGCGGCCTCATTACTAAAATTGTACAGAAAAATATTTTGGGAAATTATGGTCAAGCAGTGATTATCTCTGTAAATTCATCAATTGAAATATAGGCATAAGCAGCTGCATAAATAGGAGACAGCAGCAAATGCATAAATGCACCGAGTGGGTTATCAGCAGAGTCTTTATGCTCTTAGCACTCATTCTTATTAAGTGAGGAGGCAGGGAGTTAGAAAGTAAGAAAGCCGGGGGGAAACAGTGAGGATGGAGTTGGTGTGGAGGGGTGGGGGTGTGGGGTGTTCTCGTTGTGAGGAGTAATCAGAGGAAGCCAGCAGGTGGGACAGGGAGGGTTGGTGGGGTCAGAGCAGAGCACCACTGAGCAGCCTTTCTCTTCATTAGCAGCCTCTCTAAGGGGGGGCGTCACAGGCCTACCTGTCCAGCAGATTATTGAACCGACTAACCAGTGGCACCCACCCCACACACACACACGCTCTCCCCTCTCTGATTCTCACAGACCCAGAGGAATCACGACCTAGCTGCAGATCCTTTGACAACTTTAACTTTTTCTTTAACCTCACGCAGCAGAAGTACAGGCTGGTGCAGAAGGGAGTCTGTTTCCTGCATATTAAAGGACATGTACGACGGTGTTTTTCTCTAATAATTTTTGAGGATTTTTGTCCTATAAATGTACTATTTTTTTTTAATTGTTTCATTCAAAATATGCATTTTATTTGCTAAGCTGATTTGTTTCACGGTGGCTTTCACGCAGTTCTGAAAAAGTCATAATTATCCGACACAAAAAGCACAAGACAGAAGCATTTCGAACATGATGAAAATCATTAGCAGCATTTTAACATCTGCAACTTATGTGGTAAAGGAAATGTGAAATTGAACAGATCCCCACTCGGTCTGGCTGAGAGACAGCAGCACGGAGATAAAAGTAATGAAATGACACTGCAGGAATGTAAATTGGCATTCTTCACTGTAGTAGCAGCACCAGCTCATGAAACATCCTTGACACACACGCACACTCATACCAGGCCAAAATACTGTTAGGCATTAATCTCGCACACATCTCACTGACGAAAGTGTGAAGGTACTTTTAAGTGGGAACATTCATCTCAGTCACCCTCATTGTTTCTCGTTTTCTACCCCTCACACACTCTCTCTCTCTCTTTTCCTCTCCTCGTCTTTTGAAGCGTTCAGATATGTCCAAACTGAAGTGTCTTAAGCTGACTTTGAAATTCAAGCTGGCCGTCTGCTTGTGTTTCAATGAGTTTGTTTTTATGGGTGAACTGTAACACAGGGGCACATAAACAGTGGGGATGAACTAGTGTATTTGGCAAAAAAAAAAATTTAAAACACACACACACTTTACAAACTCTTAAAATTACCTAAAGGTTTTGGCTGCGTTGACATAGCACAGGAAAACATGTTTGTTCCTTAAAGGAGAAGGAATTGTGCAGAAAAATTGAAGCAGGATTTTCAGAAGAGGGTTTTTATGAGGCCTAAGAAAATTTACTTTCCAAATTTTAGACCCAGCTGAGGTACAATCAAGTGTGTCCACGTTGATCTAAAACAACACACACCGTTTTTATGAGCCCCTGTGTGTCCTTGATGTATGAAGAAATTGCACTGAACTCCACTCCAATCAAGGCCTCAATACCAACTGGTATCAAAGTGGCTTATACATAAATATCATGTAAACACTTTAACAGTTATACAATTTACAGCGCCTGGATTTTTCCTGTCAGACGCCACCTAAAAGTTTTTAATTTGTCTCGCAGGAGCAGAGAATTATGAAACACTTTCAGGCAAAAGCTTTAAATAATAACAAGTGAGGTTAGATTTTGTTAACTTACTTTTTAAGCCCCGTTTTTTCTTCAGGATTTGAAAGGCTCAGAAACGCAACAGTTGGTGATTTTGTAAGACTCACAGACGAGGAAAAGGTAAAGAAAAATTTATCTAAACAAGGTTAATACATTTTTTTCTATTAGTTTTACTGACAAATCTAGCAAATACGTCATATGAAGCAAAGCAAACAGGGGGAAATATATGACTTCAGCAAAACTTTTTTTTTCTTCTCTCGTCTGACCAGCAAACAAGTTAATAAAAAGTTACAGCTCCCGTGATCTGTCACACCGATGTGCCATCTGAAAAACTTCAGAAAGTACACGCAGAAAAATCATATTTACCATTGCTGCATGTTGTATCTGACAGACCCCGGGGCTCCTGGCACTTTTCAAAGTTGGCGTCCTCAATAAAGTCTGATTTCGCCCTCAAGTGGGGAACTTTCTCCTCTTCAATCCAGTCCGATGTATATCTTGCGATTCACGCTCGGGTTTCTTTTCAGACTCAGCAACGATGTTTTTTTCTTGACACTTCTAGGAGTAACACGGGGAAACGAGCGCTCGCTTTTTCATCCCGAGATTGAAAGCGTCCCGACTTGAGAGAAAAACGCGCGTCGTTTGGGTACGGGTCGGTCTCACGGAGAGGAACGCGCGACCACGACACTCTGTCGCCTCTCCTTTCCCTCAAACCGTAAACTGAAGTAATCAAGGAAACTGCAGGGATCACTGTCAGCCAGAAGCCGAGTTGTAACTGCTTGCCCTACCTTGATGAAAAAAAGAGAAAAAAAAAGAAAAGCTTCCTACACTTCCCCGGTGATTTCCTTCTGCAGAGTCAGCACAGCGGAGAGCTCGGACGGTCAGGGCTGCTCTGTTGTGTTGGGTGAATTCAGATCAGTGTTTCACACGCCGTGTGTGACTGTAACCCAAGTGACTGCGGGTCCACGGAGCTTTTGTGCCTCATGAGTTGATTTACAATGTTGTGCCAGCATGAGGATTCGCTTCGTCGTGCAAGAAAAATGTGCCAAAAACCCTTAGCCCCAAGATAAGAAATCGTCAGAGAGGCGTATTAAAAGCTTTCAATATTTGAGAAGCAGCAGTGATTCAATGATATTTCTTTTTCTTCGTGTGCATTTAGATAATATATAATGTTCTAGTCTAAATAATACTGCCGATTTTTAACAGTACTGTCAAAAGGGGGAGTTCTTCAGATCAGGCTGAAGGAGCAATGCATTAAACAAAAAAAAAGGGAAAAAAAGAAAGTGATTTTGAATGCTGTATCAGCTCTTTAGCGTCGGACACAGAATTTCATGTTATAACAAGAAATCTTTTTTACTTTTTTACTTTCTGTTCTCTAAGGCAAACACACGTGCGACCCTGCGCTTGTGCGCGCGCACGCGTGTTTGAAGCAGTTTGAAATAGTTTCCGTTGTTGCCTTCAGCAGGGATGTGACACTGATTCCCTGAGCTGTCCCTCAGATCCCTCAGAATTAGGCGTGCTCATTAAAGTTTCATTGTGCACTTGTTTTTATGATGATTTGCTCAACATTTGACTAAGACATCTGGAGAGTGAAGACTTGAAGGGGTGAGGGGTGTGTGTCTGTGTATGAGTGTGTGTCTGAGGGTGTTGTGTTAGTTAGAGGATAGAGTGGAACAGAAAAAGAGAAACATTCACTCTCATCGGAGTGACTGCCTGCCTGCCTGCCTCAGCCCGGCTTTCCGCTGGGGTGAGAGAGGCAGTGGAATCCCAGGGCAGTCATTTCTATCAAGTCAAGCGTCTGGAAGCCCCACTTGCATGTTTGGTCAAGGGGTAAATAATAGATCAGGGATTAGGCTTGTGTAGAATTCATTCCAGGGTAACAAGCTACTGAGGTCCCAGGATATGCATATTCATTCCTTGGCCAAGGCCGTGGGAGAGCGAGGACCATATGCCTGTTTGTCAGAGGGCTTAGTTTGCTAATTAAATGAGATATTACATACTTATGTGAGCAACAAAACAAAAAGCCTTTAAAGGATTGTCCAGAAAAAAATTGTGCTTGAATCTATTTTGTGTTGACTTCAAGTGCTTTGATGTTGCTTTAATTTGACTCAGGAAGTGTTTTCTATTTCAGAGTGTTGATTAACCGTGTAGATATCAGGAGCTGTGGATGTGTATACAGAGCTTATCAAAGGCTAACATGACATTTTTTTTCTTTGTTGTTGCTTTGCTGCCAAACTATCAGATGACGATAAATCTATGTTATGACAAACAGATGAGATAGTAAAGTCTGGCTAGCCATAGTGTATTTTCACCTTCTCATTATTTTCTTACCTCATGATTTTTGGAACAATTGCACTTCTTTTGGGGTGGGCTGGATTCTATGAGCAGGGCCAAACAGGTCCCTGGCTCGTTACTTTGTCACTCAGAATGACTGGCTAACAATATAAAAAGTTTTAAATCTAAGCTCCGGATTATATGGCAAGCAATACAGGTAAGGCCATTAGAGGTTTGGTCCTTTTTCCAACACCATAATAAAAAACTTACTTTGTCATTTAACAATATTTCCCCTAACCTCAGTCACAGTAATGTTGTTGCCTGTACCCTAACAACATTAAGATGTCAAATCACGACCTCAACAAACACACATTCAACAAAAAATTTATGGGCCCAAAGTGAACCATCAGCTTCAGACATCTAAATGTAAGTTTTGGGTCATGGCATAAAAAATACAAAATTTAAAAAAAGTTTAATTTTACAACAGAAAAGCCAAAACATGAACATCAGCCCCTATCAAATCTGATACTGCATATGGGGCAGTAACTGATCGATATTGGCTTACTATACACGTCATTAACACTAAGTGGGCATTCATTTTAATGATACTGATAAACTGAGCTGTGTACTCACAAAATTATATGCATTACGTCTTCTTAGAGGTAACATCTGTATGTATATTTATGTATTATGCTTTTTATTGCTGTAGTTATTATATGCTGTACCCTGACCACTGCCAAACCATAAATGACCATACAGAGTAGATAAATTTCCTTCTGTGAAAACATCAACTTGCACTTCATGTATTCTGTGAAGACGACTAGCAAATTCATTTTTCAACTCATTAACATGTCCTGGGACGTAAATAGTGTAATCATATTTATTTTTAGAACAAATATAATGCATCTTTAAAAAAAAAAAAAAAGATACGGACATATAATGTTTGCTGCAGGAGGCTTGATAGGGAGGAAAAGTATATGTTTATCTGTCGCTGTGACAGGATCCCACTGTTCATTAATTACCCAGCGGGACTGCCGATAATGAGCTATTGAACCTGCTGCTGAAGTGTTCCACCTCCTGGGATGGCCATCAGCTGCTGCATCACATTTTGTGGATCCATCAAATCCACAGAGGTGCTCCTGTTCATTAAGTTCCAGTCACTAGTAAAGCACAAAAAGGTCCAGAAAGGTCAATTCAACCATCCCCAAGAAAACCCAAGAGTTTTCAGAGGACTGGCTCTCACTGTAAGTTTTCTTCAACAGTCTGGAGGCAGTTAATGACCTGAAGAGCTTTTTTCTTTTTTAGCTGCTTCTTGTCACATGATGTTTCTGATGCCAGATCGATACCCCATTCAATGAACATTTTATTTGGATGTCATAAGTCCGTTGAATGGCTGTTATCAGTAGCCTCATACATCTGGTTGGTGGGTGCCTTCCTATACCTACTAGTAGGCTCAGATAGCAATTTTTATTTCTACTAATCAATGATAAGCTGCCTGCTGCATAATCTAATGTAGCATAATCAGATTACATAGAAGTCCTCTAGTGGTCATGTGAAGAAATGAAAGTTTAACTCACATTTTGCAGTTCCAAGTCATTTAAATTATGAACATTTGAAATATCTGCCTGCTAGTAGACATACTTTGTCTGATAACAAGTAGTCATTTAAATGTCTAATGGCTGTTATTCTCTACCAGACATTGTGTGTTACAATGAAATGGCATCAAATTTATCTATGAACCTCAATTAACAGATTTGCCTTTGTAGGACTTCACACATGCATGACCTGCTGCCTTTCAAAACTCAATCTGAGTGAACCTGAAGTCTTAAGCTTGAACAGAAAAAGGCGTCAAGACAGTTTCAGGTGCTGGAGGTTGATCAAAAGAGAATTAAAGGGTTCGATGAGCATCACTGAAGTAAAATCGTGCCTTTATACTGAGATGACTTGGTATATCAGTCTCTGAGTTTGAGCCCTTCTAATTCACTGAGAGCGAAGCACAGGTGTTGGAAATAAGACAAATACTTTTCTCATCTAAAAGCTGTTTTCCAACTGGACAACATTTACTCAGGGCGATCAATGTCCCATGTCCTAGTCTCTTCTCTCATACTCAAGGGAAATATGAACTTAATTTACCCTTTCACCAAGCAAAGGACAAGCTCTCCGGCAGCAGCCCAAGGGAAATAGTCTGACTCCTTGTTCCCACACATCCTGAGGGGTCTAACTGTGGGTGGAATGGCACTTTAGTTGGGTGAGTTGTTAGCGAGTGTGGCCCTGCAGTTCATGGCACCGTGGACGCACAGAAGCTCACACATACACATATACGACGCTGCCTCTGAGAGGTGTGTCTTGCAGATCAATTCATCCTTTATGAGTGCTCCAGTTTGTTAAGGGTAGGACCAGAAGGTCATCAGATGGGAGTCAAACAGACGTCCGTGTCATCTCTTTGGGGCTGGCGTTAGACATGAACAAGGGGGTTTGTGCATACAGTATGTGGGGAGATGGGTGCTAATGGGGAGGGGAGGGCATCTAAATCACATGCAAACAGGAATGCACATAATAGGAAAAAACAAAGTGTAAGGTTTATGGCGAGGGAAGGTTTTGAGCTTGAGTGGTCTGATTTAGGTGCACAGATATTGTCAGTCTAACGGCTGAAACAGGGGGGAAAGAAATGGTAATCAATGGTTTCTCTGTCCTGGGGTTTTGTAAGGCAGTCCAAGGTCTCACAGGATTCAGCATGAGGATGGCTCATGCTTGGGGTCAAAAGTGGCTGACAATTCTCCCACAGACTCCACTGAGAGAAATAATATCCCTCCTCAGGGCATCACTCGAACAGAAATGCGTACAAACAAGTCTTAAAATGTCAGCAAGTGGACATGAACTTAGCTTGCGATTTAAAAGATTTGTGACTTTGGTTTCAAAAGACACTTGGTGTGATAGCAGCTTATTGTTATCTTACTCAACAAATAGAGTCATCAGCCGTATTGCATAGTGACTGTGTTTCAAAGCCTTTACTGTAAACGCTCACATGTTGGAGCCTGTCTCATTTGTACGCAGTGGGAGTGATGTACTAAACACTGCGCAGGTTTGACATCCCAACTGGCATTTGTACGATTGATGTTCCTTTAAAGTGGAGGACTTGTGACTCTTTAGTATCTTTTGTCATCTTCTGCAGTTCTCAGGTTCTTTCTTCCCTCAGCATCAAAGCTAGGCCACATTAATGCAGACAATATCCCACTTACCGGAGGCGGCAGGCGGAGACTGTGCTTTCACAATTCTCCATGGAGTGTCATGTTTTTCCCCGGGATGTGCCTCTCTTCCTTCCTCTGTCAGCGCTGGCACACCAGGGCTTGTCATTTCGTTCTTGAATTTTTCATGCAGGTGCATTTGCATGATCACAATCCTGTGTCACTTCTTCCCCTGGTAGATTAAATGCTGCCTGGCACTTGAACTTCCCCGTGACTCAGCTGAGGCAGAACAGAAGTAAGACAAGCGTGCTTGCTGGGACTGTCAGTGCAAGAGCCATCTTGTTTCAAAGGGTGGCACCTTACGGTTTGGCAATTGGCTCGCAAAGACAACTTCAACAAGAGTCAGTTTACATTTGCTACTGCAGTGCTTACATTTGTTGAGTCATACTCTGTAGTGTTAAGATGGTATTGCGCTTTGGTTTGGTTTGGTACATGATCTCAGGAACCCAACTATTTAATTTTGCTGTATGCGCTGACTGACACATGAATAGCTGCCTTTTCTTCCATCAGAGCACCGAGTTTAATCATTCAATTAACTCTCTACAAACACCCCAGAGATCATGAATAGTAAGAAGTATCCTTTGAGAGACACATCTGCAGGTCAATTTTAGAGTTCTCTGTTAAACTTAGAATTAATATTTTGAGGTGATTCATTTTCATCCATGCTTTATTTGCATTAAACAGCACTGAGGTTATTATGTATGTAATCAAAAGTAGACTTATTTTTGGCTTTTTTTTCTGGCTTTACTGGATTGATATAGTGAAGACTGACGGAAAGGTGGAAGGAGAGAGAGAGGGTAGGACATGCAGCAAAGGGCAGGGGGTCGGACTCGAACCCGGGCTGGCCGGCTGCTCATCCCACTGAGCTCAACTAGCGCCCATCAAACATAGTCTATGCTGAACATTCTCTACATGTATTATTCTTGGATGGATCATTGCAATTCTATGAGCAAACTGTGCTTTCAGTATCTACAAGCAATAGTATGTGCTTTTTTTCAGAAAAAAAAAAAAAGGATCCCGTTATTCCTACCACCCATGTACGTCCACTGACTTTATGGTAATTTATTATTTATCCACAGTTAGCTTTGAAAAAGTTGAAAGTTACAATGTGAACCCAAAAAGAATACTCACAAAAACATGAATATTACAGTGTTTCATATAAATTTTACCTAAGAAACTCATAAAATTTGCAAGCTTATCTTTGGATCGTGTAGATCCTGATCTGTATGAGGACACACATTTAGATAGTGGAATAGGACCAAACTGCATTTATATATGCTTCACCTCTTGCAGTACACTTTGCATACAGTTTTATGCATAAAGAATACATCTTTTATGTATTTATGCATAGGTTAAGGAAGTAAAATCAAGAAAAGGCTGCAGCGAGTGTGGGATTTTTTTTTATAAATGTAAATGCACAAATCACATAATTGGTTATTGTGAAACTGTGCTTGGCTTAGATCTGCTTTATATACCTGAGACAGTCTCAAACTCTGGATCTGGATTAATCTGTCTTTAGCAGTACAAACACCAAATAAAGGGAGATACTGGCTGCTTCACATACAGGAGAGAGCAGCAAGAGACGCTGCCAAAACATGGTGGAACATGCCTGTGTACGCAACTGTAAGTGTCTCTAGCTAAATAATTTGATGATGAAAGAAGGGATAAGTTAGAAGGTAATCTTCCACTCTTCACTTCTTCTCTTAAATGTTCTTAAAACAGCCTTCTTTTTCATAATTTGACCGTAGAGTAACCAAATCGGTTTCAGGTTTTCTCATAAGAGACGCTTTATCTAACATTTTTCAAGTGCTCGGTTTCGCCTTAAAGATTTTGACCTGCAGAAGAAGAAGTCAGATTCAAACTCTGCTGGTCACATGTCGTCATGATGACAGTGAGAAAGGGGCTTATTCACAGATACCATGTGTCAGTTTGTGTCTCTGAACAAGAAACAGGGGGCAGGCAGATGTTGCACATTATGTACCAGTCTACTGCCTCTAAAATTGTTCTGCAAATGAGGATCTTAATGAGAGGCAGTGTTTGTGGGTCAAGGAACAGCCTAATCATACTAAGTCAATTGCATCTTTTCTCTTTGTGTCTGTGTGTGTGTATGCAAGTGTGTGTGGTTGTGCGTGTGCATGCATGCATGGGTGTGAGTGTGGAGCAGTGAGCAGATGAACCAACATTTGTCTGACTCAAGAGGAGAGCCAGTCATCATATTTCTTCATTTCCCTCTCTCACCCTGTGCTCCAAATCTGGCTGGACACTTAAGTACATTAGCCACACAATATGGAGTTGTCTTGTCTCACCAGCAAAAAACAGATGTCAAACACGTGTCTTTGTTCATTTTCCTTTACCCTCCCTTTGCTTATGTTCAGCTCTCAAAACCCAAGCTATAGATTCGAGAATCATTGGGCACACTGTCTCTAACCTTACAGCGACTCATTAAAACTGAAGACATGGATAAATATCAACAGGAGTAAGTACCTATTTTAAAAGGAAAACAGTAATTCTATCTGCCAAATACACATAAAGATCAATATCAAATTTCCATGTCATTTTTCTTTGCCATCGTGTGTGGTTGCTCAGGTTGTTCAAACTGGGGATTTATAACTGAACAAAGCAGTGATTACAGACACAGAGGAACCTTTATTTTATATAGAATACATGTGTGTGTGTCTGTGTAAGGGTAGTATCAAGAGACACCCATCTGTACTTTAAAACTATGTTTGAAGAGTCCTGTGTGCTTAAAAATAATATTAATATGAACGTCACTACATCATGTCGACATGGTTTTTTACCTTCATTCCTTTCTTTCTAAAAAGTAAACCTAGGACTTAACAAGTGTCCACTTATTTTTAACAAGTGTCCACTTATTTTTATTTGTTCTCTGAATAGTGTTAGCTTTCATACATACACAGCTAACCTTGTTAGCAAATTTGAACTTTTTTCTTTAAATATGCTGTTATATATTGCACATTACCAAACAAGGAGCTGATGCACTTTTTTTTAGTTTGTTAAAGATTTGTGTTCCTATTCTGGTCAAATTTGGCTTTATTGTTTGTTTATAGTACAGCTTCAGTTCCAGCTGACATCAGGTCAAAAGGCTGTTATGTGTCACTGGATAAGCATCAGTTTATGGCTTTTTTTTTGGTTGTAAATTGTGTTTCACTGTTACATTTAAGTTTTTGTTAGCAGCGCAAAGACAGAGAATAAGATAGAGAGGAAGAGAAAGGGAGAGAGCAGGATGAAGGCTTAAAAAGAAACAAGAGTGGACATTTAGTCAAAGTTAACACAAAATTGTGGTGTAGCTCCTGTTTTGACCACATTCATTGATGATGACTTCACATAACTAAGGAGTGATATAACCAGGTGAGTAAATAGGCAGATATTGAAGTAAGATGGAAAAATAATAATTGTGTTTCACAAAATATTTTTACATGCAATTCATAGATGCTTCGTACGCTTTTTCAGTAGCACGCATAAAAATGCCGGTGGACATTCTAGACAGAACTTATTTATGTGAATGATAGCTTTTTAAGGGATTCATTCCACTCTAAACTTGGCTCAACAGAATGAAATTGATGTGACAGACTACAAATCTATTTGTCTGCACAATAAAAGGAGGGTTTTGTATGAATTAAAAAACTATATTGTAAAAGCAGCTCTTACATGTTTGCTTCATATCCATGTGTATGGACAGGGAGGGTGATTTTCTGCCATCTTTATTGAATAAATACAGCGGTTTATGATTCAGATGACTGCACGTGGTTAAGAGACTGAAACAAAGTTGTGCATTTTTATCCTTTCTCTTTGCAAATAGTTACTTCTTACTTTGGAGAATTCTGGTCTAAACCTATGCCCAAAGTTTGATAAGTAAATTGACCACCTTAAAACAAGTGTATAATATTGAAAGGTGTGATTATTCACTTTGAATTACTCTTAAACACTAACCCAGGGGTGTCAAACTCAAATACACAGTGGGCCAAAATTCAAAACTGGAACAGGCTAACATTAATATTTATTGAAAAAAAAATATATATATATCTTCCTCTAGATATAAGAATGAATCTTTTCTTATGGACTCAAACAAGTTTTGCTGAAAAACTGAATATGGAACAAGCAAAGCTTAATACTAAACAATATATATATATTAGCTGTACAATACCAGTAGGCCAGCTCTAATAGTAATTTGGTATGGCTTTGTGGGCCAAATGTAATTAGGCAGTGGGCCAAATTTGGCCCGCGGGCCAGAGTTTGACACCTATGCACTAGCCCATTTAACTAATTCAGTTGCTTTTGAAGGTAAGATTGTAACATGCACCCAGTTAAAATTGCATTGAGTGCATTTGCAGGCAGCATATTCTTTTAATATTAATTATGTGGCACTGTGCACATAACATGATGACTGGGGGTTGAGCTCCCCTAGAACTCTGAACCTAGATTCGCCCCTGAATCTCAATGAAAGTGACCTAAATTGAAAACAAAAATTCAAAGTGAAAAAGAAAATATATATATATATCAGAAAATACAAAACTATGAAACTATTCCTTTTCATAAATAGGGGAAAAACTTCTTAAAATCACAGTTCAGGAGGCTATCAGTGTGCAACACTTCATTTTGGAAAACAAAAGAAAAACAGCAACAAACAACTGTTTTAACAAATCCCAAAAAAGCCAATCAAAACTGACCCGCGCGTTCCCCTTGCCGATCCCGATCATACTGCCATCTATGAACTGCTACTGTCGTGAAGTGACGTGACGGCTGTGACGCGGAGGGACAGAAGCGGAAAACAGCGGGCTTGTTTGAAAAGAGGAAACCGTCTCCCTGGTTACTGACAGCCGTGTTATCCACACAGAAGTTTCATCTGGCGTTGTACAAAACAATATAACGGATGTACACTGGTGAACCCTTCAATTTCTCACAGTTCGAAGTATGTCGTGACGTTTTTTTTTCTAGCGCTCTGACTTCAGAAAGCTGTCAACACCAGAAAGAGTGTAACTCTTTATGCTTTACGTGGCTAACGCTAGCTAAGTACCGGTAATCTCAGTGTTGGTCTTCCTGGTGCTGCTGCAGGGTTGATATCTGCCTGGTTAGCAAGCGATCGAAATAGGTAAGAACTTATCAGTCCTCTGGACGCTTGCTTATTTCTTCCTCAGCTCGCGGTAGAAACCTGGAACCCCAATATGCTAACATCACATAAATAAATTCAAAGTCCCTGTCGATATGGTTTCAGTCAGCTAAAATCCTTTCCAAGTAGTTTTGTCAATCCGATGCAAAGCAGTCTAATCACATGTTGTTTAAATAGCTGAGCTGTGCCATGTTTGTTTTGATCCACTGCTGCAAGTTACTGAGATTTTTCTTTTAATATTTCATCACTACAACCCTTTTTCTTTTGCCTTCTTGCAGGTCTGAAAATGAGCTCAAAAGACGATGCTCGCACCCTGGTATTGGAGGAGCAGGTGAAGACTTTATCAGATGAGCTTTTGCAATGCCAGGTGTGTGAATGCATTTTGTTTTGGGTTTTTGTTTTAAAGCCATGTGCACACACTTCTGTACTTTATCACTGCTCATTGTACAATGTTGGATTTAGTTAAAAGTAGGAGAAAAAAACCCATTTGATTTTCCTAAAATAGGGATTTGTCCAGATTACTTGAGTATAACATCGTTACAACCCTTATCACTACATCACTGTTACAAACAAAGCGTTCATTTGGCTGTGATTTCTACATAACTCTTGTCAGTGTTAAAAAGTGTAACTCACTATATTTATCTTTACTTTATTTATCACTATGACTATGACTTTTTTTCAGACTACATATGTATCACACAGTTGTCAGCACCTTTTACTCTCCAGGCTGAGCATTCTTTTTTTTTCAATTCTCACTCACTGCTATAAATTGTGGACCTTCATTAATTTCAAAATTAAGTAATTACTGTTAATTTGATCTCTGTGTGTTGCATACCAGCCATGTCACCAGACTTTATTTAATATAAAATGAGGATTGATGAAAGATAAGCATGAGAATAGAATTTCGAGGTCTGTGAATGACTAGCAGGAAAACCACCCCTTTACATGATGCTACTTGTGATTTTAAAATAAAGCACATTTGACTGACTAGATAAAGCATATTTATCTCCCTCATACATATGTAAATGTCCTGATTATACCCTTAATGAATGTCTAGCACAGACAGGAAAAAGTGTGGAGGGCCCCCGTCAGATAATACACACACAGGCACGACATGCTCATGAGCAGATTTCCAAAGGCTTTCATGTTCACTTTGTGAGTCAGTGATTGAGGGAGTCCTTGCATACTCACCACCAGGTGGTGTCTAATAACATGAGTGAATTGATCCCAGCATTTCTCACTTTGTGTATCCACACCACCTTGCTACACAGGTAGGCAGACAGCTGTGGGGTTCAGCAGATGAGGTGTTACATTTGAGTTTTGTAATAGAAGTAGAAATATAAACCACCTAACATGTTGGGCACAAACATTCGTTGTGCTGCTGTTTGTGTGTAACCACATGTGCGCCTGTTACCTTATTTATCCTCTGCATAAACTTTGGTTTGACTTCGGGAGCCAATTTTCAAGTGTTTATTCAGTGAGAGAACACAAAGGCATCAGAGTGGAGTGAATCCATGTATTGGTGTATGTGATTAAATAAACAAAAGAAACATATTGTGTCTTCTGCAAATGCACCGGTAGTCAGTGTGAGTAAGTGACAGCTGAAATAACTTTGCCGGAGACAAGAGGGGAAAAAATCCCCACGACTGTAATAAAAATGTTTATGTAACTGGTTTTGTTAACCTGGGGTTTATTTACTAGAGCTGTTTGTCTAATGATAGAGATGACAGGAAAGTGGAGAGATTTCTGTCAAAGGAAACAAACTTTTCTTGTTCACTGCATGCAGACTGATTATGGTTATGTGGGTAATCATTCTCCAGAGGCCCATTCTTAGTCTTGCCTTGACACACCTTAAAAAAAGAAAGAAAAAGAATTATGTATGAGTGATGAAACAGTATGAAAGTCATTGAATAAAAAGTGAGACAATTATTTGGCGAGTAAATTTATTTTTAAGACAAAGTCGTGTCATCTGATAATGTTAGTTTTGCAAATTTTCTCCATGAATTTTGCCCCAAGAAAATATTAGCCAAGCAAAACCCTCTCTGACATCAAATTTTTGTAATACCGTGATTAGATTGTTTCTCTCAGGGTATTCCGGCTTCCTCCCACGGTTCAAAGACATGTGCGTTAGGTTAACTGGTGATCCTAAATCGGCCGTAGATGTGTGTCTCTGTGTCATCCCTGAGAAAGACTGGCGACCTGCCCTGGAATAGCCTCCAACCCAACAACCTTGAAATGGATAAGAGTAGGCCTTTTGCCTGCAAACTTTAACATTTGATTGCACCTTTAAACTTAAAAACCATTATAAAAAATGTTATTCTCACTTGTATTTAGGACTACGCGCTGTATATTTTGTTCACTTCAGACTCACTTATATTGAGCTGACACGAAAGCCATCTTTGGTGGTCTTATCTGGAGTAGATCACTGATTCTGCATATCTGAGGACGTTAAGTTCTACCGTGCACAATTTAAATTGTGGCATTTGAATACTACTGATGTCTTAAGTCTCTTGCATGATTACTTCAGGACAGCCATTAACTACAAAGACACTCATCTGTCAGCCAGCAAATGTTCCTGCTAGACCATGCTAATTTTACTAATATGTGCTGAATTCCAGTGGCTCTCTCTCTCTCTCTGGTATGTTTAGCTCGTGGTGTTTCAGTTTCTAGATTCCAAATGAATAATTCAGCCATCATCAAACACATATTCAGTGCATCTTTAAGTACGCATACGGCCGAGGAGAGCTCTTGATGAGGGTCCTGACTGAACATTTGTCCATGGAAGGGCTAATGGCAGCCAAAGGCCAGGCAGAGGGAGACCATGTATTTCAAGTAAACCATGCTGCCTAATTTAATCGTTAGCTGCATTCCAGGGTTGATTTGGTGAGATCTCTATCCCCGCTTCACCCCGCTCCCGATCTGTGTATCCACACACCAAAACACACAGATGCGCATCGAGACAGAGATCTACAGTCCTTCCACTTTATATGTTCAGCTCATGGTCTTATCAAGGTCTGCTTCTGCCACTTCAGTAAATAATTGATTAGACACTTTTGAGAAGGGGGTTAAAATTCATGTGCTAATTGGAGACCAGTAGATTCCAGTGGGAGGGATGACTTTTATCTTATGATGATGTGAACATAATTTATCAGATAATTTTATATTAAGTCGATTTGGTATAATTCTGTCTTTTAATGTCAGAAAATGTAGTTTTTAGATGTCCCTCATTAAATGTAATGTAGCTTAAAAATGTTTGAAAAACCAGCGAGACAATTTGAATTGGAAATGTGTCAGGGGCTGGCTGGGTTTTTCTGCTTGAAGATGACTCTCTCTGTCATCAGTTTTGAGTTTCTTTGGGGCTAGTTACTTTGGAGCTGTAGTGGAAAACATATCCGGAGAGCAATTGATTAATAAAGAAAAATGCAAGCTCGACTGCTGTGTTTTGATTTGGATCCCTGCTCTCCCCAGTCATAAATAGTGCATAATGACAAGTGTCAACGCTCGCTCCCCTTGAGTCGAAGGTCACATCTCAGCGATGGAGATTGCCGCTAGAGAGAGGTTCATGATTAGAGAGGGCAGGACAGATGAAAAAAATATTATATATTTATATTTTTACAAGTTCTTTAAATTATTGATTGACTTCCCCCAGTTGTCATATGCTAATGTCACTGAGCATCCAAATTTTTTGTTTCTCACTGAAAAAGGGCTGTAATGTGTTGCTGCTTTTCCTTTTAGGGGCTTATCAAATGCAAATTTTATCATCGCATTTCTCAAAAATAATTTCTCTTCACTTGCTGAATCCTTTACTCTCACAGGCAGACAAGGAGTTTGTGTGGTCTCTGTGGAAAAGGCTGCAAGTGGCAAATCCAGACTTGACCCAGGCTGTCAGTTTGGTGGTTGAGCGGTGAGTGGATTCATCTTTCACATTGCTACCTGAGAGGCTCAGCAGACGAACCTTCCCCTTATCTCGCAAGTGAAGAGAAGCAAGTGTGTGTGTGTGTGTGAAAGTCGTTCAAGGGGTGTTTAAAGCACCTTGGCCGTTCTACTGGGGTTATGACGGAATCTGGTGCAGATGCTGATTTAAGCCCTCTTATCCCTGGTCTAGCAGTTCAAACAGTGGAAACCCTTTTAATGAAAACACTCTTCCACTGCTGCTCACATGCTGGACAGTTGAAACAGTCCTGCCAAATACTTGTCTTTACTGGATAAATTGCGAGATTGAATATGACCTCTTTTGCAGGATGGCTAAGCTCCATTGAGAACAGTGGCATGGGAACTTGTAGGAAAAGACACATCTGGAGAAATGAATTGCGTTCCTCTTATGATTAAAAAAAAAAAAACACCCAAAAAACATAACGAGACTGATTTATCGCTGAAGTTTGAAAGCTGTTTATTCACGCGTTCCAGCTGCCATTAAATTTTGTGTAAAGCTTTATTTAGTACTTAGGTTTTACTGACTTTTTTCTTTAGGGGATACATTAAATCATATTTTCTTCCTCACTGGTGCACATCGCATACTTTTTGAGGTCTGTCAGTTGTTAGTAGACCCTTAATAGAGGTAAAAACACAGTGCAGCAGCAGAGTGCTCCTCAGTACCTGTGCCTCTCATTTCTACTCCACACCCACTTGAGTTCTTTATAGCCCCTTAGGAAACCCATCAAAGTGGGTTAGTCCGCTGAGACAGGTGGGGCAACATGCACCCAGAGAGTGTATGTGTATTGTATCACCTGATGCGCAAGAGGATATTGACATGGTAATTGTGTCGACTCCAGTCAAGCGCTGTCGTCCACTGGGAGCCGCCATTCATCCCTCCCTCCCCTTCCTGTGTGGATCTTGTAGAGTGATTGGTTGGATGCTCAGGACATGGTGAACATAGTCCAATATATGAGGAGATGCAGCTAGGCCTGCCTGCGTTCCTGCCCCCTCCAGGGACACCAGATACTTATTTCAGTGTGTACCAGGGGAGAGGGCTGATCAGAAGAGGCAAAGAGACGATAGAGAAGGCCTCAAAGACCTGAGGTGTAGAAGAAGCAGCTGATGAGCGGAGGGAACAGATGGTCCCCGGTGGTTCGGAGTAGTTGAAACAAGCAGGTCCCCAATTGCAGACTTGTTTGTGTCTCCGCAAAAGTTCATTATGATAAAAGAGGTAGTAGTGGGCTTGAGAGGTTTAAACTTTGCTGTATTGTTGCTCTGTAATTCTGCTTAAGTAGCCAGTGAGTAAAAAAAGTTTTTCTTTTCATTTTCTTACAGTTTAGCATTATTAAATATTAAAATAATGATGAGAACACTGGCGACATGTTAAGGCAAAAGAATCTTTTTTTGATGAGTGCAGCAGGTGATCAATAATTAAACATTTGGAGTTGAAACCGATAAACTTTTGTCCAAGAACTTGCCCTCTGGGGCAAAATTCAGTGTTTTGACCTTTCCAGAGTAGCCAGCAGATATTTGGAAAAGGGATTGTTGATATCTGGGCCAAGAATTTCCTTTTCCGTGTGTTCACAGTCGAACTATGAATGTAGATGAATTTTTGAAAAAAGTGAAATCACTATCAGATGATAGCTCATGGTTTTCACCTGCATGCAGCCAATGCTCACTCATAAACCAGAGAACTTCCTATACTGAAAATCTCATTTGTAATGAAATCAATGAGTTCTTCATGCTTATTTTTATATGTAGCATCTGTTTATAGAGAAAAGTTAGAAATCGATGTGTTTCAAGCCAGTAAGATTGGACAGAATCTTGAGTGTAAGCTAAATAGTTAAAGCTATTCTTCTGTACGCTCTCAAGTCCTTAATCGTTGCTGACTATTTACACATGTATATTCTGTGTATTTACTCTTCCTTCTAGTGAGAAGCACAAAGCTGAGATTAAGGACAGGAAAGTGTTGGAGATCCTTCAGTCGAAAGACTACAAGATTCAAGAGTTGGAACAGGTATCATAATGTTTTCCTTAACCGGCTTTAACTTTCTAATGCAAACAACTTTTCTTTATGAACATCAGCAAGTCAGTTTCTTTTTTCGCTGCTGGCCTGCTGTCAGATCTGATCACAGGAATTCAAATTGTCACGACGCAGTTTAAATATGTTGAAAATGTTCAAAAAGTGCTGATGCACAAAACAAATTTACAGAGTTTTATGCAAAAACAAAAATCATCACACTTCTGCACACTCACAGAATTGTGTGGCTGCTGTGATTTACATATCAAAGTAGTCTCTTTCTCCATTTTTCTCACACATCATTATGTTTCCTTGCGTCATATGATTATTATAATTAGGAAAAAAATATTCAAAAGGCGCCACTTTAATGAGTAAGGATGTCCTCACACTAAGCACGGTTACTTTGTACCCTGCCTGAGCACAATCACCTTCCCTGCCCACTTCCCACTGGCCTGTGCTGACACTGCCCTTAATGATCCGACCCAAGTTCACATCAGTTTGTCTCGGAGTGTCAACTCGTCTCTCTTTCTTGAAAAAGTGCTCTGGTAGTACACAATGGGCTCATGAGTGCTTGTGAATGAGCTTTTTATGAATATTGTGGCTACAATGGGGTTGTGGTGACACACTGCGCTCTCACGTGTTTATTAATGAGTTGGCAGAATGATTTCTAATGGAGACAGCTGCTACTCCGGAGTGTGCGTACATAGCAATCATGCTACATGCATACTGTGCTCAAGTCCAAATGAACTATGCCTGGGTTCTCCTCTAAGTGGGCCAGGGTACCGGCACATTACACACCACTTACACTAGTCAAGCAAACTTCACCTTAGGGGTCAAACTCGCTTGGCCACAGAAAGGATCAGTTAATGTGAGTGCCCCCTCAATCCTAGCACAAGACTTGAGGAACACATCCAGTACATATAAACCTAAAAATTTAGGTTTGGGTTTTTTTCTACTTTTTCCCCCCAATAAGCATTGCAATAAGCCCATACCCTGTGTACATATTGTACACACACGTACATGTACAGCTTCAGTTTCCACGATTAACAAACTGCTCCCAAGTTCCTGCATCGTGTACTGAGCTAAAAGTTAGCTTACCCGGTGGTTGCAAACCAATTTTCCTTTCGAATGTAGAAGCACCACCAACCCTGACTTCACAACAATGAAACTGTAAAACCTGTAGTACTACCACAGTTATGTATTTGTGACTGACTAAATAAGCCATACACGAAACAGTGACCAGGCTCTGTCCTTGAGCATGCTGCTGGCATCTTTGTTGTTCTGCCAGCGATTGATGAATGGCTTTACCTTGGTAGGGAACAAAATAAAGCTTGTTTTCCCTTGTTTTTCCAACTGCTACTGGAATGCGCTCAACTTGGAAGTGACGTTGCTCCCAGCTCTGACATCCGACTTCTGCTGTAAAAGGAATGCAGCATTTATCTTCAGGCTGAGCTTGTGGTCATATGCCTTCATAGTTGACATTTAAGTTGCAGCCATTTCTAGTGGCTCTTAGTGAGTCTTTCACAGAAAGACAAAACAATCCTTGGGCTTTTTATTTCATTTTCACGGTCATTTTATTACAAACAAGCATTTTTGTCTTGCTTGTTTAACTGTCTGCTGAAACTTTCATTCATAAATGCCATAAAAATACAAATGAATACAAAATTATTATGCTGCTTTAATATTTCCCTTTAGATCTTTATCTTTCTCTCATACCTACTTTTTTTGCTCTAACCCCTGAGTTATAGTTCTTGGTGGTATGATGGCTAATGATAATGACATCACTAATGTAATTTACTCCAAATCATCATCTCTTCACCGAAGCATCTGTCAGTCTCATTCATTAGTGTCCCTCACCCAGAATGGTGCTCATTCTTAATGAGACTGGCTGTAATGGAGTCATCAGCTTGCCAGTGCTTTTTGACATTACCCTCCTCAGCAATCATAATAGTTGCTCACTGGACCAAAAAGGTATATGATTATGGTGGACTTTTTTGTGTAACATTTGTACCTTTAAGGTATAAGTCATCATAGGTGACGACTCCATTGCTGTGTTTGCAAGCTTGGCACTTACAAGCAAAAACAAATACTACTTACGGCCTTCTGAATTATCCACGTGACAGTGTGACACAAGTTTCACACTGTTGAAATGCTTTACCCTAATATACAGACATTTGATGGATATCTAGATATCTATCAAATCTGATGGATACTTTTCGGTTATTTTTTAATAGACTGAATTGATGAGGTGGTAGATAGCTGCAAATCCATCCTGTGGGGGTGGGACTTAACTGTGCTCTGTGTCTTTCAACTGCTTTTTAAGAGCTATTTAATGAACTCATTCATTTATTACTCTCATTCAGTGTAACGCCCATGTCTCAGTTTATATGAGTTTTATAGGAGGAATCCCTTTGTTTCTAAAGCCTGTTTTGCTGTACTTCTTCTGAAAAGTTCCTTGATAGCGCCGCACTCTGTGCTGTGTCATCCAGCCCTCTGACAGTCATCGTCTCATCTGCAATCTTAAGCCATACCCTCAGAGTGATTAATAGGTTTTCCTTCTTTTTTCAAGGATGTGATGGTCTGCTGAGTCCACATAGCATCTCAGATTTTTTTTCTTAATGTATCAGTTCTCCCACTTTGATTATGTTTTTTTTGTTCTTGCTGGTTTTCTTTTTTTTTTCTTTCACCTCTTTCTCTCTCTCTGCTTTTGTAACATAATTAGCGTTCATTTTTGAACTGTACTGGGAATTTTCAGACGCTAATCTTTCTGTCCTAGACCTCTTAACTTGGCGCAACCCGCTTCCCCTCCACCCTACTATTCTATCACTTGAGTGCTACTGGGGTTCAAATTGTTCTTCCCTATCTCATTATCAGCGTTTGAATTTATTTTCCGCTCTCCAGTATAAATCTATTAAAGCCCCACTGTTCTTAGCACGGCAAGCTAGGAGTTGCAAGGAACGCTAAATCCACTATCTGGATATATCTGAGCGATTTCCCTCAACATGGCAATTAATTGCATCCCAGAGCACGGTGTTATTTGAGAGAGGGGGGTGTACCCACAGAAGACTGTGGATTACCAGCCAATGCCAAACCCCAGCTGATACAGTGTTAAGAAGCCAGCCTCCTCCCACTAAGGCCATAAAGGCTGCCAAAAAACATGAAGTAAACATATAAAAAGTGGGTGGTCATTACTTTACACTATTGCTTGTTTTAAGAGCTGAAGCATTTAGTCTATTCATTGATTGTCAGGTTAGAAAATTAATGCTGATAATGTTTTTCAGCCTTTCTTTTGTCTGTACACTTAATACTTTGGGGTTTTGGACTGCTGCAAAAATATGACGCTGAATGGCATGACCTTAAGCTCCAGGAAATTCCAACAAGCATTCACTCATGCTTTGTAGATCTCATGAATAGCTCATTAATCAAGGCCAATTGATTATGAAAGCAAATATAAAAGTGATAGTCTTGTTGTTTTGTTACAACATTTTTAAAAAAATGATGGTTAAAAAAATTATATGCCTAATGTAACCTGTAGTTTTTTGGGTTTTTTTTGTTCTTTCTGTGTCACCCTGATTGCCACAGAGAGTAACCGGGCAGCAGCAGGAGATTAACGGCTTGTTACAAAGGAGGACGGCGGAAGAGGAGAGTGATTTAATGAAGAAGGAGCTGACAGCTCTGCGTGAACAACTGGTCAATAAGAGTCAGGAACTTGAGGTTGGTGGAACAAATTTTCTGTGGCAGTCGGGGCTTCTGCTTTCAAAAGTCTCTCTTCTGCGTGGCACGACAAGTCCCCCGTGGCCTTAGCCTCGGGGGTATGAATCATTTAGAAGAGAAAGAGGATTGTTCAGCCCTCTTGAACGCAATCTCAGTGTCTTTGTGTCTTCTTCTCCTGTCTCCACCCTCGCTCTGTCTCACCCTTTCTTGCTTTCAGCTTACTTTCCCGCTACGGACAACAGAGAATACTTAACAGCTGGAAAGTCTGCATGTGAGAAAGAAAGCGCGAGCCAGAGAAAAGCAGGTTGTTAACTTGCAGATAAATACTTAATGCCTCCTTCAGTGGGGGGAAAGTGAATAATGTGCATGCGATGGTGTGGCTTCTGCCTAATTATGCTTAGATGGGACATGGCTATGATTAATTGATAAAGGGATGGTCCTTACACAGTCTTGGTGGGGTCTCGTGGTGAGAAATCGTGGGGGACAGCATCAAAGGAGACCTAGGTTGAGTCTAATGGGTTTTGTAGCTAGCACCATTCTCATTAGGAGCCTGTCATTAAGGCTGGCAGACTGGCCCCTGTACCTACGTGAGCCCAGTTCTTGCAGCACGGCTCGGCCAACACCAACCAAACGCTGGCCGCGTGGGTCCAGCCATACAGCACAGGTGACCTTGGCCAATCAGCGACCCATGCAGTGGGCTCCCGCAGAAAAAGCCGTCCACTGTTTACATATTCATTTCAGCCTCAACCCCGTGGGCTGCTTCTCTTTTTGGATCTTTGCAGTTTTCTTTTTTCATTTTCTCAGTTTGAAATGCTACTTTTTCTTTTTCTCTTCTTTCGTCGCCATTGTTTATTTGGCCCTATTGACCCCCTCCCCATTCTACTCCTCACACACACACACACACACACACACACACACACACACACACACACACACACACACACACACACACACACACGCCTTCCTTATTCAGGAAATGAAGACAAAATGTAGGAGGAAAGAGGAGGAGGAGCGGCAGGTGGTGCAGGCTCTAGAGGAGGAGAAAGAAGGATTAGCTTCCCGCTGCGCCGCCCTGCAAGCTGACCTGGAGGAGAATCAGAGGCAGGCCAACAGCCAACGAGACCAGAGGGATACTGCCCAGACCAGAATAAAGGTATGAATGTGGGGACAGGTCCACACAAATACAAAGGCACTCACACACACCTTGAACTTTCTGATCCCTCACACCCTATCCTCTTCAGCTTGTGAATATAAAAAGATCTCTGTAGCAAAGCACAGAATTAAATAAACAGGGACTGCACTCAAAGGAAGGACAAAGTTATGATTTAACGTAGGGCAGACAGATCTTCCTGAGTTGTGGTTTAAAAAAGAAAGAAAGAAAAAGAAAAACAAGAATTAAGCAGACCAAACCGAAAGTAGCTTCCATTAAGTCATTGGCCTGTTGGTTCAAGAGTTTGTGGTCAGGTGTGTTTCATTATCCAAATGCAAGCAAGTAAATTTCAGAATCTGTTGCTCTGATCATCATTATGGATCGGTGCTTCTTCTCTCTGTGAACATGAAAATTCGAGAAGACATCAACTGTGCTATTGTTTAAACATTCAACCAATCAAATTGCAGTTCTTGAAAATTGTATTTATTTATTTATTTTTTTACATTTCAAATTTTATTTCCTAGATTCTCAGGAAGTAAAAGCTACAGAAGAACCTCACATTCCTCCCCTTCCTTATCAACTAATCATATTGAAACATATTGCTCCCCTAGTCAAATGGAATCAGACAGAGAGTCTTGAATAAGTTAGAGCTGCAGAGTAATTACTCTTGGATGGGATGAGCCCAGTGACTAGTGTATGCACATCCATCACAGCCTAAGACACTCCACTTGTTTTATGATTTTTTATTATTTTTTGTGTCATACATTGATTTGAAACTTGGTGATGGAAAATATCAGATGCGCAGGGGATACATCATGCCAATTTGTTTGACATGGCAAAGATTTATTCGGGAATTTATCATTTAATGTAGACCTGTGTGTACTGTTAAGATACACCTGCATAGTTTTAGTATTTTCTTAACTTGAACAGCGGTGGAGGAATATTCTGCAAATACAGAGCCGCAAAGATGTGTTATACGTGAAAAAAATGTGACCGATATAATTATATAATAATTTATAATAATTTCTTATAGCATTCGTCACATAATTTGCTTGATATTAATTAGCGTCGGATGAATTCAGGGTTTGGTGACCTGTACATGTTTGATGTTGTTTAATCTGCTGCAATTAAATGGTTTTTTTAAATTAAAGCAAAGCTAACTAACGCCTTGTCTGCACCTCCTATATACAAAGAAACAGCACAAAAGCACAATAAAAACATTTTCAGATCGACTGTCATGTTAGAACTAAATCTAAATTTTGCTATTCGATTACTTCACAGCAACTAGTACGGCTAGTTGCTGTGAAGTAACAAATTGTGGCCGACTTATTACAAGTGTTAAAGAAGGCATCGTAATTCAGGGCTAAGAAGTGAGACCTAGTTTCCTTGCTTTTCTGTCACTTTTTAAATTTCAGAATCATTTATTTGTTTATTTGTAGACAGACAGTCAAAGTAATGTGACAAGTGAATTATTTTAAATTTCATTGCAGAGTCAGTAAATGAAACGATGCTGGTCTGCGTTGGTTTGAGGATTTTGCCATAGAAAATAAACACTGACAAAGTTGACGTAATAATTCTAATACTTAAAGCATTTCATTTAAGGATAGCCTCTAAATTTGACAAAATCATTGTTATTACTCTTCTACACCAGGATCTAGAGGAGAAACTGCACAACACCTGTCAGGAGCTGACTGCCTTGCAGAGCCACAGTAGCAGCCTAGAAGCTCTGCTTTCCTCCAAAGACACAGAGTTGGCAACTAAACATGAACAACTTGATCACCTTTGGTAAGTTGTACCAGCTGAGATAGTGTCTCTGTTCTTGCAACATCCAAACCCTAATAGGTGATATTTATGGCTAATTTCATTAGTTAAAGTATAATTCTGTCCGCTATAGACGTACTATATGTGTATACCTCGATTTACATGGGTTACTGCATGGAGGAGTGGGTATATTGCTTCCTTCGCTGTGAGGCTTGGGGGTGACACAGATTTCTTCCACTCTGGCCCACCTAAAGCCACTTGATAAGCCCTGCATAGTGGATATGCTTTAAAAGAGAGAGAAGAGGGAACAGGGCAGGCTTTGGCTAAGCTTTAGTCGATATGATAAAAACTGTGAGAACTGTAGGAGCCTTAGTGGTAATCTCAACCTTTTTTAACTACTTTTCTGTTTTAATGCCAGAGGCAGTCTGACATGTCAGTCACACCAGGGCTATAGACTATTCTTGTGGATTTAGCAGGGTGATTAAAGATTTCCTTACAAGTTTGAGAAGCGCTTTGTGGTAATTCCACTGGTGGATACTAAACAAGATGGAAATGACCTTTTGGTGCTGATGAATTTTGGTATGTTGAGAAATGTAGCTGCTGTTGACGAAAGAAGGAAATCTGCTGTCATAAATACATTACAATAATGTAATGTGCATACAACTTTATGATTGTTATTGCTCTATAGTTTTGTTGTGCATTTAGGCATTGATGATGATAAAGGCTTATGAATTTGAGTTGCATATTTATCAAAAGTTAGACTTTTACAGCTGTAACACATGTGCTATTATCTTAAAACCCAAAAGGATTAAAACTGAGTTAATTCAGGTTCTCTGGCATACTTGTTTAAATAGTTATTTTAATATCAGTACACGACCTTTATGTTTCTCACCTTGAATACGTAGTTATAGTTATATAAAAAAATATAACTAAATCCACAATATTTAATGTAAGCAGCACATTATTGTTGTGTACTGTATGACTTTGCATAACGTGTAATGCGAGTGCCTGTGTGTAGTCGTGATTTTGCGGAAGTGCAGACGCTGTACAGACGGAGCACAGAGCATGCAGCGGAGCAGAGCCACCTGATTAAGCAACTGGAAGGACTCAACCTCGACACACAGCGAGTTCTGCGGAACCAAGAAGAGGCTCACTCTGCTGACGCTACCTCCTATCAGCAGGTACTCACAAGTACACACACACACCCAACCTCAAACTCAACAGTGTTATAACCTCTTCATCGCGCTTCACTCAGGCCTCACCAACTGTGGTGATTTATTTCCAAGCTAGCTGTAACCTACAATTATTTTTGTGTCTGCCAGAAAATCATTTTTTCTCGAAGTCTCCTGTTACTGTGACTGGGTTTGCAGCATACTACTTTGCCATGCACGTGGAGGAATCATAGAGAAAGACATTTTGCAAACATAAATCATTTGGGACACGTGTTGTTAACAACTTCTTTTCCCTATTTAGATTATTTAGCTTATCCTAATTTTTCTATTACTGAATATAACAGTCTTAATGTCACCTAATGAGTGGTTTTTGTCATTTTTCTCCCATCGATCTGACCCTTCCATTCCCTCTTGCTTGGATTTTAAACCTCTCTGGCTTATATATATTTGTTGACAGCTATACAAAGAGTTGAGTCAGTGCTACCAGGCTCTCGTGTCTAGTGAGGCCAAGCTCCGCCAGAGTCACCAGGAGCTGAGCAGCCAGCTGGCGCAGAAAGACCAACAGATCTTAGAACTCCAAGCTGGCCTACAACAGCAGCAGCAGGAACAAATACAACTTCAACAGGAGCTGCAGCTGCAACAACAGCCTCAGCTAACAGCCATTTATCCCTCTCCTCAAAAACAAACCAACTTTAAGGTAAGGACTATTCTCATTCTTCACTATGTCTTCCAAAAAGGCCTTAATGATCAAATGCATAAAAACATCTTAGTATAGCAAGTATGCCAATCTATGATATGCATTTGTTTCACAACAAACACATTATAGTTTGATAATTCTGTCAATTGCTTGCCTGGACTTAATATCTAATTGTCCCAAGGTACAGAGATGTCAATGTGTAGGTGGACCTGCAGGCACAGTAATAACTGACTGGCCCCAGCATGGCCTGTGGTGGTGGTCTTTAACTCAGAATCATTCGTTTGATATTGCTCTAGTTCACCCTTGATCTATCCATCTCTCTGAGCACCAGTGTCTTTTATGTCCGCTATCTGATCTTCTCTCAGCGCCAGTCCTAGGCATACGCGCACTCTCTGAATAACATACTTTAGATATCGCCTTTCTCCCCTCCTACCCAAGTAACTGGAAGTCCTTTTAACACACGCGGGTCAGACAGCAAAGCCACGTAAGAGGTGGAGAGAGGTGATTTAATTGGAACTCCATAATGTTTTTGAAGATGATGTTAGAGTTACAATTCTACATCTGTCAGTCAGCGGGACTTTGGCTTTAGCGTTGTGCCTTTTGAACCAATCGCCCCCAAGGCAATAGAGGCCTTTAGTAACTGCTAACGATATGACGATAGGTGGTAGACCACACAGTGTCAGACACTTGGTTGGGGAAAAAATTAAAATCTTGAGACACTTTATTCCATCAGCAGTTCTCTGGCACACCACTTGACATTTTAAGGAGCCTCTCGGTCTCTTCTGCTCTACGACTTACCATTCCAGTTTCCTCCTTCAGATAACTCCATTTGATGCAGCACAAGACAATATTTTTGCAGCAGCGAAGAAATGTTTTTCTGCCTCCGCAGCGTTTAATTCGTTAATTTGATTGGCTGATTTTCTGAAAGTGCTGCTCCCAGACTGTGCAAGTTAGAAGATATCAGTTCAAATGTTAAGTGAGTTACAATGAACCTGTCTCACTTAACCCTCTTAATTTAACCAGCGGTAAAATATAAATGGATCATTTAGTCAGTAATTAAATACAGTACTGTAGTGTTCCCACAGTAATTAATACTACATTTAGAGTAGATGCAGTTAGTGCTCTGTGTGTGTAGTGTGGGCACATACACTGACTGGCCACAACATTAAAACCACTGACCGGTGAAGTGAATAACATCGATCATCTCGTTACAATGCAGTGTGCTGCTGGGAAATTCTGGGTATTTATGCAGATGTTTTTGGGGGCTTTTAATTTTTTGTGTGTCATGCACCATTTTAAGCCAGGTAGTTTTATTGTGACTTACTGATATATGTGTGCATGTTTTCTTGTCTCTTACAGTGAAAAGTCAGCTCACACAATTCTCAGGGCTGGGACATAATTAGAAAAAAATCATATATATAACCAAAGCTAAGAATAAATGATAACTTTTGTTTACCGAACACATGTAGCTGCTGTCTGGCTGATTTGTTTTTTGTAACTTTCTTACCCGCCGACATCAAAGTGAACAGATCAGGTATCCCAAGGTATAGCGCTCAGTCAGGAGGGTTTTCTATTTCCCACTCTCTAATTTCACTGACAGGTTATGCGTACGTGTGGGTACGTCTGTCTTCATAGTTGTGTGTTTGACTGAAGGTGTGTGTGTATCCGAGCACATAATCGCGAATTCTGTAACAACTTCCTCCCGAACACCTGTTAAATTCAAATGCTCGGGTTGTTAAGGCAGATTTGATTTTAATTTTAAATGTTTTGGTGGAAGTTACTATTGGAGGTGATCAAAGTACTGATCGCAACAGGAGCACAGGGGGGGAGACACAGTGCTCATTTGAATATGGACCGGAGCGACGGCTTTGAACACCCCACCCGCAGTGGTTTTTGGTGGGGGCGGGGATAAAGGAGGGGTTGGGGTGAGAGGAATAACACCTATTGTGTGTTACATTTCCATGCCGCACACCAGGATTGTGCGTTCTCGCTTGTCTTATGCAAAGTTAACTCTTTACAGGAAGCTGAACAAGACTTTACAAAGGCTCAAATGTGGGCAGTGTGTGGCGTGACCACACAGCTCAACTCATTTTAATCAGGCTGGTTTCTACTTGAATAATGTAAATCTATTATCTGTTAAATCTATTTTTGTTATTTATCCACAAATTAAAATATAAATACTACATCTATCAGTCTGTCTCTCTAAGATCTATATTTGTATGTAGATAGATTGTCACCATTTTTTAGTACATCAAAAGTCAGCTAATTGCTCCTGTGCTTAGGTAGTTGTCCAGTGTGTGGGTATTTGCCTGTGTTTGAGTTTATAAAGTGGTGCAAACATCTCCATGTCAGGCTGTAGATGGCCCGATGCCCTGATCTTCTAGCTTTAGGGCCTGGCTGATCATCAGGCACCTGGATGACCTCCATGCACAACGAGCTGCTGTGAAATTGCCAGGTTAGGGAGGCTTGGGTTGCCAGGTTGGGTGGTCACCATCGCAATCTAGATGCAAAGCAGGCTCCCTCATTAGCGGACAGAAAACTAGCTAGTCTGAACATTTCATTATTCAGAAGCGTTTAACTGCATCGTTTGTATTTACTGTAGTTTAGTTAGAGTTTGGCTACTATCAGAGCCGAGCTGTGATTAAAGACCAACATTAGAATCCACAGCAGACCTCAGGCTTTCTGGAATCATCACCGCAGTAAATGAGTGGTAAGTTGTTAATTATGTGGGCAGTCATTCAAAGCAGTGGTTACTCTCTCATCAACATTGGAAAGAGAAAATTAGGCATTCACATTCAATCCAGAAAAGTTTGGTCTAAATATAATGGGAAGAAGCACCTGTGTCTTTTGAAATGTTTACTGAAACTTTTTTTAATGGCCTATTTAAAAAAAAAACAAAAAAAACAAAAACATTTATACAAGGTTTGTGTTTTTTTTTTCTTTTTGTTTGCTTTGGTTTGTCTCATTATCTCAATAGGACAACAATAATGTTAACATAACACCTGTGTTTTTTCTTTAAACTATGTCTATAGACATTTGAATGCCGCTTTAATATAATGATACATGAAATGCAGTAAGGTCTCATACTAAGCCTGAAGCACAGAAATAACATTATAACATTTAGAGACATGACCGAGCCTTCCCCCCCCTGTTTTTTTTTTAATATACTGAATGAACCCCACACGTTGCATCTCCCTTATCTTGCTGAGATCATTTTTTAACATCTGCTCCTGGGTTTTTATTAATGTTGGCTAATTTAAACGCTTTTAGATGTGTAATTAAAGTGCTAGTGAGACGCTCACACGTGCATAAATTTATACACCCACCGTTTTTGTCAGGTCACCTTTGGCTTTGGTGAGGCATTTCTTTTGATCATCATCATCATTAATGGCAGTCATCGGCTGAAAAGGGTGAATGCATAATGCCACGAAGAAATATGAAATCAGCTTTCAGCTAGAAGTTGAATAGACACTCAAAAAGGCATGAGGATGAGTTTAGTATGTTGTCCAGCTTGTCTCAGTATTGTAATTTTTATTTCTGTATTTTTAAGCACTTTGCAGACCTTGGATTTTTAATTTCTTAGATTTTGTAGTTCTCTGTAAAATAACACAAGGATTAAGGAATGCCAAATGTTAACTATGTTGCACCACATAAGAAGTGTTTTGCAATATATTGTCAATATTTAAGTCAATTAAATATTGACAATATATTGCATTTCCCAAATGAAAGATGGTAAACTGAACTAAAGGTAACTGAATTGTGGTGATGTGAAAAATGGCTGACAGCAGGGTAAAGCAAATCAAAAAGCAGGTTTATAAAGTGGTGCAAACATCTCCATGTCAGGCTGTAGATGGCATGACGTCCTGATCTTCTAGCTTTACATTGCATTTTAAAATTAACGCAATAAAGAAATGTGTAAGTGAGTATCAAAACTACTGTATAATGATAGCATTGCTATTGTGGGGAAGGTATCACGGTAGTACCAAATTGCTACGATATTGCTAACCCTAATAAGCATGAAATTAAGTTCAATTAAAATAAGGAGAGAGGAAATAAGTTCATATATGAATTTAGCTTTGAATGTTCATCATTGTACTTTGTGAAAATGTGATTGAAGGCACAGGCCTTGTTTTCATTCATGCTACAGTCACAATGAGGAAAACGGTGACTGGAGACCATATTGCAACCAAAGTTATTGCAACCAAAGTTATTGCAACCATGTGCAATGAACTTGCAATCTTGTTGCCTTCGAAATGGTTGCTTCGAGGCAGACACTAGGTCTATCACCACTTGCAGTCAGTTGGAGTCTTCAAAGCGATTTTGGTGCAAGAGACAATGAGACAGAATCAGCCTGCTAAACGGAGTCAAGTGGGCAATTATATGCAATCTGTGACAAAATAGTGATTAATTGGGATTAAATCTGTGAATATATGTCTACTTTATTACTTTACTTTAACTACTTAGAACAGCCTCAGCTTATGGGCAACCAGTTGGTCACCGCAACAACTTTCAATCAGTCTAAGACAGCAAAAACAATTCACTGCTTTCACCGAGCAACCACCGATTTTTTCCTAGGCGCAAGGAGTCTCTGTCCTATTTTTGCTCTAGTGTGACTGAGCCATTAAGACGAATGCCCTTCCTTTAACTAAACTCGCAGGACCTACTTTAAAGTATATTAATCTTTATTGTAAACACGTGGCTGCATTCACACGTTTCTTTTTTCATTTGAATTCCATTAATGCTTAAAATGCATTTTTTTGTCAGTGACTAATGTTATGTGTGCTGATTGTATTATCACTAAATAGTATTACCTACATGAGTTTGAGTTTTGGGTGTGTATTAGTAGTAAATATTGTTGTCAACATGTGTGTGTGTGCGTGTGAGTGGGTGGGTGAGTGTTTGGAGCTGGCCCACGTCCAGGGCCAGAGACATACTAATGACATAGATGCCAGTGGTGTGTTTTACAAGCTCAACTGCTCTCATTAGATGAGAAACTCTGTGTAGCACAGCTCGCCTCATTAATGAAGCACAGCCATGTGCCGCTGCAGAGACATACACTCACTCGTTCTAGCACATACACCCGGGTCAAACAGACTGTGTGGGAGGACTCAGGGCTGGGTACACACTCCGAAAACATACACGCACCTACTTCCTACTCACTGTGTGCCGTCCTTCTATTAAGTCCCCCTCCACTGCGCTGCCAGTTAAAACACACACTCATCCATCTATGCACAAAGACACATGCTCTTTGAAGACTCACCATCTTGAATACAAAGTGCACCAGGCCTGAGAGTGCACTGCTTAAAGTCCTCACTTCTCAGGCCTATCCAATCACTTTCACATATGCTGTCGTTCCATTCATTCTATTCGAATGCGATTGTGTGAGCATGCGTTTGTGTATCCATGCAGTGAGTGGCTTTGGGTGTGTGCGTGTGGGTGGGGAGCCCCTCCTGATTATAGCTACTCCATAATTAACAGTGATCAGATTTGTTTTGTGGCATAAATGGTGCATGTGTAGAACATTAGGCCTGGCAAGTCTCATTTCACATTCAGCTCAAGGGCTCGGCAGCAGACGGGTCACGAGCTTCAGGGAGCACAATCACAAGCCTCGCTCCATATGGTCCTGCCTGCCGCATCCTCACATGTGAGGGCCGCCAGTGCCAGACAAGTTCCCCCAAGAACCTAATCGTGTTCAGTAATTACCAAGACCGGCTTTTCTCTCTCTTTTTTTCCTCCTCCCCTCCCTCCCTCAGCCTCCTCCCAATCTCTTGCTCTTTTTATTTATTTTTTTCACCACACCTGCATGCTCTCTTCTCCTCTGTCAATCTCATGCTCCCGTGCCGTCTCTTGGTTTACTCTAAGCTACGTGTAATCTGTTTGTCTTTTTTTTCCCGTTTATATATATATTGTTGCTCTTTTAACGGCTTCCCGGCTTTCCTGTTTTCCGCTGGATGAAAATCAGGAGGGCGATGAGAGAGAATTCGCGAGGAAGAAAAGTCAGACGCTCCCGCATCAGTTAATTTCTAAATTGCTTTATGTGGCTGATGCCGAAAAACGCACTCCATCCTCCTGCCTGCCTGGAAATTATAAATAATTGTAACAGATGCGCCAATATGGCCGGCCTCCAATAAACGAGGCCCCAGATAATTTGACCAACCCCCTTTGACAGGCCAATTTAATAAAACATGAACAAAATCTTCCTCACTAATAATTTATCATCCCCTCTCCTCCCCTTTGGTTAAAGTTGATTACCCTGGCAGTTAACAAGGTCACGCCCAGATGCCAGGTTTCTGATAATGCAATCAGGACTTGTTGGAAAAAAGGTGATGACATCCTGTGTGGTTTTCTTCACAACTTGGCCTCCCAGTACAACATGGTGGTGAAGGCCTTTGTTTGTCAAAGAGCTTCAATTTGATGTGTTGAGTCAAAGTGTTGTTGATAGCAGCAGGTGAAGCTTTTCTTTTCTCTTTAGTTTCACACTTTTTCTTATTAGCGATTTAAGAAAAGGCATGAATATGTGCAGGTGATACAGTCAAGAGGTATGTGGATGAGTTTTTGAACTATAAAAGGGCTTGTCTGACTTGATAAAAACTGCCTATACAGCACGTGGCCTTTTGGCAGTGGATTAAAAGTCATGCTGTCCTTAAAGCTATAATATCTTTGCACAAAAACGCACACTCAGCATAACAACACAACAGTAGCTTAAGCGTAGAGATTAAAGTTTGAGTGACATGGGCAGTTTGAAGGTGACAGTTGTTGCCCTGTACATACAGAAACCCCCTCTGGTTAGTCTTGATTGTGTTAGTATTTTGTCCCAAAGTGTCTCATTATACACTTTTTTCCGAAATAGTGGAGCTGCTGGTTAATTATCTCTTGACTAGATGAGATATCTGGGTGTTGACTGCAGTGAGCTAAAGTTGCCATTCTTTTTAACTACATGGTGGACAAACTGTTATCACATTTGTAACGCAATGCAGTACATGACTGCTGCAAGTACACAAAGAAGATTAAAGATTTAAAACATTATTTTAAAAAAGTATTTTTTACAGTGGAAAGAATTAAAGGCAGACTGTATTCTGCTTTGGTTAAGCTTAAGCAAACTTTAAACTGAATTAAGCAATAAAAAAATACATTAGCCTGATATTGGTTCATTAATAGCTTGCTGTTAATTTAAAGAGAACATATCCATTTTATTAGGTACACCTTGCTAGTATGTGTTAGATCCTCTTTATCCTTCAGAACTGCCTTAATTCTTTATGGCATTAATTGTATAAGGTGCTGATATTTTGATATTTGTCTGAAACTTTGGTCCATATTGACATGGGAGCATCACACAGTTGCTGCACATCTTTGATGTGAATCTCCCGTTCCACCACATCCCACTACTAGCCTGAAACATTGATACAAGGCAGGATGGATCGATGCTTTGATGTTACTTATGCGGAGGTCTGGCCCTACCATCCCAGTGTCACAGTAGAAATCAAGACCCATCAGACCAGACAATGTTTTTCCAATCTTCTATTGACAGTTTTGCGGAGCCCGTGCGAGTGGTAATCTGAGTTTTCTGTTCTCAGCTGACACAAGTTGGACCCAGTGTGGTATCCCATTTCCTTCAAGGTTTGTCATGTTGTACATTCAGAGCTGCTCTTCTGTATACCTTGGTTGTAATCCAATCGATAAGGTGGTTAATTAATTTGCCTTCTTATAAACTTGAAGTAGTCTTTCTGTTCTTCTCTAGTGTTTTTGCCCAGATAACTCCTGCGTAGTGGATATGTTCTCATTTTTGGATGGTTTTCTCTAAGACCTAGAGATGGTTGAGCAGCCAAATCCCCATAGATCATCAGATTCTGAAATACTCAAACTAGCATGTCTGCCACCTTGTGACATTCAAAGTCACTTATATCACCTTTCTTCTTCATTCTGATGTTCGGTTAGAACTTCAGCATGTTGTCTTGAGTACGTCTACATGCCTGATTGAATTGAGCTGCTACCATGTAATGGGCTGATTAGATATTTGCATTGACAAGCAAATATGGTTAAGTGGGTGTGTTTGTTACAGCTGAAATACTCAACTTTGAGGAATAACATGGATAATATTTTTAAATTTCCGGACATAAGCATGACAAAATAACAGCTGTCACCAAACCAAGGCTCTGTTTTCCATCAGCCTATCTTAGTCGTCTCTTTTCAGCCTTTCAAGCACCAACATATGCGCCATCTCTTTTCTCACAGGCGTTGGCGTCAGAGCAGGTTGATGCGGTAGCCCAGAAGTCTAGCCCTGACCAGGCCTCTACTCGAGGTTCATGTCCCAGGCCAGAGGGTAGTACTTTCCATCAGAGATCTGCCAGTTCCATTAGAAGACAACAGGTAGGTCAGAACATGCTTCTGGTAATTATGTCAAAGCCAACACGTGGATGAGCAGCTAACATACCCTCACTTATCCATTACTGTTTTGTTCAGATTAGATCAAAGCCACAGAGAAGGGATATAAAGGAAACTGTCTTTCTAGAATCATATGATTTATCAGACCCAGCCCCTGCCAACCTTTGTCCTGAACTTCCCAACACACACACACAGATGCCCCTCCTACTGTGACCAAGCCGGCGTGTGCTGCTGGTTTCACGCATGCCTTGGGCTCAGGCACTGGCTAATTTACCGCTTCAGCAGTACATTATGAACAAGAAAGAAGCTTTTGATCTTCTCAGTATCCAACTCATAAGTTTGGCAGGACATGTTTCTAGATGGCCTCACTCACTCTAAAGCTGGCCTGAAGACACGTTGTTTGATTTAAGCCGCTGTCCTCATTGTATCTTAAATCGAAGCGCTTCTGTTCTGGCAGTCTATTTGTGTAATGTAATTATACCGTGCAAAATAAATAAATAGTATTGACATTTGATGAGCTTCCTTTATGCTTGCCTTAGGGCACACAACTCACAAACACATAATTGGTGTACTATCCACCTATAATTCATTATCAAAAACATGCGCCAATGTTGATCCTGCTGCTGATATCCAAAATCAGTGTGTAAATACTTTTTTTTTGATATTCTATTATACTGACTAATAACGTGAATCATAATGAGATCTACTGAATGGAAATCGGGGCATTTGTCATCAGTTTCAGTAAACGTCAGCTTGGCTTTTCATTTATTATAAATGCAATCCTGCCTGTCACTGCCTCTGACCACACATTTACTGTGTGTTATACATACGTTTACAAATGAGATTTTAATGCAGGCACATGATCATATTAGAGCTGCCGCGCCAACATTTACAGAAACAGATGTCAGATGAAAGATGGAGAGCTTTGAATTGAACTAACTCCTTTAAATGAAATAAAGTTATTATTTAACTGAATGAAATTTAAGATTGATGCGTTTTATTTTCTGAGTGGCGACTACAAAGTGGCATCTTTAAAGTGGCATTCTTTCACATAGCACAGTGGCACGTTCACGTCTCTCAGCTAGTAGCTATAAGAACTCCGGTTATTACTTTAAAACATGTAAACTTCATAAAACATGTCCAGCCTTTCTGTAAATCTTGAATAATTTCTAGAAGCACGATGATGGTCCAAAAAAACTATAAACTTTTTATGCCTCATTACGATTCATACCACTCCATTTAAACTGGAATAACAAACTGGAAGGTCAGCAGCTGATGAGACGAGTCTTCTGTTCAGCATACTGTTTCCCCCTTGGAATCAGATTTCTGCTATTTTACTCAATGCCCACAGTGAAGTGGGATTATTGGCTGCGTCTATAAACAGTGCAGAGTGGTGCATGTCCGACTGTGTTGGGTGCATGCAGTAAGTGTTATAATGATGTTAGCCATTAAAAAACAAACAAACAAAAAAACTATGTCTCAAGGAACTTGAGAGACTTGGTGTGTGTGTGTGTGTGTGTGTGTGTGTGTGTGTGTGTGTGTGTGTGTGTGTGTGTGTGTGTGTGTGTGTGTCACATGATTTGAGTGAAGAAAGTTTACTTTGATGTGGAAAATTAGATTTGAAAGACCTCATGAAAAATTGTATTTTCAAGTTCCAGACTGTTTAGAGTTTTTATTAGAAACAACACTGTGAATTGCTAACATTATACAGAGTGGACCATTTTTCAGCATGATTTACTTCAAGTTTGAGCTCAAACTTGAGCATTTGTTTTTAAAGTTTGCTTAGTAACAGTGCTCATTTGTATGTATAGTCATCAGGGAACGTGAACACATTTAATTACTCTCCAGATGCACTCATAACAGGCTAGTGCAATCATAAAGAAACCCATTGATGACAGTGACTCAGTGTCTCTGTCAGATAGAAAGTGGAGGAGAGGTGAAGGGAGGCGGGCACTCAGTGAAATGATTCTTTCCTCTGCTGATTCCTCAGTAAATCCGGTTTTTAAGTTACAGACCTTTTCCCTCATTTCCTTCTTACTATGTGCCCTCTGTCCCTCCTTCTGCGTTGCACTCTCATGTTTACAAAGCCATTACAGGGTGTTATACACAGGTCAGGCCATGACCACCAGACAGCTGCCGAGCTGAGGTAAATGTCGAGGACAGCCTTCTGTGTCTCGTGTTCTCTGCTTTTTATCCTTCAGGCCTGTCTTGTGGAACATTAACATCAATGCCGCAACACAGAGCTTCCCACACAAATAAAGGGCATTCATGCGTCTTCGGGTCCAGCAGCAGTCAGGCGTCCAACTGGACCAGAGAGAACATCTGCACCAAAATGTCAGTCATTAGTCAGTGTCACCATTTTATTAATTTACCGTGGACTTTAGACAAGCACGCAGTTTGTCTCACGTGGTTCTCACCTTCATTAATAATTACTGTGATCAGGTTAAGTAGTAAATATCATTCACAATTTATATTTCTACCTGAAACCCAGTTTAGAGTTTGTCTGCAGTATGTCATGCACTTTATAATTGCTCATCTTTACTTTTAGGTTTAGGACTTCGAGTTGGTTTGGATTCCCCTTTTGGAATCTGTGTTTCCCCCTTGTACAGACAAACTAAGCCAGTTGGCCTGCCACTCATCAGGAATATGCAGATCAATCTGCTAATTAGTTGCATAGAGTCATTAAGGCTGAGTTAGAACACATGGTTGGCACCCATGCAGGCATGTTAGCAAAACCTGGCCGCCAGGTCACTGGAGTCAACTGTAGCCTCAGAGCACATTTCCCAGCACACGTACATCGTGTATATATTAATGTCACAAGCAGATGTTCTGTTTTAAATACACATTCTGTGATGTTAAAACTAAAGGAAATGTGTTATACAGTAACTAATTAAGTGACAAATGCGTTTTTTAAGTTACAATAAAAAAAGTCTTAATGTCTAATCCCTTTCTTTTAAACATGTCAATTAGCATTTTGCAGCAGTTGCTATTCACTGAACAATATCTGCTGTCTGTTAGTGTCCTTCTAAATAGGTGAAGTTCGCCCTCATGTGAATGATTTGAGTTGCAGACCCATACACAAGGGATTCATGAGGAGCAATGCAAAGAAAGCAGAGTCCATTGTTTTCATGTATTCCATGTTGCCATGTAACAACATTAGTATTAGTATTTAGTATTTATTTATTTATTGTCATTGTCAAGAACAATGAAATTGCGTTTGGGGCTTCCATACAACCCAAAAAAAAGAAGAAAATAATAAATACCCCTTAAAACCCAAGTGTACATATTTAACCCAGTGTGACTCCAATGCAATAAGACAATCCTTAGCAATAATGTTCGTAGAAATTCAGACAAAGACCTGAGAAACATGACAAAATACAACAATGCAACCCATTCAATATTATTGTACTGTGAGATATGATATCAGATATGATAGTTATCTATTTAAGAAAGGGGGGGGGGGGGGGGCAGGAGGGGGAAGAGAATAAAGATATGATGCACCAATGCAGACCAGTTCATTGCTATTAAGAAGTTGGATATGGTTATTGTCCGTGAGAGGGGGGCAGAGAGTTCAGGAGCCTCACAGCCTGTGGATACAGGCTGTTGGCCAGTCTGGATGTTCTGGCCTGTATAGACCTGTACCTTCTCCCTGAGGGCAGCAGATGGAAAAGGTGGCGCGCAGGGTGATGTTGGTCCCGCAGGATAATGTGCACCCTCCTCAGACAGCGAGTGGGGAAGATATTACTGATGTGTTATGAATTATCATGCAAAAATATTTTTTTCACTCACTTTTGAGAGTGGAGAGTTTTCAGGCAATGTTATTTTAAAGTTTGCCAAGCTGCTTTGTGAGCACATGTACAAGTTGCGCTATTTGTTGTGCTGACAGAGTAAGGTGTGATTTGGCTTCTGCAGGGAATCTTTGACATATCCTACGTAAATGACTGACGTTGTTGCCTGCATTTATGTTTGAAACAAATAAAATGTCAGGACTTTTTAAAAACAGCCGTCAGAATGTACCATGTCCCTCCTGGAATTTGCTGACATTTTTGAGTCCTTATATTGATGCTATGTTTATTATTCCTCAGACTGAGACGATTGTTGATCTCTTGCGGATATATTCAAAAACTGCTGCGATAAAGTAGTCAGGAATGCACAGGAGGAATCAATGGTACGGAACAGGCCAATCACAGTAGCTGCGCGCTGCGTCAAGATGACTTGTAGTTACAATTCTAAGGAGGTTACACCAGGAGGGTGTGGGTTTCAGCGGGAGTTTGCAGTTTCCCACTGAAGCATAAATCCCCACCGGTCAAGCACCAAGATGTGTTTGGTTCCCCCAGTGCTTGATTAGTGTATGATTTTGCTTAGGACACTAGGGCATGAGATATTTTCTTGTTTCAGCCGTAACAACAGGTGTTGCAATATCAGAAAAGGCTGAAATCTTAATGACTTTAATAGGCAAGAGAGCTTGTCAACAGCAATCAAAATACATATTTTTTGGATGGTGGGGGGTTAGGCTTAACTGATCTGCTATCCTCTCATTAACCTCACCACTTTAGCACCACCTCCTCCTCCTGTACTGCTCATCTTTCTCTACCCAAGGACTGTTGTGCATTTAGTCGCATTGCATATTTTAGCCTGCCATCTGGTCAGCCCTGCCCGGCGCTACAGGAGGGCCTCCTATCCTTTCATATTCATATTCCACTAGCATATTGTTCCCACCGCTTTTCTACAGCGCAGCCCCAGCAATTCTCCATTTCTTTATTTATTTCTACAGAAGAGGCTGGCAAGCAAACTGCACCCCCCCTCCTAATCGGCGGCTCTTCCAGTTGTCCTATCAAGTGTAACCTGGAGGCCCCTAGCAGAGCAATTAGAGCGGCCTCCCTGACCACCTCTTGTAATGAAGCCCAGCACATTCTGGAATCTATAGCCCCTTTAGTCTCCCCTAATGGGACATCATTATTGTCAAAGAAACAATGTAAATGGAAATGAACATACTCATTAGCCAGTCGCAGGGAGAAACCTTTGCTGCTCTCAGCTTGCAACTCCTGCTTCCAAACACACACACACACAAGAGTGAACCTCCTCCCTTCAGCTTCTGTGGACTGCTGCTCGAGCTTGCTTTATTCCTCTGGCAGCGTGTTTGTTTTTGTCTGCATATGTGTGTACCAAGAAAGACAATGCTCAAGGTGAGAGGGGAGTGGAGTGAACATAGATAATTCCATTATTGGCATTCACTCAGTGTTTCTACAGATGTTAATTGCTGCATGTGTTTGTGCCTGTCTGTGTAAGTGAAGTCTGTTCAAGCTCCCACCCCAGTGCTTCTTTGCTTACCCTTCCCAGGGTGCACCAGTGCAGCGGTCCAGGTCCCTGTCTCCAGCTGGCAGCGTCGGGTTCGGAAGTGAGAGGAGAAAAGAGGCAGAAGAGAGGATTCGAGACCTCGAGGAGCTGCTGCAATTGAAGGTAATTACTTGCCAATGTATACAAATAAATATAATGTCTTAATCGTTTCCACCCCTCTTAGAACAGTTTATTTATCCCCAAGTTTAGAGTACAGTTCTCACTCTGATTCCTTATGGTCGAACTTTATTTTATTAGTCTTTTTTTGCATCTTTTGTCTGTGTATCCCTGCATGACAGTGTTTCTCAAAGTGACATTGAACTACCCGAAGGAGTGGTTTGCTTCAAAAAGCACATTTGTTGTTGCTATATTTTGGTGACATCTGTTAGTATCAGTTTGAAGGAGCTGCTTGTTGCTGTGGCCACTAGCTTAGATATGATTGCTGCTATCAGCTACTGGTTTATATAGAGGTCTGCAAGAGAGTAACAGTGGTTCAATTGCAGTACTGCTGCCACTGCCTCCTCCGTGACCTTCTCTTACGGTGTCTTTCACACATACATACGTACATGGGCGCACACACAAGCAGAGTGTGCGTAGGCAGTGAAGCAGCAGGAGAGAAGCCGCTCTGGTGAAAGCGGATGCAGCCATTTTTCTTTCTTTTTTTTTTATCCTTAAACGAATCAGCTTTATTGGTCTTTTAACCTTCACGTGCTCTGTGATGTTCTTCTCAGACTATTCTTCGTCCTCGTGTTGTTTTCAGTGTCTCCAACTGGCTGCAAGCAAAAGAAAAAAAGTTAATTTTCACCCCCGTGTTGCACTTTCCCCTAAAGCTCACTGCCTTTAAAAAACAAATCTCTCTATCTTCGCAGCTGACCAACGAGTGAGTGATTATCCAAAGGTCATCTCCCTTTGAACACAATCCCAGGAACGCATTAGGCACCATTTCCTTGTCAGATCTGAAGTGTCTGAATTACATCACTGGCAGACACCTCGACAGTAATGCTCAACATAGATTCAGACAACACGCATGACTGTCTTAGTTAATGGTGCCATTTACTTGTCTGCTGTTTGAGGGGCATTTAGCAAAGGTATGCACAGAAAAACGTGACTACATTAATGAGGGCATTTGTTCAAGGCATGATTTAGTGGTTTTTGTCCTTTGCTTGTTTCTGGAAATAAGCAAAATGCCCTCTATCAGTTGCACTTGAGACCTTACCTTCAGCCTCTTACTGTGCAGTACTTTGCTTGGTTCAGTTCGCTGCTGTGCAGTTTTCCAGTCCTTTCCAACAGAATGCTTTTCAAATTGGGTACGGCAGCCATACCATTGACATGTTGACCTTAGCTGCGAACAAACAAACAATTCTCTTAATAACGCCCTCCTTTTTTTCTACTTCACACTTTGAAGTAAAAAGTAGCTGTTGCTGTGTAATTATTTTTCAGCTTGAGAACGTCCACACATGTGTTCACTGACTGAGTGGGGGTGTATTGATTGGTGGGCAAGGGTCTGTGGCCTGATGACCAGAGCTGGTCTGCCCAGGGGGAAGCTCTATAAGGAGCCTGGGAAGCCATGATGTGGCTAGTGCCCTGCCACTTGCACCATCCCACCCCCCCGCCGCCCCTCCATCAGTCAGCCACAACTCCTCTGTGTCCCCCCTCAGCCTCTAGTTCCACCAGTTAACACTGCTCTGGTCTGGCCCCTTTCATTAAAGCCCTGTTTTTGAGAGGTCGGGGGCTGCTCGAAAGGGCTGACGATGTCTTGCAGATGTCCTCAGTGAATAATCCACACTAGGGAAAATCCATACTTGTCACATCGGCAGTGTGGATGTGCAGTGCGCGTGTGTGCACACACATTGTGTGTCCAGCGCATATTTGTGTGCGCTCTCTCTCTGTTCTCTTTGTCCTTGTTAATAATAACAGGGCCGAGGGCTCGCATTTCCCTCTCTGCAGGGTAGCCGTGTCATATCAGCAGTAAACAAGCTCCTTCCCTTCAGAAAGCACTCGACAACTCTCCCTAGCCTTGGCCACTCAAGCAGAAACCTGTCCTGCACCCTTCCTTTCACTTTTCCTTTTCCTCCCCCCCCCCTCTCTCTCTCTCTCTCTCTCTCTCTCTCTCTCTCTCTCTCTCTCTCTCTTTTCCCTCTCGTACTAATTTCTCAGTTCTCTTTCTCTTTTCTCTACTTCCATGAGCTCTCTGTCTCTTTTTCCTTACCCTCTTTCCACCTCTGTTTGTCCTGCCTGTTGAAAGAATTTTTTCCATTGCTCTCCCTGTTAAGGTCAATGTGATGAGGGAGGAGGGATGCCCCTGACAAGAAAAATCTATATGTTGTCTTCTCTTAACTCCTTCTTTAAAGCAGGAGCCCAATCTCGTTCTGTTTTAATAGCTGTCAACAGCAACAAACCCACCACTACAACCCCATATCACAACACACGGTTGTCATCAGTTGGTAACTCCAGTGAGTTTGTTTCTTTGCTGGTTAACGTGAGCGTGTGTGAGTGTGCAGGCCTGTTTAGTGTACAGTGGCACCAGCGACTTGTCATGTAAACGCCTCATTTTAATGATGCCTCAGTTGACCAGAAGGAGTGGAAGCATTTGTTTGGGAGAAACAAGGAAAGTGGAATGAATCTTGACCGGCTGCTTTCTGTTAGGCTGAGATGTTTCAGCTGCAAAGCAGCTTAAATATGTTGGTTTCTTATATTTCATGCCCAGTATGGGCTGTATCAGTGCAATTGCGGCAAATTCCCTTCTTCTGTTAACTTTGATTTGAGTTACCCAACTCACGGCGGAATGTTGCCATTGTGCTTTACAGATGGAGGAAAATGAAGAGCTGAGGAGAGCTCACGATAAACGTCGTGAACGCCTGCGTTTGATTCAGACCAACTACAAGGCAGTCAGAGATCAGCTGAAAGAGATGGAGAAATCAAATGGCATGTGAGTACACACTTTACTGTCTAACATTTCATAATAAACTCTTATCTCACAGGAAATTATGACTGCAAATGAATGGTGAAAGATCAAAATATACAGAACCCACATCTTCATAAAATAAAACCTGTGCACACACAAAGCAACTGGGATAACCTCCAGTTTCACTACGCAGCAGTGAGTGAGAGACACTTCAAAGCATATAACTCGCCTTGCCTTATGTTAAAAGCCCTGCGAAACACTACAACCCCCTGAAACCACTCACAAATAGTCTTAGGGCCCCATTGCGCTCCACATGTTGTCTGACAAGACCTGAGTTCTGGATTTGGGAGAGTGGGAGAAATTCCGCTTTTTTCATCTTTGAAAAGCTCAGAGGTTTTAAGCCCAGTCAAATTGGCCCGTTTTGTGCCAAGTGTATGTGCTCTTCGTCTCTTCTCCCTCAGCGTTCATTAAGATGTGAGAGCCAGAGGCTGGAGGTGTCTGGTCCTGGGGGTGCAAGGTGTTTGAGAAGGCCTGTGGAGGAAGGCTGCAAGAGGGAGGAGGGATGAGAGCCATTTCCTGTTTTGAGCTGCTATCTTCAGCAAAAACCACGGGATTTTTTACACAAAGTGGAAAATGTGCTGGAAAATGTCATTAACATACGGGTTTTTTCTTTGTGTTGTCTCCACTAGTCGTTTCCTACTTTGCTGTCTATTTCTTTTCTCCACCAGCGTCATTAAGACCGCTCAGAGAGTAGCTAAAGGTGCGTATATGTGGTGGCCGTGCGGGAGCGAGGTGTTGACCCCGTCAGCTGTTTTCTCTCTGGGTTAATTAAAGAAAACAGCAGTGCAATGTGAGCCCGTGTGAAAGTGGAGTGAGTGCGAGAGCGTGTTCAGCCCTAGGCTCGACTCGGCTCATGTTAGCTCAGCGCGGCTCAGCAGCATGTGTCTGAGACAGTGGGAACAAAGACGGCCATGTAGAGAGAGCCTCGGCAACGTTTCGCTGTTACGAATGAAACGCTCTGAATGGTAACATTGATTTTTGTTAAAAGAAAGCATGCATGTTCCTTTAATAATACAAACAGGGATTTAGTTCAGTATAGAAAGCCTAATGTTAGATTTCAGTCTATCAGTGTCAGTGTATCTGTGTTTCATGAGTGATTTGACATGAAATTGATGCAATAGGCAGCTTTGCCCTTTTCAGTCTTCCTTGGCACCAACCAGTCACTCAATGTTATGATCTTGGCATTCATTTGGCATTAGGCCACATCCTTAAATAGCTGTTAAGCCCACTGGGGTAATGCCCGCCTGAATGAGAGACAATAGAAAATGACTTAAATACTCCCATTAGTGCTAGGAAATCAGGGGCCTAACAAGTCAGCGGGGATAGGCGTTGACTCTCATTGCATTTCGAGCTTGTTAGGGATGTCCCAACAGCTTCCATGCTGCGTTGTTGTAGATGCAGGGGGGTCAGTTTGATCCCCTTTGTGTTCCTGACCAAACGATAAATGGGTAAGTGCGTCTCTCTTCACCTGCCTGTACGAATGCATTTACTTATTTGCCGTGTCTGTCAGGTTTAGAAATGTTTAGACAGTGTCACAATTTTTTTATTATATTTCGTTTTTCAAAATGACCCTCTGGTAAAGGTACTTTCAAAAGTGCTGTGTTGAGTAGTGATCCAGCGTGTTTCAGATATTCTTTAGCAAAGTCTATTCCTATTCTAGCATTTTATCCTTGGGGCTGATGAGTGTTTTGCACCTTGTGGTGAACCCTTTGTATTTGCTCTTGTGAAGTTTTCTCTTAATGTTAAATTTTTCAAGAATATGCTCACCTGCTTTAGAGTGTTTCTCATGTGGCTGAATGCTGTGAAGGGTTTTCTTTAGTATAGAAAGGAATCCTGTACTCGTAGTTTTTTTTAAAAGATATACCAAAGTGTCGATGTAGCAACAACTAATGTTTTTGCTATCTCTCCAATGTATATCTAATAAACTTCCAGCCTAATGGCATATTTCATTTACTTCAAGGGCGTCGTCCACATGTTTTATGTCCACCAAAAACGGCATCCTAATACAAATGCCACACATTAAATCAGCTCTAGACTATTTAGCTGCTTTACTGATGAAGCAAGAATAAAGGAATGTCCCATAGCTATCTATGACAAAACTACATAGGCAAGAAAAATTTGTAAACTCACTGGAATTACCAGAATTTTTCAATTTTTCCCTGAAAATGTGGTATGATCTTTATCAAAATTCCAGTTATGTTCAAAAGTTTTTCTTTTGTCAGTCTCCAGCATTGCCCAGCAAATTTTTGATTAGATGATTGGTTTGTGTGCAATCAGCTGCCAAAAGATGTCAGCAATGTGTCTGTTAGCCAGTCCCGCCCAGAATAGAACTGCCAACCAATCGCAAATCAGAAGAACAGTCCATCGGCTGATCGGTATGCAGGCAATGTGCAGTTGGCCAGTCCCAGTGAAATCACCCTGCCATTCACCATTACTGCACCACCATATTTTCCCAAAATGGTGTGAAGAAGAGAGAGAGAAAAACCCAACTTCTTATTTATATTAGAGAAGGGAAAACGTTTTTTAATCAGACTGGGGATGATGGGGGTGAGCAAATAAAATTAAAGGTTATTAAAGCATCCGTACTCTGATCAAAGTTGCGCCCATAAACAGATTCCCCCTGATTCAGAGCAATTAGCCGCAGCAGCGTGGAAAAGTTCTCTCTGTTTCCTCCTGCTTAATAATGGAAACAAGGATACCATAAGGGAGGATGCACTGAGGCCTGAAGAAGATGGCTCTCTCATGGCTCCATGTTCAACAGCTTTTAGGCCCACTGTAAACAAATTAAAATGTATAAAGCTTTACCATGACTTAATAAAGCTTCTTGCACATTTCTTAAGTAATGCAGATGATACACTGCAAACCGGAAATTGCACAGGGAGAATTGAAACAGCTGTGGGTAAAAGATCTTGTACTTACTCCAGGCACTTTTAATGTAGGTTTGGCTTCATTCATTGTGTGCTTTCAGAGAAATGTCAGTCTCTGTGCCTATAGAGTACAGTAAGGTTATGTATTAAATAGCTTTAGACTCTGGGAAACTAACACACTACTCCCATAGCACGCATGTACGGCCACACAACTACACTCTAAAGAAGTTCAAGGGCTTCAAATTGCTCACGGGGGCATTAGCAGTATTAAATGAAAACATTTGCCATTCCTCAGTAGCTTCTAACTCCCAGTCACCAGGGTTTAACTAGTATTAGCATAGCACGGCGGCATCTAGATAGCCAATAATGACCATGGGAAAAGGACCCCTCCGCAACAGCAACCCTCACAATCCATTTCCACACCCCTGCCACATTGATCGAGTGAAAATGAGAAGTCGGTGTGTCTGTGTGCGTGACAAAAACGGTATTCTCTTCTCATCTGCTTCTTTTGCAATCTGTGGATTTCTCACTAAAACCTGTTTTAGTTTGCAAATGAAAGGCTAATTGGAATTGAATGTGTTGGGCTCTGGCTGATTGATGAGTTGGATGTGTGCAGGGATGCAGTTGGGGGCAGTGGGTGTGTGTGTGTGTGTGTGTGTGTGTGTGTGTGTGTGTGTGTGTGTGTGTGTGTGTGTGTGTGTGTGTGTGTGTGTGTGTGTGTGTGTGTGTGATTTGAAATGGGAAGTTCAATGGAGGCGGCAGCTACTGAGCACAAAGTGTCATTAAGTATTCATAAGTGAGGTGTAGACATTTGAATGACCTCGTTTGCGAGTGTGTTTTTGCCATTATTTACATTTGCATGGCACACAGGGAATGCTCCACTGCCCTGCCACACGGGCAGTGCCCTGGGCTTTAACAAACATGCATACGTCGGTACATGATTTGCCACTGAAATGTCAAAGTCAAGGCTGCTCATTTGAATACTGCTAAAGATGGCTGAATAATAAAAACACAGCAACACTAAGGGGCCTTGTTACCCAGAGTGAATTGGCCAGAGGCAGCAAGTTGATGTATAGTACCAACAATTTTCCCTTGTTAGTAGGTTTACTTTCTAGGGGTGCAACGATATTCGTATCGATATTGAACCGTTCGATACAGTGCTTTCGGTTCGGTACGCATATGTATCGAACAATACAACATTTGTAATTTATTTTATCAATTTTCCTTCTGACGATGCTGTCTGTGTTGAGCGCTCAGTGAATCTGTGTTCGACTACTCCGCCTAGGCTGCACTGTCCAGCGCAGATCCACTGAGCGCTCAACACAGACAACATAGTCAGAAGGAAGAGCGCAGGGCAAGCTAGCGAGACAGAAGTTAAGCTCTGCTTGCAACAAGCAAATTGAACCTCATTCAGATCTGGCGTTTGGAATTATTTTGGTTTTCATGTGACGTATGACCCTGAAGGTAAGCGAGTCATGGACTAAAGTAAAACAGTATGTTGGATGTGCCATGCAATGCTCAATTACATTGGTGTGAACTAGTGTGTTAGCGCAGTTAGCTCGTTAACGTGTTGGCCGTCTAGCCCCATGCACAGAGCGATCGGCGGTAGCTTGTTAACGGAGATTTGCCGTGTTGTGGCGTTAAGGTCATTTCAACGAGATTAACCTGAAAGCACTAGTGGGAACACAACGAATATGACTGCACATTTACGCTGACATCATCCTAGTGCAAAGACAAAAACAACAAGCATGCTACTAACTTTAGCCGAGTCATTTAGACAGCTGTTAGCACATGATTCTCCTTATGCTGCTGAGAATATAGCCCAGAAGAAGCGGATAGTATAGCTTTTATTTTGGAAAGAGACATTTCTCTGTAATAAACTCTCTTTTCCAAAGATGAGTGATTCCTCAATCAGATACAGGGCTTGCAATATCGCTAGCCCGACGTCCCGGGGCTAGCGATTTTTTCAGTCGGGCTACCAAAATCTATCTCTTCCCTGCCCGTCAGGCTATTGTACGAAAAATATATGTCAATGCTTTTGCATTCTTTCAGAAATGTAGCTGGGTAATTATGTCATTGGCATCGGTGAGCCACTGTCAATATGTGACATATTGAAATCGCGTTTGAATTTGCGCTTGTTTTTTTTGCTTTCACTTTGCAATCGTGCGAACTGTGTATAGAGAGCGACAGCACTGATCTGTGAGTGATGATAATTTGTGCACCAATTCCTCTGACATCGTCTTATCAATCGTTAGCTTACTATGCAAACATGACAAGTGAAATCTCCCGCAGCTTAAACATGTGAGAGGTTGGTCGCGCAGAGAATCGCTGAGCTTATGTGAGTGCGTGTGTAAAAGCATTTCAGTTCTTCTGAGCCAAATAAGACAGGTCAGGGTGAAGAAGTGACAGCCAAAGAAAAGCTTACCACAAAACGGAGAAGTTATGACAAATCAGACTATAAGGCAAAAAGAAAGTGCAGCTTTATGGTTTCATGGACAAAAGAATTTCTGTGGCTGTAATATGATGAGCTAAATAACCAGGGCTGCACATAAGTGGTCTGCAGGTGCGCATTCGCTGTCAAAATAAAAAACACGCACAAGGGTTAGGGTTAAATTTAAAAACTGTACTTTTGAGTTAAAATATATATTTATAATTTTAATAAATGACAAATTAAAAATGCATGAACATTTTTTTGTATCGAAAAAATATCGAACCGTGACACCAAAGTATCGAACCGAACCGAACCGTGAATTTTGTGTATCGTTGCACCCCTATTACTTTCCTTATGTCCGTATGTGTGCCAAGTGAGCCTGTGTTTTTCAGTTTCGCTTGTCTATGCATCTACACTTTGGTCTTCTTTTGTTGTGTGTCTAGGCCAGGTGGAAGGATACAGCGTGCAGCGCCGTGGCAGCTGCGGCAAGAGGACAGTGATGCTGTATGGAATGAGCTGGCCTACTTGAAAAACCTCACCAGAAAACTCTCTATTGAAAAGTAAGTTGCCTGCATTAAAAATTCCCTGCCTGAAAACTTCCAATCTTTAAGTTGCAGTAGACTTGTTAGCTCACATGTGCACCTAGAGTTTAGCAACAGTACTGACACTCCCAGCTTGAAGTTACTTGAGAGATGCTTTTCATTTCATGTTACTTCTTTGTTACTTCTTCTCTTTGCTCCTTCTTTTGTCTTTAGTCTGTCTCTGGATGTAGTGTAGCCATTGTCTTGTTTGATCTAGAGAAGCCCCCTGTAACCGTACCACTAACACTGACCCTCTGCAGTGCTACACAAAGCTTGGCCTAAAGCCATGGTCTACCTCTCTCCAGTCTTCCCTAGCCTTCACCTCTGCTCACCTCTTCCCTTCTCTATCTCGTGCCTCTGTAACCTCCCCTTACCCTCTTCCTACTTGTCTTCCCAGTTGTCTCCCTCCGGCCTTCTGTGATGCTGCAGTAGGCTGAGGCCAGAATTCTAGTACTTCCCCACCACCACCCCCTTCATTGCTTTCCCCTCTGCTCACCCCCCTGCCCTGTCCTCCTAATCCCAGCTGAGCTCATTATGATATAGCCCGGCTGGCTCTCTCCAAGCCTGAGCTGTCCGAGCTAATTACAGGCTAGCAGCCCTAGTGCCGCTGATGCTGCCTGTTAAGGGATGTCCGTCCGCCTGCCTGCCTGCCTGGCCACGACTAGAACTGAGCAGACCCGAGCACAATATGATATAGAGGCGGGGCGTGTGGGAGTGAACAGACCGCAGTGAACATGCAGGTTCCTTGGAACTGACCTGCAAGGAAAACCACAAGGGATGGAGAGCTGCTGGCCTCCTTCCTAGCTGTGCAACTGCCTCATCCTTAGGGGTTGGTGTTGATCCCCCTCATGTGCCCCTGACCAGCACTCCACCTCATTTCCTCCTTTCCCGGCCCTCACATGCGACCTCACGACGGTCGCTTGTGGAAAGTAAACTTGGCTGAGATGTTTTTAACTTGCACTTTAGAAACAAAACCTCTCAATTCCAGGGCAAGCATCTTCACACACGTACAGCTCAGCAGGTTCCCTGTCACTTTTCCCATCTTTATTCTGCTCCTCCTTTCATACCTGTTGTGAGAATTAGCAGGAGTGAAAATAGTTTGGGACTGTGAACAAAGCCAGCTTAACCAAAAAGCTTTACTTTCCCGCAACTCACAATGCAAATTTCAGTTGAATGAGTCCATCCTAGTGCAAATAATCAAAGACGGTCCTGTTACCCTAAAGCAAATGCCAGGAAAGACTTGGGGCATGGAGGGAAAAATTTGCTTTTCACTGACTAGTATAATAATAAATGTGTTCATAACAGTTCTGTCAGATAAGTGTAATTGTTGTCTCATAACAGCTAAAATAAAGGCCCTTATTAAGCTTTAAATAGCTAGTGGTTGGTTTAGAGGAGAGTCTCTGTATAAACTCTATTTGTCTTTCATTTGGTTTCCTCATTGTCATGATATCATTCACAGATGCCTTCTTTCACCTTCTCCAAAAACAGCACATTTAAAGCACTGTCTTGAGGCCCAAATGACCATTTCCCACAATGAATATTGCTCTGATAACTTGTGCACAGTGGGTCCCTAAAGCACTAAGAGAGGGTTATCAAAACCAGCCCCCTGTAATCTAAGCACTTGAATAGCAGGGTGAGGAGGAAGGTGAAACAGGTCTGTTCTGTTTGTTCGCTGTGGTTTAATTTAAGGATGAATTAGGCAACAAATTACTTATTATTTGACAACTTTTTACTTGAAAATCATAGCAAACACCTATTGCGTGAACTTGCAGGAAGGATGACTTTTCATGTAACATTAATAAAGGTCTCTTTGGGCAGCACACGCAGCTAATACTAATTTGTTGAGTTTTGAAATGCTTTTGAATGAGTATTATTTTAGGCTCAAGTCTGTATGAATATGAATCAGGTCTGTAAACTGGCAGCACTTTATAATAATGTCACACTATTATGCATTAGTAAGGTCTTAGTTCCTTATTAAGAAGTGCTTAATTAATCATTTATACAGCATTGCTCTTTAGTATGTCATTTATAAATTCAAATATATTTATCCATCGTTTACTGTTATCCCATATACAGCTATCACTACTGTATCGCTATTATTGCTGCTATATTAATGTTAGTAATAATCATAATCATAGACATAGAAATAGAAATAGTAGTATATTTGTATTTATAAATGGCATACTACAGAGAAGTAATGCTATATAAATGATGAATGCACTTGCTAATACCTTTGCTTCTGCACGGACAAAACATTAGTGCTGTTGGTCACTGATGTTAGGTCATAAAGGTGCATTCCAAGCTTTAAAATTTTACAATTCCTACCTCCAACTTGGAAAAAGTCTGTTTCCAAAACAATTGCCTAGAAAACAGGATAAACAGGATGCAATAATTTACAAAATATTAGAACGTATCACCAAGTCAACATATTAAATGCTGACTTACAGTATTTAATGCACGTCTCCACGCTTAAATTTCTCAAAGGTGGCGTGCCAGATTTGGTGACCCCACTTTTAATGTAGCATTAAAAGACTAACAAAAGTTGTGTATTTCCTGTTTCCTGAGAAGTGCAAATTGTTTTATGTGGGACTAAGTTTAGATTATAGGCATATGGTGGGGGAAAAAAGGAGGGAAAAGCATATCCCTGGGGGAAATAAAATGTGGTGGTCCATTTTTCTAATTGTAATTTTCTAAAGGCCATTTCCTCTTTAGTGATTTGATATGCCATGTTGCATTTGGCACAGCTCAGCTTATGCAGTTCCTTACAGCTGGCAGTGTTGCCAGCACTGGGAGGACGCAGAGCATCTTGATCTCCTCTTTATTTTATCTCCCCTAATCACTTATCTCAAAACACGAACAGATTTTTTTAGCTGCTCTTTCTGTTTAATGCCTCTCAGTATTAGGCTATATTCCTGCTGAGCTCTGCTCTATCATGGTTATTTTGCATTTCATCACAACCCATCTCTCCAGTTGTACCATTAGCCTTCCAATATTAGCTGCTAGTTTTTACAGATACTGCTTTAACAGCCACTAGAGTCACACAGTGAATTTCTTTAGTTTTCCACTTTTCTGTAGTGATCGGTGATGCGGGCTCAAAATTATGTCACAATATTTAAAGATAATTTACTGACAATTTAAAAAAAGAAAAGAAAAATAACTGAGTGTTTTGTTGATGCTTGAAAGCAGCATTTATAAATCTTTTCAAATGCACCACAGTCTTCGATAATGCACTTCCTAATTGGAACTCTAAATATATTGAAACAAGATGCCAACAGCAGCATTATAGTAGTGGCCCAGTATCATATCCAGTCCTACAGCATAAGTCAAATATCAACATAAAAGCTTTAAATTTAAAATAAAATTATAGTATAGCCACTGGTCTAAACCTTGGTTTTCCATCCACTGTTTGCTTTCCCTGTCATATGGAGTGCATCTAGCCAGTGCTCCATCAACACCCATTTGAGCCATTTGTTCACATTTGGGTCACACATCACCAGGTAGTTGTTCCTCCTCCTTCATAACCTGATTTTACTCAATGGTCTGTTTTTTTTTTTTTTGCCTCAAGTGGTAAAACACATGTTGTTTCCACCTTTAGTGGGAACAGTTTACTTGCATATTTTGCAGAGTGCTGTGCTTTGCCAGAGGTTGCTAAAGTAGCTTCCTTTTTAGGCACCAAATGGTCATCAGAGGCTGACATCTGACTCTTGCTCTTAGACATGCCTGGGCTTGTGTCCTTGTTGTACACACTAGGGAACATAAAGGCACGCTGTTGCGAGCAATAATAGCATGATAAGATATTTTTATATAACATAAAAACATTTATATTGGTGTTATCACAGCCAGTATGATGTGACATAGCCCTTCTTGCATCTCAATAACATTTCTGAATTGATGCTAGATCACAGCTGTGTTTTTTTTTGTTTTTTTTTCTGAAACAGTTGTTTGGGCAGCGTGGTGGTGTAGTGTCACATTACAACAAGAAGATCCTGGGTTCTAGCTCCCCACAATCATGATAAATGGATGAAGAGATGGATAAATTGATTTTTTTTTAATGGGAAACATTGAGTGTGTGTTAAAAATAGCAGTTTTGGAGGAGACAGTTGACCTAATGTTGTCCTCTTCCCCTCACCCCAAACTGGTCCAGGCAGATGGCCGGGCTCAGGGAGGGCCGTCTGGGGCTCTTGAGGTTTCTTCCTGATAAAAGGGAGTTTTTCCTTCCCACTGTCACAAAAACACTTGCTGATACGGTGTCATGACTATTTTCTCTGTACTAGTGTAAGCACTTTGAAGCAGCTGTTGTTGTGAGTTGTTGCTATATAAATAAAACTGAACTAAAAAAAATTTATATACTGGAAGTTAAAGAACGAGTTTAAATATTTCCATAAGGTTTATGTTAACCCATGCTTTGAACGGTTCATCATTAGGGCCCACTTTGATGGTTTTTGCTGTTCATCGATACAAGGTTTCATACAAACTCCTTTATGTAATAATGTCATCATAACCAGATCAGTATAAAGGGCAATGTAAACATTCAGCATTTAAACCTGTTTAGAGTATCTCTTAGCTTTCTCTATGTTTTTTAAACAAAAATAACATAATAAGACAAAAAATAATAAGACAAATAAACTAACTGACACCAAGGACTATTTCCTACTGGTGTTGGTACGTAGCTGAAAAGCAACTGTGGGCATGGTATGCTAGAAAATTCGCATTGGGATCATTTTATCTGCCTCATTATGCATCTGTCTGCGGCGCTCCATGTCCGTGCTTGTTAATTGTTGTTAAAGGTCTGTTGGTAAAAAGAGGCAGGATTATTTAGGCTCCATAAACAGAATAAACACATGCAGTGCACCCTCAGACTTAAGATGCTATACTCAGACGACATCAAAGCATAAATTAGCTAGCGATTACTGGGGAAAAAGCCTTTGAGATCATTTGCAGTGCTCCTCTGTAGAGAGTGACCATTATGGACGTGAACCTCCCCAATAAGCGACGTTGACTCTAATTAAGTTTAATAAAGTTTACCCTCATATTCCTCTATTTTTTTTCGTTTCATCTTGATTTGCTAAAAGGTATTAGAAGTAATGAGAGTCTTTTGCCTCCCGGACCAGGGCTTAGTTGGAGGAGGGACACATTTGTTCACACAAACAGACACACAAACAGAATGTTATATGCATTTTCCTAAATCAGACAACTAAGGTTTTCCCTCATTAATTATTTGGAAAGTCAGTTACTATGCTAAAAAAAAGCCATCTTTACACTTAGCTGGTAATTATGTTGCAGGCTTTAGTGGGTCATCTTATCCCAGCGGTCCCCAACCTTTTTTGCGCCACGGACCGGTTTATGCCCGACAATATTTTCACGGACCGGCCTTTAAGGTGTAGCGGATAAGTACAACAAAATAAAACTAGTACCGGTACTGAAAAAAAGAAGATTTATTCATAACACACGTGAAAAGACCCAGGAAAACCAAGTTAACGTTAAAAACGATAACAAAATAACGCTGACAACTGATAAAAACCCTGAAAACCATACATTTCACACCTGAGCCTCAACTCTCGCGGCCCGGTACCAAACGACTCACGGACCGGTACCGAGGCCCGGGGGTTGGGGACCGCTGTCTTATCCGATCTTATCAAGACAACATTACAACTCTCACAAACACTATTCATACTTGCAGTAGAAAACAGTGTCTTTTTTTTTGGTCAAATTTAAAAAGATTTTAATGGACAGGCCTTCTCATTCCCATGTTAAAAAAAATACACCATTATGATATTGTTTGATTTCATTTTAGGATACCTAACGGCATCAACAAGCCTCTTTAACCATGAGTAAAGCGGACATCCTAGGTTGTGGTTGTAACACAAATCCCCATTTACTTCTCAGATGATTGGCCTATGGCAGGAGTACCAACCTCTTCGAGATCCACTGCTGCCGCTGCCGCTGCATTGCCCACGGCTAAAAGTAGATCACAGAGGAACGTGAACTCCACCAGTCACTGTTTCTGCTGACAGCAGTGGCTTATCCGCTGAAACTCCCTCCATGAACAAACAGCCTCCTAGTCCGAGTTTAACCATGGGGGAAATCTCCCCACACACCCCAAAAACAGGAATCTTTCCCCAGTGATGAAAATGCCAGTGGTGTTTTCACTTTCTCACCCTGTTCCCCGCTCTGTGCCGAGAGAGAAACCAAGAGGAGGCTGGCGTGTGAAATCACAATGGCTGCGAATGATGCGTTGCGTTGTACACAATTGTGAAGGAAAACACTGGCAGTTTGTGCTCTAAGCTGTTTTCGGCGCAGCACATGTAGAGCTGAGATCAAATGACATGGAGTGGATAGCTTGTGGCTGAAGTACCAGCACAGCATGAGCGCGAAAATGTTTTTTAAAACGGGGCCAAAAGAGCGGCGTGAGACATAGACTTACATTGTAGACCACATCATTAGCAAACATAACACCTGTCTGTTGCCTTTAGTTTAGTTTCTGCCAAGAAACTTCTTTTGCTTTTATGCCTGCTGAGTGTTTTTTTTTTTCTCTTTTACCTTAGGTGAAGCGGCAAGTTGAGAGGGAATTGAAAATTGTCCAGCTAGCTTCATTTGATTTATCATCCTGATTAAAAAAAAAAAGAAAAGAAAAAAAAAAAAAAGACTCAAAGAACTCTGTAGGAGTTGAAGCTTTAGAGAACATTTTCTCCTTAGCAATATGTAGTATATGACAGGAAATCATGGCTTCATTTCAAATAAATTTCACGTTACTGGAGGTAGTGCAACATAGGGAAAAGATGGGGAAGGTAATTTGTTTCAGGTGCAGGTTGGTGTAGTTTGATGCACATCTAAAACATAGCTGGGCAGCACGGTGGCACGGTGGTTAGCACTGTTGCCGCACAGCAAGAAGGTCCTGAGTTCAATTCCACCATCAGGCCGGGGTCTTTCTGTGTGGAGTTTGCATGTTCTCCCCGTGTTTGCGTGGGTTCTCTCCGGGTACTCCGGCTTCCTCCCACCGTCCAAAGACATGCAGCTTGTGGGGATAGGTTAATTGATTAATCCAAATTGTCACTAGGTGTGAACGTGCGAGTGAATGTGAGTGTGAATGGTTGTCTGTCCCTATGTGTTAGCCCTGCGACAGACTGGCGACCTGTCCAGGGTGTACCCCGCCTTTCGCCCTATGACAGCTGGGATAGGCTCCAGCGCCCCCCGCGACCCTGAAAAGGATAAGCGGAAGCGAATGGATGGACCATATCTTCAGTAGAGTGAAAATACTTTGCCTGTATTTATCAGATTACTCACTCAAGGAGTTGGAGTTCATCCTAATTTGAAATCACATTTTTGACATTTTTATTTCACTAAGAAAAGAGAGAGGTTGTAAAAACTGGAAAGTAAGAAAACAGAAAACTTGTGGGACTTGTTAAGGTTCAAAAAATATTGGGGATGGACACCAGAGGAAAAACCCACAATAACAACACTGGTCCGGTCGGGTTGAGTCAAACGATGATTTAATGATCACACACGTGGGAGATGAAAGATAAAGATAATTTAACATTTAACTTTAAAACTGAAACAAATGGAACAAATAGCATAGCAGTCAATTCTAAAATGCAAATTCACCAGTGAACCAAAGGTGTTTAAATGTTTTGGGTGGGTTGCACGGTTGCCGTACATTTTCTTCTGGAAAATCTCTTATAGATATGAGCAGAGTCTGCCACAACTGTTACTGAGTACAAGTTGCAGTAGTCTTCCATCTACAGGATGTTATGCTGTGAAACTGCAGTCCCCTGGCCAATGAACTCCATTTGCAATCCAATTTCTTCTTCATCTAAGAAACTATGCTTATCCTTCAGCAAAACTGAAAGTTTTACATATGAGCTTTGGTTGAGCATCAATACCATCAGCATCCAAACAGGCATAAAAAAGAAACATGAGATGGAGCAGGCTCCTTTCACACACTGCATATTTCAGCTCATTTGTCCCATTAACAGCCTGGACACATAAGGCAGTGCCTCTGCTTCATCGACTGGAGTTCATTTATGGAGGAAAATCTATAGAAGAGCGACACATATCCATCTGCTTCCTCACTCCCTTTGGGAGAGTCATTTGTGTACTTATTTAGGCTGTGGTCAGCCATTAGACTATGCCTCTCTGCTGGACTGTGTGGACTAAAATGCTAATTACTTCCCATCCCTTTGCTATGCTGATAACTTCTCCCATGTAATTTTCTTGCCATATGTCTGGAAGAATCTCTTGGTTGGTGTAGCAAAATTAGATTGGTTGAAACAGGTGCCGAGTTTGTGTTAATTGGCATTATGCACATCATAATTCACCCTTACCACAAATGCCCTTTTACTACTCAAATGCTTCATAATGGAACATGCTTGCTCAGCTTACCACAAGCTTTAAGAATCAGCCAGGAGGAAGACCTGCCTTTGTAATGAGGTTAACTGAGGGAAGAATGCCACTATAGTAGGAGCTTGTTTCTAGTGTTTCTCTTTGACTCCGTGGAGCAAAGGGGAGGGAAATTAGGTGTGTGTTTCAGGTGTGGTTGTCTCAGTGGGTTTGTGTGTATCCTCAGTAGACTTCAGTTGGGGTCCTAATAATAACTTGAAAGTGCAAAGTCTAGAGCATGGCTCCACATAATTAGCCTTTAGCAGGAATCAAGCTAATTGCAGAGAGGTAATTGGGCACACTTTACAGTCTGTTTGTCTGCCGTGATACACACAAACACCCACAGTTACACACTGTACTTTCCCACCTTGGCGTTTCATGTTGCTTGTCACTTTGATTTCCAGATGAATTAAAAAGCATTTTAATTAGTTGATTTCTTCGCCGTGTCATCTTTTTTTTTTCCTTGGGAACAGAAGCCAGCAGATAAGATTCGAGTTAAAAAGTCCATTAAAAGTTTCTACATTAATGGCTTCCACAGTGGAATTGAGAGTAAAAGATTCTCATCACACAGTTCTTGTGTTGATTGTTTTTTTGCGTTTCTTTGTTACTCCTTTCATATTTTACTGTTCTACAGCCACAAACCTTTGGAAATAAATGTTGTGCAACTTTACTCATTTTGGGAAACTGAAAATGATGTTCAAAATTGTTGGTTGGTTCTAGTTTTTATGATTATGCTACTAAGTAAAGAAGAAATGCAATTGTCAAATTTCAAATTCTATGATATTATCGCTGTGTGACCTTTTGACATGTGCACTGACCTTGAATTTGACCTTCCTAGTAGCAGGAGATCTGTAATACTGCAAAGTGAACTTAGAATTTTTTAAAGCAAATTGAAATATCCCAGCAGTTTTCATTTTCTTTCACAATATGCTGTTGAAAATACGAGTGGGCGATATAGGAAAAAAAATTCTGAATAACGTATCGGTGATTCCAGCTGGCAATTTATTAATGCAAACACAGCATTATACACAATTTAAACTCAACTAAACAATAAACATAGGTGTAATACATATATATATATTTTTTTTTTTTATTTAAAAAAATATTAAATATCTCACAAACAGTAGCCAATCAGCTATTTCATACGTCATATCTGGACTCAGTACATCAAAATCTATCAAAAAGAAATAAAACATTTTATCTCTGAAGCACACGTCTGAAAAATGATTAACCAGTGTTTCAAAAAACATAGATTTGACTTAGCAAACTTTGTTTGAAGGAAATTTGATGTTGTGTTTAATGCAGAGCTGGCTTGGAAGAAGAGCTTGACATGCTGCGAGTCCAGGCTGCTATGGACCGGGCCACAGTAAAGGAACTCCACCTCTGTCTTGCAAACAAACACCAAGGTGAGCATTTTCCTTCACACTAGTTCTTCTTTTTGTCAGGGAGTGCCTTAAAAATTACAAAATAATGTTTTTCTCTTTGGTCTTTATTAATTTGAATGCATGTTTTAATTTGTCTGAAAATAATGAAACTAAACTGAATTCTACGCAGTTATTCTGTTTTTAATTTTAAGCTCATTTTGTTTGCAATGCTACTTCTTCTTCTTCTTCTTCTTTTTTTTTTTTTTAATTAAGCACTGGTCTGGTCAGGGCCATGTGCATTACTGCGCGGATTTAATAAGACTACTCCCAGGAGAATTCATAGGACAACTCAATTAAGACTTGATCAACTCCTGGTAAATTGATTAGGACATCAAGTGTGGTGTCCATCTTGTCTGCATGTATTATTCCTGGTGTTAAAAATTACATCCCTTTTAATCCAATCTGCTGCTTTGTCAGATGCTGACCACTGCAACCAGTGACCTTAATTAACTAGTTCAATAACAGATCTGTTCTATATCACTTTAATTTTCTTCACAGCCAATGATGGTGTCTGGTGAAGATGCAAGCATGTGATTTAAAGGATTGCACTAATTAAAATAGTGGCTTGACTTCTGTTGACAGTCTAGTTAGGAATATGAGAAAGCAGCCTCTGTTGAAAGGACATGCTTGGCTTTACATTTTGTCAGGGAAGAATCCCTTAACTTTGAAGGAGTGTGGTCTCAGCAATAGATAGGCATCTGTGTTTTCTGATTTGGTATAGTTTTAATACAGATTATGAACATGTCTGCTGTTTTGCAGTTCAAATAAGGTTACACCATTGTGGCAACATTCAGAATATTTCATATTAAATCTAGACTGAACTGAGTATATTTGGAGTCAGTTGGACATAAAGTCAAGACTCTTAAGAGGAAATTATGGATGGCCATAAGATTTACTCCTGAGGAACCGCTTTGACCCGATCAAAAAGATGCAAGGTTCAGTCGCTCACACCAGGATCACACTAACGAAAGACAGCAGATGAAAGGAACGGAGTCTTTGTGCTGCTTCCTATGAGGAGACACGGGAGGGATGTTAATGTATGCTGCAGTGCCAGAACCTCCTTCAACAGTGGGTGACTAGGGAGCCACCACGTCTTCTTATCAAGGTAGTGCTGAGGTGCCAACTCCCATGCCACCAGTGCTGGAGCTGGATAATTGTCTCCCAACCTGGTTATGTACCCAGCGAACACAGCAGCCCTCCTGTCCTATTTGGTGCTCTGTCTGATTGAATGTGACATGTAGGGAAGACAAAAGGGCAGGCTAATTCAAAGTAACAAACTTCCCTGGGCAAAGCATCAATGCAAAGCAAGGGAGCAGCAGCTCTTTACAACATGACCCTCTCTCTTTTTCCTCTCTGCTTCTGTGGCCGCTTTTTTCCCCTCAACTCGTTCTCCAAAAGATCAAGTGACCTAAAAAGTCAAGGTCCTGAATATTTAATGTTTCCAGCCTCATTGTACAAATTATTTTGGTCATCCCGTCAGGAATGTTTAAATAGGAAAGAAAGAAAAGCAGAATGTTTTGTATTGTTCTCTTTCAAACATTCGTTTCGGTGTCTCACTATGGGGAACACTCTCTCAGCGTTGTCCTCAGAAGCCTCTATATCATTACTCCAGCCAGCATTGGCTGGCAGTCGTGACGCTTGCGTCAGGGAGGGGCCACCCTCCTCCCTATAAAAGGGTGTGACGCAGCATCACCCATCATTCAATTTCCTCTTCTCGCTTCTTAGAAACCTCATCTCTCCTGACTGTGAACGTGAGTCCTAGCTTAACTGTCCATGCGAGCAAGCTAACACCTTGGTCACCGGGCGCTAGCACGGTTCGCGTTTCGAGTCGCTTGCTCATCACCACAGAGCCAGGTCGGAGAGTGTGTTACCTGCCACCACGCACCTAGCACAACAGCTAGCTGACCAAGCTAACAGTTTTTTGCTACACACGGTCACCAAGCCAGGTAGCACAAGCGCTAGCCACCACACTAGCTAGGTCATACTAGCTCACCATAGCTATCCGACCGAGAGAAAAGAAAAAAAAAAAAAAGATCAGCGTTAGCCGTCCAGCCAATTCCAAGCTAGCTCCACCAAGCTTCCTTAATATGGCAGACTGCAAACCACTGACCAGAATTTGCCCCTGCGGTTGCAAAATCTCAGGTTCAGATACACATGACGCGTGTGTGATGTGCCTCGGGCTGCAACATGCCCAAACGGCTATTTCCACACCGGGTTCATGCGAACACTGCGCTTGCTTCACCCTAAAAAGTCTTCGCCGAAGGCTAGCCCGCCAGGCTAGCCTGTCAAAGAAGGACCCAATGCTGTCTCCAATCGGCCCACCGATGGAGCACACTGAGTCAGCCACACCAGGCACCAGCTGGGACGACGAGATGGATATCGTCCTCCCACTGGCGGATGATGCCGAGGTCAGCTGCGAAGCTATGTTGTCTGATTCCCTCGAGGCTAATGATGAGCTACTCAGCGAATCCTCTGAGGGAGCGTCGGAACATCTTGTCTCGGACGAGCATGACAACGTTTTCTTTGCCCCCTCTTCTGCGACACAAGGGGCCGATTGTGATAACCCCGGCACACAGTCCCGCGGCATGGAGCTATTTGACGTTGCAAAACGGGCAGCTGAAAAGCTGGCGATCCCATGGCCCGCGGTGACAACGGAGACCTCCACCTCACGATACGAGGGTAAAAGGCTCCCCAAAGTGAAGTGCACTACTAAGCAGATACTGCCGCTTTTCCCCGAATGCGTGGACGAGGTTTCCATGTCATCTGGTCCGTCCCTGCCCTCCAAGGCCAAACGCCTGCAGTCCTCCCTGGCTGACAAGGCGTGTAAATCAGTTGCCACCACCGTGAGGGCATTGAACGCCTCATCGCTCCTGCTAGCCTACTCGGCGGAGCTCCAGGACCAGACTGCTGCGAACCTGGATGCTAGCAAGCTGTGGGAAGAGCTGGGCATTGTTACGGACCAGTGTCTCCACCTCACTAGAGCAGCAGTACAAGCGGCGGGCAGAGCTCTCAGCATCATCGTCCTACAGGAGAGGGCCAGATGGCTGAACTTGTCGGAGCTTTCAGATGGAGAAAAACGTGACATTCTGGATGAAAGCATCGACCCCGCTGGCCTTTTCGGGACCGCCGCTGCCACCATGCAAAGACAGTTCGAGAAGAAAAAGAACAAGGGAGAGGCCCTGCAGCTGTGTCTCCCTCGGAAGACCCCCCTCCTCCCAGTTGCCGAATGTTCGCTCAGGTCACCAGCCGGCGTGCCGATGTTTAGAATCCCTCGCCGCCCAGCCCCACAGGTTGCAGCCCAGGGTCCCCTAGGATCGCAGAACCCTAAGACCCACTGGCCCAGGAAACATGTCCCGCCTGCTGCCGCTCAGGGTGCCCCACCACCAGCCAAGAAGTCGGACCGCAAGAAGAAGCGGACTGCCTAACATCCCCCACGGGGAGATCGGAGCCGGACCAGCCCGGGCTCCAAGTCCATTCGGAGAAGTGTGTTCTGCCTCCACCTTTCAGCGCCTGGGACTCGAGTTGGATCCCACAGAGCGCATTTCAACAAAGAGACGACGAGACACTGTTCAGCTGAATCAAGCATGTCACACAAAAACACACTGTTTATTAAAAATTTACCCATTGCATCCAGGCATGTTGCCAAGGGCACGGGAAAAATGTGTGAAAAACACAGAGTATGTTGAAAAACATAATGCCCCCACGCACCCAGACACCACCGGGGTCGATTCCCTCAGTGGTGTCCGGCCCCACGAGCGCTGGTCAAGCGCAGGCCGCCCGCGCAAGCGCAGTCGGGTCTGGCCCGCAGGACCAGTTTCCGCCACAAGAGGGAGCCAAAGCTCCGTCTACTGTGGAGTGCCTGTCTTTGGGGCCGCTGTCAGCAAGAATAGAGAGATGGCGAGCTCTCGCTGCGCCAGAATGGGTTGTGAGGACATTAGGGTGAGGCTATCGTTTACAATTTGCAACCACCCCTCCCAGATTTCACAGAGTGATTTTCTCTCTTGCAAAAGGCGAATCAGCCAGGATCCTGCAAGAAGAAATAACTACCTTGCTATCAAAGGGAGCAGTACAAGAAATACCCCAGGAGCAGAGCCAATGCGGCTTTTACTCAAAGTATTTTCCCGTAGGCCCAAGAAGGGAGGGGGACTGCGTCCGATACTGGACCTACGGGCTCTGAATCAGCATCTGAGGTCATACAAATTCAGGATGTTGACGACCACCACTCTGCTGCATGTAGTGCGCCCAGGCGATTGGTTTACATCAATAGACCTGAAGGACGCATATTTTCACATCCCTATTTACCCGCCTCACAGAAAATTCCTGCGCTTTGCGGGCGGGTTACGGTCCCGTCCTTTGCACATGCTGGCTCGCAGACTGATAATGTGGATCAGCATCAATCTGTTGTCACTGAGAGCTACTCACATTCCAGGAGCTCTGAACTTGGGAGCAGACTTAATGTCCAGGGGAAACCCGCAGTACGGGGACTGGACCGTGCACCCACATGTGGTGACCCAAATCTGGACCCGCTTTGGCCACCCACAGGTCGATCTGTTTGCCTCGAGGGAGAACGCTCAGTGTCCACTGTATTTCTCCCAGAGGGACCAGGAGGCTCCACTAGGGGTAGCTCACAACTGGCCACAAGCTCTGCTTTATGCGTTCCCTCCACTGGCCTTAATTTTTCCCACTCTAACCAGAGTGAGAGAGAGAGGGCTAACAATGATATTGATCGCCCCAAGGTGGACGAGGTCCCATTGGTTAGCGGAGATTATGCCCGTCTTGTGGAGCGAACCTTGGGCTCTCCCTCTCCGACGAGAACTAGTCTCCCAAGCCAGGGGGGAGATTTTTCACCCTCACCCCGAGCTCCTCGCCCTGTGGGCTTGGCCCGTGAGAGGTTGAATCTGAGTACAGCAGGACTCCCCAGGGGTGTTATAGCCACTATACAGAGTGTTAGAGCCCTCTCCACAAGATCATAGTATGAGAACAAGTGGAGGGTATTTGAGGAATGGTGTGGAAAGTCTCTCCTTTCTCCAAGAACTGTTAGATAAAGGAAAGGCCTTTTCCACAATTAAAGTATATCTAGCAGCCATTTAAGCCTGCCATGTGGGCTTCGTGGATGGCCCAGTGAGCCATCACCCGCTAGTCTGCCGTTTCATGAAAGGGGCACAACGGCTCCACCCAGTGTCTAAACCTCTCGTTCCCACGTGGGATTTATCCCTGGTGCTGGGGGCAGTTTCACAGCCACCATTTGAACCACTAAACCAGGTGGAAATAAAAATCCTGTCTTTGAAAACTGCATTGCTCCTGGCTCTCGCATCTGCGAAACGTGTCAGTGATATTCATGCGCTGTCAGTACACAAAGAGTGCACCTGATTCACGCGGGATAACTCTAGAGTCACACTCAGGCCAAATCCGGCCTTTGTGCCCAAAAATCCTTATCTCCAATGCATCCCATTGGAGCTGGAAATTTTTTGCCCTCCTCCTTTCTCGTCCCCTGAACAGGAGCGCCTACATGCTCTCTGTCCAGTTAGGGCTTTATGTACCTATAGAGAGAGAACGAAGGCTTTCAGGAGGTCGGATCAGCTGTTTGTTTCCTGGGCTAAACCACATCTTGGCAAGCCCGTTAGCAAACAACGCATTTCCCACTGGATTGTTGAGGCGATCCAATTGGCTTATTCCAGCTTCTTCTCCCCCCCGACTAGAGGGATGGCAACCTCTTGGGCCCTTTTTAGGGGCGTCTCTATAGAAGAGATATGTGCAGTGGCGAGCTGGGCTTCACCTTTGACCTTTGCAAGGTTTTACAGGTTGGATGTCACTGCACCAACTCTAGCCCACACTGTGGGGCCCCACGAGACCTCCTAAGTGGGCAGTCAGTCATTCAGATGGGCTTATCTGGCAATACGGGAGTCTGCATATCCCATAGTGAGACACCGAAACTAATGTTTGAAAGAGAACTTGAGGTTACTCTACTCCGTAACCCCCGTTCTCTGATAACATGAGTGAGGTGTCTCACCAGATCACCAGTAATGATATAGAGGCTTCTGAGGACAACGCTGAGAGAGCGTTCCCCATAGTGAGACACCTCACTCATGTTATCAGAGAACGGGGGTTACGGAATAGAGTAACCTCAAGTTTTGTGTTGCCCTTCGCATATACGTAGGCAGGGAAGTTGTTTGTACTTCAGCAGGTAGATACTGGGTAGGTAGCAGTGACAGAGGTCTGTTAGATTGTGTTAGATGTGTTCATGAATACACATGCATCAAATGCCTAAGCACTTGCACTCTTGCATGCTTTCTGTTGTTATCATAAAGTCTAAATCATATGTTTGCCAGGGCCACTATTGAATTTCCCAGAATAAAGCTGCATGTTTGTCTGTGGAGATTAGAAGTCCTTTGGGGAAACACAGTGGACTACAAAGCAGTGCAGCCTGGGGCTGTGTATTCACAAGGGATTCAAGCACTTCTCTTCGTTTGTTTTAGGTCCCCAGAGAGAGGTTGCATATAGTATACACCCGCCTGCACTTCTGAGCCCTGTTTTCCTATTTCCCGGTGGACTATTAAATAAAACACCTTTCTATTAATCTGAAGTTAAAGGGCTGTGTAAGATTTTTGAAACCAAAGGTGTTTTTTGCAGTGAAAATTCCAAGTCCACATGAAAACAGCGTTAGGGATTTTTCAGATTTGATTGACAAAAAGGAAAAAAGACACTGAACCTCAGGAAGGAAATTAGACCTTACTAATGCTAATTGATTTAAATGTACCCTTTTTATAATTATTCTATTGATTGAGCAGCTTGAATTTGACACAAAGTGTCACAATAGCGAGCTTTGTTCTTCTTTGCAGAATTACTTCACAAAATGGTTGAGGAGCACCAGGTCAAAAGCAGCACTCCGAAAAAGCCTTCTCTTCTTTCAGGTCGAATGGAGCAGTTATTGAAAAAGGTACAGCACTATGCCGTCATGGGGTGTTCTTTGTCACTGCCTATAAAGGAAATCCAACACAGCCATAAGTTCAGCATGGCAGCTCTCAGAAATTTTTGATTTTGCTCTTTCAAGGATAGTTTAACGGTGTTCGTATGCATTGGAGAAGGGTCATGTAGTAATTTCCAAGCACAGTATCAACTAGACAGTCTATAAATTGCCAAATATAATTTGTGTATCCCAGAAAATACTAGTTGATTTAACGTAGATTTCATAGGTTTGGAGGCATGTTTTACGCTCACACTCACACACACATTTAAAACCCTGCTTGCATGAGCTTATATGTTCCCCCACCCCTTCAGCTTTCATGGCAGTAAATCATCAGGAGTGGGGATAGCCGTCTAATTTTGTTTGAAGGGTACCAGGCTTCACCAGCAGGCAGAGAGAGAACCAAATAAAAGGGAAAAATTGCCTGGAGGCACAAACCCAGCAGGCATCCACTGTTCTCTTAAGCAGTCTCCACCAAAGATCTAACAAATAGACTAAGTGCTCATGGTTTCAGCGTAGTTAAAGGTGATCAGGGTAACGGGGTGCAAGTCAGATGTCCATAACCGTGTTTGACTGGGGACGACGGTATTGCTCCCCTCTCCGCCCCCCACCCACACAGCAAACTGTAATTACGCACTTGGAAAAATATCAGTGGAGAGGAAAACTAGTAAATCACGATATGGTCTTTCTCATTGAATCTTACTAATATTAATACTATAGAGCAGGTTGTTATTTTGTCACTAGCAGTCCAAGAATAAGTATTTCTGGGGGGTTTTAAAAACGAAAAAAAAAAAAAAAACTACAGATATATAAGCCAAAATTGATTATTTTGTAGCACAGAAGCCCCATGTATGTTTTTTTTCTTTTCAGATTGATCAACTGGAGCAAAGAATGATAAGCATGGAGGAGCAGACAGAAAGGCTGAAAGATGAAAAAGAGCAGCTACTCGAAGTCAACGAAGACTTGGCCCACAACTGCCGCAAACTCCAAGCCTCTTTGGATCATCAAAGAACTCAAGAAGCTGCTCGTGAAAAGGCAGCCCATGCGCAGGCCGTGGCTCAGGAGGAGCAGCACTGTAGTGAGGTCAAGGCTCTAGAAGTACAGCTGGCCTCATCTCAGAAAGAGGCTACAAAGCTTCATCAGCAGTTGCTGAAGCTGAGACAGGAGCTGGGGATTCTCAGAGCAGCTAAGGACTTCTATAGAAATCGTGCTGCAGGACCGATGCGGGCAGGTGGGATCGCTAACAGCATTAGCAGCAAGGTCAAATTCAAAACAACCAGGCACAGAGGTCTGCTACGGCAGCGCAGCCACCAAAGAGTCAGCGCCAATCAAGCCATCAGCTGGCAAGGGCCAAGCTCCAGTGCCGCTAAAGACGAGTGGGAGGACATGAGCGTAGAAAGGTAATGATACACATGCACGCGCACTGACGCACATATTCTCACACACCCCCTCTCATTATTTTTAGGTGTTTGGGCAGAGAGGATGGGCTGGCTGAATAGTTGGGGGGGGGGGGGGGTAGCAGCAGCAGCAGCATCGAGGGGACAACGTGCATTTGCAAAGCGTAAGCAAATGGGTGATTGAATTTCATTGTCTGTCTAGTTGGTATTCAGGAGCCAAAAGAAGAATGTGAGCAAGAATGATAGAGAGAAGGAGAGAGGAGGGGGGGAAACTACTGTCAGATCCTTTGAAATATCATGGGACGCCTCGCTTGGAGCTTATTGACTGAAATTTGCATGCAAAATTAGCCACCTCTCTACACAAAGTTGAACCGATGCCAGAAAAGCCCAGGGATAAGGGGCCGCCAAAGCCTTGATACCTTCCAGTGATGCCATTTTCATGCACTAGTCACGCTACCCCGAAATTGACGGTTTGGCAGTTTGATTTAATTTACTCGTTCTTTGCATATTTACTACCCCCCATCGACAGCACTAAGGATCCCCCTGCAAGGACCCAGTCCACCCCCTCCTCCCAAACACACACACACAGACACACTCCTATATGAAGCCCACCTTGCGTCTAGTTATGTTAGTTATCTTGTGGCATGTCGGTTCACAAATGTATGTGTGTGTGTGTGCTGCTCTTTTTTTCCTCCAGCCACCCCATTGCCCCCTCCCAACACACACACATAGACATACACATATACGCTTCCTTTCCATCCCACACTCCTCTCCTTAGCTCCTCGCCTTAATTTGGTTAGATGAATTTTGAATGACCCTACTCGGATCAGTACCAGATGTCTACAAGCTGTTTAACACCCTCTAAATTAAGAACCATCGACAGTAATTATTTCATGTATGTTTTATGCAAAAAAGCCACTGAGCCAACATCTATTGAGTGATGGCTGAAATGATTTGATTTCAAACACTCGCTGATATTTATTTCCCTTCTCTTTCTCTCCCGGTATGCCTTGCTCTACACGCTCTCTAGCTCAGCCCTCCTAACTCACTACCTCTTCACCGACTAATTCATCAGACTCTAATCCACCCCAGCTCTATCCGCATGAGGCCGTTTAACGGGGACTGGGTGCAGCTATGCCCTGCTTTCCTAATACCACTCCATGTGGCTAATAAGCAGCAGTCTAATAAACGCTTTACCTGAGAGGAGGATCTAAGTGGATTTTTGAAGAAGGGGCCTAAACTGAGATGTTGTCTTATTTAAGGCACCTGTCAACTGATTTGCTACTGTAAAGCCTTCTGTGCCTCGTATCTTCTAGGGGTCCTCTTCACAAATGCTGTCTATGTCTGGTTGACATTCCTGGAAGGTACAGTATTTCTGCCTAAGGAGCTTTGGCCTAAATAGCACCAAATAAAGATGTCAGACTCGTTAAGGCTACTGACAAGTCTTTGTTTTTTTTCCCCCCCACCTTATTTTTCTCGCTGCCTCTGGCACCTGCTCTCAAGTTTTGAACTGCTAGAGGCAGCTGACCAATTTAAGCAGATCAGCAGTTTTGCTGCTAAGCAGGAAAGAAAAAGAGCAAGCAGGTATCAGACTCAATCATTCAGTTATGCTAGAAGGAATAAAGGATATGTATTTTCGTGTTATATAAACTCTTGATCAGGGCTGCAGGACAGTACATTTCGGATGATTGGGCCACAAATTATGGATAAGGATAATATCAAAGATGGCAAACATTAATTTTCTCTCAAGGTACCAGAGTTTAAAAACGCTACTGGAGGGATTTGCTGTGATTGAGAACATAAGAGAACATTCCTTTAAATAAAACAGTAGCATAAGAGTAGATCAGGGATGTCAAACATAAGGCTCGGAGGCCAGAATTGGTCCGGCATATAATGTGGCCCACCGGACGGCTTTGAAGAATGTGAAGAGGAGGATCAATTTTGCCATTTTTTTTACTGTATTTTCAGACGTTTTACAGCTTTTCATCCTGACAAAGAAATCACCCATAGCCATTCACACAACACCAAAATAATTAATTAATAGTCCCTGTTCTTTCACTACCTGCTAAATAATCATTTTAAAGACAATTTTAAAGAACAGTAGTAATTATTATTAAAAGAGCATTTTCTGTGAATTAACAAAAACTTTGTTTTATAATAACAGGATATTCTGGGCATGGGCTACATATTTATTTAAGCCCAAAGAGTAGTGCTTACAGATTTATTTTAATACTGTTGAGATTGCACTTCTTTTTCTTATATTGAAATATTACCTGGATTAAATGTGTAGTTGAATATGCTTACTGTGACAGAAAGGGGAATTTCACTAGTTTGGCCTACTTAAGATCAAAGCCTGTATGTGGCTCACAATGTAAAATGAATTTGACATCCTTGGAGTAGACAAAGCTAATCTTGGGTCTTAAAAACGTACAAGTGCCTTAGAAAATACATTATTCCTAAAGGCCAGCAGGAGGCGACTGCTCTGATTGCAAAAAGAAGTCCAATTGTCTCTCTGGATTCATGAGCACAGTAAATTTTTTATGGTTCACATCCAAAATTAACATGATGGTCATTTTGTAAAATACAGCCCCATGTAGAGTAAGACAGACCAGCAGAGTATGCTTTAGGCTGTGCCTACCTGCCTGTGATTGACAGGTTACTACTGTAGGGGCATGCATACTGTATCTGCTCAGTTCTCGGTGAGATCCACCCCTTACACCCCTTGGATGCTCTCATTTCCTCAGTGTAAGCATCTGCTGTCATTATGTTTCTACATAACAGGTTATCTGTATTTGCTCCACACAGGTTTGGACTCAGCATGTAAAAGCTTAGACATGTCCTCACATATAGAGTGGAAGCACCATGTACTGTAAATATATATATGGTGTGTCTTAAAGAGGAACTAGGGAACAACTAGTTAGACTGCAGACACAATTAAGAACTCCATTAATAATACTAAATTTAAGTTGGATCTATTTGCTGTCATCACCAAGTCGATGCACGCAACCCTGGTGTTAGTGTTGGTGATTCGTAATCTTTAGCAAAGTCCCTGTGCCCCTTCCAGGCTGGTTTTAACCCTAACTAGCCCCCAGGCTTGTCACGTTCCAGTTAGATCCTCTCTCTGTGGTCTTTACCTCCGCTGCTTCTCCCAGACCCCACCTTAATAAACCCGCCAGCGTAAATGTCACTGGCTTCCACCTTCACGTCAAAGGTCACTGTCAATAAACCTGTGTGCATGTGTGTGTGTGTCTCTCAGGAAGCCCTTACCGTGCGTCCATCAGATGCAACTTTGCTTGGCTCCGCTCAGCCGTGCCTCTCACACATGTCTGTCACACACAGAGGGCTAATGAAGGCCACAGCCGCTCTCATACATGTTGATGCATTCACAAACAGCACCAGACACTGCAGCTTTTCACTTAATTTACACACACATTTACACTTCCAGCTCAGAAATTGGATGGGACATTGATTTTCTGTTTGAAGGAGGGGGCCGAAATGCACATATTTTTGCTTGATGTCAACTAAATCAACCATAAAAGGTAAATTGGATTTTTGTCCAAGGGTGGTACTTTCAGAACCAGGGTTGTCGGTTCAACTTCTAGTCTGTAATAGACTTCACCTTTCTCTACAGTGACAGTGCAGAGGAGTACTCGGACAGTCTCAACAGCCTGCCCTCGGGGACGGTGCCTCACAGACAGCACACTAATAGACAGGTTGGTCTGCCCTTGTCTTTTAATTGTTTTTGGACTTAAAAAAGGAATAAAGATACAGTTAGAAGTAAGCGTCAGCGGTTTCCTGCTCACTGCTTTTTTGTACAGATTAACATTTTACTTGGGTTTGTGTGAATATTCAGCCTTTAAATGAAACTGCCTACAAGTGAATTCAATTAATGAAGGTCTTAGTATACAATGTCTCCTTGGTCCTAAATATGAGTGTAAATTTCAGCATATTTTTAATAATTCTCTCAGACAAGCTTGTCATTTCTTTACGTAGTCTTCAGGAATAGTTCTCCAGGCCTCTTGAAGGAGCTCTTTTTTGGACGTTTGCTGTTTAATGTGCATTTCCTGGCTCTGAGGACGACAAACCATGAAAGAGCCTCTACCATGTTTTGCACATGTCTTTGGACACCCACTGTTGTACCTCTCTCCTGAGCTCCTCTGTAAATACTGATTAGAGTTTGAACCAACATTTTCAAATTTGTATGTTTTTCGATGGAAAAAAGTAATACTTATCAAATAATATGTAGACGGTGTAGGTAACACTATAGGTAATTCAGAAGTGATCGAAAACTGCAATTCTTCAAATGCCCACTCAAGGGATGTTTTACAAAAGGCTTACAGCCTGATACAAAAAAAGAGTTTTAGTCTATTTCCTCTGTCTGTGACAACAAAGATAGGTATCACCAACATTTAGTTGTACTAAAAAAAACAAAAAAACAAAAACAAACTGTGTATCAGCTAGCTGTTTTTTGTTCTTTTGTTTTGTTTTTGCTAGCCAAAGTTATCATCACTCTTTATTAAATTATTGTTGCATCCTACTTACAAAACTGGCCCTGCAGTTCTAACATTATGTAATAACTTTGTAACTCCATCCTGAAATAGTAGCCTGCAAAGCAGTGGAGTGACGTCTCAGTGGCTATCCATCCATCTTTTATATACAGTTTAATGTCTGCATAAATAATTCTTAGGGCCTCTGTAACTACTTTTTGTGTTGTTTGAGCCGTGCTGTACTATTCATTTTTAACTGGCTATCGCTTTATGTCTACATTCACAAAGACTTTCCTAGTCTTGTGACTGAGGAAGCCTTTGTGAATGCACACCACGAAATCATTAGGCCTGGACCCTTGCACTTGTCCACATCAAACCTCTTCACAGTGCTACATGGCAGATCCAAACCCTTGAGAGAAAAGTCCGTCAAGAGGAGAGACGAAGAGAGAAAGAGAGGGGCCTCAAAGATGTGCTGCCTCTTCTCTTCTCCTCTTTTTCTCGTTTCAGCAGCACCGAAGCAAAGTAGAAAGTAGAGAAGAGATGGTTGTTGTGAATATAACCTGGGAGCTGTCAGGGCCCTTATCTCAGATCCCCTTTAGTTTCCCCAGTCCTGATCCTCTAAATGTGCCCATCAGCTCCTTCTGGGTTCATCGCTTTGACAGCCCAAGCCCCGCGCAACGTAGTATGTCACAAACCAAAGGGTTCATCTACCCTTTCCTCTCTGCATGCATGATCAAAACTGGCACTGATCAAATCCTACCTGTCCCCCATACAAAGAATGTAGGCAGAGAGCAAGGAGTGAGGTAGGGGGGCCCTTTCTTTGATGTCACTACAAATGATGGTGCAGTTGGGAGTTGTCACGAACACACATGCGTACACACTTTTGCGTACAAACGACTACACTCTCACACACACCCGTCACACCGTAGGAGTGAATCAGGGCTTTCAGTTGGTGATTGAACAAAGGCGGCATTTGCAAGCATCTGTCAGAAGTAATATCTGTGCTGAGAGGTGTTCAAGTTGGAGTCGGTTGAACATGCTCAGGTGAATTATTAAAGCACTGGGTGATTTGTCTCGTTGCGTTAAGCTGCGCACACTCTGTGATCATGGTGTCGTTATGAGCTGCATCTTAGGAAGAGCAGCATGTCAACTGTTGTGTTACATTAAACGGCTGCTTTTCTTCATTGTCACTGGGTTTTCTGTTCTTTCAGTCCTACAGGTGGTCGCCGATCTCAAACACAGAAGCACCAGCGGCAGAATCTCACAGAAAACAACCCGACGTTCTGGCCCGAGGTAGCACAAGTTTTCCTTTTGTGAACCCATGCTGGATTACAGAAATCTAATCAACTTTTAATTGAAGCAGATAGAACACTCAGTGTATTTACATGCTGTCGATAAGAAACAAGTATCCGAGAAGTTAACAAGCTTCGTTTTTTCCCCCCATAACTCGGCACATCTGAATTGGTTAAAAATGGAAAATGTTAATTATTCAGGTTGTTAAATCCATCACAGCTTCCACTTTTGCATACACAAAGATGCACGCCTGTTAAATCTCAGCAGTAGCTTCTAAATTGGGATTTTGAGGTTTTCTGTGCACTTGTCAACTCTGAGGCGGCTGCGTGTACTTCCTCCTGTTAGACGATAAACAGCGTGAGCCGTGGGACCGCGGGACAAGAGGAGAGAAAAGTCGGCAGAGGAGGAAGAGGATGCTTGTGAAGACCCAGCGCTGCTCCTCCTCTTCTCTGCAGCAGCGCATCGAGTCTCTACAGCGTCACGTTGACATACTGCGAAGTGCCAGGAAAGATGCTATGCTTTCAGCCAGAGATCTACAAAGGGCCAATGAGATGATCACAGCACAGCTCAACTCCCTCACTGAGAAGCTGTGCAGCAGCAAGCAGCTCACGCAGGTAACTTGGGAAAAGCTGGGAGACGAGCCAGTTGTAAGTGTTAGGAAGTTTCTCTTTTTTTCCCCCATCTTTGTCTTTCTTTTGTATTTTCTTGGGGCTGAGAGTGAAGCAGTAGCATGCCCTTATCATGCTTAATAAGTGTGGCTGACAGGCCTACCCTTGTCTGTGGAGGTCAGAACCACAGGGCAGTAGAGAGGAGGAGAATCTCACACGCTCTTTCTCTCTCTGACTCTGCCATTGTCTCCTCCTGCTGAATGTTTCAGCGAGCCAGTTCTCCACAACAATCTTTGTCACCAGCAGTTACTTTTCTCCAAATATGAGCAGTCGTGTTCGCAGACGCACACACACATACACTCAAGGTGACTACATCCAGTGCCACACACCTTTTAGTTATTTAGTACGTGCCTCCAGGTAAAAAACTCTTAGACTTGGTAAAGAGTGTAAATAAAACACCAAGAGCTTTGGCCCCTAAACAGTATCTTTCCTGCCAGGTGCTCCTTGTACACATCAACTTATGTACATACACAGACACACAAACACACAGACACACACACACAGCAACACCTTGACAGACAGAGTCGTTAATCTGGCAGGCAGAAACTTCTTTTGGTGGATTCAGACACAGCAGCAGCCAGCAAAGGCCCACTGGACTCTTGATTAGGTGTATGTGTTCTTGTCTGTATGTCCGTATATTTACTTTTCACTTACTGTGGAATAGTACCGATGGAGTATATTGCACTTGCACACACGGGCCAGAGTGCAGCCTTCATAGTGTTGCTACCTGGGAAGTGGCCCTTCTGCACCCACCGAGGCATCTGATTGCTGAAGTCCAACGAGACCTTAGACTCAGGCACAGCAGTAAAGGCACACATGTACACACACTGTTGTGTGAATGAGTGGACAGAGAGGGAATTGTTGTCTTCCTGTTTGTTTCCTCTTTCCTCCTGCAGTATTAATGCCACTCCACCTGAGAAAGTTGGAGCCGACTGACTGGCCAAAGCTAGGTCTTGTTGCCCTCTCTGCAAAGGCCAAGAGGTGATGGACTTTGGGCTTGTTCCAACCGGTCCTGGCCAACTCTCTAACTAAAACTCTCTGCTTGTAATTGGCTTAGGACAGCCTCCACAGGGGCCATCATGTGAGAAGTAGCATGGCAGTTTCACAGAAACTTGTTTGTGTTGCTCTGTCTCCTGATCCTTCGCCATTCTGTCCTTCTCTTGTTGCTCCTTTCCTTCCCTCCTTCCATTATTAAGTCATATCTTCTCGTTTTTTTTCCATTCTTGCTTCCCCTCTCCACTTCTGTGTGTTTGGTTGCACGTGAACTCTGGGATGTAAATGTATTCTTAACTGTATTTGTATTTCCTTTCAACAACTACTCAGATTCATGCAATGTATATGATATTTCAGCCTAACTGGAACACGTGGTTTGGTTAAAACTTTTCTTTTTTAGGTTTTCAGTATGATTTCCAGCTGTGAAAATAACATTACATTCAATTGCTGATAATGCATCTGGTTATAATGCAATAATGTGCCCAGAGAAACAGGCAGTCAGCTAGATTACAAGAAAAAATTGACGCAGTGTGTAAAAACCTTAAAGTCGCCCTTCAACGTGGCATAACGTAACTTAAAAACTCACAGTGCATCCTACTACAGGCAAGTCTAACTTTTATTGAAATCCTTGAGTATTGCATAGCATCCAACTACAGAATCATTTTGTTGCTTGGATAAGCCTTCCTTAGTCTGTCATCAATTCCACAGATGCTTTACTTTGTGGCACACTGTGTCATCCCCACTCAAAGTGTGGAGTTCCCTTCCCTCCTTTAATGTTTTTGGGGCAGGGATTATCACAGGATTATCTCTACAAATTTAATGAACTAAGAAAGCAAAGCTCCAAACTTTATTTAAATTAATAATTAATAAAACCTATTGCACAAGAAGTCTGGCCAGAAGAATGATTGCGTAATTAAGAAATTGATGCAGTAAGACAATCTTAGTGTTTCAGTGGTTTATTCATGTTTAAAAATTCCTTTTAGCTACTAAAGGAACAGCATCAGTGAGACCACTGCTCACAGGAAAGAGAGACCGGCGTCCTCTCTCCTGGCCTAATGGAGCTACCAGTATATCACGCCTGCCTCAGTGTCATCTCTCACCAGGGCTGAAAATGGCCTGTGAAATCAAAGCTTGTCTTACTGGAAGCCTCATCAATGCCTCTCTTAATTCCTGCACTATTGCCACTGGGGCCACAGCCCCGCTTTTATTTTGTGCTCGTCCTGCTCTCCTCCCACCCTCCCTGTGGATGTGGCATGTGCATCTTCAACAGAGAGAAGGAAACCTAAAACAGGAGGGATTCTATTAAAAGGTGTCAGCCAGCAACCAGATATCAATAACCTCCGTGTATGCGGAGCAGAGAGCAAACCCATGGGATTCTGTGGTTTCACTTGGGTGTGTGCGCACGCCTCGGTGTGTGCTCCAACATTTACCCTATGTGTGGAGCGCATATCTTCATGTATCACGTCTCCTGTTTGTGCCATTAACCATTCATGTTTGATATGATACCAAATCAGCTAATTGTGACAGCACTGATTCAAACTCACAGCAATAGGTTTGTGGTCCATACTTTCTTATAAGAAACAACCGGATTTTTGCTTTTCTCCGGCACATGCATGTGGTTTAAAGTTTTTAATCTCACATAGCATTCTGAATCACAGAGTCACTGTAAATTGTATGCATTCAGTTAGTTGCGTTATTCTTCATCAATCCAGACTCAACTACTGACTAAATACTTGATCTACCTCTTTTCCAAAGTGTGCTGCATGATGGCTATATTATGCATGCCAATTACAGTGAGAATTAGGCTCTATTGACCAGGCAACAGCATCATTTGTCTCCTAATTAGCATAAAAAAGACGTTTTATCGCAGACAAGATATTAAAGGAGAGCTTGCAGCTCACCCGTGGATAACACATACAGTATTTTAAACAAATTGTGTTTATTCTGTCTTTGCATTTATTATATTTGTGAGGAGTGGATTTAATATAAAGATCTATGTTAGTCAGAGGAACTCTGCCTTCTTACAGCAGTAAATTAGGTCTGCATTATAAGGGAGGAAAAAAAAGGCTTTTGGTTTGATATAAAGCTTATCAGCTCATGTAGCAGTATATCAGTCGCCTGTTACTTTTTCGCCATCACCATCCAATAACACAAATCTGTGTTTCTTTGTTTTTTTTAATAGCAGTGCACCAAACTTTTGCTTCCAGTTGCGGCATCATCACCAGCCTAGCTAACCAATTCTGTCTGTCGGTCAAACCCGCAGAAGCTGACCTCTGACCTGGCTGGTGTGCAGCAGCAGAAAAAGGTTTTGGAGATGGAGTTGAAGCAGTGGAAGCAGATCAAATTCCCCCCGCAAACTACAATACCACCAACAGCACCAGCGAACGTAGAGTGCTCCTGCCAGTGCAGAACCATACCTGCCCCGGCTAACCCTGCCCTCCAAGCCCTGGAGGCTGAGGTCAAACAACTTCAAGCCAAACTTAAGGTTAGCAGTTCTAGAGTTAATGAATTTCCCTCACGGTTGTGTTTTTTCATTGTGCATGCCTTATGAGGTAAATCTGCTAATAGGAGGATGGTATTAAAGATGTTGTTCTCTTCCAATTTTGTGCACTAAGAAGCTTGAGTGCTCGAGAATACCACGAATAACAAGGAAAACTTTGGGAGTATCAGTGGTAAAGGACTGAAAAAATGTATCTAGAGAAAGACTACTTCCACTTTCTACTGTGCTGTGGTAAATCAGGCAATATGAAAATTTCTTAATTCTTTTGCACTTTTTAGTTGGAATTTTCTGTCTTTCATTCTGTTACTTACCATGTTAACAGTACTGAATTTCACATATATTTACATCACTATTTCTGAGTCACTTTAACATTTCACTGGTTTGAAGCACTTGCCCTCCTCGAGGAGTTTAAAAACTCTCAACAGAAACTCTGTCAAGGTTTTACTTTCAAGTTGTGCTTGATTCTCAAAAAAACAACAAATTCTGGTGCCTTTCAGCTTACACTTAACATCACTTGATATTACGTTTGATTTCAGCGTGAATTAGCATTTCCTGTCATTTGATCTTATTTCGGAGTGCCTGTCAGAAAGATGAGAAATGGGGAATAACAGCAGAGACATGCCCTACATCAGAGGGAATGAGGTGTGAGTGGTACCACAGTATTATCACCCTCTCAGCAGCCTGCTCGTCAGTGTCACCACGCAGATTGCCGCTGTCGTCACACACGCCTGAGAAAGTCATGTCAGGTGACAGCGAAAGGGAGAGGCGAGGGATGCTCCGTGGGGGTGCGTGCGCTGAGCGAGTACGTTGTCAAGTGTTTCTACTGGGAGCAGTTCCCACAAGAGACAAGGGCCCTTTAAACCAAAGTGAACTTGCAGGTTCAGATATCCATCATGCTTATAATCAGAAGCCGACCTGTCACCGTGAGCCTTACATCTTTGTTACTCATAAAGAAAAGAGTAAAACACAAAAGGTTATTATTTACAGTTTAATATTCTAGGTTACAGGATGTTTGATCATTAGCAGGTCAATTTATTTATTTTTATTGTTAGTATTCAGTTTTTTTCCCCTTGTTGTACTTGTCTGTTGGTCTTTTTCTTTATTCACATTCCTGACTGAAATAAATTCACCCCTCCAGGTCTATAAATTGTTATTTTTTACTAATTACTCCCCTTATCCACTTTAAATAACACAGTTTTCCTCTTAACCTCTTTTAGCACCTTCCACCCTCCCACTGTAACTATAATGAGGAGGCATGCTGTGTTTGACCTGTCATCAGCTGTGTCGTGAAAACCTTCCCTACCCCCCAGTCACATGCACATTCAGACACATTAACAAACACACACACACACACTGTGTGCCCTTCCCCCAGAGTGCAAGTGCGGAGGTCACGAGGCAGGTGGCGGCTAACAAAGCCCTGCGAGGCCAGCTCCAGGAGAAGGAGGACAAACTCTGCCAGCTGCAGGATAAGTTAGTTTCCCACCTTTTGTCTTCATTAGTGCTACTTCCTCCTTTTTGTGTTTCTTACTGTTGTCTGCAGTCCAGCTCGTATTTTTCCTACTTTTCTTTTTTTTTTTTTTTTTATACCTGCAGACCTCTCTGTCTGTCTGTCTCTCAATCTCTCCTTGTCTGCATGTTTGCACATCCTCTGCAGCTCTCATCTGTAGTGTTTGATTCCACCATGTGGCAGCTCTGTTGTCTGCCTCACTTCCCTTATACTGTACATGCTCCTGTGTCTGTGAATCATTTGTGAAATTATGCATGTTATATTGAGCGTGTGTGTGTGTGTTGTTTGCGCGTGTGCATGTGAGTGGTTTTTGTGTCATGCGGTGTGGTGTTGCTTACGTGGGTAGCCGATGTGGAATGCTGATCAAAGCAGCGTATTGATTGTTTGCGTGCCGCAGGAGGGACCATTTTGGCCCATGACACTAAAACCCACACAGCATCACTCTGGCCTGTGGGCCACAAGCCCCAGTGAGTTGCATGGTTCACCTACTGTAGCGCCCCGCATGCATTACATAGTCATAATGCATATGGCTATAAACAATTCACTTAGGGAAACAGTCATGGTTTGAACTTACAAGGCACATATCATCACTCTGCATTACGGATCCCATATTTGAACTGAGAAAAACGTACAAAGAACAACTTGGCTTTCCTCCCTCTTGTTCTCTTTGTCTGGTATGCCGTGTCCTCTGCCTGCCATTCTCAATAATGCATCCAGGGCATGTGTACAATCACAGCGGATATGTGTTTGTGTGTGTGACCAAAGCAGCGAGGATCACAGCCAGGCAGAGCAAACATCCCTCAGCTGCGTTTCTGCGACAGCCTCCTCCAGCTCTTGTCACACACTCACTCACGCATACGCACACATAACTTGCCGTATCTTCTAGCCTACCACTCCATTTGCCTCCATGGAGGGACCCCTTCTCAGAATGAAAGACATGTCTAGACGTCTCTGAAATATACATTTCAGCACACACACAGGGAGCAAGGCTGCTTCGCCTAAAAGAAGAGAAGGGGGGGGTAAAAAAAAGAAATGAATTTCAAAGTACACCGGCATGTCCTCAGTCAATATCCGGCACTATGGCCCTGCCTTATTTATGAAGCTGCTTCTTTCATCTTTAGCCCTGTTGTCTATCAGCCACATGAAACGTCCACCCGCACTTTATTCTTAACAACATACACAGAAATGTGCGCTCGCGCTCACTCTTACGAACACGTACTTCAGACCACTGACTGTTATCATTACAATACACGCATGTTTGATGAACAATATTGCCAACAAGCACAGAACAAAGGGAACAAACGTGTGAGTGATCGGGATATAGTTTGAGGCTCTCTTTCTCTCTTTCCACTAACACTCATAAATAGAGATCACACGCTCCAGCAGAAGCTCTATATATCCTTCATTCTTTTTTATCCTCTATTCTTTTTGGGGTGTAGAAGAAGAACATCTAAAATAAATGTTGTCGATCTAATTGCCATTAGCATTGGGGCAGAGGGAGCTGGTGGGGCTCTTATTGCTGCTCTCACTCTTTAAGTCAACACCAGACAGTCATCTGAAAGGTTCAATATGGGTTTTCTCATTAATGGCCAAATCCATGGGGTAACCAGCTAGCGCTACTCGCCCCCCCCAACAAAGTCCCCAGGCTAGACTCCTCTCTCATTTAATTTAATGTCACTCCAATAGGACAAGCTCACATTTATTTAACCAGTCTGCCCTCAGGCACTCATCCACCTAGGGAGGCAGGGACATTTACTTACACGAAAGCATTTGCTCTTGCATTGCGTCATCTGTTTATTTAAAACACACAAGCCATGATGCATGTGGGAGCTAAGAGATCTACTACATCTTTGATATAGAAAAATACAGCAAAAACCATTTAATTAACTGCATCCTTATGATCTTTATTCTATTTGTTCCAATTCCCCAAGGTGCAGACAACCATGAAAATAGCTTTTATTTGCCTCTTATGAAAACAGAATAAAACATGCTAACGTACTGAGACCATTTAAACCGGGGTGTCGCTGCAGAATGTGGGAATATTAATCATGTCAGTATTGCAGGTTATTGAAATAGGAAGTGACAAGTCGCGTGTGTTTTGTTACAGTTAAGACGCTAACTGCTTACAGTACGTACACGCTACTTCTCTTTAGGGAAGTATCGCCGGCACAGCACACGAACAAACAACATTTCTTAGAGCGTATTCCCTTCATAATACGTCTTTCTCAAGCCAAGCTCCCCCCGGCCAATGTGTTTTTATATGATTGGTGCAACGCTGAGCTGAAAATAATAAACATTTAAGTGCTTGATTAGGCTTTCAAGTAGTGTCGCTGCTGATTCAAAATGCCGTTTGTCAAAGAGGACTCCCCTGTCACGCTTAGTGCGGCATTCCCTGCCAGAGCACTTGTTCTAATATATGCCAGTTAGAATTATATATGCATCCCTATTTCACCCCCCTCTCCACTTACCCAAGCAGCATGCCAGTGTATTTAGTTGTCATAATGAGCTGTCATGCCTGATGTACTGCACGGGGACACTGTGCCTGCCAGCTTTGCGTGTGTGTTCTTTGTATCTGTCTCCGTGCGTATGTGTGTCTGTGTTTGTCTGCGATGCAGAGGCTGTGCCTGTGTAGCTATCTGTGAAGAGTAATTTAGGCGTTATGCCATATGTTGGTATTTGCCTTCATTTGTGTATGTTTTTAGGCTGAGCCACACAGAGCGAGATGTGAACATGAAAAGGCAGCTGGTGGAGGACCTGAAGACACGACTCAAGTTCCTGCAGGAAATGGAGAAAAGTTACCGGGGACAGGTGGAGGAGCTAGAAAAGAAGGTGCTCATCACGGCTCATCATTGCATTATTTTGAGGCTCTTCAGCAGAGTGACAGGGGAAAAATGGGCATTGTCATACTCAGCATTTCCCATAGTCCAAAGATTTGTCTCCTGGAAGACTAACGGGAAAATATTTCAGTGCCGTTAAGTGTAGTTACAGATAACATGGCTGCTAAGGTGATTTGAATGGAACTTTAGGTGAATATATGATGTGATTATCTCCTTTAAAAGAGAAATGCAGTTGCACTACGTCCTTGTTCAGCTTCTTTTTTTTTTTTAAACAGGTGAAGACTTTATCAGAGGAGGCCAGCAACAGAAAGGCCCTAATCGAATCCCTGAAGAGAAGGCTGAATGTGGCAACAACAGAGAAAAGCCAGTACGAGGCCTCCTGTGCAAAACTGAAAGAGGACTTGGAAAAAAAGGTTGGAAGCTGACACGCACTCAGTTTTCACAAAAATTGTGTTTTATGTAACATTTGCAAAGTTGGACTACAGTACAGTTCGGATAATCTTTTTTTTCCTAAGCAGCCCTGTAAACAATCACAGATGAATTCTCTTCAAAAGCAGGGTATAGAATATGATATTGGATCATGTTTTTAAGTTATGCAATTGTTAGTCAAAAGAAAAGTTTTAGAATTTGTGAAAATGCCACTTCTATCCACGTACATCATATCCAGCTATAAAGTTTAAGCCCTTTTCTTACATAACATCAAAAAAGGTTAATATTTTATGTTTTTACTTTAACAGCCTATTATCACTGGATTTCTGACAGTGAACGACATCACATTAAACATTAAAATTCAAAAGTGAAAAAACAGAGTTGGAGTTTATTGTCTTAGATGGCATTTATAGTTCTGGTAATATTAGATAGTCTTATTATATATTTAGTTGTGGTAATACCAACTTGAAAATCAGTAAGTCACAAGGAGACACCAAAGTCATAAATGTCAAAATCCTACACACAGGGGCTTGAAAGCAATTTCCACAAATGTCTCATAGACCAGTGTGGACTTTCTGCTTTTTTTTCCCCTATAACAAAAAAAGATTGTTTGCTTTCAGCTGACCACTTCTGCATGCTCTTTTTCTTCACAGGAACAGCGCATGCATGCCCTACAGGCTCGTGTGGGAGCTGGTGAACAGGCTTTGGCTGCACTGGAACAGACAGCCACTGAGCAAATGGAGGGGTTGACCCAGCAGAGCTCCCATGCCTTGGAAAGGGTTCAGAGGCAGCTAGGCCAGGCCTACTCCCAACTGGAGCAGCTACATTCTTTTATCAAGGTACTGTGTAAAAGAATAAGGGATTAAAACCCAAAAGTCCAGAGTTTGTATACTCAAAACATCTTTCTCATCTTAAATCAGTAGCCTATGCTTTGGTGTGTTTGCAAGTTCTCTTTCTATAACTTGAATTGGAAAACTAGTGTTGCATTTTTATTTTTCAAAAGTTTAATTTTGAGGATATGGTACAAGGATCCATGTAAATTTTTAAAAGAACTGCATCAGTGTCGCCTCTTTGTTAAAACATAGACCCGCTGGAAGCAGATGACATGAGTGTGTGCCAAATGTTGATTGGTTGACCATTGTTGCCAGTATAGAGCAGGGAGCGGTGGCGGACATCAACGGGAGCAGAATAACTGTTTTAAAAACACAGCATGGAAAGCACAGAACGTGGCTGCAGTGGACACTTTTCATTGTTTTTAACACCTGACTTCACTTCAGCTCTTCTCTGTTATGATTTTGATGTCTCTGTGGCTGGCTGGCGGACCAGCGACAGCACAAACAAGAGTGGCCCACAGACCCATTGTACCACATGTTTTGTACACAGCTTCCATCTGGCAACAGATGGTTTCTGCAGGCAGACATGCCTTCCCCGGGCTGCCAGCTGACAGTGATTGCACTACTGCTGGGCCATAAATTCCAATTCATCACCTGTATGCACAGCACCTGCAAAGGGGTCTCAACTGTGTCGCAATACTTACATTTTCTCAAAAATAAGGACTTAGGCAACAACATGAACAGAGGGGGCGATGTCTATGTCAAAACGACTGACTGAACAATTTCCCTGCATTAGTTAGGCAGAATCTCTATACAGGACAGGTCATCCACTTACTGAGCTTGGCTATTCATGTGACAAGATAACTATTTCGCATGTCTACCCTGGGATCCTATTTGATATTTAACACACTTTTCTAGTCTCTAGCACCTGCAGACTAACAAATGTTTTATGCTAGGCCAGTCATTAGCACTTCTGAGAAACAACAGAGAACAATATATCAACATAAACTGTTGATAACGTACAAATGAGTGTGCTGGATGCACACAAGGAGGAAAATATGATGGGGACCTTTTGCTTAAATATGACTAGCAAATGCATCATAATTACAAGAGAAGATTTGGTTATTAAAATCTCTTGATTATAAGAAAAGAATGAAGATAAATCTGAAGCCTTCCAGTTTTTTGCCCTTGTACATGCGTACAGTGAATAACACTGTATGCGAGTGGATTGAGTCACACTTTTATTTCTTCTGCACTGGCAACAGTCATGGCTGGGGGCATTGTGTTTTCTCAGTGTCTGTCCATCCCGCCCGTTCTCGTGAGCTCGATATATCTCTTCACTTTCACTTGGAATCGAGGATGAACCGATTACATGTTGGACGTCCAAGGTCGAGGTGTATGCAGCTGGAAAAATGTCTGCAATTATTACAGTAAACAGGATGAAGTTTCACACAGATGTTTTAAAGGATGAAAACATGACTTGATGACATTTATTATTCAAAGGTCAACAGTCACCGTTTTCTGGCCATTATTCAATTCAGTATTAACTCAGGAACAGAGGAGGAGATTGCATCAGTACACAAGTCTCGGTCAGATGCTAAATTGGTGACAATCTATGTATTTAGTTGGATTTTAAAACCTTCAACACAACAACTTAGCTGTTAATAGAACAGAATAGAATAATCCTTTAATTGTCCCACAAAGGGAAATTTGGGTGTAACAGCAGCAAGAAAGACACATATACAAACAAACAGTAAACAAGACACAGAACAGATACATACACAATTTTTACATATTTACATATGGACAATGGTTACCAAAAACAGAGTACTGTACCCTTATTAAATTAAATAAAATGAAATTCAGATAAGAGGATGACATGTTAACATTAACAATAGATTAATGGTGTAGGAAGAAAATCCTTCAGCACTTATTTATATAGTAATATTTATTGATCCCAGATTCAAAGATTTCAGGGCAGAGTCTGGGATCTCCATGGACTACCCCTGGTGTAATGCTTTGCTTGTGGGGAAAGATGCTTATTGTTTGTATTCAGAAGAACACCTGTCAAGGATTCAACCCAAGAACTAACTAAAACTGGTGAGCTGATTAGCAGAGCATCGTGGTATAAAACTCATACTTGTTGAAAATAAAACAAGCCACTCGAGATAGTTGAGGTTTCTATTGGACCCCTCTCTGTTCAGTTATTCTGGGCATTTTCAGCTGGAAGAATACCCACAATACCCTGCTGGAATTGGAGACCCCACTTGGCCCACAAAGGCCTCGCAAAGTTCCAAGACCAGAAAGACCGTTAACACTACCTTACTTGGCCTGACATCACCACACCCAGCTCTCCATAAGTGTCAGAAGATGGATGAATAAAACTGGAACATTGCGTCAGTGCAGGCCACCACTCTAAGAATACTGCATGCCCACTGGGAACAGGCGGCATTGTCTTTGTCTAGACCTAATCCATCACCTTGAGGTGTGTTTCAGTGTTTGTGTCAGTCTATGTGTGTGTCTGCCAGAGACTGATAAAGACTACCCATCAGTTCTGTTCAGCTGACGCCTGTCTGTCAAAGGAAGAAAGGGCTTGCCAGAGATTGATAGAGGTGCAGTATTTTTGCACACACATAAATCTCGTGCAAGATTATTGCCACAGTTCAGTTGCAATTTTGTATCGTTTTTGTCCTTACAAGCAAGAAAAACAGAATTTTTAACTTTTTCTTCCCATTTTTGCAAACTGTGATTTCTTTTACGCAGCTAAGCCTTCACCCTTTCCTCTTGTGTAAATTTACTGCCTACACACACATACACATTCGTGTAGTGCAGAAGACCTGCCTGCATGCAAAGAGAAGTTGCATCACATGCAAACGCTTGCACATATAGATGTGCATAAAAACACAGTTCATGCTTGTGTTACTCGTCTCCTCCATTCCCATAACCCTGAGCTGTTGGGGCCATTGTGGTGTTGTTGAGGATTCACATCATTGTTTGTCTCCCCCTGGCTCTTGTGATCCCCTATAAGAACACCAAGCCCTTTGATTGGACTGCCTGACGTCCGGAGGAGATTTACTCTTGTCATGTATTGATCAGGACCGGAGGGCTGCACATGTGTGTGAGAGTGTGTGTGTGTATAGATGTGTCGGTTTGTGCCTTTATGAGCTTGTTTTTTTTTGTTCTTTGTACCTGTGCGATTTGTGTGTGTCTGCGTGTGCCTGAGTGTGCCTGAGTGTGCCTGTGTGTGTGTGTGTGTGTGTGTGTGTGTGTGTGTGTGTGTGTGTGTGTGTGTGTGTGTGTGTGTGTGTGTGTGTGTGTATTTCTTTATTGTGTGCCAGCAAACCCTTTTGGCCCCTGTGCACGCCCCAGGCTGTAAGCACTGCTCTTGAACTGCTAAACAGTGGCCCTGCATGTAGTGACTGCTCCACAATACACAAACACAGAGGAGTTTTTTCTTTTGCAGAGTACAAAAAGTACAATTTTTGGCCAGTCATCCCTACATCCCCTATTTTTTTTTTATATAGATGTGTGTTTTTTAATTACTTTAAAATGCTGTCAGGCTCAGACATGCAGGACATCAAAACTATTCATAACAAGAGATGTGAGAGCCACATATGACTTTCATATTCTGTGAAACAGACTTCCGCAACCTCATTCAGGCTCATAGGGTATGCAATAAACTGCTAAACAGCAGTTGCTATTATCAGTGGGTAGATGATCCAACAAAATTAGAGCATTTCTCCTCTTGCTCTGTTCTTTTTATTTATAAAGGGCCCATTGTGTGCTCATGTGTGTAAATGCTAATTCAGTGGTAGTTTATTATCAAAGAGGATATCTTTTAGCTGCTCATTTGATCCACATCTCCATGCCCTGATCCTCGTCCTGTCTAAATTGGCCCTCTGGCCATACTGTTTGTGGTACTCGCCAGGCTAAGACCTCTTAATAAACACACACACACACACATTTTTCCATCTGTGTATTTCAAAAGCTTGTATGTGTGAACGCTTGCATTCGCCAGTCCCAGCCATCTCTCCCAGAGTCAAAATGAGTGATAAAGTCACCCCTTAATCTCCTTCTGGATGATTCCACACACAATATTTACGGCAATTGAATTTAACCCTTGACTAATGAGTGAATGTCTATTGGGCTGTAAATATAAGAATAGGATGTCCAACTGTTAGTTAATGAGCTGCATATTCCCTAAGGCTGAATAGAGCTAAGATGACCTAAATGAACTGAAGCTGGCTTCCTTAATAACTAGTGTTTATGTCTTCTGTTCATCATCTTGAATATTTATATCCATATGAAAGTAGAAGCAATTGTGACGGCACAGAGGTACAGGGGTTAACACGGTGTTGAGACCTGCGATGTACTGGCAGCCTATCCAGTATATCACAGAGCTACTCCGCCTCTCTCCGTGTGACAGCTGGGATAGGCTCCAGCCTCCGAGCGACCCTAAATTGGATAAGCAATTAAGAGGATGGATGGATGAATGGATGGATGCTTGTGAAAATAATTCACTAATGCTGCATTTTGAAGTTTAATCAAGACTTTGTCACACTGTTTTCTAGAAGTGCAACTGGTGAATCTGTACTGACACCTCACACTTTCACTTTTTAACTTTTCCCCGAAACATTTAAACTTAATTTTTTTCATTTGAATGAATTTACTACATTATGATCTTCCTTAAAGACATTCCCTTTGTATTTCTGAATGTTCAGTGTTTTGCTAATAGACCAGAAGCATTATGTCAACTGCAAGCCTTTAACTACTCTCTCAGCAGTCTCCAGCAGGGACCACTTCTAGTTTTGTAAACTGCACCTGGTGCACCTGTGTAAAATGAAGACGGAAAAGTGGAGATTTTTTGCGCAATTCAGCGCTGCTCATGTGTGATTACCAGTGTTACTTTAAAGCCCTTGAGTGCTTTCTGTGTTTGTACTTAGGTTTGTGTCGGTGTACGTGCCCCGCGCTTCTTGTTTGCCTGCTTGTGTTTTCTGCCGTCCAAGAGGAAGTTGTACTTTGTGTTTCTTTTTTATTTTGTTTTGTGTACTGCAAGTTCTCCTGTCTCTAGCTTTCCCTCATCTGACCATCTATTCCAAGGTCAGCTTTTCAGCGGGCTTACAAGGGAATGATACAGAAGATTATTGCCTCGATCAATAAGCTCAAAATGAAGCAAAGGGGAGTTTACTTTATTGACTTTCTTGTGTACAGTGGCAGTTTTAACATTTAATTGTCTCTCTGTATTTAGAGCAAACTCCCATTTAGTGCCCGACAACTGTGCCATCGCAGGCCTTCCTCGTCTCGCTTGCCTTTCACTTGGGCACCATTTGAAACAGCCCTTCGTAGCTTAATTATTAACAGTGTTATGCTGCCCTGTTGTACTGTGAGACATTCAGAAAGCAAATAAATAAATGAATGGCTGTATTTTCAGTAGCTCCCTGTCTTTCTCTCTCTGATGCATGATTCTCTGTCTGTGGAGAATTTAGCAAAACTTGGGGTGCGTTTGATATCAAAGCTCTGTTCCCTCAGCTTTCAATCGACAGGGCAACAAACCCTCAGGTCCACATTCCTACAGGGGAGCGTGAGGCGAAACCGAAGAGAATCTGAGTGTGTCAAACTCAATATTCCTCCATAATGTACTAGGCCTCTCTGGCGCATGCTTGATCAATTTCATTTATTCATCTGCCAGGCAGAGCTATCCCTCTTGTTTTTCTACATCCATTTCATCATCCTCTTCTTTTTTTATTCCTTTTTCTCCTCCCCCTTCAGGCCCTGGCCAGTGAAATACTTTTAGACGTTCAAGAGGTCAAGCAGCAGTTGATGAAGAGGAGGAGGTTGAGGCAGGCCAACTCTGTGGCAGCAAAGGGCGGCCTCTCAGCCAAGTCTATGATCAAAGCCAAGTCCATTGCTGCCTCCATCCTCAATATGTCAGAGAATGATCTCGCAGACATAATGGAAACTGATCAGGTAAGCCCAGGAGACTGTGTTCACGATTATATACAAATTCTAAGTTAAAGAATTATATCAAGTTTAGGATTGATTAAGCCCAGGGCATTCAGCATACCTGTGATAGATTTTTTTTTAATGCTGTAAAATTTTGAAACATCCTCAAAGTTTTTTTTGTTTCTGTGCATGTGCACCATGGATTGGCAAGGACAGTATGGCATTAATATTGGCTTTGGCTTTGGGTATCTTCTTTGTCAAGTAAAGCAAAATTAATGTCAAAGAGCTACTTTGCTCTGTCTGCTGGGAACAGAAACTATAGATTGGCATCAGTCTGGAAAGAAGGAAAGAGGAGAGAAGTAGGTGCCATCTCATTTCATTTCATTGTCCAACAGTGTTTAACCTTCCTGGAAATGTCTGCTTGTGTCTGACCTCCTCTCATTGATGCGTAGATAGAGCAAGTAAGCAATCCTGGAGAACTTTAAAAAAAATGCGCAGAGGCATGTCACTAATAAGTTGGGAAGTAACAGTGCCAAAGCGAAGACTCCATGTTTAAAGTGAGTGTTCAATCCAGGCAAGATCAAAAACCTGTCAACTCCTGCAGCACATATCAACTTGATATAAGATTTAATAATGGCACAAGCTGAGTGCGTACAACTTTTTACCCCTCCTTTCAGGTAAAAGCAGTCATTGAACAGAAAATTCCTTGTTATTGAGTGTTGTCGGTTTTCAGAAGTCTTCCAGACTCTTTTACAACTTGGTGGGCTCCACCATAGATCACACCCAGCCATGTCATCAATTAGCAGCCCTATGTTACAATCAGCCTCACATCCCTGGGGACTTCCTCCCATCTATCACAAGATGAGAGAGGGCGCAGCAGACACTTACTCACACTTGAAACCAATTTTAGCCCTTTGCTGCACAGCTCCACCCAAGAGATGAAAGGGAACAGTTTCTCACTTGACAAACAGTCCCTTTCACCAAAGCTTTAACCTCTGTTGGTAAAATCACTCTTTTTCTCTTCACCACCTGTTTTCTTCCACTGCATTTTATTAGTGATGGTTTATTAGAATCTACTTGGTGCCTTAACACTGGTTTGTTTACCCCTTGTGTCTGTGTTTATTAAAGGATGTAAAAGGTTAAAACTTTTTTACTGTTAAAATTCAAAAGAAAGACTACAGTATAATGTAGTCTGTTGTTCACTTGGGATAGCAGGTACGGTTGCTGGAAAAAAGTTTGTGAACCCTTTCTGTTTAAATATGGCCCAAATAACCATCCAGTCTCATTCCCTTTTAACTCATAAAACTAGACAAAGACAGCCCCATTAAAGAGATGAAAAGAAACTATTAGACTCAGGAAAAAGGTGCCCAATATTATATTTGAAAAATTACACAGATCTCAGGAATTTGTAGGCTGTAATGATAATCGGGTGTTTCTATTTAAAGAACAGGGAGTTGTTGTTTATGTTTATCATGCTACAAAATGATCTTTAAATAGGGACATAAGAAATCCATAACCGGGCTGCCTTTGTGCAAATGAATTCAACACCACCAGGAGTGGTTGACCAACAAATCATTCCAAGAGGAAGCCTTGTAACAGTCTAGGAGGTCACAAAGGATCCCAGGGTAACTTCTAAGCAACTAAATGCCTCATTAGTTCAACATTGGTTCATAAAAGAGTTCATGAGTGTACCGCCAAGAGAACTCTAAACAGTAATGATGTGCATGACAGGGCTTCAAGGAAAAGGTAACCATTCTCAGTCTAAATATTTTGTTCGCCTGCCAGAAAGCTGGTTTCCCAATGTTTTCTAGAAAGATGAGGCCAAAATAGAAGTTATTTAAATGCGAATGATGTTCAGAGAGAAGAAAATGCAGAATTCCAATGTAACCTCTGAAATGTGGCGATTGTGGTTTGGACCTGCTTCACTGCATCTGGGCCAGGATGGCAGAACATCATTTATGGAGCGATGAGTTTTGAAATAAATCAGCAAATTTTAAAGGAAAATGTCAGGACATCTAAATCTCAAGAGAAAGTGGGTCATGCAGGAAGACAGCAGCCGCTCGGCACACAAGTCATCCCAGCAAAGAATAGCCAAAAAAGAATAAATATGATTTTTGGATTGAACATGTCAAAGTTCCGTCTTTTATTGAACAGAACCTCATGTAGAAAGTTCATTTGGGCAAACGTGAGCGAGGCAATGAGCAAAAGTTCCTCCAAGCTATTGTTCAAGAATGATCAGGATTTTTGTTTCTGTTTTTCCACTTCTTGGAAAATTGGACTCGGTTATACAGAAAATCAGAAACTAGCAAAGTGTTCACAAACCTTTTCCTTCAGCTGTAAGCAAAATATATGCAGAAGATTCCTAACAGCTTGTGGTTATTAAAAAAAATCACTCTATCTCATTATCCACAATCTGGACTCACTTATATATGTGACAAAGTACTGACTCATGATTTTTTCTTTAGCATTTTGTACAAGCAAATGTTTCATGTTATTTGTTTCTGAAATATGCCCCTCACTCAGTAAACTCTGAGCAGCGTGTCCACAATCTTTTTCGATTGTGAGTTACTCATTGAGCTTGAGGACTGACACGATGTTACTGTATCAGGATGTCCCAGCAGTGTTCAACAAGTCCAACACATAGCAAGTTTATTCATTTATTCATTTAGTTTTGCGATACCAGTGAGCTGAATGAGAGTTCAGGCTCTGTGGGGTTGTTTTTACTTCTCTTTTTTTACTTTTAAATGAGAACGCTGCATTGCCAACAGTTACTTTCTTTTAGTTTGATGTCTCTTGTCAACAATATTTCTAGAAGTTTTCAGCTTTGGAGGGCACTAGTACTTGGTTTTGAAATCGATACATTTTTGAATTTCAAGTGTTTCAAATTGTTTAAGTGAATTATTCCTGGTTCTATTTACAATTTCAGGGGATTTGGGGAATAGATGGCCTTCTTGTAATGACCATCATCTTTTCCTATTCTTAGTCATTTTCTGTTCTCTAGAGAAATCGTGCACGTGCAAACGTGCAAATCATACAGTTTATACAGCATCCCATCTTTAGGAATGTTGTTTTTCATTTATTAATTAATATCAATATTCACTTCTTTGCTTCTTTGCTACACATAATTAAATGAAACACACTTATTCCACGCATATTTACACACTGCTGTCATCCTCAACACTCTTACTGTCCACTATCCAGTTCATGTGTGCAACAGAGCCGCAGAAAGGCCCGAGCAGCTCCACGCTCCCTTGGCAACTTGTTGTGGAGTTAATGATCCAGATGTAATAAAGCTATAATTGCCAGGCCAGTTTGTTTTGCACCTGATATTGGATGGAGGGTCAGTGCTTTGTTATGTATTTATCAAGGGCCAGCAAGCGCCCACACATTTACACGCAAACACTTTCACACAGTGCATACATGCGTTTTACACACAGTGTTCACCTATGTTGTGAGATGTTTTAAGACAGCACTCACAAAAGGCTTTCTTTTTTTCTCAGTAATATAAACACACAAACACACACACTTGTTATGACCTTGCTTTCGATGTAGGTCTCTGTTTCCCAAGCATCATTCACTAATTAGGCAAAACAAGCACTACCACCAGAGACCTTATATAGGGTACCAAACAGCTGGGGATCAACAGGAAGAGATACAGACTTGCAGACTGTTGTCATACATCCTGTGGTATGTGAATGCTCCCAGCCATCATGTCAAGGTTAGTGGGATAAAGTGTGCAGTGAAATGAAACATGTCCAGTACTAAAATATATCCTTCCAGTGCTTCCAGTAAGACAAAAACAAGGCAAGCTGCTTTGTTAAAGGAAAGCCTTGATTATCGTGAATACATAATTAAACAAAGGGCCAGCAAATACAACAGTGAAAACATCCTTTAATATACAGATAGATTTTCTGTTATCTTCCATGGTTCAGGATTTTTGTATTTATTTGTCTAAATTTAGAGGATATTTGTAATTTAATTGTCTATAGCAATGATGTCAAATGTAAGACCCAGGGGCCTTAATTGGCCCAGCCTCCTTGATGGCTTTGGAAAATATAGAGGACATACATTTTTTTAGATTTTCCTGTTGATAAAGACCTCTCCCATAGCCCTTCATACTACACCAAAGTAGTTAAGTAATAAATAAAAAAATACATGATTTAAAAAGTATAAATACAGAAAAGCAGCCAGCTAGCAGAACTTCTGTAATTTGACACATTTATCAAGTAGAAAAACTGAAAAACGATTGAAATTGCATGGATTCCCTTTAGTCTTTGTATAATGTAATGTGCTTTATTAGTACACAGTACATAAAGCTGAATTTATGAAAGCTTTATTTAATTAATACTGTAATTACATTGAAAGAAGAAGTAAAAAGTGGACACATAGAATTAAGATAACTCCAACTCACATGAAACGGTTTTGTACCTGTTAGAGCCATTGTGTCACTGCAGGGATGTTTTCAAACCCACACACACACGCACTCAGACTTTTCTCCTCCTGCTCTTCCTCTTGTATCCCTGCGAGCCAACACAAGTCGCGTCACATCTTGTCCAGTGCCACTTTGGATTTGAAGTGAAGAGGAAGCATAGGTAGCTCAGGAGTACGTGCTCATGGCCATGTAGTTCCATTTCACCATGTTCATTAGCACTGCCACTCTCTTAGGTCTTTACACATGAGTAGTATGCAGAGGCATTCTGGGATACCTTGCAATAGTCTCCACAATGCTTCTTAAAGGTCCTAACTGGTGCAACTGGTGCTACATTTCTGTCCTTTGGCAACAAATGTGTTTCTTTGTAGAAACATTATACCTCAATAATGTCTGACGTGACATTTTATACAAAATGTAAATATTCCTACAATTTAATGAAGGTTGTCGCTCAACACTTTTGATTCCTTGTCCTATGATCTCTAAAAGAAAACACTGCTGAGAATCTCCTTTTGTGTTTACAGGGGACGGCAGATTGCTCAGAGTATCCCAGAGATCAGCAGTGGCTGGCCCATGTAAACCACATTCTCCAGCAGAAGGTCAGTCTCACCTACTTGCAGTAATGATCACATAACTTGTTCCTGCTTAGGCAGTGCAATAGTCACAAAATAATATATTTTTGTTTTAATGTGCAAAAACACAAACGCTTGCTTTAGTCCCACTAAGATTTTAATTACCAGTCACACTTTAATCTGTTTACTTTATATAAGTAATTCGTGGTTACTGCACAGTTACTACTGTGTTCGAATAAGTCATTACCTGCAGTCCAGGTAGGCCTATTTTCAGTATTGGTTGCACAGGGAATTAAAAAGACATTGCAGAAATGTACTTGCTAATATGGTCTAACATAACAAACAAGTGCATGATTTATTTCAACAGAAAGGCAATTATGTATTTTCCCAACCAAAGCAAGTTTGTTTTCCAGCCAGCTATCAATCCATTTCCTTAACCCCTTATCTAATTCATGATCACTAAGGGGCTGTATCCCAGCTGACACTGGGCAACAGGTAGTACTAGTAGTAATTATTTAGTTATTATTTGCAAGAGCTTGTTTTATCAGTGGGGTTAGGTTAACTAGTGATTCAAAATTGCGCATAGGTGTGAATGTGAGTGTGAATGGGTGTGTGTGTGCGTTGGCAGTGTGATAAATTGGTGGCCTGTCCAGATGTACCCTGCCCCTCGTCCTATGGTGGTTCCAGCCCCCCGCCACCCTGAATTGGATGGCTGGCTGGATGGACTGTGTCTCCATGTTCATGAGTTTCATGGATGGATCGGATTGGATGAGATAACAGAGAACCTAAAAAAAAACATGCATTCATGCTGTAAGTTGCTGTTGACCTACAGTAAGTTGAGCTTTCTTTGCCATACTGAAGCAGGAAATTCTATCAAATATATGTAATATCTGGTCCTAGCTTACTTTGTTACTATGTAGTTGTTTGGGATAAATCAGCAGCAGCAGCAGTGAGAGGAAAAGGAAACAACAAATGCTCGTTTAAAGACACCCAAAGAGTGAGCAGGATGATTTCGCTGTAAAAATTCCTCTCTTCCAAACATCACAGATGTTCTGTTTAGAATTTGAGTTTTGATAAAAACTTAGGGTATTTTTTTAAACATGTAATATGTTCACTGTGTAAGAGATTCAAAGAGTTTCATTTCAGTGCATTTGTGCGTCATAGATGTTGCTTCATTTTTGTTTGTTTTTAATAAAAGCTGTGTCAGATAATTAGAGATATCCAGGCCCTCAGGTGTGTCCAAACCTTTGGCTGGCACTGTATATGTTTTTGAACAATGAAGAAATCTATTTATTTATTGACTAAGGCATTTTATTTATTTATCTATGATTAAGTGGATGTTTTGGTGTCTACGTTACAGTTTGGTTTAGCCAAATGTGGCTTTGTTACTTGTCAGTCTTCAATGCTTGAAAAACAAAAATTGGCCACCAAATACAGTAAGTGGAGGATTTTTTTCCCACCCCAACGATCCTGCTCAGCCTCTGAAAAAAAAAGACAATAATGCAAAAGATAAACAAAGAAAAGCAACTAGATTGTGGCTGTGTTGGAGTCTTTGTGTGCACACAGCCAGTCATCTGTGAGTGCTCTGCTGGAGCTTTGCTCGAGTGCTGTCAACGTCTGCTCGCTGTGATATGTGTATGATTGAGAGTGTCGAGTATGTGTGTGTGTCTTGTCTGTGTTCTTGTCAGCGGCTGCCGCAGGCACTCATGCGTCGCCTCCGCACCACGACACACACCAGACACTGTTCTCTTGTTCCCCAGATCTTCTTCTGACCTTTCCACCTTCCTCTCCCCCTCCCACACTAACACACACACAACACTCTACTGAATCCATGTTTTTCCCTTCTAGCTGGACAGCTCTCAGTCCCTGCTCTCTCTCTGCCATCCTCCACTGTCCCGCATTCTTCACTCTCTCTCTCTCTCTCTCTCTCTCTCTCTCTCTCTCTCTGGCTCAGACCCCGAGGCAGCTTGTTAGTGGGGAACTAAATATTGATTTGGCGGGCCTGTCGATGCCGGGAGAATGAGCTAGTGTCCACCAGAGACCTCGGCACCGGCAGCCTGCTATCGACGTTTTCCGTGGGCAGAACAGGGATGGTGGGGGGGGGCTGGAGTTGGTGTGCAGAGTGGAGGAGGAGAAAAGCGGAGTATGACAAGGCTGAGACTCGCCCCCAGGTCCCTGTGGGGACCACTGGGACCACCACAGTCATCCCCCTTCACTGAAACAGACTTTTTCTATCCCCTTTCAAGTCCATCTTGTTCTGTTTTTTTTTTGTTTTTTTTGGTTTTTTTGCTGTTTGTTTATTTTATTTTTCTTCTCGGCTCGATCATGCAGTTTCTTCTCGCTGTCTGGTTTTTAAAAGCGTATTGTCATATTAAGTGGACACCAGGCTCTGTCTTTGCCTTTCTCTTTCATATTTCTATATTTTTTGGGGCAGCTGGTGGGACATCTTGCATGCCAAAAGATCAGGTTTTTTCATAAGCTTAATTTATGTGTTTAAGACCGCTGTGATATCGGACCTACACTAAGTGAAAGCTGCTGCAGAGAAGCCAACATTTTCTAGTGAGTGCATACACTTCAAGAACTCCAGTAAAGTACCCGCTTGGTTTTTCGACTCTCTGTCATAGCTTATGAAAGGCTCACCAAGCAGAACATCTGTGAAGTGGAATGGCCTGGGCTGTCACCCTGTCTGTGACACTAATAACACACTCCCCTAATAGCGATATGATCTTACCCGGAGCAGTACTCATACACACTTCCTCGAATAAAAAGACACAGAGACAGAAATAGACCCAGTGAAAGGAAAGATGAGAGAGATCCATGTCCTTAACTGGCTGGCTGTCACCAGAAGAGGATGAGGATATGTCCATCTGTGTGTGTGTGTGTGTGTGTGTGTGTGTGTGTGTGTGTGTGTGTGTGTGTGTGCACCACACTCACGACAGCCTCATCTTGTCACTGTCAGTGCTTAATGGAGCTGCCAGTGGGACAGCACTTTATTATCTCAGTGGCCCTGTCAATGGCAAACCCATCACTCATTCTGTGTGTGTGTGTGTGTGTGTGTGTGTGTGTGTGGATACGACGATAGGTACCTATGTGTGCGTCTTTGTCTGTGTGTGGGCCATTGTTTACAATCACTGTCATGCACTGCCACATGTCAACGTAACAAGAAAGAGAGGTGTTGGCAGTACGCTAACAAACTCTGTGTTGCAGACCTGATGATATGTGATGGTGTATGTGTTGAGGTAACTGCTCCCTTCATGCCATAGAAGTGCCATAGATTTCCGGAGCCCCCTCACCCCTGCCCCACATGTCCACTCAAAACAAAATGAAACATTGCGTTCATTTTCTCGTCTCTCACCTCCACTGGTGAGTTAATGAAATCAAACCCTGCGCCTCTCAGTAGAGAGCCACCGTAAGCGGCGCTCCATAGCCAGAATCAAGGGACGATGCTGTCTAATAATCATGAGCAGGCCAGGGGGTGTGCTATATGGCTCCACCTCAACCTACCATGAATAAGGCCAGCGGTGAAGATGGAGTGTCCATGTGGGCCATGGGGTCCAGGTACCGACCCGGGGAAGCATTGATTTAATTGCCTTTGGTTTATTTGTGGAGTCCTAATTATTGACTGGAGGTAGAATTTAATGGACCAAGTCTTTATGAAGACAGGGAAATGACTGCCTTCTGCTGCTGGCCAATAATGAACAGGAGCAGCATGTGCATGCAAGCGTGTGCACATGCACGCAAGCACACACGTTCCCTCCAGATCATTTTTCAGACTCATTTTGTATACACACACACCTATCTGAAGCCTCATGACAGCATAATAACATTTAAAAAGTCATTGACTCTGTTGATTTCTTTATGAGAGGACAGTGGTTTGGTTTACTGGTATGGGGTGGCGCTGAGGGCCTGCTAATATTTACCTCACAATCACACCCAAGGGAGACGTACAAGCATCACTTCTTATCAGCCTCCGAGCTATAACAAGCAGGTGAACATTACATTAAGACAGTGGTAGAGACAAGCCAGACCAATCAGGACTGGACTTGTTATAAAACATCAAAGGCGTTTATGGGTGGTCTCTAAGGCTGAAATAATTCCTGTAATTTCAAACCTGTATCAAACTTTCGGGAGGGTTTCCTGTAGCCCATTTCTACAGTGGTAAATAGCATTAAATAGCACTTTTTTCATGTCACTTCTTATAAAGGCTTCACACTATATTGGTATTTCTATGAGGTGTTACATCATTAACCCTTGGTTTTAAAAATATCTATGGCTCTGTTTCCATGCACTCTGAAACTTTTCTGTTGTTGGTGGTGCTGTGAGAGTGAGGAGCAGTGTGTTGTGTTGTGTGGCTCATTATGCCTCTGTAATGACAAGGAACAGCCCTTAGTCCCACACTTCTCTCTGAAGGAAAGTGGCTCTAATTAAGCTCCAATTAATGACTGAGCTAATTAAATCAGACACTCTTTTTGGTCCCTGTAAGTATGTTTGTATGTGTGTGGAGGGGACTTGAGTTGAGACTTTGTACTGTAAATGTGTCACTGAAACAGTGAAGGGTTCCCAGGAGGAGACTAATATTATTGTTGTTAGTATCAGAGTGCTCTGTGAGTTTTCTGGCCTATTCAGCCTGCGTTTCAGATAAAAAGAAACTGCAGATGCAGCTTCTTGCTGATGTTCCTTAGCCATTAATGGGTTGGGTGATTAAAGCTGTTGAATTTGCACTACATGAACAACAAGTATTGGGCCACATCTCTTAATCTTTGAGTTCACGTGTTACCGAGCAAGTAGCCATACAGTCACGAAACATTTGTGGAAAGAATGGGTCATTTTCAATAACATCTCAATCTCATTCAGTAACTGCACAGTTCCATAATTCATCCGGCATTAACATCAGCACAAAACTGCGTGCCGGGAATTTTGTGGCATGGGATTCCATCATCATCATCATCATCATCATTTATTTATTTATATAGCACTTTAAAAACACAAGTGGTAGACCAAAGTGCTGTACAATACTAATATGCACATAGTAATAAAACCAGACATAGCAATAAAATAAAAATATCAGTTACCCACAGAGTTAAAAGCCAGGGAATAAAAATAGGTTTTTAATAAAGACTTAAAAACTGGCACTGATGTAGCCTGTCTAATATGAAGAGGAAGGTTATTCCAAAGCATCGGCGCAGCAACAGAGAACGCTCGGTCTCCTCTAAGTTTCAGCCGTGACTTTGGGACCGAAAGCAGCAACTGCTCAGCTGACCGAAGGGAACGAGTGGGGACGTGGGGCTTTAACAAGTCAGACAAATAAAGAGGTGCCAGACCATTTAGAGATTTTAAAACCAATAAAAGGGCTTTAAAACTGATCCTGTATTCAATTGGAAGCCAGTGTAAAGAGGGCGTCCTCTAGGTCTAATTTGCAGATGGCTACCACTTTTGTCCAGATAACAGAGCAGGGGTGTTGAACAGAAGGCCAGAATCTGCCTGGGTAAAGACTCCCATCTTGCCCCATGATGACTCAACAAAGAGTACATAGATGTAGAACTTTTAAATGCATTTTCATAACTTTTACAGTGGGTTCGTGGAAAAAATGAACTTTTCTTTGAATTAATAAAAATGTTTTATAATTGTGGGACAGTCTGGGCAATGAAATGCCAGAACGCTTTCTGTAAGTTTGCATGTCTGTCATGTAGTTTCACTGGTCCAGCCCACTTAAGTACTCAATTTTAGTTAAAGTTGAGGGGCAAGGTGAAAAAAGATTTCTTGAAGCCTCTTTGGTGCTTTAAATGTTACTGATTGTATCCAAGGGCGATTTAGTCTGCTGATGGGCACAGTAGACTAACGGGGCAGTTGTTCTGCTCATTTCTAACTGTACCCCAGTAGCTTGCATTATTTACAGTTTATCCTCTGTCTGAAAGAAGGTATTTTAGTTCTTCTCCTATTAGGACAATTCTCCTTTAAGCCAGCTCTGTTTGACTGCCGCTGGTAATCTCAGGTACACACCAGAGCTGTGTACCTGAGATGACCATATTAAAGATATACGCTCTCAGTGACATCACACAAAGCCAATAGTAGAAATAATCTCTTTAGATAAGGATTCACAGCGATTATTCTGTCTCATTATTGAATAATAATGAGTCCACAATCGGTAGTGGTGTATGTATGAAAGAAAATAAGTAAAAGCGTAATCAGGAACTTTTAAGTTAATATAGAAAAATTATCTACACTGAACTGATGGCTTGATGCATTGCCTTCCCTCTGAACCCACACTAGAAGCTGGTAAGTCTTAGCAGCTTTTTATTTTGTGACAGCTTGCTGCCAGCACAGCCACTTTTCCTGACTGCAACTCCTTCCCAGTGCATTACCTTGACCGATGAGCCATAACTGTTACATAGCCATGTTCTGGGTTCCTGAATTCCACCTAAAGGTTGCATCTGTTTTGTATGGATATCACCTTTCTATATTTATACCCCAATCATGCCTGAATCACCTCATTTTCACACCTAATGAGTATGAACCTGAAACAAAGACCGGGTGCTTTCCTATGTTTAATCTAGGGTGTATTTAGGTCAGATCCCTAACAAATGCATGTTGCGCTCTGAAATGATGTTTGCAAACAACGTATCAAGAAAAGGAGAGATTTTTAATTACAGTATTTGTGGCCCCAAGTGTCCAATTCCCTTTCATATCAGTCTCCAGTGGCCTAAAGGGGAGAAAAGCGAGGGATCTGCTATGCTGCTGGGGTAGGTAATTACGAAGGAGAGCAAGAGAATAGGCTCGTCGGTGCTTTAGTGATTTTCTTACCTGAGCCCCTCTTTGCAAATGTGACATATTCATTATTGGAGATAATCAAATGCAAGTACGGTGCCTTTGTGCTTTTTTTAATCTATTTATCATGTTGTTGTTGTTGTTATTCCCCCGTTTGATAAATTTGATTTTCAAACAAAAGTGAGAAGATCAGAGATCAAAGAGCTGTTTCCACCCTCCCTCTGCTATAAAACTACTGTAACTACTTCTCCCTTACCTTGACTAGTGGCCTAGATTGGAGATGACTCACTAGCCAGAGACAAAGATGTACAGCAGGTTTCCCTTCACACCCCAAGAAAGCCTATCATAGCACTCACTTCTTCATTTATTTATTTATTTAACACTCAGCTCATATCAGTAGTGCACACTGGCTTTATTATGTATAAACGTACAAACTGTATGAAAGTTTTGGTTTTTACAGCTGCCGATATGCACACTCCTTGAAGATTTTTCAAGGACCTAAATGTTGTTTGTATAGCAGAGTACTGGAGTTCAGTGGCAACATCTACATTATTAAATATACATGACTATTGCAGTTACATTGACAATAGCTCGTGAATAACTAAGAATCCTCCTTGCTAAGGTCCTCTTGTATTTCTTTTTAGGCTCTGCAAGCCTCTCCTCCCTCCACATTTCTATTCATTTAGATATCCAGCCATCTGACACAATCTCTGAAACCAAATTGGGCCCTTGGAAATAATTGTGTTAACCCATTCCGAGGGAGAAGACAAAAGAGGTGGAATGATTGATCTTTTATTTTTAAAAAAAAGTTGTGTGTAATGCCACTACCAGACCAGCGTCGCTGGAGTGCGGAAACTTTGAGCTGCTTGTTGCCTTGAGGTGTGCCCCAGGCTATAGCATAGCAGTGTCATTTAATTGGCTCATAAAAACACCTCTTGCTTGCAGCCCCTGTCCTTGTCCACACACACTCACACACGTATACCCACACAAACTTGTCAGTGTCAGTGGCTTTGCACGTCAGTTCACTCCTGAAACATGTTCATGAAATCATACATAGACAAAAGGTCGGCTCTGCAGGGCCTGTTGAATAGTAATGGATGCGAGTTAGCATGGCTTAATGCTACAGTAGCTATTTTAGTGTTGCCAAAGGGGACAGGGCCTCTTGCAAAACAGCCGTTGTGTTGCTGGTGCTTGCTAGCTCCGCCAAAGGGGACAGGGGCCCAGCTAAATCAACTGTAGCATAACATTAGTGCCAGTTCTTAACACCGCCTTAAGCAGCCCAGGGGATCCAGCCAGAGCAGCTGCATCACAGCTTACCTCCAACCATCCTGCAGGGTATCAGTCCCGAGCTAATGTGGCAGTCAGATGAAAGAGAATGATAGTGCTGCTTGTCCCATTTGTGAGCACTTGTGTTTTCTTGTGTCAGAATCTGCTAGTGTAAGAAACAATCAAAATTAAGGCATTTTCATTGAAATTGAATATCAGCCAAGAGACAAATTTGCACAATACACACACACACACACACACACACACACACACACACACACACACACACACACACACACACACTTCATTACATCAACACTCAAAAAGCTTTATAATCCTGTTGATGGTTTTTGTGTACCTACTCGTGTTTATACAGAATCTGTTCCTTGAATTTCTCATGACTTCAAATGGGTAATGCCTTGTTTTAAGGGATGATACCTGTGATGAGTGGCAGAAAGGTTCATGGTGTCCTTTGTTTTTTCTTTTTGTTCCTGTCTGAGAAAAGGACTGCCAAAAATAAGTTTTTAAAATGAAGGAATTGAAAGCACATTGAGTTTGTTGCATACATTCAGCATCTTTTTTTAGGCCTAAATCTCACTTAATGTTAGGTTTATCTAGATCATGTTTACCTGTTAGTGTTGTTTACTCATATTCCCACATCGGGACTTTTAATGATCCAGTCTCCCACTTTGCTATCCCACAGAGCCCCGTGTTGTGGCTGTGTCTCTATTTTAGTGCGTTTGTTTGCATAGTTAGTGGCTCTAAGTGCAATTAGCTTATTAAGAAATGTGAGTGTGTGTGTGTGAAACAGAGAGAGTGAGCTCTCTCTGGAGGACAGAGGCAGAGGGAGATGTCTCAGCAGTTACTTCAGTGTAGTGGTTCTCTGAGGAGTTATGCTGTGTGTTTGAAGCATCCAGTGCTGCTGGAACTGACTCCCCAGTGCACGCGTGCACAAGTGCACACTCACACACACTTTCTCACATACTTCCTGGCACATACGGCCTTGTGTTCCCTGATTCTTTTACCTTTAATGAAGAAGAGAAGGTGTCAAGGGGCAGGAGAACTGCGTGTGTGTGTATATTTGAGTTTCTAATGCGCACTCTCCAGCTGTATTTGAAACTGAGTACTAAAAGTTTTAAACTAGGTTTTAGTACCATTTTGGATCCAAGCATTATCTGCAAACTGTCACCATCTTGGTGACAGTTTGGATCAGTGGGTGGGAGCTATCAGCTAATACTGACAGGCTTGGCTAGCAAATTCTATCCTTATACTGTATACTTGCAACACAGACACCTGAACATTAGTCCAAAGTAACATACAAATAAAGTACTAGACTTTAACTCAAAACTGAAGCACAGATATTGCTATTAAATTTGTTGTATAATTACTTTAAAATGCTCCAAAAAGCACAACACTGCAAGCACAGTGGCATGGCACAACATAGAGCCACCTTGACAGGACAAGACTCAGCTGTACATCTGCACATAATGGATAAAGGTCGCTGTTAGGATGCCTGTATTCACATTTTGGACAGAGAAGACAGAGTTTGAAAGCAAAAGAGGCCATCGATGTCGGTGATGTAATGATGTAATCGATGTAATGAACATCATTCAACAGAGGTGGTGACTTACGACACCAGCTGTCAGCCACCTACAATGCAGTCTTGACATCCCTAACCAGACAGCTAGCAACTACAACTACCTATGTCAACACTCACACACATTATAAGGAGTCTGAGTGCTGACATACCATCCATAGGGTTGTAACCAAGAGAAAAAATAAACAAATAAGGGTTTAACATGGGAATCAATGGAGCTGCACTTTGGCACCAGCCTCAAGTGGTGCTCAGAACAACCTCAACTTCATTTTTCAAACCTGGAGGTTTCTCTGTTACTGTTTGCTTAATCAAGATCATATTTTACAATTTTTTCTTCTTTCTGCTTCTGTGTGTAGTTCGAGGGCTCTTGTTTTCACACTCTCTTTTATGAAATAATCACATCTGTCCTGTCCCCTTCTCACTTCATGCTATGGGACTTGGTAAATTGGTCAGGGAAATATCATGCTTCCCTTGCTTACAAAATGTGCCTATAAAAAGCATTGCATAACTTAAGGGGAATATGTATGGGTGAGTCGGTGCACATTCAAATCAAATCCTCCTGTCGATGAGGAAGAAAAACAAAATTACCCAGTACTCTGAGGAGGAACCTGCCAATTCTTTGTTTTCACATTTATGAATTAATCAGTATCAGCTCTCATCCTTTCCTCTTCCTGGTATAGATTCAATCCAGTGACGCACACAAAAAGCAATACTTTAAGTTTTTACCATTGGTGCTAATTATGCCTAGAGGCACAATAAGGAAAAAATGGATAAAGCTTCTGGGAAAATGTATTGTCTCTTTAGACTCATGAAAACAAGATTGTGGGTGGCGTTTTTTTTTGTGTTTTTTTTTTACAGTTACAGGATAAAATTACTCTTTTAGAGCTGTTTCACAGCACTACTCACAAGAAACATTAATTCAGTTCATTTTTTTATGTAGCACCAAATCACAACAACAGTCACCTCCAGGGGCTTTATATTGTTAGGTAACGATCCTACTGTAATACAGAGAGAACCTCAACAATCATACAATCAGACCCCCTTTGAGCAAGCGATTGGCAACAGTGGGTTGGAAAAACTCTTTTAACAGAAAGAAACCTCCGGCAGAACCAGGCTCAGGGAGGAGCGGCCATCTGCCCTGACTGTTCGGGGAAAAATGACATTCCAAAAATCAAACCAATACCGGTTCGTCTCACAATTAGGGACTTTCTGTCACTCAGACGTGTAGATATACTGATTTTTAACGTGTGGTTTTATTGTTTGTTTATTGTTTATTGTAGTATTATGTTAAAAAAAATTATATTTCCATAGAGTTTTTCCTGTCCACAGTGGACAGGCATGTATTGGGGAAAATGTTCAGGATCAATGTTGGGATACCATACCTCTGCTGGTGTGGACGGGAAAAAACAGCAGACCTGTTTAAGTTAACATGTGAATGTTTTTTACAGCTGGCTTGAAAAAAAAACATGAACTGCATTCTCACTGGTCAAAAATGGAAGTTTAATAAAAGTGAGCTGTGGAGTTGGGCTACTGCTGTGTAGGCTGCTTTGTGATTTACTTTATCTCAAAGTGGCTGTTCCCTGAGAAATTTCACAAATCCTGAGGCCCTGCTTGGGCTTCTCTTATTTCATAAAACAGCAAACAGGCTGCCAGGTGTAAAAAAAAAATATATATATATATATATAAAAAAAAATATATATATATATATATATATATAAAAAAATATATATATATATATATATATATATATATATATATATATATAAAAATATATATATATATATATTAAAAAAAAAATATATATATATATATATATATATATGTATGTATGTGTGTGTGTGTGTGTGTGTGTGTGTGTGTGTGTGTGTGTGTGTGTGTGTGTGTGTGTGTGTGTGTATATATATATATATAGCTGGATAGATATGTAAAAAAAATCTGATTTTATTTTTTAATACTTGTGCGTGTTTTCCTCATTTTCTCTTCCCCTTCTACCGCCACCCCCACACCCTTTTTTCTGTGCTTCCCCTCCCCTGCAGATCCCCTCTGCCGGCCAGCTAATGGAGGCTGTGCGCGTGAAGATGAAGGAGAGGAAAGTGCTGACAGAAGAGCTGGCCACGCTCGCAACACCAGTCAGCGAAAAAGCCTGACTCCCTGGGCTGAGGCTGGGAAAACTGTCATCCTCTTCTTTTCCTCCCTCCCTTCTTCTCTCCCTCCCCAGCTCCTACTCGGTGGGAGCCGGGCTGAGCCAAGCTGGGCCGGGGCAGCAGAACCAATATTTGTGAGAAAAGCGCTGTCGACTCACTCTGGGCCACTGGCTCAACGCAGCACCCCAGCTTTTGTAAATGAGCCCTCGACATCTGTGTTAGCACTCACTGCACTATGTCTATCAGACAGGGCCCTTTAGTGCCAAGCTAATTTACAGTGCAGCCACTCTCCTCCGCTCTCAACGCAGACCTGGGGTGATAAGGCAAATGCTTACTCTAATGTTTAAATTACACTTTTTGAAACTTTCTTTTACCCCTTTCCCTCTAATTTATTTGGCACCTCAAGAACTTTTAGGTTGCAGGGACTTGACCTACGCATGCCTAGTCAACACTTTAGGAAAGTCCAAAGCAAGAGAGAGCAGAATATTCACTGCAAGGAGCTCCAGAGTGTATTACCCTCAGATCCAGTTCAGTGATTGAAGCCTCATCTGTTCCATTTATGAAATGCACTGCAAGTATTTATTTCTGAAGGAGATTGTTAAAGCTTCTAATCTTTTATTTTGTTATGTAATTATATTAAGTATTGCTTGATTTTTTTTACCATTTTGTTTAATAAACATTTACTTAATTTCCAAAATAAAAGCCCTTTTAACTTCTAAAGACTGCCTTTTTGTGATGGTCGCTGTCGTTTGCTTTGCTGTGCTCTCGTACTTTGCTTGTTCTGGCAGTTCAAAGGAGTGTCAGTCAGAGTGGGATGGTGACTGAGGATGCTCTGCTGGACTGCGGGGTTCTCGCACCTCTCTTATGATTGACAGCTGCCTGTTGGCATGGTTCCTGTCTGTAACAAGTGGCCCCTGCTGCTGACATCATTAGTAAGGGTCAGGATGAGCACACACGCACACACACACACACAGAGCCGTGGTGCACAAGAGGAGTGGTTCCATCCTTGACACAGCTACCTCCACTTCCTTTTATCTGTTTCCCTTGTCCTCCCTCTCTTATTATTCATTTTGAATATTAAACCACAATCCAGGTCTCTGTCCTTGAGTTTGCATCCCACTCAGGAGACCCACACGCCTCCTTTGAAATTGCTTCTTCTTTTCCCTTTTTTTTGAATAACCACTTTCCTCCTTTCTTTTTATTATGTGTAATAAACAGTGGCACGAAGGATCCTCCGTTCAAGAATTAAAAAATAATTCCACTTTTTAATCCCCCCCACCAACCCCCCACCTCCTTCTCAAATATATGCTAATGATGTCGTTTTCCTTTATCTTTTTATAATAAAGGATTAGGCCAGGACTGTCTCTAGCTGCAACTCGGGGACCAATTTAGCTGGGATCCAGGAGAGACAAACCCTAGTGGTTAATTACCATTCATTAACATAGTTTGCATCTTTTCTTCTTCTCCAATACCCATGGGCGAGCTATTGTCAATATTTGTCCCATATAAATTTCTTCACTCTCTTTTCCTGTCACTGTCCTCCAGCGTAATGGAGCTAATGACAAACATTAATAACTCAGAGAAATACGGTGGCACCGTGGGTAAAGAAAAGCAAAACATCACAGAGACCCTCCTGCATGGCCCCGCCCTACCCCTCCGCTGTCTGTCTCTATTTCTCCCTCTTCCTCGTAGCGTGTAATGCACAGTCAACATATTTGCTCACCGAAACCCGCCATCCGGCCTCGGCTGACGCGCTCGCTCTATTTCTGTGACATATTCAAATGCGGGGCCCCTCAGCTGGTACTCCCTTGGGTTTAATTAACCTGGCCTTGCCTCTGACGCTCCCTCAGTGAAGATGTTAAAATGATCTTGAAAACACCCTTCAAATAACCACCACCACCCCCATCCAATGCGCACACACACGCTCATTTCTTCCACTAGGCGCTGTGTATGATTCATCTCCCCTTTTCTTTCTCCCTCCTCTGTGTAGGAATGGCATGCCATACTCTTCTTCTCTTTCACTCCTTGTCTTCCACCCTTCTTTTCTTGTACAGCTCTCATTAAGAGAGGTTTCCTGTGGGAATTACTTTGATCAGTAGTTCCAAATGCAAAGTTTTTCTCCCTTCCCCTTTTATTCATTCCAACACAATCGCGGTGTCATTTTCACTCTATCTTTATCTCTTTCCCTCCCTGCTCTTTTTAAATCCAACTTTCATGTATATTTTCTTTCCACTGATTTCCTACAGGAGATTGTTCCTGGAGGGATAGAAGAGGGTTAGGGTTACAGGTTGGCTTTGGGGTTCATCGAGGATTTCTGTGCATGTGTGTTGTTTGTCCCAGGGCTGTCTTTCTGGTACTTTTAAGTTCCCTTTGTCTGGTGAGTCTGTGCCACTTGGGTGGGAAGGCGGGTAGACCCAAGTACAAAGAAAAGTAACGCGCAAACTGAGAATTTCTTCTGCCTCCATCTGATACACAATTAGTCCTTGCCGATCTCGTCAGCCAGCTGTGGAGCGAACAGAAAATAGCCTCTGGTGATTTCCTTTACTTCGCTGACACAGTTTCACACCCCAGCTATTGCTGCCAATACATCAGACTGCTTTGATTTTTGCCGGCACAGGCGCTTGGCACAGTCTAAAATAACAAGGTGCTTGTGACATACAGCCAAATGTGTTTTCAACAAATGTATAATGCAGCATGTTTACAGTTGTTCATTGTGTTAGTCCTCCGTGTTTGATCCACAGAGAGATGGTTCAGTAATAAAAAGGTAGATGGGGTTTACAGGGCGTATGACACAAATCGCGCCACATCTCAGCCTAATAGTAATTTCTGTTAAAACTCTCATACTCGTCTTGTCAGTGTATCCATATATAATGTTCTTTTAATGTTGCATCATATGGCACTTTACAAAGAAGAAGAAGGAAAACATTCTCAGTGTGTCCTGATGCACGTGTGCTGTGTGTACAGCCTCATTGATCTTCACTTGAACAAGTCCCTTATCCTTCTCTTCTGTGCTCCAGACATGAAACAGCAGCAGATTATGGGTGGATGCGGCCCGCCGTGGGAAGCTAGGGAGCAGATAAAAAGGCAAGCCACTCCTGGGAATAAAGCTATGTTTTGATGCTGTGTGATGAAGCAGAGCCACAGGGTGAGAGGAAGGGGAAAGTTACAGAATCCATCTATCTAATATGTAGTGTATATACTGTATATCCTGTATTTTCTGTGGTTTTTCTCCCTCCCCGTCGTTTGGCTGCTCCACCGTAGCCGAGCTCTTCCAGCACTTTTATTGTTCTTTGACACTCGCACTTTCTCTGTCCCCAGTGGACTGTCCTGAGCTTTGTTCACGGCAGCTGTCTCTCTAAAGCCATGGCCAAAGCTTCTGCCGTGAAAAAAGAGAGAGGAAAAAGGGGGGGAATGAGACAGGGGTTGATCCCATCTCTAATCCACCTACTCTTACAGCACAGGACCGAAGCCGCTGTCCTCGACAATACCTCAGAGAGAAGTGGCTCTTCAGTGAGATTCCCTGAACCCTCTGGTGTCCTTTTGATTAGTGTGGGATGTTGCCTCAAATGACGTTGAAAATATTCTTGATATTTCACATCAAAGTGTACTATATGTCTAATTTGTCAGACATTTCAACCTTTAAACGTGCCAGTGTTTTGTCCTGAGGTTTCAACCTCATCAGTCGGCCCACTGTTTTCCACGTGTATCAAAACATTACCAGTCTTCATTTATCCTCTGTTACAAAATAGGCATCCATTCTTTGTTTTCTGCTCCGGCATATATAATAACACCTTAGTCTAAGGTGCACAGCCCCTCAAAGCACCTCTCCACCTTGACTAACTTTTCCAAGCGCTCATTAGCGGACTGGCTGAAGTTTGGAGGGTATGAAGCAGGCAGGCAGATTACCCCCTGTAAAGTAGCACACCTCAGGTAATCACACTAATGAATTCTAGCACCACCACCACCCCTACTCATACACCCCTTGTTCCTTTCTCTATTTCCCTTTACTTACTTTCTCCCTTTCTTCCACAGTGGCGGGTCGGTGCACGAAGTGCCAAACAACAAAGTGTTTGTTTGCATAATATTAGCTCTGCGCACTCGCATGCAGTGGCGGGGGCCTGACTGCAGGACTGACTGGAGGCTTCCCATGAACACAGGTGGAGCAGGGCGAGCATCACTGGGACCAATTAGAGCAGAGCACAGGTACATTAGCATGTTTGAGTGGAGCGAGATGACGTGGGGATTGGTGGACCTTATGAGACCCACAAACACATGACTACAGCCTGGCTTATGTTAGCTGTTTGTCTCTGGTGGCATGACTGGCATATGTGTGACAAATGACCCCTGGTCTGCTGTAGAAGTCAGTCCATTTTTTGTTTTTCTTATTAACACCTGCACACACACACAAACACATACAGGTTCATAAAGGATACATTGAATCTTTCTTAAGGGCTTTATTTATGATGAAATATAAACACAACCATTTGCTAATGTTTTAACGATTAATATAAAAAAAAAGTTTCTTGTGGTTCATTGCCTCAGAGGTAAAAAGAAACAATCTGGGGAATGTGATTCACAGTCTGCTTAGTTTTACAGATGCAGACAATGAATATAAAGCAGCACATTCCTGAGCACTAAAATGCATTTTTCTTAGTAAAAGACCGTGGTAAGTAAATATTAAGTAAATTTTAAAGATCCCAAGGAAGTCAGTTCAGATGGTCTTGGATATTACCACAGAAAGGTTTCCTGATCAGATGGTAGAGGCACCCTTCTCTTGATCAAAGCAAAGGAACAAATCTTCCTCTCCAAGATTTTGATGATCTTCATCTACTTCATAGACTATCTGGTCTGTGAGCACAGGCGCTGAGCAAAAGCCCCTTGTGCCTGTGATTTCACTTTTCAGTCACCACACAGAGGCGATAGGTGGTGATAAGTGAGGCCTGCTATTTGGCTTTAAAGAGGTTCTGACAAACCATCTGGTGAGGGAAGTAGGACTTTGCTCAGAGGAGAACTGATAGTCTCAGCCAGGTATGTTATGATGATGGAATACTATCCACACTGAGTCTTTTAAAACTAGAACTAAAACTTATTTTTACACATTGGCACCTGAGTCTGTCTGGTTTGCTTACTTTGTCTCCTGTGCCTTTTGATGATTGTATATGTTTAGCACCTACTAGCATGTGTCTATTTATTTTGTACCTATATATGTGTGTTTTTTCCTATTCTGCCTTTAAATATGCTTCGAGAACTCTTCTGTGGAGTTTAAAGACTTTTATTAACCCATTCCCATTTCTAACCCAGAACTCACAAAGATCGTTACACGTTATGGCAGATAGGATTAGCCCTATTTTTAAAACGCTGGTGCTACGTTGGATCAACTCTACTGCATTAACTAAACTACCCTAAACACCAATCACGACATAGCTCTGTCAGTTCTCCCTCTAATTGATCCAACATAGCGTCAGCCCTCCTGAAAAGTCAAACTGCGGCGCTTGTTCTGCTTGGTTTATTGCTCAAGCATTTCAAGGCGTGTTATAGCACAGTGCGCTGGACGATAGCCAACTATATGCAAATTCTTTCCAAGTCATGGAAAGGTGAATCAGTTCTTCAGCTCATGCAAAGTGACGCTCGTGGAAGTTTAATCATCCAGGGTGCAGGCTGTATGTTATGAGCATATACCTGGTTTATGAGCTACAGCGATCATTGTAAAAAACACATTCTTCTTGGTTTTCCCCTAAACTATTTGGTTTTCTTAATAAAGTCATTAATAAGGAAACTAGAATCTCCTCGAAATGCTGTATTTACATTCATAAGCTTGTCATATATGCTAAAGAACACACGTCGTTTTTTAAGCAGAGCAGCTGATTTTCAATGCAATGAAGCAAAGTTGTTTCCTTTTACAGACTGCTTATCACAAATGACTTTTCATTTAAATCAAATCTGTCTTTGACTCACATGAGGAATGAAGAGTATCCAGTTGGTGAGCTTGGGATTGCATCTCTGCCTGTGATGAAAGACATGGCCTGTTGATTTCATTATACTTGGACCTTTAGGTTTAAGTTTTAGGCTGTTTTAGAGTGGAAGGTTTTCGCTTTAATTTCATAAGTTAGCATCATAACTGAAAGAACTGTGTTGCACATTTAACACATAATGTGCTGATCGCAAAGTTATCAAGAGTCTGACGCTACTGTATGTTTTTGGGCAGCTGTTTATTTTTTTTATAAGCTTTCTCAGCGTTTCTCCAAAACATCCAAAAAGAAGCCCACAGACTTCTGGTACACAGTTCTAAGGACAGATGAAACAAAAGTCAAAGCAGGTAGCTCCATGCCCTCCTGGGTTTTAAAGGCACCTTAGAACACACATGCATCAACACTACATATGAGCGGGCGGAGGGAGGTTTGGAGTCATCACACACCCCCGTTCTCTGCGGCCTGCTGGAGCAGGGGGGACTAGGAGGAGAAGTTGGCCGTCCGACTGGGGTCTGGAGTGTGAGGCTGCTGCCTGCTGCTGCGGAGTCGGGGCGGTCTGCTTCTCCCCGCACCAGGGAAAAGGGTAACACTACCTGGGTCTGGGTGCAGTTTCCCCCTCCAGGGGCAAGGATATCTAGACCTGGGGCTTAGAGTACGCTTGGGGAGTGTGATTGTGTGTACAGTGTCCCTCTATGTCTGTCTCCCCGTTGGGTGAGTGTTGAGTAATTGCACATGAGAGCATGAGGGTGGGAATGGATGTTTGTATCTGTGTGTGCCTGTATGTCTGTGTCTATATGTCAGGTTGGGTGTCAGGCGCCACCTCTCTGGGGACATCTCAGGCCCTCCAAGGTTTGGAGGCCTATCTCCCCCCACCACTTCCCCTGCCAGTGGCGGACTCCCTCAGACATCGGTGCGTTGGTGGTTCTTTGTGTCCGGGGATGGGCGTCCAGGTACACACCGGCTCACTCCTTGGTGGCTGCTTGTCGAGGCCTGGAGCCTGGGGCTCACTCGGGCCACTTCGGGGGTGGGGTGCCCTCGGCCTCTCGGCCTGGGGCTCGGTCACTCAGGCACGGCTGACTGCCGGCGGAGCTCACAGGCGCGTAACTGCAACTCCCCCTGGCTTCTGCTCCGCGGCTGCTGAGTGAGCCCTCATCTGGGACTCTCCTCAGCTCTTTCTGGGACAGTGGCGCGGCTGCCCCTCTGTTGGTCTTCCTTGGTCTCTTGTGTTCTGGGGGCCTCTGGATGTCTGGAGTTTTGATCTCCTCCATACCTGCTTCATGCCCTGGTGGACGGGGCTGTGGCCCCCCCACACCCTCTAACAGATCATTACATGAAGGAACCTTTTAAAAACAAGTGCGTCCATGCTCACAGGTGTACACACGGGTGATCACACACACAAACTACACCCTTTTTGGCTCCTACCTCAAAGCACACTGTGCGCTGTCGATCTTACTTGCTGCACAATAATGTTTAATATTTAGTATTTACTGTTATATTCCCATAGATCATCGTGATGTTGTTTATTCTATTGCTCTCGTTTTCTTCTGCTTGTTTTCTTTTTTCTTTCTCAACAGGTGACCCAGGTGATTGATATATGTTTTTTTTTGTCTGCTTATTTAGTTGGTTTTTGTTTTTTGCCCTTTATCCCCGTGCCTCTTCCCCGCTGTTTTTCTTTCCCTCTTCCTTTCTCCCTTTTCTTTTCCCCAGTCAAATCTGTCCCGTATCTAGCAAGTGAAAATAAAAAATAAAATAAACAATAAAAGGTGAATCAAATGGACCATTATGGCAAGGCTGGGATGGTCCATTTGGTAAAGTAAATCCGTTGGGCATCTTTCTTCGCCTTTAGACAATAATTCTGATGGCAAAAGAGCCAAACGGGACAGGCAAAAAGAAAGAAAAAGAAAAGAAAAGAAACAAAAGTCAAACTCTACAAATTGATGGAGAAATGTGGAGAGAAAAAGCTCATGGCCCAGAGCACCACCCCATCTATCAAACAGGTTGCTTCAGTTATGGCTGCCAGTGAAACTGGCACGCTGGCATTTATTGATGATTTCACTGTAGATGGAAGCAACAGGCTTTATGCAGTACTGTAGAGGAGCTTACTGTGTGCTCAGATTCAGCCAAATGTGTCAAAACTCACTGGATTCATTATTTAGGAGGACAACAATCCCAAACAGAACCTTAAAAAATAATTTTTAAGGGTAAAGAGGTAGAATATCCTTGACTGCCCGAGTCAAACGCCGGCACAGTCAACGTAGTTATAACTGAGCTGCATCCCATTTGTTGTAGAACAAACTAAAAGCTGCGAGACTCTACAAGCAATGATTGAAGCCAGCTGCAGAGGTGGCCTGAGTGAGCACTGCTTATGGTGTAAAAAAGCCTAGAGCAAACCAAATATGTGATTTGTATTATATTTTCTACAGAACATGTGTCATTTTTATTCTTTTTACAGTATCACTCATTGTTACACTAAGCGTGATGGGTTAAAGTTGGGGTAGTATCAGCATGTGGAGCTGTTTTGCAGCTTCTGGGCATATCCTGCTCACCATCAGTGACAAGGTAATAACTGGGTTAGTGTTCGCTAGCTGAAGCTCAGAAGAGGTTGAATGATGTAGCATGAAAAGGATCCCAAACACTGAAGAAAATCTCATATAATGTGGCTGAGCTGAAGTTGAAAGTAAAAACTGTCAAAAATTCTTCCTGAATCAGTGAATGTGCGGATCTGATACCAGCTACAGCTCATTTAAGGCTTTCTCTGCCAAAACTCATTCTCGTGTGTGTGTGTGTTTATGTGATCACAGGTTATGATCACTTGATGTAGAAATTTCTAAAGAGTCCGTATACTCTTGCCCACCACTGTATATTCATTTTTTTACTAGTGTGCAGTCATTGTAAAGAAGAAACTACACCATCTTTCAAATCAAAGTTTTTTGTGCATCAAGACATTAAAAAAATCATCTGCAAAATACATGACGTAATATATCGTTTCAATATTTATTCAACAATAACCAAGCCAAAATTAGAAGCAATAAATAGATAAATAAGTACGCGCTTATTGCTTCAATAGGAATTGAAATGGTAAGTTGCAGCCAGCTACTGTTAACCATATGCATCTGATTAACTGATCATAAGCAAGTGTGAGCACCTCTATAAGATGTGTTGACAGGTGTTTGGTCTGGAGCAATCTGATGTGTGTTAAAATCTTCCCAGGATGTGGACGTCTAAGCAAATTCACTTCTAGATCAGACCGAGCAGTGCTCAGAGAAACTGCGAAAAATTCCAAGAGTGACATCTCAGACGCTTCAGGCCCCAGTAAGCATGTTAAATATTAAAGTTCATGACAGTGCAATCAGGAGAAGACCAAACAAGTATGGCACAAGCACATACTTGCACCTGAACAAATCGCAACACTTGTGGAACGATGTCCTTTGGATAGATGAGACCAAAGTGGAGATGCCATTAAGTACAGCGCCACATTTAATGAAAAGCAAACACAGCTTATTTAAACCAAAAGAAATGCGGTGATGGGACCTTAAGACAGACATGCATAAACAAATGCCCGCAAACCTCAATTGATGCAACGCTGTAAAGAAAAGGGAAAACAATTACTCAAAGTTATTGCTACTAAAGGTGATTCTGCAAACTTTTGAATAATGTGGTGTACTTAGTTTTTCCACACACCTGCTTCTGCAGTTTGGATTAGTTTTGGTTAAATAACTATAGATACGGTGTAATGGGCCATGTGTAGTTGTTCGTGTGAGGTATTTAAATAAATCCAGAGGCTGTTTTATTACGTTTTCATTTGTAAAATCTTAGAATTGAAAGAGTGTGTGATTTATTTTTATGACGGCTGTAGATGAGACAAACATCTGAGTTCAGCTCAGCGTCTGTGTGAAAAGTACAGCTGAGACTTAATGTCTCATGAGGTAAGACAGACGGTCACCTGAAGCAGCTGAGGAACCAAGCATTTCATAAGAGCTGCCTGCAGAAGGCCAGCGAGCAGGAAAACTGAGGATAGCACAACATTCACATCATTTATTCTACTGCAGCAGACAGACGGCACAAATCTCTGAGGCCACAATCATTTATTGTAATAATATGTGGCCTATTGCAAGGTCTGTGTTTCTCATGCGGTTCAGCGGTGCTGCATCATCTCTTACCGCTAGGTGGAAGCAGAGCAGTTTTATAATCTGGACTGTGGACAAACAAAACCGACTCCCCCCCCGCCCCCCCCCCCCCCCCCCCCCAACCACAAAAAAAAAGTTAGTATCAACTTTTAAATTATAACATTCAAGAAATTCTCGTGACAGGCCCATTGTCACTGTTCTTTTGTGAGCTTGGCCTTGGCCTTCCATTTCAGTGGCTGTTCACAGTGACACCCTTTCAAGATTAAGTTATGTCACTAAATTAAAATCACTACTTTTTTGGGCTTTTGTTTCTTTGCTATTTTAGTAACAGAAACAGAAATAATAAACATAAATGAATAAACCCGCTTCTAAACCCGTGTTCGGGGATTCACCACATGGTGGCGCCACTAACACAGCAAATGCTCCTCATTTAACCAGTTCTGATGTTCTGTGGTGTAATGCCTGGTTATTACTAGAGTATACACAAAGAAAAAATAATAATAAAGAAACTGGTGAAGATTACAGTTTGTAATTTAGCCAGAATACTTAAAAGTCCTCTCCGTTTACTACATTCGCATTAAAGCGCAAATGCGTCCACTGTGTGAGGTGTTCGTATTTTACATAAGAAAATAGAAATATTGCTCTTTACTCTAAAATGTAAAGCGGCCTATGAACATATTGCGTGGTCTCCCTGCACATACTGTGGTCTGATCGTAGAGACCTTCGGTTGTTACTTTGGTGCTGCCAGCGCTTCTGCACTTCTTACACCCACTATGCGCCCTGCTGCTGAGAAGCACTCCTCCCACCACAGACAAATGGACACAGTATAACTTTTACCACCTGTCGTTTACATTTCGCCGGTTGTGCTTTGTTTTCCGAAACAAGTTATACATTTGAATGCTTGCGTTTATCTAGTTTGTAAGATGATTGCGCCTTTTAGAGTTAATTTTCTCGACTGCGCGCTTAGGATTCGTTTCATTTAAGTATGTCACGGCCGCAGATATGGCCACATTTACGATTTCATGGCCAATTTTGTGATCGTCGCTCCGAGCCTAATTCAAATACTCTAACCTCGGCCATGTGGGATGCGTCTCTGACTGTCTGCACAAGTGGCCAGCAGACAGTAGACTAGCCATCTGGCGCCGTAGGGGGTGCCGCTGCTGACAAATGTGTGCAGGTGACTTGTTTGTTTGAATTCAGACCCGCTGCTCGCATTGGTCCTGCATTTTTGAGCAGACTTTTCATTGTTTTAATGGATGCAATGATTAATGGACTGAGTATGGATCTGAGAGGTGATGGACTCACGCGTAAGCGCGTGTGTGTGTGTGAAAACTTCTGATATTTTTTTTTACACCATAACACTGAGTGTGCGCAAGTTACTAGCTAAGTCTTATAGGTGTGATGGAACGTGACAGTGAATTTCTGCACTTCATTTAATTTTCTGTGTGAGTCGATGCCAAAACAGTTTTTGCACCATGACGCACGAGTAGGCTGCATTTAATACACTGAGTAAGAAGTACAGAAGTGATATGATTTGGATAGTCGGGAACTGACATTTTTTCTGAGTTCTGGGTTTTTTCCCCAGAATTTGTTATAAAATACCTTAAAAATAAAAACAAGACAAATATAAACACACAAAATGACTTTAAAAGTCTAACATTGTCTGTTCTACGAGTGGTTAATAAAATAGAGTTCTGCTAAATGTTGTATAGGTAAGATGGTTTTAATGTTGCTTTTTTAATTTCTTTCTCATGTTTGCCTCACTGCTATAGTCTCCTCTGCGCTCTGAAAGCTTGTGTAGGTACACGCATATTTAGTATGGTACATTGCTTTTTTTCAATTAATAGTCAGTATTGCAGCCGAACCTGCAGTGTAACCATTCATTATGGCTCTGTGACACTTAGAGACTTTCTTAAGGGAGATAATAGTAATTATTGGTTTGCTGTAGTCTGGTTGTCCGGGGTGGCACGGCTCTCTCCCTTGAGAGATGGGCGCTGTCCAGGGTGCTGGAGATGCTGAAACGCAGAGGTGTAAAGGTCATATTTCTTTCTTTCTTTTTTTCTTTCTTTCTTTCTTTCTTTCTTTCTTTCCTGTCTCCCACGGGAACCGTTCACACATCACATTTGGGCACAGTGCCCCTCACCAACACATGTAGCTCTACCACCTAGATCCTCTCCAATCACTGAGACATGAAGAGCAATGTCATCCTTTTTCTTGGTATCGCATCACGTTAGTCTCGCGTCCTTTCTGCTAAACGAGCTTAGATTAGAAATACCTCAGCCCCCTTTTTAGAGTTCAGCTGTAGTGAGGTGGCGGCCGCTTTAAACTGAGCAGGCTTCGACGTCAGAGGCGTTTAAGACATGTGGTTTTGACATCCAATAGCCTGATAAGGGCTTTAGCACCCCCCCCCCCCCCCCCCCCCCCCCCCCTTTTCTCGCAGGAGATCCCTCTGGTGAAGACCAGTGTAGACGGGAGTTAGCCACGGCTGCAAGATCACCAGATTCAATTAGGAGTGAGATTCCCTGCTCACACCTGCAGCAGCACTTCGTATTCCCAGCTACAACCTCGATTTAGCGAACATGTCTGTAGCGGGGCTGAAAAAGCAATTCCACAAAGCCACTCAGGTAAGAAGATGCGGCGTACGGTGCTCCGGCTCTCACTAGATCTTCCACTTACAGTGTCACGTTGTCTGGGGGAGGAGGAGTGGCGTAAGGTTTGGAAAAGCAGAGATTCATCCCCAACACAGTGATGATTAATTCACGCTAAATGTCGCTGCATTAACACGCAGTGTTGTTGCGAGTCGTGCTCCATTTATCACCTACAACCTCTGGTGTTTTTGTGGTTCTGGGGTGCACTCCGCTGAAAACACTGGCGTGCTGCAGCACTGCACCAACGGGAGAATGCATCAGTCGTGTTTGACTCCGGTGGTTATTCAGTGCGTGACGGGGAAAACACGATAATTATTCAGTGCCACGCTTTTTGCGTGTCCATCTGGGAGCCAGATGGCACAACACTGTGATGACAGTGATGTCGGGAACGTCGGTTCTTCTCCGTACCCTTCAGATGACATTCCGCACTGACAAGCATCGGAGCTGCAGCTCATGCTTGTCGCTCACTCTTGCAATGCGCAAGTTGTGGCCCTGAAATGAAGGACGAGTTAAGTACAGGAGACACTCCGAGGCGCACCTCGTTATGCAATCGTTAAGTGCGCCTTGGCGGAAATCCGCTCCTACCAGCATCGGCACGCCATGACCTCTGCGCCCTCTAAATGCACTTATCGCCTTTTGCGGGACACCAGGTGATAAATTGAATTAAGCATTCCCCATCCATCACTGAATCATCGGTTATTATTATTATTATTATTATTATTATTATTATCATTATTATTATTATTATTATTATTATTATTATTATTGTAAGGCGCAAGCCCACCGCAAAGGTATTCTGTTCAAGGTTACCCAAAGCGCTTTCTCAACCCTCTCATTTTAGGCTAGTCGTGTATTATTATGTTATTTCAGGTCAAAGTGCACAACCTGAAGGTTTAATCACCTTTAACTCGGGAGCCAATCAGAGTGCTCTTAAGTGAGACCTTGAATGTATGGGCTCATCAGCAGCTCAAAGGCCTTGAGTGAGTTTTATTTCCTCTAGCTTGGAAACTTCGGGAGGTTTTCCATTTATAGGGCTGAGTCACAATGACACTGTCCATTAGCTTCAGGGCCCTCACTGCAAGACACACAGAGCCTGTGTGAGTCACACACACACACATGTGTGCCCTCCCCCTCATTGTTCAGCAGTTTATTCAATCTCAGAATGGCCTTAGTGACAAGTCTCACTTTGCATTGTTCTTCAACTTTATGAGCAGCTGTCTCTGAGATGGAGGGGAATAGTGCGTTGAATGTGACAGTAATAATCACATGTCTATTCAAGGTCTCTGCCTGGAGATACTGAACACTCTTAATTGCAGGTTGAAACTGACTAACTGAGAATTAAGTAGCAGCTTGTGAGGAGAGGAGTTTACTGAAACAATTGGCAGCTCGAGATCCAATATCGACATGCAGTAGACTCTGTTATTGTTTTTTCATTTGTTTTTCACATCTCCCAACATGAGTCATTTATATTAGTGCTAATGTCACACTGACATTTGTAAGGCCTGTGTTGATAATGAATCATACATTCTGACTGCATGTTCCCAAAGAGCAGTGCTTGCAGATCACCGCTAGGTGCGTTATGTTTGGAAGACTGGATCGGGTTCGAGTGTTAAATAAAAGACAAAGTGAAGTAATTGGGAACAATGTCAAATTGCTGTTAACACATTTCTCAGTTTTAATCAAGAGCTCATTTTATCTGATTTGAAATAGACAGCAGCCCACACAGGGCATTGGATGGCTGCACTGATTGTGTTAATTCTGTGTGATGAGTCTATTGTCACCCATTAGCACGCCCTCCCTCTCCTTGCAGATGTTCCTTTCTCGTCATCAGATGAATCTGTGTGTGTGCGTGTGTGTGTGTGTGTGTGTGCGTGTGTGTGTGTGTGTGTGTGTGGGTGTGTGTGTGTGTGCGTGCGTGCAGGCGCAAGAGAGTAAAAGAGAGGTGGGGATACACATAAGCATTTGTAAATATGCATAGATTTATGTGGATCTGTGCATGCATAAAGAGGTGTTGTTGACTGTCTAAATATGCAGTAACTGTATCTGAACTTGAAGATTTTTACTTGGTGCTGTCTTCAATAATCTGTTTTATTCCCAGTGTGATTTAATCAGCTCACAGTGTGTCGTCTCTGTGGTCTCCTGCTGTCTGTTCCTCAACATTACACACACACACACACACACACACACACACACACACACACACACACACACACACACACACACACAGTCCTCTTCCACAGAATCCCAGTGGCAGAAGGTTCCCCTCAACCCCTCTGTTCCTGTGCCACAGCCTTGTAATCCAAGCCCAGACTTATGTGGGAAGCAACCCAGCAAGCTGGCTAGTTGTACACAGATGACAAATGTTGCTCAACCATACTTTAAGAAGACAGTCACACAACACGAGAAGACGTCGTCAATGCATGAAGTGTTAGAATCGGAGATTCATAATGGTCAGAAAGCAGTAATAAACAATCTATATCCATACCTGCTTTGTTTTTTTACTTCAATTGTTTTATCATTGCCACGTCTCAGTGCAGGCTAGAGGCAATAAGCCACAGCATTAAAATCATATGCCTGATATTGTGTAAGTCCCCGTAGTGCCACTAAAACACCTCTGACCTATCAGGACACGGATGCAGAACCTGTAGTGTTGTCCTGTGGCGTCTGGCACGGGGCTGCAGGAGGAGATGATTTGAGTCCTGTGAGTTGCAGGTCAGTGCTTGGTCCGTGATGCATGTTAAAGTGAAGTCAGGAAGCCTGAACTGATTACCTGTGTTATTCACAATTGATTGATTTTCCATACTCTGGCTAATCAGTGAATAAAAGTTCCCAGATCAACTTTAGACCATTTTTAAGCAAATATGCCCCCAAAAATTCTCTGGTTGGGGTGTCCCAGTAACATTTACTGGTTCTTGTGGTGTTATATGACTGGAAAATAAATTTGGGGATTTGATGGATGTTCCCTCCACTGTGATCAAGTGCTCGTTTACAGGGGGTCGTTTGATTGTTGGGGTTTTCTCTCTATGATTTGAGGGTCTGTAACTAACAACGTAAAGCACCTTGAGGCCTCGAGCACCTTATTATTCAGTTTATTGAAAAATAAGATCAAAATGACAGATTAACAATTCATATCAAATAGTTGATTTTTTTCAGCAATGATATACTATAACAGATGTTACTGCATATTAAGTTATATAAAAATTAAGTTCAGGAACATCAAATAGATGATATACCCACACAAGCAGGCCTGTATACATCACTTATGGAGTGATTGTTTGAAAATCCAAAACCACACTAACATCAAAATGTTTTAGATGTGAACTGGAATTTTTTTTTATCCTAAAATGCTGCATCGACCTTTTAGCCCAATGTGTCTCTAATTGCTAATTATCTGTGCAGCTTCAGTCTGGAGTTGAGGACTATGGCGTCTGCTGTATGAGCAACAGCAAATCCTCGTTTTAGTGGAGGAGGAAGATGCATTTCTTTATTGTAGACACTGCTGAGAAAAACGGCTCATGAAAGGCAGAATACCCTGAAGTTAACTGCGACTTCAGTGCGAAGTACACACACGCAAACTCAGTTTCACCTTTTCACATGCATCACAGAGTAATTTATTTCACACAAGCATAATCACACTTTTCTCTGACAGAATACATCTCTCTCCCTCGCTCAAGGACATCGATGCCCTGTGTGCTGCATTAATAATGGGGGCCATTTTAAAAAGAAGTGAAGCACGGGGGCATGAAGGGTAAAACCCAGCAGGGTCCCTAGGAATAGCTTTTTTAAAAAACTTTCTTCATTTAATCTGCAATCCATTAGTCATTCTCACTATGTGATGTAACTCAGCACATGCTATAATAGGTTATAATACCTCGAAAGTGTTTGTATTTCATTTAAACCTGCTATAACGACAGCACAGTGTATTCTTCCCCTTTTGTGTTTAAGCTCACAAGCAGCGTTTCCAACCATCTTATTTTTAAAGGTGATGATCTCTGGCTTAATACGTCACAAGTCAACTCCACCTCGGAGTCAAATGAGTCACGCTTAGAGCAGATTCTACTCTCACGATGCCACCGTCGCTTTCAGGTGAGCACATTTTTATCTCGGTCCTGCAAGCAGGAAGACGAAAATCTGTTCATCAAATAGAAGCTGCAAGAGAGAGGAGGGAGGGAGGATGAGCAGGAAAGCTTGAGAACGTGTGGCAGAACCAGTGAGAGATGAAAAAATAAAGCGAGTCTTTGGGGGGTTTCACTCTTGCAGGCTTTTCAGATAAAATGGTTTCTTTGCTTCTCGTCAGTGTCAGAAAGAAGCTGACGAGTTTCCAAGTTTGGCTCCCTCCGTATGAGTCACGCTTGCATCTAAAACATAGTGAGTCTAAAGAGGTTTAATCCAGTTTGTTTCATGCCATGTTGGAATATTTAGCTTCTTGTTGCACAAAATGTATTCTGAAAATGACTGAAATTACGCATGTGTGTAGAGCTCGCTCCTGTCTGCATTACATGTGCATCTCAACCGTACCTCACACACTGCAGAGACCGTTATCTCGATCCAGACTCGTGGCTGTTCTGCATATGCACTACCCACGTTTTCAGCCTGTTCTTGGGTAATGATCAACACAATGTTGCAATACAGTTTATTAACTATAGTATAGCACACATCAATGTGAGTAAAAATGTGCGCATTGACATGATAACAGTATAATTTGGAATCAACCTGCACTACTTTTTAAATCTATGCACTGGTATATTTGGGTAATAACGCCACCTTTTATGTTTCCGTGGATGCCAAAAGATGGAAATCAGTGGTGAGGATGCAGTTGAGGAACAGAAATACAAGCAGCCTTGATCTGTTTGCAAATGAAATTGTCTGTGAAGATAGTTTAGCTACATGTCGATGAGTGATTGTTGGATTCTATGGCTGTCTGCGAGCCGTTACGAGTTGTAAAATCAAGAGGCAGTTATTAGATTTGAACGTCGTATATTTCTTGCAGTGGGTAATGGGAGTCGTGATCCTTTATTTAGCAGTCAGGCCTGGTTCTACTGGAGATTTCCCAGCGTGTGTGCTGAATGCTAATATAACAGCTACACACGTGCCACTCTGATTTATGCTTCTTGAAAAACTGGGCGGTTCATTGTAGTTTGTGGGTGAAAGGCAAATTCTTTAGCATGTAACACTGTGTGTGTATATCTTTCCAGTATCATCTCTTGGTTCTGGAAAAGTATGCAGTGACAAAATGTGAACGCCCGTGGACGGACACCCATGCGAGCCTGGGGATAGCAGCAGGGTCTGTGGATGTGATTGACGCCTGCAGGGCTTTAGGGCAGCAGATTGCAAGTGGGTGACTCATTCAGCCTGGATCCTCGCTATAGGCCTACTGCAGTGCACCGTAAAACAGATCCAGCTGGGAGATAACAGATGGGGCGGGAGGAACAACAAGAGTGAAGCAAGGATAAGAGATAAGAAAAGCAATGAAGAGGAGGATAGCAAGCATCCTTGTGCTGATAGGGAGTGGCACAGAGGCAGAGGGAGAATTCAGCCAAGAGATGCTGAAGGCTGCAGCAGAAGGACAAACTCTCCGAAGTCAAGAGAGAGTGTGGAGGACAGAAAAGCTCTGCAGGGATTTACTCACATGCAGGCTGTAGGGAAAAAATGCAGCTCAATGCTGAATTTTGACAATTGACAGGATCCTTTTTTTACTTCTAAATTCTGGGTGAGGCTGCAGCTTACATTTTCTCAGTTATTTGATGGATTATTTCTATTAATTGGCCAAAATATTTTTTTCTAAATATCAGAAATTTCACACAGTGTAAAACAGAGATGGCATGGGAAACAGCCTGTTCTTGCTTTTGAAAGGGTTAGAAAAACAGCACCACTTTGATGGCAGAGCTTAAATTGTAGTCAAATGGTGCCTCTCATGCTGTAATCACATATAAGTCACATGCAGCACACTTCTAAAGTGGGCCGGACCAGTAAAACTTCCCCTTCTTTCAGTGAAAAGATGTTTAACCACACATTTAATCCACGAGAAGATATCTTAATATAAGAACTGCAAATCCAACATTGCTGTTTTTCTCAGTTTTTCCACACGATAAAGAGACACTGCTCCAGTTAATGAAAGAAATCTTTAACCTAAGGAATAAAGGTGTCGTTCATTGCCTAGACTGGACTGTAATTATACAATTAAAAGTTTCTGTAAAAAAATTTTGACCCATTGTTTAAAAACATCCTATAGTCAGGAGTGAAAAACAGGAACTTTGACACTGCTCTAGGCTCTGTATGATGTCATTGAGAGCATAAATCCTCAACATGCTCTCACACAGCTCTGGCTGTGAGCCCAGAAGTCCCTCTCACTTGACAGGTTCAACCTGAAAACCATCTGTTTGCGAAGAGCAGCCAATCATAAGACACTGTGAGGAGGAGGGAGGGGAGGGGCTTAACATGAGATGATGAGATCAATAAGAGCTGTAATTGAACTGAATCATTCCAGGCTAATAGAGTCCAAAATAGCAAGATTGAGCTGCAGTACCATGTTGCATAAAATATCCCATTTAAGGTTATAGAACAAACCCAAGGTGGCACTTATGGGAATCTTTACTGTTAATAAATACTTGATTTCTGGTCTGTGACAGAAAAGACATGCAGGAGACTACAAACAGGTGCTGTACTCTTCCCACCTTCCTGCTTCGTGTCATATGTGGCACGCTTCTTCCTGCACGTACATCATGAGGTGAAATGTCCTCCAAAGGCCTGGAAGCTCTCTCTTTAAGTCAACACAGTGAATCCAGGTTTGGCCGGCAGTGGATCAGCAATGCAGTAAAAGCAGTGCTGCACTGGATCCAGTCCAGCAGCAGTACCTGCATTAATATCCCTCTCATCTTTTTATCTCCTTTATTTCTCCCCTTCATTGGTGCTTCTAATTATCTGCACTTGCTTGTCATTTTCCTCCCAGCTAAATATCAAACTTTTCTGCAGTGCCCTTCTACCTTTTGTGTAAAGTTCCAAGATATATAATGTTTGATTTTTGTCTTCAAACTGGAAGATTTTTCACTGGTTCTAACACAGTTTTGCCGTATATTGCACAGCACACGTGCAAACTCTTGTTTTCTTATTAGGCGTGCTTCAGAAAGAAATTTAGACCTTCACATAGATATATCAAAGTAACCGTGACAGGTTTTCGTCCAGTGTGAAAGTCAAACGCCACCTCCATCACCACACCTCAAACAAATCATTAATTTCCCTGACACTGCATTAATCCTAAAGATAGTATTACGACAAGTTTTTATTGACCTTTGAGCGTGTGACCAGCTTTCTCCAGAGCTGCTGCCACACATTTCAGGGAAAGGGTGTCTCCAAAAACAACACAGTAACAGATCTGACACGCTGTATATCTAACTAAATCCTGTATGTTTACTTAAATTATTTAATCGGGTTTAAGCCGCTGAAAACCACCAGCAGCAGCCCACGGAGAGCTTGTGGACTGAGCACTGGCCTTTGGAGTTGCCATTGTTCTGACGTCAGGTTTTTGTTCTGTGGGTTAAAGACAGTCACGACCTGCAGCGTTCCCCATATTCCCTATTATTAGCTCGTCCAGTGACTGGGTGCTGTCGGCACATTGGACATTTTAAATATGCAGAGCAAACGTGAATGAACATTGTTTAGCCAGCTAGATATCTGTCAGAGAAGAAGGTGTGCGGAGTGAAAACATTGGTGCCCGGTGTTCTGCTATTTCAGTCATTCTTATTTTGACAGCAGCAGTCGCTAGAGGTTCCTTTTTTCTTTTTTCTTTCTTCCTGCAGTTTCTTTACCGTCCGTGGTTTCTCCTTTCACTCCTTCCTCATCCTCTTTCTCTCGCTCAGCATCAGTATTCAGGTCATGGTGGATGTTTTATTCATATTATGTATTCCTGGCATCAGCCACTGCAAGAGACACTAGCTTAGACTTGGGGCCGGTAAAAAGGAACTCTCAGTACCTGTTACTAAGAATTAGGAGAAGGTTATCCTCACCACACTTAATTAATAAGAAAAATGAGCATTTTCCCATTTTAAATATGTTTTTATAAGATTTTCCTGTGTGAGGATTGTGAAGCAAAGTGTTTTATTCTTGCAGACAGAGATAGGACTGACGTCTACTTCAGGAGCATTCAGGTCACATCATTATTACCTGCATTTTTAACCCTGAAGAATGCAGAAGATTTCCCTGTAAACCTGCTTATCCCACTGATTGTTGAGCTGCCTACATGCTTGGACATGTTGAAGAGGCACTGCAACATAATTTAGGGACACGTATGCTTTTATTGTGCATTCACTTGGAATTAGAGGTCATGTTTAAGTCACATAAAAGCACCTTGTTTTAGATTTAAGCAGAAAAAAAGGTGTTAATTATACTTTTACAGCATTACTGAGAACACATCTGACAGGCAGTGATAGTTCGTAGCCAAGTACTCCACTTATATTAAATTATTAGATCCATTTCCAGTTTTTATTCCTACTTTTTCATTTATTTATTTTCATTTTATTTATCTTTATTTTATATTATTTTATATTTTCCGATAGGCTGAACAGCGTTACAGATTAAAGCTGTTACCCCCGATCACTGTGACCACTTCCTCTGGGGCATCAACTAAGCAGCGAGCAGTTCTTCTAAACAGATTTTTCTCTATTCAGATGTTTCATTATGTCAAATATTTAATAAAGAAAGAAAAATTACAAAAAATATCAGATAATACAGTTATTGTTGCACAAATTTGTTTTTCATGTGTAATATTGGTAAAGGAATTTTCTGTGGTTGATTTTTATTTTTCAGTTGTTGTATTTCTGTTTGAATGAAGAAGCTCTTCTTGTCCATTATACCGGATGGGTTTCATTCCCTGACTGCAGATGGTGTGTGTGTGTGTGTGTGTGTGTGTGTGTGTGTGTGTGTGTGTGTGTGTGTGTGTGTGTGTGTGTGTGTGTGTGTGTGTGTGTGTGTGAAAGCAATTGAAAAATAAAGAAAATCTAGGAAAAGTGGGTTATTTTGTGAAGAGAGAGCAGGAAGAGATGAGAGGAGGAAGTAATGGAGTTAAATGGAGAGAAGTGGAGGATGCTGGGAACAGAGCTGATGAGGAGGCAGCGCTTTGTGTCCCCAGTTTAATGCCTAATTTGGCTCATGAAGGGGCAGTAATGAGGATCGGGAACAGAACACGCTTTATTGTACTTACATGTCTGATAAAGCAGCTCTCCGGGTGTTTTGAGAGGGGGGTATGTCAGGACGTGACAAGGTGGGGTCCTTCTGTTTTTTATTTGTTTGTTTCTTTAAAACAACACCAACAACCTCAGCATCCCCCTCCCCCAAACAGAAAATGCATGTTTCCATCCTAGACGTGGACACACAAAAAACACTCACTCGCCTCGTGCCCAGACAACAGCCTCGCACCAGCTGTGGGGGTAAGACCGAATGGCTTGTCAGGGATTATGCTCAGATTAATCGGAGCACAGTGACTTTGCATCATATTTGAGCTGTGTGCGAGCCAAAATCAGGGCGCTGCACGGTAATCTGCGAAACGTGCAGCATGTGCCGGACAAGACCGCAAAATAGACCATGTGACAGAGGTTCACGACTCTGCCATCAGGCTGTTTTGGGGGTTTATTTTTTGTGGATTCATTTAGCAATTTAAGTGCTGATGCCCTACATGATTAACAACCTTTTTTTTTTTTATTTATCAAGCTATATGTTAAGATTATTACAAATGATGTGAGAATAGAGATAAAACATCTGTTTTACTATAATCCTATTATAAATATGGCCTCAAAATGTTCATTTTATTAGTAATAAATCATTCTAATTAAACATTCACTATAATGTCCTATAATTGCCTTCATGTTATTCTTTGCTGTGCGGTGGGGTAATTATTTATTTGGCTCAATGCGCTGTATAAACAATCCTCTTCATCACCTTCCAGATTTATAAAAATGTGCCACAGGCTTGGCGGTAAATTGTTATTTTTCTGATGCTCAGACTCAATATGGCAAACACCACCCACAGACAAAGCTGTAGATGAGGCACCTTGAATTAAAAGCCAATATAAGATGGCTTTTTAATCAGAAAGAGGCTGTAGACTTGTGTGTCTCTGCAGTCATGAAACAAGGTGTTTGCCGAAGACATTTAAATAAATTATTACAGGATGATGATCATGTGCATTTTGCAGGAAGCGAGTCAAGAAGGTATGGCAGTTCTAGAAGAATCGTAATGTGGGAAACACTTCAGTTTTAATCAATCCTAAGTGCATTTAATAGTTTACAACACAATATGATGTAGTACTGAACATTCAGCCTCCCACCAGGTGACCAGTGCAATCGCCTTGTGACCTGATGTCGTCACCCAGAAGTTGAAGGTGCAAGTACTTTCAGTCAGTCACCAAATGCAAAAAAAAGTAGCAAAATTAAGTTGCAGCTTATATTTTTTTTTTAGGTATCTTTTGCTGCAGTGGAACACAAATAGAAAAATTAGCCTCAACACTCAAAACCTCAAAGGATGTGCAGTTCTGAGCATCACCTCATAAATTATTGATTTAACCTGCTGAGTTTGCATGAGCACAAACAGGAACTGCAGACCACCTCCTGCCTTTTAAGCTTGAACAAAAACTAAACCTTCAAAATTGTTCTGAAAGGCTGCAGTTTTACTGAAGCGAGCTTAATAAACTGGCGACTGAGTGCGTAATGACCTTCAACGAGGAGTTTTTAGCATGTCATTGCATGCTGTTTATGTCAGTATCCATTTTTAAATCTTTGAATTTACGTGCCTGCAGCATCCTTCCTGTTTATTTTCTCAATGCTGATTTTAATCAGCTGTCACTAACAAAACAGTCTCAAATTCCCACTTGGCAGAAATCTGAAATAAAAATAACTAATTATGTTAAAATAGGACGACGACCAGAAAATTATTCTATACTTATCCTTTCATCTTGAGATGTTTTTATATGTTTTGCTATATTTTATGGTCGTCAGAATTCAGTTGCTTTTACATAAATGTGAAGGTGAAGCAGAAGTCCTCATTGTTCTGGGTTTCATTGCATTTCTGTTTTTCTCTTCTCTCCTGTCATGACCTCCTTTTTGGGCAGGAAATCTAATCAAACCAGACCGGCCTTGAAAGGCAGACAGTCAATATCAAATATACAAAACGCCGGACTGGCGAGGCTTTTCAATTTCCTCAGCTTTTATTAGGTATGGATTGATGACATCGTGTAATTTGTGAGTTATTTCTGCAGTGAGATTGAAAATTTGTGTCTCGGAGAAGGAATCGGGTTTGTTTGTTTCTTTATTTATTTGTTTATTTTGAGGGTTTTTTGGATATTGGCATAAATGCATCACTGCTTGTTTTTACCCAACGCTGCTCCTAAATCATGGTTTAGCTTGATGGTAGCCTCATCAGCAATGTTAATCAACTGGGTTTAAAACAAAACAAAACAACAACATCATATTGGAGTCATGAAAGAAGAAGAAGAAGCAGAAGTAGAAAAAACATGGCAGGAAGTTCTTTTCATTAATAGCGTTTTTCAGTGGACACTGTCACAGCACACACACTCAGACACACTTGTTTCCACCTATTTGTTCTCCTGCTTTTCTTATCATCGTCATCACCTCTGTAACATGTCCTCACCTGTCACACTGTCACACACAGAGCTCTGCTTGATTCTGTTGCAGCTTTCTGTTATGCTGCATTACAATGCAATGCATTCAGATGGTAATTATTGTAGATTTTTAACAGAACTCAAACTCTGTGTATAGTTCATCTATAGTGCTGCCAGGAAGTATTTTCTTTTATATTAATCAGAAAATACAGAAGTCCCAAACACCATGTAGCTACAGCAATCTATGGCATCACTTCCTTTTGTCTTATGTAAACAGATAAGACCTGGAGTCATATCATCGAGCTAATTAATTATACTGACACACTATTAAAATTGAAGAGTAATGATAATACACTCTGTGACACCACAAGGCCGATTAATAAGCCAATATTTCTGCTTTTTTCTTTTTCCTGCAATATTTCATCTTTACTTAAAAAGTGGCAATGTCTCCGGTGTTGTGTGATATCATCGTTTATTCATAATCATTAATCACTCTGTGTTTCAGACTTGATGATCTTTTAATTACTTGTTTATTCCAACCAGCAGCCAAAACCCTGAACATGCTTTATTCTCTTTATCATCACATACATGAATCCTTATATTTGAGAGGCTGTGATTGTGTGAAACCTTTGATATTTTTTTTAAATAAATATCCGCCTTTTATCAAAGCTGTTCTCTCGAGATTGTCTGCTTAATTGATTAATCCTTACAGAAACGGTACAAACAGTACTGTTGTTTTGCACTGAGCCTCATTGTTAATGGTCATGTTTTCTGTGGGAGGACTGCTCTCTGTCAGTGACTGATAGCGTGGAGGGCAGTGAGGAGTTTTGCTTAGTTTTTAAATGAAGAATAAAGATCCAGGCCATTGAGTGCATGACTGCGTATATATGTGTGAGGCTGATTTTTGGTACAAGGTCAAACATTTTCTCAGCAGACGAGCCAGATTCATCGTTCCTGACGCGGAACTGTTTCCTCTGAGACGAACGATAACACACACACAACACAAAGAAATCAGAAGACACACAAAATGGCTGCTGTGTCTCTTTCACTGGTTTTAACAACTCCGACCGCCAAAATCTACAAGTCAGCTGGATCACATGTTCTCATAGGGAATGATGGGTTCTTAATATACCTGGATGACACTACTCACCAGCCACTTTATTAGGCACACCTTCCTTGTACCACTTTGAACTCCTTTTGCCTCAACTGCCTTAATAATTAATGACACAGATTCAAGAAGGTGCTGGAAACACTCCTCACTCCTCAGGTTTTCTGCTCTTAGCTCTGACAGGAGTGCCACCCGGTGTGGTCTTCTGCTTGCTTGACATTTTGTTCCTTCAGAGATATTCTAAATAACGTGGTTATTTGAGTTTGTGTTGCTGGATATTTTCTTTTTGTCAGACCATTCTCTGCAAACACTGGAGATGGTTGTTCAGGGAAGTGTCAGTACAGATGAGCAGTTTCTGAAATACTCAGACCAGCCCGTCTGACACCAACAACCACGGCAGATTCAGAGTCACTTGCTGCAGTGTGATTGGTGAGTAGATATTTGCATTAACAAGCAGGTGTATCTAACAAAGTGGCCTGTGAGTGTCTAATATTCTGTTTCATATTCCGACACTTGCTATCTTCTCGGATGTTATGTTATGTTATTCAAACTGACATCACAACTTTAGCAGCAGTCGTAGTTACTATAGTTCATACATGGCACTGATAAGTCTAGTTGTTGAGACGACTTCTTCTTCTTTGTGTTTAGTAAACTGACGGTCAAGCGGAACTTTATACTCACAAGCAGGATAATTGATGTGGTCACAGAAGTGTGGATTACAGATGCGTGCCCACGCACACGGCACACTGCACACAGCACACAGCAGGTTGCAACTGAGCGCTTTAATAACGATCATTAATACGGATATTCAGCGTCCACTTCCTAGACAGCACCATCATTACACCCACACAGATATAACTCGCAGCACTGCTGTGTAAACAGAAAAATTATATCACTGTGAATCTATTGCACACACAGAAGGTGCCTTTCTGTTTGCTTATGTTTTAGAAAAAGTCAAGTCCTCAAAGCTCTGTCATTATCTCTACCGACAGACAAGCGAACGTGAAATGGAAATTGCGGTCTGGCAATCAAGTACAGCAAAACAGAACACCGACATGCTGCGATGTGCCATTAAACTTGTATTTGCATATTATGCAGGGCGTGTGTTTAAATAAAGGGTGAGTCACTCTATATGAAGATGTAAAATATTTTTTTAGGGTCATGTTCCTCAGTGTCTGTTGGTGATAAATAAAAAGGAATGCCTCTACAATCTTACCTGTTTGCTGATTAAGGCCCCAGTTACACAGGCTTAGAGACCACTCAGTGACACCCCCACCCCACTGGCAACCGCTGGTTGCTAGGGAACGGTGTGTAATCCCTGACCATTTGGCAAGTGGTTGCTGGGGGTTGCTAGAGGTATCTTGGTGAAACTGGTTGCAAAGAGGTATATAGTGTCACATCAAAAACCTTCTTGGAATTGCTTTGGTCACTAGCAGATTGCCACAGTCTTGTCTGCAAACACTCGCCAACTACTCGCTGAGCAGTAGTGACAGAGACCGCCTGCCCTCAAAATAAAGCTAGCTCCTTTCGAAATGTGTTAGCTGCAGCAAATGGGTACGACCTTTGCTTTGAAGGAGGACATTCTTAGTTTACTGTTTGTGTTGCACGTTTTACTAGCATTCAGCTAGCAGTTAACACATTTGCAGATAGTATGACGTCTCCCATACAATCTGTTAGCGACCAAAGCAATCACAAGGAGGTTTTTTTGTGCCACAGCCTCTGTGCGATCAGTTTTATCCTAGCAACTGCAAGCAATCTTGAGGAACCATTCATATATTAAGCATGCTAATGGTTTGTTTTCTAAATAACAAGCTAATGACATATTAAAACAGACCTTTAAGGATGCTCCAAAAGCCATAAACCACAACCCCAGTGAAGAGCCCCCTCAGTAATCTTCTCCTATACGTCTTTGCTAAACCGATTGCTCTTTGCTTTTTTGTTGTTGTTGTGAAACCAACTTGGCCATCTCAGCCGCCACAGAAGCCTTTGTGTCGACTAGATTACCTTAATACTGAATGATAAGGACAGAAAAAGGGTCCATTTACGCTCATTCAGAATTATTCTGTAAGACATGCTGTTCAGCTATATAGTTAGTCAAAAGGTGTTTATTGTTGTTCATTAAAAACTGCCCATCAAACACAATGAGTGATTTAAAAACAGGATAATTGTAAATGTTTTCTTACAAAGAAGCTAATCGACCATCTGACAAGCACTTTAGTAGAACTGACCTCTCAAAACACTCTTCCTGCAAGAAATCTTTAAACATTAACAGGCTGAATGAATCAAGTGAAACAAATAGACAATTGAATGATTCAGTTTAATCATTGATTGATTGATTGATTGGTTGGTAATTTTATTTCAACATGTGAACAATATACAAGTACATTTAGAAAAGAAATAAGAGAGAAAAAAAATACTATACAAATTACATACAAAAAAACATTCTGATTAATTTACATGTTGAAAGGGAGTGGGAAGAAGTATACACTTATTTAATCCCACCCCTGTCCCATAAATTATCAGTGAATATTTAGTCAGCTTCCTTACTGATATAATTTGTAATAAAAAATAGTGAACAGATTTCTGATATACTATATACTATAATATCACATCATGAATTTTTTGTTTGTTTGTTTTTAAATAGAGACATTCACTTAATTTAAATATTTTCCTTTTCTTTATAGATCGAGAAGATCATATTTTTATAACTCTTTTTGAACAGTTTTATGTTTGGACATTGCTTTAATTCCATATTCAGTTTGTTCCATAGTTTCACTCCATGAACAGAAACACAAAAGCCTTTTCTTGTAGTACGTACCTTCATTGTTTTGAAGTTACAAAAACCCCTTAAATTATAACTTCCTTCTTTCAAAAAAAACATACTCTGAATATTACCTGGAAGTTCTTTATTTTTTGCTTTGAATAGAATTTGTGCTGTTTGGAATTTCACTAGATCAGCAATTTTCAATATTTCAGACTGCAAAAATAGTGAGTTTGTATGTTCCCTATAACCTGCATTGTGGATGATTCGAATTGCTTTCTTTTGAAGAGTAAAAAGTGAATGTAATGTGGTTTTATAGTTATTGCCCCAGACCTCTGCACAATAGCTTAAGTATGGTGAAACCAGTGAACAGTAGAGAATATGAAGTGATGTTCTGTCGAATACCTGTTTTGCCTTGTTTAGTACTGCAATGCTTCGTGATACTTTGGAATGGATATATCTTACGTGAGCTCTCCAGTTAAGTTTTTCATCTATTATTACCCCCAGAAATTTATTTTCACTGACTCTTTCAATATCAACACCATTTATTTGAATCTTTGCATTTGTATTTAAACTACTATTTCCAAATAACATCAGTTTAGATTTATTCAAATTTAATGATAATTTGTTTTTATCAAGCCAGAACTTCACTTTACTTATTTCATTAGTCATATCCTCCAATAAATTCTGCAGATCATCACCAGAGCAAAAAATGTTTGTATCGTCAGCAAAGAGAACCATTTTTAATACTTTGGACACTTTACAGATGTCGTTAATGTACAAGTTGAAGAATTTTGGACCCAAACCTGACCCTTGGGGTACACCACAAGCAATGTCCATACATAAGGAGCAACCACCATTTATTTTCACAAACTGCTTTCTGTCACTTAAATAACTCCGGACCCAATCTAAAACTACCCCTCTGACACCATAACGTTCCAGTTTTCTTATTAATATATCATGATCTATAGTGTCAAATGCCTTTGTCAAGTCTATGAATAACCCAGCCACATATTGCTTTTTGTCTATGGAATTTGTGATGTATTCTATTGAATCTAATTGAGCTTATCTATCAGTTGAGGTTCTCAGTCGTCAGCGTTTGAAATAACGACAGATGCACTTTTTCTTTTTGGTTCATGAAGACGTTTCAGCTTTCATCCAGGAGGTTTCGTCACTTCTAAAAGCCAATGGACCCCAGTGGGATTGTCCAGTTTGGGGGGGTCCTGAGAGTTGTTGATCCACCCTGAAATCATGTGAGTAAAGGTGGGTTGAGAGAGGAGTGAAGGAGGGCCTACAGCACCAATTATCAGCCATCTGTATCTCAGCCTTGAGAGCTCCTCCCAGGCATTTCAACCCTCACACACACCTTGACTCATGTGACCTTACAACGCATATGATGGCAGGCAATGTTTCTCAGAGGAGTCACAACTTCGCCTCAGGAATGACATATGCCTTAATTCACACCTTGCCTCAACTGACTATTAACAACTTAAATGATTACAGCTGGGCTTTCAAGACCCCCTCCAAGGGGACAACTCCACCAGAGGTGGGGACTCTCCATCAGCTTAACTGAAGAAGCCTCTTGGATGAGAGATGAAACGTCTTAACCAACTAGAACGAACAGAAGTCCTGTTTCCTTTATTTTGGGGTCTGTTGTGCCAACTAACACTGGCAAATTGACACGTAAACGAGAATGATCAGCTTGCAGAACTGAGGGAACCTATATAGATGACAGCTGGAAGGAGCATGTTTGGAGGCGTGGTCCTGGTCCTGAAATTCTGATACATAATCTCCAATTAAATATGTAAAAGTGCAGTGGGCAGTTTTCAGGGCCCTTTCTGTACATTTAGTAAATATTTTTCTTTTAGGTTTAAACAGTGAGTGACTGACAAAAAGACTTCATTAAACAGGTGAAATTAACAACTGAGTCAAAAGTGCACTGAGTGGATGGAAGAGGAACATGGTGAGTTTTTCACATGTTCATCTGCATCCAAGGCAGACCTACTGAGAATTTCATACTTTATGACCGAATCAGTCATATTTTTAACAGATGAAGGATTACTCTCCTGCATCACTGGGCCTGCCTTGCCTGAAATATGCTCATCAGCATAACTGCCGTAATTTGCAAAAATAAAACGGCACATTTTTAATATAATAGCCCGAGAATAACTCGTTACTATAAATAACTTTCAGTATGACAAATTTTGTCGCGTGTGCAGTTGCTCATCCTCCGCCGTTGTCATGTCGTCATCATCACGAGTCCCACTGCTTGCAAACTCTGGCACGTTTTCACCACACAGACACACAGAGCCAGCTGGTTCTCACCCACCATCACTACCCCCCACCGCCACCCATCCCTCTTCTCTTTCCTCCCTCTCTTCCCCCAGTTACTGAGCAATACATGGAAGGATGTGTGCACAGCTATCTCCCCAGCTACAGACTCATCCCTGCTGTTACATAAGTGCCACGCAGAGGCTTACAAATCAGATTATAATAGCCATGGGCCACACTCTTAGAAAGGATGGAGGTTAGTGAAGCAACATGGCGGACCTATGGACTGCTGCTGGCAGATATGGCTGGCACCCTGTCGTGTCTGGGTGTTAGTCTACACTTGGTGTCTTACAGCTATTAAAAAAGGCCTCATGAGCCCTGCTTTTGTGTCCCGGTAGGTTGAGTGAGATTGTAGTCATCATTAGAACCAACAGTATTGCTGAATTTTGTCCCCACTAATACCTCACAAGGTCCTTGATGTTTAGCAGGATTACTATCATCCTAAAACAGCTGTGTCTGGAACAGCTAGCCCACCCACACGTCGTTTCTGAGTACTGCGATTTAAGAATAACGGAGGGATTTTCCTTGATTCCACGACAGCACAGGTCTACTAAATTGGGCGACATTACGCACTCACAGCTTCCTGGTGTTATGTCCTTAGAGATCCTGGTCAGCTGAGGTTAAAGTTTAGCAGCGTACTGCAGATTTCAGTTAAGGTGAATTCAGACAAATTGGTGAGTCAGAGCCCAAACTCGGAGCGTGGTGTTGCACGAGTTGCAAGACGATGAGAACATTGAGGCCTTGAGGGTATTTAGAGGTGAGAGAAAAAGCAGAACACGAGAGAGAAAAGGACGTGAGAGAAAAAAAGAAAAACCTCCTGGGCATTTTTATGTAGTTTTTTAAAAACATTTTTCTTTTTAATATTTTGTGAAGATTTGACAGTTCACTGTCGTATTCTCAGCTGACCTGAACATAGCCTTACCTCAGTGCTGTTTTTCACAACATAAAAGGAGGTAACGGACGAGGGAAAAAAGGTGATAAATGTACCAATTTAACCTTTGTACACACAAAATAAGAGTCGTGTGATGACTGTGTTGTTTTTACTCTGTAAAAATGTCTCCCACTATGGTGGGAAAAGGACAGCTCGGCGGCAGGTAACTGGATCAGGAGGGGAGGGATGTTTTAATTCTGACAGGAAGTGTATTGTCCAGCAGCAGGGGCTGTCCTGCTAATGGCTTCACTAATCACTCTTGTCATTTTTAATCTCCCTCTTCCACCCTGGGTGTATTTAAAGCAGGGGCCTCCGTGTGCCCAGCCTGGATTAGAATAGTGAGCAGGAAAGGAGGGGGGGAGGCATGGGAGGCAGCGGGGAGGAGAGTGGCATCAGCAGCACGCTCCTTGTGTGCCTCACATTATGTGCCATGTGACTAATGCTAATGCTAACAGCACTGTTTTAATACTGAATATACAAGTATGAAGAGGACAGGAGGATGGATGCACTTGGATTTACATTCATTTAGTCTAACAAGCAGGTACAAATGTAGATCTGCATCATAGACAAAGAGAACCTATAGGTCATTTAAATCAAATCTAAATTTATATCTTTTTATATTAAACCATGATCTCTGCAAGGCTTGTGGGATGTCAGCATTAAAAACCTCCGTGTATCCCATGGGTTTCTGTGTAATCGTATCCATACATGAAATCATTTGAAAAAAACAAACCTTTTTTGTAACAAAATATCGATTTCTGCTGTCCCTGTATCGATACATTATTAGCAAACAAAATATCACGATACTACACAGTATCGATTTTTTCCCCCACCCCTATTACATGCAGTCATATAGCTGTGTAAGCCATGTTAAATCTATTTATTGGTTTGTTTAATTTAGACCTGATATCAGGTAACATTCATTCGTGCCTCAGCGGCGCTTTCGGTTCAGTGGCACTTTGTAAATATTAGCATGCTGACAAACATAACTGAAATATGAAACATAGCATCAGTAACAGTGAATTTAGCTCTGTAGGTTTTTTTATAAAAGCAGAATTAAAATACCTTTAAAACATAAATGAAGCAAAATAAGTCTTAATAGGATTGTCCTTGCCCATAAAGTGCTTTGAATTGTGATGTTGTTTTTCAGGACTTCCATAAGATCTCTTCAGTTTTGCTTTGGTGGTGGTGGTAGTGGTGGTGGTGTTTGGGGGGGGGGGGTCTTTACTTTACTAATATAAAACTTTGTATTTAGCATGCAGACAACAACAAAAAGCCATGTTTATTTCCACCCACTCTTTCTATTTATAGCATTTACAGTGAAAGGTAGAAGATAAAATAAATATAAAAGACTACTGACTTGTTTTTAAATGTCTTCTGTATTAAACTGCACTTTTCTTAATGGTAATATTTTGATATAATAAGCTGAACCACCTCAGAAGCAGATTTCCAAACTGTGAATCATAAAAACACAAATGCATGTGTAGAAATATGAAAATAACAGCCTGACTGTTTGCGCCGGTGCAGCTATGATGATATAGAATTGATCACAGTGTGCTCTGCAGTTAGCGAAGTAATCTAATCCTGGACTTCCTTTTAAAAGCAACAGCAGACACTTTCTGTGTCAGCGTCAGCTCAGTTTCATTGCAGCCTTTTAAGAGTATTAACTGAGCCTGTCCTACACAGGTGTGAAAGCCTGCTCTTTAAAGTCTCCTGTTGTATTTGCCTACTGGGTTTTTAGTAATCCCTGTGGGCAGGTCTCTTAATCAAAAAGCAAGCAGTGATGGCCTGCTGGTGAATCATTGTTGGCAAATAAATATATAAATGTGAGATTCAGCACCTGGTAAAGGTTTTATTCTGGCAACGGTGTTGAATAAATCCTTTTAAAGTCAGGAGAAAGGCGCTGTGGTTCTTGCTGCAAGCTTGACTGCAGGATCAATACAACTCTCATATCCTTCACTAAAAGCCAAGCTGAAGCCACCGGCCAGGTAGCCAAGCCCAGCGAGAGCCTGTGTGGGAGAAACACTTGTGCTTGTTTAGCTGAAAAGATAGAAAACATACATCCTACTAGCACTCGTCTTACAAGTCAGAGTTTGCATAAAGTAATGTGATATAATTTGTCATTAAAAGTAGCTGCTTTCCAGATTGTGTTACAGTAGAGGACGTTAACCTGCCAGGAGAGAAGGCGGACGGTGCTAGCACTGCTAAAATTGGTGACATACTGGGTATCTGCTACACCCCAACCTTCTTCCATACTGGAGGAGCCGATGATACCTGCAACAGGGGAATATCAGCACATTTGTATAGTTATTTCTAAAACTAGTGTTTTGAAACGGATGCAAGACATTTTTATTTTTTACTAGTTTACTGTTTTTTGGGTGGGGGGGTTGCTGTCATCACAGCAACATGGCAGTGCAGCCATTGGCATTGTTGCCCAATAGCGCAAACATGTGAATCTCCGGGTTTTGTTTTGACATTTCTCTGTGGAGCTGGCATGTCCTTTCCTCCAGCTACTCTGGCTTCCTCCCACAGTCCAGACATGCAAGTTAGGTTAATTAAGGATTTTAAAGTTGGCAAACTCCTGGCAACCACCGATCGCTGGCAAGACCTCCTTGTGACTGAATATAACAAACGCTCACCAGCTAATCCTCGCGCTGTAGTGGAAAGAGTGCGACGTAAAGTAGAAATAGAACGTTCACCTTATAAGAAAAACTGCATCTTTGCTGCAAGCAAAACATTTCAACTGCATCTTTGCTGCAAGCAAAACATTTCAAAATGGCCTCTGTGAGTAAGGCCTAAATTGGCCTTACTCACAGAGTAAGTTAGATAAAGTGCGTGCGGGCATAGAATAACGTGGGAAACAGAGAATGTTTATAATCAGAATACCAGTTTGTTCCATTCAGTTGCCGTATTTCACAGCTCACTGAGCTTATCTACCAATTTCTTCAGTACATGCTTTCCTCTGGTGGCAAATGCTCTGCAGTATAGGCTACTGCAATACATTCAATGCAAAATCTCCATAATAACAAATCTCATAAGCTACCACTTGCAAATACCACAGAATAGTGACCCCGGGCACCTTATAACAGCTGCAGGAGAAAACCTAAGATATAAGATAGCAACTGAAGAACCAATATGTTACTTATTACTTATTACTTGTTACTTATTTGTTTATTTATTTGGTAGTGTCCCCACAAGAAAGAAAAGGCATAAATAATTGTGAGTGTTAGTGCATTGCATGGCTAATGTGGCTAACATAATCATTAGCTTGATTGTAGATCAAAGCAGCCGATCAGAGGAGCTGCCTCTTATGATCTGTAAGCTAACAGCGGTTTTTCCATGATGAATCCATTCTCATCTCTGGAAATACTCTAGTTAGGTGAAAGGTGACACATGGGTAGAGTGTGCAGGTGGAAAGACATATGATCACTCGCTGTGACTGCTAGAAGGCCGTTAGTTTGAACTTTAGAAGCTGGGAGGGTAAAGTCCACTTTACGCCCAATCAAACTGGCATTTGTATCCTCACATATAGCTCTGTCTGGTAATGTCTTAAAAAGTTCAGGGGGTGGTGCATCTGTGAAATTGGCTCCTGAAAAGGGCAGAAACTCACTTGGACTTGAGCCTAAAGGAACTGAAACAATCGGTTTGAAACACAGACGTTGTAGAATGTAAGATTTTGAGCTGAAGCTTTTAAGATTTCATATTTCAGTGACTGGAATAAATTCCGTTTAAACCTGAGCAGGGTTTTAAATATGTTTTTACTGCTGATGTGAAGTGAAGTCATTGCCCCTGTCTGTCTAGAAAATCCTCCTCATCTGACAATATCACTCGTATCCCTGCCTTTTCTTTTAAAATCTGTACCTTCAATTTAAATTACACCTTAACTGACAGGGCAGGTTAGCTTGTGCAAAAAGACTTGTCACAATCTTAGCTGCGGATCTTATTCGCCTTGCACCGGTAATTTGTCTTGCAGCATGAAAAACAGACATCACACTTCAAAAAGAAAGTAATTTGGTAAAAATGATGATTAGCATGAACATAATTTAAAACACATAAATGCAAAAGCAAAAGAAAGAGCATGAGACGGTGGGTCCCGATGATTGGATTTACTTAATTACTTTTCATCAGAGTAAAATCTAGAACCTGAGAACTGAATCGATCTTATGAGTAAGGTGACCCGTTACATCATCATGCTCGGTTTTACTTTACTAAATCCTGTTATTTCCGCCAAAGTCTCTAAGAACGTAGACGCACTGTTAAAACATCCATATGGGAGCGTGTCAGGACATGCTGTCTGACCGTAGCGGTGACGTAACGGATCTTGCGACAGGGGAAGAAGAGCCTTTGGCAAGACCTCTGGGCTACTTTTCTCTCCCTATTTAGCATATTTAATCTAGTCTGATTTGCATTGTGTGGATGGCAGCCAGAGGAGAAAGAAATGGAGGGGGAGCATCTTTTTTTCTGGTTGGAGTCGGTGTTTTTTATTTTACCTCTTGTTCTGTGTGGTCTGCTGCTTTTGTGATGTCACTCCACCAATTTTAAATAATCCAACTATTATGGAGCGGATAACATTTTGTACAGACAGACAGTCCCTAGAAGATTAATCCTAGTAACTTTGATCCGTTGATCTTTGCTCTACACCACCATGAGAAAGAAATCTTCTGTTCAAAGTGAAAGGTCGTAAGGTTCAAATGACCTTTGGAGCATCATCAGGTCATAATTTTAATCTCTCAAAAAGAAATTATTGGAGTGATTACTGCAAGGTTGTGTCAGTTCTGCCCTGAAAAACCAAAACAGGCTTTTTACTGCTTGTTAGCGAATTTATGTAGCATATTCATGCTAGCATAGTAATTATAATTTTGTTAATGTGTTGAGACTGTGCCAGACACGACTGGACAGTCTTCATAAATTTTACCTCCTTTCCATTTGTTTGATCATTCTGATGTTTATTTTACTGCTTAACCATACTGCCATTTTTTAAGTAACAGGAAGAAATTTATTGATAATTGTGGTAGATCTATTTCTTTGTTTTTACCATCACCTGTTAAAAATACGTAGGGCCTTAGTCATAAAGGCCCGGAGACCAATCATGGGGGGGAAATGAGTATTCCTCAGCTGGGTGCGAGTGGTTCCTGGAGGTTGCTGGCTAAAGCTCCTGGTCAGTGCCCCTGTTAACCACCAGTTGCTAAGGAGAAGTGTTTATTCTGTGACCAGTTGGTGAGTGGTTACTGGCAGCTGCTAGTGTGAAGTTGACTGGATACAGTGCTGCCCAGAAAAACCTCCTTATGATTGCTTTGGTCACTAGCAGGTTGCCACAGTCTCCAGTAGTTGGCATGGAAAAAAGACTCACAGAAAGTTGTTTATTACTGCTGCAACCAGCGCATTTCTAAAAGTACAACATTTATTTTTTAATTAAACTCCCCCCGTTTCCAGATTGTGTCACACTTTATCAAGTTTCACTGCAGTTCGGAGAGTAAAAAGCGAGTCGGCATCTTCCATGCAAACTACTGGCAAGTGTAGAAATTTGCTGGAAACCAAAGCAAACACAAGGAGGTTTCTGGTGCGGCAGCCTCTTTGCAATCTCACCAACTGATTAGGTAATACCCATTTTTCCCTAGCAACCAGGCACGCTAGGGGGTCACCAATAGGTCTCTAGGTCTAATCACAAGGTCTTTGGGTCTCATCTTGTATCTTGAAGTTGAATGAGTGTATATATGAGCAGGATCTCAGGTCATGTTTTAAAACATGTTTATGGTCCTATGTGAAGCTTAATCACGTGCTATGTAGACAGTAAACGCAGACTGAGAAATGACTTTTCATTGAAGCTGGAGGCGGCTTGTGTCTCATATTGTTGAAAAAGAAACATTGTTTGCATATTAATAGATTCTTTTCAATCAGGGTCAAGGCAAAAATTATCACACAGTACAGTATATTTATTTATTTATTTAAATTTGAAGTAGTCTATAGAATAAGGCTCTGCAGTGTGGTAAAACAAAAAAAAACCTGGCAAAAGATATGCAGTGGAAACTGTATCTGTGCTTTGATTCTCCATCTGTTGGGACCACAAAGCAGCCTCGTGTCCGTGTGCTTGCGTAAATCAGCACTGCGTCTCTCTGACGTCACAGGTTGCTTGTCACCTACTACGACACTACTGTTATTACCCAGCAGCCAACCGTGCATTTTACAGTTCTGTGAATGGGTCACGTCACACTGCCACCACTGCTGCTCAGTTCTCCTTGGTGTCTCCTTTCCCTGCAGGGGGGGTGGAAGAGAAGAGTAGGAGGGCTGAGAGACAGTGATGGGTGGAGGAAAAGCGTAGGGTTAGTTGTTGGATGAGTGACTGATTGGAGGGATAAAAAGAAAGTGACATCGCCGTTTACCCCGGGGAGGTTTTAGATTGTCGGTTTCCTGACCATTAGGTGAGGTCGTTGGCATGCGACACATTTACTTAATGTGTAGTAAGTCACTGGGAGTAGCTGGATCAATCTTCACTCCCTGTCTCGTGACTGGCTGTGACTTTCTATATATAGTCTCTAACATGAGGGAAAGCTTGCGCACATCTTCCCTCCATCAATGCACTTAAGTGCCGTCTCCTCGTCTTGCAGCCATCAAAGCACAATAGTGACTGACTTTGCTCTCCACTTTCAAAGTGTCTGGGGGGGATTCATCGTACACTGACAGCAGCCAATGCTGTGCTGGGCAGCAGCAAGCACAGCAACGCTGCTCCACTTACTCAAAACAGCCACCAAGAGCTCATTCTTATTCCGTCAGTTTCTCATGCAGATCCCCAGACGCTGCTTCACTTTGTTGTTATTCATCCATTTCTGTTGGCTCTTACTTTCTAGCCTCCCTTAATCTTTAAGTCAAATAAGTCAATAGTTATTGGATACATGCAGGTTCATAGGGAGAAAATTACATAGGGCTGAAATTACATCTAGTTTGCCCCACCTAAAGTCACAAGGCTTGTTCTGTCCTGATGGGCAAATAGTGTTTAAATTCTCACGTAATTTTACAGGTGATGATCTGGTTAAAGGGATTTTTAAAGGACACTGCACATTTCTTTCTTTAACACCAACACAAATAACAGTTTTCATGTTGAATTGATGGGAACAAATTGAAGTGAATGAATTATATAGGTTTTATATTTAATGTGACAAGGCTCTTCTACATTGCAAGTCATTCCTTGTAGTTGTGTACATTATTAAGCTTTATGGGTCACATCCGCATCCAGAAAAGCAGTTGTGTAAGAGAGCATGTATACTTTGCTGTATAGTGTAAAGCTGTTTATTATATTCACTGTCTTTACTTGTGTATGAATCCTGAGTGTTAAACAGAATACTGCTTCCTGCTTAATCTCCCACAATTTGCAGTGTTTTGCTACAGTTCATAATAACACCCTCCGCATTGTAGTGAAAAATCGAGCGTCAGTTCTGTAAACAGCAGGTGAGAAACGCGAAAGAGACATTTCAGCCTGTAAATGCAAGATTATGGAAAACCCAGCAAAACTTTCCTCGCTCATGCCAAACCTGGGGCGGATGGGAAGAGTAATAATCATCTAATTCTCTCTGTGGTGAAAGAATAATGGGCAAAATCCTGTAGAGGCACCAAACCTGTGACTGGACCATTATGCACAGCTGTTATTCTGTGCTAATTATTTTTGAGCTGACACACCAACTAGATCTTGATTAAAAATGAAAAAGAAAACTCTTTGATTTTGTCCCAATCTTTGTCAGTTTTATCAGCTGAGACACGTCAGCATGTGCTCAGAGTCAAGCACATGTAGATGTGGGCTCGTATTTTTTTAAATAATTCTACATAAAACACGGCCTGTCTTTGTTTTCCTTTTGTAATCGGTCAGCTCGCTGCATTCGTGCGTCTGGGAACGCGCAGCAATCACATGCACTTGCCTATATATAACACCCCAGGTGTAAAGTAGTTCAGGATGTAATTAGCCGGCCTGTTTGATCGGCAGCAGTGCCACTACAGCTGTGACTCATGAGCGAATGCACGAACCACATATAAATTACTCCAGCTTCTTTTTTTCCCCACATTTGAAAAACACACTCATCCATTTTATTGGATTGTTTTGTTCCTGATCCCTTTCAGTCTTTGATCCTGAGGTCTGGCAGGAGAAAGAATTTGTTGCGTGATTAAGAACAGGAAGTTACACACACCTGATAAGCCAGGCATGGGCAGGTACCTGTCACCAGCTGAAGGAGAATTTCATGCTGAGGGAAAATTAATGACAGGAAATGTATCTGGCTGCTGGATTTCATATGTGTCTGTGTGTGTATGTAGCTGTCAGAGTATTGAGCTCTTTCACTAGTGAGATCATAAAAGACTTTGCTACGATGACTCATAAAGCACCAATCTTCAGAAAGTCTTACACTGCATAAACTGCTGCCACAGGCTTAGCCTTATAAACCTGCCGGCTCTGTCTGTCACAGATCATCCCTCTGCATCACTCCCCACCACCAGCAGGGAAAAACACGTCTCACTTTTGCTCGCATAATAAGAGATAATTCAGCTCCTCGCAGTCCACATCACTAAAGATGTGATCAGCACAGGATACGCAAGCGTGGTGGGGTACAGCGTTGTTCCCGCTCAAGGAAAGATTTCATCGACTGACCTTAGCTTTCATGACATTCCCTGAAAGCATTTTTCCTCCCTCAGTCCATCCTCTGAGGGCTGTGTCTGGCCTCGTTGTGTCAGACTGCTGCCCCCTCAAGGCGCCCGGACGCATCACAGATCGGTCCCGATGGTGGCAGAGCTGGAAATGTTAGAGCGAGGGGACGGGAGTTATTTCTGTATTTATAGCTCGTGCCATGTCTGAGGCTATAAATGCAAACGCTTGCAGCTTGTTGGGCACCCGTACTTATTTTATCTCTATCAGCAGACATAATGAGACATGATGGTGAATTTCGTCAACACTAAACCTGAACTTTAAAAGCAGGAGCTAACCAGAAGCCTTTTTATTCTAATCAGACTTGAAGGCTTTTACATGCTCTAAACTATCCACGGGTATGAGTTTACCTGGGGGACTCCGATATAACCCAAAAGATGTTTTCCCTCAAATTTAGCTAATTTGCTTCTTCTTTTTTTTCATGAAGAACACTTTGCGTCTTGAAATATCAGGAATAAATGCATTGTATCTTGCTGCAAGTTATATTGCTGTTTGGCAGCAGTCTCTGGAATACCAGATTCATTTCACTGATGATCACTGAGACTGATATTGCACTCATCGTTGACACCCTGTTTTATGTCTTCAGGGTGACAACTTGTGTTTAGATTTCGTGTCATTTCCACCTGAGGAGGGTCAGAGGGCTGGATCTGTTTAGCATGGGCTAGCAAAGAAATCAAAATGTTTGAAGAGCTTATATCCACATACAGGATGCTCCAGCTGCTGAGAGTGGCAGAACGAAGTCATCTACTGAAACAGATGCAGAACAAAATGAAAAAGGGACGACCGTGTCACCCACTGCGGACAAATTTTCCTCTTTTGTCATTGTCTCATATTAGCAATAAGAGTGCAATCTCAATTATTAATCAGAGTCAAAATAAAAACAAAATAAAATGATGAATCTTCATTTTAAGCTTGCACTTATGAGAAACCTTTTATTATCTGTGCCTGTACTTTGCTCAGGGCTTTTTTCATATTGTTCAGATTCAGTTATTTAACGTCATCACTGAGAATCACAGAAATTTCTTCGACCTCTTGCACTTGCAGCATTTCACCTTTTCATGATTTGCCGGCCTGATAATTCTTTTTTTTTTTTTTTTTGGTTTGTTTGTTTTGCAGAGAGTGAGCGAGAAGGTCGGAGGAGCAGAAGGAACAAAGCTTGATGATGACTTCACTGAAATGGAAAAGGCACGACTGCACTCACACGTTCACATTATCACCTTGTTGTTCAATAATTTCCAGAAATTATTGCACTTATTATCAAAACTTTGTTGGACTAACATGGACCATTTAAAGAGAACGTTGGTCAAGAATCCACTGATTTCGTTTTCGTACGCTGACGTTACTGTAAAAACTCTAAAGTTGTGGAGACATGTTTCACACATATTTGCACCAACGCTGAATTTAAACTAAAAAGCTGCAAGAGAAGTGTGCTTGAAAAGGTCTAATACCTTTGGGATGTTGCACCCACTTTACAGCTCCATGTTACACCTATGAGCAGAGCATGGATGTGTGTTAGTACTTGTTTGCGATGTGAGCTATCCGATATCCTCGTGTAATAATGTTGTTGCAGCTTGTCATTTCTTACCTGTAATTTCTTTCTTTGCCTTGTGTATCTCCTTCCACGTTGTGGTGTGCAGAGGGTGGACACCACAGCTCGAGCGGTGATGGACATCATCACAAAGACCACTGAGTATCTGCAGCCTAACCCAGGTAACATGATGGTTATCCCACAAACTTCAGGATTGGTTTTTGGTGTTGCTGGCTGACCTTTACCTGTGTTACCACTTTTCCAGTGTTATTTCATTCACTAATGGTTAATCCAAAATGCTTATTAGCCTTAATTTCTTCTTGTATTTTGCAACATTAATCTGCAAATTAAACTTCCTGTAAACAATAAAGTCATTTTAGCCATTTTAATTACATTTTAGGCTTGTGGATCATGACTGCAGATTTAATTCCTTCAAACGTGAATCCCAGAAGCATTGGATTTCATTAGTTTTCTGTCTCTTTAGCCACAAGAGCAAAGATGAGCATGATGAACTCCATGTCACGCATCCGAGGCCAAGAGAAGGGGCCGGGCTATACCCAGACTGAGGTCATCCTGGGGGAGGCCATGCAGAAGTTTGGCAGGGAGCTCGGAGAGGAGTCAAACTTTGGTGAGCTGCAGCACATTAAAAGCTGGTCACAGAAAGTCTGACAAACACTTTTCTTACAGACTCTGCAAGAACAAAGCAGAACGATTTTATTCCTTCAAGTACGCAGGAAAGAAATATCATGAAAAATGTATGAGTCTGTTTTCCAGCCAAGATCCACAGCAGAGTGCCTTTTTCATGACTGAACATTAAGATGTTTTTCAAAGAGAAGCACCTGTTTTGAAAATCTGCTGTAGGCTCTAACGAGAGAGTTACACTTAAAATCCCCACATTTTTCTGCATCATACACTGAAATCAAAACACGTGTTCACATGTTATGTGGCGACTAAATACAAAATGTGTGTTGTTTTTGTAGGTCTTGCGCTGATTGATGTTGGAGAAGCCATGCGTGAGCTTGGAGAGGTTAAGGATGCTCTGGACATGGAGGTGAAGCAGAACTTTGTGGATCCTCTGCAGAACCTTCACGACAAAGATCTCAGGGAGATCCAGGTACTCTGACACTGCGGCATGGTGGGGGTGGGGGACTAATGAAAATCATCTCTGGGTCGGGAATTCATATCACCTGTCTGGTTTTTCTCGTTTCAGCACCACCTGAAGAAACTGGAAGGTCGACGTCTAGACTTTGATTATAAAAAGAAACGTCAGGGCAAATTGACGGATGACGAACTCAAACAAGCGCTTGAGAAATTCGATGATTCCAAGGAGGTCGCTGAGCAGAGCATGTTCCACCTGTTGGAGAGTGATGTAAGCACTATGCACTTCCCCAAATTCATCAGCACACATGACATATGTGAACCTCTGAACATGTCTGAGAGTGAATCCCGGTTAGATTTTAGATTTTACCTGGTGGGCTTCACATTAAGTCCTCAATCATTTTGGCCTAAAGAAAAAATATAAAAAGATTCCTGAAAGATGAGTTTTACAGTCAAAAATACAAAATAAGTTCATTGGATTTGTATGAAACTTTGGTGATAAAGGTTTAAAGTAGAAACACATCAGCCTGTTGTATGGATGTGTAGCAGATCTTGTGCTTCTTCTCTGTGCATCAACAGATTGAACAGGTGAGCCAGCTGGCTGCATTGGTTCACGCTCAGGTGGAGTATCACACCCGAGCTGCCGAGATCCTCACACAGCTGACCAGTAAGATCGATGAACGGTCAGTACTGACATTTCACTTTCCCGCTGGGTCTTCTCATGATTTACATGTTTGAAGTGTTATTTAGTGATGCAGCAAAGCCAGAGAAACAGAATCTCTGAGGGATTATTTGGCTTTTTCTAGGATAAAGGATACTTCCACCAAACCAAGGAAAGAGTTTGTCCCAAAACCGCGCACATCTATGGACTTCTCCATCAATTTGAGCCAAAATGGAGGTGTCCACAGTGCTCGCTCTCCAGGTGAGAACTAGAATACAAACTTACTGTTCAGGAAGATGCCCAGAAACTAGTCCTTGTACTATATGTATACTTTCATCTCAATTTTGAGAATCTCGTGAGTCTAATTTTGTTTTCAAGGATAGTTTCTGGGCTACTTTCAAAACTTATTTTTTTCCCTTCATTTAACCTTTCTCCGTTTTTCATTTTCACTATAAATTCTCAAATAAAAAACAACACTAACACAGATGTAACAGATTAACTGATAAAACCTTACTCATACCTTTCGCTGATGAATATTTGACTTTGTTCAAATTTTAGGCCACTTACAATCATGTGGAAAACAGAGTTTCACAGGACTGCAGCATCATAAGCAAAAAACTATATACATCATCAACCCACCTTTATTCACAGCTCTCTGAAAGTCCCACAACAGCATTTCAGTCAGGTTCAGGTCTGGACTGGGCCATTGCAACACTATGCCGCTATTTTTTTCCTTTCTTCTGGAAACCCTTACAAGCAAGCCAGACTTTAGTCCAGTCTTCAGTTGTTCAGTTTTGGGGCCTGCAGAGTCTGAGATGTAGCTCTTGGGGTTTTTGCAGTTTCTCTGAGCATCGGCATGAATTCTCTGGGATGTCCACTCCTGGAAAGATTGTGGCATTGTGTTAACAAACACCCAAATGCTCCAGATCAGCAAACTGCCAGAACTTCTGCTTTTATAGTGGTGGTGGTCCCACTTGGTGACGATCGGTTAAGGAAGTACATTTGATTAGCGTCTGACTGCTACTTATCCTCCTAATTCCTATGGAAGCAGTATGTCTGCACTGTATCTCTGCACAGAGTCCTGTGCAAACGTTCTTTTTGCTGCAGTCAGGTCTGATTGTAGACCCTTAAATGTACTTGGCAGCATCGCTCTATATTGGCACCCACCTGCCCTTTCACATGCATGTGTGTAAAAAAGCCTGGGGTGTGTGGAGAGCAAATGTCTCTGCCCTTTCGTGCGCATACATGGAAATTCAAAGGAGGGAGAGCAACAGCAGGCCTTCATCCCCAGGGTACAGATCAAACCAGACATCAGTGTCAAGAATTATGAAATTGATAAGTCAGACAGGAACTGTTCTTGGATTGTGGGCAGAGCTTGACTTTATGACCTGCTTGCAGTAACGCTCTGCTCGATATATTTCACAATAAAAGGCTCCCGGAAAAGAATACATCTTCATCGCTCCCATTTAAGCTATTTACTATGAAATATAATATACGCAGGATTCTGCTTTTAACAGCAAAGAGGCACAGTAACAACATCAAAGAACGCATGAAAAATGGAGTAGATCTGCTATCAAGATAAAAGAAAATATGCACAATACACAAACAGTTCCATATTTTGTAACTATTTAAACCAGCAGTTCAAACAGCAGAAGAACAATATGATATTTTTTTTTGCTTTTAAATGGCAGCAGCCAATAAAGGAAGTGAAATATATTTGAGAATTTACAGTGCATCTTTTGGTTTCCTAATTTTATCTTTTCCCCTACTGTTTATTTACAGTTTTTAACATGAACTGATCAGAATATTCATCAACAAATGAGAACCAATGAATCCAACTCTGCACTCTTCTCTTTCCCATTATGATTTTTTTTTTTAAATTCTTGTAGGTTCGAGGTCTCCAGGTGAGCCAGGTTAAACTTGTGCTTTTTTTTCTACCTTTGTGTGATCATCAGTTCATCATCACCCGTCTTCATTTACACTGGAAACTCAGAACTACTACTTCTTATTTCCTGCACCCCTTCCTTATGTTGTTTCCCTTTTCCATCTCTGCAGCAAGGTCTCCAGGTGAGACAACAGTGAATCCAGGAGAGATACCACAGTATCTCTTCTTCTTTTTTTGCTTTGTTATACATCTTTTGTTTTTAATTAATATTTTTTTGTGTGGGAGAAACTTGTCAGTTTTAAGTGGATGAAACAAACAGCAGAAAATCACGTGCCGTCCACTTGCCTAACAAAGATTTCTCAACAATGACTTAAAGAACCGCATCGACAGACGAGCATTTGCTGTGTCTGTTTCGTTCTTTTGTGAATTTTCTGACTTATTTTATTTCCCCCACTCTTTCTTTGTCTGTCTGCTTCTCTCATAGCCTGTAGATAAAAGATGGACACAGTTTTAGGGTTTCATACTTGCATTTCTTTCTCTCTAATGGCCAGCAGGGGGCAACTCTTCGGTTTGCTAAAAGGAGCCCAGTTTTGTAAAATGTATTTCTCACTTCAACCATTTTTCTAATGGCTTTATAGTCAAAGCCTTTAGTTTAAAGTCACTAGCAGGGTATACTGGGATCGCGTCCTGGTTCTCTTGTTTGTTATGTTTTTCAAAACACAGATGTTGCACAGAGGTTGATGTTGTAAGGGGTTATGTCCATCTTTTGTCTACAGTCTATGGCCTTTCCACCTCTTTTCAAATTGTTGTTTTTCTTCCTGCTCTCTTGTCTACTGACTCGTCATCGCTGTGATCACTGTAATTCCATCAGTTCATCATTTCTCCATCTGAAGATTTGAGTGATAAAATTCTCATCGCACACCCTTCTTCTTTTTCTTTCTCCTTTGCAGCAAGATCTCCAGGTGAGCAAGAGTGACTTGGGAAGAGATGCCACATCTCGCTATCACTCTTATTTTTATCCTTCCATAAATGGACTTTTGAATAAGTGTATTCTTGTTTTTTCATTAATTTTTTTGTTTTTGTTTGTTTGATTGCAGTGCTAACCCCCGTTTGTTCTCTTTTTTGAGCTCTTTTTTTCTTTAAAGAGTAATCTGACATTTTTGGAAATGTTCTTGATTGAGTATTTGCTTAGCCTTACATAAGAACATCCCTGTCTGGACACTAAATATAAAGCTATAGCCAACCAACTGACAGACCTGGGTAGCAGCTCATCTTAACAAATTTCACCTGCTGGCACCTGTAAACCTCACTAATATTCTTTTACGAGAGTTAATATTAACTTTTTGGAGGTCCTTGTAAACTGCTCAGAGCCAGATAAAACAGATTAAATAATAACACCTTCAACAAATGATGTATTCAGATTCAGAAGACTTTATTTATCCCCAAGGGGCAATCTAGAGACTGACCTTGCCGACCATACATACAATACACAAACATCACATTGGGGAGACAGGTCAGGCTAGGTAGCTGGTCGGTCAGGCGCACGACCAGCGACCCGGAACCGAACAACAATGGAAAATGCACAACATGGGAAAGACGAGGAGAAAAAAAGAACTCCCCCCAGACTGAGCTCCAACAGGGAGATCAGTTTGAGAACAGCACATAACACATGAATCATCACATCTCACAACACAGAAGACATAAGCTTCAAAGGCGTTTAGAGGGGGTGGGGGGGGTGAGTGTAAATATATCAGGAAAGTGTTTACAGAGGTCAAGCCAGAAACCTGTTTTCCCATAAACCTCAATAGGGCTTTTCGCAACCACAGCTATCGCCATCTGGTGGCCTTGCAATAGAATGCAGATAAAAAGGACTTCCTGGCTTCGTTCTTCCAACCCTCTGTGGGCCAACTCTTCTTTTAATGTGCTGTTGTCAGATTTTAGTGAGCTCATTACTGTCCCCCTGAGGTTGGAGGCTCAAGGCTGTATAACACTCACTTGTATGTTGCACCTGCACAGGGAAACGATGAGCCAGTTACACGGTCAAAAACAGATGTTAAGAAATGCCACACAGGCTATAACACAACAACTCTGAACGCTACGCCATAAGGACATTTCCTAAAATATTAAACTGCTCTTTGAAACGCTAATTATATTCGCGGCTACTGATGCTTTGTGTCTCTTTTGCTTTGTCTCCTGCTCTCTTTCCCTCTTTTAGCCAGGTCTCCAGGTGAGCCTTTCACAAGCTTTTCTTGTGGTTATTCTGCTTGTAATCAATGTGTGGAGTCTCATCTCCTTCGCCTGCCTCTCCTAACTCTACTTTTATTTGTTTATCTCTCCGAACCGCTCTCTTCCTCTTCTCCAGCCCCCATGGACCAGCCCTGCTGTCGTGCGCTGTACGATTTTGACCCTGAGAACGAAGGTGAGCTAGGCTTCAAGGAGGGCGATATCATCACCCTTACCAATAAGATTGATGACAACTGGTACGAGGGGATGCTGCAGGGCAACTCGGGCTTCTTTCCCATCAACTACGTGGATATCCTGGTGCCGCTGCCCCACTAGGATGTCTCGGCAGTGTCCGAAGCTGCGACACGATAAATCCTGGCCTCCAGTTCCTCCTCCAAGTATTCCCAGTAACCTTTTCCTAAACATTCCTACTTATCCACCTGCACTCCGCTTTAAAGGAGTCAAAACGGCAACGAAACAATAACCAATGAAGATGTGAGTGAGAGTGATGATAACTTAAAGGAAGCACTCTTAAAGAAAGCGAGGGGAGGGGAAAAAAAGAAAACAGCATTTATAGTCTTGTTTCCCCCTTATCCCACGAGTCACCTTCAGGCTTCCGTAGTCATTTTATCCGTTTCCATCCCAGCTTTTGTCTCGCTTTAGGTTGGCTGTCAGTCCGTCACAAGCTTCTCAGCGCAGGCTTGCAAAATCACACTCTGTATCTCTGTGTTTCGTGAAAACCTTTGCAGTAGATAGAAACTCTTTTTTTCCTCAAACTACCACTACAAAATAATCTGTAGTTCCAGCATGTTTTCAACTGGTTTCATGTTTTTTAAAAAAAATGTTTAACTAACTGAATATTTTTGTTTTCAATTTTCCTTTTTTCGACAGTCGTTGCCTCTTTTGACAGTTCTGGGTGAAACTATGTTCCTGTCATGTCCTAAAAAGAATCAGTTTAAATGAGTTTAGACAAAACTAAAGAGATTCATCAAGTAACACAGTATTTTAATGGGGTTTTTTGTGCATGTGTTGTAACATATTGGTCATATGTTATACCAAAGTTACTTGTAAAACCTGAATGAAAATGAAACTCCAGCAGGAAGGTATCAGAAAGTCTGTTTGATGGGAACAGGTTTAAGCTTGCAACCTGGAGTTCTTTGGTATTCTATTAGGAGGTGACGCTTTATTAAGTATGTGACACATACCCGAGCCAGTGATTAGTGAAGTGATGACATGATTTTCTAAAAACAGTGAAGTTTAAATTGTTTTGAAGTGATGTAAAGAAAAACTCCGGTGCGCAGGTCTCAGTCCACCGACATGTATTTTATCAGCAGTGTGAAACATGGTTGATGTGTTGTGATATAATGATGTATAAATCTTAACACTTGAGGAAACCATATAATTGTGCAGCTGAAGAAGGCGTAGCTCTTCTTCCTGCATCCCTTACTAGTCCAAGTAGTGTTCTGTAGTTTAGCTTCTGTAAGCCACTGATGATACTAGGCAGGAGTGTTTTAAGGAAAGAGTCCAATGATAGCTTGTTCCTCTTTTTTTTTGTCTTGGTGGAAATTTTATATATCGGTTAAAATTATGCAAACACAAATAGCTTTTTCTTCACGGTTATACAACCGTATAAACCATACCCCTCTCCCCCCTTTTCCACGTCATGCCCGAGCTTAGAAAAACTAGATGTTGTTGTAGATGTCCAATTTTTTCCAACCTGCGATATGCTCGTATGCAGTATTATGTGAGATCGTTTCCCCATCTTTTGGTGATCTACCGATAACCAAGAACTCATATCGACCCAGTCGGGAGCTGTAGTGCACGTTTTATCACTGAGGTTTTCTTTTCTGCAGAACAGCCTGTGCAGCAGCACTGACTGTTTTTATTCAATTATTTATTTATTTTCACCCATCTTGTAGAAATGTTGCGCGTGTATTTTGGGGGCGGGCGGTTTATTTGGGTTTGCATACTCTTCAAGTAATGCACAGGGATGGGGCTGCAGAGAACCTCTGATGCTGAGGTTTTAACATCTACTGTCTCTGACAGTGTTCAACGTTAAAACAAACATGGACCAATTCACTATGTTCAGCAGATCTATATGGAAAAGAAAACCTATAAGAATGTTTAACGTATTCGTCTTATAAGACATACTATGCTTATGACAGTGGACCTTTCACACGTTTCTCATACAAAATGTTTGCTTGAATTATATTTATTTATTTCAGTTAATCTATGCTTGTATGAGAAACATGCACTGGGGGCGGGGGGGACTAAGAGTAAGAAACAGCGTAAGACATCTTTATGAGACACAGGATAAATGTAAAACATAAACATTTACTATTTTTTTCTTTGTGTGGAAAATTACAATAAATGATGCAAAATCAGCCGATAACCCATATTTAGTGTATTCTTTTCTTCCAAAGGGAAGCACAATGTTAACAGATGGTATATTTTGTTGGCTGGAGTCTAGCGATACAGTTTTAAAGAGGTATTTATTCTTTTTTTTTTTTAAGACGTAACAAATTCTTCCTTCTTTTTGTCGTTCACGTTTTTAACAATCGTGTGTATCTTTGCCCTCAATGAGGACTGTACAGCTTTTTGTGTTTTGTTTTCACCTCGTGTGTGCGTGTGTGTGTGTGTGTAGTCGTGCATCTACAGTAACGTATCTTATTTTTGTAATTGTGACAGAAGTATACACATACTCTATAGATGTATATATAGTATCTAACCCAGAAGCAATGTGACAGGAGGGATTATGTGCTGCACATGATTGTCTTTGGATTGTTTTTTTGTTTTTTGTTGTTTTTGTTTTGTTTTTTTTGGGGGGGGGTTTGTTTTTTTTTTTCTTCTTCTGTTCTTGTTTTGTTTTTTTCCTGCACTGGATTCTAAAACTGTACGCTTGATGTAAAGAAAAAAAATGTGTAATTCAGTTCAAATCAGTGTAATTTATTCAAATAAATGCCAAGAAATGGTTATTGGCCTGATGATTTTCCCTTCACAAAACAATCTTTTTGTCCACATCTACACTAAACCTAAGCTCAGTGTGGGCTCATGTAACACGAGCTATTTTACCTCGCTACACCTCTCTGTTATTGTCAGTACACAAGGAAGCGGGGTGGCGACTTAGCTCTGCAAATACAAGAAGGTTGATGCATTATTCATTTTCCTGCTGGATTCTTTCATGATGCGCTGTGAGAAGCGGGGGGTGAAATGGGTCAGGTATGAGAATCTTCTTTTGTGTTTTCAAGACGGCTGAAATATTTAAATAACCCTGTTGATGTAAGGTCATCAAAAGCATGACTGCAGCTTCAAGCATCTTAAAGGCTCCAAAAGATATTAAACACACTGCAAGCATGTGTAAGCTGGGATATACAAAGCAAACTTTTTTAACCCATACAAACAAGGAATTATGTTGTAGAGCAGCCGCTATCAGCAGTACTGGAAAGTAAGTAAATTTGTTCAAGCTTTCAACTTAACTAAATACTTCAACATCGCACTCTCGTAATAATGCTTTTCTCCTGTAATTTAAGTGGATATAAATTAATTTATTTAATTTATTTCAGTTTTTTACCTATTAAAAACACATAACTGGAGTGTAAATTATACAATATTACACATTAAAAAGCCAGCAGTATATTAAGTGGTTAGAAATAGCACTTAGTCCATTTACCATTTCAAATGCTTACATACACAGTAATGTAAGCATTACTGGAGCACACACTAGAACTACAACTGTTTATTCATTAAAGCAAATACCTAATCAGCCAATCACAAGCAAGCAATCCAATGCATGTAAACATGGTCAAGATGACCTGCTGAAATTCAAACTGAGGATCAAGAAAGGGGATTTAAGTGACTTCAGCTGCTGCAGTGTTCTGGGTTAAAAATCTTTGTTGATGAAGAAAGGCCAGACTGCTTCGAGTTGACAGGAACTCAAGCCAGGTATGCAGAAGAGCATCTCTGAATGCATACCAAGCTGATTCTTGAAGCAGATGGGCTACAGCAGCAGAGGATCACACAGGTTGCTACTCCTGTCAACTAAGAAGAGGAAACTGAGGGTACAGTTCACGTGGGATCCCCCAAAACTGACAACAGAAGATTGGGTAAAAAAAACTCTCTGGTCTGATGCAAACAACATGACAGCATGGATCAGTGCTTCGGGCTGCTGGTGATGTGATGATGGGGGGCATTTTCTCAGCACACTTTGAGCCCGTTTGTACCAACTGAACATCCTCCAAAGGCCAACCTGGCTGTTTTTGCTGACCATGCCAGTCTTCTAATGGGTGTCATTATCATTAAATCGAGCAAGATAACAGACCATATCACAAAGCCCAATCATTTCAAACTGGTGTCCTGAACATGACAGTGAACTCAAAGATGGCTGCCCTTCCTTGAGCCGGTTTCTTCCTGTTAAAAAGAGGTTTTCTTTCCCATAGTCAGTAGCGGTTTTAGATACGGGCGACACGTATCTAAAACCGCTGTGATCCATCACAGCTGATTTAAATGGATAAATTACCTTCTCAACATGTCTTCAGTTCTCCAGAGGCCTGGTAATGAACTAATCATGTGATTCAGGTGTGTTGACCCAGGCTGAGATCTAAACCCTGCAGGGACACCGGCCCTCGTGGACTGGGATTGGGGACCCCTGATATAGAGAGACGAGACGACAAGGCTCCAGTTACAGCAGTGCAAGCAAACAAAAAATATATATAAGAAGAGTAAGAAAATAAATATACACTTTAGGACCAGGGGTAAAGGGATCAATAACAATTTAAAATTTACAGTTTGATGATTTAAAGTCTCACACACAAGCCGTCGAAAGGGGAGGGGGGGCTTGCTGCTTCCTAATAGAGCACATTTCATTTATAATGTTGTAAATCCAAGCCCATTATGTATTCATGATTTGAATCCTGGGTTGTTTGAAATCTCAGAAATGCACCCTAGACAAAGTGAATCTGTGAACTAAGGTGTAGGTGTGTTAGATCATGTTGTGGTGATCCTTGGGTTGAGATGGGTGTTCATACTGGAGTGCAAAATTAAAACCAATGGAAGATGGACAAGGAAAGTTCAAAGCCATCAGGTCCTCAGTTTAGAAAAAGAGAAAAAAAGAGGAGGAGAAACGAGAAAAAGATGCAGGTAAGCAGATGTGTCATTGGATAATGGCAGGTCATCCTGAAACAATCAGAATCAGAATACTTTATTAATCCCTAAGGAAATAATGTGAGTTACAGAATAAATGGTAAAAATAGCAACAGGAACAGACTAAACTCCAAACAATACATTATGTTACATATTTTAACATTAATTAGTCATTGTCAGTTGTTGATTCGTACTGTTCTCATTGTATGACGAATTATGATGGCTGTTTGGTAGCCGTTTGCATACTATGCATACTCTCTCTTCATGTGTGTGTGTGTGTACAACAATTTTATGTTAATGTACAATCCTTAATATGTTTTGTGTGTGTGTGTGTGGGGGGGGGTGGGGGTGGGGGCAGAGGGAGTGTTCGCCCAGGGCGCCAAACTGGCTAGGACCGCCACTGCCCGTAGTCACCGAAGTTCTTGCTCATATAGGCAATCATGTGATTGTTGGGGTTTACTCTGTTGTTGAGTTTTTGCCATGAAGAATTAAGTTAATTCAGCTCTGCAGGCAAAAGGGGGTCCGACCCAGTACTAGCAAAGGTGCACCTAATAAAGCGTCTGGTGTAAAGATTTCTTCGACGGAGACCACCGAGTACTTGTTTAAGCACATTTTGCACAGGCTTTTAGGTTTGTAAGGCCTCAATCTATCATGTATTATGACACTGAACAAATAAAAATTGTAGAAAATTGAGTAACAGAAACACAAATGAGATACCAGATGTGCAACTCCATAAAAAAAACACCAGCAGATCAACTACAAAGAAAGGAGCTGTTACCATTTTATTAGTATTATTGTCATGCTGATATATTGTAAGTGCTGATGTTAGTGCTGAATGTTCCTTTATAGCATTCACGTGATTTTTGCTGCAGAGCTTCAAAGACAGAACGTGATTTGTCAAAACTGGAGGAAAAAGCAGATTTTCTTCACAGGAAACAAATATTTTATCTTCTTCAATCTCATCAGTGCCACAACAAAAAACATTTTCTCTGCATTAACATGAGCCAAAATAATCACATCAAACAAAATATGCAATTTGTGGGATTTTTTAATCACCATCAATGTGTGTTGTGGTTTAGTGTTCTGTCTGCTTTGAAGCTGTTTCTACAGAATAAACTTTGATGTGCTGCATAAAAGCAAACTTTGTGGTAGATGGAGGGCAATTTAGTTACCCTCTGATGACTGATATCTTTGTAAGAATGAACGACACATATAACCAGTACCTGTCTCCACTTCAACATGTGCTTATTTGTGTTTATTTTTTGAGAAATTACCAAAAGTTTTCAAACTTTAAAGTTCTTTCTATGTTCAGATTCACTGTTTGTATAATGTTTCAGGAAATTACCACTGCACAGTGACTGAAACCATATCCTTCATTAACTGCTTGTCAGACTATTATCTTCATTTCCTCAGACTGTATTAGATGTCTGTCTGTACTTGCTAAAGCTGAAGGCACTGTCCTCTGGTTTATTTATTCTTTATTCAGTTTTCGTTAACAATCCAAAACCTTCATTTTACTTACACATGAAAACAGATACCAGATATAGAAAGCTGGCGCTGTTACCTGAAAAATGACCCTAAATGGTGATTTAGGGTCATCTGCTGGGAGAAAGCATTTTTTCTGTTTATTTCTGTGAACAGGGAAGCAAGTTACAGCATATTTTTTATTTATTGGGACGATCTGGTTCTGCTGCCTGCCCCACGTGTGAAAGAAGGAAGCTGAATATGCAAAACAATCAGATAGGTTGTCTCAGGTTATAACTACACACCAGATAACTCCAGTAAAAACTTTAGGTATTCAACCGTTGTCTCTTACCATGAGTCACTTTGGCTACACCCTCTTTTCAAGCACACAACTTTACCTCTACACCTCGACATGCATGCATATATTAACACACACTGGTCTGCTGGACTCGCTTCAGGGACACCTACAGTACAGTACTGTTTCCTGTCAGCTGTCTTTTGAGCAGCATTAGTGCATGTCGTTTTCAGTGTCACACACCCTGTGGCCTGTCGCTCTGCTGATCACAGCAAATATACACACAGCCTTTTCTTTGTTTGACATTGTGCAGGACAGATAATTCCACAATACACAAACCAAAACATACAGTAATGAGCATTGTCGTATGAGTACAGTTGGATATTGTGGATACAGGGCGTATCCTCTTAAATATTGAACCTTGCCAGTTATCTGTCTGACTCCCACTGACTCCGCTGGACTGTCAGACTCACTAGAAGCAAAGCATCCTCTAGTGGTGATAAACCTAAGGTGCTCTGTGTCATGGTCCTGGGTCATTTTGGCCCAGCGTTTTGTGTTTCCTTGAAGTTCATTTTTGTGCTTTGTGTTTATTCTGATTTTGTATTGGTTTAGGGTTGAACCTGTAGTTTGGTGTGTGTGTATTCAGCCCTACCTGTGTCTGTCCTTGGTGCTCTGTTCATGTCCCCGTGTTGTGTTGTAAATCAGTCTGTGTGTTCCTGCTTTACTTTGAAGGCTCATGTTCTGGATTTCCTATTCTATTTTGAAGGTCTGTGTCTGTTGTCATTGTGTTCAGCTTGTGTCCTCCGGTCCTCATGTGTATTAGGTTCAGCTGTTCTTCCCTCCTGTGTGTGATTACCTGATTACCTTGTGTGTGTATATTTAGTGGGTGTCGGTCTGTGTTCATTGTCGGCTCGTCTGCGTTCTATGGTGTTCCTGTCTCTGCGTCTCTCTGCCCCGCACCCCTTTTGTATGGTCTCAGGTTTGTCATTTAGTTCTCCCAGTTTAGGTTTCTTCAGTTGTTTTGTCATGCCTCACTGCCTGTTTCTGCCATTGTCACTTTGTAAATAAACATCACTCGTATCATCAGTCACTGCTGCATTTTGGGTCCTCCCTTTCCTCCACACCACACGGCTCACTCTGCCAGCCGTGACACTCTGTGAGGAAAGTTTCTTAGAGGGGAACTGAAGCTTGCTATCTGGTTCAGTTGTATTTGTTATTTTATATCTGAAGTTTAAAACCAAAAAAAAGAAAGGGACAGAGTGGTATGATGTTTATTTGTACTACCTTATAATTTAGGTTTATGGCATGCTTGTGACATTTATGCAACAGCATGAGTTCCTTTCCATGAAACATATTCAGCATATCATACATTTAAAGCAACTCTTCAATCCATTCAGCTTTCTGAAAGTATTCTTATTAGCTCCATTTCATATGTATGATAACAATGTGGCAAAGAAGCGAATATAACCTGCCAATCAGGATTATTATAATTTATAATCATTATTATAATCGGTAGTTTAATAAGCACCAGATCCCAGCATTCAAAACTAAAAAGCACCAAATTTCCAACTAGGAGAAGCTTGTCTTTCCAGAAGAAGTGTCAATGACCACACTGCCCTGGAAGGACAGACCAGCCATTTCCCATGAACTGAAGAAAGTAAAATACCAAGATCTAGTTGATGAGGCCCTTGATTTAGGATGGCACGCAGTGTCACTGGAAGCTTTCTGTAGGTGAAGACTAAACTTTGCTGTAAGCGCCAAAATACTGGTGACCCTGAGATATCTGCAGAAGATAAGATCAAAGTGACTAACACTAGCGGGCCACTACATCCAGATGCTTCGGCAATTTCACCTTGTACCAAAACTATGCTACTGTTTACTTTACCTTAGTTACAGTTAGGTGTATAAATATTTGGACAGGGACAACTATCCAAATTTTGGTTCTGTACATTACCACAATGAACTTGAAATGCATCAACATGCAGCTGAAGTGCAGCTTTAATTCACCGGGTTGAAGAAAAAACAAAAAACAAAACAAGGAACAAAAGCATTTTTTAACACAATCCCTTCAGGGACTTAAAAGTAATTAGACAATACCTAATACCTGAAGTCTTGAACTCATGGACATCACCAGATGCTGGCTTTCCTCCTTTGTAATCCTCTGCCAGGCCTTAACTGCAGCGGCTTCCAGTTGCGGTTTGTTTGTGGGCTTTCTGTCCAAAGTTTAGTCTTCAAACAATGAAATGCATGCTTAAATGCTCTAAGATCAGGTGACTGACTTGGCTGTTCAAGAATATTCCACTTCTTTGCTTTATATATATATAATAAACTCCTGGGGTGCCTGGGCTGTATGTTTTGGGTCCATCTGAATTATGAAACAATTAAGTTGACTGCATTCTGCTGATGAGACTGAACACAGGGGTCACATAATAAAATAGTTCTTTGTACTGCAGATGTTGCTGGAGCTTGGGCCTCTTCAGATGGTGTATGGAGAAGAACGGTAGAAGAAGAAGTTGCGCCAGAAACGTCCACTCTATCTTTAATCAGTTTAACATCAAAAACACAGCTCTCTTTAATACTGAAGTGGACGTCTGGACAGGATGTACTTTGTAAGACAGCTGAGCGAGGTTTGCTTAATAACTGTTTTTCATTATTGATTGATCTAACAAATTTCCTTCTTTTTTCTTTCTCTCTCTCTCTGTATTTATTTATTTATTTATTTTCTTAAGTCACGGAATCTGTTATTATAACATATTTAGTTTGCAATTTGAGAAGATGGCAAACATTCCCACGTGAGAAGCTGAAAGCCAAGGGCAGTCGATTGATTTCAGAAATAGGAGGAGGTCAAAAGGTCAAAGGGTTAAAAAAAAAGAAAGAAACCCAACTGCCTGGAGACCAACTGCTGAACCTACAGCTGAAAAACATATTCTACCAGCACCAGTGCAAAAAGATTAAACACACATTCTGATTTGACATGTCCTCAAAAGTAGACTGTATATAAAAGATGGATGTGATACGATGTGCTGGTTTTGGACTCAGTGCTGTGTTGGGATTTTTTTTGCTTATTTTTGTTTTTTGTTGCAATATTGAGTTTGCGTTTTTTTACAATATTACATTGTTGAATAGAGTATGAAGTGATCAGCTAAACCGAGCTAAACCACAATTCATAAAGATAAACCGCATAAAAGATTCTAAAAGCTTTCTGCATCTGAAAAATGAAGCCAGCGTAGAGGTGCTGTAAATCTGCATTTTTTAGTAGCCACTTGAGGTCATGTGTAGGTCTCTCACCTGACTTCATGCGCACACTGCTCAAGAGCTGTCCACCACTGCCACAACAATTGGTTGCTAGAGAATCGCATATTTCCTAATAGGCTGGCAGAGGTTCCCGGAGATTGTTGGATTTTTAACTGCAACAAAGGTGCTGCACCAAGTTTAAAAAGAATGATGCAAACTGGAAATGAAGGTTTGCCTGTGCTCCAGTGCCGGAGCCAACACGTTTCAAAATGCAAAACTTTTACTTAAAGGCATGGGAGTGTGGCGTTCTGACACAACTTCTTTAAACATTTTCCTGAAGAGTTTATGGGCTCATTTGCTCATTTTGGGTCATATTTGGATAAATATTAATGTAAGACCAGTTTCTTAATCTTGGTCATGCTACATTTCAGAAAGGAGGAATAAATGGGCTGATAACCATAAGTTGTTAGCCAGTGAGCATGTGGTTTCACAGTCAGACCTGGGCCACTAATCACATCCAATAGCAAAGCATCAAGATTGCAATGGTAGAAACTCTCATATCAAAGCTTCAGAATGGGACTTTCTAAACCATTGCTGATGGTGTTTGGGTCTGTGTTTTATACTGTCTGTCATCATAATCTGTGCAGGTGCAATCTGCTAATTAGTGCTACTAAAACTACTAAAATACTAGAATTAAACTCACAAGAAACTAAAGCACAAAGTTCTTGAATGAGCTCTATCACTGAGTAAGCTATAGTAGTCGTCAGACCGCTCCATAAAAATACGCTTAAAATGCTCCAACAACACAAACATGGCTGAGAAATCCATTTCAGTTACTTTATTTACTGAGGCCTTCAAGACAGCTGTCTGTGTCAAAACATAGCAAAGTCAAAGGCAACCATGTACCTAACTCTGATGACTTATAAAATAAGTCATTATTAAAGAAAATCAGTGCCAGGCTGCAAACATGCTTTTTAATGCTGTAAAAGAGGGCATTTAAATACTGGGATCTATAGGGATTAACTTACTTTTAGAGCAATCCTCAAATGCCCACTAAGGAAATTAGTTCTTGTGCAGTGGTTCTCTTTATCCTCTGTGGAGTTTCCCCATAAACAAAGGTAAAGATTATCAAAATTGTTGCCACATAATTTCCGGTCTAAATTGCTCATGTGTAAAAAAACAACAACATTTTTCTCTACCATTTCCCTGAATAATCTGTCAATAAATTAAAACAAAGCCACTCTGAAGCCACAACACTGGTGGTCACAGTACGCATGGAAAATCCACCTCCAGACAAACAAAAACACAGAGAGTACGCGAGCACGCACTCGTCTTGTCCGGGTAATATATGTGATGACGCTTCTGTCTCACGCCCACACACACACACACACACACACACACACACACACACACACACACACACTCAAGGTCTGAGGAAAGTGAGTAAGGGGGTGGGGGGGGGCCGGGGGCAAGCAATCCAGTAAAAAGCATTCCTTTAGACCCTCGCTCATGGTGGGTGGCCTGCTTGGATGCTGTACCACCAAAACGACAGCTTCATTTTGAAAAAAAAAGAATAGAAATAATCCTTCACAGCCATCGTGTCTCCAGATGTCGTCCTGTGTTACAGACCCTGACACACTTAAGAGGCTCCTGAAAATTTCTAACAACTGATCAAGCTGCTTAAATCCAAATGATCCTTGACCACAGCTGCTTTTAGACCTTTCCCAGCTGTTTCTTCTACTACTACAATACATTTATCTGCCTTGATTTGTTGTTTTTAATCAAAGAAGCTATTTTGATCAAAGTTCACAAAGTTATTCTTTTAAAATCAAGCTGAACAGGCCCGTCTGCACGAGTCAGAATCAATGATTCATTTAGTGTGCGTGTAAAGAGAAGGGTTGCTGCGCACTCTGTCAGTCGCTCGCTTAGCCAGCCATGGCAAGCTTAAACTGGCAGGACAGCCAACCACTCCATCATTTTTGACACCTGAATCCGCCGCAGCTCTTAATGCATGAATGGCAGGCTGCATCTCTGTTCTGGCCAACCCCAAACCGCAGCAGACCACAAAGAACCCACACCAATCACAGACGTGTTCCTCACATTCAGTGAAGGTGAGGGAACAACAAGTATCAAATCCTGCTACCACCCACAGGCTGTGGGGCATTAACGCCGGTTCTGCTGTCTACGCTCATCTGTAACAAGTCTTACTGTGCAGAGACACCAGCAACACCACGCAGGACGAAGCAGTCTGCTCCCACGGCTAAATCAACATCTCGAGGTTTCCACACACGGCAAACAAAACGAGCGACCAATTTATCAAGTACACGTAGATAAAACTGATGCGGTCTAACACAACTGTGCACTGAAAACAAATTTAATATTTTATACTGTCATGCTGTCGTGCTGTGTGACTGATTTGGATGTCTCTAATAGTTAGTCTGTTTTAATTCATATCATTTACTTCACCCTTTACTTAATTTAATCATATTAATCATCGTTTGTTTTTCAAACATATACATTTAATAAATGTCACTGCTTTCTTTAAAAAAAAACCGATACCATAGAGATGACTTTAGCCGTTTAAGAGTAAATACACTGAAATTAAAGTGCATCATCTGCACTACATACGTGTTTGTAATAAAGCCATTTAAAAAAGCTAAATTTTAGTCATGTGTAGCTAAAAACAACTAAGAATCATGTTAAAGAAATTATATTTGCTTCCTAAAATTAAGGCCCTCTACTGTGTGACTATCAAAGAAATTTGATCATATAAACCTATAAATTCAACTGAATATCGACATAAACAAACAAAACAAACAAAGAAGTATTCTCATTACTACGCACTGATTCAACAGCGATTTACTCCGATAGCAGTTTTATTGTATTATAGGCACATGAAAAGGTGCTGTAAAATTCAGCAATCTGATCTTAAGTGGGTCAGCCAAGTGAAAGTCCTCTTTCTAGCAGTGTAAATGTAATCCCTGACATATCTTAATATAAGCAAATAATAACAATAAATTTGTGTTAAGTGTTCGCTTAGGTATTAATGTCTCAGTGTACCTTAGTGTTTTCTATCACTGCTTCCACTACATTGTTAAATATAATGAAAAACATGCTTTCTTTACTTTGAAACTAATGAAGGTAACAGTAGTTCAGGATTAGTATTTCTGTGCCATGCAAACACAAAGGCATTGTCCTCCTCGCTCTGTGTTTACCTGTGGTCAAAAATAATACAGTAATCGTTGTGTTTGAGTACATATTGACTCCTGTGCAGTTTTCCACTACAGTTTGAGGAGAAATTTTGTACTTTTTAAACCACAGCACGATAAGCTTTTAAAATACCAGCACAATAGTGTGTTAAACACAGTAACACACAGTAAATCCATTTAAGGAATGAATTGACTTGTGTTAATAATCTGATTAAAAGTCAGATATCAGATGATCTGATTGCTCTTTTCTAATTTTCTGTCCCTCATCACGCACTTAAATAACACTAACAAGAGACAAACACTTAACAAAAATAAAGGAGTTTTTACATAAAAAGCCAAAAACTAATAAAAGAGTTAAATCTGCAGAGCAGTAACACACACACACACACTGTGAGAAGCAGCTGTTACTGGGAGTGTGCCATTGTGTGTCGCTACATGTTTTCCTGTGGTGTTCATACATAGTTTCTCTATTCAGCAGGGAAGCCCAGCTCTCAACACTAGACTGAGGTAGCTAATACCCCTGTCTGTCATAGCCGCTCAAAGAGCAAGTGATTGCAGATGACAAACAAGGTAGTAAGACAGGTCAGGTAGCTATGGCAGGAGCAGAGAAAGAAGAGAAGAGGCAGGGACTAAAAGAAGTATGTAGGTACTACCAAGCAACAGTATTTTACGCAGGTGCGTGGGTGTGTTATTGAAAATTTGTTAGTCACACCATGAGGGTCTCTGAGGGTCTGACGCCACAGTCGGCTGTCAGGTCTGAGATTGTTTCCGGCCCTGGAGTGACTTCCAGAGGCGAGTAGGTCTGTCACCCGGGACTCCTCATTGAAATTTAGAGTGAAAAACGTGAGAAAATGAAGCCGTAAAATACCACATCTTTCCTAAAGAGTTTCAGACTTCCAGCTTTAAGGGGGCAATCTTGGGGTGGATTTTGAATCAAACAGGAGGAGAGACAGTGGCACTGCTAACAACATTATGTACCATTTTGGGAGACTTAATTCAAAGTTAAATAAAGCTAATAAGGATCAGTTGGAGAAAAGTAGTGTTGCCAAAGCATATCCCACTGTTACGGCCGAGAGGGCCCGGCTGTGGGTGTGGACTCAAATGCAGACACAGAGGGAGGCAAATGGGCGTGAACACAGTGCTTTATTTACAAGTGTCTAGTGAAATTACACAACAGGAGACTATGAATGCTATGAATTATGAAATGCTATGAACTGTGAACTGTGAGGCCAAACTGTGAACATGAAACTGAGTGCTATGGCTAGGTGCTGGATTTCACGGATGGAAAAAAGGGGCAGCGGCTTGGATGGAGGTACGCAGTCACTATAATGAGAAGAGACAAATAGTCAGTGGCAGTCCAGTGAATCACAGCTGCAGGATTAGGCTATGGAGGTTAGGGCTTACGCGTTGCAGGTTTAAAGTGTCATGCGAGGAAGGGGTGTCCAGGGGGTTCCGGGTGAGGAGTGTCCAGAGAGGATCCAGAATATGCGTGGAGTGAGGGACTTGGCAGGGAGGCAGGCAGGTGTAGTCCGATGGTGGAGAGGAAGAAACCAGATGACAGAACCAGCGTCCAGGCGGAGATGAGAGTAGTTCGGGAAACGTGACTGCCAGGTGGGTCCTATGACAAAGAAAAACACGGTGAGGGAAAAGCAGTAGTTGAGGGTTCTCACAAGGGGTTCGCAGCCTAGCACTGACATGGGTTAGCAGAAGATCTGGCAGAGGTCTGTTGTGAATGCTGGTCTTATATGCAGGTGACTTGATTGGAACCAGGTGTGGAAGCTGATTGGAGTCTCTGCCTGAAGGTAGAACCCAGCGGAGTGGAAAAACCCCGTGCTCACCCGGACCATGACAGTACCCCCTCCTCAACGATCGCCCCCCGGCGACCGAGCAGACCCGGACACGCGACGAGACCTGAAAAAATCAGAAACAAGCGCCGGGTCCAAGATCAGAGACCGAGACACCCACGAACGCTCCTCAGGCCCGTACCCCACCCAGTCCACCAGAAACTGCCGGCCCCTGCCCCACCGACGCACGTCCAGGATACGCCGCACCGAGAAGGCAGGATGACCATCGACGAGCCGGGCGGGAGGAGGGGGGTCGGAAGGAGGGCACAGAGGACTAGACAACACTGGCTTGACCTGCGAAACATGGAACACCGGATGGATCCGCAACGATGCAGGCAATGTGAGCCGGACTGCCGCAGGGCCAATCAGCCTGTCAATCACGAAAGGCCCAATATAGCGCGGAGACAGCTTGCGGGAGGTTCCCTGGAGCGGGATATCCTTAGCCGCCAGCCACACTTTTTGCCCCGGAGAGTAAGTAGGAGCCGCCGTGCGCCGCTGGTTGGCGTAGTGGCATTGGCGAGACACAGCGCGCAACAGCGCCTCACGAGTCCGCGTCCAGGCCCGGCGGCAACGCTGCAGATGATGCTGGACAGAAGGCACCGCAAGCTCAGCTTCTTGCTCGGGGAACAGAGGTGGCTGGTAACCTAAGGACGCCTCAAAAGGTGAAAGACCTGTGGCCGAGGCGGTGAGTGTGTTATGCGCATATTCAACCCACGGCAAGAATGTGGACCAAGAGGCTGGATTATGGGCAGTGACGCAGCGAAGAGTGGTCTCGAGTTCTTGGTTCAGGCGCTCAGTTTGGCCATTGGTCTGTGGATGGTAGCCTGAGCTCAAACAGGGCTTGGCCCCCAGGGCCGTACAAAAGGCTCCCCAGGCCTGAGAAGCAAACTGGGGACCCCTGTCAGACACTATTTCCATAGGGATCCCATGGAGTCTGAAAACATGTTCAACCAACAGTTTAGCTGTTTCTGAAGCAGTGGGCAATTTATCTAGAGCTATGAAATGTGCTGCCTTGGAAAATCTGTCAACTATGGTAAGTATGGTAGTCTGTCCTGCAGAGTTTGGAAGCCCTGTTACAAAATCCAACGCAATATGTGACCATGGCCGGTGTGGGGTGGTTAGTGGGTGAAGCAGTCCGTAAGGACGGTGATTCCTGGACTTATTACGAGCACAAACCGTGCAAGCAGCTACGTATTCACGTACATCCCTATCCAACGTCTCCCACCAAAAGTGTCTCTTCAGTAGCATAGCTGTCCTACCTCGGCCCGGGTGACCTGTGAACTTGGCCGTGTGAACCCATTCCAAAACCTTGGTGCGGGCTGCTGTGGGTACATAGCGCTTGTTAGCTGGACCGGTGCCCGGATCAGGTTCTGCTTGCAGAGCCCGCTGAATGACGGAGTCTACTTCCCATGTGACAGCCCCTACACGACAGCTGGCAGGGAGTATGGAGGGCACCCCTGACCGCTCTGAGGCAGCTTCGAACTGGCGGGAGAGAGCATCTGGCTTAACATTCCGGGTACCTGGGCGATATGAGATAGAAAAGTTGAAACGGGCAAAAAACAGTGACCAACGGGCTTGGCGTGTATTTAGTCTCTTTGCATTCCGTAGGTATGTTAAATTTTTATGGTCTGTCCAGACTATGAATGGGTGCTCAGCCCCCTCCAGCAGGTGCCGCCACTCCTCCAATGCTAGTTTCACAGCAAGCAGCTCACGGTCCCCAATATCGTAGTTTCTCTCTGCCGGAGACAAGCGACGCGAGAAGAAAGCGCAGGGTTGTAACTTTGCTGATGGACCAGTATGTTGAGACAACACTGCCCCCACTCCAACATCTGATGCGTCCACCTCAACGATGAAGGGCTTGCTGGTGTCGGGCTGAATTAGCACGGGAGCTGTTGTAAACAGTTGTTTCAGCTTGTTGAAAGCTCTGTCGGCTTCGGTAGGCCACGTGAATGGGTGCTTTGTAGACGTGAGGCGTGTTAGAGGTGCAACTACCTGACTGTAGTTCCTGACGAATCGCCTGTAGAAGTTGGCAAAGCCCAGGAATCTCTGGAGAAGCTTACGGGATGTGGGCACCGGCCACTCTGTGACTGCCTTGACCTTTGCTGGATCAGTCTTCAGTTGCCCCCCTGCCAGGATATAACCAAGAAAAGAGACTGACGATGCATGAAACTCACACTTTTCTGCCTTTATGTACAGTTTGTTCTCCAATAAGCGCTGGATGACAGCACGGACATGAGCGTGATGTTCCTGGAGCGATCTGGAAAATACAAGTATGTCATCCAGATATACGAACACAAATCTGTTCAGAAAGTCCCTGAGAACATCATTTACCAAAGCTTGAAATACGGCTGGGGCGTTCGTTAGTCCAAAGGGCATGACCAGGTACTCGAAGTGGCCCAGTGGCGTGTTAAAGGCCGTCTTCCACTCATCTCCCTGCCTAATGCGAACCAAATGATAAGCATTACGAAGATCCAGCTTAGTGAAGATAGTGGCGCCTTGCAGGGACTCTGACACAGAACTGATGAGTGGCAATGGGTATTTATTCTTTATAGTTATGTCGTTGAGACCACGGAAATCAATACATGGTCGTAGCGACCCGTCCTTCTTACCCACAAAGAAGAATCCGGCAGCAACAGGTGAAGACGACGGTCGAATTATTCCAGCAGCAAGTGACTCTCTGATGTACTTCTCCATAGCAACACGTTCTGGTTTAGATATGTTGTATAATCGACTGGAGGGCAAAGGAGCACCGGGGAGAAGGTCTATGGCACAGTCATATTGTCTGTGAGGCGGCAAAGCTTGCGCCTTACTCTTACTAAAAATCTCTTTGAAATCGTGATATTCCATGGGCACACCAGTGAGATCGGGGGTTGTTTCTTCCAACGCATAGGGCTCCTCGGGGCCCGGGGGACACGCCGACCTCAAACAATTAGCATGGCAGAATACACTCCAGCTTATTATCTTCCGTCCAGACCAATCCAAGTGTGGATTGTGTAGCTTTAACCAAGGGTAGCCGAATGTGAGGGGAGTGTCAGGCGATGAGAGGGCGAAGAAAGTGAGCTCCTCCCTATGATTTCCTGAAGTGATTACAGTCACTGGCTCAGTGTGGTGAGTTATTTGTGCAAAGACCTGGTTATTAAGTGCTTTCGCAGAAATGGGTGGATCTAAAGGCACAAGGTGCAATCCTAACCGTGTGGCGTGGTCAAAACTGATTAGGTTTTGCTCTGAACCGGAGTCGACCAGGGCCTGAAAGGTGTGCGTGGCACGGTTGATAACTAAACTGACTGTGAGAAGCAAACGGGGTTTATCATCACTATGAGAACCGCCCACCCGTATCCCCGAATCTACTGGCGGGCTGGCCCTTTTCCCCTCTTGGGACATGCTGCGATTAAATGTTCTGTCGACCCGCAATAAAAACACGCGCGTGCACGAAAGCGACGCTCTCTCTCCTCCGGCGGCAGCTGAGCGCGGCCGATCTGCATCGGTTCCGGCGCTGCGTCCACGACGGAGGGAGAGGCGGCCAACACAGGCGACTGCATTATGGGTGGGGCTGGCGTAAACGAACACGGAAGTGGGCGGAGGAGGGGACGTTGGGGTTTGTAGTTCCTTTCATTCTCCCTCTCTCTCAGCCTGATGCGAGAGAAAGGGAGACTAACTCCTCAAACGTAGCGGGCTCATCCCGTGAAGCAAGCTGATCTTTCATGTTATCATTCAGGGACTGTAGAAAGATTCCCTGCAACGCGTGATCTGGCCACCCCGTCTCCGCGGCGGCCGTTCGAAAATCTATGAGGTAATCAGCAACACTACGGCGACCCTGGCGCAGCTTTAACAACTTACGGGCCGAACTGCCCTCAGAGACAGGATGAGTGAATGTCTTTTTAAACTCACCCAGGAAGTCATCATAAGAGCAAGTTCGCAGGGGATGGCTTGACAGGTATGCTTCTGCCCATTTTAGAGCACGGTCCCGTAATTTCCCTATGAAATAGGAAATCCGAGCGGCGTTGTCAATGAGCGGTGAGCGGCCAAATACCAGATCGCACTGAAGTAGGAACCCCGTGCAGCTCCCCGGATCCCCAGAAAAAGGTTCGGGCTCCGGGGATGATGCGTCGCGAAAAATCGGCCCACTTTGGAGCGCGTAAGCCGAGGCAGGGGACGAAGTGGATGGCTGTGTGTCTTGTGCGGGGGGCGCGGGTTCGGGGGCAGGACGCGGCACGGAAGCGAGGTTAGCTTGTAGAGTCTCTAGGGCAGCAAAGATCTTAGCCTGTCCCTCACCAAGGTCTTTCTGTGAAGCCAGGAGATATTGAATGGATTGCTCGTGGTGACCTAGGATTGCACCTTGTTTCTGAATGGCTGTCCGCTCTGCGTCTGCTGAGTCCATATTGTGGCCAGATCTTACTGTTACGGCCGAAAGGGCCCGGCTGTGGGTGTGGACTCAAATGCAGACACAGAGGGAGGCAAACGGGCGTGAACACAGTGCTTTATTTACAAGTGTCTAGTGAAATTACACAACAGGAGACTATGAATGCTATGAATTATGAAATGCTATGAACTGTGAATGTAACAGAGTCATAAATAACATTGTTATAATTACACAAAATGTGTTCTAAACCCCCAAACTTCTCCTTTTATACCTGACTTTTAGGACCTCCAAGCCTGTAGTTGTGTTCATTATCAGTTAGAGCCCCTCCTCATTCTTTTCTTCTTCTTTGGTGCAATACTATAAATACAGTGTACCCCTTTTGCCTCTCCCCTTTTTCTACAATTCCCCTGTGGGAGAGGTGGGTGTCATTTCTTTCCAGCACCTTAAAGCACACATAATTCATATTTAACCACCCTGATGTTTATGATTGCGATTTTAATTCAGTTATTGTCATTATTGAGCCTGTTTTTGTAAGATGTTATAAGTGTGTAGTATGTGTGTGTCATAAATGTGTTTTAGGCGCCATAAATGATAGCATGAATATGTATTCCTTGCTAGCTTGGGAGCTGTGGTGGGTTGAGCTAATCCTCTTCCCCACTGTCTGTATTTGGTCGTAGGAGCTGGAGTGGGCAAATTATTTACTTGGAGGTCTTTCTTTCTTTTACCTTTTTTATCAGGTATGTCAGATTTCATGTTGTTTTTGTTTTATCTTGTGTCAAATATGTTACGTGTAAATGCATATTTTATGTTTAATGTAAAAATAAATGCCACGCCCTTTTTCTACAATTCCCCTGTGGGAGAGGAGCTGGAGTGGGCAAATTATTTACTTGGAGGTCTTTCTTTCTTTTACCTTTTTTATCAGACACAACGCAGAAGCACACCGGTTACACTTGGTGCCGCTGACCCGTCACATCGCCAATCCGCGATCCACCCCTCCTCCTTCTGCTGCCGCTGTTTTCCCGCCTCCTCTCTGCAGCTGTGTGCCAGAATCCTGTGCCCTGAGCTTTGACTCACAGGTTTTTATATCGCTTGTGTGATCGATGCCCCGTAATTTGGCTTGCAGGCATCTCTGTCACGTGTGAACTTAAAGGGCAAATACGTAGGTGATCATTTCTGTCACTGTTTCATATTGTTGCCTCAAATTATACAGGCACGGATTGTAATTTTTTTTCTCTATTGATATTGGCTTTTACAGCCTGTTTTAATTGAGAGGAGAAAACAACATTTTATTTTCTATGGTGTTTTGATTCTTTGATGTTTTTTTTCTTCTCCCCACATTTCATTGTTTTGTGAAGTTTTGCATAATTGTGTGTGGGGGTTAGGCTCGGTTTTTTTTGCTGTTGAACAGTGATATCTCACTTGGGCCAACATGTTAAGTGAGGAAACTGTGGATAGCGCTTTGCCTGATCTGTTCTCTGCGGGGAGTAATATGACCTTTGGTTTGGGGAGGGGTCATCAGATTGCTCCAAAGTTTTTTGGGAGGGGTAGGCCAGTAGTCCCGGGTATTGGTGCCCACACTGTAGACCAGCCAGTGATGCACTCACCATTAATGCCAGCAGCTAGCTCCACACCAGCTGCTTGCGAACGCCAAACACACACCCAGGCTGTCACTAGTGACATGTTGAGCAGCTTGATCACTGACTTAGCAAAGCAAATTGGGGAAAATATCACATCCTCTCTTGACTCTATGCACCAGCCAGCCCCCACCCAGCCACAGTCTCCCCAGAATGTGCCCTCGAGCTGCAATGACCAGTCCCAGCTGAAGGTTGTTGTTCAGTCAGACACCAAAGCTCCACCATACTTCAAGGGTGACAACACATCTATTTCCCATCGGTGAATGGGAGGACATGATGAGATGTTATCTGCACAGAATCAGCTGTGACACAGATGAAGAAATGTTTGCCATATTAATGTCTAGACTAACTGGCAAAGCCAGAGATGTGGTCAAGGTGTCACTTCGTTGCCGCCCTGAGTTGAATCGGAATGATCCTATTACTGCTGTGTTTGACATACTGAGGTCTAACTTCAGCGACTTGACATATTCCAGCCTGCCCATGAAAGATTTCTACAGTACTGTGCCACGTCCAGGTGAGAACGCCATGGATTACTGGATCCGGTTGAACAAGTCTATTGATGCTGCTGATGAGTGTCTCCGCAGGCGCGGCAAGATGGTAGAGGACCCCAGTAGTGAGGTTGTTTCGATGTTCATTAATCACTGTCCTGACCACAGTCTTACGTTGTCTTTTCAACTGAAGGCCCCTGAGGAGTGGACTGCAGCTGAGGTTCAGAGCCGTCTGGACAACTATGTGAGGAAAATGAGACAGTCTAGTGTTTTGTCTCATAATACAGCAAGTCTGTCCATCCCGCATCAGAGCCCTGTCGCTGTTAACAGCCAGCCCCACTCCAGCGGTGCTCAAGCAGTCCCAGTAACACATGAGCCAGCCTCGTATCCTATGCCCTCTGTTCCCTCTGCAGCCACATGTCAGCCTCTCTCTTCTGATGGCATGGTAAGTGTGCAGCAGCCCTCTGCTTGTCCTCCTTTGACTCTACATGTCATGCCCCCATCTTTGCCAGTTTCTGGCCCTCCTCCAGCTGAGCCAGGTGTTCAACAGATGGTAGCACTGTTTGACAAGGTTCTGTCCATGTGCACTGCATCACTAGCCACTGGTCCTAGGTGCCCACAACCCACAGGTCATTCCCATGGGCACCGCAATGCTCATCGTGCTTCGTGCAGAGTGTGTGGCTCACATGAACACACAACCCATGTGCATTGTAGGCTGTACAAGCTATGCCACAGCTGCTTTGACCCTGGACACATGAGGCGTGAATGCCCACAGTTGCACCAGAAACCAAGCGTTTCAGTCCCTCCTCCCACCGATGCTGCTTTAAACTAGCCAGCCCGTGTAACGAGAGGGGTAGCATGGGCAGTGTTGATGAAACCCTCAGAAATGCAACAGACCCAGAAGCCATATATGTTAACTGCTGTAGTAGCCTCTCTGATGAGAAGACTGTTATTATGGGTTCACAAAGAGTTGGCAGGGCTAGTGAGTTGTTTTACACTCCAGTGTCGGTCAGTGGCCGGTGTTCCCTGACAAGCATGCTTGATTCAGGAAGTATGTCATGCACACTAAGTGAAGAGGCTGATAGCAAGCTAAGAGCCGCTGGTGTTGCTCTGATTCCGCAGCATATCCCTGAAAATGTGGTGCTGGTTGGTTGCGGTGGCCTTCTCACACAACCGAAATGCATCTATGATTTGGACATTGAAGTATATGGGACTAGGTTTCTTGTACCAACATTTGTGGTTCCTGGGCAAAAAGATGAGCTCATCGTGGGGAGCAATGTGATCCGGCCCATCATTCAGAAGATGAAGGCTGATACAAAGTACTGGGAGCTTATTAACTCCAATTACACTGGCACTGATTGTGAAGACTTCCTGCAGTTGCTGAGCTGTATCTCACGGTGGTCTGCTCCTGTGTTGCCAGATGAAGTAGGTACAGTCAGGTTGCGGAAGAGTGTCACTCTCCTGCCACAAAAAGAATATGTAGTTTGGGGAAAGCTGCCACCTTCTGCCCTCGTGTCTCCAGGAAGTACTGTCGTTGTGGAACCCACGTCAGCCCGTTCCACTCCAAAGAACATAATGGTGGGGCGCATTATAACACCCATGTGGGGAGATCGTTGGGTCCCTATGAAAGTCCTTAACCCAACAGAGAGCCCTGTGACACTTCGTCGCAATGCTAAGATTGCGGATGTCTTTCCTTGTATTGCTGTGGAGGACCTGCCCATCACTCAAGGTCTCTGCGAGACTCTGACTGACCAGCATACCAGTTTTCCCCCCTCATCAGACTCTGTGCCTGACTCTGCACAGCTACTCAAAGATGCTGGGTTGGCTGACATTGATATTGAGGGCTGTGAAGTGTCAGATGGGTGGAAGAGGAAATTGGTGGAGCTTGTGTTGACTTACCAAGATGTGTTCTCTAGAGACAAACTGGACTGTGGTGAGGTGAAAGACTTTGTCCATCGTATCCACCTCACTGACGACCGCCCTTTCAGGCTTCCCTATCGCAGAGTACCCCCGGCTCACTATCACAAGTTGCGAGAGGTGCTGTCAGACATGGAGATGAAAGGCATCATCAGTAAGTCCACCAGCGAATACGCCTCGCCACTGGTAATGGTTTGGAAGAAGTCAGGTGACTTGAGGATATGCACTGACTTCCGCTGGCTCAATGCCAAAACCATTAAGGATGCTCACCCACTGCCCCATCAGGCTGACTGTCTTGCTGCCCTTGGTGGGAATGCTTTCTTCAGCACCATGGACCTCACATCTGGGTTCTACAACGTTCCCCTCCATGAGTCTGACAGACGGTACACTGCTTTCACTACACCTCTTGGCCTGTATGAGTACAACAGACTTCCCCAGGGTCTATGCAACAGCCCAGCATCTTTCATGCGGATGATGCTCAGCATCTTTGGTGATTTGAACTTTTCCAGCCTCCTGTGTTATCTTGATGACCTGCTGGTGTTTGCGCCTTCAGAAGAGGAGGCCCTAAGACGTCTTGAGATTGTTTTCTCTCGCCTGAGGACCAGCAATCTGAAGCTGGCGCAGAAAAAATGTCACTTTCTCAGACGCTCTGTGAGGTTTTTGGGTCATGTCGTGGATGCTGGTGGTGTCTCGGTTGATCAGGATAAAGTGAGGGTTATCGCCAATTTTCAGAAGACTGACCTTATGGATGGTGACGGTTGCACCCCTTCTCAGAGGAAAGTGAGATCCTTCCTTGGCATGGTGATGTTTTACCAGCATTTTATTCCAGGGTGCTCTCGTATTGCGAAGCCACTCTTTGCTCTAACTGCCGGTCAGAAGAGGACTAAAGGCTGCCATGGGAGTCGGAAACCTGGAACTTTTCGCAAGCTCACCCCTCAAGATTGGACTCCTGCTTGTGAGAAAGCATTTGAGGGACTCAAAGGTGCACTCCTCAGCTGTGCGGTGCTGGCACATCCTGATTTTGAGAGGCCATTCATCCTTTCAACTGACGCTTCCATGGATGGGCTGGGTGCTGTCTTATCCCAGGTGCCAGCTGGTGAGGAGAGAGCAAGACCTATAGCCTTTGCTAGTAAGTCTCTCAGCCGCAGTCAGGCCAAATACCCAGCACACCGGCTCGAATTTTTGGCTCTGAAGTGGGCTGTGTGCGATAAGTTCAGCCACTGGCTCAAGGGTCATCGGTTCACTGTCTGGACTGATAACAATCCTCTCACATACATTCTGACTAAGCCAAAGCTGGATGCCTGTGAACAGCGTTGGGTCTCTAAGCTTGCACCATACTGCTTTGAGATCAAATATGTTCCTGGAAAGCTGAACATTGTGGCAGACACCCTGAGCAGGGAACCATTTGTGAGGCCGTTGGCCCAGCGGCTCCTGTCGGAGCCCTACTTTGAGCTGCTAGAGCAAGTCAGTGGTGTGAAAGATGCCAGTGTCCAAGATGCCTTCCGTTTGACCTGTCAACCTCAATCGATACGCAGTGCTCCACCCTCTGCTGTGCTTGATGTGTCTCTGTCAACTGATGACGTGTCTTCTCTCATGTCTTCGCTCTGTGAGTGGGAGTCTGCTTCTCGCCAGCGTGCAACATCCCTCGCTGGTCACCTAACCTCCATCAGTCCACCTGACTGTGATGTTACTCATGCGCTGTCCCGTGCTGATCTCCTGTCTCATCAAACAGGGGATCCTGTGATCTCCAGAGTAGCCCGCTATGTTGAGCGTAAGCGCAGACCCTCCAGACGTGAGCGCTGTCATGAGAACCAACATACGTTGCGGCTCCTGAAACAATGGGATAAGCTCACATTCCTCAATGGTGTCCTCTACAGAGTCGTGAGGGACCCACTGACCAAACACAAGAGATTCCAGTTTGTGGTACCTGACTCCCTAAAACAAGTGGTGCTGTCTGGCATACACGACAATGCTGGTCATCAAGGTCAACCTCGCACACTCTCCTTGGCTCGTCAGCGTTTTTTCTGGTATGATATGGAGAAGGATGTGCGCGGTCATGTGAGAAATTGCCGCAGGTGTGTTCTCAGCAAGACCCCAGAGCCAGCAGCTAGGGCCCCGTTGGAAAGCATTAAGACCTGTGCTCCACTGGAACTTGTGTGCATTGACTTCTGGTCAGCTGAGGACAGCAACAACAAGTCTGTGGATGTCCTTGTGATTACTGACCACTTCACAAAATTAGCACATGCATTCCAATGCCAGGATCAGACAGCTAAGAGAGTCGCTAAAAAGCTCTGGGATGGATTCTTCTGTGTGTATGGCTTCCCTCAGCGCATTCACTCTGACCAGGGAGCTAGTTTTGAGAGTGAGCTGCTTGCAGAGCTTCTGGTTTTGGGTGGCGTTGCCAAATCCCACACTTCACCATACCACCCCATGGGTAATGGTACCACAGAGAGATTTAATCGCACCCTTGGAAACATGTTACGGTCCCTCCCCCCCAGATGTAAGCAGAAATGGCCGCAGATGATACAGTCCATGACGTTTGTGTATAACTGTACGGCACACGAGACCACCGGCTTTGCGCCATTCTACCTGATGTTTGGGAGGGTGCCAAGGTTGCCAGTTGACCTCATGTTTCGGGATGTCCTTCATGATGACACCATTTGTGACTATGATACCTATGTCAAGTCACTGATGGATGACCTGCGCTCTGCCATGCTCCGAGCCCAGGAACACAGCACAATGGAGCAGAGACACCAGTCTGACCAGTACAACAGAAAAGTGAAGGGTCTGCCTCTTTCACTAGGGGACCAGGTGTTGTTGGCAAACAAGGGAGTCAGAGGAAAAAGGAAGCTCTCTGACAAATGGGAACCTGTTGTGTACACGGTAGTTGACTTGGATCCTGCTCTTCACATCTGCCGTATCAGAGACAAAGAAGGTCATGAGCGTGTGGTGCATCGCAACCTGCTCCTTCAAGTTAACTTTTTGCCCTTGGACACAACACTGAATGACGATGCTGCACATCCTGCTGTGAGCGTTGTCAGTGGCCCCGCTGAGTCTGACCTGGATGGGTCTGTGACATCTTTTGGGGGCACAGGAGCTGTACCTCCTGCCACCTGGACTGTGGATTCCGTCTCCAGCATTGGCGAGTGTGATGACCGCACACTATCATGGATCCATCAGCAATCTGCCGCTGACCCGGTCGAAGATGGCGTTCATGGGACCCCTCCCATAATGGGTGTTTCTGATCTTGGTGGGCTGGCTGGTGATGGAGCCTCCCCAGGCTCCCCTGCTGCTTTCCCGTCCCACACTTTTCATTCTCTTGAACCCAAAAATGTGGACGTGGATCAAGGACTTACCACACGTTTTGGTAGAATCATTAAACCAGTTCGTCGCTTGATTGAATCAATGGCTCAACTTGAAACACTCCTTGGTGTTGAACCTGTTCAAGCAGCGGTTATTGATGTGTGAATTTGCTTATTTCTGTATGTTTTTCATTGCTATTGTTTTTGGAAAAGAATAATACAGGCACAGAGTTCATTGTATTTTGTCAGTCTGTGCAGTCTGATAGTGACGCCCATAGATATTATGGCCTGTTTTGTGTGGTGTAAATGGCACCTCATTTTGTCTATAGAAAGTCCTGGGATCTTGCTAGGCGCCGAGCAGGTCTCAGGTCTCTTATCCTCCTTGGAGGAAGCTATGTTGCTGATCTAATTCATTGTATATGCGATGTGAATTTGTTTGAGGCCACTGTATCCATATTGTGGGTTTATATTTTTTTTTTTTGGTGTACCCTTTAGGATTTTGTGTAATTCTTGGGGGGTGAATGTAACAGAGTCATAAATAACATTGTTATAATTACACAAAATGTGTTCTAAACCCCCAAACTTCTCCTTTTATACCTGACTTTTAGGACCTCCAAGCCTGTAGTTGTGTTCATTATCAGTTAGAGCCCCTCCTCATTCTTTTCTTCTTCTTTGGTGCAATACTATAAATACAGTGTACCCCTTTTGCCTCTCCCCTTTTTCTACAATTCCCCTGTGGGAGAGGTGGGTGTCATTTCTTTCCAGCACCTTAAAGCACACATAATTCATATTTAACCACCCTGATGTTTATGATTGCGATTTTAATTCAGTTATTGTCATTATTGAGCCTGTTTTTGTAAGATGTTATAAGTGTGTAGTATGTGTGTGTCATAAATGTGTTTTAGGCGCCATAAATGATAGCATGAATATGTATTCCTTGCTAGCTTGGGAGCTGTGGTGGGTTGAGCTAATCCTCTTCCCCACTGTCTGTATTTGGTCGTAGGAGCTGGAGTGGGCAAATTATTTACTTGGAGGTCTTTCTTTCTTTTACCTTTTTTATCAGGTATGTCAGATTTCATGTTGTTTTTGTTTTATCTTATGTCAAATATGTTACGTGTAAATGCATATTTTATGTTTAATGTAAAAATAAATGCCACGCCCTTTTTCTACAATTCCCCTGTGGGAGAGGAGCTGGAGTGGGCAAATTATTTACTTGGAGGTCTTTCTTTCTTTTACCTTTTTTATCAGACACAACGCAGAAGCACACCGGTTACATGAACTGTGAGGCCAAACTGTGAACATGAAACTGAGTGCTATGGCTAGGTGCTGGATTTCACGGATGGAAAAAAGGGGCAGCGGTTTGGATGGAGGTACGCAGTCACTATAATGAGAAGAGACAAATAGTCAGTGGCAGTCCAGTGAATCACAGCTGCAGGATTAGGCTATGGAGGTTAGGGCTTACGCGTTGCAGGTTTAAAGTGTCATGCGAGGAAGGGGTGTCCAGGGGGTTCCGGGTGAGGAGTGTCCAGAGAGGATCCAGAATATGCGTGGAGTGAGGGACTTGGCAGGGAGGCAGGCAGGTGTAGTCCGATGGTGGAGAGGAAGAAACCAGATGACAGAACCAGCGTCCAGGCGGAGATGAGAGTAGTTCGGGAAACGTGACTGCCAAAGAAAAACACGGTGAGGGAAAAGCAGTAGTTGAGGGTTCTCACAAGGGGTTCGCAGCCTAGCACTGACATGGGTTAGCAGAAGATCTGGCAGAGGTCTGTTGTGAATGCTGGTCTTATATGCAGGTGACTTGATTGGAACCAGGTGTGGAAGCTGATTGGAGTCTCTGCCTGAAGGTAGAACCCAGCGGAGTGGAAAAACCCCGTGCTCACCCGGACCATGACATCCCACAGTGTCATCACTTTATTTACTGAGTGCTAGTTTTCTCAAGGTGAATCACAGAGTCGCTTCAGTCAGCTCTTTGTGTTCTGCTGCTGATGTGAGTAGTTTGAAATTAGTTAGTACAAATGAGCAAATCAGTCAAATACACAAATATAACTACAGTAATACAGGATCACTGCAGCTGCCAAACAATGGTTCTCAAGGCACAATCAAAACTGTAGAAAGCAACATTTTTCTACTTTTTTTTCTCCACATTTTTCTATTAAACCCAAGAAAACCTTCTATGTGCCTTTTATTTCGTTTCAGATTTACAGTGAAATTTGTGATTACAGGACTGATGTGTGTATAAACCGAATCCTGTAGCTGCCCTGCCAGCCAATCCTGTGTATCCAGTCCCCCGTACACGGCTTCTCAGGTACAATTACTCTTAGATTAGATTAGATTAATTCAGCAGTGATGTTGCTCTAACAGAAATATTGTGTAACCACAGAAAAGAAAGCAACATCACCCTTCATGGATGATGAGTACAACTCAACTTGATTTCCTCACCCACACACATCCCGTTTTGTAATAAAAGAAATGTCTTCCTTGCCTTTCTTTGGAGCACTTTGCAGACTTTCACAAAGAAAAATGCAAAAGGAAACCACTTTCATGAGTAGAAACAAAGTAGTTTCTTACATAAAGGCTTGTTACTGGAAAAATTTGGAAACTAGTCACTAAAGTTTGCAGCGTCAGAGCAGAAATCGAAATATGTGCAAATATGAACAAATGTCCCAAAAAAAAAGAAAAAAAATGACACACTCCAATAAAACATATGGAAAGTAGCCAAAAAGAGATCAATTGCGAGATAAAAATTAAAAGAGTGACTCCAAAAGAAATATTTATATAAGCGTGTATCAAAGCAGTTGATGTTTGAGTCTCTTACTACTGTAAAACTATAATAAATGGGGTCATTAAGTTGTATTTACAGTGCGGGGTGTAAAATCATTATTCAGAAAGGTTTTGTTCCGACACCTGTACACAGAATGAATCTGTGAATCAGGTAAGGAGTCAATGGAAACTTCCTTCATATTTAACACAGAACAATAAGCTTGCTGCATCTGGCTTTTTACGAAGAATAGGGTTGTTTGGCAGTGCTGAGCACATTAAATTCCATGTAGCTTATTCCTGTTCTCCACAGTGGTTTAGCCTATAAAGGCTTTGTAAGTGTGAGCCAACAGTAGAGCAGGGAGAAGGGCTCTCATGACAAGTGGTGCCAGGTTAAGGGCCAGCCGCGCAGCATGCAAAACAGTGCAATGGGACAACATTTGGTGTGCAAATCCGTCAGTCCATTCAAATGGTCTGCCAAACAAAAAGTTGATACACAAACAAATCAATTAACCTGGGAGGGCGAGGGGGGGGGGTCGGAATAGGTAGGGGAATAAAAGTGTTTCATTAGTTCACATTTACAAAAGGGGCTCAAGGCTGACAACCTCAAAAGAAAGGCTTGACATTTAAGATCAGATCACACACAATAAGATTACTTGTAATGCTCCAGATACCGTGACATTAAAGAGCGTCAGGATTTCCCCCGCTCAGCGTTAAGGAGGAGTCTCGGCGAGCAGGCGGTAGAACCTGTCTGTTTCTGGATCTATTCTCCTACTTTAATCCCAGAGACAGTCACACCCATCACACTGCTATTGTGCAGCTGAAACTTCTCTATGCATGACAGCGCGTGGGTGCTCAAGATTATTGGCGTGTAAGCACGGCGTGAATCTCACACACACACACACACACAACTCAACAGCATGCACGCACACGATTTACAGTGGTTTGTTCTTTTTAATTTCTTCCTTTTTTTTCTTACTCCTGCAGATGCAGGGTCTCAGTCAGGATTCAGGCGTGGAGTGATCGAACGATTTCTTTGTTAGTAGGGGAATAGTAGGGGAAAAGGCTTAACACAAAAAGAAAACAAAAAACAAAAACAAAATGCATGAGCTAAACCAGCTAAACCAACCAATGACATTAAACACTATTAATTTAAGATGTGATGGAATTATTTTCAATCAAATGCTGCAAAGGAATAAGACTTGATCTTCACTGGGCAGTTAAGTGCCTAAGATGTAAAAATAAAGTCTGTCATTTGCTAGAAGAATCCAGAATAACTCGTCAGGCAACAAAACTTAATCCTATTGGGTAAAACTGATTCAGAATAGCCTTACGCACTCTCAGAATATAGAGTCGCAGAGTTATTTTAACCGAGTCTTTAACCTTTTGTGTTATCTCCTATGCGCACTTTCTGTCTCATCCCGAGGTTCAGGAAAGAGGCAGCTCTTTATCTCCAAATGGTTGACTTCATTTTATCAAAACTTTAGCTTCACTGTCCCTTTCTTTAGTTTTCACTGTCTGTCATCTGACATTTTAATCACCTGGGTAACTTCTGAGATCTGTGGCGAGAAAGGGGAGCACTCAGATGAACGCACAGATGACAATTTAGCCAGATTACACAGCATAAACCCTTTTATTATGATAGCTTTCCACCATGGATGAAAATTTACAAAGACAAAAAGCAAACCGCTCCCCATAAATTACATCTGTTTTTCGGTTGTATCAGCTTTATGTATTAGGACTGTTGATATTTGGATTATAATGGAGGCCTTTAATCTATGAACCTCTGATGACCTCCTTCTCCGTGTTTTTTTATGGATTAGAGCAGACACACAGTACATTATGCAAGTTCGTATAAACCCCCTGATGGCACAAACGGTGAATAGAGCAGGACAAGAACCTGTGGAAGCTAAACAAAGAAAATGAAAGTTACTTTGCTTCAAGGCAAACTTCCACCTGCACCGACACAGACAGAAATCCAGGTTTTTGATGAGAGAGATTATCATTATTCAATAGTATTTTCTCATCCTTTTGTCTCACTCAGTAGCTTGTAATGTCTCCTCAGCAGCTGACCCAGCATTAACCTGTATTTGTATCCATGTTTGACATTATTTGCCAGGCACAAGTCCAGAGCACCTCATGACAAAAACCACAAACATCACCAATCATCCTGCCAGCCGAGTGCCAGGAGGATAAATCTGCAGTTATGTCACACACGCTGTTTGAAAGCTTTTAAACAGTCCTGCCCCAGGGTGGCTCAGTCTGATTTCATAAATGTAATAAATTTACAAATGCAAAAAGTTACACTGAAATAACATTGTTGTCCAAGCAATTACAGCAATTATACTGGTAGCAGCTCTTCAGAAGATTCAGTCCACAAAGGGAAAGATATGTTGTGTTTGAGTGCCTGATTGCTTGCACACAAGATGTGGCTTGCATTGGCTTTTTGCCTTAAGTACAGATAATCCACATGTGTCAGTGATTGAGGAGATACAAATCCCACAGTAACAGACACACAGGTGGCACTTGAAATAAACAGCATACCAGTCTAGATTTCTCCCTCTGTCTTACTTGGCAGTTACCATGCAAGGCTGAGTCAGAAGGCCAGCCTCCTTCTGCACAGCCCAGCTACAGGTATGCGTGAGACTTGCAACACCCAACATACTAGTGGCTCTCTCCTTTTAACACACACACATGCGCGAGGACTGTTCTGAACCACATCCTGTTTGAGTGGCCATGCTCAAGTTGGTGAATGCATGCACGGAGATCATCTCACATCGCAAATACCAAGTAATGGGATGGTGTAATCTAAAACCCACAGAGCAGAAAATGTTGTGCCTGGTCTACACACTTTCACTTCAACTCAGAATAAAACTGAACAATCACTTAGCAAAGTGATGAAGGAATGAATGTACAGACGCTTTGGTCGCTGACCTCTTTGAAAAGACTCAAGGAGTCGTAGGATGAATAGAAGAAGCATTTTGTGTCATGATTTCATTGGATGAGTAACATTCACTTGTCTGGAAAGTAAACGCATTCATATTATGATGACCGGTAGTGAAATAGATATCCTGACTCTGTCTAACGATAGCAAAAGCCAGTTTTAGCAATTTCAACAGATCTCATCTGCACCACATTTAGCAACACTGAAATCAGTTCCAGTGAGTCATAAATTGTTTGGATACAATATTATAATGATCTCTTGAGGTAGTGGATGGATTTTAAATGTCATAGCCGCAAGGATAAGTTGGTTTTTGTATCAAATCGGTAACATTTTAATGGTTCATGGTGACTGAAGGTAAGTCAGGTTTTATTTAAATGCCACTTGAAGTGCATTGTTTCTTAGCTTCTATGGAGATTTAAGCATTTCTTCTGCATAATGTTTCTGTTGTGTTTTAGTCTATATTATTGTTTTATCAACAGGAAGAGAACACATGTGAACTCTTTGAACATGTTTTTATTTCCAGAAAAATAGGACCTGGAATTTATACTTATCTAAAAGAATAACAACAGAATCAGTTGTGGGAAATTAGTTGATATTAAACGTACTATGTGGACAAAAGTAAGTCACCTACAAGAGCTGCTCAGTCAAGGAAACCTGTGAACAGTGTTGTGAGGTTTAAAACTCTGCAGCTTTTATGCACTCAGCACTCAGCGACCCCACTCTGTAACTTTACATGGCCCCCACTATGTGGTCAGCCACGAAGTAGCAGACTCATTGCAGTAATCCTTAATGGCTTATTCACATCAGAGTAAAAGTAGGATGGCAATCTCTTTGTGACTAAGACAAACTGTCAATTGTGGTTGACACCCACAACCTGTGGATAACCACTTTTGATAACAGGCTGTCTCCAAACAATGGCAGTCCAACTCAGACTGACTGCAGTGATGCTCAGACAGACTGAGGAGTGTTTTTACTGTATGCCAGTGTGAGAAACTCATCTTATCCTTTAAACATGGTGTTTGGGCTGCAGTTTTGGCATGTTATGCTGCAATGGTTTGAAATAATTGATGAAACAAGGTTTACAGGATAATAAGAGCTCTCCATAAATTAAATGTGATTAAATTGGGTCATATAGAGCATGGTATTTTTACTTTTAGGGTTTGTGGGAAGATCTGATAATCTTTGAAAGTATATTTACACAGAAATATAATAACTTCCAAATGATTAATAAACTTTTCTTACACTTATACCTTATGTTTATGTGTGCACTGTGTGGTCCAATTAGATGTGGGACAAGCTAAAAGGTATTTTCCTTTATATAAAAATCTATCATCTCTTCACATATAAAAAAAAAATCAACTGGTCTAACATCATATAATGACAAACATGCATTTTCGGAGCCAAGGCCCTGTCCACAAGTGCTTTATCTGCCGAGCTTAAAAGATATGTCAGGTGTTTGACAGCTGGGAAAACACAACTCTGTGCTCAGGGATATCAGTGGAAGCAGGATGAATACCTGTACCTTCCTGCTTAGGAATCAGAGGATTTAGGCGGTGGTGAAAAGTTGTCAGCAATGCCACACAAAAGCCTTGTTGTGCACCACTGAATGAGCAACGTTAAGATATGAGATGTAAAAAGTGAACTGCCCATTATTGTTGCAGTAACAGAGATAAGGTTGAGGCGTGGCGCTCTCACAGACAAAAGGGACAGTTGAGGCCAAGTCAAGTCATAAATTAAGTTAAATGTTAGGCCTTTCTGGAACCTGATTCCACTTATCACAATATTTACTGTATCCTCATGTTCACGTATCTGCTTTCATGCTGCAAGTAAAATTAATAGGTTGATACCTAAAAAGTTTTTATATTAAGTTTAATTCTACAGTGAACTTACATAAAATAAATTAATTAAAATGTTCCCATATTAACTGTACGGAGAGTCATTTTTATAATCAGTATAAACTAATGCCGACACAAGCGGCTGTAAGTGCTATTGAGGCTTTTGCAGATTTTGGTAGTTTTGCCAACTTGTCCATGATTGTGTGTATGTTCTGCAACAATCTGGCAACCAATAGCAACTATGGGGGAAAAAAGTGTACTTCTCGACAGTTTGATGACAACTACTTGTGATGCTAGCAGACACGATAGTTAGCATGGCGGTACTGAAACGTGATAAAGTGGGTCGCACACCAGAAACAGAGACGGTTCACCTTCAAAGTTAAAGTTGAATCTTTTGAAAAGTAGATTTTACTTTGAAGGTGAACGGTCTTGGGCTCTATCAAACTTTACGATTGCTCGGCTACTACTTTGTGTGTTTGCACAAGTCGCTATCTACTATGCAAAATATCCGGTTGTTCAGTGATGACGCGACGAATCCTACTTCCGGGTCTAAAGTAGTCTGCGTTTAATATGGCTTTTGTGTTGTTAACATGTTTAATGTTATGTATTTTCTTATATTTGATCTCAAAAAGCTCCTAAAACAGTCAGTGATCACTGTTGACCTCCCTCGGCTTTTATTACCGCTAATCATTTATTTAAGCTCAGTTTTTAAAACCTTAGGATGTAACTACAGCCCAGCCCATGCAGCAGTATAGGAATGACTAACCTCGTATTGTGGATGGATTATCTCAGTTGTTCTCCTGGCTGAAGTTTGGTCCTTTTACAGCATCCTGCCATGCGATTACATTTGTTCCTGACCACCGAGAACACTCACGGTAACTTTTATCGAGTGGAAAAAAAGTTAGCTTGTTTATATTATGCTAACATAGCTGTGTCGCTAGCGGTCACGTAGCACATCATTATATACCAGGTAGCTCAACTTCAGTAACCCTACAAACGTCACTGCTGTTTAGTTTTCTGTCTTCATTTATGCTGGAAGTGATAACAGAGCTGTACGTTTTAATTTGTTTCCAAAACCCCGCAGTCAGGACATGCTTTAATGTATTTAGATAGAAGCTAGCGAGCTAACTCCCTGCTACTTCTAACTCCGTTAAATGTCATAAATTCCGTTTTCATGGATGCCTGAATGTTAAACTCAATTGTTACACCTGGTAGAGCAGATCGCTGATCATTTTATTAAAGATGAAAGACTTTAGACAGTTTTTCAACTCTCAGTAATGCCATAGTGATCGTTTGATATATGGACCTGCAGCGGAGTTTAGACCCAGACACGGCTAGTGACGTCAGACTGAACAACCGGATAGGTGACTCTCTGTAGCAGCAACCAGCAACCACTCACCAACAAGTTGGGGAATACACATTCTTCCCTAGTGATCAGAGATCGCATTCAATATGGTGGACAACTCTTGAGCAACGCGTGCACGACATCGTTTGAGAAACTTCTATACATCTGTTAGGGTTAGACGTCACCTTAGCTAGTTTAGGTAGCATAGCTGGGACGGTATATACTATGGATGGCTTTTGTTGCTTTCGGTGCCATTATCTGACAAATTATACAGCCTGTTGTGCAATTAACTGTATTGGCACCATATCCAAGAAGTCTGTGTAAAATTCTAGTAATTCTTTTGTATTTTACTGAGCACTAATTAGCAGGTGGCTGTGTCAGTACGTCACACTGACGCGGTAAGGGTATGCCTTCATCTCTAGGTAGTATGTTTTCTGGCTTAAGTTAACTCTGCACGCCATCCCATGATGAGTCACTTCCAGCTAAAATACAAAAAAGAAAGAAAAAGATGTAGATGGCTCTGAGGCTTCAAAGGGTGATATCACAGTTGTTAGGCTAATCCAACCAATACTAGTGGCAGTAGTTCTGTATGTACCCTAATGATGTGAGCATTATCCTTTTCAAACTCTCAGCAAAATATCATATTTTATTACAAAAACCGGTCCTTTTAAATGACGCTTAAAATAAGCTGATTTTCATGTGGCATTTCTTTGTAGGTTGCATTGCGTGCCATTCTTTGCAAACACACAGAGTGAGATGTACCGCATAACTCAAGAGACAAGACAGCAAAAGCCTTACTTCATGGGAAATACTTTAGCAAAGCCACAAAACTGTTGTGGCAACAACAGAGCTCTTGATCGCTCTTTTTTTGCGCTTCTTCTCTGCCTCGGTGTCAGGCAGCAGACACACACGCAGAAAAATGAATCCACGTTAATGAAGTAGAACAAAATAAGGACGGCGCTCAACTTCTATAACCAGCCTAACGTGCAATCCTATTGTGCAATGGAGGTTTCTTTCAGGTGCAGGCATGGGTAAAAATGCTCATGTGCGGCTGCCTGGGCTGTGTGCAGGCTGAGACATCTATGAGGTGTTGACACACAGATCCTAACAGAGCCCAACTGACATAGATGCACTGACATTTGCAACCAGGCATGACTTTAATTGTGCACACTGTTATAGTGAAGGAGTGAGATACTGTATCAGGTAAGAGGTGAGTCAGAGAGTCTGAGTCATATAAACGAAAAACCTGATCCATAACTGACTGATGAAGAGTGGGAAAAAAAAAAAGGTGATTCTAATACAACAAACATATAAATAAACAGTTAGCAAATTAGTTGCTTATTCTTAATTTTGTGTTGGAAGTGTTTATCTGTCAGAACCTTTTCTCTGAGTGAGGTCACTCCAGTCATCTTGCAGCAGTAATGAGCATTGCTTTACACTGAAGGGAATGCGTTTGCATGGCTTTTGAGGCTGAAATGATTACAACTTGTTCTTTTGTGTATGAAGATTGATTGGATTTTTTTTTTCAACTATAATCGAAGATCTAACACTTCTTAGTGTTAGTAATCTAACACTTCTTGTGCTCTATTAGTGACATACCTTTCTATTGTTTTCATGACCTATTTGACTCTAGAAAGATACACAAAGAGAAGCGAGTAGGAATGTCACGTGTTGCAGCTACCTTTCTGGAGTCAAACCAGGGACAGGCTGGCTTCAGGAAACAACCACTAGTCCACCTGGATGCCTCAGCAAAGAGATGTGAAACACCAATGTGAGTTTTGTTTGAAGGATGAGGTTCGTATTCCTTAACATTTCTTATTTTTCCAAAGAAAAAGAGCAAAACGTGCAACCTTTTCTTCCTAAAATCTGTCCAAACATTTATCTTTTTCCTGTGTGTTGCAGACATTATTTACTGAACTAACAGTTAAACTGATCAATGAACTGTATTTGAACAACTCTGTTTAAGGGAATTATTTTGCCATATGTGTGGCCTTTCTTTAGAGGACCATCTTGATGAGGCTTGGGTCTGAGCATTACAGGCAGGGTTAGGAAGGTGAAAACTTAAGAAAGATGAACAAACACTCTAATAACCCCATATTTATATAGCACTTACTGACCGCCCAAAGCACTTTGCACTAAAGCCATATTCACAGAGCACTGTTTATTCTTATCAGATATATACATACACGCATGATATATGTGGTGCAGTTTGGATTTCAGCATTTTAAACCAAGGACACTTTACATGTGGAATGGCGTAGCCAGGGTCAAATAACCTTTCTGATTTGTGGATGATCTGGTCTATCAATCTACTGGCAAGCCATTGCCAATATCTGGTAACACAGATAAACACAGTGTCGTTTAATGTCATGTAGAAATTAATTTTGCCCCTGAACTCTAGGTTTGCAAGCTGTAATATGTTCAAATGAGGCAGAATTAAAGTCAGAGAATTTACATGACATTTATCACTTTATCAAGCAGGTAAGTTTTAAGCCTAATCTAAAAAGTAGAGAGAGCGTCTGTCTCCTGAGTCCAAACTGAAGCAGAAGTAAACCAGCAGTCTGAGAGTGAAGTTCTCTATTGGAGTAAGATGGTACTATGAGGTCTTTAAGATAAGATGGGGCCTGATTATTCAAGACGTTGCATGTGATGAGAAGGATTTTAAATTCAATTCTGGATTTAACAGGGAGCCAGTGAAGGGAAGCCAAAATAGGAGAAATATGCTCTCTCTAGAAAGTCCCTATCAGTACTCTTGCTACAGCATTTTGGATCAACTGAAGATGTATGTTATTTTGTGTATGTTATGGTGTATGTTATCTCGCTTCATGGATAGATGAAGTTGATTAGTATCTGTATATCAGTGAAAATGTTTGCTATGCCTAAGGGAAGCATGTATAATATAAACAGAACTGGTCCTAGCACAGAACCCTGTGGAACTCCCAATTTATATGAATAAACTGGAGTCAATTAGATAGATATGGATCAAGCCACTGCAGGAAGTACATTTAATTTGTCTCTGTAATAAAATACTATGATCAGTGATATCAAATGTTGCACTGAGGTCTACCAGGGAAGCACAGAGAGGACTCCACTGTCAGAGCCCATAAGAAGATCCTTTGTAACCTTCGCTAATGCTGCTTCTGTACTGTGATGAACTCTGAAAGCTGACTGAAACAAATCATTCTGCATATGATCAGGTAGCTGTTTTACAAATAATTGTTGAAATAAAAGATATAAAGACAGAGTTTTACAAAAAGGAGACAATCAGAACATTTAGATAAGGACAACAGAGCACATTTTAAATGGTCCTGGAAGCTTTTCGAAGTGTTACAGGTGAGAGGGGCAGAAGAAGGCAAGGCCTGACAGCACAGATGTTACAGGAATTTATCACTGCCGCACATTTAATCAGCAACAACCTGAAATAAGCTGATTATCAGGATTTCTGCAATTAGATCTTCAAATCATTTTTAAATGTAAACTAAATACATTATTGTTACTCTATTTTGTTTTGCTCTCTTATGTGCTGTCATGCATTGGGATTCATTTTCAGGAGTAGTGTGTGCAACTCTACTCCTCGCTACAATTCATAGCATAAATGTTTTGGGATGGTTAGCGCCTCCCATCCTGGCACCATTTACCAAGCAGTTTCTGTGAGTTACAGAAGATACTTTAACTTTGAGGACTTGAAATTGTAGTCATGTGACAACCAAAAGATAAAATATCATGTATTTGCCACAGGTCTGTGAAACTGATGAAGCGTCTTACATCTTTATTTATATAGCACCAAAACACTCACCCCAAGGCACTTGACATTGTAAAGTAAGGACCCTACAATGATACAAAGAAAACCCCAACAATCAGACCATCCCCCAATATGAGTAAGCACTTGGCAACAGTGGGAAGGAAAAACTCCCTTTTAACAGGAAGGAACCTTCAGCTGAAGATTGAACCCCCGTACTAGGGGTGAGGGGAGGGAGAAAGGACCAAAAAAAAGAAAAAGAGCAATCAAAGATCTTCTCTTCTACAACAAAAGTCCACAGTTTCATTTATGAGTAACAATGCACCTTTTCTTACAATGTTGAGTGTCTATGAATGCTTGAGTATGTTTTTGAGTATGTTTTTGACAGCCACGCACAAACATACTTACACTCTCACACAGTGATTTAACGGCAGGTACCCCTGCCAGTGCAGTGCTTCAGTTATGTAAACTGGCCCGAGTTTGGAGCAAGTCAACCGTCAGGACTTTGCATCCCCACCAAGCCCCTGCTGCTGCTAATGCAAACAAGTTGCTTTCAATTTCTCAACAGTGACCTGAATAATTCAGAACACGCACGCCACACACACACCGCACACACACAGCTGTAAAAGACAAATAAAAAGCTTAATCTAACAAGAAACATTTTAAATAACTTATATAATCTTTCTCAACGAGTCTTATGGGGATGTGTTTAGTATATTTTAATATACTTAATATATTCTTAAATATTTTTAAATTATTTAACGACCACAATATTATTATGTTTCCCAAGAAGACTTAAATGGTGCACAACTCACGAAGAATGCAGGTCACTTCCCATTAGTGCCTAAAAGATAGTCTCACAATACGCCTGAGGTCAAAGTCATCGTATATGCTAAACCCTAATCCTACCACACACTTTTAGGAGAGCATCACCAACCGGTGCTGTCAAATAGAGCCTTGCAATATCAAACCAAAACAAATACATGGATCACAAATATCTCCTGAGATGAGCTAAAATAAGAAACTAAATGTGATTCAGAACATTTTTGTTTTTGTACGTATTTATTTTATCATTAAACATCATAAAATATCTAAAAAGCTTCTGTGTTATTTACAATAAGATTTTTCCACAACATAGACCACATAAGCATGATTATATTGTTGTTGCCCATAATCTAGTTTTGTGGTGTAGGACTTATATACATCAAACTGTCAATAGCATTCACATAACTGCACTGTTAGAATTAAAAACTGGTATATATTTTATCTGCACTTTTGGCACAAGTTGAAACGGAGACTCAGCGAGGTTGCATCGTGCTCCTAGGTCATCCTAAATCAGTCATGTGATTTGGATGTGCCGGCATGTCTGTTGACTTTAGAGGATTAAAGGAAGCGATCTTTTAAAAAGGATCTGCAAATTCGGTAGTTTCACACATACTAATACTAAATATCATACATTTTAATACAAAAAATTAAATAAGGTAACAAACCAGAACATTTTTTTAAACCTAAAAGTAGCTTTATTTGCGTTTTTAATGAAAACAATTATCTTTTTAATTAAAAAAATATATATACTATATTCACCTCCTACCACATCACCTGTTAAAGTTTTCCATTATTCCTTATCCTGTTCTCTGTTCCTGTATGAATGTAGAAAGCCACCTGTATACAGCCACTCAATGGTTAAAGTCAAGTGTTCAAATTCAAATGTCTAATTTGTTTGTCTTTGTTTGGATAGAGCCGTTTCTCACAGGCACAGCGAGAAGTATAGGGGAGACACAAATTGAAGAGATGTTCATTTGCCTTGGCTGCAGCTCTGCTCTCGCGTGCAGCTGTCGCAGCCACCAGCTGCCATTTGCGTCTTTACTCTGCGCTGTGATGGACAGGTCGAGGCCTCTCACAGCAGCATTGGCGCATGGCTCCAGGGCCCTTAGCTGTGGACAAGAGGCTCTAAGGGTTACTCAGTGATGCCAACCCTAAGTACACTTCACAGGGGATTAGGGGCTCTGTTTGCAGCAGAAGCTGCAGGAGACTGTTGCAAAATGCCCTGCAGAGCTCAGGGGAAGTGCAGAGTGAGGGGATAATTGGACAGTTTTGCAGTTTTAAAGTGAAATAAACTATAAAAATATTTTCTTAAAGATTGGAATATATTTTTAACCAAAGTACTGTTTTTGAAAAAAGCGAAACCTTGTTGCGTTGGCAAAGTAATTTAAGACACTGAAGCGCATAAATATGTCAGAAACGTTCTTGAACACAAATGTTGACAGTGGTGTAAGTTTTCAGCAGTATATTAATCCACCAGCACAAACACCGAGATAAAAGGCTCATGAACAAATATTGAACAGTAAATGCTGTATGAGAGCCAAATCAAGATGCATCGGCAAACTATGGGAACTATGATCCTGAGCTCCAGCAACAACGGATACCTGAGAACTTACTCACCTCTAATTGTTCATGACCGTCAAGCATAAAAACGTGTCTTAGGTAAAGGGTGAGGTCTTCTGCACATTACATTGCACCTCCATCAAATCTGTCAGATGGAAAAACCATCAATCAAACACAGCATGCTGGTTCTTTGGATAGGAATGCATGACTTATTTCATTGTTCCCTGCAGTTACAGTGTCGTTTAAAAAAAAGTTATTTATCATTGGTACGGAAATCATTGCAACACTTTTTTTTTTTTTACTTTTACTCGTCATCATAATCATCATATTAGGCCATTGTGACTAAGATGATCTGAGCTTTCTGGCATCTTAAAAATACCCCAGGATAGCTGAAGTGTTTAAATGATGCTCACTTGGTATTAAGGGGTCTAAAGTGTGCCACGAAGATATACCCCACACCAGTGCATCACCAGCAGCAGCCTGAACCTTTTATATAAGGCAGGATGGATCCATGCTTTCATGATTGTTATGCCAAATTCTGACCGCACCATGCATACGTTGCAGCAGGAATAAGACTCATCAGACCAGGAAACCTTTTTTTAATCTGCTTTTATATTTATTGAGCTCATTTGGTAAAATTATAGCCTCGGTTTCCTGTTCTCAGCTTACAGGAGTGGTCTTCTGCTGCTGTAGCACAGAGAGATGCTCTTCTTGACTGCCTTGATTGTAACTAGTGGTTACTTAAGTTACTGTTGGCTTTGTTACCCAGAAAACTGTTCCTCATTGGATATTTTCTCCGTTTTCAGACCATTCTCTGTAAACCGCTGATGTGTGGGAAAATCCCAGCAGACCACCAGTTTCTGAAATACTCAGGCCAGACCATCTGGCACTAACAACCATCCCTCAAAGTTACCTAAATCATCTTTTTTGTCATTCTGATTTTCAGAATGTGTTAGCAGACAGCTGAACCACTGTACCTAACAAAGCAGCCGTTGCATATCTAAATCCATTTGTATTTACATGAACATAGTAAATGAACAATGATAAAGACCAGATAAAAAGTATACTGTACTATACTGAACAAATATACTCAGGATGCCTCTTATGGTCCCCTTTGATCAACAGGATCATCATGTAGCTTTAACTAATAAAAAAAAACACCTTCAACACACAATACTACTCACAGTCTGGAGCTTGGAAATGTATTTATTTATTTGAATTAAAGCTAATTGATCGCTACATACAGTTGTCACTGTTCACTATAGGAATATAATCTGAGTTTAGCTGACTAACTATCAAAAACATGTTGCATGTATCATATTGATGAGATAAATTATAAAAAAAATACCTAGCTTAACCTATTAGTCTTAATATATAACTATTATAAAGAACATTGTATTTATTGAACAGTGCTACGCCGATAAATTCAACTAATCATCCACAAAACAACAACAATGTTTTGATTGTGCGTGGAAAATTTTATACTAAATTCCTTGGTATTATAAAACTGAGTTTACCCTTCCTCTTAAAAAGTTTTGGCACCAAATACCTGAGCAATTACATTTAATTACATGTGTAATTCAGGTGGGAAAGCAAGTTTGACAGCAAAGTCAAAGTGACATTGAAGCAGCACTTAACAGGTACACTACAGGTACTGTAGTTCTCAGTTTTTTCTGCACATGTTGCACCTAATTGTTTCAGATCCTAAAATAAATGTTAATATCAGACAAAGATACCTCGAGTAAATACAAAACACACTTTTTAAATGATGATTTCATTCATTAATGGAAACAGCTTTCCAAACCTACTCTGCCCAGTGTGAAAAAGTATTAACTGGTCAATAGGATTTAAGTCTAGACTTACTTGGCCTTCATTTTATTTTATCTTTTGTTGTTTTTTTGAGTCATTCAGAGGTAGACTTGCTCATGTGTTTTGGATCATTGTCGTGCTGCATAAGCCGGGTGTTCTTGAGCTTCATTGCACAAACTGATGGCCGGACATTCTCCTTCAGGATTTTCTGGTAGGGACCTAAAGTGGTCCTCAATCAGCAAAACAGCCCCAGACCATCACACTACCACCACCATGTTTTACTGTTAGTATGATGTTCTTTTTATTAAATGCTATGTTAGTTTTATACAGATGTAACAGGACTCAAAGTTCAGCTTTTGTCTCAGCTTTCCACAGAACATTTTACATAAGTCTCAGGGATAATCAAGATGTTTTTCGGCAAATGTGAGACGACTTATCGTGTTGCTTTCGGCCAGCAGTGGTTTTCTTCTTGGAACTCCAATGAAAGCCATTTTTGCCCAGTCTCAATGCGCTCTTAGAGTAAATTTTGTAGGCCGACTCCTAGGAAGGTTCACCACTGTGTCTATCACCGTGGTTCTTTGGAGTCCAAAGCCTTAGAAATGGCTTGTTTAACCCTTTCCAGACCGATAGATTAAGTGACTCAATGGTTCAATTCTCATATGTATTTGAGTTTCTTTTGATTGTGGGCTGATTGTTTTCAAGATCTTTCCCTTTGTGAGGCAGGTTCCATTTAAGTGATTGCTTGACTCAACAGGACCGGCAGTAATCAGGCCCGAGTGCGGCTGCTGAAACTGAACTCTACTTTCCAAAATAAAAATGTGGCTAATCACAGTTAATTCATGATTTAACAATTGGGGCAAATTTGCATTTGCATAGTTTTTTCCCCTCAAATAAAATCATCATTTAAAAACTGCATTTTGCAGTGACTCTGGTTTTCTTTGTCTAATAACACAATTTGTTTGATGGCCTGAAATATCTAAGTGTGACAAATCTGCATTTAAAACAGGAAAGAAAGAAATCAGAAACGGGGCAAATGCTTTTTCAAGGCGCTACACATAGAGTAGATTCTCATGTTAATCTAAAAAACTTTAAAAAGTACCTCATATCATGACATGCCACACCCACCTCCTCATATAACAGGGTGCTGCAGCTGCAGACCAGGACAGCACATCTGCGGCCCTCCCCACAGGCCTAAACTTTTCATCGGGCTGTTTGCGCTCTCTCTCTCCTTGCTCAGACTGACACATGTTAACCCTGCCTAGCTTTATGCAAGGGAGTGTGCTGTGTTTTCCTTTCAGTTTGTTTAAGAGATTAAGCTGGTGAACCCTAACCCAGGGAGTCCCCAGAGTTCATACCAGCAGTAGCAGAATACTCTCCACCCTTTGATGACAATGAAATTTATTTTTCACAATATTCAGGGCAATCAACACATGACAGTTTGTGCACCACAGAAACGTAGGGAAACAAACGCCTTTATAAAGGTGGCTTTAAAACTATTCCAAGTATTGCTACCAATTTCAGTGAACGATCTCTATGTAAAGAGTTGGTTATTCCCGTCTCTCGGGTTGTGCCCAGGCTTTATGATGATAGCTTATATTTTGCATGCTGAAATCACAGGAGGGCCTTTGTCTGGACAACATTTACATCTCTTAACACAGCTGGCACGGCCAACCACTGGCACAAAACAAACAAGGAAGCAAGATAGAAAAACAACTCATAGGTTAAGTTACCACTAAAGAGGTCTTTTAGTGTTAAACATCAAAACAACATGGACCATTTTGGACTTTTTAAAATAAACTGAGGTCGGCTTTAAAGTAAACTTTGAATATAAAGAGGAAAAAATATCTGTTTTGACAGTTTTGGTTACTGAAAATAAATACAGGCCAATTATAGAACAACAACAAGATAACTGTGAGTAATGTATATTGATACACTCATGTTACTGTTTTTTAATAGTTGTAATGATATTAGTTAAAATATTTGAAACAATGTCATTTAAAGTATAAATATTTTGTGCAGCAGATTTTTTTTCCTGCCATTTCAGGATAGCTCACCAAATTTAAAATAATATGTATTTGAAAACAAAAATAATAAAATGAAATCAGAATTCACTCCACAAAGTATGCAGACTTTGACAGAGGGGAACAATAGAGCAGTAGAGAAGTTAGGTATGTTAGAGCATGTGATGTTTAAGGGGGCGTGGCCCTTCAGGTTGTCTCTGCAGGTAATACACTCTTCAGGTAAAGCTAAGTGACTCATTCGCACACACACCTTAAGCACAACAATTGGCACTTCAACTCTTCACCTTAAACCGACTACACTTTACGGGAATAAACTGAGTAAAGACCCGCATTTAACGAAAGAGGACTTCACAGAAGAGCCGTTACTTCCACTGCTTTTGAAGAACTGCTGAACTGTTTGGACCCAGGACCCTGAGCATTTACAATCGAATGCAAACTTGGAGCAGGACTGCATATCAGACAGATCTCCTGTTTTGATTTGCACTGTCAGGGTACTGCCTACTAATTTGCTTTCTCTGACAGAGGGAACAACGTCAAAGCTGTGCCACTACTTCTGCCGTGCAGCTTTTCCAGTAAGTAATCTATCTCTTTCTTTTGAACTGTCCATGACAATGCCAGTGGTCAAAGTAGAGAAAGACTCTCCAGCAGATACCACCTTGCTTGCCTCCAATCCTCCACCGCAGACAGAGGAGCAGCCGCGGGGTCGGAGGAGGAAGAGACCTCTCCAGCGCGGGAAACCACCATACAGCTATATTGCCCTCATCTCCATGGCTATTGCCAACTCCCCTGACCGCAAACTAACACTGGGGGGTATCTACAAATTCATCACAGAGCGCTTCCCCTTCTACAGAGACAATTCGAAGAAATGGCAAAACTCCATCCGCCATAATCTGACTCTGAATGATTGTTTTATCAAGATCCCTCGAGAGCCAGGACGACCTGGGAAAGGCAACTACTGGGCACTGGACCCAAACGCTGAGGACATGTTTGAGAGTGGCAGCTTTCTGAGACGCAGGAAGAGGTTTAAGCGCTGCGACCTGAGCACATACACTTCATATGTGCATGAAACACCAGTTTTTCCCCCCGTTCAGATTACCAGACCAGCTGCGTACACCAACTCAGTCTATCCCAACATGACACTCAGTCCCACATATGGACAGCAGCTGCCCTCTGCCTACTATCCCTCTTCGTCGCCTCCGGGGTTTGGGCACAGTCAGACCCGCATGTTCAGCATCAACAACATCATAGGACACCCGACTCCAGCCAGCATGCTGGCAGGTCAAGGACCAGAGGTGATGCAGCAGCAAAGCCGGAGCTTCAGTCCCGAAGGGCTTCCGAATGGATCCAGTCCCTGCAGCTTGGGAGCTCCGGGTTTCCAGAGTCAACCGTGCGGGGGATCTGTGCCACCCCGCTCCTCTACACATCCGGCGTTCACCTACTCTGGACAAAACAGCCATTCGCACCAACATGCACACCAGGGCTCGTACGGACAGGGTCACACCCAGGGCATGGGGTACGCTGCAGGAGGACGGATCCACCCCTCAGCTCACGGCCCTGCAGAAACAGTGGATCATTACGGCAGGGTCTCCCCAGTGCAGCTGGGGTCTTTCTCCCAGTATAACAGCGCTGCAGGTCCTATTGGAAACACTGGGGGATACCTCAGACACCCCACCTACCCGGGGAATATGGACCGTTTTGTTTCTGCTATCTAAGCTACTGAGAATGTAAAGCCCAGCTTCTCACTACCTTTTATTTTTTGTTAGGTTTTTTTTTTTTAAACAGAGACTCGTGACGGCACCAAATGAGCCAGACATTTCTGTGCACAAAATCCAACTGCTTTATCTTTGTTTGTGATGTTTATCAAGGACAAAACTGAGCAGACTGACCTCTCTTAACACCACTGTGATTTTCTGAATAATTGTAGAAACCATTTTCACTGCTGATAATAACTTACTTTAGATATCCATTAAGCTGTTTTGTTTTAATGTCTAGGCCTTTTTAACAGCAAGTATGTGACTGTAACATACATATAATTTTGTGTGCTGATATTTTTTTTTTTTTTTGTTAAAACTGGAATGTGCCAGTTGAATATTTTACACTTCCGTTGAGTTTAAATGAATTGTTTGTATAAATTATTGTGCTTCGTGGTCATAGGCTTTGCAGCAAAGTGGCTTGTGTGAAAAATAAATATCAGCTTGTATTTTGTTGCCAAGTAAATATGCATTTTTAGTTTACTGTTCTTGGAAATAAACAATGATAAAGCACCTTTGTTCTATAAGAATAAAAGATTTTAAATTTGTGATGAGTGATTGCAGTTGAAGTAGTTGTGAAAGAAGAAATTTACACCATATGAGTTATATTTGTATCAGCTATAAGTGAATTCTAATTTTAAGTCTTATAAAGTAACGAGGGCCAAAAGGTCCAGACAAAATTAAAGCAGGAACACACACACACAAAAATAAGTCCAACCCTCTTTCTTTTGTGCTTCTAATGCTTTCTGGGTCAGCTCAGCCGGTTTGAAGTGCCGTCTGGAGCCACACCAGTAACCGTGACCGGTCTCAGCCGCATGTCGAGACACCAGTGCAGCACTGGGCCACATGCAAATCCACTAATCAAGAAAATGAATAGACTTGCCACTCGATGCTTCATGCCTTTGCGTTAAGACCACATAATACCAGAAACCTCTTCCACACAAATCCTGCAAATCGGACGAGATGAGACACAAAGAAAACAATTAGAGCTAAGACAATTGATTTTTTTTTTAATAAGAAAACAAAAGGAAACCTTTGGTGATTGATGCAGCTTGCTTTTATCTCCAGTTTAAAAAGTTTTCTTTTACCGCTTCATGCTGTGAAAACCCTTGGAATAAATAGAAAAGTTTTTTTCATGGCCTTGTAAAAACAAAAAATGGAATACCACTTTATTTCAACTCTGCCGCTTACTTTGTTGCACCTGGGATGATGGCACACACCTCCTTAAAAAGCAGAAGACGTGGCAGTAACGTGGCATTTACACCCACTCGCACTGTAGTTTAATATGAATGAGACATGGGGCTCCATCTTTTTCAACTTTTGATGTTAAGTGAAAAAGCAAGATTCTCTCTTTTAAAACTGCAAATCTTTGTACACCAAAGAACTATCACTAGACCCAAGATGCTATAAGAGAAAAAAAAACATTTACATGTTCAGCAGGTGTGTTCAGTGTCCATAAAAGATATGGTTAATATCAGCATTATTTTATTCTCAAATAATTATTTTATTCTCAAAAATACAAACATTTAGAAGGCAGACAAGCTAAAACATGAATAAACACACACGAGGGAAATAAACACATCAGCCAATGTATTCAACGAGCTGCCGGAGCTGTTCACAGTTCTTCACAACTGCCGGCAACGACAGCAAGGTCTGTGAGGCAAAAAGGAAAAAGCAGCACATTATGGCAAACATCCAAACAGACGCTGCGGTTTACAGAATATGTTCCATGGTATGAAACATTTCTCACCTCCCGAACTCTGTTGATCATGTTGTTTAATATCTGAAGCTCGTTCTCACTTTTCTGCTGGTTGCTCTGATAGATGATTTGCTGTAAGAGATGAACATCCTCATGAACGCTCACAAGAAGACCATCTAATGTTCCTCTAAGTCAATAAATACTGTGTGAATGCTGATATGTAGTCAGGAACGTGATTGATGCCGGGTACGGTCAGGACTTACATGTCTCTTTGCCCTTTCAAGAATTTTTACTTTGGCCTGCTCGGCTTCCTGAAGACTGGCCTTCAGTCTCTCCACCTGGGGATCAAATGGAAGTTTATGAGAAAAGAGGAGGGGGGGGGGTCCCTTTAAGCTGCAGTGTTTCCTCAACAACAGGCTGAAAAGTCAAGTTTACTTATAAGCACATTTAAAAACAGCTGCTGTTGACCAAAGTGCTGTACAACTTAAGTAACATAATAAAACCATAAAACTGATCTAACAAGAAAACATGAGTTTAAAATAAATAAATAAATAAATAAATCCAAACTCGGTCAATTTTAAAACTTGAAAACTATGGAAATACGTAATAAATAATGCTTCTGATAAATCATACCTCTTTCAATGACTTGATGTTCTCTTCCATGAAATGTTCCGGTTTAGTCGACTGGCCGCCAGCTTTCCTCAATTCATCCCGAAGGAATTCAGACTCCACCTTCGACTGCTGGAGAGCGCGACGAAGCTCAGTGATTTCCCTTCTCAATTCCTGGAGAAAACGTTCATTTGCATTTAAACAATAACTACAAGAATACGTAGTAGCTTAGAAACACCGGCAGTATTATTTTGGTGCCTTACATTATTGTCAGTCTTCTGTTTATTTAGGATTTCCTGTGTGTCTTGCACTTCAACTATCAACTTAGCCAGCATTTTCTCATCCTGGAAAAAAAAAAAAAAAAAAAAAAGAAACTTCAGAGTTTTTCTCTTCCATCGGTCAGCCGTCCTCCGCACCCATCCTGATCTTTCTTATCACAGATGAATAGAGGACAAAAGATGTCCAGCAAAAGTCATCCTTACCTGAGTTTTCTGCTGCAGAGCCTGATTTGCCTTCTCGACCAGCTGACTCAGACGGCTGAGTTGATGCTTGAGCTCAAAAACCTCAGCTTCATGTCCATTCTTTGCAGCACGCTGCTCCACCTGCAGGCCACAGCTGGAATAACACATCAGATAACAGTTGGGGGGGGGGGGTTTAAAAAGAAAAAAGCAACAAGATAATTGGATTACATTTGATGTTAATGTACAAAACAACAACTTTCGAAAAAATCATTTATTTCACTTTGTTTTTAAAAATAAATAAATAAAATGAAATAAAATAAAATAATAATTAAAAAAATAATAATTTTACATTACAGCTTACATTTGGCCATGCAGCTCCTCCAGCTGAGCGTCTCTGCGCTGCTGCACCAGCTTCAGAGTGCTGACGAGCTCGGTGACGGTGCTGCCCAGGCCAGTAAGCAGCTCCGCCAGGTGGCTTTGCTCCTCTTCCTCTGGTTGAATCTCGACTGTGCTCATATTCTTTTTAGGAGTGATGGCTGCGATGCGGGTGAAGGCGCTCATCTCGCTGAACAAAGCTTCACGCTGTGGCTCGAGAGTGTCTGAAGGGACTGAAGAGAAAGTAAAACTTAGTTGTTTCTTATTATTATTATAATTACATTTTAGACTTTTATTATCTGTTCCATTTTTTATTACAGTCCCTGGTGGCTGTGCAGATATATTCCCACCTGAAAATGATTCCTATAAGAAAAACGTTGCCCACTACCTCCTTTATCCAAGGGAAAAACAGAATGAATTGAAGTGCATGTGTAGCTCATATAGAAAAGTTGGTAAGAAAAGGACCATTGAAGAAAGAATTTTTATATTATGCAATCATATTATTGATGCCTCCTTGAGAAAAAAAGAAGAAAAAAAAAAGACCCAGTTCTTTTGTTTTTTGGTAACGCACCACTAAGCCTTCAAACAATGAAATTAATACCTCCTTTTCATAAAGGAGACACATACGTCATGCTGAGCACGTATTCAAATCATGTTTGAGACATTCAAATCACACTGCTCTCTGAGGGAATCTCAGCGTGACTATTTAAAGAGACTTGCTTGCAGCTGGCTTAACAACATAATTACGCTGGACCACATTACAAGTGAACTAAAAACTTTTTGAATTTGAAATTTGAATAGTTTGATCTTCATCAAACTACAGACAGCGTAATCTGTATAAACAAACAGCTGTACTTTCCATGTGAAAACACTATTCATAGGCCTAAAAAAGAAAGTGAACCTCCGTGCTAACAACTTTCATAGAAGTCAAGTGTTTGTGCATTGTGATTTGCAGGAGGTGACTCACTAACACGACTATGTAAAGTCTGGTTACTGAGAAAGCCTGTTCTTCTTAATGAGGAGTCGCAGCACCGTAGATGAAGCGTTACAAGCTAGAAAAGGTGCTCATCACTCCACAAGTGGATGCAAAGATCCCCATGGCAACTTGTAAGGCTAAAGAAAACCCCAAAAGTAGGAGCATATGCATGAAATCTCATGTGTCGACTTTAAGGAAGATACAGCAAAGGAATGTGCTGTTATCCAAAAAGACAGGTCACTATGGGACGATGTTATGTGGACAAATGAAATGACAAGTCTGGAGGAAACATGCCATCACACACCACCAGGAGGGATCAGCCCGGGTGCAACACCGGGGTCTGACAGTTCAGGTATTGGCTCAGAGTCCTGACCTTAACCCAGGTGAGATGTAGTAACCTGATCAACTGAAAGAGTGGAAGCTTCATTAGCAGTTACAATAACATCTGATGGAGCTTGTTGCTACTAAAATGAGATTCTATAAGTGACTAAATTCAACCAGCTCGACCATGTTTTCCAGCTTCAACTCTGTGTTTGAGTGAGTGATGTGATCAGAATCACAGTGCCTCCTGTTGTGTTTAGGATGAAAAACAAATGCTGACACGTTATATTTTTTTAATAATCAATTTAAAAGAGAAAAAGAAAAACTAGCATCTTACTTATGAGTGAACTGACACACATGGGGTGAACAACAGTACCTGTTTCAGCAGGAGTGTCTGTTTTGACCTCTTCCTCTCTCTCAGCAGTTGAGGCACAACGCTCCACGCTGTGGACTGACTGAGACTCTTCACACATCTGTGGTTTCTGAAAAGTAAGACATTTAAATCCAAGTGGGAAAAGACATGCAGTACTGCATCTATAGCATAAGTTCAATAGTAAATGATGTTACAACATGATTTATAAATACTGTAAACAGTTGCTTCTGATGTCCAAATTACAACTGCAAATGTCAAGAGCTCACAGCCACAACGACGCATTCTTTTAATTTAATTTCAAAATTAAGCTTTGCATACTCTATGCATTTGCATTACTTGTCGCAGATCATCTGCACATACAGTGGAGTCCATATCAGGGCCCAATTAAACTAACATCTGTGAAATTGAGCTTCCAGCTGCATCATTTCACCATTACCAAAACTAGTAAGTTTAGACAGGCAGTCACAAAGCACTGTACACGAAGGTTAAAATAAAACAGAACATTAAAATAAAACATAGAACATTAAGTAATAAAATAGACAATATAAAAAATACAAAGGATAAATTGTAACTATGCTTTTAATGGGCTGTACAAAGCAAACAGAAAGGGGAAAGAAGCCTGTAACAAATACTGATATTCAATGAGCTCCATCCACATCCAAACAACTAAAACAGCAAAAGATTAAAGACCAAGAAAAACAGGCTCCGCAAAAGGATATAAAAGCTAAAAGCCGGCAACTCAGATTCTGAAACTGACCAAAATTCACTGAACCACCACCAAAAGATCAAAACTACACTTCACGTACAACTGTTTTGCTTCCACCACGATTTTAAAAAAAGAAAATTTAAAAAAAAGAAAAGAAAAATCTCTCTCTCTCTCTCTCTCTCTGTGCTCGAGACCAGTTTCCAATCAAAAGTGTTTATTTTCTACTTTATTCCCTTGCATATTACGCACCGGTCTCCTGTTGTGGACAGTGTTGTCTGCCTCTCGTTTTTGTTGTTTGTTTTTCCCCTCCAAAAAAATAACTGACAAGAAACTCTAATTTCTGCTGTTCAATACTGAAGAAATTTCAACTTTTACAAATTATGCCAAATTTCAAACGCTTAACTATGCCTCTAATAAAGCGTCTGAAACTTTGCTCTGCGTCACTTCAGCAGCATCAGGTAATGTTGATATGCTGTTTCATGGTTTTCTTCAGTTCTCGATCTACTGCAGAATATTTTCAAGGGATTTATCTGCTATAACAGACCAGGCTTAGAAAAACTCCTTCATATTTTCTGTTTTATCCTCAGTAACTTTGACACGATGGCATCTGCTGTGGTGCTTACACCTCTGATTAAGTGTCAGCTTTATTTTTATACCTAGAAAGTTTACACTGAGTTTATAATTCCAGAGAATCAGTCAAGTCGCTTTGGGCGTGTCATTTTCAAGCAGAAACCTCAGAAAAGCTCCTGGGGCTCAACAGGTTAAATAAAAAGTGCAATATTGTAACTGCTTTAGATTCTGTTCTTAACTTCCAAAAAGTATGTATCGAATTTAGAGGGTTCTTTCGACAGTACATACATAAGAAGAAGAAGAAGAAGAAGGCTTTCAGGAGCAAAGTGAAGGAGGAGATGAAAGCAGCACAGCGGGAGGTGAAACGCTGCCTGAGGGAAGCAAAGGACACCTACAGGAGGAAGGTGGAGCAGAAGTTGGAGAGGAACAATATGAGGGAGGTCTGGAATGGTGTGAAAACCATCACAGGCCACAACACCAAGAAAAGCACAGTGGGGGGGACTGTGGAGAAGGCAAACGAACTCAACAACTTCTTCAACAGGTTTGACCAGCCCACAACCCCCCCACCCTCACCCTCACCTTCACTACAGAGTCCTCTCCCCACTCTCCTACCTCCCTCGCTTCCCCCCCTTCCTGACACCATGACACCCCCCTCCTCCAATCCCTCTCTCAGCAGCAAGACATCTCCCCCCCTCCCCTCCTCCCAAACATCTCCCAGTGTCACAGTGGATCAGGTCAGGAGGCAACTGAGGAAGCTTCGCCCCAGAAAGGCAGCAGGCCCAGACAAGGTGTGTCCTAGGATGCTAAAGGCGTGTGCTGCTGAACTTGGGGAGCCGCTACAACGAGTCTTCAACCTCAGTCTGCGACTGGGGAGAGTGCCCGCCCTATGGAAGACATCCTGCATCGTCCCGGTCCCCAAAAGGAACCGGCCCAATGAGCTGAATGACTTCCGACCGGTGGCACTGACGTCACATCTTATGAAGACTCTAGAGCGGCTCTTCCTCAACCTCCTCCGACCACAGGTACAACATGCCCAGGACCCACTACAGTTTGCATACAAGGCGGGTGTCGGAGTGGAGGATGCCATCCTGTACCTCCTACACAGAGCCCACTCACACCTGGATGGGGGAAAAGGCACGGTCAGGATACTGTTTCTTGACTTTTCCAGTGCCTTTAATACCATCCGGCCCTGTATGCTTCAGGAAAAACTGAACAGGATGGAGGTGGACCCCTGCCTGGTGGCTTGGATCTCCGACTACCTCACCGACAGACCACAGTACGTCAGGCTGAAGGACATCACGTCTGACACTGTGGTCAGCAGCACAGGAGCACCACAGGGAACTGTGCTGTCCCCTCTTCTCTTCACCCTGTACACCTCTGACTTCTGCTACAACTCTGAATTATGCCACATTCAGAAGTTTGCAGACGACACAGCCATCATGGGGTGTATCTGGGATGATCAGGAAGAGGAGTACAGAAGTCTGGTGAGGAACTTTGTCGCATGGAGTCACACAAACCACCTGCAACTCAACACCTCAAAGACTAAGGAACTGGTTGTGGACTTCGGGAGGTCCAGAGAAGGTCCACTGCCGGTTCAGATAGAGGGGGAGGAGGTGGAGGTGGTCAACAAGTACAAGTACCTCGGGCTGTGGGTGGACAATAAACTGGACTGGTCATGCAACACAGAGCACCTGTATAAAAAAGCCCAAAGCCGACTGTACTTCCTCAGGAGGCTGAGGTCTTTTAACATCTGCAGGAAGCTCCTGAGGATGTTTTACCAGTCGGTGGTTGCTGGAGTACTTTTCTATGCTGTGGTGTGCTGGGGGAGCAGCACAGCAAAGAAGGACTCATGCAGGCTGGAGAAACTGATCAGGAAGGCTGGCTCTGTGGTCGGCATGAAGCTGGACACTCTGGTGACAGTGGCAGAGAAAAGGACATTAAAGAAACTGATGGACATTATGAACAATGCTGGGCATCCTCTGCACACGGCCATAAACAATCAGAAGAGTCTGTTCAGTGACAGGTTGCTTCTCCCCAAGACAAGAACTAACAGACTTAAAAACTCCTTTGTCCCACACGCCATCAAACTGTTTAACTCCTCTCTGGAGGGGAGAGGGAGGGGAAACAGGAAACAGGAGGACAAAGGAGGGGGGAACAACTAAGCTGTAGTGCCTCTTCACCTCACTGTACAATACCTTATGCAATACTTTTTGTAAATAGTCAACAGTGCAATAGACCTCAATACTTGAAATGTGCAATTCACTTGTATTTTTATTTTTTTATATATATATATATATATATATATATATATATAACAATTCTGTAACTGTAACTTCGGTCGTTGCTGTGCTTTTTGGAAGTCGAATTTCCCAGAGGAACCCACCCAAGGGATTAATAAAGTTCTATCTTACCCAAGATAAATGATCTTGGATGATAATATTTCTGACCAAGTCAAAATCTAACTGAATGGAATCAAACCTTGTGAATCAGAATTGAATCGGTTGTAGGAATCAGTGACAAAACCCGGGCCTAGTTCTGATATTGTTTTACCTTTTCATCAAGTTCTTCATGGAGCTTGTTGGTCAGTCCCCTCAGTGTGTGATGCAGCAAAGTGATTTCTGTGACCGCCTGAGCCATCTTCTCTTCAAGCTCCAGGTTTGCTGTCCTGGCTCTGGACCTTGTGGCTTTAAGTTCTTCCTGCAAATTCCCGTTCTCAAGCCTCCATCACACAAACACACAGAGGCAAGTTATCATTCAGTGTGCCAACAAAATGTTAAACATCATGAGAACAATTTGCACTAAGATTTATTATTACAAACATAAGGCCATAAGGCAAAAGACTCCAGTCCAGAAAATATGTATGTGAGTATTAATCCTTGAACATTTTACAGTTTTTCCTGTTGATATAGACCTGCCCCCACAGCCATTCATACTACCCCATCATAGTTAAGAACTAGAAAAGTGGGCTGTATGTAGCCCTCGATGTAAAATGAGTTTGACATCCCTGATCTAAGAAACTGAGCACAGACAGACAATTTTGTTCTATTTAATCCGAAAGTTTTTTCAGGCTCAGTTTGGGCTTTTCAAGCACATCACCCTCAATGGCTTATTTATACTTACTTAAGTTGACAAACTTCTTTCTTCAGGTCCTCACACTGGATGTTCCTCTCCCGAAGGCTCTGCAGGTTTTCCCTTAGCATACGCTCACTTTCTGCCATCTGCTCCCTCGCCAACTCGTTCTCCATCTGTAGGAACTGATGCACACAGACAGCAGGAAAATTAAACCTAACATCCTCCCCTCAAGGTTAAGTCGCATATTATTCCTGTAATAACCAAACGCCTCATGCTTCTCTGGTGTTAAATGAGACAGATACCCTCTCTAATGCTCACCTCGTTCATTTCCCGCACACCACTGAGCTGTGTCCAGACATCCTGGAGCTGCTGGATCTGCAGACTCTGAGACTGTGAGAGGGACTGCAGCTGACTGAGCTGCTCCTCACTCTGAGCCAGAGCCCGACTCAACTCGCACACCCGCTGCTCCGACTGACCCAGTGATGCCTCCAAGCTGGACAAGGTCAAAAAGAAAAAAAAAAAACACAGCAGTATTCGGATATATACTGCAACATTTATGTAAAATTATAGTAAAAATGTAACCACTGGTTACATTTTTCTTCTTTCTTCAATTTTTTTTTTTTTTATCCTTTACTATTAACCAACACTTACTCATTTGCTCGATCTTTAGCCTCTTGTTTGTCTTTCCACGACTCCTGCAACCTTGAATAAAAACAAAATAAGGCCTATTTTAAAGCACATGCTGCAATTCAGGGCTTTTTTTTGCCTTTCAAAGTTTACCCTGTTAACAAGTAACCACCAACCCAGTGTTCACTTCCATTTTTAAATTTCTATGCTTGATTTCTTTCATCAATAAGGAGCATCATACTTTGTAGTCTCAGCAGCCAGGGCCTGCTCCAAGAAAGTGTAGGATGCCAGCGTGGAGGAAACTGTAGCAGACAGCTCCGTCACCTTCCTCTCTAGCTGACCCGTCTCTTCTTCTTTTTCAGTCAACTTCTCTCGCAGTACACACATCTCTGGATTTATTTATTTAAAAAAAAAAAAAAGTTTAAGTCCATAGGTTGTCAAGAAAGAAAGCATTTTGAAAAAGAGGGAGCGAAATAGCCAGAGAGTTATTTCAGTTTTTACCTGATGTCAGAATTGTCACCTGCAGATTTAAATCTCCAATCTGCTCCCTGGCAGCTTGGAAATTCGAATGAGTTTCATTCAGTTCTGCTTCAATCTGATGAGGTTTTTTTTAAGCATATGAATAATTTTAATCAGACATGTTGACTACAGGTACAAGGCTGTAAATATCCTGAATATAACAGATGCCTTACCTGCTCTCGCTCTTCAACAGCTTGGTCTCTTGCAGACATGTGCTCATCTCTCTCTCTCAAAGCAGCGGCAGCTTTCTCGTTCAGCTTCAGGAGCATGGGAGCCGTTTTGTGCAGAAGGCTCCTGACCATGAAGAGCTATAAACAGATGGCATTAGCATCAACGCATTATCACATTTTAACAGAGCAGTAAATGCTCTAATAGTGAAGGCTGTATTAAAGCACCTAAAGTTTCAACTAAACAACATTAGAACACATTAAATGGAATTTCAAACCGAATTTTAGAAAAAGGTACACTGCAAGAAGATGATAATATTATTATTAATAATAATAATAATAATAATAATAATAATCTCACCACTAGATGGCAGTAGATTACAGCCAACTGAATTCTGTTTTCTTACACCACCTAATTCAAGTGCATAATCGTAGCTACAGTGGCCACTATAGGATATACATGTTTATAAAATAAACATAAAAAGACAAAATATTGAGCAGAACCCCAGTGACTTCTGTGTCACCTTCATAATCTCCCTTTCTGCAATTCCTTTAATCTACTCTTGTTTTATCTAGAGGCCGGTCACAGTCTCTTTCGTTCACATTTTCACTCCTTTAGTGAAGGAAACCACTTCTCAGATGATAAAACATAGGTGTGATCTTTTATATCTTGAGTCTGAAGGTGCAGACAGAAAATGCAACTTGCCTCCATGGCACAAGACACGAACGGCAACAAACCGATATGGAGCTTGTCTGAGTCTTTGGCGTGCTACGTATGCAGCCGGTCTACAGCCGCATACATAAAACATGATTAGCTGATGTCCATCTCGGCCACTGTATTCAACATGGCCAGGCAACACAGGGGCTTCCACAAACCAGCACATGCTCCTATGTATTTTATTTCCAGTTTTACGAGAGCGTATCAATTTGTAGGAAGACATAATTATACACTTCAATGTATACTTATGAGTACTGAGAATATCCTCAACCAAAAAATGACTGACTGTACCTTTAAACAGCACTATTATGTACAGGATGCTCATGTGGTGGATTTTACACCAAAGCCTCGTGTTTTTAGAAACCCACAAACTACAACAGCAGTAAACACCATTCAAACGGAGCCACTGTGCTGCTATCAATGTCACTCAGATTAAACTAAAAATGAAAACATAAGAACTGGAACCAAAACACTGGTTCTTTGTTTCTTTGCCATCATATAGAAACTGCTGTGATACATGTTCATTGACTGTCATAGTTCAAGGTTTTTAGTATGAGCGTACCTCTTTCATCAAAGCGGACTGTTCATCCATGGTTTCAGACAAAAGATCTGAAGCAGAGTCCAGGGTTGCATTATAAGCCTTGTTTAACACAACCTGCATTAGTAAAGACAAAAAGAAACAAAGAAATGACACTCACATATTACTTTAAATACAATTATTGAGCTGTTTATTTTTTGGCTTGTAATCTGTACCAGTTCTGGATAGCTCTGGTTTAGGGTGGCCAGCAGCTCTTGCTGAGACCCCACACTCTTCTCCAGAAGTGAAATTTCTGTGGCACAGTGTGTCCTCAGCTGTTCCATCGCACTGAAAGCCTGACAACACACAACCACACACACATTTAATACCCCTGGAACAAATAATCCTCTTAAACACACAGCCAGCATAACTTCTGCAGATATTTTTATATGCTCCAGAAAAACTGTTGGTCAGCTAAAGCAGAGGTGTTTACACAGTGAGCTATGTTTAACAGACAGAGAGGTTTTTTGTGTCACAAAGGTGGCTCTCTTTTTAACCTGGCTAGATCACCACAGTAACTTATGCTAAACACATTACCTGGAAACGCAACCTTTGAACTGAATCTAGTATGCTTTAACTGCTACTTTTTGCTTAAATTGAAATAAACAGCAGCACTGAGCAGTAACATAAACACAATTTAACAAATTTATCACATTAATGATTCTCAGCAGCATTACTCTGTTATCTTATTTTTCACACTAATGTCCATTTTACTGATATATTTTTCAATAACGTTTATAGATCTCCATTACCCAATGCTCTGAGCACAACCTGCTCCAATCAGACATTCTCAATAGACTTATGCAGAAGAAGAAAGGCAGATAAATGCTCCCTTTAATGTGATTGTGAACAGAGCCTGAAGCAGGAAGCCTGGATTAACAAAGAAAGCTGAGAACCAGCTTCATCTCTCACTGGGGTTTTAGGTTTTGTCAAGCCAGCTAACGCAAAGAACGGCTGGCTGTATTGAACGTGCTTCATAGTACACCCTTCTCCTCAGGAGGTTGCCGTTCCTCTACATTTAGACTAAACAACTAAAACACCCCAAAAGGACTTACTGCCTCCTTTGCTGTGAAGGCTTCTTCCATTTGAGTCCTCATGTCATTTCTCTGATGAAGAGCTTCTTTGACCTTCTGCATCATTCTGCTCTGTATGTCCTTTGATTTCTCAAGTAGAGACTTCATGTGCCCATACTAAAAACAACATGAGAAAAATATACCTCAACTCAGTTGTAGCACATAATCATGTTACACTAACACCTTAAGCCATAAATAACTGATGAATAATTACAAAAACAAGCATACTGTTTAACTTGTATGAGACAGAATGAGGTAACATGCTGTACGTACATGTGAAATGAGGCTTTGATGGTCCTCTCTGACTATGTCACCAATTTCATTCATGTTAGAGAGAGCAGCGTCTGTGTCACTTCTGACAGAAGTCTGTTGGGACAAATACACACACTTTACTCTTAGTAAAGAAAATATTGACTGTCTCAATACACACACACAAAAAAAAAAAGCCAGTGAGACGTGTTTGAGCATTATATCCCAGTTTAAACAACATGAGCTGTGTGGTTGTTTGTGACTTACCATGGTGATCTTCATGTCTTGCAGACTCTGGATAACGTTTTGTAGAGAACTCCCATCAAGCTCCAACTCCCCAATCCGACTCAAAGCTTCCACATACAGGTCTCTATACATTGTGGTCTAGATATAAAATATAAACAACTGACTACTTAAGCAGTAATCCTTTGTTATATAATGAGATCAGAGTTGAAAGCTTCCGTTTGAGGAATATTTTAAGCTGTGACATATGCGAAACTACTCTAATAGAGTCCAAAAATCTAAATATAGAGTAGAAAATGAGCATAACAGGTCCCCTTTAAACAAAATGTAGATGTCAACAGATACCTGACTGAGTTCGGTGTGGTCTGTCTGCACGAGTTTCTCCCGGAGGTCTGAAGGAGCAGGGCCTGCAAGCGGACGTCCTTGTGCCCTCGCTGCAGTCAGCTGTTGCACCAGGGCCTCAACCATCGTCATGCTAGACATTAACCTCTGTTCCAGCTCCTGTCTTGGGAGGGACTCCAAGCTGCCTGGAGGTAAACTGGAAAACCAATGAAAGAATACTGAGAGGCAAACAAAGAAAATACTAAAAGCAGATTTAGCTTCATCTATACTCACAACTGTTGAATAAATGGCCAATTTACAATGGGCACTTACTTCCAGAGGAGCGGGTCAGTCATAGTGCAGGAATCAGCCACAGAGAATTCCCTCTTCCTCTCAAACAGGCCAGAAGTATTGAGGCTGTGGTCAACCAGTTTCACAGGACTACTGCCCACACAGACACTGTGAGACTTTACAGGAGCAGCTTTGGCTGGAGGGGCAGGAGGTGGAGCAGGAGCAGAGACAGCAGCAGGGCCCATCTTTCCAGACGCCATCATGAGGAACTCTGCCATTTGTCGAAGCTGCTGCTGAAACGGACCATCGGAAATCAGTGGGAAATTCAGCAGTGGTTTCTCAGCTTCAGTCTGAGGCTCTGCAGAGACTTTCTGTCCCAAATCCTTAACTGGCTCCCATAGTGGGCTCAGACCAGGATTCTGACCCAGGGCGGTGGAGTTTAACAGAGGATGAGGCATTGGGCTTTCCAGTTGCTCCGCCCACAACCCAGCACGGTCAGCATTAAGAGGAGCAAACAAGGTTTTCTCACCCTCAATAGCAGAGTCATCAGCTGCAAACTTGCCTTGAGCAGGATCCCCAAAAGTCTTTAAAAAAGACAGAGAAGCTCTCCTAACGGGACTAAACATTCCCAACCCCAAAGCTGAGGTAACCGAGGGACACTCCGACAGCGCTTTCAGTACATCAGTAAGGTTCTCTGCATGAGATTTTTCTGCAGAGTTACAAAGAGCAGGTGCATTTCCAGATGAGCCAATGGCACTGTCTTTTTCCCCACTGGATTCAGCGGGTCCTCTGGTGGAGTTCACTTCAGAGACATGCTCCTCTTGGTCTTGCTGTTGCACTTCCACAGCTGAAGGGCTCTCTGCTGAACCTGCAAGTTGACTGCAGTCAGAAATCTGAGTAGTCTGAACCACGAGAGACAATGCACTGTCAGCAGGATTCACGGTACAGTTAAGCATTTCTTGCCCTTTGCATTTTACAGTTTCAGTATCCAAAGCTTTTAAAGATCCATTAGCCACCAGAGATCTGCTAACAGCTGATGGGTCAGTAGCTACCACAGCTTCACCATTGTTCTGTTGGCTGTTAGCATCTTCAAAGGCATCTTGACAATAATCATGTGTGATGGAAGTGAACAGATAGTTTTCACTGAGGGGACAGATTACAATCTGGTCCTCATGCAGAAGGGATGTCTTCTTCTTGGGAAATTGTGCCTCATCTAATTTTTCATCTTCAGCTGGAATACAACAATCAGCTGTGACACCACCTTGGCTCCCAGCCTGGCTATCAGATACCACTGGGCTACCACTGTAGTGTCTGACCATTACATCCTCAGTGCTGTCTGCCAATGCTTCCTGGGTAGTCAAAAGGCTGTCACATGGAGCTGATGAATGAGTCTGAACATTACAGTATGGATGATCAAAGTGACCAACTGTATTATCATTTTGTAAATCACAGTCACCAGCTATTTCAGTTGAATCTATGGCATAGCCATGTGTCTCACTGCTGCTAACAGTATGGTCGGCTGGTAGAACAACGGACTCTTCTCTTGGAATTTCAATCTCTCCTCCAGTGCAGTCCAGTGATTTAAAGGACAGTCCATTAGCACGTTTTTCTGAACCACGTGTTGTCTCAGATAAAGCCTTAATGACAGGATCAACACCACCATCATGGCTACAGTATGGATGATCAGCATGTTCCTCTTGACACTGCTGGTCAAAGTCACCGAAGCAGTTGGTCAAATTTATACTGTCATACTCTAGAGGAGCACCAAGCTCTTCCTTGGGCAGAGGAATGGTTTCGTTGTGTAATCTGGTGGCATCTGAAACTTCCACCTCACCTCCATCACGAAGGAAGGATTTCCAAGTGAGATCTGCCTTTCCACTGCAGTCACTCTGAAAAGCTGTTGATTCTTCTGTGGCTTGTTTGTTATCCAGATCACAAGAAGCCGGTGTAGTGCTGTCAGTTTCACAGGGAAGTGCTGCGCTGATGTTAACAGAGTAAGTGTCACTCTTCTCAAGAACATGATAGGGATGTTCGATGTGATCAGAGCATGACTCCATTACCACACTGTCAGAGATGATGCCATCTTCAGATTCAGTGTTAGATGTACCCTGGTCCGTAGATAAAATAATACTCTCCTCTGCATGCAGTAAAGAGCCTAATATCTCAACTTCACCACCAGCACAAGTGAAGGATTTAAATGTTATATCTGAAAGTCCACAAGCAATCTGAGTAGTTGTTGTATCAGTTTTTGGAAGATTTGTTTGTATCATTTTGGTGGATGGAGAAGAGTACAGCTGGGGTTCTTGTTCACTCAGTGGAAGATCACCCTATTAATGAAAATAAGTAGCGGTTAAAAAACAGCACCACAAAAAGAGAAAAAAAGACAAATTATATTTGTAAGTATTAGTGTATACCCACCATTGTCATTTTGCCAGCATCACTACTGATCTGTGATTTTGATCTGAACTTTGATGAGGGAGTCGACAAGTGCAGAATCTCATTGTCCAGACTTCTCAGAGGGGTACGCTCGCTGGATCGGCTGGAGAGCTACCATCAACAAAGGTTGAATTATCCATTAACTAATATGCTCAGAGATAACACTGTACAGTATGCACAACAGAATACAAAAGTCTTACCAAGCCTTCCCCTGTGGAACTTGAACTCCTGGAAGCCATTACTCTGAAGTTCTCAGAAAACTACGTTTACAACTGGAGGACAAAATCAGGAAGACAAAAGATTTCATATTTTACCAGTTTGATTTAAATGCGGATTAATCTATTTGGCTGTAAAACCAATAGCTCCGAATTAAAATAGTTGGTTTTCCATGCGAGTGCTAAAACAGGGTCTTGCTCCTCATACTAAAGAATTATGTGATTTCAAGGCAAGTTACGAAAGACAAACCCCAGTTCTCCTTGACTGCAAAAACTTTCCGGAATTTAATCACGATCACGAGACTTCAACAGTTTGTATAAGACAAGTTAGTCGGAACTTTTTAAACATTTCGTTTGTGCAGAGAGAGTCTGTTAAGTTCAAATTAGCCCCATCATGACCCCTTGTGTGGATGTTGTCTTCTTGTTATGAAGGTTTCTTCCGGGGCAGAAACAAAAGGAAAGACGATTACAGCAAACAACCATGTTGCAGAGTTTAACTGTTGTTTTACGATAGACAATGTGAGAATGTTCTTTAAAATCCTGCACAGAGATCTGCTTGTCGTGTCAAACTAGCTGAGAAGCTCACATACTGACATGGCGTTACGTATTGGCCTAGTTGACAAGAATAGGCCATTTCAAGCATTAATTTAATAACTTCGAAAATCAATGTGAGAATTCACAGAATTCTAAAATTCACAGAAAGTGTTGCAAAGAGTGAATATTGCAAGGGCGTAAACTACAGTTTAAGAGACCGGTACCAGTCGATAGCTAACCGTAAATTGCACTCACTCTAGTTACTTCTAACAAAGGCACTTAATTAATAGCTTAGCTGTCCGAGGCAAACGCCCTTAAATCATGTAAAAGTATTTTACCTTTTAAATTTTACCAGCTAACGTCAACCAGCGTTTTAACAGAGACGAGGACAGGGTAAACAAATCTTGTATTGAACTACCATCCACCGCGTTTGATTCAAAAACACGAATAGCAGCGCTGTTATTGGTCCATTTCTCTTCTTCGTTGGTTGAGAGAAGCACTAGATGGTTGAGATCTGTACCTTTACTCACTGCTGCCTCCTTCGGGAAAATAATGTAATTGCTACAGCATGTTCCTGTTACTGACAGAAAATTTACACTTTTATGTTGGCTCTTAAGTATATTTGTTTTTTGTATTGTTTTGTTTTATGTCAGCGTTTTATTAAAACTTCGTGTCTGCATAAAAAAATAATATCTGACTCTTCAGTTATTTCCACTGCCTTCTTATATATTGCTTTACAAGCTGGAAGCCATGTAGTTACATGGAAAAATGACCCATAAATCACCCTTTTTTGGGAAACAAGTGTAGGAGCAGAGAGTGATACGTATGCTCCATGAGTCTGGACAATGACGCAGTTTTGTTTAGCTTTGGTGTCTACCAAACCAGCCATCCACCCAAACAATATTTCAGTTCTTCTTTTAGCTGCATCCCACCATCTGCCTAGCATCGTCTTCTGTGTCATCAACAATGACCGCTCTGCAGTCAGAGTCAAAATAAGCTTTATTGTCAAAGACCATATGTACAGTCATACAAAGGAATCTGAAACTGCAATGTTCCCATGGCCCTCAGTGTACACTAAAACAATATAAAGATAAAAATAAAATAGCAGTCTTATGTACAACACAATGCAATACAATACAATCTTATATAAACAGCAGTGTGCAACACAATCATAGTGATTGTGGGTAAGTTTCGGGGGGCTGGGGGGCGCAGTCAGTGAAAAGGCAATGGTGGTGGTTTGGGGGTGGAGGGTTCAGAGGGAAGAGGTGAATGCAGGTCTGGAGTTCGTGTATGTGAGAGCATGGAGTGAATTCAGCATCCTGACAGCCCGATGGACGAAGCTGTGTCGCAGCCCGGAGGCTCTTCAGTCTCCTTCCTGATGGCAGCAAGCTGAAGAAGTTATTGGAGGGATGAGTGGAGTCACCTGTAATGCAGTGAAAATGACGGCCCCAACACCAACAGCGTTTTATAGGTTTTTTTATTTGCGCTGGTTTTTCACTTGGCAACTTTCCAGCTGCCCTGCTTGTAGCACACACAACCATACACCTCAGGTCCTGGCACATCTTTTACAGGGGAGACGTGATCAGTTGATGGAGCTCAGGTGTGTGTCAGCCTCCTCTGACACGGCACCCTGAACCCCCTTCTCCACCCCTCCCCTGCAGCTGAGCCACAAACCACACCCTGCCACAATAACATTTTTGCTTTAAATACAGTTAATAACATGCATCAAGCAGACAAATGTTTTTAAAGCCTTATTTTGGGATAAAGTCACATTTTAAGTGTCTTTCTCATATTTGATTGGTGATGTTATACATGCAACTTTTATGATGTGGTGACTGCAGAAAATAAATATGATAATTGTTCCAGTAGTGTTTGAATGCACCACATGGCCTGGGCATTTCTGTGTGGAGTTTGCATCTTCTCCCTACAACTGCCTGATGGATGGCCTAGATTTTCAGTGTTTCACATTTTTCAGCTGAAGTCATTCCACCATGAACTCAAGTGCCCTCACACAGCTCTGCATAAAACACCACAAATCACTTTCATGCAGTGTGTTTTTTTTCCTCTCTTATATCTGTATTATACAATATTGGAAAAGTCTGTCAAAATGGCACTGAAAGATCAGAAGTGTCTTGAGATTATTGTGTGAATCTACAATGTAAAATACACACTTTTATAAATACTTAGCAAGAAGCTAAGGGGATAATAAAGTACAGAGAAGCAGGAACAGATCAATTAGGGGGGAGGTAATAGAAGCCTGATGAAAGGGAGGAACAAATAAATCATGACATTACAAGATGTCAGTGGTCAGACTAAAGTGGGGTCCCTCCACATCATCTAAAGAGCCATGGACCCTTTTTCCTACTGTGCTTCTACTGTCCTTGCTCACTGATTAAGTCATGAATCTTTCTGTTGAATCATTTGTTGACTCTTCCTGTCCCACGAGGGCCTTCTTGAGAGTGTTTATGAATCTTATGAGGCTCTGTGGCCCGTTTCATTGCCCAAAGACAATTATAAAACAACACAGCCTCCTTTCCACTGATGTATCCTAATAACACATAAATTAAAGGACTGTCTCTCGAGAAAACAAGAAGAGCTAGCAGCTAACCCACTCCAAGGCTAACCGTTTGCAAAAAGAAGAAAGAAAAGAAATTAAACTCTGTTTGTGCAACTACTTACATTTTTTTCCAAATTTGTAAATACTTTTTAAAGACAAACAGAAAAAAAGGGGCATTTGTTTTTTAAATAAATATCTTATTTAATTATCCAATACAACTTTGAATATACAATGCCTCATTATTCTTCTGTCTGATTTTAAGTAAGCCAATATGATTTACAAATAAAAGTTTGCCAGCAAAGAATTTAGATTGAAATACCAAAAAGAAAGGAACAAACAAGAGGGTGTTTTTGTGTCACATGAAAGGCTCCTCTCTTCAGCTCAAAATCCATCAATGAAAAAGTTTCTCATACTGAAGCAATGTGTGGCTCTACAGGTTGTACCTGCAGCACCTCTGCAAAGCCTTGTCCAAACCAGCAGGTAATGTCAGCCGTGTCAAGGGTGAAGAAAAAGAGTCTGTCCTTGCAGCGAGTCCTCCTGTAGACGGATCGGGGGTCTGCTGACAGGACCCCTCTGATGGCAGCGACTGCCTCCTCTGTACTGCGCAGAAACTTAAACTGGGGTCTGTGGCTTTCAGACAGTCCTGTGTGTTACACAAGTTTGTTTTTCAGTCTCTCTGCTCACATATGAATGAAGGCTTTCACATTAATTACTGATACAACAGTGCCCCCTTATGGAGACAAACATACAGTGCATCTGGAAAGTATTCACAGCGCTTCACTTGTTCCACATTGTGTCATCTTACAGGCTTATTCCAAAATGGATTAAATTCATTTCCAACTCAAAATTCTACACACAAACCACCATGATGACCAAGTGAAACAAAATGCTTGAAAAATAAAAAACAAATATATAGCATGTACATAAGTTATCACAGCCTTTGCCATGAAACTCAAAATTAACCTCAGATTCCACTGATCATCTGTCAGATGTTTCTACAGCTTGACTGGATATGATTTAGAAAGGCACACACCTGTCCACATGCCGTAAGGTACTATAGTTGTTGGTGGATGTCAGAGCACAAACCAAGCCACAGAAAGATTTCTGCAGCATTAAAAGGTTCCAGTGAGCACAGTGAGCTCATTATGCGTAAATGGAAGAAGTGTGGAACCACCCTTCCTACAGCTGACCGCACGGCCTTCCTGGGTAATCAGAGCAGAAGGGCCTTAGTCAGGGAGGTGTCCAAGAACCTGACTGTCACTCCTACAGAGCTCCAGTGTTGCTCTGTGGAGAGAGGAGAACTTTCCAAAAGGACAGACATTTCTGCAGCATGAGACTTATATGGTGGAGTGTCCAAAGGGAAGCCAGTCTTCAAAGGCTGATGACAGCCCACATGGAGTTGCCCAAAGATGCCTAAAAGACTCTCAGACCTTGTGCACCGTCACTCTCCATTCAACCTGACAGAGCTTGTGGGGCACTGCAAAGAAGAACTGGAAGAAACTGTCCCCAAATAGTTGTACCAATCATGTAGCATCATACTCAAAAAGACCCGAAGCTGCCAAAGGTGCTTCGACAAAGTATTGAGTAAAGGCTATGAATACTTATGAACACTTTTGTTTTTTATTTTTAATAAATGTAGTTAATTTCTGAATTAATTTAATGAATTGCAAGCCAACGTTTATCCCTTTGTCATCACAGGGTATTGTGTGTACAATTTTCAGGTGAAAACTGAATTGAATCAATTTTATAATAAGTCTGTAACAAAATATGAAAACAGTGAAGCGCTGCGAATACTTTCCAGGTGCGCTGCATCTCCCATGATCTCAGTCATCTTACCTGACAGGTGTGCAGGGATGAATTCTGCCAGCTCCCTCTCCGCGTGAAGGCTGAATCGCACATCCAGACTTGCGACAGGAGGCTCTCTGATCCAGCCTGCGATCGTAGTGTAGGCTTCCTCTCCGTAGCAGGGATGGTCTACTTCCAACAAAGGTGGTTTAGTTTTAGGAGAGTCTGAACCTCGGTTCTTACTCTCAGAACTTAAGAAAACGTCTTGGTTCACAAAAGCCTTGACCTCCTCCAGCACATTACTGAGGTCTTTGGACAGAGAAAACTGAGCACTGATATGAGATGAACCTGTTGCGTTAGTATTCGTTTTTTCTTCTGGGAGGAGATTCCCCACATAATCACTCGCTGCTCCTCGATCTTCTGTGTTTAACTGCACATCTATGTCTGATCCTTCAGGGAGGTTAGTGCGGTTTCTCTTGTCGTCATTCATTTGGTCAGTGTTTGAATTACAGGGCTCTGAGTCCTCCTCATAGCTCCTCCGGGTGTCGGGGGAGTCATACTCTGGGATATAGGGTTTGATGTCCAGGACTGGGGTGCCTGCAATCATATCAATGTCTGACAGGTGTAGAGTATCACCTAGAAAATAAAGAAATGCATTCATATTCATATACAGCTAAAACATCAACAAAACTAGGTCAGAGTTTAACCAGAGTCTGCTTAAAATAGTGAGATTTAACAAGTGTAACTATTAGTACAAGTGGAAAATTACCCTGTGCTTCAGACAGGGTTCAAGCAACAAATCAGTGCAGCTCCCTCAGAGAAATAACTCAGCTCAGATCAGTACACACACACGTGTTTAGTGACACTGACCATGTATTTTGTCGAGCTTTGCCAGTGTTAGGCCCAACACATTCGGTCGATGAGGACTGCGTGTCGAGTACACACCGACTCTCTGCCCGTTCAGCCTGGGCGGCCTCACTTTGGCTTTGTAGCTCAGGTGGCCGTTTTTGTGGAAGAGAAAAATTATCCTGCAGAGGCCAGATGACAAAGAAAGGCAGATGATGGGAAATAGTGTTTACGTGTACATGCTTAGTTAAAATGAGTAAAAAAATATCTTGCGAGTTGGGTAACAATATTTGGTAACGTGTTGTACACAAACACACACACGAAACCTACCAAACATGGGAGTATTGCTCCAGGCCCACCAGAGCGTGCTCCGGGTTGTTGAAGACACTCGGCTGAATTCGAAGTTCTGCCCTTGAAGGGCCACAAATAGTGGGCTGCCGGGGAGTCCCGTTCTTCACAGAAAAACAGGAACTAATGTAACCAATTGGGACCGTTTGGATGTCCCCTGCAAATGATAAGAATATTAGGGTCAGGTTTTGTAACACAGACACTGTGTCTAACTTGGCCTCCAATTTATCCTTTGCACTCACTTTTATTCCACAAGTGTGTTTTGTTATTTATTTAAAAAAATATATATATACATATATATATATGATTAAATTAGTTACGGACTTGATGACAGACAATTCAAGTCTTTGGCTTTAGAGCAAAACAAATACTCTGAAGATGTCAACATGGTTTCCTTCTTTCTATTTTGGTCACATTTTAGAGGATACATGACCAACCCTGTTAGCAAAACGACACTGAAACAATGCTGACTTTTCATCTGAGTCATCATCACGGTTAAAACTTAAATTTTAAGGCTAAATTAATGTTGGAGCAAATTTAAATTCCTGATGAAACCTGACAGTGTGGTGATAATCAGTCACAGTGAAAATCAGTGCCCCCGTCTCCAAACCATTCACTCTTGCTGGTATTATTCTGCCTTTGTTCACGATTTCAGCTTTATTACAATATTAACCAATGGTGCAAAACCGATCAAGAATCACTATTCAATGCAGGGTCAGTGAAATTTAAGTTTACAGCACAGGCTTAATCACATAGTTTCAAGTATTGGTTGCTGTGTGGGAAATGATTACCCAAATACATAAGCCAATAAAAAGAAAAAGTGCCATGAGTTTCACTCATTAGCTGACTCTGCACGCTGAACATCTCTGAGCCAAAAGTGTTATTTTGGTAGGTATAATTGACGTATTGTTATAAACAGAAATTTAAAGCAAAATAAAGCCTTCCTGAGTAGTGCTCTTTGTTTTAGGGTTTATTTTTTTCTTCCTCTTTTGGTCACACTTTATAGCACAGCACATCACTAAAGGCGTAATTCTTCTGTGGTTAAATGAAACTTTTAGGTATTTTATTTGACATTACAGTGTAATTATATTTACCTACAAATACTTAAAGGTAAGCACACAAAAACAAGTGGGTAACAAGTCAGTGGTTTGGGGGGGTTTAATAGAAAACAAAGAAATATTTATAATGTAAGTAAATGTTAGAAATGCGTAAGTACAGGCTGTACAATGGAGTGGCTTAACCTTACCCAGCAAGAGTATTTTACAGCAAAGGAGACACATATTATATTGCAAGTTTGTACAGCACAAAGTAAAAAAGGACAATTAAATAATAGAAAAACCATCATGCACATCAACATGATGAATATTAAATAACAACATAAACAATAAAGATGTAAAAATTACAATATAAAGTGGAAAAATATTGGCTAGCTACAAAATTAAAAGGTAATGACACACTAAAAATAGTTATGTCATAATTATAACTGATTACAGTATAACTTGCATCTTCTTTCCTGTAAAATACCTGGAAGTTAAGCAAGTTTTAATCACTCCACAATACAGCCTGCAACACAAAAGGTACAGCATACATATATATATATATATTAAATATTTATTTATAATATAAATCACTGTTTTCCTGTAAAAACATCTCAGTCTCTTATTCTAGTGTACTACCTTTAAGTATTTGTAGGTAAATATATTTAGATTGTAATTTCAAGTAAAATACACTGAAATTCCATTTAATTGCAGGGAAATTGCGCCCTTAGTTGCGGGCTGTGTTACTTTTTTTTTGGTGGAGGGAGGGCTTAGTTTTTGTAATTACAAATGTTTGTGACGCTGGTGGTAGCTACCTCGCTCTAATCCTGCTGGCGACGGTGGTGAAGGTGGTGTAGGTGCTGGAGCTTTAACTTCTTCGCTGAGTCCAATCTTCGACACAGCAGCCTGAACCGCCAGCAGCTGTTTGCGATGAGCTCTAATTGCACTGTCTAGCGTCTGCCTGTTAGACAAGATGTTGAGAATGAGCGTGTAATAATAATGGGAACCCTGAAAAATACTAAAAATAAAAAAGGCCAATGCAAAACAGCACACGGCGTTTAATTTGTTTAGTTCTTGAAATAGCAAGAAGTCTCTCGTGAGAAAAACACGTGGCGGTGCAAAACCTACATACCTCAGGTTCTTGATTTCTTTTCGCATCACAGAAACCTGCTGGTTCAGTTTATCCATGTGCTCGGAGCAGCACTCACACAGCGGACTCATCTTACTAACACAAAGACAAAAGACAGCTCTGAAACGGTGAGCTTTTAGCGGCTGTTGTTGCTCCTGAGACCGGAGAGACTTTGTCAACGCGGAAGTGCATGCTAGACTTTATTGTTGGCCAACCAAGAGTGCTGCACGCGTTAAACTGAAACAGGTCGGCTCCTCTGAATCCCCTCTGTAAGTCTGTCATTGCTGTGGGTTCGTTGGTTTGGGATTATTTTTGCTGCCGTTTCGCTTAAATTACCCGTCCATCATTTAAAAATAATGTGTAGTTACATGTGCTGCACAAAACACGCCATGATGAAGGAATGTTTTCTACCAACAGGGGGCAGCAAAGACACGTTTACAGTCTGCTTTTTAAATAAATAAATATTGGCAAACCATAGCACAAACGAAATCAATGTAATGTCGTATATACTCAGTTGTGTTGTCTTTATTGGTACATGTGCATATCCTGCATTTGTCTAGCCCTGAATGGACTAGTTGTTCAACAGGTTTGGCTGTACACAATAAAAAAAAAAAACAACATAATGTATTGTAATTTTAGGTATTTGAAGTTAACCTCCCCTCAACACCTACAGGGGATCATTGCAGCTTAAGCACTAATGAATCTTTCGAAATCACTAACTAAAGACTTGTATATTAATATTACACTAACATATGTACAGTCACTGATCACTTTCTTAGATATACTTGTTCAACTTGGCAGCAACTCAGTCCATTGGGCATGCAGATGTGAATAAGATGACCTGCTGAAGTTCAAACTAAGCATAAGAATTAGAAAGAAAGTTGATCTAAGAGTGACTTTTGGTGCCAGACGATTTGGTGTTTTAAAGAGAATGGTCCAAATGAGTGGTAGTTTAAACAAAACTAGCTTTATTGGTCGCATACACAATCATACAGAGTACAGGGAAATGTGTCGTGTCCGAGCTGTGGACAGGCTGGAGACATAGCCGCGCCATTCCAGGGCTTGGTGTTTGACATGGGGGGCCTAGCAAGGACCCTTACTAGACACTGGGAGGGAATCAAACTTGCGACCTCAGCTCCAAAGATGTGTGGTCTTACCACCACACTATCCAGTGTAGGATATGCCTTATTGATGGCAGAATGTCCAGAGGAGCATATAGGAAGTCAACAAGGCAACAAATAACCACTGGTTACAAACAAGATATGCAGAAAAGCATTTCTTGAACCTTGAACTATAGGCTACAGCAGCGGAAGACCACATCTAAGTTAAGAACAAATGGCTGAGGCTACAATTTGCAACAAATAAGGCGATAGTTAATCATTAGTGAAAATGTCTTGATGCATGCTCAATCATCCAGGAAGAGAAATCCCAACAAGTTGATTCTGTTCATCTGGACGTCGTGTTTTCAGTGGGAGAAGTTTTCAGAGACTGAAGAAGTCACTTGGATGAGAGACAAAACATTTCTCCAACTGAAAACACGACGTCCAGATGAACAGAATCAACCTGTCAATTTTTTTATTTTTTTGTTGCATCCTTAAATCAGCTGATTTACAAAAGTAAATCATACCAGGTCACAAAGCTCAGATCATCTCAACCTGGATTGTTGAACACTGTTGTCGAATATTAAAACTCTTCACTACATACACTCATTCAGCACTATGAAAAATTGGGGAAAATGTTGCCTGATCTGATGAGTCTCAATTACTTCTGCAACATTTAGATGTTAGGGCCAGAATTTGGATCCATCCTACCTTGTATCAGTGATTCAGGATGTTTGTGGTTTAATGGTGTGGAGGATATTTTTCATACAATTTGGTCAACTGAGCATCATCTATACAGCCTACCCAACTACTGCTGCTGACCATGTCGACCCCTTTATGACTACACTGTACCCATCTTCTGTTGGCTACCTCCAGTAGGATATCATAATCTCACAAAGCTCAGATCATCTCAACCTGGTTTATTGAACAACACAGTGAGTTCCATTTACTCAAATGGCCTCCATAGTCATTCAATCCAGTAGCGCATCTTTCGACCTTTTCTGTCATTTTTCTAATTAATCAGTTATTACAGCTTTTACGAGTACCTTTTCCATCTCTTTATGTAGTACAAATCAGTAAATTATAAGCACTACCAGTAGCCACTTGCAGATAGGGCTAAATGTTTCACTACACGTGTCTCAACAGATAAGCCACAGATTAAATCTACAGATATGCTGTTCAAACTGTAGACCAAACATCATTTAATTTCACTCACCAGAGAGGAGAGATGTCATATGTGAACAAAATGGTACATAATTATTTCATTTAATGAAAATCGAGTTAATTCTAACTGCATGTGGATGTCTTTCTCAGTCGATGACTCCTATAATAACGACTACTGTTAAATGATGCAGAAATGACTTTTATTAGATGAATAGTAACTTTTACAAAATTCTGTAAAAATAAATCCACAATTATGAATACATAATTACCAGCGATTTATACCCTTAACTTTTAAATAAAGGCCAGTGAAACTGGTTGCATACTAAATTGAAAGTATATAAAAAAAAAGATCATAAGCTTTGCAGTGAAGCACAACCAAAATAAATAAGCATACAGCTTTGGTTTGAATTCATACATCTTTCAAATAAGCAATGACTTGCCTCATCCTGTGTGTGCACACTACACAGAAAAAGAAGAAAACAGAAACCAACTGTGACGAGGCTTTGTATATATAAAGCAATATCTTAACAGTGCATTTCAGAAAAAAAGTTGCAGTTAATTTCCTGGAAAATATTCCTGAGCCATAGGCTGAGCAGAGACAGTTGGAACTGAGTACACGTTATTTTGTTCAGGCACGTTGATCGAAAGTGTTTCACTCAAATCTAAAAAAAAAAAAAAAAAAAAGACAGATAATTTAATAATTATTAAACCTTTCGAACCAGACAATGTTTCAAAGTATTGTTTTAGTGTATTTTTACAACATACAAACCTTCATTAGCGCGTTTGTTGCCTTGTGATGGAGAGACGTCCTCCTCTTCATCTGGGCCTAAGTCCTCAATCAGGACCTGGCCTGGGGCCTCCTTGCCTTGTGACTCTGTATAGAGGGTCTCCACTTGGGGAGGAGCTGAGGGAGGAGCAGGAGTTACAGCTGGAACAGAGTCTAGGGACTGAGCTGGGACTAAGACGGCATCTGGAGCAGGAGCTGAATCTTGGACGGGAACTGGAGCAGCAAAAGCCAGAGTCGAAGCAGGAGCAGAATTCTGCACAAACTCGAACACTGCTGCAGGAGCAGGAGCAGCAAGGATTGAAGCTGGTTGTGATTCCAGCCCAAACAGCGGAGGCAGAGAGCCGGTTATTTGGTCCTGAATGACCACAGCGGGTTCAGGTACCACCACGACTGCAGGAGTTTCCTGAAGTGCTTCAACTTCTTCCTGAACAGCAGACAGCTGCGGTGTGGGTTCAGTCTTCCTGGGCCTCCCTCTCTTCTTTGCACCACTCTTGTCCTCAGCTCTTGATCTTTTCCGTTGGCTCTCCACCCTGAGAGAGCACCGCAATTAACTTAAACAACAGTGGACATTGAAACAGGTCTTTGTGACAGTTTTGCAAAGCTAATAGTACAAAGTCCTTGACCCAGATCTGTGGCGTCAATAGAAAAAGCAGAGCAACCTTTGCTTTCCTCTTGCTCCATATTCAATATAAACCAGAGGAGTGATAAGCAGCCAGAGTGCTGATAGTGTTTTCAGCATGTACTGTACTGTACAGTGTTTCAACGCGGGCTACTAAACTTTTCTGGCTAGGACCACCACTTTCTTCTACTGCACTTAAGTGCTGAAATTTGTAGATTTCTCCAAGAGCATAGAGGTAAACATAGGCAGCAGCGCTAACACTGTCTGTGCTTTTACTACAAATTTACCCAAAAACCCACTGGTTAGTTTCCTTCTCTTCTGCTTCGGCCTTTCTCTTCCTGAGAAGGTCCCTGTCTCGCAATCGGCGACGGATCCCACCTTTGAAACAAAAAGCCGTGCACAGAAATCATTTTCATATGGTGCATTAGAAATTCAAAGACAAACTGCATGACTGGGTAATGTGCTTGACTCGTGACAATGTAGACTTTCTTCTCCTAGCTACACACTGGCAAACTTTGAAAACAGACAGATTTGTGATATTACCTAAATGTTGATCAAAGGTCTGTATCTGAGTTAACCAATAGGATTGCAGTGTATGCAAAGACATAACCAGCTCCTTCAGCATTTTGGTGTGGAAATGCTCGAGCAGCCAATTTCCAAAGTAGAGATTAATCTTTAAAGAAATCCTACCTTCCTCCTCATTTGGATTTTTATATTCCAACTCTTGTTTCTCTTGTTGCGACGTGTCCTCCATTCTGAGTCCTGCTATGAATGAATTCAACTCATTGAAGGCGGGCAAGCGCAAAAAAGACGACAGAATAACTTCTGACAGTTTTCTATTCCCACCCCTAGACGAATTATCTGGTTAACCATTACCACAGTGCAGGGAGAGTTCTTGCAACTTTGGTCTTATCATATTTGTAAAGCTGGAGGAGTTGGCACAAAACTGACAGACAGAGCGGGGAAGACAACAGCAGGTTGTGTGTGTGTGTGTGTGTGTGTGTGTGTGTGTGTGTGTGTGTGTGTGTGTGTGTGTGTGTGTGTGTGTGTGTGAGTGTGAGAGATAGGGTAACAAATATATATGTTGTACTAGAGCTCTTCAGCAGCTGATCTAAAGGCACTGCTGTAGCTTAACAAGAGCAAGACTTTTTTGGACAGTTTCTCAATTAGGGGTCCAATACATGTGAAGTTATTAAGTTTTGAATATGATATCAAGAAAAAACACAAAAGCTCAAAATATTTCTGTAGAAAATTCATAATATTAATCCACAAATCATAAGAAATATGCCTTTTTGGTAGGTAAACCACACTACGGACCAAACAAAATTCCTGTCTTCGTCCACAGTTGGGGCATATACCCATCTTATCGCTCAGATGGCAAGTTGCTCGGTTGGGTTGCGTTCGTAATCTTCTAACAACACATTGAGCCCTGATGTATGTGTGTGTGTGTGTGTGTGAGACACTCAGAGAGAGAGAGAGGGAGAAAAGAGCTATCCAGTAGAGTAAATAACACTCAACTGCCAATTGCTCCCAGCACTGTGGAGGGAAATGTTGAAAGCTCTCTTTCTAAATGTACTGATTTCTGCATGAAGGTGCTCGTAATGCACTCACTTTTCAACGTCATATGAAGAGAATCTATACAGACATTCTGCACTGGTGGAAGCTATGAGTGCTAAGAAGTGAGTGAAAACATATATGTTTAAGTATTGGTTTTCACACACTCGAATTAAAATCACAAAACACAATCATCCAAACCTTCCAGCATAGTTCCAGCAGTTCAAAAGATCCCAAACTGCACATAGTTAGCTCCTCAGCTAATAAAACTCCAACTGACACATTAATAAACCCCCTCCAGCATTACTGTTACAGCCAAAAGCAGACAGGGCTGTCATTCACACACAGCCCCACTGTTGCACAATGAAATGTGAGGAATGTCAGTGTAGATATTACAGTGCCATCTTCTGGCATTGCTTCTCAACTACCAAACACTGATTTAAAAACAGTGTCTGTGTGTATATATACACTGTGCCTTTAACAAGCATGTGGCCAGAGTTAGGGTATTTGCATTGGTTCCCCTCAGCACACTATGCAAACACATCTTGCTAACATTTATACATTTGTTATATTTACTAGACTTAAAACAGGCTATAATTTGATATGCATTTATAGTATTAAAGCTTATTCACTGATTAATTTAGAATAAAACAGAAAAAACTACAACCATAGTAGATTTTCTACTTCAACGCTGGAGAGTGTCAGGAAGTAAAGAGGAGGGGTTGTGTGGGGTACCCTACCCGTCCATATGTGTATATACAATGCTCTCTTTAAGGCAAACCACATATAGCCCTACTTTTTAGCGGTTGGGGGTAGGAATGAGCCATTTAGTAGCCAAGAAACAACACAATTATTTTTTGTTTTATTACAATGTAAAAAAGTATCGAACATTCACAAGACCCAACACACACATATACATTTTTTAAACAGGCATACGTTATGATAGTTACCTCATAATTACACTGCTTGTCTGTTGACTATAAAGCAGTAATGCATTCGAGATTTCCTGTGACACTTTTAAATGAAGAATAACAAAGTTCACCATGTGACCTACTTTATCGCCGTTTAATTGCTTATTTGTTTTGCATACGCTACACGCGTCTGTTCGTGCACATCCTTCGCTGAATAAAACCGACTTCTCAAAGAAAAACCCCGCCGTCTTCACTGAACGACACAGTACAGTAATTTCCTTGCACAAAATAAATTGCACCATAGCACCGTTTCGGGGCAGCGTCATGTTTTGTGACTGCAATGCCTTTTTTTTTTTAGAGGCGATGGGCGTTTCTGGACGCAGATGGCGCTGTTGAGCATATATTTTGTTTCAGTCCCGTTTCCCTCCATGGTTTCCCCTCTCTCCGACTAACTTAGCGTTTGGCTCAGTTCATTATACAGTCCTATATTCTCCCTCCATTAGGGCATCTCTGCCTTTGGACTGAAGATCCCAGCAAAACCCCGAGGAGAAAAGTTTAACTTTCATAGGGCAAAATGGACATGAAAAAGAGGATCCACTTGGAGCTAAGAAACAGGACACCGTCTGATGTGAGTCGTGCTTTTTTTTAAAACCAACCCTTAGTTTTCAGGCTAGCCCCTGCTAGCCTAGCTTGCTACTTTTTTTGCTTTGCGAGTGACCCTGTGTGGCTAACGTAATGGTGACCACATGGGCTTTAGATTGTGTTTCTCATTTATAACGGGGCGGAAAACAGTCGCATAACAAGCCAGAGCCTTTATGCTGGTTAGGATTGGGCGTATAGGGGCAACGAGACGAGAAAAGCTATATTCAGTCGTTACTTTGAAACGGCGATTCCCCCCAGCTTGCTGGCATTATTGCAGTGCTTTAACCGTTTCGCAGCCTCCCTGGTCAATGGTGCACACACACGATTCAGCTCCACTCCACCGTTGTAGCACAATTAGTAAACTTCTTTTTGCGCCTATATGAGGAGAAAGCAGTTTACTGTGCTGCGTTCGGCATTCACAGAGCGGTATATTTTATACAGACCTTGGAAGCCATGTTTGCTGCTAGCATAACTGCTTAAAAAAAACGAGGAGCTTTTTTGTGTAATAATTGCAAAATTACTTTAAACTCTGGTGCTGAACAACAAACGAGTTTTGTAAACGTTAAACGGGCCGTCGCAGATCACGAGTCGTATGTTCACATTTCTGTGGAGTATACGTCTACATCAAACGGCCACAAAGATTCAGGCAGCGACAACAAAAAACACTTGGTTCACGAGTCACCCGTACCTTAAACCGCTAATGGTGAAAATACACCGCAACTCCAAAACCTTAGAGCCGGGAGACACTCAACAAACAGCCAACCGCTGCTGTTGGTGCTGATTTGTTTAAAGACACGTTGCAATCTGTAAGTTTTTAAAGGGAGTGTACATCCATTAATTCCCTCATTAATTCTTCTCTAGTTGTGCACCAAGCTATAGTATCACTTATCATCCGTGCATCGTCTTAAAGACGACGACGATGAAGATTCGCATGCTTATTGAATGAAGCCTGATGGTCCGGGGTTTCAGAACCATTCAGACTACCAGCCAGCTAACTTGGTATTAGGTTCCCGCCATATTACCCCCTTCTCGCTACCGGTCAAAGACAACAAAATCTATCCAGTTGTAAAGTAAAAACACCAAACACGACTACAATGTGCTCCAGTAATCGTTACTATTGTTAAACTTGGCGCTTGCTACCACACAGATGCATGTGTTGGCCAGCGGCTTCATTGACCGAGCCAGGCTGCTCGAATGACACGGAGATCCGGCGCACCGCGCTTCATGCGTGGGCAGCCAAAAGCTCCCCGCTCGGCGTTCCCCCTCGTATCATGCACGAAATAAAATCAATTTAACACCGAAAAACCACTTTCGGTTATATGTAAATAACGCTTATTGCTCATTCTTAATAGCACTTTCCGCCATTGAAGCGTTCGGAGGACTGCATACTGTAGCTCAGGAATCGCCATGTTGTCATTCTGTCGTCTTTGAAGCTCTGGGAGAAAGGAACTGTCTCCATCTTTGTTTTTTACTAAATTTCCGTTCTCAATATATTTCCTTCGCCACTTCGACCTGAAAGCGATGCTGTACCCTCTAACAAACTGCCAATATCGGTCGTTTGCTCGACGACAAGGAATATTCCACTTCCCCCATGAAAGCTGGTTTAACGAAAGAAAAAAAGAATCTCTTTACTAAGGGTGTATTCGCAATCCTTTCCGTTGCTGTTGGGTTGGCTAATGGCGGGCAGACAGACCTCTCTAGCTGCTCCTCTACGGCACGGCAGCGTTTAAAAGGGGCAATGGCTAGCCTGTAGCGAGCTAGCTCACAAAATCATTGCATTTGTCATTAGTGACTGCATCAGCAGGCCATGGGAAGCCGCTGCTTTGCTCTTCCTCGTTTCAAAGAAATCAATAGACGACCTGTAGCGGTCGGTTAAACGAAGCACACAGTGATAGCAAAGTGTTTTTAGATAGAGACTGAGTATCCATTTTGGTGTTTTTAATCGAGAAACGGCTGTCTTTGACGCTTGACAAGAACTTTTTTGGTAACGTTTAACAATGACTTGCGCAACCAGTGTGAGCTTTAACAGAGTCAAAGTAACTCCGCCTTCAGAGTTGTTTTTTCTAATATTTTAAGCAACTATAAAACGCCTGTAATCATTTTACACAAAGTGAAGGGCCATTTTACAAACACCACCACCCACTGATTATTAATACGTTAGGGTTGCTCTGTTCCCCGAACGCCTTTCTTAATGATTTTGTTTGGAAAAAATTAATAATATTTGCAAAATGTATTTTGGAATATTTAACATTTGGTCTGTTTTAAAATACACTTAAGTTCTAAAAGTTTTGCAAGTAGTTGTAGTACTTGCAAATGCATTAAAAAGTACAGGTAATTTTAAAAGAATACTATTTGTTTGTTTTTTCAATCTCAGGTACGAGAACTTGTCCTGGACAATTGTCGATCAGTTGAAGGAAAAATCGAAGGTCTCACAGCTGAATTTGTCAACCTGGAGTTCCTCAGTTTGATAAACGTCGGCTTAATCTCAGTCTCTAATCTGCCCAAACTAGGAAAACTGAAAAAGGTAAGCGGGAGTGATTATTCATTCTCATATATTCATGACAAAAAAGAAAGGAGGGGGGGAAATAAAATGTGCAAAGAACCATCTGGACTAATCTCTCTTTTTACTGTCATTCATTCAGCTGGAGTTCAGCGACAACAGGATCAGCGGCGGGCTTGATGTTTTAGCAGAAAAACTACCCAACCTCACACATCTAAACCTGAGTGGCAACAAATTGAAAGACATCAGCACATTGGAACCATTGGTATGTGTTCACATGTGTTTTGGGGGTCATTTACATGCTACACACTTCACAAATAGTAAACCAGCTAATGCAGTGTTCATCATAATCATTTTGGGAAGTGAGGTTTCAGCAGCTTTGTTTTGATTACTCCACTCATAGCCAAAGGTATTTTAAGGGATAACCCATTCAGTAATTAATGGTCTCGCAAACTTCAGACAGACGGATCTCTGTCGTCTCACATTATCTCATTGTCACATGTAAACTGGAGCCTAGTACCATTACTACCACATTTCAGCGACAGTCTCATCACAGCATTTCTCTTCTCTTCTTGCCAACAGAAAAAGCTGGACAACCTGAAGAGTTTGGACCTGTTCAACTGTGAAGTGACAAACCTGAACGACTACAGAGAGAGCGTGTTCAAGCTGCTGCCCCAGCTCACCTACCTGGATGGTTATGACATGGAGGACAGGGAAGCCTCAGACTCTGATGGAGAGGTGGACGGAGACGGTGTAGACGATGATGAAGATGAAGGTATGAAGTTGTGCTTTGCTGTAGTAAAAATAAGAGCAGGTATTTTTTTTGGTTGTCAAATCCAACGAACAGACCGTAAATGAGGTTTTACCTCTGTGTTGGAACGTCCCATTGTTGTTCAAGAACAATTAAAGACTCCTCGATCATTCATGCCATTGCTCTGGTGACATGTTCGCTCATTATGAAAAATGCGTGCACCGCAGTAGCTTATTTAGAAACGGCTCCACGGCTGAGTAACGGCAATCGCTCTCTCATTTCTGTAAAGTGAAAATGTGAAAGCGATCGTCGCGATTAGCCTCCGCGCGCTCTCACTTTGCGGTCGACTGATTGTTCCTTTTCACTTTTGTGTCGCAGAAGGAGAGGAGGAAGAAGACGAGGACGGAGAGGAGGAGGACTTCGATGAGGAAGAGGACGATGAGGAGGACGAAGAGGAGGTAGAAGGAGAGGAGGATGACGAGGAAGGCAGTGGTGAAGATGAGGTGAAAAGTGAAACGAGCTTGGTGGAGCTGTCGTTAAAGCGGGTTGGTGCACGGTCTCATTTTTTTTTAACGTGTAAAATGTTGTTCACATAGGAGGAAGACTTTGGTCAGGATGGAGAAGTAGATGAAGAGGATGAAGACGAGGATGAAGATGAAGATGGTATGTAACTTCTTAAAGTAAATTTACTCACAATTTTGGCTCAAACATCACTACAAGAGTCAGTCGAAGTCTCTCGATATGTCTGCACAACTCAAGACTGAGACTTAATTCAGGGGTGAGACAACTTGTTGTTTTTCTTTGTTCTGTAAGATGGAAATAAAATAGACTTATGTCTTGGAAAAGTGCATAAAACAATGGAAAATTATTAACTTATAGATCATACCCAACTGTTAGAAAGCATTAAAAACATCAGAAATGTTCCAAAAATGTCAATCAATTTTGAAACAAAGAATTGAAAAACACTTGAAACATATTTACATGCATGACTTGACTTGAGTTGTCAAGTGATACAACACCAGCTGTTACACCATGTAGGGCAGTCCCCAAAGTTCTTCACGACTCCGTCAGCAATGTGGGAACCCTTCACCTGGTACACAGAAAATAGATCTATCTTGTCTTCTTGATGTTGCATCTGTTTAGAGATTACTGCTTTAGTGATCACCTGTTACTGACATTTATCTTTATAACTAAAATAACAGTAGTGCTCAGTCAATCCCAAATAACATGTGATGTGAGAATGTTAGTCACTTAACTAAGAACAAAATCTTGCACGAGGGCGTGACTGAAGATGCATTTCTTCCGCTTTATTTTGTGCTCGTAATCACGCATCGTTATAACATGTAGGGACAGCAATGTGATAGCGACCATTATTAAGCGACTCCCACAGAGTGTGATAAATGCAGAGATTGAATCTGTTTAAAATGGGTGGAGGATTACTGTATTCATGCTTGCAGATGCAAGAATTTGTGTAGTTTTGGCTCCTTGTCACAACAGTTTTCTTCTTTACCTTCAGAAGCAGAAACCGGCAAAGGCGAGAAGAGAAAGCGAGACCCAGAGGATGAGGACGACGAGGACGATGACGAGGACGACGACTAAGAGCTAAAGTTGAAAACGAGAGCCTACCGAGTTACCCCTCCTCTCCCCCACAAACCCGAACGTCCACCCTCCTACAACTCACACCGCCTTTGTAATCCACGTCAACCCCCCTCCCCAGCGCTGAGCTCTTTTTATGGGGCTAGACTGTACCGAATGGGTGGGCCGAGTGGAGCTGCCCCCCACCCCCTCTTTTTTTTTTTTTTTTTCTCCCCCTGCCCCCCATGGAACTGAGAGCCACCCAACACCCTCCACCTCACCCCACTCACGGCCCCCGAGGTTCTCAGGCAGCCCACCACTCAGCATTCCACAATTTCACTGTCGATCCCTCTTTATGTATTCCCGTGTGAGGACTTTGGGACTGGTATCTAGTTTTGGGTCTGTGCTTTTAATATTTTGTTGGATGAATAATTTTTGTTGTTGGGTTTATTATTTCTCTTTTGTCTTTTAATTTTTTTTTTCTCCGTTCCTTATTTTTCCCAATAAAATTATTGCTATAGCAGCTGTGCAACCAGCGAGCCATGATTTTTAGTGTGGCTGCCTGTTGCACAAATCAAGGTTGTAGCTACATTTTTACTTTCTGTATGACAAAAAAACAACTTTGTAAATAAAATGTTAACATTTTGTGCTTTTCTTTCTTCATGCTCCTCTGTCCCCAAACTATTTCAAGAGGATGGAAGGATAACTCTTCTCAGCACTGGGTAGTACTGGGTTTGACCCCATTTTGCCATCAGAACTGCATTAATTTTTTGCAACACAGATTCAACAAGATGCTAGAAACATTCCTCAAAGATTTTGGTCAATATTGACATGATGGCATACAGTTGCTGTACCAAAATAACTCTGGCACTATTGTTTCACTGAATCACTGAAACAATACAGGATAAATTTATGCTTTCATCGTTATTTATGACAAATCCTGACCCTACTTCTTCTATCCAATTTTGGTGAGGCTGTGGGAACTGCAGCCTCTGTTTCCTGTTTTTAGCTGACAGGAATGGTCTTCTGCTGTTGAAGCCCAAAGAGATGCTCTTCTGCATACCTTAGTTATAACAAGTGGCCAATAAAGTTATGGTTGCCTTTGTTACCCAGAGACCTCAGTTTCCTGTTAGCTGACAGGAGTGGGGCAGAATGTGGTCTTCTGCAGATATAGCCCATCTGCTTTAAGGTTCAAGAGACGTTCTTCTGCATATCTTGATTGTAACGAGTTTGTATTTGCCTTCCTTTCAGCTCATAACATTTCCTGACCGCTGTGTAATTCCTAGAGATGGTTGTGTGGGGAAAACCCAGTAGATCAACATTATCTGAAATACTCAGCCTAGCCTGTCTGACACCAACAACCTTGATGCATTCAGTGTCACTTAAATCACCTCTCTTCGTTGTTCTGAACCTCCATTTGATTTTCAGCAGATCATCTTGATCACATCTAAATGCGCTGGGTTGCTGCCATGTAATTGGTTCATTAGATATTTATGTTGCTGAGCAGCTGAACAGTTGTACCTAACAATGTGGCCAGGGAGTTTAAAACATTATAATGACCAGTAGTGACGTAAGTGGACAAAATGCACCCAAAGTCTTTCACATAAAATTCCTTTTGCCCAGACACAACAGGAAATACCAAATGCAGCAGATTTAAAAGCCAAATCTAAAAAAAAAATTTGCCACCTGTTAATTTTGTTTTTCCTTTCTTTTCTTTATGTAATCTGCTATGCAGCAATATCATGGGGAAAAAAATCAACTGGCAAATTCAGAATGCTGAAGCCTCACTTTGGCTTTGGCTGAACTTAAGAATACATTCCTACACAGAACAATTGCTTCTTTTTGTCACAGGACAAAGGCACTGTTTCACAGCCGATACGAACAGGAGAAACACTTACTGTATAACAATGCATATATACAATTTGGTGTCTGTAAAATAAGGACAGAAAAAAGCCTTTCAGCCAAAGTTAATTTTGGGGGCTCAGAAATCTGAGTTCGACTATTGAAATGGGGACCAAAGTTGGTTTGTGTTTTTTGTCTTTTCCAGCATAAAATTGACTCTTGGTGTATCTGTCTGTGCACTGCAGCTCACTGGGAAATGAAACAGAGAAAATTCAGTTCTAAAACACTGACTTTAGAAAATACCCATTTTGACTTATTCAGCATCATATTTGGTTCAACTGCACTTTGCCAGATGAGGTCTGTGAATTTTGTCTCCGATCATTCACACTGGAATCATGTTGAGAGGGGGCATTTAGCAGCGCCTTTAAATGCACACATGGGTGCTTAAGTATTGTATTAATATAGATAAGAAAAAAAGGTTCCTGCCCCTCACAAGCTTGTAGTTTATAGTTCGTTCTGTAACTAAGTGCAGTCATTTTTCACTTTACAGAAACAGCAAAGCAACCTCAGGACAGAGCCCACTGCTCTGTAACACCTTTATTCTTAATAATAAGACCAGAAATGACAACAAAACTGCATTACTGAATTGTGGAGAGACGATAATCTCTTTTAAAGAGTTTATGGCTGCTGATCTACTCCAGGCTGCCCTTATAAAAAAAAAAAAACACTACCCAGACAATCGTGTACAGATGGAAAATGTTTGTTTCCATGTGCTGCACTCTCAGACTCTCAAGTAATTTGTAGTCAACCGAGGAAGCGGTGCTGTTTTTGTACAAAAAAAGAAGAAATATTCACATTTTTGTTCATGTTTGATTGACATGTTTTATATTTCACTTATGTTCTGCTCTAATAGAGAATGTCAACAGTCAGAGATAATTTGATTACCCTGGAAAATTTAAGAATTTTAAAAAATACATAAAATTTTTACTAAATACATTTTAAAGACACAAAATAACTGCATTAAAATCTGTGGAAGTCTGACGCAGTGAGGCTCGTACAAAGTCGGCAACAACCAATAAATGACATAGTTTATTAAATCAGACAGCAAATGCGACAAGTGAGCTACATTATTGCTCCGGCGTAATGTAAGAGACTGTCAGTGTGCATGCTTTAATGCCGAGAGGTCTCGGGCAGGGATTGATATTGCTTCATTTCAGCTTGTCGAGTTGTTTCTCTCCCCTCTGAGGACTCAGTGTACGCCACATTCATAACAGAGCAACAGAACGATCATCATCTGCAGAGTTTTACTATCACAATTTTCAGCAAGAGCAATAATAGTCATCACGGTACCACAACAATGTGATGATAACTTGGAGGAAATGGCAAGAAAAAACACTTATGGAGAAACAACAGTCCCTTTCCCCTCCCTCCTTATTGTTAATTATTCATACTAATGTATGATGTGCGTATATTGAAATTATATTCTACGCGAGTGAGCCATTGAGGGTAAGACAAAGGCAAAGGGTATCAGAGCTGGCAGCGAGTTTCCGATTTTGATGGCCCAGTGACTTCACACGGTATGAAATCAGATTAAACTAGATGCCATTTCTCCACCAATTAAAGCATTGGATTGTTAGTTTTGTAATTAGAAGCTGGAGAGAAATTTTAAATGTAAGGAGTGGGACTTTTGTTCTACTACTACTACACTACTGTCTTTTTGGTAAACCTCTACAGATTAAGATAAACACAGCCCTGTGTGAAAAGTTATTTGTACACTTGTCAGATACTTTATTGGGTACACCTTGCTAGTACCAAGTAGTACTTATGTAAAATATTAATTCTTTGTGGCATAGACTCAGCAAGAGCCTGGAAACATTCCTCACAGATTTTGGTTCATTTCTACATGACAGCCTTACATAGTTGGAGGCTTGTTATCCCTCAGAGCTGGAAGAGCCATCAGATGACAGCTACTATGTAGTTATAAATGAGGATGATATGGTCAGTAGCAATACTTGGTGTTTTAACTAGTGCTCAGTTGGCACAAGAGGGAGCCAAGTTTGGCAAGAAGATATCCCGCACACCACTGCACACTACCAGCAGCACGTACTGCCGATAGGCTACAAAGGTAAGATAGAACTGTGCTTTGTTTATATTCTGTTTATGCCAAATTCTGACCCTACCATCCAAATGTTGCAGCAGAAATTGAGGCTCATCAAACCGGGCAACATTTTCCAAATTTCTGTGGTCAAATTTAGATGAGCCTGTGTGAACTGTAGCCTAAGTTTTCCCATTCTCTGATGGCACCTGGTGTGGTCTTCTGCTGCTGTAGACCAGATAGGTGCTCTTCTGCAGATTTTGGTTATAACGTAACATAAAGTGATTATTTGAGTTTGAGTTCTCTTCTGACCTCTGCCATTAACAAGGCATTTTCTCCCAGAGGACTACTGCTCACTGGGTATTTTCTCCTTTTCAGACCAATCTCTGTAAAACTTAGAGATGGTTTTTGGGGAAAATCCCAGCAGATCGCCAGTTTCTGAAATACTCAGCCCAGCACGTCTGGCACCAACAACAATGACATGTTCAGCATTACTTAAATGACCTCATTCTGATTCTGTTTGAACTTGTCTATGTGATTAACCAATTAGATATTGGTGTTAATATACAGTTAGAAGGATGTAATTAAAGTCCTGGTAAGTATCTAATCCAATATCTAATTGGTAATTAAACAACCATAACAATATAACCACTTGAGTTTGCCTTGAATGAGGCCTATTATGTTCTTTTCTACCTCCCTATTTTCAGTTTTGGACTTTACTACAGTAGCTTTGCATGATTCACAGTTCTAAATAATTGTTATACTCAGCTTTGGTGCAGTTCCTTCGCTCCCCTCAAGCCAACTTTCTTCTGGCTGCCCCTCAAAACCAAAAGGCTTTGAACAGCAGACGGGTGGAGTTGCTGTGTCCCTGAGATCACCATGTTAAGGACATCTTGCAGATCAAAGAGTAGAAATAAATTCAAACTTAGCATTTACAGATCTTTTGGCTCGCAGGGATCACATGGACACACACTGATCTCAATATTGGATCCTTTGGTTGTTTATTAGGAGTATCCACCACAGTGTGTATATATATATGATGGATTACCAGGTTCCAGTAAATGCAACATTACATTTTAGGTCCTCTTCTGCTTTTATTATACATCTTAATATATTCACTACCGCTCTTATGTGGATGAAACATATAAAGAGCTTCTTTGATAGTCTGGATGATTGAAATCCTGAACGGCGAAACATTTCCTTAGACTAAATGATACCACAGCTGGCGAAGCTCTATTAACATCCCAACTAAGGCACTTGGTCCTTTATCCACATATGTCCAAACAGTTGTTTAAAAATCTGGTGCAATTGCATTTAATCATTAGTTATTATTAATTTCTGGCTCTCTTCAACAGCGTCTTCTGTCCTGTCTTCCTCCCCTCGCTCCCTGAGCCTGGTTCTGCCAGAGGTTTCCTGATAAAATGGAGTTTTTCCTTCACACTGTTGCCAGGTGCTTGTTCATCCAGGGATCACCTGATTGTTGAGGTGTTCCTCTGTGTTATTGTAGGGTCTTTAACCTACCTTTTTTTTTTTTTTTAGTTTGTTTAGCTCAACAGTATATTACAGATTTTTTAACTCTGTATTTTGCCTCACTACCAGTGTCATCCTCCCAAAAGCTTGCAACCCCCCAACGATGGACACTTTTAAATTAGCTCTAAAGATCTACCTCCTCTTCACTTGCTGTTATGTGTCTTGCCATGTGAGTTTAGTGTTTTTGAAACTGGGTTTTTGGAGCTCTTGAATGTAAATGCATTTGCCCAGAAAGCACTTTAGGTCAGTTGCAGTTGTTTTAAATATGCTATATAAATTAAATGAACATGCTGTGACTAGACAATAAGAAAATGGACAACTTTAGAGGTATTTTATCAGGGAAGAAAAAACATTTTCAACTGCAATTACATTAACCTAAAAAGAATAAATTTGCAATGTATTTGTATCAAAGTACTGGAAGAGCCTGTTGTGTTAATGAAAGGGTCCACCAGATTCAGCAGTAGGCAGGCAGTTTGCTGTTGAAGGTTCAGCAGCTATAAAAGGACTGCTAAAGAAACAGGCTGACTCAAAATGCCAGCTGCTGTTGCTATTTAACTGGTGATATTCAGCATTTCAGGCTGAGAATTTATTCAGACGGCATCGCAACTCAGCCGCTGAACGATGGGAATGTGTTGAGACTGGTCCTCTAGTGGAAGTTAAACATCGGTCAGGCATTGCTGCTACTGGACAAAAGTCAGCATGAGATGCAGCTTTGCTAGAACTGTCTGGCCAAAGGTCAAAGGGGTCGCGCACGCATTACAATTGCATTGATCTGTATGTGTGTACGTGTGTGTGTGTGGTTTCTATGCTGCACCTGAAACGTGCCAAATCTAGAAGATCACTGTTGTGCTTGTGCCCGTGAGTGCGTCAGTACAGGCATGTGTGATCACTGGTGCTACATCTGACCATTTATCTTAGTATTTACCTTTAGACTGGCATTTATAGTGTTTTTCTAATCCCACAAACCACTCAAACCAGCTTCTCAAAGCAAACTAACATGCTTTGCTGCTGTGCTAATATCTGCAAGTGGCATCTACATCTATGTGTCTGTCAGGGTTTTTTTATTTTATTATTATTATTTAGGAATGTATCTCTTTAATTAGCTGGGAAAAATACGAGTTAAAACCAGCTGCCTGAAATCTGAAAACAAATGTTCTGGTCTGACTGTACCATGGTGGTGGCAGAAGCCATGAGAAACACTTCTACAGTTTAGATTTTTATCAGCTGTTCAGCTAAAACAGTATATGCACACTGTGCAGTCACAAGCCTGCTGTTTTAAGGTTAAGCTTTTAAAAATAGATAGAAAATAAATTACAGAGTGCGTAAATCGGATGTGGACCAGGTTGTCTTTTTTCCCCTCATTTTCGTTTCAGAAGTGTTTTGTTTTTTAGCTGAAACAGTGTACTGGTATTTTATACCTATTCTAAAACGATAAGGCATTTTACGTTTTTAAACATTAAAACATGGTTAGTTTTGATAAACAGTCTTGGACTGCTGTGGACTTTAAACCATAACAAGAACCTCCGTGAGCAGCAGATGCAGGCTGCTTAGTCATCACAGCTCCGTAGATATTCAAAGTGAGCCCAAGAATTCACGCTTGTAAACAGCGGCGCACAAATCAATCCCCACTCATGGTCCACTTTAAGGACGCACAGATTGTGAAATTGTTGCTCAGAACAATAATTTGGCTGATGACAGGGTTCTTTGTTTGTTTGTTTGCTTTTTTGTTCGGATTTTATTTATACCAGCTTCTGAGGCAGGATAGCAGAGAAATCTTGTGCTGAGTGAACGCTCTCTGAACATTCGCCCAGCACAAAATGAATGTGACACAACACTGGTAAATGTCATCCTATTTGTCTTTAGGCCCACTGCAGTCTAGACAGCTTAGTTACAAACCTCACCTGCTGGAAATGTACAGACCTCTTATATCATATAACTTAACTCTGTGATACTGACACATTAATGTACATTTACTGGAAAAAAAAAGAATCTGCAGGCGTCTTTTTTGTATGTTTATAACATAGTGGGGCTTAACGACACAAAAAAGTTGGGATGCTGTGTAAAGTAAAGACAGAATGTAATGATTTATAAATCTAATAACCATTTTAAGGAGAAAAAAAAATTAGGGCCATTCTGTATTTAATGGCAGCAATGTGTCTTAAAAGGAGAGCAACAAAAGGAAGAAAGCTAAAAAGCACCAGCTGGAGGAAGACTGCAGCTAATCAGGTTAATTGGCAACAGGTGAGTGACGTGGCTGGGCGCAAAAAGAGGAAGACTTTGAAGATCTCATCATCGACAGCGATTGCACGAATCTGGAGAAATCTCTGTGCGCAAGGCCCAAAAATCAATATTCAGACAGCACTGCATTAAAAACAGATGAGCTCAGGAACACTTCACAGTGATTTCCATCCATAAATGCAGGTTAAAGCTCTACCACGCAGAAAAGAAGCTATATGTATTTAAATGTGAACATCAATGTTGAAAGGTATATTCAGGTTCTAGATTAACACGTGCTCTCCTCAAGATGAGGCTTTTCTTTCAGCTAATCCCTTGTACACTTCAACACGAAAATGCAAAATTGCACATTCCATTTATAACAAAAGCATGGCTTCATAACAGAAGAGTGTGGGAATGGCTGAACTGCAGTCCAGACCTTTGACCAGTATGTGTCTCATCATGAAACAAAAACAACACAGCAGATCCAGGAGTGTTGAGCAGCTGGAAGCCTCGATCGGACCTTCAGTCGCACAAAACTCCAGCAGCTGGTCTCGTCTGTTCCCAGATGTTTACAGGCTGCTGTTAAAAGAATCAGGGATGCTACACAGTAGTAAACAGGACCATTTCCCAACTTTATGAGTCATGCTGCTGCCATCAAATTCAAAATGACCATTTGATTTTCTCAAAGTCTGAGATCTGCAAACCATTGCATTCTGTTCTTACTTATATTTTACACAGCATCACTGCTTTTCTGGAATTGGGTTTCATCCATCCATCCATCCATCCATCCATCCATGGATGGAATCATGTTTGTTCATATTGAAATCAATAGATTACAAACATACACATAAAGACATCTGTAGCTTCTCAGTTTTTTTCAGTGTATATGCGTTCTCCACATTTCAAGCAGATAAGGTTTCTAAACTAAAATCAAGACACTTCATACAGGGGAAACATGCCTGGGGTTTTCCCTCTGTAGAGTCTTTACACTAAAAAATATAGAAAAATAAAGTCTTGAGATGACTGCTGTTGCGAATCATCTTTAAAAATTCAATTGAGTCAGAATTGAGTTTTGCAATAAAAGAGTCCTGCTTGTTGATTTAATATACCCAGAGAAGAGGATAAATGACCTGGTTAAAACATCTGACTGTTGTCATATTAATGTTATTACAGCTTTATCAGAGCTGTGAGGTACATTTGTGTCCTTTTCAACAGTAGATACCATTTTGCCCTAAAACTGATCAGGTAAATGAAGTATGATCAGAAAGCAGTAGGAAAAAGCAAACAGGGTTTTGTCCTTTTTTTTTTTTTTTAACATTTTGCATGCTGTATTTGCCAAAATTACAACAGCAAGTTCAAGTATTTGATTAAATGGCATTTTCTCTGTCCTTATTTTAAAATAAATATAAAAGTCAAGATCCAAACTGCTACATGGCATCAGTTACTGAATTGGCTTACACGTTAACCGCAGCAAAACGGATCATTTCCACCAACTTTCCAGTCATTAAAAGAAATGATAGAAGAATTAAAAACAAATGCAGCTTAATGAGATGGCAGAACACAGCTGGGATCACGAAACAGTCATTCATTCATTTTGCTCTCATTCATGCACACATATCACATCTGTCTGCTGAACTTAAACACAGTCATTTCACTTACAGTAGTTTGAATGTTGGATGAAAAAGAAAACAAAAACAATCAACAGGCATAGAAAATAAACGCAGCGTTATCTCACAATCACACGGGATGTCTGGTGTCCGCCACAACTTTCAAGCAACGCACGCACAGCCACGTCATTCGGTCGACGCGGCACAAACATCCTTTTATCCGTCAACTTAAAAAAAAAAAAAAAAGCGAAAAAATTTCAATGAGTTTGCATAGGGAAGCGTACAAAAGAAATGAGGCAAGGGGGCGGGGATGGTCAAAAGGTGCAGAGAGTTTTAAAAGTATGTACACGAGCAAAGAGATGTGCACCCTGTGTAGAGTCGACAAAACGACAAACTGAAGATAACAACCAAAAAAAAAAGGAAAACAACATAAAATCGAGGCTTGACAGGCCCCTGTGCAGTGAGCGCGTGGGGCTCATTAGAGGAAAACCGGTGAGCCGGGGCCTTACGAAGACTGCGGCAGTTTTAAAAACGGGGTTAAGTAGGTTGGTACACCTGTGCGCGTCTACCCCCGTGAGGAGGTGAGGGTGACTCAGCAATTGGAGAAAGTCTTAAAGTGAGCTCTGACTCTGGGAGTTCTTGATGTTCTTAATCTCCAGCTCCAGCTGTTTGATGCGTACGTCCCTCTGGTTGAGGAGCTCCCTCAGCCGCCTGATTTCCTCCTGCTGCTTGTGGAACTTCAACCGCAGCTGTGGACAAACACACGCACGGGATAAGGAGTTAAACCACGGCTCTTGTGCCCACTGGAGACTCGGGGAACACGTCTGCCTCACTTTTAGGCTACAGGCTCAGTTAAACGTCTCTACTACAAACTGCTGCCGTCAAGGTAAAACAAGCCTCGAGTGGAGAAAAACAATAACTAGTGACACATTCACAGTAAGTGGGGTTTTAACGCTGCGGGCGTGCAGTTTTCCACCTGTTTTTACCCCAGCTTTATAATCAAAGATGTAACAGAAACCTGCTGAATCTAAATTTTATCAGTGCATCGTATTTCAAGATGGTACTTCAGTAAAAGCTTCTTTTAAATTTCACACCCGATGCCCTTCCTGATGCAAACTCCAAACGGATTTGTGCCTCCTCTTGTGATCTTGTGATAAGTAAATGTACTTAATATTTTCCACCACTCATTACTCATGATGGATTTAGTTTGTTGTGCCTCTTTGGCCTCACGTTAAAGCAGTCTGAACCTTCTGAGTGCCACGGCTTCTTCAGGTTTCCTAAAAGTAACTACACAGGACCTAAAAACAGCTCAGTGTCTTTAGCGTACTTTCAGAATTTCTCCTCATTTGTGTATATATCTGTTTACTTGTAACAGTTTATCTTTTTCCAATGACACAACCTTAACTGAAGAATATCCTGGGACATGTACTCGACTTTCAGCGGATAAGTAACAAGTAGGACGCATTTCTATATTTCAAGTCCATTGCAAAGAATAACTGACTAGGATGCAACTAAATATAGCTCATATTGCTTTTACGTCTGCCTTTGTGTGTCTGTGAAAAAGCAAAACCATCCAGCACCTCATTCTCTGTTCTGGGAGGAGAGCAAAGCGTGGCATCTTCTCCGTTGGTGACGGGTGTCTGAATCCTGTCATCCACTGTGTGGCTGCTGTCCTCTTTGCTTTCTTTGGCTTCCAGTTGGTCCTGAATGTAAGCGAGCTGTAGCATGCACGGTCTGCCCTGAGACCTGTGAGTGTCTAGCGAGTTTTCCAGTGAGTTGCCCACTGCCTTCATGTCTGAGAAGGACTCTGCTATTTGACTTCCTGGCTTCAAAGACATTAGCAATGGACCTAGGAAACAAAGGATGCTGATCAGGGATTTAAAAATGGTAAATGGCCTGTATTTATATAGCGCTTTACTAGTCCCTAAGGACCCCAAAGCGCTTTACATATCCAGTCATCCACCCATTCAAACACACATTCACACACATTTAAACACTCATTAGACAAGCTAAAAGACTATTGAAAGGATATTTCATTTACCCACATACAAGTGAAGCACCGGAATATCAAAGGTAACAAATAAATGCAATTTCAGAGGCTACTGGACACAAACAGATCTCACGCACAATCTTTCTTTACTTCTAACCTTTGTCCATGCCACCGAGCCACTCCTCTGCAGTCAGAGCAGGCCTGTTTCCAGCCGTCATTGGATAGAGGTCCTCTTGGTACGACTCCGACTGGAGACACGTGCACGGCAGATTCAGAAAAATATTCAACATTAGGTCTGTGAAATGTGTTCAATTTGGATGTTTGTTTTTCTTTGTGCAGTGGTGTCTGCCATTTTTGTGCAACACTTACCCTGCGGGGTACAATCATAGAAAGAGGCTCGATGAGACTCTTGATTGTCACCAGTTTGTAGAACCTGAAGACTTCACAGGAGCTCACATCGAGGCCTCGCTTCGGCATCACACCTGCAGGTTAACACACAGACGCACACAGATTGTATTCATTCTATTTTCAGCATCAATATTAGTCAAGGTAAGACGTACTGTATTTATATGGGGACTCAAATCTTATTTTTTAAAAACACACTTTCCTCTGTCACCAGGAAATTCACCTGCAGGCAGAGCAGCAGGCAGTTAAAGGTTAACCTGTATCAGAGTAACTTTATAAAGCAGAGCCACTACAAGTCCACTTCACTAAGCGCTTTGGGAGATTCTAATATACATTTTAACCACAACAAACAGGTGAAATAACAAATCTATCAAGTGCACATGTGACTTTTTTGCTGCCTGTACACCTGACCTGAGCCACAACCCCTTCGATCAGCTGTTTTGGCTATGCAAATATTGGAGGCTTATTTGCACAGCAAATTTGCTTAAAGGTGCACAGTGTCATCACAGTAGGCGGAGTTTCCAAACAGGGTTCAACTGTCACGTCTTTTATTAACACTCACTTTAGGAAATAATGTGTCGGTGACATTAAAAAAGTTTAAAATTGAGCGCGTGTTTATGTGCGTGTGTTCCTTACCCAGTCCTTTCTGAGGTAGTTGTGAGCGGTACTCTGTTAAGAAGTGAATGTATGGTTTTTCTGTGCTGATCTCATAGTACCTGATATTTCCATCACCCTAAAAAGATAAAAAGCGTAAGTCTCTGTAACAGTAATAAAGAATATTTTCTGTATGAAGCTTTTAATATGATTGTTATGATTTGTTTGGGTTTTTTTTTTAACATGTTTCAGAGTCCCACCTTCCCAGCAAGGTAGAGCATGTGTGTGTCGGGGTCGTAGAAAGGAAAAATGACCCCCGACGAACCGTCCAGGTTGTCTTCCAATAAAGGCGCGGACAGATCATCCTACAAACACACACGAGGATCAAAAACGTGTTAAAACACAAGACCTACGCGGCGCTGATGTAAACAACATACAGAAAATATCAAAACACTGACTGAAATCCAATGCTCCCTAAGAAGCACTCTGCAGCGGCGAATTAAAAACACTGAGCGCTCAATCCCTAATCCGAGCTTTGCCTTAATCCTCCACCCACGATACGCTCTAAATCATCACAACACGCCGGCCTGGCACACCAACTATTACTACTACTAGACTACTATGTGTGATGAGACTGGGTGATGACATAATCGCGATGTGACAAATAACTTTGGCTCCACTTGAACACGGGAATCAGTGAGCTGCTCAGGTAAACGTGCAGGGTTGCTGAACTGGTGCATTTCATCCACTAGGTGGCAGAGTTGCACTTGTGACAGGCTCGAGAGGTGTTTGGTAGTGAAGGAAGTATTCTGAGATATCATTAATACAACAACTTCTGACTTTACAAGAAAAAGAAATCCTCAAATGTTGTCAGAAAAACGCTACAAAAAATGTTTCCTTGTGCAAAAAAGGTCAGAACATGAACCTGGCTGCACATCAGATAATTTCACAGGTAAGAAAACTTTATCTCAAAGCTCAGGGGTTTAAATGATGTAGGCCAGGAAATGAAGCTGCCAAAAGTCATGACCTCTCCAATGGTGACGTAATATGCTGACCATTACTTCACTCGTGTTACTATTAATACTCTGTAAGCTTAGATTTCACTTATTTGTGGCCCTTCTGTTGTTGCCAATTTCCCGATTTCTCCTCCTCCTGCAGTCCTGCTAAATTCCCTGGATATAAGTGTTCAATATATTAAACTTAGTACAAATTATTCACACCAGCCTGACTATTTTTAGCCAAGACTGCCCCCAAGGAACAGGGTGCTCTCATTATTCCAGCATCCAGACCAGCAGGTAAGCGCTGAGCTCACAATTACAATTGTTTACACGAATGCTTGTGCTGCGATATTTATTATCCAGAGTCTGTCCTGTCTTTGCAAATCCTCGTCAGAATGATCCTAATTTGATCAGAAATATCTACAAGTTTAACAAGTAATCGATGTGAGGAGTGTCGACTGACAAAAAAAACAAAACAAACACCCCCACCAGACATTTGCTGACATTAATGCTTTTCTTCATCAATTAGCTATTTCAATTAATATTCTATTAGTAAACATGTGTTCAATGTAAATAAACACGTGTGTGAGATCTCAAAAATGCCATTTTTACTATGAACATTTCTCTTTTTTCTCAACCTTTTGCTTTGCTACAAAAAACACAAAAGCTTTTTGTAAAATTGTGATATTTTGTTGCAAATGTCTTGCTGCATTGCTCTGTAACGTCTCTCACCTGATCCCACAGTGCTATCTGCCGATCATTGTAGCGCGACGTTCCCGACGTGAGAAGCATCTTGGTGTTTCCCAGGATCAGCACTTTACTGGCTCTGTGCGTCTTGCAGCTGCTTTCCTGCAAATGTGACACAGTACACATGACGTGCAGCATTAATCAATGAACCCCGATGAACATTTATGCCACTTATAAGTCATATAAAGAGGTTTGTGTTACACCACTGGGATGTAATATGTGTAGGAGTTCCCTGACTGGGTAAAGGAAGCAAGAAAAGACTGATGAACAGTGTGTGAATCACTGGCTGGTGACCCGGTGGGCTGTGGGGCTACTCTGTTATCCAGGCCAGGCCAGAGGTATCAATTCTGGCTGTGTGGTGCTGGATGAGTGCCTGGGTGCCCACGCAGGGAGCGGAGGGGGCAGTAACAAGTAGGGAACTCCCACTTATGTAATATTTGCTGTGATGCTACTGTGGACCAAACGCAGGCTTACAGTTCAATAATTTTCTTTTACAAATGAGAGCCAGTTTAGACAGATTGTCACATGGACTTTACGCTGGTCTGAACTTCCTACTGTTAAACGATACCATTTGCAGCTTCTGACTGAGGTAATTAAGCTTAAGTCTGAGTCTTCCACCTAAAATCAAAGTGTTTAAATTCAGATCACTTGCTGTTTTTCCCCCATTACAAAAAAAAGGGAAGATAAGAGAAGTGCACACGTGCACACAGCAGTACCCGCAGCAGCGTTCCAGAGCGCGACTCCATCAGGCGGACTTTCCTGTCCTTGCAGGCGGTAGCAAGAAGACTTCCATCTGTATTGAAAGACATGGACAAGACAACATCTGGGTGGTGACTGATGGTCCGCACGGGGTTCTTTATCACCGGCTCCGGACAGTCCAGGTTCCAGATCATTATCTGGAGGCGGAGAAACACACAGAGATCAACGCAGGTGGTTAGGCCAAGAAGTCAGACACATTAAAGGGTGGAAAGTAACTGGTGGTGTGCTACAAGTAAACCACATACGATTAAGCCGCTCAGAGGGCCGAGTAATTACAGAGAGTGGTACATAACGGTTGTGCGAATGGACATAACAGTGCATACTTTGCTTATCTCAAAGGAATTTGTGCTATTGCACTCAGCTGTGTGGATGAAAAGAGGCAGAATTGTTTAAACATGGGAGGCCAGCATGTGTGCAAATACAGGCAGTAACTGGAGCACGTATCTCTGGAGTTAAGACATCGCACCTACGGCCCAAAACGATCTGAATACTTAGGCTAACAAACAAAGTGCTCGTGATGCTGTGTAATGTAATATCTGAAATCTTTACAGGTCAGTTCAGTGTGAACTGCAGGGCTGCACTGTGACAGATAAGTGCTCTCGGTTTAGGTCACATTGCTTTCGGAGTTCATGCCTCGTTATCTTATTGTCTATAAATGACTCCAGGCTTGTGTAAGAGGTGGTGTGTGTGTGTGTTACCTGGTAGTCATAGGCAGTACTGAAGAGGATGTTGTTAGCAGTTGGGTGCCACTCGATGAGGCCCACTCTGCGACTGTGACCCTGGAGCTCCTTCCACGGTACTGTAATATTTTTATACACACCGTGAGGAGGGATTTCCCACACTTTAACCTACAAACACACACAAAGAGGACCAAATTGATGAAGATCCGTGCCAGAAACAAACCATCTCTTTCTCAATCCACAAAGAACAGCCAACAGAGAAAGACATTTAAAACAAATAGCCTGAAACTAGGTTTTTTCCTCTCTCTCTACAGTGATTTGTTCTGAGCATCTGCCAGGTCAGAGCTGAGGAATGTGAGGAATGACTTCTAGCTCCTTTCTGAAGGCTATAAAATGATCTCCCTGCTGCAACATGCTCAAATCCCATGAAAATGACAACACGTCAGTAAACCTCACTGAAAATGGACTCTGTGTGCGTTCCGGTGTACAAACCGTGGCGTCCTCGGAGCAGGAGGCGATGCAGCACTCGTTGAAGGGATTCCATTTGATGTCTAACACGTTGCCCCTGTGGCCCGACACTCGAGGTTGCTGAGGGTCCACTTTACCCGTCTGGCAAAATTTAAAACACAAAACATGGACATTAGGGAAAATCACAATATTTTTCCTCTTGGAAACAAAAGTGAAACCACTAATCAGCTGCTCGCTACACTGTGGAATGAGAAATCATTCTCCTCACATATCCTGTTATGAATAATCGGGCCCCATCTTATCTCACAGACGGACGGACGCCCTCTCTACTTTTAAAGCTTACAGTTAGGGCTGATTCAGGTGACCTTGAACTTTAGTTATGCTAAAATAGGCCTGGGCTGCTGAGGCCTCCCATGATGCCCTGTGTGTTCCTTGTTCACTCACCTTTTTTTCCACATTTATTTGTTTATACACCACTTTGCATTTAATCATTAGTTATCATTAATCTCCGTCTCTCTGCGTGTCTTTTGTCCCATCTTTCTCTCCACAACCCCAACTGCTCATGACAGATGGCTGCAACTCCCTGAGCCAGGTTCTGCTGGAGGTTTCTTCCTGTTAAAGGGGAGTTTTTCTTTCCCATGGTCACCAACTGCTTGCTCATAGGGAGATGTCTGATAGTTGGGGTTTCCTTTCTACTTTTGTAGGTTCTTTACTTTATAATATACAGCATCTTACACACACACACACACACACACACACACACACACACACACACACACACACACACACACACACACACACCCTGAGAAATAATATAGGTCGGGTTGACCCAGCCCACAGTGACTTGAATGGCATGGAAAGTCGTAGTGTAGGGTTAAGAGGAGTTCCCGGTTAAGTTAGGATGCAGATTTCCCACAGAAGTCTAAATCAAGCTTTATCCTTTATCTACAGTAACTGGCATGTAGTGACCATAACCCGAGCTGCACAGAACCAACATATAGAGGAAGGAAAGAGACGAAAAACAAAAAAGACAGCCTATTTAAAAACATGCAAAATAACAATTTTGCACTATACTGTACATTAAAACAAACTGTGCCAGCAGTCCCCTGAAGTGCCCTTGAAGGTTATGTTCGTAAAAATCACAGAACTGGTGTCTGTAATTTCAGAGTTTTTTTGTAGCTCAATCCAAGAAGTCGAGCTGCCCACATAAAAAGCAGTTTCCTTGACCTCTGTGCAGCCTTGTTACAGAGTTTGGAGAGCTCAGGCTGCCTCTATATACTTCTAACAGCTGAACTTTTTCTTTTGGCCAATTGTGGGCAGCGATATAACCTATCGACGTTAAACTGAGTGAATGTATGATAGAATAACATTAGCATTCACCTGGAGTTGCATTTGTCGTCAGCCAATGAATTCAACTGTTTTTGTTTGGGGGGGGGGGGGGGGGGGGGTTTCTCTACCAACTCCTCTGGGAAAATATCGGGATTTAGCTGCTAAGTGATGCTAAATAGGCAGTCAGCTATGTTAAAACCTAAAACTGATGAGAAATGAGAACAAAACACGAACAACAAAAGCCCAGACAGGCACTAAAAGACGTAGACTTTTGCTTTAATCTGAGTGAAACTGCAGATTTGGCGTTAATATCTGCAGGTCTGCCTGTATAAACATCTTCTTACGCACTGAGTGAATTTGGTGCTTATAAGTATTCCATCTATTTAGTCACAGCTCATCATAAACAGACTCATAATGGACAATTTAAAAAAAAAGAAATCAAACCAGGAGAGCCAACATTTCAGTCTGAGATGATACTGCTGCATTATGCAGCTAAGTAATCTGTAATGTAGCAACTCCACACCAGATTTTTCTTTTCCCCTTTACTTTGAGACTTGTACCTTGTGGCTACAACCACACTCGAGTGACATCCCTTGAGGACGTTTATGAGAGCTGCCTCTGGAACCACCAAAGGTAAGTGAAAATTCCATGTATCTAAACACGACGTGCTGACATGTGCAGGTTAGGGCGGGTATTTTCATTCAAGAAAAAAAAAGCCAACTCTACATGACAACATGACAACTAACTACTCAGACTGAAGGTGGAATTACACGAACTGTTTTTAACAGACACACAATGATACTCGTACAACGCGGAAGATTTTCCGCCTCAACAAGCCGGCTAATTGTTCCATTCGTATAAGCCGAAGCTCCTTTAAACTGACATTCCTGCTCAATAATCTAGCCTGTAGGTGCGTAAGGTGTGTTTGAAACAAGAAAATGACGTAACCATTATTTAAACTTCCAGCGAGCCCAACGCATGCACGCAAAAAAGTATTACATCTGCTCCTGTTTTTATATGCATTAACTACTTTCGTCACAGAACAACAGCTCATCTGTAACAGGCAGAGGTGGGATGTGGAGGCGATTGAGGGGAGGGAGTGCTGAAATTTCACATCCTTTGAATAGTGAAACGGAGGGGAAGAGAGGGGTCAGAACGTGAGTTATGTCATTCCTAAGCTCCTATGCAACTCTTACACATGCCAGGAGGATGGTGATAACTCAAACAGAGAGGCAAAGTAAAGAGAGGTGTGGAGCTTGATGAATCCCTCTGGACTGGAGATGTACAGTGAGACAGAGGATCTGTTTAGAACGTGAGGGCCGACTTTTATTTGTTCTGCTGTTGTGGCTGACATCAGCAGTGGATGTCATAACACGCATAAATCATGTGTGAAAGAGTGAAGGGGGAATGAGACAGACTAATGATGTGATATTTAGGTTGTAGCACATGAGCAGCCAGGGTTGTACTTTATTTAGAGATTCTTCAGGCTGTGTTAATGCTGAGCTATTTATAATCAGACCCAGGTGTGTATATCCATGCAGGGAGAACAAAAAAGAAGAAAGAGATGGTGAACAATTAGCAGAGACAATTCTGCCCTCCAAAACGTTCACTTTATCTGAGGTTAGAAGAAAAATGCTGAGAAGCAAGAGCTTTTTGGCTGATCTTTGCTCAAACATGTGCGAAATCTTTAGCGTGGTGAAAGTTCAGAAGGGCCATTTTGTTTTTGAATATATCTGTGAAACCAGAAAAGGAACAATCACGCGAATCCATTTTGAATATCACTACAGTCTATAGTGCTCTCAGAACAGTTTTTTCAATAAATTTGGATAATGCAACCCTTGTGCTCTCTTGGGAAACAAGTTAAAGTTTGAAGAAATTGATTTTTTTTAAAAATGCAGACATCTGGGAAACCTTTTTAAAACAGCCTAAAAAAATGAAGAAAAAGAAAGCGATGGAAAAATTGTTTGATTTTTTTTGTGTGGAAATCCTAATTTGTTTGATAAGGCCTCAATCACGCTTTCCTCAACTGGCTGCTGAGTGGTTGCTGAAGGTCACGTGCTGTTGCTAGGTGGCATTGGTCACAAAGAAAGTGCTGCACGAATTCTTTTAGTTACTAGCGTATTCCCACAGTCGCCTGTAGTTTGCATAGAAGACGCAGACTCGTCTGCAAACACTCTTCAACTACTCACCAAGCGGTAGTGAAACTGTGAAAATGTAACACAAACAGGAAATGCAGACCATGTCAAGTACCCTCTTTGTGACTGATCTCACCCAGCAACCACTTGCAAACCAGTTGGGGAATACACATTTTTCCCTAGCATTTGTTGCTTGCCAGGAGGGCCCTGACCTGTCTGTAGATCTGCATGTCTGAGGCCTTAGATATTAACAGCAATGTGACATGATGCTAAGGAACAACTAATGCTCATACAGTTAATCCAGTGTTTTCTTTATTCTAATAACTGAGATCATGTTTGTTTGCTTTTGCCTTCAATTTATCAACAGTAAGAGATGAAGCTGTCTATGCCATTGCTAGTCAAAAGAAGCAATTTTTAAGAACTACATTAAAGTGAACTTTTTCACTTTATCTTCTGAGAAATGTGACAAGTTAAGAGACAGCATTTCTGCAGACCAACTACCTGTACACCTAAAATCTCTTCCATAATGTCACAACTTTTTGCTCACCGTTTTTTGTTTAATATATGGACTTCATCTGTAACCCAGCCAAAAAAAATCCTCAGATTTGCTGAGATGTTGTTTCATTGGGACAACAGCTGCCACTTAGAAATAAAGCAGACACACAGTATTTGAGTCATTCCTAACTTTGAGGAGTCAGAGGTGCTCAGTTTAGGTCTTTTGTCTGACTGGAACAACACAAGTGGGGAAAAAATGGCACCTTATTCTTGTGTCTTCTCTGCATTATGAGGTAAATGCTGACATACTGCTCATGTCGTGGCTCATGCCTGTGAACCTGATGCGAGGTACAGATACTCACATGATGGACAGACAGGACCAAGAAGGCCCCTCCTCCAGCACACTCAGTGATGACAGCCAGGAAACGTGGGTTGATCGCACAGAAGCTGTTGTCCTGCACACTGCGTGTGATTGGCACGCCATCAAAGCAGTTCTCCTTGGTGGCGGCCTTACCAAACACGTGGCGGAACTTGGAGCTGCGGTACTGAGGACGCCATGTCATCTGAGGGAAGGGCGAGGAGAAGAGAGGTCAGCCAAGGAGAGCCATCCATCGCACAGTTATGAAGACAGAGGATTTTATAGGCACTAAGCCTCCTGGTCCACGAGCACAGGAGGGTATTATTTAATGGTAGATGTAATAAGACAGGGAACTGATAACAAAACTAACACTCGCTGCTCCATAAGAAGTACAAAATTAAAAAAAACTCTTAGAGCGTTCGCCTTATCTCATACTTTGTGACACAGACCTTTCAGATCAAAGCAGCGATGGCTTCACTGGCAAACAATAAAACAATAAAAGCAGCACAGATTTTATTTCAGTATCAGAGGTGGTCAGCCACGTCTCAGATAAAAAGCATGACACAGAAACCAGCGTGTTAAAGTATAAACAATAAAATAAAAACATGTTCTGCAGGGTTACTGCAGCATCTATGGACCATCAAACAAACAGTAAAAGGGGGGTTAACTTAATTAAGGAATGACACCATATGCATCATGGCAGACGGATGTATGAAGGGTTGCTCTTTAACCAAAATGTAGTTCTCAAACTCACTGACAGAAAGTGTACACTAAACATCATTCAAAGGAATTAAAAACCGCTTTGAAGGTAGAAAAAATTATTTTCTGTTGTAAACAACAAAAAGTTTTTACCTTAAATATCTGCTAATGACTTTTTTTCTAACTTATGTGGGCCATTTTGCCCCTATTTAATATGAACTAGGTGCACATAGGTAGGAAAAGTGGGGTTAAAGATCAATAACATGAGCAAAGAGACAAGTCCACCAGGGAAGTCTGCTGTCTACAGTCCATGTAAGTATGCACCATCAGCTCTATCTATTCCAAAATATGTGCACTGACTTTATCACGTCCCAGGTCCCAGTCACGCAAGCCTACAGACTCGTTAACAACCAGTCGCTAGTGTAAAATGTGTATTCCCCGAATGGTTACAGTGGTTGGTGGCAATCATTGTTAAATCCATTGCTAAAACACTAAAACTCAAATAAGCCTATAGACCAGTCAGTGACCCCTTCACTCAACCACCAGTCGCTATGGAAAAGTGTATACTCCTGGATCTGTTGGGGAGTGGTGGCTCGAATTTGCTTGTGTGAAAATCGCTGCACCAAAAACCTCCTTTTGGTCACTACCAGGTTACCAAGGTTGCTAGTAGTTTGCATGGAAAAGAACTTGCAAATTACTCAGAGTGGTAGTGAAATGGACACAGTTTCCCTTCAAAGAAAAAGCTGCACCTTTACCACTACAGCAGTAATGCACAACTTTTACTCTGAGGTCAAACCATCTCTTTTTCCGGTTAGTATCACATTTTTTCAACTTTTACTGCCGCTTGCAGAGTAATGAGAGTATCTATTGGTGACCGTGGTATCCTGCCAGCAACTAAAACGATCACATGGTGGGTTTTGGATCAGAACCCTCTATGCAACGAGGTAGCATGTTACTGTACTAAATTTAGTAATTATATTAATTACTATTACATTGTTACTTTCAAGGAATACCCATGTTTCCCTAGCGACCAGTGGTTACCGGGTAGATCACTGATTGGACTTGTGGCCTGTGCGACTGAGGCATTAACGTAAAATGTCAAGTAGGACAAAGAGGGAAAATACTCAGGTCAACCTCAGGACACAAGCTGTCTCAAGCCAAAAAGTGCATAACTCGTGGCGTTCCACAGGGTAGTATTTTAGTCCCATTTTTATTACCATTACGTGTTAATGGATGTAGGTTTTGCTTGTTTTTATATGCCAATTATTTAGCGTTTCTTTTCCAAGGAGACTGTGGTTAAACAATTTCTGAGCAAACCGCCCGGCAGTAACTGGTAGATAACTTCTCACTTCATTTGGAAATAGGCTACAGTGCTTGGGTTCCATGTAATAAGTCAGCACAACGTATTAAATAATGATGTAATGAAACAAGTCCACAAACAGACACATCATCATTTTATTGTTTTTTGGCCATTTAAGGTCGGCGTACTTCTAGCGAGCATCCAAACTACAATATAAAAACAGTATGTAGTGCATTGACAGTGAGTTGCTCTCCATGTTAGTACTTCAAAGCATCCAAGAAAGAGTTACATCTAAAAATAGATAAAGACACCACTGAGCTACTGAACATGAACGAAATGTATCAAGGTAGAAAATGTGAGCAGCTCAGAGCTTCATTTTTAACAACCATCTTTGATCTATTTTAAGCACATCTGGTTTTATTTTTAGGCTTATAAAGCTAGTTATGAAAGGCTAACTAGAAGTGTAACAATCTACCTACTGGAAATGGTTGGGAGAACATTTTCACTTTCGCTTTTGTTCCATATGAGCTCATCTGTGTATATGTTGTGAATGACAATATCCGCAGTAAAGATTTTAATTGTATTTGTATCACATACACATGCTTTTTCCTAACCAGTGTCATCAAAATGTATTACAGCTCTCAATAAAGTCTACTACATTTAATGTATAAGGAGTGAAAAACCTGCAATACTTTCCCAATCCGGACTCTCTTTTTAGCCGCTTCCCCTTAAGCCAGTCGATGCATATGTCATTATTGTGAGAGATAAGTGGCTCTGCTCCACTGGGACGAGGTCTGGCCAGCCAGCATGTCTGCTCTGCTGCTCTGGCTGGCTTTCCGCCTGCCTGCTGCATGGTCATTACTTATGAATTAGGGGTGGAGGCGGCTGATGGACAAGAACGCAAAAATGGATTCAACCAACAAAGTATAGTAAATGGAGAGAGCGATTAGAGAGCTACAGGAACATCGAAGAACAAGAACAACAGCAGTAGGAGGTGGAGGTATAAACCCATTACAGGTTTGTGTTTTCCTACAAATCGCACCTACAGCAAATCTTGTCACTGAAAACAGTGACATCATGCTCCTGTTTTATGTGGACTGCCCTCTGGTTTTTCACATGATGGCTAAATAAATACATGGTGAGCATGATGCAGGTGTGGCTGGAAAGAGGCCGAGGAAGGATTTAGACCAACAGAAGGAAAAAAATCAGGTTTAGAGAAAGCAAAAAGAAAGGAAAGAAGAATGCTACAGAGGTGTGGAGCATGACTTCATGGCTCAGTTTACCCTTCCACCTCTCACCTCCTAGCCCGAGGCCGTCACAGAGAGCCTCGTACTGCCACACGGGAACCTGAGAAGGATTTAAACTACTCAGGTGTTTAAGACTCTAATTGCCACTCAGGCGTTCATCAGTCACATCCATGACTGCGATTACCACAGTTACCTTGTCAGCAATTGCTGCAATAACAAAAAGACATTTCGCTCATCCTCAACCTAAATGCTTAAAATAGAGTAACTTGAAAAATGGTGTCTCTTTTCTTTTGCTAAAGCTTCTCCTAAAATTGATCACAGATAAACTGATTCATCTAAAATATCCAGATTTTTCACAGGGCCACGTGATGCATCTTCAAATCTTATCCAGTCCAGTTTAATTTTTATTTTTTTATTATAGCAGATGCAAAAAAAAAAAAAAAAAAAAAGCAGCAAATCTGGAAGATACTTGAACAAGCAAGTTTGAAGTCTGAGTCTGCAGCTGTGAGGGCAGCTCTGTGAGCCGTTACTTTAATAATAAAAATAATAATGGATTGCATTTATATAGCACTTTTCAAGGAACCCAAAGCGCTTTTTACAATTCCACTATTCATTCACTCTCACATTCACACTCTGGTGGAGGCAAGCTACGGTTGTAGCCACAGCTGCCCTGGGGCAGACTGCCATATCGCGCCATCGGCCCCTCTGGCCAACACCAGTAGGCAGTAGGTGAAGTGTCTTGCCCAAGGACACAACGACCAGGACAGAGAGCCCAGGGACAGACCCCCTGAGCCACAGTCGCCCTCACTTTAGGAGTTCATATGCTAAAATGCAAGAGCAGATGCTATATGGCTTACACACACAGGGAGTATAAAAATGCTGAAATAATTTAAAGCAAAATAAAGCAAGAGGCTCTTCATAAAATTGTGACCATGTGAGATATACATTTGGACCAAATTTAATCCAGAAACACCTCCTGGTTTTGATAGAAAAGCCGTGAACACCCACAAAAAGTTGATGCCAGTCCACTCACTGGAATAATGGTTAATATACAGTACATGTCTAAATTAACTGTAATACAAAAAAATGAATGGAAACCATCTTACAAGGGCTTTAATTAAACCAGTAGGATTATTTTACTATTACCGTTCCCTGCTGTGCACTCCCCTCACTCAATCTGACCGCTGTCTCTGAAGACGAGCCCGCGTAATGCATCCGTCAGCCAGCCTGAACCACACACTCGACCTGTTCGTAAAGCGTGTGCAAAAGTGCGATTGTCGCTCAGTTCATCATGGAAAAATGACTCAGCCCCACCATACCAACGCATGATGCTCAACTAGCCCCTCTGATAAAACCCACATTTTTCATTTCGAGCAGTGACTGTATTAAAAGAACTCCGAAACATAATTTTTGGTGGAGCTATAATATCAGATCACGTGTATTCGTTTATGGCTGTGCTACAGTATTGTTTGATCCATTTGTGTTGTTGGTAAAATGACACATCATGAGACTGAGAAAAGAGAAGAAAAAACAAAACAAAACAGGGCTGGTGGACTGACGGTTTAAAAATTAGCCCATGTTTGGGGGCTAATGCTCAGGTCCTGCTCTACTATACAAATGTCATTCTAGCCCATTGTTAGGTGGGTGCCAAGAAAATCATGGTGTCATAATACATTAAATATAATCATATTATTCAAATTTTGTGGATATAAATTAGAGGTGACTGTTGTAAGATGTGTGTTAACTCCTGATCACGTAGTAGGTTCACAGACAGAGATTTAGTGTATTAATATCAGATACTGTAATCAAATCACTTAAAAAATACATATTTTCCAAGTTATTTTTGCTGTAGGTCGTGCACACTGTGCTACAGTGCGAGTTACGCAACTTCTAAAACTGCTAGTTGAAAGTTGTTCCCCACACACTGTAATAACTTTAAAAAACAACGTTTGTATAGTTATAGTTCCATGTTAAAGTATGGACTGCTTAAAGTAGTTTAAATATTAAATTAAGTTGAAACACTGAAAACATGACAGATGGCGCCGCTAAAGCTTATCTCACAGATTCGTTGATGTCTGAAGGTGGAAGCTTAGTTTTGAAAACAAATTCATGGTGATTATCAGGTTTTTATGACATCTATTCTGCTCTATCTGCTCCGTAACAAAAAACCTGTTAACTTCCTTACTGGAAGTTAAATAAACCGAACTGTAAATATGCCAGACAGCCATAAAGGTGTGAGGGGAATTCAGTCATAGAACTGTTATTAAAATAGTTTAATATATATATATATATATATATATATATATATATATATATATATATATATATATATATATATATATATATATATATATATATATATATATATATATATATATATATATATATATCTTTATTTTAACAAGACGTATCCAAAAAAACTTTACAAAAAAAATATTGGAGTTTGCTTTTTCCAGTGCAAAAGATTTTTGCACGGTTTGCAATAATCAATTAACCAGATTGTTCACAAAGGGTCTCCAAACCTCTTCAAATGTTGAAGTCTGTCTTTCATCAAACCATTTCTTCTTTCTAGTGGATGGTTTGGCATCATTCGCCCTTCTAACTGAGGTTTCTGATGCACATTTTTAGCAAAAGACTGAATGCATCAGTTGGCGAGCGAGCTACACGCAATTACAACCCGGACCACATCTGGACTGCTGTAATCAGCGTTCATGTATTGCTGAGGCTTACAAGACCAGAGGGAGAAGCTTCCAGGGCCGACAGCTAGGACATCTTGTCGCGTCTAAAGCGGGTTGTAATCAGGCCGGTGGCAGCTTTCTTTCAGCTGCGTCTTGGAGCAGGTACGCAGCAGGCTGCCGGGTGGTGGGCGGCCTGTCTTTTGCTCTTCACAGAACTGATGACGGAAACACTATTCTGGCTATTTTTACTGTGGCTTCTTACTGATCAAAAGGCAACCAGGCATGCTCACTGACAGCGGGAAAATGATTTTATTCATCAGGACTTCTGTGACAGGCTTTATGTCTGGCAAAATAAAATAAAATTTAATTAAAAAAAAGAGGAGATGCAGTCTTTTTTGTCAGAGGGAAATTTATTTTAGTCTGTGAGCAGGGAGTCACAGCGGTAACCGCATTAAGGGGGCTGTAAAAACAGTCATGAAACTAAACTGAAAACACAGATATGACTCTTTAAAAAAAAAAAAAAGATATATTGTACATCTGGTTTGTTCTGCCTGAGTTCTTTGTAGGTCTGTAGTTGTGTATACATCCTCTCCTAGAGACTGCCTTTTAAGCACCTCGTAAGTCATAACCACGTAGACTAGCAGCCACTCCTTTCTTTGACTAGCTTGGCACTGAGGGAGGGGTTTCACAGTTCAAAGTTCACTTATTGGTGCCCAGCCTCTAGCCTCCAAAATTCCTATGAGTATGAAATCAATTCCTCCCCTCTGCTGTCAGCAGTAATTCTCATCGAAACACGGTGAATCTTAAGAAAAAGAAGAAAAACAAGCGGGCACGAGCGCTGGCTTCTCAAACTGCAGATGTCGTGTTTTGTAAACGCTCAGAGTGAAATTCAAGACGAGGTATGTACAGGTGTGAGCACATGGCACACACAGACACGCGCGCACACACACTGAATCACTGTGTGCGCACGACTGAGCGACACACACCTCCCTTTGTTTAGACTAGGTGATATCATACACAGATGACAGCTTACAACCTCTCTCCTGTAATAGGATAACAGCCACAGTGATAATCCTGGAGCCGCTTCAATGCAATGGAGCGCACATGTGAGCAAGTATGAAAAGATGGGCCAGGATATGTCCACCTGCCTCGCTGCGTTTACCTGGAGATATCCTCACAATCACACACACACACACACACACACACACACACCACTATCTCCAAACCATCTCAGTTTCTCTTTCATCAAAACTGTGTCTGACCTCCCAGCACGATTTATGGATACTTTGGACGCCAGGTACGTTCAGAGTCCTTTTCTCCTGGCGAGCAGTTTTACAGGTGTATGAACTCACGTAGAGACAAGAGTGAACTAATGATTAACGTATACGGTATTCGGATGAACAGGGCGTGGATGGTCCGACTGAGAGCTCAAAAAACAGGGCAAAAAAACAGATTAATGGGAGTTTCGTTGTAGGGTTTCCATTATTTTAATTCAAAATATTGACAGAAATGGAGCTGATGTGGCAATGAGATCCACTTTTCCCTTTTTTTTTTTTTTTTACACCTCACCCATTTTTGTGAAAGTATCCCCCCTCTTCCCCTCTCTTACCCCCACCCCCAGCCTTGTTCTTCTGGAGGTTTCTTCCTGTTAAAAAGGACTTCTTCCTTCCCGGTGTTGCCAAATGCTTGCTCATAAGGGGTCATTTGATTGTTGGTGTTTTCTCCATTTTATTGTGTCTTTACCTTACAATAAAAAGCACCTTGAAGTGAGCGTTTATGTGATTTGGTGTAAGATTTAATCGAACATGGAGAGCTTGTGTGTTGTTCTGCAGTTTTCTGGTAATCTTTTTGCAGTTACGATAACCCTGCACTTTGAGAAAACAGCCGCTGTGCTAAAATGAAGGTCAAGAGACAAACTTGATTATCAGACAGATCTGGTTATCTGTTCTTTAGGTTATAAAAGCTTAAATGCAACCAAACACCTCCCACTGATCCTGGACTGCCGGTAAAATTGCAAGTGCGTGTATTTTGTGTTTGTGTGCGTGTCAAAGAAGAAAGCCTCCGTAAATAAATGGTGCTTTTTCAGTCCTGTCGACCACTCAAAGCACTTTGCACTCCAATCTGCATACACAGCACTTCTCTATCACTAATCCATACTGATGAAGGAAGTCTTTAGGGTCAGTAACTCACCCAGGGATACTTTGGAAGGTTGGTGGGTCGATCCCAGGCTCCCGTAGTCCTGATACAACTTCTCCCGAAGTAATCAGTTTGAAATCCATGTTTACACTTTCAGGACTTTTTTTCTTTTTATCCTACCTTCAGAGTTCAGGGTTTGTTTAAAACATGGAAAGAAGATATGAGATGCTATCACTGATAGGAAATAAGACCAAAACTGTAACTCTCTAAAGTGACAGTGCAAAGATGAAGCAAAACAAACTCCACCCAGCCACGTACCAGACATCATAGTGAGCAGGTACTGCATTAACACAAGTCTGCCCTTAAGAGTTTTCCATTAGTTCCCGGCTGGAGAGAGAGTGCACAGCTCACGTGGTGAACATCCATTAGCTCCTGAAGGACATCCATATGTAACGTAATTTGCAAGACAATAAGATACAAATCACGGCGCACTTATTTCCTAAGAAGACTCACTATAAGCTGAAACAAGACATGAGATGATGACACAATCAGACGGTCAGGGTTTCACCACAAATCAACAAGCAAAGTTTCCTAAGAACTCCCCGAAATGTTTGATCGTATCCCAGCCGAGTCTTACAGTTTCCCCACTCGGGACACTCGTGTGAATAAATCAGGACTGCCGGCTTAATGAAAAGACCTCAAAAAGACTGAAATCCAAACCAGAAGACGCATATTTCAGTGAATGGGAGTGTTTTGAATCTGTGAGCTGAAATAACTTTACTGGGATGTTAGCTGATGATGATGTCATTTTTACAACAACTCTGGGACAGCTTCCGACTTTTTTTAAATCCTCAGCAAAAAACTGAAAATATCTCCACACTTACGGTAGCAAATGAGAGCTTACATGTCCGATCTCGGGGCTGTAGGATAATTTACTAAAAGAGCACAAGTGCAGTCACATTAAATGTGAGCTGCTGTGGAAATTCAGATTCAGAGTCAGTCTGCAGAACGGTTTTTGTTTCATCTTGTTCAAGTCTGTCTTATTGATGTGCACTCAACAGTCCTGAGTTTAAAGCTTCGGGGGGGAAATGGCGAGCACGCACACACACACACACACACACACACACACACGCATGGAGGTCTAAAGAATAAAACGGAGATCAATAAGCGAATGTCAAACTGCAGAGACCGATCAGAGGGAGCAACACCCACATGGAGGGACAACACGGATGAAAAAGGCTCACTTGAGTCAGGGGGAGAGCGAAGGAGGTGAGGTGGGAGTTCAGCAGTACTCACCCTGTCGAGTAAGTTGTCACTGGTGGAAGAAGCAGCACCAGCAGCAGGGAAGAGGGAAACAGTTGATCTCTGTCTTCAGTGACAAGCCAAATCAGAAAAAGACAAAAACAAACAAAACAAAAAAACAAACTACAATCACTTCTTTTTCTTTATCCTAGCTTCATGGACCAGTGCTGCTGCTGTTGTGATTACTTTCCCCACACGCGTGTGAACATAAACACACCACGAAACCCAGTCCAAAAAGATCTTACAGTCCCTCCTGCACTCAAGCTCTTCTTCTTTGATGTGCACAATCAACACAAGCAGTCTAGTCAGCGACGACAGACAGTATGTGTGTGTGCACCATGAAGCCCAGAGCGTGTGTGAACAAGCAAGGAGCGAGCGCAGGAGTGTGTACACTCCCCGAGAGGGAGGTGACTGCACAGAGAGAGAGAGCGAGGGGGAGTGAGAGACAGCAGGTAATCTCACTCCCTCTCCTTCCTCGAGTGCCACTCCCTCCAGTCACTCCTCCGCAGCGTTTGCTCAATCAGGATTTCTCACTCTCGTAACTGCAAACGCTCATCTTTAACCCTGTTGCTCAAAATAAAAAAAGAAACGATCTACTCGCCAGATTTGTTTTGTTTACATGTAAAGGTAGTGAAATAACACGTATATGTGGATTCCTAGAAACTCTGACCGGAGTATCTCTGAGACGAGGCTCGGTTCACACACAAGTGATTCAAAGTTCTTCAGAAAAAACGCGCTTGGCAGGTTTTTCAAACTCCGTAAAGGAAATACAATGAAAGCAGGTGGTGAAAACGTCCATACGGCTGAGGGGTTTAAAATAAGCATGAATGTAGGAATACTTTCACCAAATGTCTTTGCAAAGGGAGCCTAAAAAGAACAGATAATATTTTTAGGAAGTGGTTTGCTCAAGCATGAGGAACTGAGCCATACTTGCTGACAGCAGTTATTTTTAAACTGTGACCAAATTTCCCTGCAATGTTTTCTCCAGGTTCAGGTTTACTTGTGATTGTTTTCAGTCTTGCTGCAATTTACAGATGTTCCCTAAAAGCCTCACAGGCAGGTAGTCGGTGCTCTAGACTGAACAACCTTTAGCCAAAATATGAGAACCGCTAATCCAAACTATGACAAACTGGATGCTCCACCTATTCGGATCACGAGTACTACTCCGAGTTAGTTGGAAGCAGATCAGTGGAACAGTTGCTGAGAAAACTGAAGCACCGACTGGAAAATCCGAATTTAGGGTAGGAGTAGTTTCTGCCGTTACATTTTACTGCCAAATATTGTTGACATCTTCATGAAAAAATATTTTTAAAAATGATTTTATTGTCCTGTATACGGCAAACAGGAGCTGGAAAGCTTCACATTTCAGAAGATGGAAGAAGTAAATATGTGGAATTTGATCATAATATACTAATTAGCTTTTAATCAGCTGGTCGATTGATCCAAGTCACATTTTTAGTGGTGATTCCCAAAGACATATTAGCTGAAAGCCTGGAATATTTGGGCATGGTGTGCAGTACATCCTTAAAAACAACAAAACACCAACAGTATCTGGAAGTCATATCTTTTAAGGAATAGGACATAATCTGGCAAAGATCTGACACAGGACCTAAGAGATGCTTCTGTACCTTCAGTTCATCAATCTACTGTATGGGATCATCTTGACAGAGAACAGAACAAAAGGCAGCCAGCTTCCAAAGATGAGCTTTAAGTGTCCTTCAAGAAGCCCAGAGAACTATTCCTGAAGACTATTTAAATACTTCTGAGAAAGCTTACCTACAAAAGTTCCAGCTGTGTTCAAGAATAAAAGTGACTTTCAGGTTGGTTAGGCTTGTCCCCACTCTGTATGTTTTCACACGTTTCATCAAATCAGTGCACCCATTTCCTATTTTCCTAACAAAACAAAAAAATAAAGGGTGGGTTAAAACTTAAGGTACAGTGCATAAAACGTATGCTTCGTATCGTCTCTTTGTCTCTTCCTCTACGATTTCTGATCTGACAAAGAGAAAAATGTAAAACTATATACTAAAAAGTGATGTAAACTATTTTAAGTGAAGATTTAAAATGTGGGTCCATCTTCAGGAACAAACACAGCACCAGCTCGGCTCCTCACCATTAGCCGACTCATATATTCACACCGATTAAGCCAGATGTTCTCCGCTACAAAAGCGCCAAACTAATATTTCCTGTTAGCGTAATAATCTGTGACAGCCCCTCTCAAACCTTCTGTTCTCTGTGATCTTCAGCCTGCATCAGATATCAGATCGGCTGCATTTTGGGCAGAATGCCAAGCTGCTACAAAAGTCCTTTCAACCGTTCACATGGCTTCAGCTGGACCGTCGAGTCAAAGTGAACCATTATGTAATGGCACATTAGCAGCACACGCTAGGATAACAGGTCGATATGAGGATGGGGTGAGAGAAAGGGGGCGAAAAAAAAAAAAGAGTTGTCCACTGGCAGCTGGCCTTCACAGAGGGGCTGGTCAGTCATTGTTACCACAGAAACCTGAGCTCCTGCACGTTAGCTGTAATGGGAGGAAGTGTTCAGAATACGACTGTTTACTTTACCTGCAGTAAGGTAGGATTTGGCCATGTGTACACATATTTAATGCTTCAATCTTGCCTTTCTGATTGAAGATAGCAGATGGTTTTTAATCTTCTCCATTAATCTTCTCTCTTCTTTATTATCAGCAACCGTTTACATAAATGTCTGTCCTATGTACAGTTTTCTCCATCCACTGCTGTCCTACCTGCATAAATGACTGAATGACAGTAACAATACTATTATGTAGCAGAGGTGGGAATCCCCACATAGCCCAAGCATCACAATACTTCCGTCACGACACACATTTTGCGATATGCTGAGTACTGCATATTGCGATTTATCACCTTTTTTCAAAATGCAAATTAGGTCCTCAGAGCTAAACTTTGTGAATATCTGATCTATCCAGTGCTGAAAAATTCGAGTGCCAAGCATACTAGCATGCCACTAAATCCTGCCACAAATGTTGCTATAAGTAGTCTGCTATCAGTCTGCTATTGAATGAGGTCAAGCTAGGGATTTACATACATTCAGTTTTTGATAGTACAGCAATCAACTCTGATAACTTGATGCAAATCACACGTTTCTAGAAATTTATATTTAAACAGACATTCTTACATCTCATAACCCTCCTGTTCTAAAGAAATATAAGTAGAATACAACCAGCAGGAACATGACAGCAACATGTTGACCATTAGTCTGCATTTATGAATTAGACACAATTATTTGCAAACCTTCGACAATCTCTCCAGAGTGATTGCAGTCAGTCACAGTATTTTAATTCATTTAAAAATACTGATATAGGCGTTTCTGTTATCAATACAATATCCCCACACAAAATGTGATACCGTGCGGTTTCGATTGCTATCATACGGTAGCGCAATTTAAATGTTACTAAAGGCAAATACTTTTTCCTATATTTATTATTTTAATGAATAAAGTGAATCCAGTCTGCCTCAAGCAAAAAAAAGAACAAGTGAAAATATTAAAAGCATTTTTTTGTGCGTGTTATGATTTTTAAACCAAAACTGAATCTACAACAGAAAAATCAAGAATCTCGTGTTGTCAGCATTGTGTAGCAGCTTGTGCATGATTGTACATGACAGGACAGATTGCAACAGAAACAAGATTACCTCATTACTGTAACTGACAGATGGAAAAGTGTAGGTGTGTAAGGTAGCTTTGTTATTCTAAGCATCTGCATTGGCACAACTCCATTTCCACACAGCTAGCTGACAGTTACACATGACTGATGGTAAAAAAAAAAAAAAAATGCTTCAGGTAACGATCAGCATGACATAGACTCAGCAAGACTTCTAAGCTTATATGTGCCCAGAGGTGCAATAGGTCCCACTGTAGTCCTAAGACTGGACAACAAGTAGAATTTTGTAACTAATTAGCATGATGCTAATTAGCCATTGGATTCATGTTGCTAATGCTAGTAAGCAACTAGCTAGCCAATTAAACACATTTTGCTAGAGTTTCCAAGTTTAAAGATACCATTCCTTGAAATGGGGGAAAACAGAATGATAAATGCATACAAACCCTGCTATATTAAGAAGGTAGTGCACACAATGAATGAGCTGCCATAAGTGCAACACTTGGCTAGCATTATGCTACAGTCAAGCCATGGAAAACAGTGGTGAGAGACTGAAATGATCAAAATTATTATGACCATGTGCAATAACCTTTTGATTTTGCAAAGTAACCCATCAGCGCACACCAACTCGCACTGATTGCAACAGTCTGTCCGCATTTATAAATTAGATGTCAATTATTATTTGCAAATCTTTAACAATCTTTAAGCGTGAACTGATTGAAGCAAGACTGAATTAGTCAAGTTGGACCGAGTTTGTTTGAAGTTGCCTTCCACCAGGTGACTCGTGCAATCACCTTGTGATCAAAAGTTATTACCTAGAGATTGAGCTGACTGGAGAGTCATTACGTTCCTAATGTAATGACTGGCATGTGTAAGCATCAGATTAATGTAGGTTAAAGGTGGAGGTAATTTTTGAACCATTTCAGACAAAGTTTAAGTCATGGCAATATATTTCACAAGCCAATCAAACGTTTTGCACCTAAACCATTTATCTTCATAGCAGAAGATACCTTGTACTTAACTTCATCTGTAACATAGAAGAGAGAAGAGAAGTATGCACTTGTTGGACACACACATGCCGCGACACTACTGATAAAGCTCTAAAACGCTGCAAACACATGTCCCCCAAATACACAACAAAGTCCAACGGTCACAGTGTCTCTGAGATAAGACTCAGAACACAAACTGGTGAAAGCATGAGAAGCTGCTGGCTCATCAGGGGCTGCTGTTTGATCACAGAGAGAAAGCGGGAAAACTAACCCTAACATTAGCAGTGATTCTCACATTGACCTCTTAAAAACTAAAACCTACAGCGGAAGAACAGAATTATTACACAAATAGTGAAAAAATTTAATAACAAGTCTACTAATTACTGGGCGACTGGAAGATATGTCTAAAACTTTTCAAGCCAGTTTCACTTTGCCAAAAGGTGTGTCAAGGATATCAACCAGACAGACAGAGCTCGAGAGATTTGCCAGTATCACCGTGTACCCTGTCACCTCCTTATCACTACAGACAACTGTGATTTACAACACATACTGGAAGCCCTGGATCCATTTGTTGTTACCTTCTGTATTTCCTTTCATTAAGCTCTTGGCTATGATTAAAGCTTGTCATTTTGACTCTGTGCGTGTGTGTGGCAATTATCAATAAGCACAGGGCAAGAGTCCTAAAAGCTTGTGGCTCCTTCCAAAGAGCTTAAACCAGAAGCTTTCCCTCTAATCTCAACTCACACAGTGGCAGGTTAATAACTAGCTGCTGTGAGAAAATAGGCCAGACCCTTTGACACCGCAGACACACAGTGACCTTCCCTTCTTTACTTTGTCATTGCTGATTAGCTGTCTGACTGTGTTTTGGCTGTAAAACATCTGGTTTCAGTGCCAGTCCTGTGTTTCGCCTCAGTGTCTTCACTCCTAGAGTATGTTTGGGGTTGCTTTTTTTTTTTTTAAATACAGAAATTGTATGCCAACTGAGCAAACACTGCATTCCAGCTCAAATACAGGTGCAGTCAGTAATTCAATTGTATTGGAGCTATTGAAGCCCAGTGTACACAGAAGCCTACATTGCAGACAGATTCATTTACACGGGTCCACCTGAAAACAAATAAATGAGAGGCTGGTCATTTTGGATGTCACCAATGTATTGGTGAGGACTCAGCACCGCATCAGAGAAAAGCAAAGTCTTCCTTTCCTTATTTTCCCCTGATCCTCGTAGATTTGCATGTCACCTTGTGCTCTGGTTTTTCTGCTTCACTTTGCAAATGAGAAGCCACACCTGCCTGGATAAAAATAAAATACTGATTGAATAAAGTAGCCACATGGTCCGTGCAGTGAAAACGCTGAAAGAGTGAAATCATAACGAGGCAAGCGTACGACCAGCAAGTGAAGTTAAATATATCTGATTCCCAACAATCAGGGGCACACTGGTATGATTCAGGCGATGAGAAGATAACGAAAATACCTTTCTAGCTGTCTGGTTCAGTGTCAGTACATGTAACGAGTCAAGCATTCAGGTGTTTGTGCAACAGAAACTATTTAGAGTTTCAGTAATTCCCCTTTTTTGGGGGAAATAGCAAAAATGTTGTTATTTTAAGAGTTTTTCTTAGTTTTGAAGTTTGCTGAATAGTCAGGTATGACATCAGGTTTTAAATCCGTCGTCAACAATCCAGTTTTTAAAAACGCACAAGACGCAGCACGAGTATCAAGTTTAAGATCAGAATCTGTTCCTGTCTCAACAAACTAAGGTGTGACTAACTATGCTGATGAAAATCATGGGGGTATGAATTGTCAGCACGAGTCTAAACCTGGGAAACATGTCCAAATTTTTGAGTCTATTTCCAGCCGCTCAATCAAGAAGCAAATCTGTCTTTCTAGAGCAGGGGTAGGCAACTCCAGGCCTCGAGTGCCGGTGTCTTGCAGGTTTTAGATATCGCCCTGGGTCAACACACCTGAATCAAATGATTAGTTCATTACCAGGCCTCTGGAGACGAACAGCATCTGAAAGCATGTCCGTAAGAAAAATCAAGCAAACGTTTGACACACTGACACAAGACCTGAGAGGTGCATGTTGCCCATCAGCTGATTTATTGTTTGCTGAAGCCTCGTTAGAAATGGTTTCAACATCTCAGGCTCTCCAAGATATGGAGGCCTATCTGCCCTCACCACACTCCCTGCCGGTGGCTGATGCCCTCAGACGTTGGTGCGTTGGTGGTTCTTGGTGTCTGGGCGCTCATGTATGTACCGGCTCACTCCTGGTGGCCGCTTGGCGGGGCCTGGTGCCTGTGGCCTGGCTGGGCCCCTTCTGGGAGGTGTGGCGCCCTCAGGCCTCTGGCCCTGAGGGTCGGTCCCCTCTGGCACAGCTGGCTGCCGGTAGAGCCCGCGGGCACATCACTGCAACCCCCCTCTGGCCTCTGCTCCGTGGCTGCTTAGCTCTTCTCTGGCAAGGTTGCCCCCCTGGTGGTCCTCCTTGGGTCCTCGTACTCTGGGTCCTCTGGATTTTCTTTTTTTTTTGTTTGTTTGTTATATTTTGTCTTTCTTTCTTTCTCCCTGTCCTATCCCCCAGTCATGTCAGTCCCGTCTGTAACAACTGGAAATAAAATAAAATAAATACATAATTATAAAAAAGGTCAATCAAATGGACCAATATGGCAAGGCCATGATGATCCACTTGGTAAAGTAAATCCGCTTGGCATCTTTTTTGGCCTTCAGACAACAATTCTGATGGCTAAAGATCCAAACGGGACAAGCAAAAAAAACAAAAAAGAAATGGTTTCAGTGGAAGTGTGGCTGTCATGACGTCATTCTTAAGGATGGGAGACACGGAGAAAAGGCTGAGGTACGATAATTAACACAGGAACTACAGTGAAATCAGTTGCAACAGGTCTGATGGAGTGACGATTACTGAAGAAATTTGTAAAGTACTGTCATGCAATATCGTATAGAAAGCAGCTGACTGGCGACTGTTTCATTTTTCAGCACGGCAATGATCCCAAACAGTGCGGTAAAAGCATGAAGAGATAGAAAAAACACACAATGATGCACTAACAGTCATGGATTGGCCTCCCCAGAGCCTGGACCTACATCATTGAATGATGTAGGATCCGTCATTGGATCCTACATCATTGAAGCAGTGTAGGATCATCTTGACAGAGAACAGAAGAAGAAGAAGAGCTTTGAATGTTCTTCAAGAAACCTGATGAACTATTCCTGAAGACCATTTAAAGAAATGACAAGAAATCTGCCAAAGAGAGTTCAGGCTGTGTTGAAGAATTTCATTGTATGTTTCAATAAATCACTGCACTGATTTCCTGTTACCTTAGCAGAATCTAAAGAAATGACAGATATACCCTTGCATAAGACTTGTGTATATTAAGTGATTCACAGGTATTTAATCACCAGCTGGAAACTTGCTCTCTGTAGTTTGAGTAACACCTTTAATCCCATACCATCAGATGGCTGCTTTAAGAACATTGTGTGATAGTGATCTCACCTCCAGTTGGCCGAAATCTAACGTGAATAATTTGTTTGCATGCCTGTGCAGCACGCCTCATTCTTTCACGTCTGATTCACTCCAAAATCTCCATTAACACATCTGTTTGAAACAATTCCCATTCAGTGATATCACAGCTACACTACCTGCTTACATCAACTTTGGCACGAAGCAGGGTTTGTAAAAACCAATGGACCACGAAGTTGTTGGAAAAGCATTCAAACCATGTACTGTTACTCATTTTATAGATCACGAAGCATGTTGAAATCCGTTATTCATCCTGATTCATCTACAGGCACCTCTCTCAGTTGTCGCACATGTAAGCCAACTGTGAGGATCATAGAAACGGTATATAAAGCGAGATTCTGGATTTGACAACCAGGAAAGAAAATCGCTTTTTTTCCCTTAACTTTCATTAAGAGATTTAGCTGGAAATGGTCATACTGCATGCAACGCATGACGATCACGTCACAGACAGGCAGTCAGAGCAGTTACAGTTGAACTTCTTTCCATCTGTTGATTTCCCAGAAAGGCATCTGTAATTTCTTAGGAAGGCTCCTGAAAACATCCGTGTAATCTGATACTATCTAAGTGTTCAAGTCATCTCTGTGTCTCAAACCCCAGCCTGGTTCAGTCACCACTCCCATTGTCAATAGTTACCTAAAGAGTCGACCTGTTGTATTGTAGTGACTAATAATAAGCTTTAGCTCCATCACATTTAGTTATTGGGTATTATAACTCTCCTAAAACGAGAGTGAGTGTTAGTATTGGCCCAGTCTGTGCCTACACTAAGCAGCTGTCCTGTGCCTGAGACATTTTACTGTGACCCTTCCTCCGTCTGCTCTGATTGGTCAGTTTGTGCAGAAAAATGAGGCATTGATTACATATGGTTGCTTTTCGTGAGTAAAGCCTCTGCCCTCTAATAGTTGGCAGCTTTGTCCCACCCCAATGGGTGACGTCATGGCGAACAAGCCATTTTTTCTATATACATGGTCCCTGTTGCTCATGTCTACTTAATAATGAAAGTGAAGTGAGGAGTGAGTAGTGGCTTTACTTTAAGGGTGTGCCACATTAGCTGCACAGCAGACATGATGCACATGCTTTACATAATAGCACAGATACTAAGTTACTACTTAAGTTACTTGTCTTTTCAAACCTTTTACAGACATAAAAATAATATAGAACAAAAAACAACACAGGAGTTTACAATCCAGAATCATACTGGCTTAATTTGTGGTCTGGTAGCCGTTTCTTAAACAAACTGCAGGGATGAAGTGTTTTTGGCTTTTTTCAGGACAGAAACAGCACTATTTGCTGTAAATGGTTGTATTTATATGAATACATCGATGCCTTTTACCTCTTATTTTCAGATGGGACACATTAAGCGTTTCCATGTCTGTTTACAATAAATAAAATAAAGTACATAAAACGTCACCAAGTGACCTAGATCTCAGCTGTGCGAGGAGCCGTTTCATTGAGAAACTGCAGGCCTATTAAAATATTAATCACATTATATGGCTGGTTATAAGCACACATCGTGTCACATCACAGAATAGAGACAAGTGTGTGTGTGTATCCTTGAGGGAGTGTCTTTTTATCTTATATCAATTATAACTAAGTAAAGCTGTTTTGCAGCCAGCTGGTGATGTTTGCAGTGAAAACTCCTGACAGAGTTAAAAATATTCTACATCAAAGGGAGAAAAGTGGGAAAAAATGTGCACCAAATTAGGTTGGATGTTCTAAAATTAGTCTAAGAGGACCTTTTTATGAGAATTAATAATTTATTTTATACACATAAGGAATATTAAATGACAAGATGGCTAAAGCATGATTCATTATTCAACAAAGGCAATGAGCTGGTCTGATTAGAGCACACCAAGGAAGTTACAAGGATCCTCATCATGTAGATTAATAGTGTTGAGGAGCTTAGCAGCAGCTAGAGGCCATCCATCCACTTTATCCATAGTAACTGTAGTCAAGGTGAGCTTCACTTTCTGAGACTCCAGGGGATTGGCTTGCTATTATATAGGCTCACCCTCTCTGTATAAACAATACACAGACAGCGTACAGCCACAGTGTACATCCTGCTGTCGAGCAAAACGAGGCCACAGCAAATCACATCACGCCCATTAGCTAACTGCATTAATGCACTGTGGCATGCAACATGACATGCTAGACTCAAATTGTCTGTGAAGCCTCAAACCAAACATTAGCTAAAGAAATGCACTTATACATGGTTTTGTGAGTAGTCTTCAGCTAAAAGCTAATGCTTAACCCAACTATAACATGCTCACTAAGTCATTATATTAGCAGGCTAACATAGTCATACTAGCGCTAATGAAGTAAACTGGCAACAGATCGGATATACCTCTGCAGGCCATAAACTAAAGTAGGCCACTTCACACAATTAACTTAGAGTTTATACAGTCATGTGGAAAAAAATGTTCACAGGACTCTCTGCAGTTTGGTGATAAATTAAGTATACCCAATGATTTAACCTTTAACAGCAAGAACTGGCTTTACACGTGACTCTATAACACTTCGGTATACAGAGAGGTTCATGGTCCACTCAGGGACTGCAAGGTACTGAGGTCCTGTGGCTGGAAAACAACCCCAAATCATCACCCCTCCACCACCGTGCTTGATGTTTGGTACGAGGCATTTATGATTACGTCGGGGGGGGGGGGGGGGGGGGGGGGGTTTGGTTGTTTTCCCCAAACATGCCACTGTGCAACATCTCCACTTTTGTCTCATCTGTCCAAAGTACATTAATCCAGAAATCTTGTGGTTTGTTCAGATGCTGTTTTATAAACCTAAGCTGCCGTGTTCTTTCTAGACAGAAGAGTCTGTCTCCTAGCGAATCTTAAATAAAACGCACTGCAGCGTGTTCACATGTAAAAAGACAATTATTTTTACCCAAATTGGAGAGGCCAGTTCATACCTTACAGGCTGTGTCATCTTCATCATAAGGATAAAAAAAAAAAAAAAAAAAAAGGTTTTCCCCTAAATACAAATGTCTTTGGCAAAAACTGATCAATCTTGGCTCTTTTGATAGGAACAGATGCCAAACCCTGCCCTGAGACATCATAAAGAGAAAAGTACTGCTCCCAGTTGGCAAAGAGTGCTGGCTCAGTGCAGACAGAACCAGGCTAAAACATGGTTTATTCAGGCACGGTAGAATAAATGATCTGGCTGTAACATGAGACCTTTAAGAAAAGACAAAAGCGATCAGAATTTAAATGCCTGTGCCAAGTTTTATGGCAATCCATGTGTTAGCAGACTTTTCACTGCCAAACCACATGTAAATCAGGCAACAAATGCACGGCCAGTTTGTTTATCCATTAACACAGAAAGTCATCCAGCAGTTGCTGAAATATTTTTGTCTGCACACAAAAATGTCAGTCTCGTGCCTCGCTGCAAGTATAAATAACAGTATGTATTCATACACACAATATACCCGTATTTTCACAACCATAAGGCGCACTTAAAAGTCTTAGATTTTCTTCAAAAAGTGCGGCGCGCCCTGTAGCGCAGTGCGCCCTATGTGTTGTAAGGAGGACGTAGTAGAGAACACCATGAGAACGCTAAAGGGTGAAGTGTGTGCGTTGACTTTATTGCACATACCTGTATAAAAGAACAGGTATGTGCGTTATGCAGGACATCGTTGTTTTAACAACCCTGAAAATGGCAAAGAGACACGCTTACGAAGCACAGTTTAAACTGAAGGCCATCAGCTACGCGGAGGAACATGGAAATCGAGCAGCCGTGAGAGAATTTAAGATTAATGAATCGATGGTTCGCAAGTGGAGGAAGCTAGAAAACAAGCTCCGGCAGGTCAAGAAGACGCAGCTGAGTTTCCGCGGACATAAGGCGATCATCGAGCAAAGAACGAGTGGGAGAAGCGTTTCGACGGTCACCATTCGGCTAAAAGCAGTTTCACTTTCACTTTTTATGAAACTGTGCCATTTTTCCATCCGGACCAGGACTACGGTAGCGCAGCAACTTCCAGCGGATTATAAGGAAAAGCTGGCCATCTTCCGCTCCTACTGCAGCAAACACATCGGCGACAAACACATCCAGCGATGGATGACCGATGGAGACCACAGTTTAACCAAGAGTGGAAACCAGCGCCGGGCGAGTTACGCCACAATTTGCCAATGGATTGTAGATGCTTGGGCTAACATGTCTGCTGGCACTGTTGTTCGAGCTTTCGCGAAAGCCGGCATCATTTCCGAGGAGCCGCACGGCACGGAAAGTGACTCTGACAGTGAAGAAAGTGAACCTGGCATGTTTGATGGAGATTTAGCGCAGCTGTTCAATTCAGACACCGAGGATGAGGACTTCGATGGGTTTGATTGATGATAAAAATGTGAGTACCAAACTCAGTTTTGCTCCTGCTTTATTTTTAAATACACACACTTGTATGCTTGTGTGTTGTTGATGATGACGATTACTGGTAATAAAAATGTGAGTAAGGTACCGAACTCAGGTTTGCTCCCGCTTTATTTTTAAATACGCATACGGTACTTGTATGCGCCCTATGATCCAGTGCGCCTTATGTGTGTGTTAAATACAGTAATGGCACACATAACTGAGACTGCGCCTTTTAGCACAGTGCGTCTTATGGTCATGAAAATACGGTATATTTTTGAGTACACAGAGCCACTTATTCTAATCACCCTGTAAACTTATCTGTGGAAAGCAGTTGTCGGGTTTAATAAGCAAACATGGCATCAGAGACCAAGTCTGCAACTGTTCTAACAGTAATTTTCATGATGTGCAACTTTAAATCTCATGAACCAACAGGCTGAAACACACACACACACACACACACACACACACACACACACACACACACACACACACACACACACACACACACACACACACGTGTGTGGCCAACCACTCGTTATCATGAATAATAAATAAGACTCTGCTGACCCATCTGCTTCATGACTAAGAGCTGCCAACTTCAAAAACAACCGGAGCGCACGCTGCCTGAAGCAGCGGGGTTTTTATAAGTCCGACCAGAAGCTTCTGATCTTTATATGGGAATTCTTAAAAATGAAAAAAAAAAAAAGCACCAAACTAAACAAACGTGACCTTTAATCAAAACTTACTGATATTATACAGAGTTTCAGTAAATGCTTCAATGGGATGATCTTGAAAATCCTATGTTGCCTCATTCCTGAGTTATTGCATTCACAAACTTGGACAGCTGGCCACCTGTCCAGCGGGGTGACAGCGACACCCTATCAGCCTTTTACGGCTGAGGGGGAAAAAAAAACTACAGACAACTGTGGCAATCTGATAGCAACCAAAGCAACACAAGGAAGTTTTTGGTGCAACCTCATCCAGCAAGCGCCAGTAACCTTCAGGAACCACTGCCAACTGGTCAGGAGATTCATGTTTTTTCCCGCCAACCAGTGGCTGTGTCACAGCCAACATGGCAAACAATTCTCAAGCAATGTGCGCATGATGTCATCAGACGCCTCAATAGAACAACTACCAAAGAAACCGCATATAAACCCTTCAGGTGCTAACCAGCTGTTCACTCTGAAGCTTGGCCTGCAGTATTTTACTTGTACTGTGCACACATTTACTGACTCCGTCTATATTTTCTAAAATAATCCCCTCTCTGTTTGACCCACGTGGTGCCGGATAATCCCCAAACAGCTGTCATGTCAGAAACGTGCACGGCAACCTGCCACGACTGATCTGAGTGTCAGTGACGTAACAGTAAAAGAAAAAGAAGGTCAGGGTGGAAAGACAAACAAGACTTTCGAAGCCATTGTTGGAGGAGTCATTATGCCTGGCACTGTAAATGCCCTGCAGTGACAAACAGCAGACGACAGCTTGTTTAAGGGAAGTTTGTAGTCTTTGGGACAAAGACAGAGAGCTTCTGTGGTCACATGCACCCTCTCGATTTATATAAGAGCATTTTTGGGATTTTTAAACCATTGTCAGGACAAGTACAGTAATCTTCCCCAATATCCACCAGCAGATTGTTTACTAAAGCCCAATACTCTGCAGATTTTATTCAGTTTGACCGCCAGGCTGAAGCATCAAATGATGATCCACGAATACCAGACGACAACTCCCCGGTGATGAATCAACATAACAACTCAAAAATCTGGCTTCTGCTCACACTTCTCAAAAAAAAGACACCAAGAGAGAAGAGCGTTAAAATAAGGATTAACGTGCTTATCTCAGGTCCTGTGTTCGGTCGTTGCTGGATTTTTTCCCCCCTATTTCTTAAAGACATGTCTTTCAGATACTGTTAATCTGCTATCGATGGATTCTTAGGCCTGCCCCTTCTTTTTTGTCTTCCATTTGTCCAGTTTCCTCAATTTTTTCTAAGGACACACTGCACACTGTTACAGAGAGTGACAGGTTTTTGGCTAATACCTCTTCGGGAATCACCTTAGTGCAAAAATACTACTTTGGGTCGGCCAGACTGTGACATCTATTTTCATGGATTCAACTAAAGAAATGGGAGTGAATTCTCTGACAGGCTGCTGGTAACAAAGTGCATAAAGATGCAATTTTAAATTGTTTTTTGCCATGTTGTCTGGTATGTGTAGACACAACACTGGTTCACCTGTGGAGTTACGTACTTTCTATGTTTGAATGAGTCACAGATCAGAATTAAGCGACTGAAAAAAGCTAATAAAGACTTCCTCTGAAAATGGTGAGATACAAGGACTGAACTGAACATGAGTGAAAAAGCAGCCAATGCCCAATGAAGAACTTTAGAAAACTATTGCTTAGGTGCACTTAAGAAAAATAAATCACCAGAAATTTGTGTTACTCTGAGTTTTTGAGGGCACACAATCTCCGAAGAAAGAACACTCAAAAGATTTCCACCTGTTAGAAAATCCTGGCAAAGACAGAATAAGTGCATACCAGATGTTTTATTGACAGTGTGAGAACAGCAGGATTAACTGAAAGAGGCCACAAGTACCGTGAAATCACTCTGACCCTGCCGGGCAGTGAAGCAGGCCTTCATTAGTTTTAGTGAAAACTGAACCACAGGAGGTGTGGCGGGGGCAGAGAGTAAGAGTCTTAAGGCCACGGGGGGCTTTGTTCTGGAGGTACAGTCATGTATGAGGCACCATTTATTGAGGACACAGGGTTCTCCAACATCACCTCAGGGCACAAAGTCGGGTCTGTAATGGCAACAGAGGACATGTGACATGAGCTGCTTCAGTTTCAGGGTTTTCCTCTTAATAAATCAGGGATGTAACCCTCAACAAAGAAAGTAAAAATGCATGATTGGCACACACACACACACACACACACACACACACACACACACACACACACAATGCTGCAAAGACAAAACCATGCACAGCTACAATCCTGAACATTTAATGACTACAGTGACCATTGTTGAAGTTGTTTTTGCAGATTTATTACTTTTAAATGCTTAAAAATCACTGAATCCCCAAAGAGCAACGTCCAGCCACTGAAGAACTGCAGCTGCTCCACGGGCCCCTGGAGGCTGGCTCCAAAAAGCTGAGTCCCGGTGGACTCCAAATGCCCAAATTTAGATCAAAAATAAACATGTTACATAAGCAAAACATTTTACCCTCAATTGGTACAATTTTAAGCTTTTTTAAAACAAGATAGGTCATCGATGAAAATCAGAGATCAGTGAATTTAACACTACTAAAAATTAATTACATGATTCTCGCAACACATTTCTGATTAATTAATCTGTTTGTTCTTCCAGCTCTGTTACAACACAACATTTTTATATAATTTTTTTTTCTCTTTTAAAAACAGCTCATACTGGCTGCTAGATTTGCTTATCGATCTATCCAGCTTCTGCTGCTTGCCTGGGTCTGGGTTGCTAGGGCGCCCAGGCCCCCCTCTACACCTCTTCCAGCTTTTCCAGTGTGATACTGAGGTCTTTCCAAGCCAGCTGGGAGATACATGCCTTGCCTCACCCTGAGGCCTCCCACAGGTTACAGGTTACTGCTGGAAATGCAAACCAAGCTCTGGCTGCAGTCATACAGGGGACTAAATGGCCCGCAACAACAGGTTTGTCTTCACTTTATTGCACAACAGCAGCTTAACAGCCGCATATATCCAGCACAGATTTTCTAGCGCTCAGGTCATCGGGTTGATTCAAGGGCATGTTTGCTCAAAAGCACACCTTCAGTTCATTGCAGGTGTTACAGAAGGAAAGACTGACTCCTAACAGCAGCAGCAGCAAGTGCCTCATCACTGCTCCGGATGTGAGTGACATTAAGTTATACTACAAGATAAACAGCCAAGTATTTCCACAGCAGGAAAAAAAAACAAAACAAAAAAACAAAAGAGGCTCTGCTCAGAGATTCTGAAGAAACGAGGACCTACATAGCAAACAGCACACGTCACAGGCTGGACAAAGCAAGGGAATCTCAGGTATGTGTTTAACAGTCTGTGTGATGACATGCCAGGTTAGCATTTTATGGCCCTAACATGAAAGTGCACAGCAGATTTTTTACTCTCTCTACAGTGGATTTAAACAGAAGAGCCTGTGGTGCCTTCAAATCCCACAAACACCTCGTTAAAAATGAGACTGTCAAGAATTTTCACCGAGTTCAAAGCCGGCTACAGCAGGGAGGGTTCATTTGTGGTCGGGAGATTTTTGTTTCACACAAGTGCAGACGTGTGGCAAACTCATTAGTCTAATGCTCTTTTTGGCAGCGGGTTGGCCATTAGGTGGATGAGGCCTAATCAGACAACTCGAGAGCTGGTATGACACCTCTCCACACAGCACGGCACCAAAAGTCGTGCCTCAAGCTGACACGCATTAGTCTTAAACTCTGCGCAACCCCAAAACATGTTCGCTGTTCATTAGCTACAGACTTTTCTTTGTCAGGGGCGCAGAGAAAAATTTGCATCAAGCCTCCGCCAAGCTGAAGAGCGGTAACTGACCTCGCCGTTTATCTCATGCGCTCTGATAAAATTCCCAAAGAGGGGGAGCAGCGAACTGTTAGTATATCATTAGGAAATATTTAAAAAAGGAGCCAAAGGTCAATTCTTAAACTAAACACTATTATTTTACACCTTTAAACGGAGCAGCTCGACATTTTTGGAGCTTCTTTTGAGTGTTAAATGCTTGGAAAGTGTTTAGGAGCTACTTAGCTTAGCATTAAGATGGGCGGAAAGGCCAGACTGGTGTCTGAGGTCAGCCCCGAAAGGAGCCTTGAACTTGGATCTTATTAAGTTTAATCAGTACAGAGTGAAAATATGTCATAGTCATGGGGGAGCTAAATGTTTCCACCTAACAGTCAGGGCTGCCACTTTCGAGCTAACAGGTGGGGTTGACAGTTTCAGCTTGATAAATTTAATGATCACCAACCCAGCGTTGCCGCCGGGGTTGATGACCAAACTTTTTTATTAGTTCATTTATGATTTCCTAACCTGTTGAACAGTGGAAAGTATGTCCATGGGTGACGATGTTTTATCTAGCCATATCAGCAACCTTAAAGTCTGTTTTCAAGGTTGCTAGGATACCCATTGATATATTTTGTTTGTTGTTTTATTGCTTTGAGAAGTCACAAATATACCTGTAACCTATTAATCCGTAATTTTTTTTTTTTTTTTTTTTTTTTAAAAGAAGCAGATTTCAAAGTCAAGTCCCGAAAAGCTGCAAAAGGGGCTTTAATAGAAATGATCACCAAAAAAAACACCCTGATGGCGTCACTCGTGACTCAACCTGAAGAAAGCTGCTGTGTAATGCATGATTCAGTTGTGACTTTATAACAGCTCATCTGTCAAATGGATACTCATGTAGCTAACCCTGTAAAGCTGCATGAATCTCACAGGAAAGACTCCTACCAATAGCTGGAAGCAGTAAGTTGGGCTGGCCTAAGTTGGGTTTATTATTGATGAGGCTCATTAATAAATGTAAACTGTTCTTTGAGCTAATTTTGAAGGTGTTAGTGATAAAAGTGTAGAAAAGGATTAAAAACATTGCATGCGCACCAAACCAAAACACTGTACGGCTCTGTCACAGTAGAATAAAAATAGAGTAAAAATCCCTTGTTTTGACTTGGGAAGAGAGGAAGGGAAAAAAAATGGCTGCCCACTGATTAAATCGATTTTTTCCACTTTCAGCAACAGTTTGTGATTAGCTGCGACGACCAACTGGTTCCACAGAGCCAACGCCTCATTATGTGGGCCAGGAATTGAACAGGTCACCTGGTGGGAGGCAACCTGTCTCCAAACACTGCGCTGTGACTCGGAGTGACTCCCAAACAGACTGGATAAGGTTTACAAAAATCTGCAGTCTCATCCCCCCCAAATATTCACCTTGGATACAAACCTCTGTTTTTATCTAATGCTACAGGAAAATTGAGAATATCAATATCAAACTGCGACAATAAATGCAGTGAAATGGGACTTTCGCTGAACCAACTAACCACAACTTCTGGAAAAATAAAACAGAAGGAAGAATTTGATAAAAAACATCTGAAAATTATACAAATATTCGTTTGGTCCAATCACGGCGCACGCTCTGGACCGGCCTTCAGTGAAACTGATGTGCACTGCCACACTTGAAGAGCCAACTGGCACTGAAGTCCTAAATTTGTCCCACAGCTCCACATGTGGTGAGCATTAGACTCGGTTCATTAAACACAGCTCTCAAGCTGTTATTTTTCTTTGTCTTAAGTTTATTTACACCCGTCCAGACAGAAGTGAATAAAAAAAAAAAAAACCCCACGATGGATCCAAACAATCTGGTGAACTGGTGGCCTGAAAGAGTCCAGCCACCCACAGAGCAGAAATAACAGGCTTCACTTAGAAGCAGGGAGGTGTTTACACTGAACGGGCACACCAAATCTATTCACAATATACTGGCTGATGGGACCTGCAGCATTTTGATTACAGCTTTATCAGGGTAACACTGTTTGGATTTTGTGTTTGCTCCCAAGAAAAAATACAAACGTGCGACTCGCAGGTCCTGAATAATGAAACAACTTTAAAGTGCTTTTCCAAAACAAAAGTATTATTTAAAATGCTAACGTGTTCACAAGGTTGTTTGAAAATTAATCAGATAACTAATTAGCCATCTGTAGGGATTACTTTTTTCCTTTAATGCTAAGATGAAAAGTAAACTAAAACTTCAGTTATCGATTTTAAAGAATTATTTAAAAATATGCATAAACTGTTTTCTGCTGAGCTAATATTTTTAAAACAACCAGAAACAATAAGATTTTTTTTTAAAAAGGCTGCTTTGTCCAACAACCTAAATACTGGATTATGTTTCATATAAAAGAAAAGGAAGAAGCATTTTATTTTAATATCAATCTTTTTCAGTACTTGTTTGGTGAAAGTGCTCATTTTTAGCTGTTGCCTTGATTTGACAGCTATCTTGATTAAAAAGAGAGAATGTTCAGGACGGTGTGCTTTTCTCCGTCATACGTGACAGCTAAGCATGTGTGTGCTCTGGAATGATAGCTGGAATAAAAAAAAAGACAAATGTGGATTTCACAGCTAAAATTTTCTAAACTTCCAATACTAGAGATCATTAGATGTGAAAATCTAAATACTTTTTAAAACAAACCTAATTATGGATTCAATTCTATTTTCAATTCCTTTCAATTTTATTCATTAAACTGCTTTCATTAACCCCCATATCTAATCAGCCAATCACACGTAGATGTGCTCAAGACGACCTGCTGAAGTTAAACCTGAGCATCAGAATGAGGAAGAAAGGGGATTTGAGTGACTCTGAATGTGGCAGACAAGCTGGTGATCTATACTGGGATTTTCATACACCATCATCAGACTGTCTCAAGCATACAGAAAGGCAACAGTGACGCTTTACAGCCGAGGTACGCAGAAGAGCATGAAGCAGAAGACCACATTGAGGCTACAGTTCATACACGCTCGCCAGAATTGGACAACAGATCTGACGAGTCTCGCTGAAATGGCTGGGTCAGGTTTTGGTGCAAACAACATGAAAGCAGGGATCCATCCTGCCTCGTATTGACGGTTCATGTTGGTGATGTAATGGTGTGAAGGATGTTTTCTCAGCACACTTTGGCATCCTTAGATCCAACTGAGCATCTTTGCCACAGATAATGGCTTATCTAAGCATTATGACCATGTCCATCCTTTTATGATGACATGTTCCACTGGTTGCTGTAGTTAACACACCATGTCACAAAGTTCAAATCATCTCAGACTGGTTTCTTGAACACAGGTGACTTCACTGTAATGACCCCCACAGTCCAAACCTCAGTCTAACAGAGCACATCTAATGTGCCATCCTGTCAGTATGGACCAAAATCTCTCAGAGATGTTTCCAGCACCTGTGCCATGAAGAAGGCAAAAAGCAGATCCAACCCAGGACTAGTAAGATGTATCTAATAAAGTGTCCACTTAACGTATAATCAATTAGATCAACTACTGTACTCACTCCGTTTAAACATGGTGAAGTTGACAGTGCAGGTTTTCGGTTTCCACCCATGCAAACAGAGAAACAGCAGAGAGCTATGCAGTCGTGCTATACTGTGTGTGCGGGGGGGGAATCAGGTGTAACAGAAACCGCTGCACACTTCTGCGTCACATTGTCAAATACCAAGCAAGACGTTGGAGCGGTGTGTGTGTGTGGATGAAACGCGTGCAAACAAACCTCGTGGCTGCCGCAAAGTCGTCCGCTGAAATCCAACCTGCTGTGGAGCCGCATGGCACAGCTCCAACTCCGGCTGCAGCTCAGACCCCCCCAAAGTGTCCCACCCGCACACGCAGCGAGTGCGTGATGGCAAGTAAGCAACACAAAGCGAGAAGTTGGAGCTGAAGGGAACTCACCTTTGAGACGGTCATAAGGGGCGAGATGTGGCGGCAGGTGGTAGTGTTTCCCCCGAGGGAAGAAGGCTCGAGCGGTGGAGCTGCTCCTGCTGGATGTGCTGGCTTTGCTGGTGGTGGAGGGGACTAGCCGGGAAGCAGGAACCAGTCGTGTTACATCACCGATTGCTGTGGCAGAGTGGTCACTTAAAAGTCATGACGCCCGCGTCAACCTTGAGAGTCCCCCGGAATTTAAAAAAAAAAAGAAAGAAGAAGAAGACAACAGCAACAACAATAACATAAATAAAATCTCACAGTCAAAACATTTTCTTTGCCCTTCAAACTGCAGCCACCATGGAAAAAAAAAGAAAAGAGGATGAGGAGAGATCACAGGGAGAGATGCGAGCACAGGACGCGACGAGGGAGGAGGAAGAGGAGGGAGGAGGCTGGGAGGGGCGAGGAAATCCAGGTCGATCAGTGCAAAGATATATAAATATTATCATGAACACCGAGTAGACTGAAGGCCAAACAAGCGATGTTAACAGATTCACACACAACATGGCAGTTTCACGATCAATCACACAAGAGCAGAGGAAGCATTAACCATTTACATTAACCTGCTGCTCTCTATTCACCCACTGTAAAATCAAATAAAATCTTAATTATAGCAGGGGTGTCAAACATAGGGCCGGGGGAACAGAGTCGGCCCCTCGGAAACTCTAATCCGGCCCACTGCACAGCTTTGGAAAATGTGGAGGACATACATTTTTATCTTTTACTGTAGTTTCACAGGTTTTACACCTTACTACAGCATTCCTTTATCATGTAGGAAAACTGAGGCGTACTGTTGAAATTGCTCTTCTTTGTCTTATATTAATTTTAATATACATTTATTTAATTTTAATTTTTTATTGCATTTTTAACCGGTCCAGCACACATAAGATCAAAATAAGTTTAACATCCCTGATTTATAAATCTGTCTGCTCTTGGTTGCAACAGCACCCTGTGTGTTCATCCCTAACTGCAGTTTACAGTTTGATTCATCAGAAAAAGTAGAAAAGCATATCGATAATGCACATTTATTTTAAGAGTCCATCACCATCAGTGTCACCTTTTAGCAGCCAGGTTATCATATGAATGAAGCTCAGTTCAGTATATTTGAGAGCATAAAAATAAACATGTGGTTTCTGTAAAATCAGTTTAAGTTTACGTTATGCTTAGTACTATTTTAATTATGTTTCTTATTGTTTGACAACCAAATCAAAACAATATGCTTTGGCCCTTGTTTACTCTTGTGTTTGGCTGCTGCTGAGTATCGCTGTATTTGCATAGATCCTTTATTTGTATGTGTGTGTGTGTGGTTTGTGTGTTTTCTGTCACGTTTTGTAATTTTACACAGATCATTTTGCTGATGTGGTGTGTGTAAAAGTCATTGACATGCACACCTGAAGCAGAGCGCCTGGTTTCTGTGTAGGCAAACCGTGCTGAGCGTGTCATGTACAGTGTTGTGTGCTACAGCTGGCAGGCAGCAGGAATCACACAGAGGAGCTGTCAATAAAAACTCACACATCAGTTTAGCCCCAGGGTCTGGAAGCGAGAGCAGCTGCAGAAATGTGGTCAGCACAGTGTGGTGATGTGTTGTTCTACTCTCAGTGAAGCACGATCCATATCACGGTGTTTGCATAGATCATTTATGCTTTATGTTAAGTGTGTGTGTATGTGGACATTATATAAACTCTGCTTACTAACAGTTACACTGCACAGATGTTGATTAATGTAAGTTAAGGTAAAAGCTAAACAATCTCTAAAGCCTAGTGGTGAGAGAAATTGAAAGCCAGATCAGTTATAATTGCTTATATGGAAAATTTAAAGAAACAGAAAGAAAGAAAAAAGGGATGGATGCCATGTTGTGAACAGGTCTGCCACACATTTTCATTTCAGGGTTTTTATTGCCCCCCAGCGGTGAAACTGCGCTATTACAGAAGCCGTATCAATCATAACCTTTACACATGTTAATGTTTTAAAATGATTATATTATACAGAAAAAGATAATCGGTAAGTAAAATATTAAATACACAGAAAAAATAATTTTGATACATGTCATTAACAGTCAGCTAGTAATAAATAAAAGTCATGAGTAATTCATGCTGCTTTCACTATGGCACCTCAGTCATGGCTTCGTCTGCCTTAATTGGCTTACTTTTAACCAGCATGTGCTTCAAGCAAGTTTTAAATTTCCTGTTTTATAGTTTGTTGTTCTTTGTTTCAGGAAAATCAGCCCTGACATGTCACTCTCCAAATACTTCTCTGCTTGCACCAATTTCTAATATTTCAAGCAACTGTTGTAGAGGCAGGACTTTTAACATTTTAATAATCCTTGTGTATTGCTGTGAAAAAGCATTTTCCTCCTTCCTTCCTAAACTATGATTTAATGTATTGAAGGCAGAAAAATCCTAATCTAAGTGATTTCTTGATTCAGCAAGACTGACAGTAATCAGGCCCGAGTGTGGTTAGTGAAACTGAACTCAGCTTTCAAAGGTGTGAAAACAGGTGTGGGTCACTATCAGCCAAGGTTGTTGGCTGATAGTGTGCTAACTGAGCAGGGCTGTGTGAAAACATGGGACTGTAGCTAAGGTCCCATTCTGTTTTCAACAGTTTAATAACATCAAGTGTGAACTTCTCCCACAAACGTCATCATAAACATGCGTCATGGTGGATTTATGTCAACAGGAGTGTGCCATTAAAGTGAAGCTTGTTTATTAACGTTTCCAAGGTAACTGGAAATCCAAAATATTTTCCTCAACCTAATTAAATGCAGTTATGACAAAGCATTATGTATCATTAAGAGTTTGGTGCTTTGTATGTATGGCATTAAACAAGAAGCGACTCCCTGATTCACTAACAGTACATGCAAACATATCTGCGAGTAATTCAACTGAGTCATGGGGTGTACTCAGTCACAGCACTGTATAATTGTGGATACTTTTTTCACAACTATGTTTATTAATAGTGTGCTTTATTATAATTTAGTTTGCAGTTTCACCAAGCTTTCATTATCAATTTTACTCCAGTCACACAAAGCCAGGCAGGATTTCAACTAAGCAACTAAACTCAGAAAGCATTTCATTTCAAAATATTATATTTGTATTTATTTTTATTCAACAAACATGGTGGTTCCTTCTTTCATGAATCAGGAGAACATGTTTGAAGCATCCAAGATGCAGATTTTATAGTCCACCTGTAGTTTCAGCACGGCGCCCCCACATCATCCCATTGTTAAGCTGTTTCCATATCAGAAAACCTTCTGAACTCTCTTTCACATCTTTTATCGATTCACAAGTTTTTCACCAAGGGAAATGAAAAGTGTTTAGCAGAAGACGTGTGAGGGTACAATAGTTTATTCTCAGTAAATGTACGATGTCCCGCCATGCCTCCTTTTCAGGTTTTAGTGACAGACACTAATCATTTAGTGTTATTAATTTGGCATGAAAACATTCAGCGTGAACATTTTTTTTTTTAAACACTTGAATTAAAAAAAAAAAATCCTAACAGCCAGGTCTTATTGTGGATTTAGTAAAATTTAATTTATCTACAATTATTCCTCCATATAGATAGATTCTTTATTCATTTCAATGTCGCTCTTAAAGTGATAAGTTACACAATATCATACAGAAGCTGGATGCCAGTATTGGACAAAAAGTTGCAAAAATATTTGTCTTTTTTGTCTCTTTACATCTTTTCCATCAGTGTTTTGCAGCATATTGCAGAGCAGTCGGTGAAATGGAACAACTGTGACGCTGAACTCGAACTGATCGGGGGGCGAAGTGCAGGTGACGCCAATGCTGCAGGTGCTTGTACTGGTGAGGGCAGCAGTGCAGGATGGGGAAAATGAGAATGCATTGTGACACATTTTAAATCCACTTCTGCAAATTCTCCAGATGTGTTAAATTTAACTTAAGGGTTTTTCTGTGATTAGGAACTATGTGACAGTACATTAGAAAAACAAAACAACTAATAAAATCCATCACAAACTGATGGTGAATGCAGCAGAGATGAATACACTGACATGTTTAAACCTCTCAGCTGTCGCTGAAAATTGAGTTTTTGGAAAGAACATCGTCATCTTGAACTAAAAATGTCCAAAAACTAACGCATACATGTGTTGGAGTAAAGAAGAAGACAGCATGGCAGCCCGGACGAGAAACTGCTTCCATATTTTAGTCCTACTCAGTTTCTCAGGTGCGTTTCTGCAGAGTCTTTTCTCTCCTTTTTCTCCTTTCACTGATTTTCTCTAGTCCTCATCTTCATCCTCCTCATCATCGTCGTCTGTCTGGTCCCTGGTGTCGAGGTCATCTTCATCTTCCACCTGCAAGGAAAGGGTCACAGTCTAACTAAAGCAGACAGACGAAACAGAACTGAGTGGTTCGCACTTACGTGTTTGCATCTATTCCTCTGTAACTATTAAATAATTACTCACTGCTAAAGCTACCACGACAGCAAACAAGCTTTAATGATACTTAGTCCAAGACTAGACACTAAAATCTTGCTGGGTTTTTTTTTTGTTTGTTTGGCAATGAAAAATAAGATGAATGACTAAAAAGAGTCAATTCCAACCCCTATAGGCCACAATCACACAGGCTTTGAGACCACAAAGCAGACACAGGTCACTGGAGACAACCTGTAGTCTCCAACCAGTTGGTGAGTGGTTGCTGTAGGTTGCTCACAGTTGATAGTGGGGGGGAAAAAAAAACAAGAAAACAACAACAGGTGCATAAAGTTAACCAGTGCTGCACCACAGATTGCGGTGGTCACCCGTAGTTTGTGTGTAACCTACAAACACTCATGAATTCCTTGCATGCAAACTGTGGGCTACTGCAACCTGCTTGCAACGAAAATCAATCATAAGAAGACTGCAGCACCCTCTTTGCAGCCATTTTCACTTGGTGACAGCCAGAAACCACTAGCCAACCAGTCGGTGAATAGACATTTTAGTTACCGCTGTCTCGGCATGTGTGACTGAGGCTGCAGTGTGGTCGTTTTTATTTTGAATCCTCGCTAATCAGAATCAACTCACTGTTCATTTATTTAGATCAGACTGAATAATCTGGGGAAAGTTTAGATCAGACTACATACATACTACACTGGGGTAAAAAAAAACAAAAAAAACAAAACAAAAAAAACAAGGGACAGTTTGAAATTTTATACTTAATCCAACTTTTTCTTCTCCAGCACTTTCAAATCCTCCATAACTGGCTATCTAATCAAAACTCTCACAACTGAAAAACATATTTAAGCTATTTTAAAAACTGCAATCAAATCAATTTTACACCAACTGTCATAGAGCCACATCAATATCATGAGATATGTCATAGTTTCAATAACAACACTGTGCTAATTTAATGTCTGTGATACAGGATGTTAGAAACAAGCAGTGTGACCCTGATGTTTGTTCTGTTTTAAGATCGTCCTCTGGAGAATATTCATCAAAGTGCAAACTTGCAAAAGTCTCGTGGCTCATTGTCAGTTCAATTCAAATTGTCAGACAATTTTCTTTTGGCATAAGAAGGCGTAGGCATAAAGACTTCCAAGAGCCTACGGCTACCTGAGGGGACCTGGTGAACCAAACTGACCTGGGATCTCTGCTGGATGTTACTGGTCATCTTTCTCTCCTCTCACTCAAAACTTTTAAAGAAAATTCTCAACCTTACTGCTGGAGGTTGTTGGGGCTGCGTGTTTTACTAGCCTGAGAACAAAACTAGAGGTAAAAGGCTGAAACAGCAGCTCCACCTCATGTGGATGTTCATTTTCTCTGTGACACCCATTTTCCTGTATGACAATACTAATGCAGGGAAGTAATCAGTCCCAAAATCTGCTGGGTGTCCCGTTAACAAAATATTCCTAAAATTAACAAAAATATTCATATTATTTAAATGTGAGGCTATTAGATATTTCATAATTTCTACTGTTGAATTTTAGTGGGCTGAACTAATTTGTTCCTTATGTTTGGATAAACGAGGCAGATTGGCAGTGAAAACTATACATTTTATACTGGTGATTTTAGAAAATGCTAATAGCTTTCCTACCGTCTCTCCCAGCTCTTTCAGTCTCTTCTTCAGGTTGGTGATCTTCTGGTCTTGGTCTGCCAACAACATCAGCAGGTCATCCTGCTCCTTCTTGGACTCCTGGACGTCAGTTTGCAGCTTCTCCTTCTCCGTCTGCAGGATGGCCACCGTGCTCGTAGTTGAATCCAGCCGCTTCTCCAGCTCCGCCCGGCTCTCCGACAGGTTCTTTACCTCTGCCTGAGCCGCAGAGGGAGAGGAAGGAGACGGGAGAGAGGGAGTTAATATATGAGAAGTCCAAGCTGAATGCAGTATAAAAACATTACGGTAAATGAGGGTCAAGTGATTTAGAGGATCACATATTCTCACGCACCTTTAGTCTCTCCATCTCAGACGTCTGCGCTCCCAGCCTGCTCTCCAGTTCAGCCATCTTTGCAGCATCTAATGAGCTGTCACTAGAGGGGAGTGTGTCAGAGCACTGAGAGAAGCCAGAGAAAGGTTCATTAGTTTTAAACAACTTCAGCAAATCTATGTCAAATTGATCTTCTCATGATTTTTACCCCGACTTCAGCTCTTCTGAGCAGGTCTTGTCTCTCCATCTTCAGCTGGCCGATTTCTGTTGACTGGGACTGAACTTGACTTCTTAAAGCCTCCAGTTCCTGCAACACAGCACACATTCAGCACATGTACAAAATACTAACACCCGATCTGATTAATGCCTCCAGGTTAACTCTGGTGACATATATAATTCTTATTGTGAGAGAAAATAAGGTAATCCGAGTACAAAGTCTGTGTCCCAGAAGTCCATCCCGTCCTAAAACCACTAATACTCTACAGCAAGCTGTAGCGCTGCACTTCCTGAGAGGTTCTTCAGGCTTGAGTCACACCCTCTTGCATACATGTAAACATCATAAATCATCTTGAATATTTATGTCAATAAAAGTGAAAATAAAACGGTACACTTAAAGATTTACCTCTCTGTTAGTCACAAGAGTAATTCGAACACTTATTTAGTGACAAAACAAGCATTTGCCTCATGCGCTTAACCTTTTGAAACATTTTTAGCAAACAGGGGGTTCAAAGGAAAAGCAGGGACAGGTGTGAAGTGATGAATCCCACCTGGAGCAGCTCTGTGTCGTCTGATCCTCCTGCTGGACCCTCTGCTGTCTGTGCAGCTCCTGATTTCTACAGTTACACAGAGTTAAAACATTATGCAGTCACTTTCACTCCAGATACAATATGTAACTATGTGATTAACCCAAATACAGACATGAAGCAGTTTTTAGAAGCTCCCATATCCAGATATGTCAAAGTTTAAACGTAAAGGTTTCTTTGTGTCTTTGGATTTGGATTGCATGTTTATAGTTGCAGTAGTGTTTTCTGGTTGATCTTCGTCTTCTAATTTATTCTACAGGTGTGGTTTAAACATTATAATGATATAATAAGTGTTAATTCTAAAATAAGACATAGAAAGCAATGTATCAGTCCAAATCAATTGATTAATCTCTGGTGGTTGTATAGAGTCCACATTGCTCCCCGTGTGTCAGTCAGCTGTTTGGAGGACTATTTTGCCTACAGTTGTTTTACACCAACAAACGCATCAAAACAGCTTTAAAACATCTCTCTGGAATCAGCCCCCAGAACAACAATGCCAGTACACACAGACTTAAAAAGAAAAGAAAAAAAGATACTAACCAGGCTGCTGATGAGAGCATCTTTGTCACCAAGTTGTGTTTGAAGTAGCGAGTGCTGTTTGCGGAGCTCCTCCACCTCCTCTCTGAGCTGGGTCAGCTCTTCTGTCTGCAGCCCGTTCACCTGAGAGCCGTCTCCCTGGCTGTTGGACTGACCCTGGTTCTCTTTAGCTGAAGTTAGAGCACAAACACTCAGTTTAAGTGTTAACAACAGCAATACTGATGCTGATGTTATCCCTAAATCTACAATCCTGAGCTGATTTAAGGCTCAATCACGCTGGAGTAAAAATGGGATAGCAACCTTCTCGTGAGTAGAAGGAGGGGGAAGCTTGGTGGTTTACTGGTGACTGCATTGAAATCTTTGCATTTAGCAACCAACTGCTAGTAGTTGCAGCAACTATCTGGCCATTGTGACCACTGTTAATCCAAAGGTTAAAGCAGCCTGTCTCCAAACAATCATGGCCTAATTTGGACTGACTGTAAACATTCTTAGACAGATTGACAAAGGTTTGGAAATAACTGTCATCTAATTTATCAACAGACCACTTACTAACACTTTGCAATCAATTTGACTCTGTGCTCAAGTCAGTCTCTCTGCAATATGGGACAAGTCCGCTACATCAGAGCAGGGTAGGTGAGCCTATGTCATCCATCCACCCTCTTCAGCTTATCTAAGTAAGGGTCACAGGGGGAGTCTTTCCCAGGTACCTTAGGGCGACAGGAAGGGTACACTCTGTACGAGTCACCAGTCTGTCGCAGGGCTAACACAGAGAGACTCGCACACTCACATTCACACCTATGGGAAATTTATAATCACCAGTTAACCTAACCCCACTAACTGCATGTCTTTGGACCACTGGAGAAATCCAGAGTACCCAGAACCCAGCATGGGCATAATTTTGCAGTTAAATCGCCGTCCTGCAGCAGCTACATCACCATTTGTGAATAAACCTCTGAATTTCAGTCTCCTATCTACGAGGTTCTGGCTGAACTCTGATTCTAAGTAACAGGCTAGAAATACTCAGCTTTTACATGTCTGTGAGCTACAAAATTTCATTTTAACATTTTGTTTATGAAACAAAGTAAATTGCTCCTATGAAACGTGGCTGTGTGCGTGACGGTCTCGCACAATTTGATATAAAACAGTATCTGGGGATGTTGCTGCACATCCCTGTCGCTCTATTATCTGAGCAAGGGGGCAGTAAAAGCTTAATGTGCCCGCCGGAATGAGGTTGATAGGATTAAAATCCTGCATGTCAGTCCCTCATTTCTCATTCATTATGAGAAAATGTATTTTAAATGAACTAAATCTCTATATTTTATGTATCTAAATTCACACCACACACACACAGCCGATGAGGTGCACCCACCTAATTTCAGCTTGAGGATGTTGTACTGGTCTTTGTGCTGCAGGATCTGTGACTGCTGCTGGGTGATTGTAGCCTGCAGCTGTTCATTCTGGGAGGTCATGCATGCCACCTGCTCCTTCAGCTCCTGAAGCTGAGCGTCCTGAGGATCATGTGATCAAAAATCAATCTGTCAGCAGGAGAGTATATCAAACTGAACAAACACAACATGTAACAAAATGAAAATTGTGTTATTTACCTGCTCTCTGATCAGCTCTTTATACTGAGTCACAATGTTGTCGTGCTGCTCTAATGTCTTCTTCACCTCCTCTTCCTTCTTCTCCTCCTCGCTAGACTTGTGAACTGCTTTGGTTATCACTCCTGTGGAAAAGTAGGGAGAAGAACATAACTCGTTAGGCCAACTGAAACTCTGCAATAGTTCTCTTAAACTGTTCTTGTTAGGATGAATGTGACGGGACTGACCTTCCAGTTCTTTGACCAGCTTGGTAAACTCATGATCGAACAACATCTGCTCTGGAGACGGGAAGACGGGCTGCGGCTTCTGAGCCGCCCGCGAATACAGTTCATGTTTGGTGATGAAGCACAGCTTCTCTACAAAGTTTTCCTTTCCGATCCGCTTCTCGATGAGCTGCTTTAGCTTCTCTCTGAAGAGGAGAGAGCACAGTAGCTTTGTCACAATATTAAACAGATTTTTATTTGTTTTAAATTTGTCAAATCAGGGGACAAAGACACCACATTTAAACAATGTACCTCTCATTTAAACACTTTAGATACACAAATGATGGATATATATCAGCTGAAATGATGAAAATCTGATTTGTGAAATGCATGTAATCTATATTTTTTTAACTTATCACCATAATAATGTGTTTACTTGTGTGTATACTGAGTATTGTTGTCGTTCTGTCACCAAAAATGTTAGGTAAACCTAATTATAGCATGCACATGTTTGAGTGAGTGAAAGAGATTTACTTGGTATAGTTTTCCAGCGAGTTGTCGTTATAATAGATGCAGATGCCGAGAAGCAGCGCACACAGGCCCTGCACCAGCCTCTCGTCCTCCCCCAGGTTCTCTGAGATCTGAGCGGTCAGCTACAAGAGTCAGTGTCAAGGACTCATCCAAGTAAAGCTGCACATTTTAAGTAAGACTGAATGAGAGGTTTTAACCTAAACACAAAATCAAACTGAATAAAAGAAAAAAGCATAATAAATAACTTGTTTACGAGGCATTAAGAACCCTATGAAGTAGTAAAACTGACAAAAGGATACAAAAGGAACATTTTCTTGATTGTGCAGAAAGTGCGTAACGGCAATCGGACAGTTGCTGATCCATGTACACAGCAGCATGAGGAGGCCCACCCTGGTCTGCACTTTACTGCCCTGCAGAGAAAAACAACAAGACAGAAGGAGAGTCAACGTGTTTCTGTAGAACTACAGTGACACTTAGAAACACAAAAACACGATGCTACACGGCAAAAAACACAGAAAAGAGAGTCAGACTGAATCCTCATCACATTTAAACGTGACTGGGAATAGTTTAGAGGTTGGATCCAGATTACTTAACCAATTAACGTATCTAGTAAGCAGCCATTTCATCAGAGCATGAGCGGAGTATAGATGTTAGCTCTAAAATGGTAAATTACATTAAAAAAGAAGCATTGGATTTGCTGGTACAGCAACAATTAAGCATCCCTATCAGTGGAAATGGCGAAGTTAAAACAATGCATGTCCTTTTCTGGTCAATAAAAATAAGGAAATGGTTAAAGTAATCCTTCAACACATGTCATACATTAGTGGTTAATGAGGTTATCATAAGGACAGTCAAAACAAAAACATTAACATATTTAGACTGAGGTTAGATTTATCAGAGCAAGCAATCCTGTGATAATTACTAAAAAAATGTAAATAAATAAAATAACTACATGATCAACAATAAAATCAGTTTGCTTTGAAAATAATTGATTGCAAAGTGTTATGAAACTGCAACGGAAACTTTCTCATTTCCAGCTGTCAGCACATGCAAAGCAAACCCCGCTAAATGTGCTTTTCAGGATTTTTTTTTTAATGACATAAATTGTTTCATTATTATTAAAAGAGCTTAAAGATCTTTAAAAGAGCTCAATGTGGATTTCTTTTTTCCTTCTTTATAAAAAACGTCCCTCAAATGCGCACATTTATGGGAAACTGATGCCAGCGAGTGGATATGTCATCTCTATCACTGAAAGGAAGACAGGATGATTTTCATGGAGTTGGAACATGAGATGATGAAAAACAACAGTGTGACGCGGTACGGAGATGAGCAAAAACCTGTTAAGTTTAAATTGTGGCTTAAGACTGCCAATCAACAGGTGCATTAACACTTAACGCGCGACATGCTTTTAAGAAAGGAGCTCTCTGAGTAAGCAGTGAAGGTGTGGATAAAAACTAATCAGCATTCAAAACTATAAAAACTTACAAAAATCACCTTTTCAGCTTTTGTCTCCAAATGTGACGCAATGCAAAATAAATAAAATGAAGAGGAAAACAAAAGAAAAGACAATGACCACCACAGGCGTCAACTGAGCACACATTGGCCTGGTCTCTACAAAGACGTCATATGTGTGTGGGGGGCACTGATGACCATTAACACTTGAGACATTGCTGAAATTGACTTATGTAAAGCAAATGCTGTGTGACACAGCTTCATAATACAAAATAATCTTAGAGGAAACATTTCCACTTCTGTATCTCTTCCAGGAAACCACCAACACAACACATCACATCAAGGCACAGCTATCCAGTTACAACTGTCTAATGGGCTGCACTGCTGCCAGCCTGAGACTGGAAGTCAGAAGAGGTGTGGCTCGTATGAATGTGTGTTTTTAACACAAAGCTGCACACTGCATATGCCTGACACAAAGACATCTTCTTCACAAGTATGAGCCACTGTCAGAGATCTTAATTCTGTTCTAGACAATCGGTGACAAAAATCTGTTCGCTACCTAGAATCCAAATCACATTTGCAGATTTTAGTAGACAATGGTCGCCCCCACGCAAGCAGTCGGCAACCACTGGCTGCCAGGGAAAAAGGTCTATTTGTCAATTGGATGGCAAGTTGTTGCTGGGTGTTTCTGTGAAATTGTTTACTAAAGCATCATTACCATAATCCTAGAAAATAATCAGTTACCCCCCCAGCCAGGACAACAACCCCCCCCCCCCCCCAAAAAAAAAAGAAAAATAAAAATAAAAATACTTATTCCACAATAGGTTGGTGAGTAGCAGCTGACAGGCACATTAGGGCAAACTAGTCATGAAGAGACTGATTTAGACTCCTGCACAAAATCTATGTTGTAACCAGAAAACCCTCTTAACCCTTTGCTGCACTCTTCCACATCACTGAGTAGTTTGGGTACATCAGCTGCCTTGATCCGATGTGTAGTTACATTTATCGGGAGGTACACGTCAGCTGTCATGGAAGGTTACAGTGTAGGTTTACAACGGGGTTTCCGGTTCGTAAGTTATGACATAGATTTTCTGCAGAAGTCTACATGATGAAGCATAACAGTCCTGTACTGATAACCTCCTTTGGTCACTAGCATGCCACTATAACTTGTCAGCAAGCAATTAGGTTAGTCGATGATGGCCTTCAAGCCTGAGTGACTGAAGCCTTAGCCACTTTACACTTGAGCACAATCCTGGATTTGTGGTTCCATCTCACCCACACTTATGAACAAGATCCTGAGATACTTGAATAACACTAAAATGGGAAAGCAAACCTGCAGGAGTGCCCTCTACAGTTTTTAAACGGAGCACCAGGGCCCACCAGACAGCACATGCTCATACCAGCTGCCTTAGTTGAACAGTTTTCACATGTTCGTCAGGCTGGATATCAGGTAATGGAGGTTGGATGCAAATGTCCGTCGCAGACACATAACAATGTGGCTCTTGCACAAACTACCTAACCACGCTGAGGGTTTTCATTAGTGATAATAATTCTGAAACATGAAATGATTTCACTTCCTCTTTTACAGGAGGTGACCGTCAAGCTCTTGGTAGGAAACTTGAGCACACCATCAAGGCTTAGAGGTTGTGAGTATCCAAAGACCAACCTCAGGCCTCAAGCAATAGGAGCTCAAAGTACGTTTATCTTTATCAAGTTGTTTCACAACAGATAAGTACCAGCAGTAATTTGGAGCCTTTCAGCAGCATGAAGTTAGTTTTTAAATCTGTTTTGGTACCAAGGTTATGTTTTACAAGGCCTCTTTGATCCCATTATTTGGGATTTCCAGTTCAGAAATATCTGAACCCAAAGGAAGACATAAAAATCATACACAGTCCTATAAATCATCTGCCAGTTTTGCTGTGCGCCATGCAGGACAAAAAGCAGTGACAGTCACTCACTTGAACAGGAGAAGGCCCAAAAGTTGCTGCAGTACTCACTTCCTGAACAAACAGATAAGGGCTTGCAGCACAGCAAACAAAGTTCAAAGTTTAAAGTAGGTGTCAGGATGATAGCACCAGAGATAAACAATTAAAAACAGCCAATGTGTCCCTTTTCTCTGAACCTCTCGGGTGTCCACTTGTGTACTTCCCCACAAGCCCCTGGTGAAAACACTGACAGCAACCACATCTTACAGGTGTGTGAGGAGGAGTTCACTTGTGTGTCACCCTAATGAGGAAGCGCTGGGTCAAAGCTTTCAGTTAGGGACAAAGATCGGGTAGTAAAGAGTTATAAGGAAGCAAGATCCCCCAACAAGTGGGCCAACAAGACCCCTACTACAACTGCCAAGCCAAAAACATAACACAGACAGGTGCCACCCAAACACTCACACACAGGTACACTTTACTCACCCGCCGGACGATCTTATCACCCTGCAAAACCACAATAATGTGACACTGTTCTCTTCACTGTGATCGACAATAGTGCTGTTTTAAGAAACCTATGGCAAACGGAGACACACAGCCTATCAGCACGCTCCTCTGTATCATCATTGCCCTACCTGGGAAAGGATGTTGGTGCACTGCTGCAGCAGAGACACAGGGGGCTTGCCCAGGCTGGTGGCAAGCTGAACCCTCAGCAGCTGCTCTTTCTGGGTGAGGTTGTCCTGCAGGGCATGAGCTAAGGCCACAGCAGCACACCAGTTTGAAAGAGAGTCTGCTGAGAACAGGCCTCCACACAGCAGCTGTCCTGCAGAGATGGAATTGGCTAAAAGGCAGAAAAAAGTGAGCTATTAAGCACTTAAAACAGTGTGAACCATCTAAAAGCACAGACCACATGTTATTTATTTATAGGACCTGAAACTGTTACTGACCATCAATGGTGGAGGGCAGCAGTGTAGCAACTATCTCCCCCTGGCCTTTCTGGTTTTTATAGAGGAAACACTGAAAACAGTAAAGGACTGCACAGCGAAGCACAAATGGTTGTCTCTCGTTCACCATGGACATGAGCAGCACCACAATGGCTGGTCTGTGGGGACATGAAGAAGAGAGGTCACCATAGGATTTAGATGGATAAAGGCGATTTAACAGGTCAGTCCACTGGTTGTGTTTTTACCTTGGTGGGTTTGATGGAGCGTTGACAGAAGCAAAATAGTCCTGGTTGACCTGAGAGCCTCTGATAACCTCTGAAACTGTGTTGATGGTCTGAAAGAAAGCATCCAAATCAAAGTCACGATCATTAATCTGCATAAGCTCACTGCTGAGCAACAAAAATTCTCTTTTTTCAGCTTTGTTACTCTAAGTATCATGACATATCAAACCAGTTTCCATGTCGAAGTGTCTCCTGCAATGCACAAAGCTCCCATCTTTTTAATTTGATGCATTTTTTTTCCCCCAAATGTCAATCTGGACCTTTCTAGATTTTAATTAGCCCCATACAGAGGCATGTCTTTAAGCTTTAGAAACTCCCAGTGTACCCTAAAGTCTCTGGTCTCACAGTATCCCAGACACAAAATATAAATCACTGTCTGGCCGACCAAGATTTCAGTGTGGACATTGATCTTAGGATAATACGGTAACTATTTGTCAGCAAACAATTCAAGCCACACCATTGCTATCCTCATTGTGGATGGGATCCTCCCAGCGCTCTTGTTCGAAGTCATTTTAATTTTTGGTTTTCTTCCTCCAATATGATTACATTTGTCTATCAATGAGTCACCCGCAGCCGCTTTACTTTACTGACCGACCCAAAACATAACATGTTTTTCAGGAGAATTTAAACCCTTGTCCTAAATGCAGCTGTGCTGATGCATGACATGAAGGAAAGTATTGGACCACACCTCTTACTGTCTGAGGTTGTAGTCTGTAGCACGGGGTCCCCACAAGGAACAGTACTCGGCCCTTTCCTCTTAACCCTGTACACTGCGGACTTCAGTTATAACACGGACACTTGCTATCTCCAGAAGTTCTCAGACGACACCGCCATTGTGGGTCAGGTGTCGGAGGGAAATGAACTGGAATACAGGGGGTCATCAAATACCTCTTTGCATCAATGCCAGCAAGACGAAGGAGCTGGTGATTGACTTCAGCAAAAAGCCAGCCCCTATTACACCAGTGAACATCCAGGGTTTGGACATTGAAACAGTGGAGGAGTATAAATACCTGGGTGTTCACCTCAACAACAAACTGGACTGGCCCACAAACACAAATGCACTTTACAAAAGGATCTAGAGTCGTCTCCACCTGCTATGGCGGCTGAGATCCTTCGGGGTGAACAGGCCACTCCTAAGGAAATTTTACGACACTGTGGTGGCGTCTGCTATTTTCTATGCTGTGGTCTGCTGGAGTGGTGGAATGGCAGAGAGGGACAGGAGGAACCGCAACAAACTGGTCAGGAGGGCCAGCTCTGTCCTGGATTCTCCGCTGAAGTCCATCGAGCAAGTTGGGGAGGGGAGGATGTTGTCTAAGGTAACATCCATCACGGACAGTCCCTGCATGAGACTGCACTCGTTCAGCAGTAGACTTTGACACCCAGAGTGTAGGAAGGAGCGCTACCGCAGGTACATTCTTACCAGCAGCTGTCAGACTCTATAATGCAGCTTAACATTCTTTTGGTCATCTTACTCACCAGCTTGTTTGTTTACTGTACATTTTATACATGTCTCCGTACAATTTTTCTATACATATTCTGTACATTGTTACCTGTACATACCTGTATATACGAACTTCGGTTGCTTATGTTTATAGGACCACCTTGTGTCTTCCTTTTATATTTTATTTTCCCTTGCTGTAAGAGTTCTGTAACACCGAAATTTCTCATCCGTGGGATAATAAAGGTTTATTCTATTCTATTTGAATTGATGTGTTTAGGTTCCACTGCCATTGCTGTATAAACCATACAAACATAAATGTTAGGACCTCTCTGAATTCGAATGTGATACGTTTTAACCTCTCAGACATGCCTCAGCACTTGTTTGCTGTGAGAACTAAAGAAGCTTTTGAATGCTTCAATGGCTAATGGTCCCAGACTTAACGAGCGGGTTGTTGTGATTACCTCAGTGAGGATGTCTGCAGGGACACCAGTGGCCATGAGGATGGTGCACAGCTGCTGCAGTAGGCCACACTGGAACATGGACTTCTGACAGCTGGCTGTAGCTCCAGGAGAGTTCACTGGAGACACCATGACTCGCACCAGCTGGGATTACAACATTATTTAACAGTTATTTAAGAGTTTTAACAAATAATATTCAGCTGTTTTTAATTAGTACTTAGATCAAGATAACAATTAGATATATTACCTGCAGCATGAGATGAAGGTTTGTGACCTTTTGTGCAGACCAACCAGAGTTATCATCACCAACCTCGAACCAGGGCTTCATTCTCTGGATGTAGGAGCCTTCTTTAAAGAAGTTCTGGTTGGAGCTGTTGTTCTTTAGCAGGTTGAGGAGAAGAAGCAGACAATCCTCTACCACAATACCTGCACACAAGAAAGAGGACAGATGTCAGGACATATCACAAGCCAAAAAAACCACCAAAAAACCCCCACTGTGTTTAGAGAAAAGAGGTAGGATCGTATTGTTCAGTAACAATTCTGTGTAAAAATCAATTTACCTCCATCGCTGCTGCCTTCTTCTGTGATGATATCTAGGAGGCGTTCAAACGCATTCTCAAATGCCACAATTTTCTGAATGGCAGCGTTGCTTTTAGTCAGCTGTTGAAGTAGCAACAAGCCCTGATGGTGGCAGAAAACAAAATGTCACAGACTCAAACAGACCTCTACTCAACACTCTGTTTCAAAGGGGTTCAAATACAGTGTAATACAAAACGTAAGTGTGCTTACATCATTGCGAATTACTTCTCTGGAGTCTGCCAGCAGGTCCATCAATCTGGAAACACCTGTGAGAGTAAACAGAAACAAAAAATGTTGCTGTTAAAGCAATAAATTCCCGACGTGACAAAGTTCGATATAATGCAGAGATAAGAAACTCACCCATGGGGCTGACCAGAATAATACCCTGGATCTGTGGACCCTGGTTCTTCAGCAGAGCAGTTAGCAGCTTCACTCCGGGCCACCGTACATGAAAGTCAAACTCCTAAAAATGCAGAAAAGCATCAGATGGGGGTCAGGAAAAATTTAACAATACAGAGTTTCTGCTGCTGGATCAAAACCACTCTGTACCTCCAGCAGAGTGAGGAGCAGGGTTACGTGCTCAGGATCCTGGACGAACGTGTCTGTAAACTGGAGGCCGAGGTCGTCTGCCTGCTTCTGTGCGTTCTCATCTGTGAAGCGAGATTGAAAATGAGTCACCGTCTCAGGAGTCATCCATGAAAGTGTGTGGACCCAGCTGGTTTGTTCATATAAATCAGCCTGAGCAACACAGCAGTGAAGCTCACATGTATAACTTCAATTACCAATGACGAGCGACTTTACAGGTACCATGACAATGAGAGACGCGCTCAGGGTGACAAATGTGAACAAACCAGGAAGACAAGAGAGGCTACACACAGGAGAGGACAGCAGGGTTACTGCCAAAGGAAGTGTATTCTAAGCCCACAGTGATAAACAGTTAATTAGGGATGAGTGCAGCACTTTAAAGCAAAGAACTGAAAATAAATGGATGCTTTTCCCAGCTAAGGATCCATTACCGAGATTACAAAAAGAGTGTTCTTGTCTACTTTTAGTGGTATGACTTTATGCAAACAGCTATTGCCACAAACAGACTCAATAAAAGCTTCTACCCACAGGTCCTCATATATGCCTCCTGACTGAAAAACTGATGATTCACTCCCACTTTTAACTGTAGTAGAGCAGGTCGCTATATGCTGCTCTGACTTCATTTTGTACTATACTGAGATATATATATATATATATATATATATATATATATATATATATATATATATATATATATATATATATATATATATATATATATATATATATATATATATATATATATATATATATATATATATATATCTATCTATCTATCTATCTATCTATCTATCTATATATATATATATATATATATATATATATATATATATATATATATATATATATATATATATATATATATATATATATATATATACACACACACACTTACACACACACACACACACACTTATTTATTTTTTCCTCCATGTTATACATTTTAGATTTTAGCTGCTAAACTATTTTTCATTCTTCCTGCAACACTAACAATGGAGATCATTGATTAACATTAGTTAACTGAGATAAACTTATCTTAGTTAATTAATTAGTTAGTTAATATACATTAAATTTCAAGGTGGAGCACCTGCAGACAATAGCTTAACACTTTAGCTTCTTGCAGCTTATTGTTTTGGTTCCCTTGGTCCATCTTTACTGGTTTATTTTGCTCTAAACAAAGTTTTCAGCACCAGTTGGCTGTTGTGTTTAATGAAAATGCTCTGAAAAACCACAACGCATACTACCTGACAGCAGAAAGACACAGAGACAGGCTGCTGATGGCAATTGAAACCAAATCAGAGCTAAAAAGTAAATCACTACTGCCAGGTAGATAGAAATCTCTCTAGTTTTGCCCCCATGTACAATAATTAGTATTGGTATAACAACAACAACAACAACAGTGCAAAATTACTGAGGTATTAAAATGTGATGTGAGGGGAAAAAAAAAAAAAAAAAAAAAAAAAACAGCCAGAAGATGGGGCGTAATGAAACATTAGTGAAGCATTCTTGTCAACACCAAAGTGCCTTCCTGTTTATTTTCTGGTGCCCTCTAATTTTAGTGAAGTTAGTTATAACTAGTTAGCACTAAAGCTACTGCACAAAGGCACAGTTTGAGTACTGACCAGGCACAGACACATTCTTATGCTTCCCTGAGACAGGGAGAGAGGCTACTGCGTCTGCGAGTGCAGGGAGGAAGACAAGTTCAACGCCTTACCCAAAAGCTAGCATTCATTCCAAGTCCAGCATCAGCTGACAGACTTGTTAACCCATGCCATGACAACACCATTTTCATTTATCAGCTTATTTTAATCTTTGCAGGGAATACATTTAAAATGCGCTCTTTTTCAATAACCAAACAAAGGGGACTGTGTGATTCGTAAGTGCCGTTGGTGTTAGAGGGGTTGGCATCATGCACAGTCAAAGAGTTTTACCTTCTGATTCATCTGTAGGTTAAAACATGGAAGAGAAGAGAGAGACGAGAGTCTTTAAATAAAGCAGTCATCATCAGTGTACAGAAGAAGGGAATGCAAACTGACAGCTTTCCATGTTTAACATGAACTGAACTCGTTTACACATGCAAAACAAACATGGGTTTTAAGTCAGTTCAAACCATTTACAGAAGTCTCACAATGAGGAGGAATTCATTTCAATATAGTTAGAAATGTCTTTAGATCAGAGGTTTTATCTTCCAGTTATGAATTCAAGTTAAATTACACATTTTTTAAGGATGTGGGGTGTAATACCTTGTTCTTCCTCCTCATCATTGCAGATGACATTGTAAAGCGTATCCAAAGCATAGCCGAGGATTTCAGAGTCAGATCTGTTGCATTTGGGAGACAAACATTAGCATGTTTACTGAGCTGTAATCCACAAGCATTACAAGTATGAGTATTAACATACCTGTCAGTCTGTAGTATGTTAATCAAGTGATCCATTGCCTGTGTTCCAACTTCCATTCGATATTTCTAGAAAACATTTAAAAAAAAAATGCTCATAGGATCGGTAATGCAACCAGAACCTAAAATAAAGGAATTTTAGTTAGAAACATTCTGGATTTCTGTGGCATTTCTTGTGAAATACAGGAAACCTGCACATCTATCTGTGTAGCAGACCAGGACTAACACCCATGTGTGTTAACGTGAAACCCTGTGCCTCTTAAACCCCTTATTCAAGCTCGATAAACTCATTACTCATGGTTGACAGTGCAGCTAATGGCAAAACTGTCAGTGAACAGAAGTGACTTGGTGGAGGTCAGAGATGAGTTCATTTTAATCAGTAGAACGTGACAAACAAGACTTTTAACCAAGGCTACGGATGGCACGTTTATTGCAGTGAGACACAGCAGAAGACATGTGCAGACTGCTTTATGTACATGATGTTAGTGCAGTGATTTCAACTCAAAGTTTCACAGCTCTTCTCTTAAATAGTTTCACTAAAACCTTCAAGAAATTACAATTTTCCAAGGCAAGTTCGGATCCATTTAACTAGCAACTGACTGCATACAGCTTCAGGCCCTTTTAGTTCTCTACTTATACTTTACCTTGGAGAGGGACTTAAGAGCACGGACAGCATCTCTCCGATCTTCTAGAAGTGTGGAGGAGGCAACTCGATCGCACAGCTTCTGGATCTGTTAACGGACATATTATTTTTTTAACTATTATTGCCATGCTTGCTGATAATTTCTGTAATTTTATGTCTCTGAAATTGACAGAATTTTTGGAATGTTTTAAAGAGCTGTGGTTTCCAAGTCCCAAGGGTTCTGTGGTGGAGTTGTGAGGAGAAGAAGCAAAAAAAAAAACAAAAAAAAACAATACAAAAAAAACAAAATACTGTATATAATTACATTTAGCACACACAGACAGCTGACAACTTAAAGGAAAAAACACTAGTATTTCTGAACCCTTTCAAGTTTTGAAATCTTTTGTTTTAATCCAACACCATCTGACAGCTTGTGTCTTAATGTGCACCTTGGTCACTTCAGTAAGATTTACGTATCACTTATGAAAAGGCGCATGTGTGAATGCACGATGTTTCCTGCATCTCAAGTTGCTTAGCTCTTATTACTAAGATGATGAGTCAACACATGTTTAATGCAAACTGCCATGAAAGTCAACTGTGACAGTGTGATAAAGTGTCTAAGTTGTCTGTCTAAAATGAGATCTGGCTGATTGCAAAGGCCACAGAAAATGACTTGCATCGCTCTAATACTCAAACCATTCAGCAATCCTTCATGTCACCCTGGAAGACACCACTCCCATCATGGGATGAAGGTGACAACTTTGTATTGATTTGACGAGACAAAGGGGACAAGTGGACCCAACCCACCCCCCAAAAAAGGCCCACCAGATGCACTTATTGTAGGGAGGTTTACTGCTTTCATTTTCATACAGGTCCTATTCCAAAAGCAAAAGGCGGTCTAAAAATGCACATTTTCTTGGAAAACCGATAAGTTTTACTGCAGCATGGGATGTCGACAAGTCAACAGTAAATTAATTTAACACCTCTAAACACAGAAAGAGCAGTAACAAGGTGGAGAAACAAAACAGAATTTGAGAAAGTTTCTGTTCAAGTGTTTTGTGCATTCTCAGGAGTGACAGCTTTCTCCCTGAGCAGTCACTATACAAAGATCTGATTATATGTGGCTGTCTGCTGCAATTTCAGCAATGTGTCAGGAGATTCCTGCATGGAACACTATGCATGGCTGTCATCAGCTAAAGTACAAAATATTCAGTTATTTTTTTTGGTGCTTTTAAACCAATTGATTAGCAGGCAATCAATACTAAATAGTTCGCTGCCGCCCTACGTACACGACGAGGTCCATTTTTATGTTATACACTAGCTCATTTTACAAGATCGCACTAATATGTTTAGTAGATTTACAGATTAAAGTTAATCAAAACAAAACGCTGACGTGTAAACAGCTGACAGTCCTAACGGGCTGGTCCTTGGTGTCCGTGTCTTTCATGGATTTCTCCATTCATTGTGGCTTCACAGCAGGTTACACACACTCCCACTGCTGCCTGACAGATTAGCCACCTTAGCTCATTAGCCCTCTAACTAGCTCGCTGTCAGTTATTCGCCAAGTGAAAGGTATCTTAGGTATCATCACACATTCTCTTAGGTGTTTGTTATGTGACGGAGCAAAAAATAACTAGTTTAAAAACACAACTCTATCCCCCTGTTCTCAGTTTGTACGGCGCACAGCGGAGAAACGTAAGCTAGCCGCTGCTAGCCCAGCTGCTTTCCTACCGTCTCCGCTCCGGACGGCTGCGGCCCGGCTGCCTGCCCACTTATCACTCCTCTGAAGAAGTTCATCTCGGTGCCGTATTCAGAGCCTCTCTTTCTTCACAAAACACCCCTCTGCCGCCTCTCACTGTGCTCAGTATAATAGACACGTAAGAGAGTACACAATGATATATTTTTTACACTGTGTACACTGACCTATCCCGGAACACTAACGTTTGGGCACTGCGCATGCTCGCAAACGTGGCGATACGTGGCTCAGCAGCAGACCACCAGCCGGTTATTTAAAGGGCAAGAAAACTAATGATTATGCTCTGTGATAGGCAATGCAGCGATAAAATAAACAATTATCAATTAAATCTATCATTAGAGGGTTAAAGTTTTTAACTCTCACACAATGTTCAAGTAAAATTGACTGGAGTAAAATGTGTCATTTAGTGCTAAAAAACACAAAGAATACAAATGTCTCTAAATTTTATACTGTTGTACAGGAGCTACAATCCTTTAAACACTGAGTTTGTTCTGAATTAAATTGATCTGTAACTATCCAGGTGGATTTCAGATCATTGTGCCAGTGGGCATCAAATCAAGAGAAATTGTTGATTTCTCAACAATTGTAACAATACAAATGTAAACTTGAAACTGTAAACTGTCGTTTCTGTGTATATGTAGTAGCGATTATGTATGATGCACATAAGGAAAAGAGGTCATACAGAGGTCAGAGGCTGCCTGGCAGATACAAGACGTGTATTAGGGCAGCATGGTGGCAGAGTGGTTAGCACTACTTCCTCACAGCAAGTTCCTGCTTCAAATCCTGGCTGGGGTCTGTCTTTACGGAGTTTACATGTTTGACCTTCTCCAAAGTACAACGGTCCAAAAACAAACACATGTTAGGTTAACTGGTGATCAAAGAAGTATTAATTAATACTGAATTAATATATACAATTATAGGGAGTGCAGAATTATTAGGCAAGTTGTATTGTTGAGGAATAATGTTATTATTGAACAACAACCATGTTCTCAATGAATCCAAAAAACTCATTAATATCAAAGCTGAATGTTTTTGGAAGTAGTTTTTAGTTTGTTTTTAGTTTTAGCTATTTTAGGGGGATATCTATGTGTGCAGGTGACTATTACTGTGCATAATTATTAGGCAACTTAACAAAAAACAAATATATACCCATTTCAATTATTTATTTTCACCAGTGAAACCAATATAACATCTCCACATTCACAAATATACATTTCTGACATTCAAAAACAAAACAAAAACAAATCAGCGACCAATATAGCCACCTTTCTTTGCAAGGACCCTCAAAAGCCTGCCATCCATGGATTCTGTCAGTGTTTTGATCTGTTCACCATCAACATTGCGTGCAGCAGCAACCACAGCCTCCCAGACACTGTTCAGAGAGGTGTACTGTTTTCCCTCCTTGTAAATCTCACATTTGATGATGGACCACAGGTTCTCAATGGGGTTCAGATCAGGTGAACAAGGTGGCCATGTCATTAGTTTTTCTTCTTTTATACCCTTTCTTGCCAGCCACGCTGTGGAGTACTTGGACGCGTGTGATGGAGCATTGTCCTGCATGAAAATCATGTTTTTCTTGAAGGATGCAGACTTCTTCCTGTACTTGAAGAAGGTGTCTTCCAGAAACTGGCAGTAGGACTGGGAGTTGAGCTTGACTCCATCCTCAACCCGAAAAGGCCCCACAAGCTCATCTTTAATGATACTAGCCCAAACCAGTACTCCACCTCCACCTTGCTGGCGTCTGAGTCGGACTGGAGCTCTCTGCCCTTTACCAATCCAGCCACGGGCCCATCAAGACTCACTCTCATTTCATCAGTCCATAAAACCTTAGAAAAACCAGTCTTGAGATATTTCTTGGCCCAGTCTTGACGTTTCAGCTTGTGCGTCTTGTTCAGTGGTGGTCGTCTTTCAGCCTTTCTTACCTTGGCCATGTCTCTGAGTATTGCACACCTTGTGCTTTTGGGCACTCCAGTGATGTTGCAGCTCTGAAATATGGCCAAACTGGTGGCAAGTGGCATCTTGGCAGCTGCACGCTTGACTTTTCTCAGTTCATGGGCAGTTATTTTGCGCCTTGGTTTTTCCACACGCTTCTTGCGACCCTGTTGACTATTTTGAATGAAACGCTTGATTGTTCGATGATCACGCTTCAGAAGCTTTGCAATTTTGAGACTGCTGCATCCCTCTGCAAGATATCTCACTATTTTTGACTTTTCTGAGCCTGTCAAGTCCTTCTTTTGACCCATTTTGCCAAAGGAAAGGACGTTGCCTAATAATTATGCACACCTGATATAGGGTGTTGATGTCATTAGACCACACCCCTTCTCATTACAGAGATGCACATCACCTAATATGCTTAATTGGTAGTAGGCTTTCGAGCCTATAAAGCTTGGAGTAAGACAACATGCATGAAGAGGATGATGTGGACAAAATACTAATTTGCCTAATAATTCTGCACTCCCTGTATAAATGGCAGTTAGGAGGATTTTTTTTAATTACACAGAAGTAGGTGTAATAAATACCAACTGTTTCAGTGTCAGTAACATTTCCACTTTCAGTTTATTATACTTGAATGATTATGACTGGACAGGATATGATATTTTAAAAAACAAATGTTGTAAAATCTTTTTTTCTTTTTTTTTCTTTTTTAAACCCACTCTCCCTGCTCTCCAAAACATTGTGTGAGGATTGATCATACATCTATTAATGTCAAATAGGCTATTTATGTTTTTGTTGTAGACAGTTATTATGAGGGACCATAGTATGCCATAATATGAAGGCATTTGGTTTTTATAGAGTCAACACAACCAGTACACATAATAAAACAAATAAAAAAACATAAACACATTTCATATACACAATGTTGCAATAACTATACAAGCACGAGGTGAAAGCTGTCCATTCTTAAAACCTTATAATATACAAAAATATATATATACAAAAACTGGCAACCTCTTATGCATTTTTTATGTATTAATTCTTAATTAGTTTACAAGAATCCATAAATCAATTTTTAATTATGAATACAATATTCTGTTACCTCACAAACATCACTTACTGTACCTTTAATTGATTGTTAGCCTGCAGACAGACATAAGCACACAGGAACCTTTTTCATTGTGTAGGTGGTCATTCTAATAGTGTAATTCAGGGTTGGATCAGCGCATACAAACAACCCAAACTTCCTAGTCAGCGTGCAGGGATTTAACAAAGTGAAAACAGTTTTGGTGTGTGCACTTTATGACTGATTCATAACTTTGTTACCTACTTTGGAGAATTTTACTATTTCAGCTTATAATTGCTGTCATATGTCTAGCTCAATCCGAGGGAAATCAAATTGTCACACATAAATAGGACACAGTGCAAACCTCAGGAAAGGCATTCAGGAAAGGACTGTTGGGCACTTGAACCTGTACAGTCTAATGCATTTTATTGACTTTTTTTTTTTGCTTTTAATTTTGAAATATAACTAATAGGTATGGTATAACTGTCAAATACACACCTAAATAATCCTTAAGCAGAGTGACTAAGTTTATATGTGTAGGTACTTACAGAAAACAGCAGGTAAACAGTAAAGTTTACAGAAACACACTCAGAGCAAGCACAAATCAAAGAAAAATAAAGTGAAACCAGAAACCAGATCTACTTGATTCTAACCTGCGTGTAACGCCAGGGCTGGATTAACCTGCCAGGGGACTATGGGCCCAAAGAAAGAATTGTATTTCATGGAACATTATATAGATCCAGGTCTGCTGAGTGGTGTGTGATCTGGATGAGAATAAAGAGGGGGAAAAATCTACAGGAACGCTGAGATAAGCATGACAATGTTCATTCAATTAGCTGTAAACATCTACACATGGATGTCTAGCTGCTTCCGGCTCACAATGAAGAGCCGGAGAGACAGCATTCAGCCAGAAGAGAACAAGTAAACCTTCACGCCACCAAATATCATTTCCCAACAAACACAACAGCACATGTTTGGCTGTTTAAATAAAGAATTACCTTTTAATTTTCCTACAGCAATGAAAAGTGTTTCTGTAACTGTGTCTTCAGTGCCCTTAACCCCCATCTACCATCTGCTCTGATGGCCGGGTTCATTGTTACTGATCGTGCCCTTTATTATGTGTGAATCTTGATTTGCATAAATCTTGTTTCTAAAGCCCTGCGCACAGCTGCTTCCACACAGCACAGGCACCACAAACCGATTCAAATGCACCCAGTAATTCAGTGTCTTTAATAAACTTATGTTGAAATTAGTGAAGCAATCCAGTACAATAATATAAAAGCAGTGGAGTTTCATCATTGCACATCAGAGCCATGACACAAATGACAAAGCAAAAGCAACATGTGGTCCTCTAGTGTCTTTTAAAAGCTTCACACAGAGAAGCCTGGACACATTTTCTGTCAGCTATGGGAACGACAACACCTGCATCTTCAGAGGTTTACTAATCTACCAAAAATGAACTTATACATTTTAAATATGGATCTTTAAATTGTGGAACAATCACAGAATGATGTTCCTTAATGTAAAACTGCAAAGACCTGGAATATCTCATCGTCTAGAGTACACAATATCATAAAAAGATTTTAAGAATCTGGAGAAATCTCTGTACACAAGGGACACGGCTGAAAATCAGTCAGTCGGGATCAAAATAGGGAATCATTGCATGGGCTCAGGAACACTTCCAGACATTAACTGAGGTAAAAAAACAAAAAAACAAAAAAAAACAAAACATGGATGCCACATTCTCCAGACTCGGTTGAAAATCATACATCTCTGACTGTATTGAGGTGCTTTAGGTCCCATGAGATTAGCAGCACCATCAATGCTGAAACGTATATACAGGATTTCAACATAACCTCCTATCCAGATGACCTGTCTGTCAGGGAATGCCTTGAGTATTTCAGTAAGATGATACTAAACCTCATACTGCAGCATCTAATATAACAGCATGGTGTTGTCCACAAGTTTCATTGTACAATGACAATAACCGGTTGTTATTTTATTTTTTAAAGTAACCGAAGACATTTCTATACAAACAAGCTTTTAATTCATTTTTTTAATTGTTTCATATTATTATTTTATGTATCTTTCTGGTTTTATTGTGAAGCACTTTGTGATTTTTATCGGTGAAAAGTCCTATATAAATACATTTTACTTACTTACTATTCTATTCTATACCAGTAGAGGAGTCTGGGTGGCGAAGAGGCCTGGCAGCAGTCCAGATCTTTCACCAACTGAAAACAATTGGAGCATACCTTAATCCTTAAAAATTAAATTCCTTGAAAAAAATAAAGGAGCCTTGTACTGCTCTCCTACTGCCTGGATGTTTGGTACGCATGGTCCACCTCTGACAACAGGAAGGCTGTGCACAATGTAATTAACAATTCCCAAGAAATCACTGGCTCCTGTCTCAGGAAAACCAGGGTCATTACAGGTGACCCCTTGCACCCTGCACACCACCAGTTTGACCCACTACCCTCTGGTGAGCGTCCAGGGTCACTAACAGCTTCTTCCGATGGGCCACCACACCTTACCAATCTGAGCCACGGTCTCATCACTCAGGCCACTCACAAACAGACTCTTGCCTTTCTCTTGTTTTGTATATATTCCTCTAGATTATATATACACATTATTTCATTTCATAGTTACTTTTGTATTTCAGCTGCTCAAAGCACTGCCCGTCAAATAGGCCCAAGGTGCTTAAAACATTCCTCAGAAATTCTGGTCCATGTTGGCGTGATGGCATCAAACAACTGTTGCAGAGATGATCTGAGATTTTCATGGCATCAGAAGATGGGTACGATGTGGTCTTAAAAAGATGGACTCGGGTAGGCTGTGGCATTTAAACAATGCTCAGTTGGTAGTAAGGGGCTCAAAGTGTGCCAAAAAAGAACCTGAACACTCTTACACCACCAGCAGCAGCGTGGACCATTGATACAAGGCAGGATGGATCCATACTTTATGTTGTTAACGCCAAACCCTGAACCTACCACCTAAATATCAGGGTACAAATTGAAACCCGTCACGTCAGGCAATATTTTTTTAACACCTTCTGTTGTCCAATTTTAGTTCCTGTTCTTAGGTAACAGGACTGGCACTTGGTCTGGTCTTCTGCTGCTGTAGCCCGTCTGCCTCAAGGTTCGACATGTGTTCACAGATGCCTTTTGCACACCTTTGTTTTAATGAGTGGTTATTTGACTCACTGTTGTTCCTATCAGCTCAAAGTAGTCTGACCCTTCTACTCTGACGTCTGGTATCAACAAAGTATTTTCACCCAGAGAACTGCTGCTCACTGGATATTTTTCTCTTTATTGGCCCATTGTCTGTAAACCCTGGAGGTGGTTGTGTGGGAAAGTTGTAGATTAACTGTTTCTGTAATACTCAAACCAAACCGTCCGGCACCAACAACCAAGCCACGTTCAAAGTCACCTTTCTTCCTCATTCTGATGCTCGGTTTGGGCTTCAGCAGGTCGTGTCTACATGCCAAAATGCACTCAGTTGCTGCCTTGCGACTGGCCGAGTAAATATCAGCACCAAGAATAACGTAGCCAGGGACTGTAATATAATTTAGCAATCCTAATAATAGAACTAATCAGTTTTAGTATTAGGATTAAGCAGCAGGAAACTGATGCATGGGTGGAGTTAACAATTCCATCTATCGCTCCAGTGTTACAGATACTAAAAATGTTAGCTGACAGCCATCAACCACTTACAGAAACTAACAGGAAAAAACTGGAAGAGAGAAAAATGAGTTTGTATGAGCGAGCTTAAGACTTTCTGACACCTTTTAAGGCTATTTTGAGAAGCAATTTTGCAAGAAACTTTACAGGGAGTCTCTCTTTTCCTCCACAACCCTATGTTTAATATAGTTTGTGTTTGGAGGCTTAAACTTTACACGGCCAACGAGGGGAGTCTCCTGTAAACATGACAAACGGTATGAGCGGTGATGTTATCAGTAGTTTATTGTATGTTAATTCCAACACATTCAAAATGGAAAAGAAAGAAAGAAAAATAAAATAAGGACCTAAACGTTAAAAAAAAAAAAAGGGGGAAAAAAAAGTCTCCACCTACAACAGTTTTGTAATAGCAACAAGGGTAAACACAGTAAAATGAAGATGGCAGCCAAATGTTTACCACACTTGCTAAAGCCAAGAAGATACTTCTATTTCCATTTAAAAAAAAAAAAGGGTTGGAATGATTTACAATGAGGATCCATTAACTGCACTTTTAAATCACAGAAAAATAAATTAACACTTTTTCTTCCTTTTTCCTTTCGAGGATCCTTTAAAGTTTCGAGAGGGATGAGTCGTTAAAGACCTCAGCGAGAAAAGAATTACCCATCTATAAATTTCTACCTTCGAACGTTTTACCACCACTGACATGGAGAAAGCACGAGATCGGTTTGAAAGCATGATGGCTCTTCACCACTCTCTTCATTGACCGTTGCTGTAAAAAGTATGATTGCAGTCAAGTGCCCGCGTTAAGCAATTACCTGACAAATAGACATTTGGTGGGGAGGGGGTGGGTGGGCTGAGGCACTCGAGGACCAAAGAGCTGTCATTTTTCTGCAATGTTAGGTCAAAAGCTGTTACCAAGTTTAAAGTTTAAAAGCCATTTCCACATCTGAAAACATACCACAAAATTACCAAGCATGACTGTGAAAATCTACCTTGACGATACCATACTTATTTACCACGTCTTGTTTCAACTGCGAGTGAGAAGGAGAGATTTCACACTAATTACGAAGAGCAATTTCTTTTTTGCAGCCAGATGAGAAATTTGGAGAGGTTGTTGTGTTGAGACTGACGAGATTGTCCCAGAAATGTTGGAAATAGTGCAAAACCACCAGACAAGGAAGACCTCATTAGTATATTTGTCAAGAAAAATGCTACATCATCATTTTACTTCCCGTTTCAGTGCAAGATAACAAAAGAAAAAAAAAAAGAAAAACACGTTTTCCTTTCCAGCCGAAACCAAAAGGTCTTCCCTCCCTTAGAGTGGTAACAAAAAAAAAAAGAAAGAAAAATGCTAATGGACAAGGAGGAGCTGACATGTATGGCATTCAGATAACTCAAAATATGCACAGTGAATAATCAGCATATGAAAATACAAATGTTTTAACGCTAGAAAAGTGAGTGCAGTTATTTGCTTGTCTGTAGGCTGGAGGGGACCGACGAGCCCCACGCATACAGATCTTTACAAAAATTGTTGCTGAGGAAAAAAACAAAAAAACAACAGTCTGACAACTTGTGAGTCCAGGGGTCAACCCGATTGCTGCCATGAGTCGATCAAAACTACGGCCAGTGTCTGAATTTTATTCTGAGACATCGCCGAAGCGTCAGTTCAATGAAATCGTGGTCGTGCGGAGCTATGATCTGTTAAACCAAAAGACCAAGAATTCACTGCCACCATTTTTAATGTACCTTGTTTTTTTTTTGGAGGGTGAAGTTCTTAAGATGTGGGGCTGCACCTCTTTGCTGTTTTAACAAAACAGAGCATGAGGCCCCTATTGTCTCTACAAAACCCACGACACACAATTACAACAAATGTACAAAACTCACAGCACATTATCTGTAGTAATAAAACAGTATGGAAAATGAAATATGCACCTGAAAAACAAATCTTATGAATACTGCAAGTATTTTTTTTTTCCCCCCCAAAATCTGCTCTCAGCAGATACCAGTTCAAAAAAAAGAAAGAAAAGAGCAGCTGTGTAGCAGCCCCAAACCACTTTTAGCTTTAGTAAGACTGGAAAAGGTGAAAGAGAAGGCACCATCATGCTTTTATCAAGTCGAGAGAGAAATGGATATACACAGAAAAGCGAAACATACAGTAAACTATGATTTTTGCTGTACATTTATTCAATTACTCCGCACTTAAGACAGGAAGGGAGGGAAGAGGGAGAGAGGTGTTGACCATCGTAGTTTCGCAGTCTAGCTGGCAGGACTTAAAAAAAAAAAAAAGAAGAAAAAAAAAACCTAAACACTCAAGAGGGGATCAAGAGGGGGAAAAAAAACCAAAAAAAAAACCAAAGAAAGAAAACAGAACAAGAGCAAGCCGCCATCATTATTACTCTTCTATTGTTCAGCTTTGTTTCTCATTTATCCTTTGTTTCCTCACTCATTGGGTGTAAGTCCAGGATTAGAGGATTTTTTTTGATTCATAAATGAGAGAAAAGTGTCATGTAGATTTGTTTATCTTGTCCATCCAGCAGTAATCGAAAGGTTGTTTTGGGTCAAAAATGTGAAAAGTACATTGGTCACAGCCGACAGGCTGCGAGTGAGGCCTGCCCCGGTTAAGTCGTATCGCTTTGAGACAAAACAGGTCTCTCCAGCTGCGTCCCGAGCATGGATGTCAACGTAACATGACAAAAGTACCCATTAGTGCATATTGATGAGAGCATTATGCAATTTTGAAGCAGTGGTCTCTCAAAAAAGAAAAAGTAAAAGGCAAGCTTTCCCCCCAGGAACTGCACAGAACTTTGCATCTCACTCTTCTCGACCTGTGACGGGCAGAAAACCATACCATATAAAATGTGCAATAGAGGGGAATTCTTGAAGCAGCGCCCCAGTTAAGTCAAGGCATATATAATCTCTTTTGATGGGCTGTATTATTGTGGTTAAGTCTCATCAGTCCCTCCTAATGTGGCAGATTACTCCTGGTTGGTTTGCCTTTTTTTCCTTCTTCTCGCAAATTTACAAATTAAAGTCTGCGAATTCTTGAGAAACCTGAAAAGGATGCTCAGCTCACAACTAATAAGCGACATTTTTTTGTTTGCTTATTTTGTTTTGTCTATTTCACAAACAAATGGTTGACAGGCTGTGTCACATTCCAAAGCATAGAGGGAACAAAAAAAATAAAATAAAAAACCAAACAAAAACAAATATATACTTTTATACATGAAGATTTCTTTTCGTTAACGAGAACGGTTGAAGATGAAGAACACGATACTACTTCCACACTTGAAGTGAGGAGGGGCGCTCTTTTCAGCGACGAGGGGTCGTGAAGCGGCCCTCTCCCTGGCCACTGGAGCCCCTTCCAGAGCCCATGCCGGGTTTGGGGGCCATGCTACCACGAGGCGGCGGTCCCCTTCCATCACGCATCATCCCGCTTCCCACGACGCCTCGTGAACCTCCGGCACCCCGATCGTTGCGCCTCATGTCCCGACGTTCGTCTCCCCCACGGGTCTCTCGTTCACGCACTGCTCTCGTCTTCTTCTCCTCCACGTTCAGACGCACCTCGCCTCGAAACATGATGGGCTGCAGGGAAAATTAAGAAGGGCACGGTCAGTTTCACTTTGCTCCTCTCCCAGACTATTTAAGCATTACTCTCCAGGTCTGTTTCATTCAGGTGGCAGCGACCCAGAGTGAAAGGACACTGGTGAGATTGACATTGCTGCCAACTTGAAAAGCGTGTTTTTAAGGTTTATCCTTACCACCTCACTGACCAATAAAACCCCACTATTACCTGCTACTGTGTAATGGCATCAATTTCGATATCAAATGCAATTTCCTGGATTTTTCTTGTCTCGTGGGCATCACTGATAACCCCAGCCTCAAACAGCAAAATCTTTCCCCACCCCATAAAAAGGACTCTTGAGCATGTCTGCAGGACTGGTTGAGGCAGAGCTGCCATTTTTGTTCACTCCCTGAAAATATGATTCTTTACACCTGCACTTATGCGTCTGTGTGCTGGATCTTCTCCACTGTGTCAAAATGGCCACTCTTTAACTTGAACTCCAATTTTGTTAAAGAAGAGGCAAAACCTTTTGACTGGGTTTGGTGGTGTGCAGACATTTTGTTACTGTGGTCCCCCAATTTTTAGTGGGCAGGCATAAGGTAGTGCAGAGACTTCAGGGAATTGCAGTAACACATCTGCTTATCGTCTCATCATGGATTCACAGAGAAAACAAAACAAACATGTGCTAGGCTGGATGTCACAGATTCAGGATTGGACACTGATAAAGACCCATGATGATGCTTGGCATGAAAGTTGGGCCAGTTTGACAGCAGAGTTGTGTTTTGTCTGTCAGTGGCTAATTTGCAGATGCACTAGTGCAAGCAGTCAGAACAAGATTTTTCACAGAGCCATCAGGAAGAGAACAGAAAGTCTGAAACCAGTCTAGACACACTCAAGGAAAAGACCCTTGAAATTTTTTCCTTTCTCTGGGTGGAGACACGATAGCAATTTGACTTCGTCATCTTGCTTTCCTCTTTGCATATTTAAAATCTCAATATGTGACTGACAGGACAAGGGATGCAAACAAATATATCACAGAAAACAATGACTTATGTTTCAATCAGTATGTATTCAATCTGAGCACGTAGGTGAACCCTAGCATCAAATGAAATGTAGCAATGCGTGTCACCAAAATCCACCACCAAATGAAACAAAGTGGGTAATGAAATGTTGATACATGCCCCTTCTACCTTGGCCCCCAGGATTCTCTGCACAGGCTCCGAATCGTCAAAGACAACAAATCCAAAGTTAGGCAACTTCCCACCAACGCCCTTGGTGTTGATTCGCAGTTCCACCACAGTTCCATATGCTGAAAGATCAGGGGATAAATTAAAAAAATAAATAAAATAAAAAATTCATCAATTTTGAATATTTTTTTTTTAATGTGGAAGAAAATAAATATATTAAAAAAATAATTATATATATATATATATATATATATATATATATATTTAAAAGCATACTCATAAAAAACTCTTTGAGCTCGTTTTCGTCAATGTCATGTGGAAGATTGCCAACAAAAAGCTGGTGGCTGTCAGGGTACCGAACAATTCGCCTGCTATCCATGTCACCAGACTCTGAATCGCCCCTGCTACCTGCAAATCAGAACAACAGGCAATGAAAATGTAGAATCACACATCGGATCAACAACTGAAAAATGTTCTCAGTAAGAAATAAAACAAGTGCTTTAAACAGTAATATTTACCTTTGTTCACAAAACTCAAGTGCTGTTTTCCTGTTTGAGAGTCTGAAGAAGCAACGCCATCTAAAAAGCAACACAGACGTACAGATAGTATAAATAAACCAGATTTAAACAAAAAACCAAAACAGAGGAATCTTCAATCTGAGGAGGTCGGTGTTAGCATTACCAGATCTGGGACCCCGTGGAGTGAAGGGTGGTCTGTCGCGAGTGCGCTGGTCTCTGGGGCGAAGAGGTGCCGTCTGTGTCTCCGGCTTTGCATCGGCTCTGGGCTAAACAAGGCAAATGAGAAATTAATATCATCTCAGCTTTATCTAGGATCAGACAGAAATCTGTCCTTTTGTGCTGGGGCTGTATGTCATTCTGATCTTTTCCTGACAAAACTTTTCCTTTTTACTGGTTGTTCAACATATTGGTTGTTAGCATTCAAGCGGTTGCTTCAGGTTTTAAAGAATTGCTGAATTTCCTCCATATTTTCCTTGAGGAGACTGCATATGCTGAATATGCCTGGTTCCAAATGAAAATTTTTATTTTGTTTGCCGCATGAAATCGGAAAAGTCCAAACACGTGTTAGTGTCCTTTTCAATGAGCAGAGGTCATTCACACATGTGTACCAAAGTTATTGCTCTTCTTCATCACAAACATTCAATGTGATGCACGTTTGAAATGAGCACTGCAAGAGACTTCTAAGAAGGGCCTACACCTATCAGAGGGGCACCTACAGTATCTCATTATTAAGGTTTAATTTACAACAAGCTCTCTTGGTTTTTAAGTTAATAAACTCATGGTAGTTATTTACCTGTGAGCTTGGAGCCTTAACCACATGGGGTGAGATTCCAGAAGAGGTGACTGTGCCAGAAGGAGGCAGGTTTTTACTGGTCACCAAGGCCCAGGAGAAAGGCTGTTAGGAGTACAGTAACGCATCATTAGGGCTACACTGATAATGCTCAACAGCCACACTGTCATATCAATGTTTGTAACTTTGATTAGAGCGCATTAGTGCCATGTGGATTCTGTATCGTCCTGCTCTGTGCATCTTAACATTACAAAATGCATTGTTTTTCCTTCTGGCTTTAAAACTGGATCACAGTAAAGTTGTTATTCTCTAAAATGTTAAATGCATCACTTTAGATTCAATGAACTTGTATTGCCCCTTGTAATATGAGATGGAAACCACTAAGAAGTAATTTCTCCTCACCTTGGGAGGCTCCAGGGTGTTTGGTGGAGACTCCACAGGGACTGGTGAGGGTGCCTTCTCCTCCATCTCTTCAAGAACCTTCTCCTCGACCTCGGGCTTCGTCTCCTCTACCTTGGGCTCTGGTTCGGGTTCCGGCTCTGGCTCTGGAGCTGGTTCTTCCATGGGCTCTTCAACTCCGTTGCTGCAGACCACAAATAAGGAAACATGAAACAAATGTGTCACCTCTGCAGACGGATCATATTTGAGAGACTTTCATCTTACATTTGATTGCACCGAGTTCTAATCAAGTTCTGCGTACCTGACGGGGTGAGGTTCATAATAGGTGCTGCTGTTTGGGCTTTCCTGAAGTGGTTCAGGGGAAGTCGGCCTCTCCTCTGGCTCCTCTTCAACCTCCTCCTCCGATTCTGCACAAACAAAAAAAACAAGAGCACTTTAAAATATGAACATCTACTTAAACTCACTAGTTTTAAGAAAAAGAAAAGTCACTCATGAAAATCTCACCCTCATCAAGCTCAGCTTCGGAGTCTCCAAAAACCTCATCCTCATAACAGAAGATGTCATTGTGGACGTAGAACTTGTTCGCCACTGAACCCTGAGAACATGAAAAAAAAGAAGAAAAGAAAAACTGTTTAATATTTATACACAAACGGCACATGTTACAGTACTTCATGTATATCTTTTCAATTAGGCTGGTCTTGTGTAGCCCTGATAAGAATTTATTAGTCTTTGTAGGTTTTCAGTCATCCAGGTCATGGTGGTTTAAGGATCTTGGAAAGAAAGCAACTGTACTTTTCATAAGTAGCGAGTTTCATAAAGATATTCATCAATTATTCAGAACTGAAGATGCCTCTTGGATGAGAGGTGAAATGTCATCACAAAACTTCTAGTCGCTTTCTTTCCAAGATCCTAACACTATTTACTTATTCCCTTTATTGTGAGGCCACTTTGAGACAAGTGGGAGCACCAAGAGGTAGAAGCACTCACCTCTGGAGCAAGCACAAACGTTTGCATGAACTTCCTCATGGGTTGACCATTGTTCGACAGTTCTCCGAGGACTTGTACCACCACTCCATCGCTCAGTGTGGCATGAGCATCCACGTGCCTGATCTTTGTGTGGCATTCACTAAACTGCAGCGACATGACCTTCTTGTGGATTTCCTAAAATATGCAGGGAGGGGAGAAAAAAAAAAAAAAAAAAAAAAAGAGAAAATGAAGGAACTAGGAAAATAGGAATCTTATTTCTAGACTCTCAAACTTTTAATTACTAATTTGGCAGGTTAAAAATCAGCAGAATTTACCCAGTGTGTTTTAATTTTATAAGTATACATCAGCTCAGGATGCAAGATGGTATTTTTACCTCTGGTAGTTTAATAATACCATTTTTTTTACTTCCCCGTACATATATTCTTTGCAGACAGCGACTTATTTAAAACGTTTAAATTCCATTAAAATGACATTTCACTAAAATTAAGTATTACCCCATTAATGAGCTGGGGCTACAGTACCTACCGCTTGCCCATACACTGCTTCTGCCAACTTTCCACTTGGGTCGAGTCCTCCATGAACGTAGGAAGAATTCCTCCCGTAAAACCTAATCGCAAGTTAAAAAGCATCATTACCCATGCACAAATTTCCCATCAAATAGACTGTCATGTAAACATTTTGCAATTACCTGTGCAGAAAATCTGGTGCTTTGTTTAAGAGTGTGTAATACTGTCTCACAAACTCCCGCCCTACAAGCAGGGGACTTGGCTTCTCCATCACCATTTCTTTGGTAAACAATATTAAGTGCTGAAATGAAAAAAAAAAAACAACAAACAAAAACAAAACAAAAAACGACCAGGATTTAGTTATTATACCGTGAAGAGCATGCATTTAAACATTCAGTTGGTGATTACACATACCCTAAACCACATTAGAAAAAGTGAAAATATTTAGTTTGTGGAAAAACATCGTGGAAAGCCTACCACATAATACTTAAGATAACTCAATACTATTAAACAACACCGTGCATAACTAAAAAAACAAACAAAAAAACAAAACAAAAACGGCCATATATTTTTAGCAACACTCAAAATTCCTCCACTAGGATTACATCTGCATTTTACAGCACTGGCTTAAGCTAGGCAGTCATAATAGAGTGGCAACCGAGTGACGGACACAGAAAATGAAGTTCAGAATCAGTTAAAGCGCATCGTGCATTGTTTGCGGTCAGGCCATTTTAAGGAAGTCCATGTTGAGCACACGCAGTTGCAGTGCCTGAGGTAAACATGGATGTATCTGAGCAGCAAGTACAGGAAGTACAGAAAGGTCTCCTCTTTGCTAGAAAAGCGCTTCGTTTTCGTCGTCTAGGCCCACGTTTCATCAAACCAACATTAACTCCATACCAAAAGCAAGACAGTTGACTGTTTAGCTGGCTGGCTAATACACTAGCCGACATTCAACTGCGCCATCACGTCTATCCAATGAGACAAAGAGGGAAACCAGCTGATGATTAAAAAGGGAAGCTAGTAGTGCAGGTGCTCGGGTTAACGAGTGGAGAAAGCCAGCGAAACTACCGCTAAATTGAGTTGCAACTATACATCACGTTCATGTGTTATATCTGCGTAACCATATGTAGATGAGTGGCCTGCTATAAAGGGCCTTTTCGTCTAACCACATTTTGTCATCATTCACGTTTATCACGTTAACAGACGGATCCAAAAACAGCACCGTATGTGCGCCAGTTCTAGAAGATTAATGAGCACTGAAACGTTAAGCTGACACACGTTATATAGTGGACTGAATGAATATGAATGCCACTACCGGCCTCTTTGCTGTCACCGTAAACTGCTAACACGAGCCCAGCAAACTGAATCGAAACTCAGAGCCTGCGACACTGCTAACTGGCTAACACTAGCGTTAGCTGACTTGTGGCGTCGTCGTTTTTTCTTTCGACAGGGACCACTTGTTCAGACAGCGGGCATATTTCATTTACACGCAACCCTGGAAAACAGACAACATCCACACATACATACAACTAGCAGGCTGTTTGAAGGCAGAGCTCGGGTAAATCAAGCCGACCTGATGTTAAGCCCGGCGTTAGCAATGGCTAAGGCATTTGCCATTGTAGTTAACCAACAGAGAGGTTCCACTACTGATACTATTCACTCACTCTTTTAAAATTTGTTACAAAGCCCAAGTAAGATAAAGCTCCCTCACACTTCTATTAGCCAACGCCTGAGTGTCCAGCTATTATCAATGAAACAAGTTAAGAGCTAATGCTAGCTCTCAGAGACAACAAAGGAAGACGATTTAACTAACTTGATTCAGAGTTAAAACGTCTAACCACACAGCTAATGTGGAATATTTGCACAATAATGACACATTTTAGTCGCCAACTCTGAATTATTACTGGCTGTAATCGATTGGAATAGTTGCGGTGTAACTACACAATGCAGCTAACATTAGGCTAGCTGATGCTGTAACCATTAGCTTAGAGGAATGCTAACTTACCTTGTGAAAGACCTATCTATGTAGACAGAATGGTGTGTAATAAATAATTATGAGCAACCGACTGTAAAGGGTTCTGAATTACAGAAAATCCCAAATGAGATACTGTGCGATTTCCCACGCTGCTCTCACTGACAGTTTATGATCTCTGCTCTACCAGAGATTGAAGATTTAAAGCGATAGCTTCGATTTATTGTTGTACCCCTGCAATCCGGGGCTGGGAACCCCCATTACACAAATTCAGCCAATGGACTGATTACACTGGGCAACAAAGAGAGTGACGTCAGATAAATAACCACGCCCCTACAAAACTATCCGCAAACGTGTGGAGCGTAATTGAAACGGTACTCATGTGTTTTTAAACTCTTTAGTTGCCCTGCATTGAGGTTTTTGCGGTGTTTTGATATCGTCTATGTTGATATATACGTAATTGTCTGTAGCATGCATACTGCATGCATAATAACATGCATACTGTATACTGTTTAAACGTGCATATCAAATCCATAATTCTGTGATTACAACGCATTCTTTTGGTAAAAATCTCATTACAAACCAGTTCTAACTGTGAACAACTTCTTCTCCTTATTCTCAGCTGTTCCATTTAGGGGGTCCACCTCTAATTCTCCTTATCACTAGTATCCTCTTCTGTCACACCTACCCTCTGCATGTCCTCCGTTAAATCCATGAATCTTTGCATATTCAACAGTAGCCTACTCTGTCCAACATATACACTATCCATCTTCTTCATATATCCGAATCATCTCAGCCTTGCCCATTTATCCTCGTCTCCAAACTGCTCAACCCGAGTTGTCCCTCTGATGTACTCAGTTTCTATCTGGTCGCTCTCAAGAAAATCTCAGCATCTTTAGCTCTCCCACCTGTACGTTGGTTACCTGTCGTTTTCTTAGTCCCACCATCTCCAAACCACATATCATAGAAGGTCTCACTACCATGCTGTAAACCTTTCCTTTCACTTGCCACCACCCTCTGTTCTCTGTTCTAGGTATTTAAACTCATCCACCTGCTCCCTATTCTCACCATTGATTACAGTGTTGTCTGCAGGCATCATAGTCCATGAAAACCCACCTGACAACTATAGAAGAAACTCATCTCTATCAGTCGAAAGATGACATAATATTTTTCCAGTACACCAGGGCAGGACCGTTTCTCAGTCAAAGTTGTTAGTTTATTTTGATTTGTGTGCACTGACTGTTCTGCTCTAAGATGTTTACTGTATGTTTCTCTGTCTTCGGATTAATTACCTGTGGAGACAGAGCAAAAGAAAGCTTTGTGAAACTTAACTGAGACTTGACACCAAAAGTGAGGTTATTTAAACCGATGAAACAACAGTGAAGCATGATTTCTGACATTTAACTCTATCTTTGATTTTGGGTTTCCCAAAAGTGGATATTAAGCACCACCATGTGGTCAAACAGGCTTAATGCCTGTTACTGTGGGACATTTTTTTCTTTGCTGGTAAAAAAAAAAAAAAAAAGAAAGAATAAAAACCTGCACAAAATGTAGGGAAAGGTTAAAAATAATCAATCTTGGTTGCTTGGTGGTTGATATATGTGTTTTGTCACTGACGTAAATAGAAACAAAAGCTTGATTTAATACTTTTACAATGTTTCTTAAAACAGTTTGGTTTACTAAATTTAGGTGAATAGGCAAAGTTTTGCTGATTTGATGTTTTAAAAAATATATAAAGTTAAAGTCGAAATAATTATTTTGTAAGATGGGTGACTTGTACATTTTTAATATCTACAATCTGGAAATCAGACAAGCTTGTTTTTTTAATATCATACATCTTTGTTTTTAATTTAGGATGTATAGTGCAGAGAAAGTCAGAGCCTGATCATCGGTGCATTATACATGTAACACCTCCATTATCATGGCTTACTAGAGTGCTGGAAAGACACAAAATAAAAAATCTGAAGTTGCATTTTTTTAACCTCCAAAAGTATTGAGAAATTTTTTTTCCATAATGTTTGGACACATGAAAACACATAATACAAATTAAATTATATAATAACTAACAAAATGGAGAGCAGACCGTAGGTTAACATCATTACCTAACTAAACAAAATTACTGAAACCATGTTTGTTTGTGGAGTTTGTTTTTAAATATGTGCTTGAGATTTTAGAGTTGTTGTTACACCCATGTATAACTACAGAAGCCCAGTGTGAAAGCACGTTATTACCAAAGGGTCAGCTTGACCATGATCATGCATTTTATTTAGAAGCTAAAATGCAGCAGATCAAATATAGTTCCCGCTGATTTTGACGGGGTTTTTTGTTTGGTTTGGTTTGTTTTTTGCATGTGGAGCACTGAAATTTCTGACCTCCTGTCAGTACGCTCCTCTTAGCCCAGTGCCTTGTTGCCATAGCAACCACAGACCCAAACACGCAGCGCTTGTGTAACTTTATAAATAAAACCTGTGTTACATTTTCAGTAAGTGCAAAGCTTACTGGTTGTTAAAAGAAAGCTAAAAAAAAAAAGTTTTCAAATAAAATTACAACTTTTTTTCAAATTCTGAATTCTGGGTTTTACTAATTAAATACAACCCTACACCTTTTACACGCTGTAAATCCAAACAGTGAAATCTTGTTAAGTTTTATTAAGACATTGGGGTTAAAAAAATTATATCAATTTCATTAAAAAAAAAAAAGTTCCCCCTGTGGTATTTTCCATCCTTTACTGCGACGCCATGACTTCTACTGTAACCCGAGTCCAACCCAAGGAGTTTTTTGGGGAAGAGTAACAAGAACAAGATGGCTGTCCCGGGATGAGAAAACTATATTCTTTTTTTCACGTAAACACGGCATTTTAATGCAGCGGACAGTTCAGTCCAAATACCTGTTTATCTAACAACTTTAACCACTTTAAAGGCATCACTTTGAAACGGACGTCGTTTTTCACGGGACTTTTCGGGAAGTTTCTAACGGTTTGTTGAGGGTGGAAACTACTGCATTAGCTATGAGGAGCAGGACATCGTTACTGAGATCTCTTTACCGTGAATTTTACGCACACGGCAAGGTTTTGTGATCTCATTCAATTGGCCATTTGACTAATTTTCTGCTTTATTTGTTTGGTTGTTTTTTAAGGCGTTTAACAGTTTAGTTTGTCACCTCTGAAAGCTTCAGTCACTGCTGTTTATGGGTAACATTTAGCTTTTTCGCATGCCCGCACCATATTATAATAATAAAATACATAAATAAATAATAATAATAGCTGGACCATGAGTTCATCTCGAGTCAGACCCCAGCAGCTGCCTCAGAGCCAGGCTGCTAGGTCGGCAAACAAACTCGACTCAAGTGAAGGGATAGAGATGGAGAACATCCAGCATCAAGACCTGGGTCTCGGTGGAGTCGTAGGCACCCCGTCCCCACCTTCGCGACAGGCGTGGAGCCGGGATAACCCGGGTTTTGAACCAGAGGACGAGATCATGGAAGCAGACTGGCCTCAAGCGAGTCCCGGGAGAAGGTCGGCGTCCACGACCTCCGGCAGCAGCTGCAGCAGCAGCGGTCTGGGTAGCTACAACCGTGGGGGCAGCAGCACCAACATCCCCCGAGGAGGACTCTATCCAACCCCGACTTTGGAGCAGCAAGACAGGCATGGGCACCCCAGCTGTCTGAAGCAGATACTCCAGAAAATCAGAAGTAGGTGACGATTTTTTATTCTTATTGTAAAGAATAACGCCAAAAAAACTTGTACGGTTCACTGACAGTCATGCTATTTTTTTTTTACTAAGTGTTATTTGTGTTTTTACTTTGTAACTGTTAATAAAGACGATGCACGCATAATAAAAAACAATACTTTATTTTCGTCCATTAAAGTAAGGAATCACATATATGTTTGAATTCTGTATGACCACCGCTTTCTTCTCTATTGTTATCAGTAAATCTGAGTTCAATAATTGCACTAATATTGTCCTGATGTGTCATAGCCTTTATTTATCTCATGTATATAAGGTTTTATGCAAAGATGGAAGCCTCGAGTGTTGTCACTCTTCTAAACTTTCCTGAGATAGTTGCACATTTTGTCTCTGTGTAAATGTTGCACGTTAATAGTTAACTGTTTCCTTTGTAGTTCTGTGGGGCACAGAGCTGATGGAGGAGAGTGACAGCAGTCGAGAAAGATACCTCAGGAATGTACTGAGGGAGATGCTCACATATATCGCATTCCTGATCACCATCTGTATCTGTAAGTAAACATGCGAGTCTTGTTGTGTCCTTTAGGAGTAGTTCCTCAGAAGTGACTTATTACTTTGATCATTATTAAGAAATACTTAGGAGATCCCCCTGATAGATAGCATAAATTAAGCTCCAGATAACAGTTGTGGACTGAACTGAGAGTGACTCATGGACAGCTGTTTAAAATGTGGCATCTGTCCTGTTGCTGAAAATTTACTTTCCATACTCACAGCTTAATGAGTCTGGCAGAAAATCTAAATTTCAGCATTTGTCAACGGGCATAAATTCAAAAAACAGCACAAATTTCAAATGGCAAAAAGAAGTGGCATGTTTGGGAAGAAAGTTAAAATAAAATAAAAAGAACTCATAGTAAAGTTTTCCCTTCTCTCTTCTTGCTGCAATAAAAAATGCCAAAGTGTGGTTTAGGGTGGATCAGGAAATGATTTCCTGGCAGACACCATTAAGGCTTATTTTGCCAGCCTGAGCCTGACTGTTAAAGGCATTTTCCAGAACTACTGAAAAACTGCAGAGAATAATAATGCATTACAAAATTAAAAGTAGATTCAGCCTAATTTTGAATTTAAATGTTCATAGGGTCCTTACACAGTCAGAATGCATGTAAACTGTGTCATTGATGCTGGTGCTAATAGAAATTTCCTTCTCTTTCCTGTCATATCCTGATTTGTTCTGCAGTGACCTATGGGATGGTGAGTGTAAATATGTACCATTACACCAAAGTCATGTCTCAGCTTTTCCTGGACACGCGGCTGTCTGCCGGGGACCCCTCTACTTTTAGGAGCCTGTCAACCATGGAGGATTTCTGGAAGGTAAAGTGTAACATTCATCCTGTCGTTGATGTCTTTTACTTTTCTGCAGTTTTGTTATCATTTCACAACATCTCAAGAAAGGAAGGTCATGTTTAAAGGAGTACTTTAAAGTCAACTTTTTCAACTAATGCTTATTTGCTCCCTACTGATGAGATGCATTTGAAGTTTCTGATTTTGGTGATTTGGTGATAGTGGTGATTTTAATATTCATGTCTGCTGTGATGCTAAATCCCTGGTCAAGGACTTTCTAAATGTTAATGACTCTTTTAACCTGACACAATGGGTCACTGTCCCCACTCATGAAAAAGGACACATACTGGACTTGGTCCTATCCCAGGGGTTGTATTTGTGCGTTACAGAAATATATTATTTGTTTAACAGCTTCAGTCATCGTTGTTGTTTTTATTCGTTGTTGTTGTTGTTGTTTTTATTGCATCATTGTCGTGCATTTTCCTTGTTTAGTTGCTCTTTAGTTTGTATAGTACTTTGTATATGTAGTATGAGCTGTTGGAAATGTGCTATATAAATAAGTTTGACCTTGATCTTTAGTTTGTGTTAAGCTAAGAAACTTTAACTTTCGGTTCATATTTATCAAATACATGTGAGTGTGGTGTTGATCTCATCTGTGAACTATTTCTTTATTTTAAAAGTGCATGGCAGTTTTAGTCTTGTGAAGTTGGTGTCCATCAGTTCAATCAGTGCAAACTTAGTAATAAACCACACTTTTGATTACAAGAATTAAAGATCTTTCTTCATGCCTTTGTCTGCCCTATACTCTCAGTTCACAGAGGGACCTTTCCTCAATGGCATGTACTGGGAGGTGTGGTACAATAATAAGAGCCTGCCAGAGAATCAGAGTCTTATCTACTACGAGAACCTCCTTCTTGGGGTGCCGCGCCTCCGACAGGTCAAGGTCCACAATGAGACCTGCTCTGTCCATGAAGATCTGAGGGATGAGGTCCAGGACTGCTACAACCTATACACCCTGACCAATGAGGATACTGCCCCCTTTGGTCCCAAGAATGGAACCGCGTAAGTTCATGAGTTTAAATTGGTTACATAAATATGTATCATATGGGATGCAGATATATTACTATCTACATCCTGTATGTTTCTCTCTTGGCCTCTGTCAGGTGGTTGTACACCCCAGAAAGCGAGATGAATAGCAGCAGTTACTCAGGTCAGGTGTCTAAATATGGAGGTGGAGGATATTACCAAGACTTGTCTCGTACCAAAGAGGAGTCAGCCATCCAGCTGCAGGTTCTGAAAGATCACTTGTGGCTGGACAGAGGCACTAGGGCAGTCTTCCTCGACTTCTCTGTCTACAACAGCAACATAAATCTTTTCTGCATCGCCAGGTAAGAATCAATAGCCTTGTCATAAATTATAATGTTGGGTTGTAACAGATTTATTGAGCTGAAACTAAAATAACAAAACTACAGATAACATACTTTGAAATCATTATTATAGTTAAACGTAGGTACAAATATCTTCAAGAAAATGCCTAATTTTAATGTTTCCTGAGTTTGCTACTGAAAATTCACAATTTGAAAATAAAATAAAGTAAATCTAAAAATAAATTTGCAGTTTTAATTGCAGCACAGAATAAATTTACTATAGACCCCTCTTTTTAATATATCATTTTTTAGATTTTCCTCTTGTATGACTGGACTATTAGTTTTAAGGTCTTTATAAGCAGAAATGGTGAAAAATGCCCTTAGGTCAAATTGCCTATTTTTGGATTCGATTCTTGAATTTAAACTGAATTTAACAAAAAGTAAAAAGCTTTTAGTATTCTGTTAACTAAAATGTGTGTGGTAGCATATGGTTATCACCCGGTGCCTATCCACATTACTTTGCTGAACCTCAATGGTGGTGACTAGTATGGATGTATACACATGGCTAAATCCAAGAAGGAAGTTGCTGAGGAAAATACTCACCAACTTAAATCTACTTTGCCTTCCATTGTTAATGAGGATTAGAAAACCTAATCATGCTCCTTCCTGACTTATCATCAGCCAGATTCTTGATTTACACACTTTAGTTTGATTTGTTTCCACAACATAACAATGCCAGCTACCGTTGCAATAGCTGACTAAATGTGGTGCATTTGTCAGGTTGCTGGCAGAGTTCCCTGCTACTGGTGGCGTAGTGACCTCTTGGCAGTTCCAGACGGTGCGACTGATACGATACGTGTCCAGCTGGGACTATTTTGTTGGGATGTGTGAAGTGGCTTTCTGCCTATTCATTCTCTATTATGTGGTGGAGGAAGTGTTGGAGATCCGCATCCACCGCCTACATTACTTCAAGAGCCTGTGGAACTGTCTCGATGTTCTTATTGTCACGGTGGGCATCAAGGTTAATTTTAGGATGATTACAAATTTGATTTGATTTGATATTCACAGACTTTCACTTGTTTGTTTCTTTCAGTTGAGCATTGTGGCTATTATTATGAACATAACGAGAACAGCCATGGTTGGAAACCTGCTGAGAGGCCTGTTGGAGAACCACACTGCTCACCCCAGCTTTGAGCCTTTAGCCAACCTGCAGGTTCAGTTTAACAACATGGCTGCGGTTATTGTCTTCTTTTCCTGGGTCAAGGTAAAAAAAAATCTTCTTCCTTTACTTCATTATTCATCCAAGAGACCTTCAAGGAACACTTAGTGGAATTCACCAATGCAGCAGAGTCGACTAATGCGAACACTGTCTCACTTCCTCTCAGCTTTTTAAGTTCATCAACTTCAATAAGACCATGAGTCAGCTGTCCAGCACCATGTCTCGCTGTGCCAAGGACCTCATGGGTTTTGCCATCATGTTCTTCATCATTTTCTTGGCTTACGCTCAGCTGGCCTACTTGGTGTTTGGAACTCAAGTCAACGATTTCAGCACTTTCCAAGCCAGCATGTAAGAGCCTTGAAAATTTAGCTAATGAATGTAGGAACACCTCAAACCAGTGTTATTTCCTATTGTTGTTTAAAATGTTTTATTTGTTTGTTTGCATAGATTTACCCAGTTTCGTATCATTTTGGGAGACTTTAACTTCTCAGAAATTGAAAAAGCTCATCCAGTTGTTGGACCTATATACTTTACAACCTTTGTCTTCTTCATTTTCTTTATTCTCATGGTAAGTAGAGAATCCACGTGATTTGTTAAATAAGTAACCTTTGTTCTGGGTTTTAAAATTAATGCTCAGTTATCCTACAATATTTTCTCTCTTTATTTTTTACATAGAACATGTTCTTGGCTATTATCAATGACACATACTCTGAGGTGAAGGCTGACATGTCCCAACAGAGGTCTGAGATGGAAATGACAGACCTTATTAAGAAGGTATTGAACAACATTTCTATTTCATTGTTATTTGTTATTAAGGCAGATTTCTTTTAAATTGGTTTTGGCTTTGATAATAATAATAATAATAAGTATAAGCATGTACACCTGAAAGTGTGATTTCTTGGGTGTGACTGAATCTTAACAGGGGAAGTATTATGACACACTTTGTCGTCTGTTGTATATTTACTGTGATGTTGTTTGATGCTCATATTAAAGATCAGTTAGGCCATGTCCTCTCACCTGAGCAGGCACCTTGGAACGAATCTGGGCTGTTATGTCGAAGCTTGTATCTAAATAAATAGGGAGAACCATGACTTTCATTTCATCAGTTAGTGGGAAGTAAAAACTCCAGACATCAGAGCTGTGAATTTGGATGTGGCTGAGATGGGGGCGGGGCTTTAAAGCACAACTTCTGTCTTCAAAGAAATGCAAAGAGCAGCCAGTCAAAAGAAATTAAGTTTCATAATGATGATGTTATGCGGAAAATGGTTAGACATCAGGTCTTGCTGTGGTGCATTCAAGTGTAAAAACTCTGCTTTGTAGTTTTAACAAAAAGACTGATGCTTTTCTCTTGAATCTATCTGAACCATGTGTGGAGTGTTGGGTGGGCAGTATTTTCTGCTTTTTGTGAGGTTTTTCAGGCTTTCCTTGCTGAGAAAAAGTGGTAGGACTGCAGTTATGTGTTTCTATTGCTGTCCAGAGGTGGCAGAAGTACAGACATTCTGTACTTAAGTATAACTAAAGGGTATTAAAAAATATTCCAGTAAAAGTTGAAGCATTGAGTCAACTTCTTTATTCAAGTAAAAGTAAAAAAGTACAGGCTCTAAAATGTACTCAAAGTAGCTCTTTGAAGGACCTTTCTACCAGTTATTTTTGTGCTAAGCTAACTGAACCTTGTATTATACTAATGGTAAATGGTAAATGGCCTGTATTTGTATAGCGCTTTTACTAGTCCCCTCTAGGGACCCCAAAGCGCTTTACACACCCAGTCATCCACCCATTCACACACTGGTGGAGGCAAGCTACAGTTGTAGCCGAGGCTGCCATATTGCACCATCAGCCCTTCTGGCCAACACCAATAGGTGAAGTGTCTTGCCCAAGGACACAACGACAGACTGTCCGAGCCGGGGCTCGAACCGGCAACCTTCCAATTACAAGGCAAACTCCCAACTCTTGAGCCACGATCGCCCTATGTATAATGTAATTATAAAATAATATTAGTACATAGAAATACAAACTTTATTTCATTCTACATTGTATTTCTAATAAAGGTACTCAGAGTATAAAAAAATAGCACTATTTTCTGTTTCCTCCATTGTAGAGACTTTGCCTCTAAACTAGAAAATTAGTAGGGAAGAGGCTAAAATGGGATTCAGCAGGTGGGAGAACCTTTAAATCCACCACAGTACAGCAAAGTAACCTGTTTATCCCGCACTAAACTGCAGTCTTTTCATTCAATCTTTAAACAACACATTTAGTCTCCCTCTGTTTTTTGCAGCATGTATAACAATGTGAAAACACATGTCACATGGACAGACACGATATTTGATTTTAAAACAAGAGGACTTACATGTAAGCTTTAAAGTTCCAGTTTATGATATCCCACTGAGCAGTCCTTACATTTAAATCCAACCTCGTCTTCCTCTCCTGTCTTTCTTATCTTTCTCCATCTTTGAGTGAAGTTAGCGCTTTCTTTTCTCTCCCTGCTGGACGTTTAATCAGAATCAGAATAACTTTATTATCATTGTCACAGGTACAACAAAATTAAAAGTGGTCCCCGATCAGTGCATCTAGCAACACACTGTGTTTGTTTCAAAATGTAGGGAGTGAAAGTAAAAAGTTGTCAGAAAAAAGACCTACTCAAGTAAAGTACAGGTACCTGAAAATTCTACTTAAGTACAGTAACGAAGTATTTGTACTTTGTTTCTTCCCCCCTATGTCGCTGTCAGTATATTATGGAAGAGACTCATTTATATTACTGTAAATGTAATTTGAAATATTTCTCTGGTTTCCTTCCCCCAGAGTTGTAACAAAGCTTTGATGAAGCTGAGACTAAAGAAGACAGCGGTAGATGACATCTCAGACGGTTTGCGTCAAGCTGGGGGGAAACTGAACTTTGATGAACTCCGTCAGGATCTAAAAGGGTGAGGAAACTCTAATTCTGCTAAAATCCCTCAGAGTTGTTGTGCTCAGTTTGTTGAATATAACACTCATGCAGCCTGTCTTCAGTGTGTACTGTCTCTTAATTTCATCAGAAAGGGTCACACAGATGCGGAGATTCAGGCCATCTTTGCCAAATACGATCAGGATGGTGATCAGGAGCTGACAGAGCATGAACACCAGCAAATGAGAGATGACCTGGAGAAAGAGAGAGTGAGTGAAGTCCCAAGCTTTTATTTTTACCATTTGGTAAAACAAGAAAAGAGTGTTATTTCAGTAACTGATCAGACAATCTGCACATAAGTGCAACAATGCAGCCACAACAGCAGATGTTCAGTGTGTCTCTGCTCATACGCTAGGAGGACTTGGATCTGGAACGCAGTTCGCTGACTCGACCCAGCAGTGGGCGGAGCTTCCCTCGTACCCAGGATGACTCAGAGGAGGACGACGATGAGGACAGTGGTCACAGCTCTCGACGTCGTGGCAGCAGCTCTGGGGGTGTCTCGTATGAGGAGTTTCAAGTGTATGAAGTTTTTTTTTTTCCTTCCTCAGATTTATCAGTAAATGATATTTAAAGAAATAATAATAATAAATAAACTGCTGGGCAGACTCAGTTAGTAGAGAAAGGACCATGGTGATAACTGGATGTAAGCATGGAATGAAGTCTAATTGATGACAGTTTTTGGTGATTGTGAAACATTGGAACATCCTGAAGTATAGGTTAAACTTGCGCAGCATGAAAACATTTTGCCAGGAACAAATAATTATTTTTTAAATATATTTTTATTATATTAATGAACACATAGTCATGACAGATTTCCTAAGAGTGTTGGACAGACTAAAGGCGAAGTTTATTGTCAATTCCAGAAACTAAAACAACAACAACAAGAAGCTGCAAGTTCAAGTTTAGATCTAAGGTCCAGATTTATTACAGATTTGTTAACTGTCAGTATTTATTATAGTAAGTTAAATATTTATTCGTAACAGTAGCTGTGTCTGTCAGTGAACTACAACTCTACTGTATTAAATTTATGTGGTTGATGACAATAAATAGATATCAATCAGGCATAACATAATAACCAGATGCCTAATATTGTTCCCCCCTATTGAGACATGGACTCCAATAGACCCCTAAAGGTGTGGTATCTGCAGATTCGTTATGTTCTGTTAGTCACGAGGTGCAGCCTCCATGAATCGGAGTACTTTGTCTAGCACATCCCACAAATGCTTGATTAGACTGAGATCTGGGGAATTAACTTATTCAGTAATTTGAGCTATAGTAGCTCATCTGCTGGATCAGATCACACCACATGCATCGGGCCAGCCTTCACTCCCCACATGCATCATTTTGGCCTTACCATCTATCATCCTGTCACTGGTTCACATTGGGCCACTTTTGATAGTTACTGACCACTGCAGACCAGGAACACATCACAAGAGCTGCAGTTTTTGTCCAGCTTGTCCCTTGTCAGACTCACTCATATCTTTATGCTTGCCTATTTTTTGTGCTTCTAACACGTCAATTCTGAGGACAAAATGTTCACTTCCTCCCTAATATATCCCACCCACTAACAGGGGCCATGATAAAGAAATGCCCGATCGGTGTATATGCAGCACTGGACATTAGCGAAACTGCATCTGTATTACTGCAGATGTGTTAGCATCGTCCCTTTGCATATCTGCCAACACGTGCTGTACACAAAGACTGATAATGTAATAATGATTTAATTTTGTCATCAGCTAAACTCATCAGCTAATGTTGGCAGGCAAAAATGGGTATTGTGTGTCACGTCGTAGTATTTCATGCTGTTCTGAGTGATAGCAGCTGCAGCGCTATATGACATTTAACAACAAGAGAGAAAATCATTCTTTGTTGTGCAGGCTGGTGAGACGCGTGGACAGGATGGAGCACTCTATCGGCAGCATAGTGTCGAAGATCGATTCAGTGATTGTCAAGCTGGAAGTCATGGAGAGAGCTAATCTTAAAAGAAGAGACGTGGTGAGCAGGCTGCTGGATGGAGTCATGGAGGTGAGGTGTTAATATGTTATTATGTTAATAATGTTATCACATGACTGAATGCGTCATTTGTAGTGTTGACTTATGGCTGAATTGCACCCTGCAGCTCCCCTCAGTTGAGTTTTAAAACAGTATTCTAGTTTTTGAGGTTTTTAGGTATTTTTTATTGTTTGGTTCATCACTCTCAGTCACTCCCTTGAACAGTGATGAACACTGTGGTGAACACTATCGAACATTTAGGATTTAAGCAAGAGTCTTTTTTTTTTTTTAAATACTTGCCTTACATTCAGGAAGAAGCTCAGAATGAGTTATTATAAGTTAACTGGATAAACTCACGAGATGAATACGTGTGGGTTGAGCTGACGTTAACATAGTTTGACATTTAATCTGTTTCCGTTTGTCAGGATGAACATCTGGGGCGGGACACAGACACACACAGAGAGCAGATGGAAAGGCTCGTCAGGGAGGAACTGGAGCGCTGGGAGTCCGATGATATGGTCTCACAGGTCAGCCACCCACAGCCGGCCACTCCTGTTGGCCCGCGGCCTCGCCCTTCCTCGTCCTTGTCCACCGACGGCCTCGACACAGGCGTGAATGGGAGCAGCCATGTGTGAAGACTTGGCATGCTGAACTCTGCAAAGAAACTTTATTGGATCCTAACTTAATATGTGGGTCTTTGTTTTGCAGCAGAATGTGCTAAAGCTCATGGAAGGTGTTTAACTTACTCGACATATTAGAGAGGAAGTCAAATGCACCTCACCTGGTATACACAAATGCACTGAAAGAGAGAGGCTGTCACATGCAAAGGGTCTTTACTCAGTCTCACGTATTATTTTGACAGATGACGAAAGGTAAACAAAACAGACAAGGTGCTGAGGAACAGTGAAGGATTTAATCATTACACCACAGTATTACACACGCATGTACCAGCGAGCAAGTATATTCAGAATTCAGTGTATGATTTTAATATTACATGCTTTCGATCGCTGTATGCACAATTATTAGCATTTACACAAAAGCCCTTTCTATGAATAATAATGTTGCTGATTACTTTTTTCATCATTTTAATATGCAGTAGGTACAAGCGTGGCACTTCCTGTCACATTTACTCATCCTTCCAATGAATTAGCTTATCGTTTTATGATACATATTGTAACTTTAAACAAACTTCGATTTGGAGTGCATCCAGTGTTCATGGGAAACCCATGCATTATTTTTCCTTTTTTTAAAAAAAAAAAATCTGTTGTGCCAAATAAAGTGTTATCAAAATACATCAGGGGGACTTTACTTGGTTTTATCTCACTTTACAAGAAAACATATATATAAAAAGAGAGAGAAATCACATATTATATACAGTATTACAGATGAGTCATTATTTCAAAGCAGAATCAAATAATAGTCATACTGTCTACTGATCTGAACAGAAAATAAACTGCATCCACAAACTTCCCTGAGACTGGTTCTGTTGGAGGTTTCTTCCTGTTAAAAGGGAGTTTTTCTTTTCCACTGTCTCCAAGTGTTTGCTCATAGACGGTAATGTGATTATTGGCTTTTCCTTGTATTATTTGTAGGTCTTTACCATACAAATTAAAGCGCTTTGAGAAAACTGTTGTTGTGATTTGGTGCTATATAAATAAAATTGGAGTGAACTGAAAAGTAGGCCAAAAGTCATTTTGGATTTGTCTAAGAACGAGAAAGTTTAGATGCAGCAGTTTTAGTACATTGACATTTATTTGCAAATGATGTTAAATTAAAAGATATTTTACACATTTTAAGGTTTTCAGTAACCAAAATTTGGTTTGTACTTCAAATTCTTCCATATACACTGATTTAAAGTTACGCAAAAAAAAAAAAAGTTTCTTATTTCAGGAGAATTTATATCATGGTTTTGGTGTGTGGTAACTACACTAAGGTTTATAACTGTATTAATAATAATTAATGCATTAATAATAATAAAAAAACACAAGACCAAAAGTTACATGAAGATCTTTATACATGGTATGAAAAAACTAACAGAGTATAAATGTATTACAGAGTTTTGCTTTGGAAAACAGATAAAGCCACTTGATGTAATGCTTTAATGTCTACAATTACAAATGATCAGCTTTTAATTATATTATGAAAAATTAATAGCACAATTAAATAAGTATAATTTGGAAACTTTAATCAAAACAACTGGGTTACAAAGGTATTGGGAAAAAGTCACAAACTGACAAATGCTGCAGAAGTAAATATTAATAAACAGCTTTGAAAGTTTACTTTGAGGCCAGTATACTTTTTAATTTCTACACTTTTTCACTTTGGAAAATTCACAATTTTATCCTATAATTTGAAAATATTCTGTCTAGTTTGTTTTGGACTCACAATTTTTTATACCCACAAAGATTTTATCCAGACTAAACTTATATAACAGTAAACAAAGGAACCAACAACTAGGTTTTGATATTTTGGGAAACAGCCATACTTGCTCACTTGGTATACTGGTACTTTTATATCTGCACAATAAATACACACACTGGCATCTCCACTAGGTTGCTAGTACTGGGTTGGACCCCTTTTGCCTTCAGAGCTGCTTTAATTCTTTGTTGGGGAGATTTAAAAAGGAGCTGGAAATTTTCCTCACAGACTTTGGTCTATACTGACATGATAGCATCACACAGCTGCTGCATATTTGTCAGCTCACATCAATCTCCCATTCCACCACGTCCCAAATATAGTGTACTGGATTCAGATCTGCTGACTGTAGAGGTCATTCGAGCACAGCGAACTCACTGTCATGTTAAAGAAACCAGTTTGAGATGATTTGAGTTTTGTGATATGGTGTGTTATCCTGCATGAAGCAGCCATCAGAAGATGGGTACACTGCGATCCAAAAGGGACAGGGTGAGCAACACAGGTAGGCTGTGATGTGGTCTTCTGCTGCTGTAGTCCACCTGCTTCAAGGTTTGTCATGTATTTACAGATGCTCTTCTGTACACTTTGATTTTAACAAGTTGGATATTGTTGAATGTCTGACCTCTGCGATCAAGAAGGCATTTTCACCCAGAGACCTGCTGCTCAATAGATATTTTCTATTTTTTCTGACTTTTTTCTGTAAACCCTAGAGATAGTTGTGTGGGGAAAATCCCAGTAGATCAGTAGCTTCAGAAACACTCAGACCAATCCATTTAGTACCAAAAACCATTTCATGTTCAAGTTAAATCACCTTTCCTCTATATTCTGATGCTCTGTTTGAACTTTAGCAGGTCATCTTGTTCATGTCTGCATGCATCAATGCATTGAGTTGCTACCATGTGATTGATTAGGACAACCTTAATCAGTATTTTTATTCATCTTTAGGCATGAAAAAAAGATTTTTGAACTTCATTTTTTAAACGTGTATTTTTCAAATAGTTTTTTACATGACAACATCACCTTTAGAGTGAGCGGCAGGGTATGGAGTGACACATCAGTGTCCAATGTAGTGGTTTATGTGCAAGTGTACCATCAACACTGATATGAATACAAGAAAACAGTGTTTGAATAGCTGTCCACTGTAGTGACCACTATGCGTAAAAGGGTTAATGAGCAGCTGAACACAACACACAATAAGATTTTATGAGCTTTACAGGGAGACTAATGGTAAAAACGTGAACTCTAGAAAAGTTTAGCTAGCTGTTTTCGGCTGCTTTCAGCTTTTTATTTCAATATTTGCACTTGTACTCTAACTTTCTCGCTTCATTATATGCTAAAGATATGAGGGCAGTGTAAAATAAAACTAAACCCCCAATATATAAATGTAGCTTTAATTGTGCTATTTCTGAGCACAAGATCTATCAGTGCTGGTACATTAAAGTAAAAAACAGATAACGCATTAAGTAAATTTCTTGATGAAGCGAAGCTTCAGATAGGCAATGATGAGAAATATGATCATCATAACAGTCAAAGCTACATGATTCTCCCACAGACCCCAGCAGGTGTAGTCTATGCCCAGGTACTCCAGATACTGCTCTCCTGTGCATCTGAAATGAGGCATGTTCAAACTGGTCAGATATTAGAGCCACAATACAACATGTTGTTAACCAGTAAGACAGAACTGGACCAATTACTCACGTCTGGCCAGCAGTTTTCACAGTGCAGTTGGCTGTCATAGCTGACATGTTGCTGTTTCGGATTACAACCTCTTCGCAGAACCTCAGACCCACAAATTCGTTTATCTTCAAGGCCTGAACAAAGACAGCAGGTGAGGCAGAGCAGTAAATCCTTAGCAGAACAATTTAAATACAATATGGTGCGTTTGGCAGATCATTTGTTCCATTTTAAAACAATAAATGTAATGTAGCTATTCTCTTTTGGGTCTCAACTCCCTTTTCACGTATATGTTGCCATATAAAGTAATTTCCTGTTTCATTTTTAAAGTCTCTTGTCTCTTGCACGCTGTCTTTAGCTGTGCTTGTGGTCAGTTGGTCCCTAGTTTGTTGGCCTTAATCCTCTCCTTTGAGTTTGGCTCCATCTTCAAACATGACAGTTACTATACATGGGGTTTTTAAAGCGCATTATCAGTAGGCTATCCACTTGGTCATGTATGTTTGGTATAATGTGCCACACCCAACAGTTAAAATCAGAGAAGTCTGTTTAAGTCTATGCATTCAGCCATCTAACATCAAGTTTAGAGCCCAGTTCAGGTCCAACCCCAGTTCAATAAAAACACACTTACAGACAATTAAAACTAAAACTGCTAAAACATATATGTGAAGGAGGTTGTCTGTGATGTGTATTTACAGTGGGGCAAAAAAGTATTTAGTCAGCCACCGATTGTGCAAGTTCCCCCACTTAAAATGATGACAGAGGTCAGTAATTTGCACCAGAGGTACACTTCAACTGTGAGAGACAGAATGTGAAAAAAAATCCATGAATTCACATGGTAGGATTTGTAAAGAATTTATTCGTAAATTAGGGTGGAAAATAAGTATTTGGTCACCTCAAACAAGGAAAACCTCTGGCTCTCACAGACCTGTAACGTCTTCTGTAAGACGCTTTTCTGTCCCCCACTCGTTACCTGTATGAATGGCACCTGTTTGAACTCATCATCTGTATAAAAGACACCTGTCCACAGCCTCAAACGGTCAGACTCCAAACTCCGCCATGGCCAAGACCAAAGAGCTTTCGAAGGACACCAGGAAAAGTATTGTAGACCTGCACCAGACTGGGAAGAGTGAATCTACAATAGGCAAGCAGCTTGGTGTGAAAAAATCAACTGTGGGAGCAATCATCAGAAAATGGAAGACATACAAGACCACTGATAATCTCCCTCGATCTGGGGCTCCACGCAAGATCTCATCCCGTGGGGTCAAAATGATCATGAGAACGGTGAGCAAAGATCCCAGAACCACACGGGGGGACCTGGTGAATGACCTGCAGAGAGCTGGGACCAAAGTAACAAAGGTCACCATCAGTAACACACTACAACGGCAGGGAATCAAATCCCGCAGTGCCAGACGTGTTCCGCTGCTGAAGCCAGTGCATGTCCAGGCCCGTCTGAAGTTTGCCAGAGAGCACATGGATGATACAGCAGAGGATTGGGAGAATGTCATGTGGTCAGATGAAACCAAAGTAGAACTTTTTGGTATAAACTCAACTCGTCGTGTTTGGAGGAAGAAGAATACTGAGTTGCATCCCAAGAACACCATACCTACTGTGAAGCATGGGGGTGGAAACATCATGCTATGGGGCTGTTTTTCTGCCAAGGGGACAGGACGACTGATCCGTGTTAAGGACAGAATGAATGGGGCCATGTATCGTGAGATTTTGAGCCAAAACCTCCTTCCATCAGTGAGAACTTTGAAGATGAAACGAGGCTGGGTCTTCCAACATGACAATGATCCAAAACACACCGCCCGGGCAACAAAGGAGTGGCTCCGTAAGAAGCATTTGAAAGTCCTGGAGTGGCCTAGCCAGTCTCCAGACCTCAACCCCATAGAAAATCTGTGGCGGGAGTTGAAAGTCCGTGTTGCTCGGCGACAGCCCCAAAACATCACTGCTCTCGAGAAGATCTGCATGGAGGAATGGGCCAAAATACCAGCTACTGTGTGTGCAAACCTGGTAAAGACCTATAGTAAGCGTTTGACCTCTGTTATTGCCAACAAAGGTTATGTTACAAAGTATTGAGTTGTATTTTTGTTATTGACCAAATACTTATTTTCCACCCTGATTTATGAATAAATTCTTTACAAATCCTACCATGTGGATTCATGGATTTTTTTTTCAAATTCTGTCTCTCACAGTTGAAGTGTACCTCTGGTGCAAATTACTGACCTCTGTCATCATTTTAGGTGGGGGAACTTGCACAATCGGTGGCTGACTAAATACTTTTTTGCCCCACTGTATTTCATTGAGGTGATAACCTCTGTCTGAATTTTGAATTGTTTCTGCTACTTTCTCTATATATCTGCATCGTCTGCTGTCAAAACCTTTAATGCTGACTTACTGCAAGACCATAACGAGGAATACTAAAGTACTTCAGCCAAGCCAACCAGTCTTTGGTGCTGGGTAGATTCACCAGGAGTCCTGAAAAAATCTAGCAGACACAAAGTCAGTTTAGATGTCTTTTTTCTGGAGGGTAGAGCTGACATAACACGACTTACAAACACATCTAAATGTTTCAAAGTCCAGATGCAGGATGTTAATAGTCTCACGGGAGCTTTTACTATCAGACAGTAAAACGTAGATGAATAACTGTCTATTGTTCATTATAATATACGGATAATATAATATATCTGTGTTGCTTATAGAGACTTAGTCAGATATAGATTCAATAGTCAATGTTTTCTGGAAAATTTTGCTATTGATTAAGAAATCAATCAACAATCATTTAAAATGCACTTACTGGCCACTTCATTAGGCATTGCCGTTCTTATACTTAATTTGTCAACCCCGTAGTAGCAACTTGGTGCATTTAAGCAAGTACACAAGGTCAAGAAGACCTGCTGAAGTTCAAACTGAGCATCAGAATGGGAAAGAAAGGTGATTGAAGTGAATTTTTGCCCACACAATCTCAAAAAATGAGAAAATATCCAGTGAATGGCAGGTCTGGGTGAAAATGCTTTGTTGATGCCAAAAGTAAAAGGAGAATGGTCAGACTGCTCTGAGCAGGCAACAGCAACCAACTCGTGACAGTCCAAGTGTGCAGAAGAGCATCTCTGAATGCACGACACATCAAACCTTGAATAAGACCACACCCCAGCATAGCCGACCATCTCCATCCCTTTATAACCACATCTGATGTTAAAGTGACCAGTGAGTTTATGTCATCAGTGAGTCTTCTGTTTAAAATGTCTCATTTCTTTTTTTTAAAAAACCCTAAAGTTGCCTAAAACAAAAAACGGAGATGTCATCTTTACTCCTTCTCCCTTCCAACTTATTTATGTGGGTCATGGGGTTGCTGTATCTCTTACCATCATGAAGACAAAGGTGATGGTCATGAGGATGTTGGCAAGAGCCACGACACTCTGGTCAGCTGAGATGGCCATGGTCATGGCTGTGGCTGTGTAAGCCACCAGAGTCACCGTCAGCATGAAGACAAAAAAGGCTTCTGCTGTGGATTTGAGCCCTGGTTGGACACACAGTTTTGTGCGCTTTTACACACTGATGTCATTTATTTAAATTTAAATGCAAAAATTAAAATAGATAAATAGATAAAAGTCTCACCAATCAAAAAATAGACAACACAGCTGAAGATAACAGAGGTGACGGTGCGCAGAGCGATATCAGACAGGATCTTAGAAAGGAAGTAGACAGACACTCTGTAGTAGCCGCTGATGTACTCGTGCCTGTCACGAGAGAAACACATAAAGCAACAGTTCAATCTAGAGTCACACACACACATATACGGCGTCCTGATGGAGAACTTACACAAAGAGTTTCCTCTCAGTGATGAAGAGCTCGGCAGCAGACACAGTACTGAAACACTGGTTGGTAGTGATGAAGAAGAGGGCGCCCATCCTGGAGCAATCAGAAAAGCAAAAGTCTGGTCACTGGGGGTCATGTGATTGTTGGGTTTTTCTCTGTAGGTATTATTGTAGGGTCTACCTTGGAATAGAAAGCGCTTTGAGGCGACTGTTTTTGTAATTTGGTGCTGTATAAATAAAGTTGGAATTGGAACCTCTCCGACAGCACAACACTTAAAGTGCACGCTATCCGGTTGTTCAGTGATGACGCGACAAATCCTACTTCCGGGCCTAAAGTAGTCTGCGTTTAATATGGCTTTTGTGTTGTTAACATGTTTAATGTTATGTATTTTCTTATATTTGATCTCAAAAAGCTCCTAAAACAGTCAGTGATCACTGTTGACCTCCCTCGGCTTTTATTACTGCTAATCATTTATTTAAGCTCAGTTTTTAAAACCTTAGGATGTAACTACAGCCCAGCCCATGCAGCAGTATATGACTGACTAACCTCGTATTATGGATGGATTATCTCAGTTGTTCTCCTGGCTGAAGTTTGGTCCTTTTACAGCATCCTGCCATGCGATTACATTTGTTCCTGACCACCGAGAACACTCACGGTAACTTTTATCGAGTGGAAAAAAAGTTAGCTTGTTTATATTATGCTAACATAGCTGTGTCGCTAGCGGTCACGTAGCACATCATTATATACCAGCTAGCCAAACTTCAGTAACCCTACAAACGTCACTGCTGTTTAGTTTCCTGTCTTCATTTATGCTGGAAGTGATAACAGAGCTGTACGTTTTAATTTGTTTCCAAAACCCTGCAGTCAGGACATGCTATATTGTATTTAGATAGAAGCTAGCGAGCTAACTCCCTGCTAATTTCTAACTCCGTTAAATGTCATAAATTCCGTTTTCATGGATGCCTGGATGTTAAACGCAATTGTTACACCTGGTAGAGCAGAACGCTGATCATTTTATTAAAGATGAAAGACTTTAGACAGTTTTTCAACTCTCAGTAATGCCATAGTGATCGTTTGATATATGGACCTGCAGCGGAGTTTAGGTCCAGACACGGCTAGTGACGTCAGACTGAACAACCGGATACTCAAAAAGAGACTGCACAGATAAGAACTGTATAGGATGCTTGCCAGGAAAAGTCTTAGAAAAAAAATAACATGAGACTCCAACCTGTCAATCAACACAGAAGCAAAGACACAGCTTTGTGCAAAAGTCTTGAGCCACTCCTCATTTCCTTATATTTTGCCTTCAAAGAGCCAGAGTTTCTTGAGCAATAGTTCTCCAGATCTTCTGAAGGTCTTTCAGAAAGCCTGGGGAACTATTGGAGCCCAGACTTCGTCATTATAATGTTGACAGAGAACAGAACAAAAGCCAGCCAACATCCAAAGACCTTTGAATGTCCGTCAAGAAGCCCGGAAAACTATCCCCAAAGATAACTTAAAGAAATGGTAAGAAAGCTTGCCTAAAGGAGTTCAGGCTGTGTAGAAGAATAATGGTAGTCAGACCAAATATTGACTTTTCAGTATGGGGAATTGTACAAACTCTGTACAGGAATATACTGTATGGAGTTTGCACAAATCACTGTACTTATTTCACATTTTCTTAGCAAAACATAAAGAAGTGAGTGGCGGCTCAAGAATTTCAGCACAGTACTGAACTGTTAAGAAAACAGTCATGTTCAGAGCAGAATAAAGACTAAAGATCTTACATACTGTAACGTGACCTTTGAAAACTTGAAAATGTTTGCAGTAGTTTGTCACCGATGTCCTGAGCACAGACTCCCAATCTGAGCAATATTTCACACGACTCCTCACAAATTTCTTTTGCGTTTGTTTCTAGGTTTTTTCCCTCATTGCTGATTTTCCTACGCTGACTGTTGATGCTGATTGTTGTTGCCCCAATATTAGCCCCTACACCAAGCAAAGATGAAGGAGGGGTGAGAAACTTGAGACATTTAAGCCACGTACGGGCTGTCTGCCATTCTGCATGTGCACTGACCTTGAATATAATCACATTAGGTCCCTGTACACTACTGAACGGAAAAAGGGAGACCACTGAGGTCTCTGATGGGCTTCGCTGGACTTGCGAGTACCAGGTTGTGCCCAATAAAAAACGGTAAGAAGATTAACCGAGCGGGGATTACCTTTCACACTTTTTCACCAGAAGCGGTCACTGACCTGAACATTTATGGGGAAACATGTTGCCTTTAGCGTGTAAACGCATAGTATTAAAAAATAAAAACAAAACAACCTAAAACGAAACAATAAAAGAAGTCCAGTTTAAAACAATGGCTTACTAATAAAAATAAATGCTACCAAAGCTACTAATTTAAACATTTGCCCATCGATATAGATTTTTTGTAGTTGCAGCGCATTAAAAAAGAGTTTTGGGGTTTACATATTGTGGAAAACATCATCTATAAAATATGTAGAGTCCAAACAATTAATAAATTGCTTATTAGTAATTTTCCTCACGAATGCTGCTGGATTCGCTCAGTTTGCTGACATGAGGCACACACAAGAAATCTGGAAAGAGGGAAGCAAAGACACACTGTGTCTTCAAGTGAAGTACCATGCTAAAGAAAGACACTCTACAAACTGGCAACCCAAATGTTATTTTACAGGCTTAAGCGATCAACGAAGCATTACTAAACCAAGCCATGAATATAGCTTAAACATTTTAGCGTCAGATCTTAGGTTGACATTTTTCATGTTAGCTGACTGGTTTGTAGTCTTAAATGAACCTTTTACAAGTGTATTAAACCCATATCTGAACCACATCGCTGCGTCTCACACCCCGACTATGGAGGCGAAGGACTTTCTCGAGCATTTTTTAAGCTGCATTGTTCACTCACACGTGCCAACATTTCCTCTAAATCAGATGGTTTACTGCGATAACTGCAAGACCCGATGGGGAAGTAACAGTCATACTGCAGTAACAGGCCGAGGGCTGTGTTAATGTGACAGTTAATAAAAACATCGATTTTATAAGAGTATGTTGAGGTATTTATTGGCCTGCAGACGATGAGAGACAAAAGGAATTTTGCTGTGTGAGCTTTACATTATTACATGCATTTCATGGAGTGCCATATGTATTAAACCAGCTAAATTACACCGATGTAATAAGTATTATAAGTGAGAGCGATTAGCTGATTAGCTGCTGTGGCATTTAGACAATAGGAATGCTTTAAATAAACAAATAACACACAACATTAAAATGATCAAAGTACAAATTATTTAGCCATGAAGATGTTTTTTTTTTTTTGGAGATGACAGCAGGACAGTCACATTACATACTCAGAACATTTTGTAAAATATTATTATGTGACTCCAGCTCACTGTTGAGAGCAGTTCTCTCACCTGTTCTGAATACCACTCTGATCATCTTTGACCCCAAAGAAAATGGCTCCCACGATGAGAGCGAGGAAAACGTTGACTCCCAGCTGCGTAAGAGATTTAGACAACGTGATGACTTCTGTGCCTACAACATACACATTCAATATGTTGTTATATAAAAAACCTTAAAACCTCCTGAAGTCCAGTTTAATCCAAACTTGAATTTAGTTTATGGAAAAACTAAATTAAACTTTTGGGGGTAAAAAACAAAACAAAAACATGGGTACAAAGGACTGAAGTGAGCAGAAAATGCTAAGATTATGTCCTCCTGAACTGATCCTGGGGTGAGATGACTGAATGGAGGGGAAAAAAGGTGAAAGCAAGTCATGTTTTAAGCTGAAACTATTTACAGGTTATGACAGGACTAAGCGGTTCCCAGGGTGAAGGGATAAGCCAGTAAGGTTGAGCCTTTTTCACCTCATTCCCCTCAGTCCCTCATGTGGAAGCTGGGCAGCGGCGGGATAGGTCATGATGCCATCATGTGATGACTCCCACACCGGGGCCAAGGGGCTTTGGCTAGATATGATATCAGTTCAGGTTCAGGCCCAAAGAGGCAGGAGTGGGGTCACAACAGTCACCAAAGCTGATTACAGCACCCACGCCACCAAGGAACCTTCTCGAAGGATTATTTTTGACTTATTTAGGACCAATTAGCTGTTAATAATTCTTAAAGTGAGGAGACTTCTGACAGCATTTTGCCGCCATGGGGCGACTAATGGGGGCATAAAGGTGACCCCTCTAACACGCTGCGTATCCTGCTCACGATGATGGGGCCAATACAATGTACACTGTTAAAAAAAAACATTAAAAAACGGTAATATTCTGGCAGCTGAGGCGCCAAAATACTACCGTAAAATAACAAAAAATAACTTCCTCATAAAAATACGGTTATTTCCAGTAATGACAATACAGTTTGTTGCGCTAATTTTACATGGGATCTTGCCTTTTCAAGTGATCTTAAACATTAAATTAGGAACATGTTAATGTGATTAAACAATGAAATTATCTATAAATAGGAAAAAAAAACAAATCCTAAAAAACGGTAATATTCCGGCAATCATGAATATTATGTTGTATTACATTACAGTGATTTAACGTTAATTTACATTCAAAATGTGAATTCACAGTCTATTTACGTAACGTTAATGATATTCTAGAAGAACAGAACAAAACTGTAAAATGCACAGTAAAATACTTTCATATTAGGATTTTTTCCTACAGTGCAGCCATACCCGCGACCTTGTAGTTGTTAGTTCACATTCATTGGCCGATGCTTAGCGTCATGTTATTATGTGTCCCAACATCCAATGGCATGTCACATTGTTTTCATGGCCACACCCTCACCCAGGTGCAGAGGCCTATTTCTGTTCAGGAATGTTGTGAATACTTTGAGATTTATATTAATTGCAATTCCTACCTCTACATTTATTTTTTAAAATATATAATTAGCACAGCGTAGCCGGGCAATGTTTTATATGTTTTTTTTGTTTGTTTTTATTTCTATTAATTATATTTTCACTTGTTACCTCTGAATTATTGAATCAGACCTAGATGACATGAAATTTTCAGCAAAATTATAATTCAAATACTCCTTTAATTATTGATTATTCTCATTAATTTTCTATCATTTTATATATTTTTCCATAGTATTACATTTGAATTTAACAGATCATTCTCTCACATAACAGACAAATATTTGTGAAATTATGATACATTTCTGAATGTATTTTTACAATCTAAATATACATATGTACAAAAAATATATATTTAAAAAACAAGTAAATTGTGTTTTACTATATTTACAGTGATGTTATGTTATTTTACCTTTGACATGTAAAATCACAGTCTACCTATGTAAATTTCATGATATTCTAGAAAGACAGTACAAAACTGTAAAATATACAGTAAGATACTTTGACATTACTATTTTTTGGAACAGTGTATGCTTTTATTTTTAAACATACTTAAGTTTAAACCTGTCACTAATTAACTATTTAAAGTTACCCATATAGCTACAAAAAAGTTGGTAAAAGTCTTCACCAGCTAATGAGCTTTATGTTCAGCTGACAGACACGAGAGTGGCACTGACCGACGTCTGAAAGTCGAACGCGTGCCCTAAAAGACGATGGTGTACGTGCTTACCTGGGCCACAGATGTTTGGGGGTTCAACATGAGGTTCTGAAATGTTCTGTGAAGGACCCATCGTAGCTGGTGAAAGAACGAGCTGTTGTAGGTGATGGTGCGGGACTTTGGGAGGGACCCACAGCGCTTATCTTTAACAATGCGTTCCAGTTCGGCTCGTGTGTTGCTGGAGTAACCGCTGTTCCTGTACTCATCCACCAGGCGCTCCTCGATGCTCTGCCTGGAGCTACTGAGCTCCTTGAAGTCCAAATCTGTTCACAAATACAAAAAAACCCACTCAGTTATATTTTATGTTCATAGCACCAATTCACTCTGGCACTTTATATACAGATTTGACTCTAGAATAGAGTTAATGGTCGACTATGTACACCCCACGATTCAACAGCTTGTAGAACCCCCTTTAGCAGCCACGACTTCAGCTGTTTTCTACATGACTTTATCAAAATCTCCCATGGATGTGAAGGAATCCCTGATTTTTTCTGCTTACGTTTTCACATGAAATTTTTTCACTTGCAGAAAATGTTAACAAAAATTAAGGCGTTATGAGGTCCAGTAAAAACCATCTGTGTTCCTGTTTTACTCTGTCAACTCTAATTTGTGCGTTTGACATGTTGTTCTAATCACTATAAATGTCAAATTTAAAACACTTTAAATAACTTGTTAATAAAAAGTTCCAGGTAAAAATACTGTATCTTCTTTATTGTATCGTGCCTTTTTGTGGATGTTGCAAAATCAAAGAAAAATGCAAAGAAATGGGCACATTTGCACAGGATATGTTTGTTTGTTGTTATTCTATTAAACCAGGAGATGTGATACAAACTTGACTGAATATTCATAGTTGGTTAATTATGCCGCTACCTTCAGAGCCGTGCACTTTGGTCATTGCTGTGGCGGTGAAGTCTCCGTTAATCACATCCAAAAAGAAGTCAGCTGGGTTGTTGTGGGCCTCGCAGGCATAGCCTTGAACACAAATCACAATGTTGCAGCTCAATATCAAAGCAAATCCTATACATATAGTGACCCTGCAGCTTTTTTAGAAGCTGCACATCCATCTACATTTATTTACTTCATAAATTAAAGAAAACTGTAAAGAAGTGTCTTGTGATGTTACTGTTTAGTCAGTGTAATCACCGATGTTGGCAAAGTAGTCCAAAGCGTTTGGTGCTGGTCCGTGGTACACCATTTTACCACCGACCAACAGTGTGAGAGTGTCAAACAGTCTGTAGATGGAGTAGCGAGGTTGGTGGATGGACATAATTATGGTTCTACCATGACTCGCCATTCTGAAAAGACACATAACACAGTAAAAAATCAATAGGCACCACAATAAATTGATCTAAATAAAGTAGAAGCAAACAGCAGCAGTTTTCCTGCTGTAATTCTTCTATGTAAAGTGATAAGCTTCTGTTTAAAGTTAACCAAACTCCAGAATTTTGCTTGAAACACTTTTAAAAATTCTTTAAAGGCCAGAAGCTCAAGATTTTACTTTACTTTAAAGAAATCTGAGAAATTAGAGAGAGTCCGGGCTTTCTCACCTTTTCAGCAGGAGCAGGACAGAGTTAGCAGTGCTTGCGTCTAGCCCGGTGGTTGGTTCATCCAGAAATAGGACAGCAGGATCGATGATCAGCTCCATGCCGATGTTTGTCCTCTTTCTCTCTCCTCCTGAGATTCCTCGGGTCATCTGCGTGCCCACCTGAGGAACAAAAAAAACACCAACAAAACACAACGGGAATCGCTGAAAACGAGCTTCATCTGCCGGGGCAGGCTGCTTGTTAGAGGACAGGTGAGTGACAGGCTGTGATTATCTGCAGCACCTTGGAGTCAGCCACTTCGGTGAGACCCAGTTCTTTAATGAGGTGATTGACTCGAGCCTCCTTCTCGACCTGAGGCACGGAGACGTGCAGTCGCAGAGCGGCAGAAAAACGCAGATTCTCCCTCACGGTCAGGGTGCCCATGACCACATCTTCCTAGCAGGGAGACCAAAGCTTGATCAAAGGTCACAAACTGAAAAGCTATTTTGTAGTTATCATTTCCACAAATCCTTAAGGGAAACAACCAGAAACAAGACGGAGTTCACTGCCTCACTGCAAGAAGGAGTGAACCTCGGCAGGGTTTGCAGGTTTTTCTGGGAGGTCTAAGCCTGCCTGCCTGTCTTCTCTAAGGACACTTGCACAAAATATTTCTCATCTCAAGAGTTTCTTCTTAAAAGAGGTCTAACACAAACACAAACAATCTCAGCACTATGTTTAATGTTTAAAGGCCAACCTCTGTGTGTTAAGTTGGTTTTACAGCCTACAACATTTGCTTTGCTCTCAGACGCAGCGTCTAAGAGAAAGTCAAAGCTCTCAGCTTTTTCTGCATGAAAGCTTAAAGAAACCAGTCGAGGCCGGCCAATGCGTCACTGAAAAAGACCCCAAAACAAAAAATAAGTAGTGAAAAGCCAGTTTACACGTTGCTTAACTTAACACCTAAAGAGAGCTGCATTAAGTACGTAGAAAATAAACCAGAGAATGACTCCGACTTACAGTGCTTAACAAGTTTATTAGACCAAAACACAATTTAAGTTTTATCCCACAGCTGTTCTAAATTAAAAGCACTGCTAATTATCAAAAGCAATTCTTATGTTTCTGTAATGATTAACCCACCAGCATCCATACACTGTTTAATTGAAAGGATTTATTTTAATGTTAACATATATTTATCTGTCCTATCCACAATTTTTCCAATTTAACATTTTACAAAAAAGCTGATTTTTTTTTTTTTTTTTTTTAGAATTACAGGTTTTTTTTTACTAGTGCTCCTAAACAGAAAAAAATTTTTTCGCGATTGATGCTCAATTAATTCCTGACTTCTCAGAGACGACTAGAGTGCCGGCTCAAATTTGGGTATAAAAATGTAAATTCAGCTGTTATTTACCTGATAAATAGTAACATAATGTGTAGTTTTGAACAAATTTTTGATAGATTTCTAAAATATTTGTGGCAGGTGGTATCAAGCATTTGTTAAGCACTGTACATTTATCAAATAAATATATTTCAAAACATAATATCACTATATCCATATCAGTGCATCTGAGTGGATATAAAATGGTTAATATGAGCTATTTAAAGAAATACAAATTTACCTGGACGACATAGCCAGAGAGGCACTTAAAGTTTGGAGGCTGTGGGGCTCCATCAATGAGAACTTCACCCGAGAGACCTGCGGGATCCTTCCTCGCAGCCAGAATATCCAAGAATCTCAAAGAAAAAGAGCAAAGAAAAATTCTACAGATATCCAAAACAAAAATTAAGGTAATTATTTCAAGATTATATACAATTACGTCCATAGGTATTCAGACAATGTCATTTGAATTCAACGGGCCTAAAAATATCACATTAACTGTTTAGGAATTGCAGGCCTTTTATGCATAAATACCCCATTTTTAAAGGTTCAAAAATAATTAACAAGACGTTTCGTGGCTAGGTGAGGCTCTTTCCCTCATAATTTCAACTGACAAATGAAGCAGACGTAATATCTGAAGTCAGCTCAAAGTATTATGAGCTGACAGAAGGTTTAATAAACAGTCCAGTTTAACTCTCTCAAGGCAGGCGTTGCAGATTTGCAACAGTTAAAAGCTAACAACCTGATTACCCCACATACATATTTTATGAGGTTTTTTTTTACTCAGAAGTACCACTGCAGGTATTCTTTTGTGCATTAGCAACAAAAACTTAATTTGAGCCTGAGAGGGTTAAAAAAATCATGGTTCAAGCTTTACAGGGTTAAGAGCGGCCAAATGAAACACTTGGTTGGTTCCTAAAAACAATGAATCCACTGCCCAGTATTACGACGACTAAAGTGCTGAATTAGTTCTATGGGTCACCGCATCTAACCAAGTGAAGAGCACTATGATCAAGAGACGCTTTCATGAATACAGAGCGTTTACTACAAGGTGCAAACCTCTGGTTACACATCTACAAGAGCTCGCACAGTTCAGGAAAAAAAACCTTGGAAAAATGAAACCAAGATGAACGCGTACCAGTATGAACAGAAGAGAAAACAATGGTGAAGGAGAGAAAATGCTCATGATCCAAAGCACAACCCACCCTCTGTCAAACATGTCAGATGGCTGTTCACAGCAAATGCGATACTTACTTGTACTGCTTGTATTACTGTTTGTTCAATCACATATTGATTAATTGATTTATACTGTAATAAGATAATAATACAATGATTTATAGACCTAACTGTATTTTTGAAAACTGAAGTAGTACTCACGAAGATTTTCCACTTCCAGTAGGTCCAAGAATAGCATTCAGACCAGGTCTCATAATCCCACTGCAAGACAGTGACACAGGCAAAAAGAGTGTAATGATTTAATAATGAAAAAAGAAACTCAAATACTGGGACACATATTTGCTTATGTTTCCAATTATAAATGTTTTTTCTTAGATTTTTACTGTATCAGTTTTATGCCACAGACACAAAGCATGTGAATCAAAGTAGTTAATATGGTCCTTAGACACATGCTGAAATGAACTACTTTTATTAAATGAATCATCCCTCCCAATCCCATTTAAAGTAATATTCATGAATGGATTTTACAGCAAATACAGATATCATATCATTTTTTTTTAAAAAGTAACAATTTAAAGAACTTCAGAGACTTCAGAAAGCACGGAGTGAGTCAGTGATTTAAAACAGAGTTGAAGACTGAATTAAGGTCTGGCGGTGGATCACGTGACGCTGTTTAATTCGTTTCCCTGGCAGACTGCTCTTTAGTGCATTTGAGAGATTATATGCAAGAAACCATGCTTAATATCATATAATTAACACTGTGGCAGGAAAAAGGTTCCCCCCCCAAAAAACTTGTGTGAAATGATTCATTCTTCCATGGGAAACGTCAGCTGTATTTAATACCATCAGAAAGGAACTGCAAGGGTCTATTCACTATTGTCCCACTTTGTACTGGACTGACATGGAAAACAAAAGAAAAAAAGCAAGACGACACCCCCCAAAATTAAAAGAAATCTAAAACAGTCAGTGCAATAAAATTCAAAAGGATTCATTTGGCATTTTTTCTGAAATTCAACAAAGTAAAAATCATAAGATTTCTACTGTTTAATGGGGTTCTGTGCATGTTCAGCTAGCTTAAGCAGAGGGGAAATAATTTTAAAAAAACAGGTATTAAATGTTTTACAGGTTTTCTGCTGCACTTATCAAGTGAGCAAATCATAGCTCTGCAGGTTAATATCTGTAAATTCATGTGCGCGTAGTGTGTGAGTGATGAGAAAACGGAGGAAAGCGAGGGAGAAGGTGACAGAGCAGAGAAAGACAAAGAGACTGACTTGAGGTCCACCAGTATTTCCTTGGAGAGGATCTTTCTTTTGCAGAGGAAGCCGCTCTGCTGCTGCACTTTGTACTGGATGTTGTGGAAGCTCACGGTGGAACCGCACCGCTGTTTCGTCCCGTCCACGCCCGTGCCGACCTTTGACACGGCCATCCCGTTAGTACCGATGTCTTCTATCATTGCAATGTTGATGTGACTGGTTTTCTCCATCATCCTCTGCTGCAACCAAAAACACAGAATTTTATACATGAAAGAGAAACGCTGTTACTTTACTAAAGGCACAGACTGATCAGTATGGTGATAAGGATCGCTTTGAAGTGGTGTTAAGGTTTCCACCTCTTGAATACCTGCTGGATGCAAATCACTTTTTGAAGCAATAATCCTAAAATCAGCATAGTTATCAGCTGTTTTAACCATCCTGAGAGTCTCACTTAAATAATAAACACCTGCAAAAGTGGTAAACAACAAGATAGTAACTAAATGTTCATTGCCAAAGGAGGCATTAGCTCTAAATTTTATAAAGCAAAAAAGATCAACATGTGGACACACATTTCTTCTAATCTACTCTAATCTAATTTAATTTTGAAGTTGTAAGTTTAAATGCAGGCTAAGGCTGGTATTCTACGGCTTCGAAGGGATAAACTGATAAGGATAAATAAATACAACAAATAAAAATCCTGGAATTTAAGGAACAGTGGACTTTTCACTGCATTACTCGGGGATGACATGCTGGACAACACTGTAAGCTTAATATTTCTAAACACATTTATGAGGGTGCTTGACTCAAAGGACATGTCCACTATTTATTTTAACTTGTATTAATTTAGAGGACTAAAGATGTACTGAAACGTATTGATGTGCTTTACTATTATTATTATTATTGGGAACAAAGTACAGTTTTTAAATCCACACGTTGTTTCTGTGGCACGCGCTGCTCTTTATAGCAGTGTTTTGTGTTTGAGCTCACGTGTTAAAGAAAGGAAAAAAAACACAGCAGGTATATGAGTGGACAAGAATATTATAGCTATGTAAAACACGTGACCTCGGTGATTTACACTCCATGGGTCAAACCTGCCTGAGATAAAATTAAGGGAGTATTTCTTCTTGCGCCAATGCTAAATCAAGGCAGCAGCTGCACGTGATTTCTTGCAGACGTTAATAAATAAAATATGATTGAGGAGCTGCTGAAATCAACAGAGTGAGGAGAGAAAATATTTGTAGCTGGGACTTACCGGGCGGTGAGGATGTGAGAGGGCTGCTGCTGCAGACTGATGGCCAGCGGCAGCTCACACAAGGGTCAACCCCACTCAGGCTGGGGGAGGGAGCTGAGGCCCATCACATTTTTCACAGCTGCTCATTTTTCTTTTTTTCCGTTTTATTCATACAAAAGTTAGCCAGATAACTTCATTATAGCATTTTCTATAGTTATGCCACTTATAATAAATCAGCTTATCCCCCTTTTCCACCAGAGTTACTGGTTTCTTCCAGGAGTTGGAATATAATGAAATCTGCATCTGGCAATCTGTTGTTTAGCTACCCACTACTGTATGGGGTTACACATGAGTGCTGAGGGTCAGAACTTAATAGATTGTAGCTGAAGTAGTTAGTAGAGCATCTATCCCCTTTTAAAATGTCTAGAAATGCAGTTTAATAGTTCTGGACACTTAATTCAAGGGGTGACTGACAGATACACAGCTTACAGATTTTTAGGGGGTGGGAATTTAAATGTTAATGTATCATTGCATTGAAGTTTGCATACCTGGCTCATCTTACACAAACTTTTATCGTCAGTCAAATTAATTAAATATGTGTGGCTAACTTTAGTTTGTCACAAGAGAGAATATCTACCTGTGGCATCCTGGTAAAGTAGATGTACTGCAGTAACTTTGTGTTTGTGATACTAAAGCCCAGAGTGTGACTGTGAATGCTGGATTTCAATGCCTGCGTGTAAAAGAAAATTTATATCTGTGTCTTCATGCAACTCTTGACTAAACAGGATCAGGTTTCACAGGAGAGCATAATGGATTTATTGCACAAGATATAGTCTCTGTTAGGTTGCCAACAATCCTGTGAAGACTGTAGAGAACTATGATCCTAATTTTAGCAGCATTAGATTGCAACGGTGTGATGCTGCGTCCAGAGTTTGAAAGAGTCTGCATGTGTGCATTAGTGTGCCTATCAATTTTCAACATAAGTGCGTTAGGAAAGCGGTCTTATGTAACTTCTTTGGTGTCACGGAGTAACTCTACTCTGTGGAAGCTTCCACCTAAAGACGTCTACTGCATTCATGTTCAGAAGGCAGGGATGGAAAACGACTCTGGAACCCACGACAAGGAAAGATGTGAAGCAATGGCTGACACCTGCAATCCCACTCAGTGCTTCTTGCCGTGGATTCTGTGGTGGATCCATTGGATCAGTGTCAGAACAAACATTAACTTTGAGTTCTGTCTCCCCTTGGTGGCCTTGGGAGAAATCTCACAGTGGCTCAGAATATTCTCTCAGAGTATCTCCATGCTGTGGTCATGTATCCTTGTGGCACATGGCACTTTTCACATAGATCTGAGATGGCTGCTTTCTGACTTACTTTTAAAGTCTTAAACAATATGTCATTCATCTATTTAGTCAAGCCGCTCAACCTATATAACTCCAAAACATGTAGCCAGATGCTCTCAGTGCAACCGAAGTCTCGATTCAGTCTCAGCTGCAGACCCTAGACTAATGCAATAACCTGCCACTTGATATTTGTACTGTAGTTTATGCAGTCTTTTAAATCCAGCCTTTTAATTGAAGTTCAAAGTCAAATTCAAGTCCCATCAGGCTTTTTATGTTGTGTTCCCCTTTATTATTATTATTATTATTATTATCTTGTTTTATTCAAATATGTTCGTTTGATTTTGTTTTATTAATGTGTAGTTTCATGTGGTTTTAAACCAACCCGTAAAGTACTTTAAAAAGCAACATGGCTGACCAAAGTGCTGTAGAAATCAAACTGACATTGACCACAACTGAGTGAATGTCTAGTTTTGTCTAGTTCTCCATTTACATTTGGAAATTTCTTGAATTTGTTCTGAGGATAAACAGGAAGTTTTTTTATTATTCGTTTGTCAGGTTGTTTCCCCAACAACTTAAAGCAGTTTGAATCTACACAATCAATCCAGATAAAAATGAGATTTTTTTTTGTTAACTGAAAAAAAAAAAAATAATAATAATAAAAAAAAAAATTGTGTTCTTGTCTAACTGACAACAATTAAGATTTCATTATTTATTACGTATACCTGTTATTTAATTAGTCAAGTAGGTGGAGCAGAGCTTCCTAACTCTGGACTCAATTAAGGTGTCCAAGATTTATTTTTCAGACACCTGCCTTCTTTAATTTATCAAATTCTTCCATACAATTTGTAATTTTCTAAATAAAGATGACCAAGTTTGAGCTCGTTGGCAATGTTAAAAAAATAAATTTAAAAAAAAAAAAAGTAAAGAAAAATCTGGAATATATGTAGACATAATGCAAAAATAAATATTTTAAAAAATATCAATGTTTTCTTATCTGTTTGAAGTGGCATGTAAACTGCTCTGTTGATGTAAATCTTTCACTGTATGGACAAAAGCATTCGATCACCTACACGAGGATAACAACACGTCCATGTTACAAAGAAAACTGTTTCTAAATGTATCGTTTTTTATTGAAAGTGTCACAAGCCGTTTAGACCAAGAGTACAGTACTAACAGTGTCGTTCAAACGGTCACATTTGGGTCCCAGGTGCAGATCCAACACCACAATGATTATATTTCAGAGGCAGTGCAACAAAGTACAGTAAAATACTGAACACAAGGTTAGAGAGTAACTCTGACAGAAGGCTTGTTAACTATTTTGAAAATCATACACACAAGCGCCTTTATAATATCCAAAGTCCCGTTAGATACAAGAATAAGGGAGAGAAAATATATTTACATGAACATTTACAAGATGACAGTTTATACAACATTAGGAACTCACAGATAAAATAATGCTGATAAATATGACGTGCTGTATTTCTTTAGCCTTAACAAGGACAAAATAAAAGATCACACCACCAGCTCAACGGATTAAGTCTGAAAACACATCCACTCACATAAGGTCAGCCAACACGACTTGAGCAGCTTAGTCACACCTATAGCCTACAGAGACTGGTTACATTGTTTCAGTTTAAGCAAACATTCACATTGTCATACATGGCTCTTAGCTAAACAATTCTCTAGTGTTGCATTAGGTGTGCTTTGTTGTGTCTGACTGACACACAACGGTGGAAAACCAAAAATAACGCCAGGTTACTCACACCACAGGTCCGTGTCTAAAGACCTGCATGTGTAGAATATTCTGATGTGCCAAACGTAGCTGAGATGTGAAGAAAATATAGGTGAGACCAGTTTTCCAGGTGTACATATCACACAGATGATTATTTACAGAACAGAAACAGTATGATTCAGTACCTCAAACACTTAAGTCCCCTTTAAAGGACCTGTTGCAAATCAAGCAAGCCTGGCAAAGAAACATAAAATTTCATTTTTATTCCTATATAAATACCAAGTTCAGTCACCAAAATGCTGTCCAGGCAGCTCTGTTCAAAACCTTTACATCTTTTAAGATTGTCCAAGTCTTCCAATAACTTCTGCGGCTCTTTAAGAAATTTTGTTTTTCTTTAAATATAAAGGAAATTTTAAAGTGTTGGTTTGCAACTAAATGTACAAGAACAATTCTTATAGGAAAGCTATATAATTTAGATATTTTAAATTTGCCATAAAGTTTTTAAGGCCCAGTCAGTGACTTTATCAGTGACACCAGTTCTTCAACCAAGGTGTGGGTTTCACAGCAGCTGATGACCAATCACTGTAGTTCAATTGCCCAACCCTGACTCCTTTTGTTGCACTTGCTCCCAAAATTAAAATGGAGAAATGGTCCAAACTTAAAACCTGTGCTCTTAAAACTGGTGGGATACATTTTCTTTAAAAATGTAGGTTAACAATAAAAATGAAATTGTGAGTGAGATTGTGGTGTGATGAATCTAAACTGATAAAACAACGTGTGAATGGCAGAAGAAGGTGAGGAATTAAATCTGTAGAGCAGGCTACAGATTTAGCCAACACACATTCCCGTCTGCTGCTCACACACTTTTAGCACCTATGAGGTCATTGGCTTGCTAGTAGATACAACCTTGTATAAAGGGAGATTTACCCCCATGAATTCACTGCCTCTTTGTTCACACAGGCAATAAACATCATGCAACTGTAATTAATGTTGTAGCCATTAGGTGTCATTATTTCGGCAAACCACACACTTTTTACAATGTTTCTTTACAGGAAGCCAAATGTATTGCACATGTTAACAAAGTCTTAAACAGACCTCGTCCTTTCATCCTATGTCCCGCAGCCTATGCCCAGCGACCACTGGACACGAAGCTTCTGCTGAAAGAGAAACTCGTGTCTGAACTCTTGTGCTTTCCCCAGGCACCAAACGGCACCACGATGATTGTGCTGTTGTCCTCTGAACCATACTGAATAGCCTTAAAAAAACAAAACAAAACAGAGCACCGCAATGTGAAGCACAACAAGGTTAGAGAAAGTCATCGGATGAATGATAAATTCAAGCAAAAATTAATCTTCTGTAGGAAATTCCAGACTTGAGGAAACATGGACACGGTTTTGGGAAGCTTTTTTGTGTCTAACAGATCATTTCAGTACATGAGTCAACCAAAACTTAATGAAACCCAGCAACAAACAACTTTGTAGGAGAACAGGTAACACATTGACCCATGGGCTAATATTCAACAAAAGCATCAAATGTTTTACCTGCTCAGATATTCTCTGTGCTGCCTCTTTGGGTTCGTGACACTGGTTGATGACATTGCAGATCTCCTGGCTGTTCATAATAAAGTTAATGCCATCTGTGGTCAGCGCCAGGAATGAGTCATGGACATTGTGCAACTGAAAGGGAATAAATAAATAATACTTTATAACAGACATTAAAAAGACAAATCTACTGAACTATTACAAGAAGATGGTAAGACTGGCTTTACTGTCTTCTTCAGCGAACAACAGATGTGAAAATGTGCTGTTGCAGAGATCTGCATTAAAACAGTCCATGGTTCTGCCCAATACACCAGCAATGTGGATTTTAAATCAAACAATCGTGACGTACAAAATACAAACAAAATATTTTGCAGTCATTTTTATAAAACAGTCCCCATTTTCAGTGCCTCAGAAATAATCGGACAAACATTTTAAATATAAGGATTGTTTTTAAACACCTGGGTGAACTTTGCAGTCAGTGGCTAAGGTCTCACCTAATGCTTTCCTCCCTCGAGCTGCTCGGTTAGGGCTTTCCTGCAGCCACCTTCAGTTGTTGCTTGTTTGTGTCTCTCTGTGACTTCAGTTTGGTTTTTAGTAACTGAAGACATGCTTTGTTTGGTTACGATCATGTGACTGACTTGGCCATTGAATAATATCAAATTTCTTTCCCTCAAGAAGCTCTTGGGTTGTTTTTCCAGTTTGCTTTAGGTCATTATCATTTGCACTGTCAAATTTTTTTTGCAGCATGACATGCACACTTCAGAATTCATCCTGCTACTTCTGTCAGCAGTCACATTACCAATAACCCCAGTGCCTTGCTTCCATTGGCAGCCATATGTGCCTATACACTAACATTTTTGTAAAAACCCTCAAAAGTTTGAAAGTCAGTTGCATCTTTATTGTCTGATTTAAGACCCACTGTGGTGGTGCACAGAGGAAAAATGACAAAAACTGCATCTTCTGAAGATAACATGTATCAAAAAATATATATTTCAGTGACAAACTAAATTTACAAACCTACCGTTACTCTTTTGGTCTCAGGTTCAGCAATGACTCCCGTCTTCTTCAGGTCAAAGTCTCCAATGCTACGCGTCATTGCCAACCTGCCATTGACATTTGGCTGCCCCAGGCTATTCCAGGTGATAAACCCCCCACTCTTCTTTATCCTTTAAACAGGTGCAGATCGGTATATTAGTACATGTATGCTACGAAGGCAGGATTCTTTTCAGGGCACTTACAATTAATAAAAAAGAAAGAAAAAATGAAGTTTAAAACCTGCTTTTAAAAGCATCATGTACCTGTCTTTTTCGTCCTTTCTCTCAGGGGTGTGGTCAACAGTGAGTTTAAGGGCCTTGCCCTTGCGGCACAACATGACACGACTGTCACCCACGCTGCCGACCACCAGCTCGATGCCGTCCCTCAGCAGGGCCACGGTGGCGGTGGTTCCTGCGTTCATCCCGGGTGCTACAGAGACATACGAGAAAATCTCAAGCTCCACAAAGCCACTGCCCATAGTGTTAACAACAACATGGTGTATCTCACGCACTCGCAGTCACACGCTACAACATGAACACATGGGTGGGAAGCCATGTAGTAGACTTAGAAAAAACTACAGATATTCACACAGTAAACAACAGAGGAGGCAGTCACACATGCAGGTTGAACTGTTGCAGAATAGAGCTGAGGTCCAGAGCAAATGTTACAGCAGGTAAATCTAAAGCTGAATCCAAAAAGATAATAAATAACAACAACATTTATCAGTGCCCGATACTGGGCCTGATACTCGTAAAGCAACACAGAAACATCAGAGAATGTCATAATAGTGAGTTCAGCATTTTATCTTTCCTCTTATGTTCACCATGGATGCCTCTAGGGTTGAGAAAATATAATAAGTCAGTCACAAGAAATATTATGTTCAACTGACTCAGTAAAGTAAACGACTTGCGTTTTAAATAAATAAGAAAAAAATGTTTTATTTATGCCAAATGTTGAGAAATTACTGGAACAAAGAAGATTAACAAGTTTTACTGTCAAATATTTGACATTGGCAAACAATGTTCTGGTGGTAGATAAATAACGGTAAAATTTTATGCAATTAAAAAGTTTATCCTTTCCTCTCCTCAGAATTAAATGAGCTGATAGAGACTTAACGTTCTTTAAAGCTTAATCTGAATATTAAACATGGACTGGATCTGTCGCTGACAACATAAATCTCACACAACTTTCAAACTGAAGCACTGTCTCACAAGAAGCGTTGCATACACTTGGTGAGAAGAGAAAAATCAAAAAGAGAGATAGAGATAGGTAGAGGCAGAGAGAGAGAGAGAGAGAAGTGAGAGAAAGATAGGGAACCTTCCAGTAGTCCAGGATTTAGGACCCGCTGGACTCTCCTTCAATATCTAGCCTCTCGTCATCCACACTGGTGCCAAGGGCTTCCAGCTCTTAGCTGGCTCCGCAGCTGCCGTAGATAACATGCACACACACATACAGGCATATTGGGACATTTCACAGAGTGAGGCCAAAGTGAGGCCATGTAACAAGTACACTAGCGTTCATATATCATTAAACTTAAGACATAAAAGGTGGTTGAGAAATTTCAAGCTAAGCTGATGAATTTTACAGAAATAGGGCAAACATGTAAATTAGATTTATTGAGGGAAATGTTTTGCATTAATTTTTTTGAGTTATACTCAAACATTCCTTAATAAAAATGCCTGCTTTAAACATAACACTTTGCAGACAAAGAAAAGTAAACAGATTGGTGACAAATTAAAGGAAAACTCACTATTAACTAATTATGCAAAGTCTTTAAACCTCTACTGACAGATCTGATTCTGTCCAAATGATATTCTCTCACTAGGAGGTACCTCGGGGTAGTGACGTTCTTAAATGGTCGAGATCTGATAACAGCAGTCAAGAATTCCTACAATTTTCTCATTAATCGACCCACTGGGTAAACCCTGTGTGGCGTCACGCATGTAAGGTAAAGCTGTTCCGTTTATCCAAATGTGTACTCTGATTTTTCCTTTAATTTGTTACCTTTCTGTTTCTGGCAATGTCGTGCTGGAAGCAAGAAAAACACTAACATATCTTCTACGCGTAGCTAATTTATTCATGAATTATTTAAGGAACTTGGGGGGGAAAATGACAGACCTCTAACCAAAAGTGCTCAGTGGGGAAATCCAAAGCTTCAACGCCTAAGTAGGATAAGTAAATTATGTTTGAAGAGAGAAGAAACAAGTGTCATCACATAAAAACAGAGTACACAGCATATCCAAGAACATATAATGTGAAAGCACCTACCATTTGGAGAGAAGTGCAAATGCCTTGCTAGAGCTTTGTCTACTTCAAGGAAGGCTTTTGTTAAAACTAATTCCAGATTTTCCTCGTCTGCAAGAAGGTTCCTTGAGGAAATCAGAAAGAAAAATCACTTACAGAGCTGTGACATCTGACATTCACATTATTCAGAAATGAATAAGCTACTTGTGACAGCGACTCATATGAACTCCTTACGTGATATATTTTTCCATGTATTTTTCACAGAAGTCAGCTGCCTCCGATCCACCGTGCCCATCAAACACAGCAAAGTAGAGCACCCTGTCGGTCAGCTCGGAGACGCGGTAGCGGTCTTCATTGTCCTTGCGTTGACCAATGAGCGAGGCGCAGCCTACCTTGGATAGGCTAACTTTGGGAATGGGCTTGCCGTAACGAATGCTGGGGGGCAGCAGGATGGGCTCATCGATACGATTGTCCCAGATTCCAAATGAATCCCAGGTAGTGGGGCGGCCGCTGCTGTCTGGATCAAAGCGTGTATTACTGTGCCGAGTTTCTGACGGGGTGTGGAACGGTTTGCGGAAAATGAACTGGAAGTGGCTGTCATGCTGGACTGGAAGGGGGACTACGCTCATCTGTACAAGACCGGCTCGACCCACGTGAAGACCACTGCATCTTGCCAAGCGTGCGAGACAGGCTGTTGACATCACCCTGACAGCACGAACACCTCGGAAGCCACTGGATGGAGAGGCAGAACAGTGTACTGTCTGGACAAAGCAGGAAAATAAGAGAAAAGGAAAAAAAAATTAAAATCCATCATTTAGACTGGGAACACAGCATGACAAAAATCTTTTATTTGTTTAGGAGGAGGCTCCATTATGAGGACTAAAGGTCTCTTCAAACTAGAAATCATTACACAAACACAAATCAGATAGAAAAAAACTGAGATTACACAAATTCCTTCATATTTTTGAAACATTTGAAATGTAATCCATCTAGTAATAAGTGACAAATACCTCCTAACTATTACTAGCATCTGATACTAATCTTGATCATTTGCTTAAAAATAATCAAGTGGTTACTTTTAAATATACTTAATCGATGTTGCATTAAGACTATTAGATGACGTCATCTCCTTGAACCCCCTGTGAACTTCCTGAACCTTTTATTATTTGACAGAAAATAATGACAGGCAGTAACTGGAGCCCAACAGGTCTTGTGTTCAAGACCCCATGTTCACACATTCACCACGTTCAAATAAAAATTTAGTCAACTAACAATAAGAATCATCCTCAATTCTAAATTCAAAGTGTTGCGCATTTACTACTGTGAAGTTCCATTTAAGGATACCACAGGGATTCTGTGTTTGCCGACTAACTACTAAAAGCTTTACCCAGTTTTATTTAATTTTATTGCTGATCTTCCAAGAGCTGCTAAACAAATAGAACGTAACATAAAATGACATAAAATTATGTCTAATACTGTGCAAAAGCCTTGAATCATTCCACTTTTCTTTACATTTTGATTGAAGGTCTTTCAAAGTTTCTTTTGGACACTGGCTGCTTTTTCAGTTCAGCCCTTATACTTGACCATTTTTGTTGTTTTTTTAAGTTACTCAACATCGACCCATGAATCATTTAAGTATTTACACAATGCGATTCAAGAGATGAGCCAGTGTTGTGTCTACACACAACAGACAACTGGTTGTCTTTTTGTGTGTGCAATCTTTGCACACTTTTCTTGCTCACCTTATGTAGTCCTGTGTTGATTGTCTGTTAAATATAGCACCGTGGTCTTGGAGGAACGTTGTCTTGCTTCACTGTGTACTGTACCACTGCACATGGTTGAAATGAAAATAAAGCCACTTGATTTGACTTGAAATAACCAATCTTATCCTTTTTATCTTTAGGCACTTGGTTAGTAGCGGCCTGTCACATAAAGACATTTCTTTAGTTTAATCCACAAAAAACTCCAAAGATAAGTTTGACAGAACAGAAGTATTTTTACACCAACAAAGTTTTCAAAAAGCTGTTGTTTGAAAACTCTGCAATATGTGCTAAAATAGAAAACTGAACAAGTACACAGCAAAAAATATAAGTAGCCTAAAAATTAGCTTAAGAGTCATTAGTCATAGATTTGCCTCTCCGGATCCCGAACCCTAACATTATTGAAGCATTGTGGGATCACCGTCAAGGAAAATGGAACAAAGAGCACCAAGCATCCAAAGAAGAGCTTCGAATGTCCTTCAAAAAGTCTGGAGAACTAGTCCTGAAGACTGTTTAAAGAATAAAAGGTAGTCATTCCAAATATTGACTTTTAAGCTTGTTAGAATTATAAAAACTCTGTATTTACCCCAAATACTTGATTTCCAACTATTTCCTATTTTCCCAGGAAAACGTAAAGAAATGAGAGGTCGCTCAAAACATAAACAACACATAAGCATATATTCTTAACAATCTCAACTAAATGTAGCATATGCAAACTTTTTTTGAAGTTCATTAAGATTATACAGATTCCTAGCATACTAAAGAATGAAGAGGCATAAAATAATTGAAGGTTATAGCTCAACACTAGCGGAGATAAAGGTCATTATAAAATTTAACAAACTTTACAATTTACTCTTTGCCACCAACAAACCATAGTCTTGCCTGTTACTTGGCATTTACGAAATCCGTGTCTGGCTATTGAACAACAAGGTTTGTCGAGTTGAAAGGACATTTAAAAAAAACAAACAAACCTTCCTTTCAGTAACAACAACACGCACAGCCTTTTTCGGACATCTACTATAGCAACCTCAATTCACACTATTGTACACTTAAAATTTAACATATATGAGCCCAGACTCTTTTTACTGTTAGTAAAACCTATAGGAGAGTGTTAAAGCCTTAACAGGAACTTTCCTCACTGTGTACAGGGCTTCTTATGGGTTAATAAGCAACATTTACTCGGACAGCATTAATGAATGACCTTTATTGTATTTGGTTTAATTAGTGAATAAACACTGATTAGGGAGAATTTCCGACGTGCTATATCGTCCATATGTTGTAAATCATCTCAGGGTAAACCGTGTATTCATGTGCGTCAACATGTCTGTGAAGGTTCTCAGAATGTGCGTCAAAGGCAAAGCTAAAGAATGATGCAATAGCCATTAAGCTAACTGCTCCACTATCGATCCCAATATCATAAATGTGTGAGGCACTTAGAAGTGCTATCCTAAGAGAATCTGAATAAGAAGCAGTCCTTAATAAAATGCAGTTTCAATACACTTACGAAAAGAAGCAGTATATAAACGGTAACGTCATCCATTTTTCATATTAGCATTAACTAGCTAGCTGCAAACGATAGCTCTGTAGCACGCAAGCTAACAAGGTAGATAGCATCAGGTAAAAGTTACCATTTCGTCTAACATTACCGAGATTTCAGTTGCATGTTGACTAAAAGCCATACCTCGAGAGTTTCAGATGTATTCGTCAACTTTAAAGATCCTTTGCTTGCTTCTTGTGGCGTGATAACAAATTGAATGAAAACGGTTGCCCCCTCGTCTTGCCTTGTTATCAAACAGCAAGGCCTATGATGTGACCGCACCAATCAAAATCTTGTAAGAGTATCCGCCCACATTGACGCCCCGTCTACAGCGCATAAAATTAGCCGAAAAAAGTCTTAATGGCAGCTATGGGTACCAATAATAAAGCTGCACCTCTAAGCGCCAACTGTCGCGAAACACCGAAAGGGCAATGTAGGAATAGAAAATACAATTTGTGACACAATGTCGTCATCCAAGCATTGATTTTGTTCACTAAGCTTCTGGTTTCTTTATGGCCAGGGCACTAATTTAGACCCGGAGCCTCCAGTAGGCAATTTAGGCCTGGGTGTTTACGTCAGTCCAATCTTTGCCTGCTGGAATCTAGGTTACTGGGTGGAGAACGAAACAGGGGCTGTATCCCAATTCAGGGTCTGCAGCCTTAATGGCCCACAAGGGCCGCGTACTCAAAGGCCGGAAGTGAGAGGCTTGTGAAATGGGACAGTCTAGCCTCCGTCTCGCTGCCCAGGATGCCTAGCAACCATGACACTAACAGCTGGAAACGTTTCATACAGCTTTGTTTGACAGAAATGAAGGAGAAAATCTTTTGTTCATTTGTTTGTTTGTTTCTACATGAGCTTTGATTTGGTAAGTATCTGAGGCTGACTGTGAAATCATGATTATTGGGCTTCACTTCTGTACTGAACAGTCATTTAAGATTAGCTAGTAAATAACAATTAGCTAATGTTGTTCATGAGACTAAAGTCATCTCACTTTGGTAATGTAAATATAATATGGCCAATATTAAAGTTATAATTTCAATCATTATTAGTTATTACAGCAGTGAATGAACTCTGTTTCAAATACTGAGCTTCAGTAAAGATTCAAGCTGCATTTGTTTATATTATTTATATTTCCTGTCACCTTAAATCTTCACTCAAAGACAGGTTTCTTTGACACTGTATATATAACTGTGTTATATATAGGAGAGACAAATATTGTTCTTTTAATATATTGGCATTACTAAAATTGTCTCAGTGCTTAATTTAAATATCCATAAAATCATCACATTCTCTGTAAGATTAACGTCAACAATTGAACGGTGTATATTTTAAAGTTACGGCTTTAAAACCAAGTTAGTACAAACATCGCTAATGTCACATAACTTTGCCGACATGTGGCCAACAGTAATGTTTTAATGTTCTTCGTTATTAAACATTCGCACATAAATAAGTAACATAATATTCAGTACTTACTTTTAAAAGTTTACTCTTCGGCCTCCCCTCTTCCGCCGTTTTTTTTCCGGCAAAATTATCCACACCCACTGCCGCGCTATGCATTCTGGGATATGTTGGGCCACGGAGTCCACCGCCACATCCTTAACAGAGGTGGGACCAAGTCATTGTTTTGCAAGTCTCAAGTAAGTCTCAAGTCTTTATCCTCAAGTCTCAAGTCAAGTCTCAAGTAATGTCAGGCAAGTCAGAGTCGAGTCTCAAGTCACTGGTGTAAAAGTCCGAGTCAAGTCACAAGTCTGAAACTTTGAATTTCAAGTCCTTTCGAGTCTTTAAAAAAAAAACGAAAAAATAATGTTGCAGTTATGCTAAATGTAAATATTAGACCATGTAATTTTAAAATCTGTGTTTTTCTCAACACATGACAAAATAGTGAACTTAGAAAATATACACAAATTGTGAAATTGCACCTCTTTAAAATGCAGCTCAATTAAACCTAGCTCCAAGAATAATTTTCACCGACAGTTCTGAGATAAGCTGCATGTTATTCTTGGATGCGGTTGTAGGACCAGCTTTAAAATCGCATGACAAAAATATCATACACATTTAAAAAAAACTGTATCACCAACATAGCCTGGACAACATTTGCTAGTTAGATGAAGTCAGCTATCTCATCTTAGCATATTTATATGCATATTTATAATCATACAGTTCTTGGAGTGAGTGCATACACTCATGAAGTTTAGTAACTTCCGGTCACTGCAACAAGCCCAGGTACAGTTTACCGACGGATGGGTGCAGGACCTTGAAATGCACCGTGTAGAAAGTAAAGACCATCGTACGTATCATAAGTTTACCAGTCTCACAAATCGTCTTCATAAATACACATTCCTTAACCGTTTATTAATAGGACCTTTGAGCTCAACGGTAATTAATTAGTAGTGGAAATAATTTCTGGTAGCATCACAGAAATGTAGCAGTGACAACAATACTGTATGCTGTAATCGTACTGGGCAATTAGTGATACAAAAAACCTGTTTTATCCTGTGAATAAAAGTATATGTTTTTGTCAGTGTACCATAATAACAGAAGCGAAACGCAATATTGTGTCAGGACAATTCACTATTTATGCACAATAAACAAAGGAGCATAGCACGACAATTTCTGTTCAGCGCCAGACTTGCTTGTAACCTATATCACCAATTATGTTATGAAAATGACGTATTAACTACTAAAAAACACTGACCTTCGTGTAAATGCTTGGAGCAGACTAACCTGTGAGCTGGAGGGTTCTGGGACGTTATATTTGATCTTTGAATGGCTGCAATCCAGGCCATCCGTTGCCTCTTTGTTACTTCAGAAACATGGCTCGAACAATTTCTCTTCAACGACGTAATCCGATAACAACCGATCTCTTTACCCGTCGGCTTCCCGTGGCTGTCATGCGACCGGCTATTGCAGTTAATAATACAACGGCTTCTTGACATTTTTGTGTTTCTTTTTATCGCTGTGTAACTGATTTTAATTGAAAGCCTGCGTGCGCTAGTACCGCTTGCCACGAGTTCCCAGAATCCTTTGCGGTTCTACCCGTGAATGACGTCACATTTTCAATCGCTATATAATATGCATGTTAGATTTTATATTTGGGGTAAAATATCAAGTCTTTTCAAGTAAACCGGTTCAAGTCCAATTCAAGTCCCAAGTCATTGGTGTAAAAGTCCAAGTCAAGTCACAAGTCTTAGAACATTTTTTCAAGTCAAGTCTAAAGTCATAAAATTAATGACTCGAGTCTGACTCGAGTCCAAGTCATGTGACTCGAGTCCACACCTCTGATCCTTAAAATTCAATGAAATGAAGGACGCATTTGAGGGCCGCATTTTCGAGCAGCCTTTGAATTGGGACAGCCTTCTCGTGTCGCTGTGACGTAATTGGCCTTAAAATGCGGCCTTTAAGGCTGCAGACCCTGAATTGGGATACAGCCAGTGTGTCAAACTCTTTCCATACCTGGGGGTAAAAGTGGAAGATAAGTCGTTAACTAGGATGAGTTGGATTAAAAAAAAAAAAGTCAAACCTCAAAATTTGACATATGTCAAGGTTCTGATATGTGCATAACGCTGTTATCAGATACATTTAGTGAAATAAACAAAATGTTTTCCTGCAATGAAAAAGTAGAAATAAATACATAAAACTGCAGAAAATGTATACACAAGTACTCAGACAGTACATCAGAATTAGAATAATATTACTTTATTGATCCCTAGGGGAAATTATCTTTCCTTACAATGCTCCATTATAAACAAATAGTAGAAAAGACAGTCCCTTGTGGTGCCCCTGTGTTGCTGATTACCTTGTCAGACACACACTGTGGGAGACGTACATATTGTGGACCACTTTTGTTGGATTTGAAGAAGGTGGGGGGGGGGGGGGGGGGGCAACTTCACTCACATAAAAAACATCACAGGACCTTCCAATACCTAACACAAACGTGAAACATAACACCTAAAAGACTTAGTTTGACGGGATGCTGACATGATTCAGATATTAAAATTAAGAGCCTCCGCCATTTTAAACAAAGCTTGTAAAAAAGTATTAAATATTGGGAAAATAAAATAGCCACACCAATAGATTTAATGTTCACGGACTTTGTTGTTACGCTAGTAGGCATTCACCAATTCGGACACAGCCATTGGTAGAGCCCCATGCTCGGCGGACCAATCACATTGTCTCCTGCCCATAACGTCTAGTGACGTAAGCAGCTGTGGCACTTCCTCGTTTGTTTTCTGGGCTGATGAACCGAAACCAGTCGCCCAAATTCAGAATGCATCTGTCAAGGTAAACACACTGTTTTAATTTTGCACCACCCAGCTGTAAAACAGCGCCGCTGTGCTTAGGTTGTGTTCATCGGCTAGCCAGCGGGTCTCTGGTTTTTAGCTATAAGACTGACAGCCAGCGCTGTTTTAGCCTGCGAACGTTAGTTAGCTATTAACTATAACGGCTTGTGTGGTTTGTCAGGCTCGCTAACAAACTTACTCAGGTAATGTCAGTGGGGACATTTAGCCACTGCTGCAGGATGTGTTTGTAATGTACACACAGCACGGGTCAGGAAGCTAACCTGACTTAACGTGCTGGTCCTCACAAACGATAAAGCAGCCGCTGACACTTAAAATACAGCTAAATATACAGCTAAGCGTATCTCACATCGAGCTACCAGTGTTTAGATAATAATAATAATGATAGCGCACTGGTAATACACGGGAGCAACTCACAGCCAAGACTGGTGTGCTATAGCATGCTAAACAAAGCTATAATGTATAGCTAATATTTATTTAATGTAACATTTAGTTAATGTTTACTAACTGCGATAAGGATGGTCACCCTGGGCTTTTGGTCCATTCCCTATATTTTCCTCCACCCTCCCAGGTAAATTAGTGCTTTCTAATACATGTGCCCGCATCCTCTCATCACAACTGTTTTCAGAGGTGTTTTTTGAATCACCTCTGAATCACCTTTTTCAGAGGTGATTCAGTTTAGTTTTTGCAGGGTTGTAATATAGGTTATACTTGTAATGATATAACTCATAGTATTAATAAAAAATATTTATATGGCGTTTATCCCAGTTACGATTTACACCTTAAACAGTGAAAATGTATAATATTTAAAAGTCACGTTTTTGGGACATTGTGAGGTAAAGCATACTCTCTATTGGCCCGTTTCTCTTTTGTGTATTTTCTGGCTTACTCAGTTGGTAATATTATTGTGCTAGAAGAGGCTGGACATTAAGGCGGGACTGCTTGGAGCTGCTTAAGCCAGGATTACACTGACAGGGTTTATTTAAATACACTGCCTGTTCCTCTGTCATCATGCTTACATCACTGTCACACACACCCACAGCAACCTCCGAGCCCGTCCTTGTTCCCTAATTGAAAAACTGTCAAGAGTTCACATATGGAGCAAAGTAATCAGCTCCTTACGAAGAAATATGCATAATCACGCTGTTTCTTTTGCTTCTAGGGTTGGAATTTACATGAAGAGGCGAAAGCGGGCCTGCTCTCGAGCTTGATCATTATAGTCTTCCTCCATCTGGCTGTCACTCTCTTTGCCTCTTCACATCGGTGCTCATTTCCTCTCCCTTCACCAACATGCTGTGCTGGGGGAATGCCAAGGATGGGCAGTTGGGTATTGGTGTGGAGAAGAACCCTGTGTTTGAGCCGAGGAACTGTCATGTGTTCAGTGGCAGGGGAATGAAAGAGGTCGCCTGTGGAAGCCAACACTCTGTGTTTCTTATGTATGATGGCAGTGTGTACACATGTGGCTCTAACAGCTGGGGACAGCTGGGTCATGACAAAGCAGGGACTTCCCCAGGTAAGCTCTAAATTGGAAACACCAGATTGGACCACCCTGGTGAACAACATAGCAAGTATGTTTGAGCATGTGCCTGAATTTGGACTGATTTGGCATGATTTGTCTTTGTCTGTGTTTGGCTGCACAAGCAGGAGGTGAATTGATGGTCTAATAAAAAAGTCAAATTGTATTCTGTTCTTCAACTATAGTGGAGTTATGTATTAAAAACCTAGCTCGTTATTTTGCATCTTTTACGTTTAAATAAAAGTGTTAATCAATTAAAGTAGTTATACAAATGGGCATGGGCTGATGATGAAATTCTGGGCCGTTAGTGATGTTTGGCTGACTTAGTTGCACATAACCAAGGTTAAAACTTATCTATGATGAGTGATTAGGCACACGAGCAAGATTGGTCTGCACATAGTTGTTTGAGTTAAAGAGTCTGTTTTATGTTTTGCCTCAAATAATAGAAAGTTTTATATAAAGTTTTTTTTCCTCAGCCATTTGATAAATAATAATTAATTTTAAACTGGAATAAATTAAACTCCACTTTCAAAAAACTTAAAGAAATCACAGACCTGGTTATTTTCCTTTAGTATAAGCCGAAAGCTCTTTAGTGGACACCAATAATATTTTATATGGGAGAAGAAAAATACCCTGATGCTTAGTTACAAAGACTGAGCATGCAGTGAAATGTCTTTTGCAAGTCTTAGCAGGTTCAGTGGCTGTTGTGTTTTTATCTGATGTGGAAGCAGGATGACTGAGGATTTAAAAAAAGCACAGACACTCATGTAACAGCAGCATGACTGTATGCTGGAATTGGGCATCATTAGGTGAGTTTGACATGAAACAGAAAGGATTCGTGTACCCACATTTTGGGCATTTTTCCTAAAATGGTAGTGACTGCAGACATGATGGGTCTGTGTTGGTATTATGTGGGTGGAAATGTGTTCTACATGTTCTTTGTTATGGCATGTGGGTGAACTTGTAACAGCCCTGAACAAATACAAGAATTGCTGGACCTTAAAAATCATACACAGATTTATTTGAAGTATGTCCATCCACATCTTTAGTTAGATACACTGCATAGATTCTGGGATGTTATCTCACAGGTTGTATAACATGCTGGGCCAACTTGGCATAATTATATTTTTGTTATAAGGCCTTTATCATTTTATGTTTATGTTATTGAATCTTTTTAACAAGCTTAAAAATGTTGATTGTTGATTAAATGCTATAGTCTTACCTCACTTAAAACCACATTATCAACTATTTTGAGTTTTCAATTTGTCTAAAGCAGCTAACCCTTAGTTGGTCCTTAGCAGAATACCACCAACACCAACTGCAAAGTCTCACCCACACATCCTTTTTGCACGTGCTTCAACACAGCATTTCTCAGTGCAGTTAATAATATACTATTTTCAGAAGAAATGTGTATATTATGTTTCTTGGATCTGTTGTATTATTGTGTACAATAAATACTTGTATAATAAATAGCATGTAGTTTAAAATATTTAGACTTATAACTGAAAAACAAATGGGTAAAGAGTAAAAGTAATGAAAAGACCTCTACTGTAGACCTGTCATCTCTTCACAGAGGTTGTTGGGGCTCTGGATACCCAAAAGATTGCGATGGTGTCATGCGGTCGGGGGCATTCGATGGCAGTGAATGAACAGGGTCAACTGTTTGCCTGGGGAGCTGGTGATGGGGGACAGCTGGGACTGGGGACCACAGAGACGACTGTTCGAATTCCCAGGTGCCCGTGTAGTTTATAGGAAGAAGGGTTTAGCCTGGCCACACAGAATTACACATGCCAGTAGGAAAACTTACAGTACTTACCAGCAGCCTAGCACCTACTTGTACAGCGTACATCTGGCCACTGCCACAGCTAAGTGTGTCCATAGAGCGTGCAGACGTAGACAGGTTTATCAGAGCCTATTTGAAAACTGTTAGTCACAGACTTCCTGTAAGTCTTTCACATGCAAATACTGGGAAAATGGGATTTTACTGTAATAAGTGGTTTGCAAAACGTTTTCTAGAATAAGCAATTAGTGCCCTGACAAACAATTTTATTTTTAATAGACAATTTACTGAAAGTTTATGAGGGGAAGAAAGCAGACAAAAGAGACTAAGACTAAATAGATATATCAGAAATATATTTATATCTATATGCTCACAAAATCATTATTAAAAAGAAAGAAAAACTACAGTGACATCTTCATTGTTAATCCATTGGTTACTCAGACTAACCTCAGTGTTATAGTGGAGGAGAAGAAGCCCCATGTAAACATATACTCAGCGAGATAGTTTAATAGTCAGTATTTTGTATGCAGCAGCCTTTCATAATTCAGTTCAACTTAGTTTTATTTATATAGCACCCAGTCACAACAATAGATGCCTCAAGACACTTTGTATTGTAAGAGAAAGACCCTACAGTAATACAGTGAAAATCCCAATAATCAGATCACCCCCTATGAGCAAGCGCTTTTGTGACAGTGGGAAGGAAAAACTCCCTTTTAACAGGAAGAAACCTCAGGCAGAGGCAGGTTCAGGGAGGGGCGGCCATCTGGCTCGACCAGTTGGGGGTAAGGGAAGGATGACATGAGAAAGACACATTGTGGAAGAGCGCAAGAAATTATTAATAACTAATGATTTAATGAAGATTAGTGTAAAAACACATGGTAAGAGAAAAAAAACACTCAGTACATCACGGAAGCCTCCAGCCGACTAGGCCTATTGCAGCATGACTAAGGGAGGATTCAGGATCACTGGATCAAGCCCTAACTATAAGTTTGATTAAAAAGCAAAGTTTTAAGCCTAATCTGAAAAGGAAAGTGGGTGTCTGTCTCCAAAATCCAAACTAGAAGCTGGTTCCACAAAAGAGGGGCCTGAAAGCTGAAGGCTCTTCCTCCCATTCTACTTTTAACTACTCTAGGAATTAAAAGTAAGCCTGCAGTCTGAGAGCAAAGTGCTCTATTGTGGTGATGCGGTACTATGAGGTCTTTAACATAAAATGGGACCCGATTATTATGGATTTAAAAGGGAGCCAGTGAAGAGAAGCCAGTATGGGTGAAATATGCTCTTTCTAGTCCCTGTCAGTACTCGTGACAAAAACTCACTGAAAAGCTGGAAGCTTTTCAGTGAGTTTTTAGGAGATCAATAATTACCATACTGCATCGTAGAAGTAATAAATACTAGTTTTTCAGTATCAATCTGAGAAAGAGATTGCACGAAAGGAAGAAAGCAGTTCTTATATATTTGCTTAGTGTGTGCATTGAAAAACATCCTGGTCAAAATGACTCCAAGGTTCCTCACAGTGTTACTGGAGGCCAAGGTAATCCCATTTAGAGTAAGCATATAGTAACATATTTCTAAGATTTTTTTTTTTTAGGGCCACGTATGCTAACCTTAGTTTGTAGCGGAATTTAGGAATTATAGGTCATCCAGGTCTTTGTCTTTCAGAGATTCCTGCAGTTTCACTAAGTTGTGTGTGTTTTCTGGCTTCATGGATAGATAAAGTTGGGCATCATCTGCATAGGAGTGAAAATATATGTTTTGCCTAAGGCAGGGGTGTCCAACTCCAGTCCTGCGGCTTTTAGATCCATCCCTACTCCAACACAGCTGAATCAAATGATTGGATTACCCCTTCAGCATGCCATCAAGTTTGGCAAAGGCCTGGTAACAAGTCATTCATTTGGTTCAGGTGTGTCGGAAGAAGGAGCGCGACAGTAGCTCTCGAGGACTGGATTTCAACACCCCTCGCCTAAGGGAAGCATGTATAATATAAACAGAACTGGTTCTAGTGTGGAACCTTGTAGAACTCCATAATTCACCTTTGTGTGTAAAGAGGACTCCCAATTAACATGAACAAATTGAAGTGTTATAATTTTACGAAGTTTGTCTGAATTAGATCTCTCTTGTAAATGAGATGTTGAGTCTCAATGGGGCTACCTGTATAAATAAAAGTTAAATAGCAAGTAAAAAGTCTATTAGATAGATGTGAGTCGAACCACCTTGAATAGCTACAGCATGCTCTAATCGCTGTAATTAAATTATGGTCATCGAACCTCATTGCACCGAGGTTTAGAAGAAGCACAGACAGGAATCTACCATCAGTGGCCATAAGAAAACCATCTGTAACCTACACTAAAGCTGTCTCTGCAATCTGATGCATTCTAAAACCTGACTGAAACTTTTAAAATAAACAATTTCTTTGCAGATGATTAGTTAGCTGTTTTACAACTACTCTTTCAAGACTTTTTGAAAAAGGCAGGTTAGGAAGGTTGTGATTGGCCTATAATCAGCTAAGACAATAGACATCAGGTTTGACATTATTTGGAATTCCCAGCCTTTTCATGCATCATCTACTTAAACAAGAAATGTTTTAAATGTGTATTTTTTAGCTTGATAAACAAATGTTTTTGTTTCTTTTTAAATTTATCCTAGGTTGGTCAAAAGACTGTGTGACCATCGCATCTCTCAAGTAATGTGTGGGAATCAGCACTGCATCGCACTTTCTAGAGGTGTGAAAGACAATTTCTTTATAACACCTCATCACTGTTCACGATCTGAATGTTGGATCCCAACTGTGTCCAATCGAGCTGAAATGTATGGCATCAGAAAACCCTCATAAATTCTTAAATTTTAGCTCATCTATCCGCTCGTCCACAGTTCACTAGAAGCGTTAAGCCTTAACAGTATTGGTCAGATCTGAGTGAAACTTGCACATGGTCAAGGCTGTTTTACGAGCAATCACCAGGCAGTAATGATGGAGAACAAGTGTGTGTGTTTATCAATGTAACAACAAAGTGTCAACCATCAGCATCAAGGTTAGCATGACTAGGACTCAAGACATAATATTTTCATTAAAATATGTGATTGCAAAGGGAGGAGAGCATAGTTTGAGAAAATGCAATGGTTTTGCATTATGGGAGATTTTAAATTGACTGTTTTTTGTCCAAAGAAATGTGATCAGATGTTGAACCACAGCTTCTTGGGGCTAAACACACATAGCTTCATGTATTAATACTAACAGGATAATGGGGTCTGTGATTTATCTGTCAGCCTGAAAAGTTGTGTATTTATTTATGTTTGGTGTAAGCTTTGACTTGATTTAAGTTTGGCTATAAATGAAAACATTTGGTGTTGTTGATGTTTTGGCAATATGTAGGTCTGAGCCACACCCTGTAACAGCTCTAAATATAGCCACTCTATAAAACAGACATCTGCCCTGTATTTTGTGTTCATTATTGGTGTTGATGTGAGGTAAAGTTCATGATGTGCGTTTTTCCTCTCAGATGGCCAGCTGTTCACATGGGGCCAGAACACCAGCGGGCAGCTCGGGTTGGGGAAAGGAGAGCCCAGCAAGCTGTTCCCTCATCCTCTAAAGTCTCTGGCAGGAATTCCTTTGGCACAAATAACGGCAGGAGGAGACCACAGTTTTGCCCTCTCATTGTCTGGAGCTGTATTTGGCTGGGGCAAAAACAGAGCTGGACAACTGGGCCTTAATGATAAACAAGGTAATAATCACCTGGTTAGAAAGAACAGCGACTGTTATATGATATAATGCAGAGTGTAGAGCTTCATGCAAATTATATAAATCTTTACGTAATATTGTGTCTCACATTTTTATCAATTTATTCGCGCTTGGAAAAAAAAAAAGGTTTTCACAGTACTCCACATGGTGTTGTGAAAAACTAAGTACACCTGTACTCTTTTGATAATATTTTAGAGGTTAAGTAACAGCTAGGTACTATTAATAATTAATAATGACTGTCAAGTGTGAGTACCGCTATCAAAGCAGACGTTTTGGCACTTTCTGATCTGAAGCATTCACGTCTTAACACAATGCCACAATCTTCCCTGGAAAGGACGTCTCAGCAAATTCAAACTGAGCAATACATAGAGAAACTGCAAAAAACCCAGCAGCTACATCTCAGACTCTAGAGGCCTCTATTAGCAGGTAATTGTAAAGTTCATGATGGTACAAATAGAAAAAATCTGAACAAGTGTGGCTTATTTGTAGGGGTGGGGGGGAAAAATCGATACTGTGTAGTATTGTGATATTTTGTTTGCTAATAATGTATCGATACAGGGACAGCAGAAATCGATATTTTGTTACAAAAAAGTTTTTGTGGACTGGAACTCTGACTTCAGAGCATGTTGATCCTTTTTCTGAGCAAGAATCCTGACATTCCTTCACTGTCCAAATGTGTGTAACTTTTTTTTTTTGGCAGCAATAAACATGACAGTTTACTTATTTTAATTTAAGACATGTTTTATTTTAATTAAGTTTAAAACTTTTTTATTTAATGTAAAATTATATTTTGTTTTAATTTACTTTCAAATTCTTCAGTTGCTGAAGGGGCTGCATAGTTTTCATAAATTTCAAAGTTCAGAATAGCTATAATTGTACCAGATAGTTGCATTCAGTTAAGTTGGACTAGACTGTAATACAAACCGTTCAGTTTGTCAACAATAAAACTGACTGAAATGAGAGACTGAGTGTGAGACTTTGATATTAGATAAAATAAATATTGATAAAGTTTACCTTTATGTACAGAATCTGAATATCGCAAAATATTTAAAAAAAATTGCAATAATATCGTATCGTGCGTTAAGTATTGTGATAATATCGTATCGTGGGATGTATGGTGATTCCCACCTCTACTTATTTGGAAGGGTTACCAGGAGGAAGCCTGTTCTCTCTAAAAATAACATGACAGCACAGCTTAGGTTTGAAAAGTTGCATCTGAGAAAATTGCAAGACTTCTTGAATAAAGTCCTTTGGACAGATGAGGCCGTTGGGGTGGCTGTAGTTTAGGAGGTAGAGCAGGTCATCTACTAATAGGAAGCTTCTATTTCTATTGTGTCTCTGAATGTCACATAGAAAGCACTTAAGCATAGAATGGATGTGAATGTGTGAATGAGGCATGTTGTATAAAGTGCTTTAGTGGTCAGCTAGAGGAGAAAAGCACTATATAAGAACTAGTTCATTTACCATTTATCATTATGCCAACGTGCAGATGTTTGGCCATAATGCACAGCACCATTTGGAAAAATTAAACACAGCATGTCAGCATAAACGCCTCATACCATCTGTCAGCACGGTGGTGGAGGGGTGATGATTTGGGCACTTGGAGTCATGGAGTTGACCATGAACTCCTCCGGATACCAAAGTGTTGTAGAGTCAAACTTTAGATGTCTACCTGACATTTAAAGTTTGGCCAATACTGGGTCAGGCCACAGGACAACAGCAGCAAATCTACCGCAAAACGGTATTGTTGCCATTGTTTGTGGAACAATGGCAACGAGCTTGATCGCTCTCACGCTCATTTTTTGTTTTATGAGTAGTTAGAGGTCACCATTTTGGAGAAGAGATCTATTTATTAACATTTCATGGAAATGATCCTCAATATTAAATAATTAAATAATTTAATTAATTAACATATCCACGTTTAGTTTAGTTGCCATTATGGTGCTAAATCAGAATGCAAAAGTTTAAGTGTTTTCCAGCATCTTCTTAATTTGAGTGGACTCATCTGGTTGAAGTGTTTAACAGTGTGGACTTGCTCTTGTGTTGTCGCCTTCCACAGATCGTGCCGTCCCATGCCACATCAAATTTTTGAGATCTCAGAAAGTTGTTTACATCAGCTGTGGAGATGAACATACAGCAGCCTTGACAAAGGTATGATTTATGTTTAACTGTGTTGTACATGCTTTACATATGGATGTTTAATTTTGGCCATTTCTAGTAACAGATATTATGCAACCAGATATTATAAAGTCTTGTTTTGTTAGGTCGTTCTTGTTTAGCTGCCATAAAAATTGGTGCAAGAGATTTATATTATTTTACACAACACTCTGTTAATACAGAGTTAAAAACTGAGTCTTATTCCAACCACACGGTCTAACCCCATCTTATCTTAATCTACCACCTAATGTGTGCCATAAGTGTTTTAGTGCAAGACTATGCATAAAGTTTCCCTCTTAAATGGAAAAAAGCACGGAAAAGGTCAGTGTGTTTACTCTTCCTGGCAGGATGGCGGCTTGTTTACGTTTGGTGATGGCTCGTGGGGTCAGCTGGGTCACGGCTCCACCAATAGTGAGCTTTTACCTAGACGAGTGCTGGAGCTCATGGGCACCGAGGTGTCCCAAATCACCTGTGGCAGGTACTGTCTCTGATAAACCTACAGAGGGCTTTTGTTGGTTATACCCATACGATCTCATGGAACCAAGTAAAACAACACTGGAGTAAAGTCTATGTTTATGAAGCTTAAACTTTTTTTTGACTCTCAAAAAGCCGCAGTTTTAACTCTCTTGTACGGTGTGTGTTTTTTTGTTTATTTTGTTTTAGTATTTTCTCCACACCTGATGGGAAAGGAATACTGAAAAGACTTATAGAAAGTTACCTTGTCCCTTAAATGTTAATAGCTTTGATTGTTTTGCTTCCAGCCACAGACATTTGTTGCATCTTTTTTTTGCTCAGTTATTTCTTTTATCCTCTTGACCGTTAGAACAAAACTTCTCTTTGAGAATCCAAATTAAAAAAATATATAAACATTAGTAATAATTAAAAAATATCTGCTGCAAAAACAACTGATCTAAACTGAACATGTTAAATCAGAGAGCTGTAAGGTACCTTTGATAATGTTAACTGCATATCTAATGCTGTAAATGTGTAACTATCAAAGTGGTAAATTTACTTTTTTGAGTTTCTTCATTTCGTGGTTTTTCCTTTTGCCAGGCACCACACGTTGGCGTTCGTGCCTTCCTCTGGCGTGGTATATGCGTTTGGTTGTAACAGCCATGGCCAGCTGGGAACAGGAATACTGGGGGATGCCAGAAGCCCATTTCCTGTCAAGGCCAGTTTCCTGACTGGAAAATTCCATAGAAGAGGTAAGCAGAGGACTTGCCGATCAGTCCCTATATGCTTGTGACCGAATGCCTTTTTAAAAGTGCCTCATTCCCACTTCTCACGTTTGTTAGACATGTTTCCTGTTTGTGCCTTTACTGGTAACTGCAGTGGAAATCCAGGCAGGCAGCTGTGAATGTTACAGTTTTATTTGGCCTAACCATTATGGTCCTGGGAACCTTGTTTCCGATTTTTTCCTTGAAGACAATGGAGAACTTTGAGAGAATTTACAATTTACGAAGTCTTAAAACAGAAAGAACAGACTGATAACGATACAGTGGGCTTTGTTAGTGTCCAGCTAGACTCTGCTGCTTCACTGTCTTGCGGAGGTATTTCTGATTTGGCTCCAGTTGCTGTTGCCAAAACAACCAAGAGGATAGTTGGTATTCAGCCAAAACAGCTTGTATTTGCACAGCAGTGTCTTCTGTTGGATTTACCAGAAATCATCCTGCAATCTGCTTGTAATGTAGGCTAGGGGGTGTGAGTCACAGCAGAGATTTAAAATATATATATATATTGTAAGGAGACTGCAAGAACACAATTTATTCTGCCATGTATATCAAATTGAAATAGCACAAAGAAGAGCTTTTGAGCCAAATGCTTTATGATTGCTTTATGCTTCCACAGTGTATTATTCTTTATCCTTCATTACTGTGTATCATCTTTTTTCTCAAGGTGAGGAATCTTTACAGACACATGCAGTTTAAAGTGATTTAAAGTGTGAAATATATATATTTTATTCCCTGTTATTATGTTCAGTGTCTATCTCTTTTTTATGTTTCTTAATTAGAATCAAAACAGTATACCGTGACCAAAATCATCTGTGGAGGAGACCATAGCTTCTTATTGTACTCTAATGAGCAGGTATGTGATTTCATAAAGATTAATACTAAAATATCACATTTTTTAAAATTAAAAATATATACTTACTTCCAGTTTTACCATTGTTATTGTTTGTTTGAATTTTCATGAATTACATAAATGCTTTGTTATTTATTTTCATGTTAAAAATATAGAGAAATGTGAAACTGAAAATCAAAGATGTACTCTAAAAACCATCAGGAATTAAAAAATGATTAACCGTATGTGACACACATATGCTTCTTAGTTTCCTGCAGCACGCTGTATAATTCTAAGCAATCACATCCAAAAACTCCAAGCAATCATGTCTGTGTTACTTAGGTTTAGTGTTTCACCACAGGGTGGCGTTAATGTCTCAGCTTTAACCAGGTCAGTTGATGGAACTCTGTATTTGGAGCCTTTATCTGGTTAAAAAAATGTAACTTTCAAGCAAACTGTCAGGAACGTAGGCTGATAAAGATGTAAAGCGCTTAGCCAAAACATTTCCATCTCAGGCGTGGCCTCTTTATTTTGTCGACGCAACCCAGATCAAACTTTCCCACACAGACTGCAAAGGACCAAAGCAAAGTCTTCCGTGTTTGTAACAGTGGTGTTATGTGTTCTCTGTCTTCCCCTCTACAGACCTCTGTCCCCTCGGAAGACTTCAGAGTGATTAATATTGGCAAAAGTCTCTCACCAATCAATTATGAAAGTTTGAATTCGTTGAGGCTGAAACTGATGTACAACACAGACTCTAGCATCACAAAGTAAGCCAACGATAAAAGGGTATTGTGTCAGATATTTTAGATTATAAGATAGAATGTAGACTCATATATAATTGGTTTACACAAATACACACAGAGCTTAATTCACTTTAATCACTGGAAAGTCTCCCCCGTTACATTTTCATTGTAATGTGTGTTTCGTTTACAGTGACGTCATAGTTCAGCTGTCGTCGACGGCGTGCTGGAATGCCAGCTTCTTGGACCAAAGGTGCATAGACCTCACCTGCATCAATATGAGAAATACACAAATAGTGCAGTCAGGACTTGTTTTATATTGGAGCACGGTTGCATGTATTAATGCAAAAACCTTCAGTGGAAGACAAAACACCACTGAGCTTACATTTTTCTAAGAGCTTTTCTAAAAGCTTACAGTGCTAAGAGTATTAGTGAATCTACATAGACAAGATATTTTTTCTTTAGAAAAGGTACTTCATATAAATTAGATTTTGCTACTTTTACTTAAGTCAGACTTGTAATTTTATTTTCACCTTTAAGAAAAAGAAGTCAGTGTTGACCTTGAGGAGGAAACATTTAACAGTTAATAAGATATAGCACCAAAATGCGAAGTGTAAAGAAGAGCTGAAATAATTAATTAAGAGGTGATAAAAATGTTTAAGTTCCCACCTTAACAGATATTTTATTCTTCGTTCTCCGTCACTGTCTGTGTTATTATTAGAAGAAGTGTTTGATTTCTGCAGGTTGAAAATGTGACAATGATTTATGTTAGACAGGCACGACATATTTAAAATAGTTAGTACAATTATGTGCTGCACGTGTGCTACGTCTGTATCGCTACTGTGCTGAGCCAAAAATAGCACATGCTCAGGATATTTGGCCTTGGTTCAGGCAGGTGACAGATGGCACAAACTGCAGTCGCGCTCGACATCAAAATTGCAGTTTTTCCACTGAATGCTGCCACAGAAACTCTCCCAGTATTTTAGGACAAAAAAGGGCACCACAGTCCCCAACAAAGGTTTAAAAAAAAAAAGGAAACAAGAAGGATCTGTTAGCGTTTTATTAGTACAGATTCATCACAGAGTAACTTCTTAAGCCCTTCAGGTGTGTGCCATAAATGAAGGAAACGCATGCCGTGTGATCAACTCACAAAGATGTACTTTCTCTGTCAAATACCCTCAAATCAATGCATATCATCTTATCCAGCTGATTGTCAGGCCTGGGAAAGATGCTATCTGTTTGGTTAGCGAGATCTGTGCGAGTCCATCAACCTGTGTGTTGACATCATGATGTATGTAGGACAAACTAATCAGCAGATACTTATCGCGTCCTGGGAATGAGTTGTAGAGGTCACCGGGTTGGAAAAAAAGGCCTCACAGACACATGCGTGAAAAATGAATCTTTCAAAAACTGAAATGCCACAGGAGGTAAAACAAATAGTAACATCCATCATAAAGTAAGTAAGTAGTGCATATGAAATACAGGAGGACAGACTTGTACTAATTGTCTGACTAAATGGAAATAAATGTTAGTTTCTGCCTTAGTTAATAACATGAAAACCTTCCCAAAAATGTAGCCATAAAAACTGTATTTGTATCTCCTTTTATTAGGTACAGCTGTGGGATTTGCTGCAGTTGTTCAGAGCACATCCATGCACAGGAAGTATTAGCATCACAGTTGGGACCCAAAACTGCTCAGATGGTGCTTTAAGCTCAGAGAGTTCTCTGAATTTAATGGGTCATTGCTGTGACTCAGTAGTTTTGTAGCACAAACCGCTGCACCATCTGCAGCACTGTTTGCTCTTTGACAAACAGTCTCCACAGGATCACGTCTAATCTGACTGAGTGGTAAATGGTAAATGGCCTGCATTTGTATAGCGCTTTACTCAGTCCCTAAGGACCCCAAAGCGCTTTACACTACAGTCATTCACCCATTCACACAATTGCAATGGCAAGCTACGTTGTAGCCACAGCTGCCCTGGGGCGCACTGACAGAGGCGAGGCTGCTGGACACTGGCGCCACCAGGCCCTCTGACCACCACCAGTAGGCAAACACGGGGTTAGTATCTTGCCCAAGGATATTTGGCATGCAGCCAGGAGGCAGCCTGGGATCGAACCACCGACCTTCTGATTAGTGGCTGACCTGCTCTGCCACCTGAGCTACAGTGCTGTAAATAGTTGCCATTAGGGATCAGTCCACTGTGTCAGTCAGTATTTGTCTTGTTGTGCCTATAGGGAAGGAAGATGGCATTTACAGATAGCTAAATCTTTAATGCTCAGTGTCAGTGATATGTTGAGGGTTGTTTAAGGCGAAGCAGCGAGTGTGTTTATCAACTGGTTCTCACTCTCGTCATCTCCCAGGCAGAAGAAGAGATCTGCTTAGGGATAGACATAAATACATTTAGGCTGCATGTATACTTAACCATTGCTTATATTGCAGTGAGTATTATCACACCTACCTAAAGGTGACTCACAGCTGACTTGCTGGATGACAGCTTGGAGTAGACCTGTGTTTAATCCAAAGCAACTTTCCATCAAAGCTTTATCACGAATTCCCTGAATATGAGCTCTGTTTTTTATCCTTTGCTGAGATCTCACTTATATCTTTCTTTATCTGCTTTCTCTCAGTGATGATACCCATTTCAAAACCAACCCAAAGATCCCAGGCATCGATCTCAACTCTGTCAGAATGCTGTTTGAGACTCTGAGCAAACCAGCTTTCTCTGAACTCATGGAGCAGGTACTGCTTCTAACCTCCAAACCCAGTTTACTGTATGTCTCTAAGGACACATGGTGCATGTGTTTGATAATGGCTCCTGTTGTTGTCTGACTTTCTTTATCTGACCAGAAGCATGAATAATAATGTGTATGTGTTAGTCCCCATAGGGAAATAGTTCCTCTGCATTTAACCCATTCACCCAGTGAAGCAGTGGGCAGCCACCAATGCAGCGCCCGGGGAGCAGTGTGTAGGGACGGTACCTTGCTCAGGGGTACCTCAGGGTAGCCGTTCAGTGGAGTTGAACCCCCGACCTTCCGATCATGGGGCCACCACTCTACCTACTGAGCTATCCCTTGTATACTAAAGAAAATAGCATACATGTTTTGGTTTACTCTAATCACCTAATCAATTACCTTTTAAGCTATTACACATAAAGTGGATTCATAAGCAATGAATGTAATGTAACTGTCACCAGACAAAGCTGGTGAGAGCTGTGAAAGATTTAGTGTCAAACAGTTAATCTCAGGAATTGAAGGAGTTCTGCGTGAATCCTAATGAACCCCTGTGCCTCTGGCTGTAGATGTTGCTGCTGAAAATCAGCTGCTCACTCCAAATTAAAACCTCATTGTTTGTATGTAGGTCACCAACGTCTAAATCCATAGTGATTTTCATAGAAATTGGTATCAATGAATGTGATAGAAAGTGATTTTTGTCTGAAACGCTTTGTGTTTTGGCTCCTTAATGATGCAGGTTTAATACATGCAGGGTTTGCTTTGTAACCATTCATTTGGTGGAATAAAAAAAGAAAAAAAAAGATAATCCATGTTTTGAAAGTAAATCAAGTTCTGCCACAGATCCATGGCACAAAATGGAGAACTGGTTGACGACTCCTAACATTGGCGCACTAATGTTATGTTTGGGACTGAAGTGGCCTCAGTCTGATTGATGCAGGCTGAGGCCTCTTTCCCCAACCACTAAATAACCTCTTGCAAAATTTAGCAACTGACGTTTTATCGCTGCTGCCTCGTTCATCCAGCTTGTTTGGAAATATAAAAATATCCCATCACATTCAGCTTGTTTTTTCTTCTTTTTTTTTTAAAAACAGTAAAACCCTAATAATTCTCTGACTGCATTTTGTCTCTAACATGAATCTTCTTTCTCTGAGCAGTGTAACTAAACAGAGGGTGTAATGTCTGCATCCTCTCTCTCTTGTTTAGGCCACCAAGAGTTTTGAGAGCCTGCTGATCCCTCAGCTGCCACGCTCCCCTCCTGATGTCGAGGCCATGAGGATCTACCTCATCTTGTCAGAGTACCCGGCCCTGCAGGACTCCAAAAACTACATCCGCCTCACTATACCCCTAGCAATGGCTATTCTGCGGCTAGATGCCAACCCCAGCAAAGTATTGGGTATTACATTTGCACGACCACACTGAATACAGTTTTTCATTCAGATTTGACTTTGGGAGATAACTGAGAACTGTGAAGCTCAGCAACTCTGTGCTATGTCCCACCATGTTAAGCTTACGCTGATGTTTAGAATATATCGGTATCCTCGTCCATATCTGTGCTACGTGTCCTTCGTCAGCAACAGATAAAAAAACACCACCCGGACAACAATATTTTCACAGCATCTTCAAACATTAGAGCCTGGCTCATATGGATTTTTGAACTCACTACTGATATTTGAGGAAAACTAGGGGTTTTAACAGAGGTAAAGGTCAGTTACTAGCCCGTCTGCTAGTTTAGTCTTCACTCTGTGGCCACATGAATCAGTTTAATAATAATAATGTTTGTTTTTTTTCTTGGGGGGTCTTGAAAATTACTTTCGTGCATTTATTTTAAATATTTGGATGATATTTCATAAAATGTTGTTGACACTTTCAAAGATATTCATAGTGCTGCTGCAATAATACAGACAAGTGACAAAAGCGCTCTGGAGAAAGGTTTGTTCACCTCTGCACATGTGACCGACTGCTGCGTAAAACTGTTCATGCATGTCTGGTCTACGCCACACAAACATACATTCACTGGCCATTTTATTAGTTACACCTTAGACCCCTTTTTGCTATCAGAACTGCTTTAATACTTCATGGCATCGATTTAACAAGGTGCTGGAAACATTCCTCAGATTTTGGTTCTCATTGACACAGTAATGTCACACAGTTTCAGCAGATTTGTCCATGATGAAAATCTCTCATTCCATCACATCGCAAATGTGCTCTGAGATTTGGACTGTGGAGTCCATTTGAGTGCAGCGAACTCACTGCTATGATCAAAAACGATGAGATGATTTGACATTTGTGACGTGGTGCGTTATCCTGCTGCTTCCTCAGAAGGGACAGTACACTGTGTCATAAAGGGATGGACATTATCAGCAACAGTATTCAGGTATGCTGTGGGCTTTAAACTATGCTCAAATGGTGCTAACTGTCCCACAGTGTGCCAAGAAAATGTGCCCCACACCACCAGCCTGAACTGTCATTACAAGGCAGGATGGAGCCACGATTTCATGTTGTTCATGCCAAATTTGAACCCTGCTATCTGAATGTCACAGCAGAAATGGAGATTCATCAGGCCAGGCAAGATGTTTACAGTCTTCTGTCTGAGCCTGTGTGAACTGTGGTCTCAAATTCCTGTTCTTAACTCTCATGAGTAGCAACTGGTGTGTTCTTCTGTTGTTGTAGCCCATTTTCTTCCAGGTCTGACATATTGTGAGTTCAAAGATGCTTTTTTGCATACCTTGGTTGTAACGAGTGGTTATTTGAGTTCCTGTGCCCTTATTGTCAGCTCGAAGCAGTCTTGCCATTCTGCTCTTTGGTCTTTGGCAGCAAAACATTTTGAACTACTGCTCAGTGGATGGTTTCTCCTTCTCAGGCTATTTTGTGTAAATGGCCTGTATTTATATAGCGCTTTACTAGTCCCTAAGGACCCCAAAGCACTTTACATATCCAGTCATCCACCCATTCACACACACATTCACACACTGGTGATGGCAAGCTACATTGTAGCCACAGCCACCCTGGGGCGCACTGACAGAGGCGAGGCTGCCGGACACTGGCGCCACCGGGCCCTCTGACCACCACCAGTAGGCAACGGGTGAAGTGTCTTGCCCAAGGACACAACGACTGAGACTGTCCAAGCCGAGGCTCGAACCGGCAACCTTCCGATTACAAGGCGAACTCCCAACTCTTGAGCCACGATCGATGTAAACCCTGAAGATATTTATATGGGAAATTCAAATTATATCAGCAGGTTCCGAAATACTCACACCAGCCTATCTAGCACAACAACCACGCCACGTCCAGAGTCACTTAAATCATCTTTCTTCCCCATTCAGTGCTCAGTTTGAACTTGCGTACATCCCTAATTAGTTACTGCCCTGTGGTTGGCTAATAAGATATTTGTGTTAACAAGTTGTTGAACAGGTGTATCTAATGAAGTGGCTTTAAATTATTTAAGTGCTAAAACAGAATGTCTGTGAAGGTTCTCAGTCATCCAGGTCATCGTAGTCAAAGGAGCTTGCAAAGAAAAGCGTCTGGACTTCTTTAAGTTACTTGAAGACGTTTCACCTCTCATCCGAGAAGCCAGAGTTTCGGGTGAGTAACTCATCCGAAACTCTGGCTGATTGGGACCCACACCCAGTTTCACACCTTGGCTCAGGCGATTAGAGGATCATCAGGGGGTTCCTTTTGTCCCTCTGTGGGGGGGATACTCCCACTAGGTTTATATCTGGGACTCTCCACCATTTGACCTTAGAACTGAAGAAGCGTCTCGGATGAGAGGTGAAACGTCTTCAAGTAACTTAAAGAAGTCCAGACGCTTTTCTTTGCAAGCTCATTTGACTGCTAAAACAGAAGCATTGCTATTGTGTAATTCCTGAAATTCCAATACATCATAGAAGAAACTGACAACATCAGTGCTACTTGAGTCCACCATAAAATATCATGGTGTATTTGGTTGAGGTCATTTATTTTCCTCTCCTTTTTATGTCTCTGCAGACAACTGGTGGTGTATCGTGGATGGCAGCGTGTTCACCCGAATGGTCGACATGTACAAGAGCATTGTTGTCTTTATGCTAACAGGAGGCAAGACGGTGCTCGTGCCCATGTTCTATGAGAACTATTTTCTTGCAACTCTTCGGCTGCTGGAAAAGCTCCACAAGGTATTCACAAACGACACTCGCCGTTCTCAGCTGTGCTTGTTCGGCAATACAATCCAAGAAGGAAGTGTTTGTGTCACGGTCAGATGGTTCTCGGTAATCTGTAGTCTGCCGTGTACTGTGACATTTCCTGGAGATCAGCAGGTTTTTGTTCCATGTTACCAGGTAAACTTGAAGGCACAACACGTGGAGTACAACCGCTTTTACATCCCAGACATCACCAGCCTCGTGGACATCCAGGAAGACTACCTCAAATGGTTTCTGAGTAAAGCTGAGATTGTGAGTACTGAGTTTGGGATAGGTTTTTGGGAAGGCATCTGTGTTTGTCAGGTCTGTTTGTCTCTTCTTGCTGCCCACTTGTTTCATAAACAACACTCGGGCATTGGAAGGAATTTAAAAATCTCTTCGTTTCTACTTTTAAATGTCTTTTTATTTTTCAAGTGTCAGGTTTGATCAGATGACTTTTCTTTCATTCTCATTTTTAGAAAGTGGGATCATCCCCTTCACAGGTAGTTGAATTAAAGACTCAGTTATTAAGATAAATGATAATAGATAAATGTGATTCATTTAAATGGTGATGGTTTATTAAGCATTCATTCTGTTTTCCCTGCAGAGTGACTTTCCCGCAGTAAACCTGTGTGCCTACCCGTTCATACTGAACGCAAAAGCCAAGACAACCATGCTGCAAACTGATGCTGAACTGCAAATGCAGGTATCCGCTGCTGACAGACTTTATGTGTCAGCAAATGTTTCTTAATTGTTCTCGTTCTCATGTGAACATTGTTTCATCCATTTCTCTCCACCTGTGTCCGTTACCAAGATGGCAGTAAGCGGTGCAAACCTACACAATGTCTTTATGCTGCTCACACTGGAACCCCACCTCGCTAGGAACCCTTACCTGGTGCTCCATGTGCGCAGGAGCCATTTAGTAAGCGACACACTACGTGAGCTCACCATGTACTCTGACGTGGACCTCAAGAAACCACTCAAGGTGAGAGGCGGCACTCACCGGAGGCGTAACTTGGACAAAGCGAAGATTTGTTTTTGTTTTTCATCTGCTTCTTCCTCCCTCCAGGTGATCTTTGATGGAGAGGAGGCCGTAGACGCAGGCGGCGTAACTAAAGAGTTCTTCCTGCTGCTGTTGAAGGAGCTGATGGATCCCGTGTACGGGATGTTCACTCATTACAAAGAGTCCAACCTGCTCTGGTTCTCAGATAAAGTGAGTTTCCCTGGTTGACAGTTAACAGGCAGTGGAATTAGTATGTTAAAGTATTTATCGAGTATATTTAAATATAATTAAGTCTAATTTTAGCATATTACCTTCAACTTGAAGCATTACGGTGAGCCGCACTGCTGCAGACAGTTAAACACGAAGCTCTTTTCCAACTGCTGCACCTGCTGTGAACAGGTTTTAATGAATGAGTAGTTGCAATGTCTTCAAATAGGAAACTTCATCTTTTGAGATGGTTATCCAGAAGAAAAATGATACTTAATCTGGAGACTGTGTTTTAAAACATCAGAGACAGATCAGAGACAGCTTATTTATTTATTTAGTTTATGGATAATTTAGAAACACACAACTGTTTAAGTAACTTTGGATATGAACTAAAATCATCGGTTAATTCCTAATGCACAACAGTGTAGCACAGCTAATCCATGCTTTACAGGGGTTATTGCATTTCAGTCACAAAGCTGAAAGCTGCATACAGTGGTCCACTTCTTTTTTCCTACCTCTGAAAGAAAAAGAAAAATACTGTGACTCTGCAGACTGAAACATATTTGGACTTGCTGACAATAAGCAGCCTGTGCTGTTGGCTTTTAGCTCAGCTGTTTTCTGGGAAGTAAAGCGTTTAGGTTAATAATGATATTATGAGATCTCAGTGACGTCAGAAAAGAAAGAAGATTTAAGTAATTAGTAAGCATACTGCTCCTGTGCTGTGTGTGTAAATTGCACTCAGCCTTGTTTTAGGTTTGAAGCATCTTGTCTGGGCTGTGTGGGGTCCAGCCTAATTTGCCCCTTGGAGATAATGTCTCTTTGACATGCGCAGGATGGACGAGTCATATCTGTTGCTCAAAAAGAGAAGTCAGTGTTTCAATAAATCCACTGACCTTTTCCTTTTAGTTTGAAGCCTTTCAGCTTTCTTTTGTCTGGGTTTGTTTTTTTGTTTTGTTTTTTTTTTGGACTAAAGAGCAGTCGGCCTATAATTGATTACCCGAATGTGGACTGGCAGTTGTTTGACTGCTGCTGTTTTTTCCAAGAAGAAGAGCTGCTGTTTCTGCAGTTATACACAGAGATGCTGTATGTCAGTGGGAACACTAAGGTTTACAAAACACTCACCTCTATAAGGGAGCTCGTCCCTCAGCCTTGACCGTCATGCTGACTGAGATTGGAAACAACATAATATTAGCTCTGTTCAGTCAGTCACCTCTCTGTCATTCAAATTAAGGTCAAAATCACCCCCCCCCCCCCCCCCCCCCCTTTTAAACTAACTCTTTGTAAAATTATTAAGTAAAAAAGTAAGAGGTATTTGCATGAGAGTAGCATTTATTTTATATAGTCCAAGATTCCTTTTCTGGCACATAATTATAACACACAGTTGCAGCCATAGTGATAATCTAAAAGATGTCAAGATTTTCTTTTGGAGTGAGACAGAAGGACATGATTAGAAATGAGTACACCAAAGGGACATCTCAGGTTGAGTGGAGACAAGAGATGGTTTGGACATGTGCAGAGGAGGGACAGTGAACATTGGAAAAAGGATGTTAAAGATTGAGCTGCCAGAGACGAGGAAAAGAGGAAGACCACAGAGAAGATTCATGGATGTAGTGAAGGAGGACATGCAGAGGGTTGGAGTGACAGAGGAGGATGTCAGGGATAGAGTGAGATGGAGGAAGATGATCTGGTGTGGCGAGTTGCGCTCGAGGGGTGGTGTTGTTGGTTTCAGGGTTCACTATGTTGTTCCAGAATATCTCAACTATTCGGTAGGTTAATGGTTGGTGTATTTTTAGGCACATACTTAGCGATCATTGGATGAAGCCCACTGGTGATCTACTGACCAGCTGTTTGTTTCAATTCAAACAACTGTCATGGCTGCCATAGCCTCTACAGACTGCTTTGTGTAGATGAGTTAGTGAAACAGCTTCATCAGCTTTCTTGTGTTTTTGTGCCTTGTGATACAACATACAGTCTCTTTCTTGCACGAGGGTGTAACCATTGACATCCTCACATCTGTCCATTGCCAGTTTTTTTCATTTTGTACAAATCTGGCTAACTCTTCCAAGTTTTATCTTTTTTTCCCCTTCTCTTCAGCGTCCTTATACTCATCATAAAAATTCCCTTTTAGCACACAAACACAAACAATTTTCCTTGTTACTAAAGCTGATTCTTAAGTGTGATTTCACTAACTCGTCTACACAATTTTGTAGAGGTAATAGAAGCTTTGGCAGTTGTTTACTTTAAATGACAACTTTAATCTCCATATTTTGGCTTTATTCTATCCTTATGATAGCATATTTACCTCGAAGCTCTGATATCTTAGAGTTAAGAAGAAAGGTACCTTTTTCATATTTGTATAGTTCTGTGAGTGTGAATTTACTGCTGGTGTACCGTATAACATTTTTCAGCTCGTGGGATGTGAGAAATTGTCGAGTTACGTTGAGCCAGCTGACATGATGCCACCAAAGACTCTGCTCAGATTTCAGCCACAGAGAAGTGGTAAAAGAAAGGCAACAGGAAAATAATGTTTCTGCGTGCATCTCCAGTGTTTTGTAGAGCAGAACTGGTTCCACCTGATCGGGATCATCTGCGGTCTGGCCATCTATAACGCCACAGTGGTGGACCTCCACTTCCCCCTGGCTCTCTACAAGAAGCTGCTCGAGGTGTCACCCACGCTGGAGGACTTCAAAGAGCTCTCACCCACCGAAGCCCGGTAAACATGGCACATTGCAACTCACCATTTATTTTTAATTCATTTTTTAATCTATATATTTATTTATATATAAGGGTTAATCTGTACTCTGAGTTGGTAAAGACTTAAAATAATGAATGAAAGAATTCAATTTTTGATCAAACTTAGCAGAACAGTCTTTAAGTTTTAAGAAATGACATGACATCCTTAAAGCATAAAGAGAGATAACTGTGGGATTAGTGGACTTCCAGGGGAATAGGATGCAACTGAAGAGACCTCTTAGGTGAGAGGTCTTCAAAACTTAAGTCAAGTTCTTTTTCAAGATCCTTCAACTACCACGACCTGAATGACTGAGGACCTACACAAACAATAGGAAGAAAGATCTCACCAAAAGCGATGTTTGCATGCAAGCAAGGTATGTTTGGGGAACAAGTGGAACCCCCAAATATAGCAATGGAAGTGGTCAGTTTGTTATTGGGTTCCTAAAACCTTCCATAAAAAATTATGCAGTCTGAAGCAAAAGACAAACAAGGTGAGGCATGACATCTGGCACATTGGTCCATAATGTTGGGGTAAGTTCTTGATAAATAAGACCTTGAAAAGTGGATTCTATATCTTAAATAGTGTAAGTTGAAACCTGGCACAGAATCTAATCTGGAAATAAAGAAATAAATGGGACAATAAAATAACTTGAATGCCTCGATTATGTCACAGAAGATAGGAGGCATAAGTAAGAGCACAGGGTTTTTTTCAATAACGGCATCGCAGACTTAAAATGACTTAAAATGAGACTTCAAACTGAGACTGAATCCTAAGATTGCGCGTAAGAGGAGGGAACTCACAGATTTTTGCGACCTACTGTGTAGCATTTGTATTTCTGGGAGTTAAGGTGCAAAATATAAGGAGGAGAATATTTAAATCAAGCACGAAGTTTACAGTTTTGGGTTTTTGTGTATTTTTCTTAATCACCTGTAAAACTAAACACACCTGTTAGGTTCAAGGTTCAAGCTTCTTTATTTGTCACATGCATAGTTATACAAGTATAACACACAGTGAAATGTAGTGAATGTTAGCACTATTTGGTGAATGCACTCAGATGCTGTTTTGCTCTGTTTAATAAATCTTGCCCTAATAGGTGATGGAGAGTAGATTAGAGAGGCAGATGAAGAAAAGGATGAGCGAGATTGAATCTCAAGTCTACACTCGGCGAGTGAAGCCGGTCGATAAATGTATGAATATGTGAAGACCGATATATAAAACGTGTAAATTGTTCTAATAAAGAAAGTCCCAATCTGGGGGCTTTACTGTCCCACAGAAACAAAGAAATAAATTGGTGCAATGATTTTAAAAAATGCCTGGAATAAAAAAAGATTATGACTCCATTAATTTTAACCTATTAGCAAGAAGAGAAGAAAGTCTGGACACGCAGGGCTGTCAGAGTAAAGTGATGATAATATCTCAGCCTTGGGCCAGCGACTTGAAATAGTCCTCCTTTAGAAGGATGTTTACCTTCATCGGGGTTAGGATCAAATCTGCACCCGGATGCCAAATCCGTGTGCCACTTGTTTACATAAGCAGTGTTTTTGCTTTTCAGAGTAGCAGTGAGATTGTTTGCCACTTCATTGAATTTAGAGCAGGAACGGTCAGCATTTCCGTTCAGCCTAATTGTCTCCAGTCAACTATTGATTTTGCGATTATCCATTGAATGTGATTACCGATACGTACGGGCTGCAGCAGCCTGTTGCTCTCGAGACAACACCATCTTAAAGGACACTACATCTTAAAATGTTTGTTCTTATTATTTTGTCTGTCTTTTTGAGCCGTTCAGCTTCAACAGGCTAAAGGCAGCACAGTGGAGACAACACACAGATAAGAAGCAGACACCAGCTCTGCTTTCTGATAAAACATTGTTTGATATTTTCTTTGTACTGTGACCTCAGCCGAGTAACTTGGGTCAAATTGCAAAACAATAATAATAGATCCCCTTTGGCTAATTAGCATTTCCGTTGGCAGCCCATTTGTCCTTCCTGTTATTGGTGGTTATAACATCTAGCATTTTCTTTTCAGGAAAACTAACACAACACTCCCTGTGAGTCATTTCCTATTATTAATAATTCACCTCTAATCTGACAGAGCCTGTGTTCACGATTTGTTTCATCTACGGAGCTGTTGGAGCAGCACGGCTGATCCCTGGGTTTTCAATGTAAAGGTCAAACGTGGATAGAGTTGAGAGTTAAATACAAGTATAACACCAAAGAGCTGCAAAGAGTGTTACCGACAAGTTCTGTATTACTACAGCTCCAAGCAGTGACTATAACACTGTGTGTAACACCATAATACAGTTTTAACTTTCCTTGTTTTGCTTCTGTCTGCTGAGCAAATGACAGTTTGAGTTTTCTGTGTTGGTTTTTATGAGTTGATTTCTTTGTTTCTCCAGGAGTTTACAACAGCTTTTAGACTATGAAGGAAGTGACGTGGAGGAGACGTTTCTTCTCAACTTTGCTGTAAGTGTAACTTTTTATTTGTTGATTTTTATGCCACGTGTGTGAAAAAGGCTGGTGTTATTCTTTATTTTGTTTATTGTTAATATGTTCCTTGAAGTTCTACGTTACAGAATGACTCACGACTGTTCGTTCTTTGTCGCCTTGGTGGTATATTTTGGGTCATTGTTGTGCTGGAAGACACATCCATGACCCATCTTCGTTGTTCTGGCTGAGGGACAGAGGCTATATTTTACATTACATGGCCACAGTGGCCCCTCATTGTGTTGAAGTCGTCCTGTCCTTAGCAGAAAAACAGCCCCAAAGCACAATGGCTTTACCTCCCTGCTTGACTATGTGGATGGTGTTCATACTCAAAGAATCTCGTATTTCAAGTCAAGTTGATGTTAAAGAGTCTGATCTTTGGTTTCGTCTAACCGCGGCATTTTCTCCCAAGCCTTCTCTTGCTCATTGGCAAACTTAAGACTGGCCGTTACAAGTGCCATCTTGAACACTTCATAGGTGGTGAAAGATTTTCAGTTCATTACAACGTAGCATATTGCCAATGGTGTTCTTGGTCCTGTCTGCCAGTTTTGGGGTGATGCATCACCCTCATCCCATAGGGCAGGCTTTTCATGGTGATCAGTTTATATTTCTTGCATTTCCAAATAATCACACCAGCATTGTCACCTTCTCTCCACGCTTCTTGCTAATGGTCTTGTGGCCCATTCCAGCCTTGTGCAGGTCTACAATCTTGTCCCTGATGTCCTTTGATGGCTCGTTGGTCTCCCTCATGGTGGTGATGGAGAGGTTAGAATGGAAGAAATTGATATTGTGGACACGTGTGCTTTATATACATAACAAGTTTGGATCAGGAGTCTCTGTAATTGATTGACATACATTTTAATCTGTGTACCACACAGGCACTAGGGTGTTTACCTTACAATATGAAGAGCCTTGAGACGACTGATTTGGCGCTATATAAATAAGACAATTGAATTGAATTGATCCTCTGGCTTCTACAATGTGGGGTTAACTGAAAATGAAGTACAGCACATGTTAAGGGATCCTTGGTTGTAAAGATCTGTGATACAGAAGAAGGGCCTAAAACAGTCTTTGACTGCAGAGGAAAATATGTGTGTGTGTGAGGTTTAGCTGACAGACGGTTTTGGTGTTTGGAAAAAAACAAAAAACAAAACTGGAGCATCACAGGACTTCTTTAACTTTAAAATGTTAAAAAAATAAAGCTGCAATTATCTTGTGCGGCTTGTGCACTTTTGCAACGTAAAAAAACTCCACAGTGAGTCTGTTTGTTGTGCTCATGTCTTAGATCACCAGGGAGAACTACGGGATGACAGAAGTCAAGGAGCTGATTCCCGGAGGAGAGAGCGTCGCTGTGGACAAAAACAACAGGTTTGGTGACTCGACAAATCAAAAAAACGCACACTGAAAATTTAAGCTGACTTTTCAGCACGTTTCAGTCGGTATTTCAGGAGGCAGAGCAGGTCACCTACTAATCGGAAGGTTGGTGGTTCAATCCCCGTCTGCTCCGGTCAAATATACTTGGGCAAGATACTAACCCCAAGTTGCTCTCCCATGCATCCATGGGAATGTGAATGTGTGTCAATGCTGGATAGAAAGCACCTGGATAGGAAAAGCATAGAAAAAAGTGCTGGTGTGAATGAGTGAAGCTTTATAAAAAGCTCTTTGAGTTCTCAGAGTAGAAAAGCTCTATATAAGAACCAGCCCGTTTACCAGATTAGATTTAATTTCATGAACGTTTCCATTTTTTCAGTGCTACACGCTCTGTCCTCTCTGAAGGAAGAAGCAAAGACTGTGAGATTTTACTTTTTTTTTCCCCGCACAGAGATTATAATGCGCTCATGGAGCCAGCAGCTTGTGTCCCATTGTTGGAGCTGAAGGCCACGATCTGTGCTGCACACACAGACACAGTTTTTTAGATTCACTCACACCGTGCTATTGCGCCTCATTTCTAGCTGCTGTCCTTGTGCCAGTGGCACTGATTACAGCGTTATGTGAAGGAGTCCTCAGAGAGAGAGCGTTTGGGGGCGGGCGGTGTCAACATGTCTGGCTGCTGGTGCTGAACAGATGGCGAGAGCAGCAGTAACACAAATTGTTTCTCCAAAATCCCTTCGACACTCAGATATGGAACTAGAACAAGAGGAATATTAGATTGTGGTGTTAAAGCAGCATCTCATACCGCACGTTTTATTTTGATACTGAAGGTTACTTTATCAGACTGATGAATCCTGCCTTTGTTTTTGTTTCGTTTTGTGTTGTGTAAGACAAGTTTGGTGTTTGCAGGGCTTTGTGACCCCTGTGGGTGTGACTTGCTTGGCTGGGAAGACTGTAGCATTGGTCTGAAGCCTGTATTTATTAGCTTGTTGACGTGAAGCAGTTGTGTGCGTGTCTGTGCGCTGGTTTCCTATATGAGAAGACCTGCTTGTGTATTTCGCTCAAATTTCAGGAGAATCAGAATCAATCAGAATCAGAATACTTTATTAATCCCGAGGGAAATTAGGGTTACAGCAGGCAGTACGCTAATGGCGCATGCGCACTTACAAAGGAACCTTCTGACCAACTGTTGGAGCATGTTGGTCCTTCTGTTGGTACCTTCCCTGTTTGAACGGGGGTTTGTGGCAGCAGCTGCTACACAGAGTCCTCGCTTTCTAAATGAAACGACATCATTACTTTCTGTGTGTGTGATCAGGGAAAAGGTTTTAAAAATCTGGTTTCTCTCTTTTTCTTCTTTCTTGGAGTGATTGCTCGAGGATTGCGCGTTCCTGAACATTTGAGTTAAAGTAACTGGTTTCTTCTGAATCCCCGACATCTGATTCACTTTGGGATTTTTAACCTGTTATTTTGAATCTATTAAGATGCTGTTATGCACTGTGTGTGGTTGGCTTGGGGTTTCCTGTTGTTGTAGCTGAGTACATGTCTTAGACAGAGATAGCCTGAGTGAATATAAAATGTATTTATTACGGGGAAAGAAAAGTTCTTAAAACCTAATTGCTCCCTAAAACCAATAACTAGTTGTGTTACCAGTTAATAGTTATTAATGCTTGTGCAATCAAGTGTTTGTAATTACTGGCAGTGAGTGTTTCACATCACTGTGGAGGGATTTTGTCCCACTCCTCTTTGCAGAACTGTTTTAATTCAGCCACACTGGAGGGTTTCTGAACGGCCTGTTCAAAGGACACGACAAAGCATCGCAATCAGACTTAAGTCTGACTTTGACTAGTGATGGAAAGTGACAAATATGTTCTGCTTTCTTCTCCCTTTTGTCTTTGACATGTTTGATAAATGCATGGATCTCTGTCACTGACTTTAGTGCAGTAGTTGCTCAGCCCAAACTAAAGCTTTCCATTGGTTTCCCAAATTTAAAAATAATGTTGAAGCTGCACATTCCTCTCCTTCAGTACAGTAATTTTACTTTTAAGCATTCATTTCAGAGGTCTTAAAATAGATTAATGTTAGGAACTCTGTTTAAATATAAGTCTTTCAGGGGATTTATTCAGCATTTCGTGTCCTGCTTCTGTAGTTTAGCTTGGCACAGTGAAAACAAATCTGTTTTAGTATTTACACATATATTGACGCACTCACAGGTGGCTCCAGCACAGATGAAGAGATTAGAGGTTTAATCTACCTAAGCAACTTCTGCGCTAAGACCTCACAGAGGTGTAAACAAAATTAGAGCGGGCTGGATGAAGAGGACGTTGATGAGTTCCAAGCAGGTTTCAAGAAACAAACCAAAAAAAAGCTTTGAACAGACGGCTCAGACAATGTGAACACACTCGGATTCAGACACAATGAGAGAGGAAGAGAGTGTTTATAGTCCCACTTTGACATCTGAATAAATAAATTTACTGAACCTATTTGTGTGTGTGTGTGTGTGTGTGTGTGTGTGTGTGTGTGTGTGTGTGTGTGTGTGTGTGTGTGTGTGTTTCAGGAAGGAGTTTGTGGAGGCCTACCTGCGCTACGTGTTCTCAGACTCGGTGGGGGAGCAGTACTCTGCCTTCTCCGCTGGTTTCCTGAAGGTGTGTGGTGGTGAGATCCTGTCTCTGTTCCAGCCCTCCGAGCTGATGGCCATGGTGGTCGGCAATAATAACTACAACTGGGAGGAGATGGAGAAGGTCAGTGTGTGGTTTAATCATCTGCACATGTACTCCGACTGCTCTGATCAACTTTCCAGCTCAGGGTCAGCAAAGCCTCTCCTCACTGTGTGTGTTTTTCTTTTTTTGTTGTTGTCATTGTTGGATTAAAATCTTGAATCCCCTGCAGCACAAGTGTTTGCAGACCAATAGTTTATATGTGAAAGATTTGTTCAGATGCTGCATTTAAAAAAAAACAAACCCTAAAATCCTTGTCATCGACCACAGGAAAGAATGATGTAGTTTTTAGCTTTGTGTTTATATAACCAGGGAACTGCCTCGCTCAGAATAACCACTGCAGCCATGCCTGCGGCTCTACATACCAGCCTCAGTGAATGATAGATGTTTAGCTTTAGCATCGTAGATTAGAACGGTAGTGAGAAACACCCTCAAACATTACCTCAAACCATCACCTCAGGCGGTGCTACATTGTACCTGAAAGATTAATTATAGGTGTTTACGTCTTTAGTAAGAAGCAGGAAAGAAAAGGCTCTTTCACTGGTGTAAGACACAGATACCGGCGAACCACGTTTGGTTGTTGCGATTGTCTTTTTACTGGATGCAAAAGAAAAAATGGAACAATAAGTATAAATTCTGCAGTGCTAAAGCGACAAAAAAAATTGAGTTTGACGCAGTATTAGCAAGTTAGAAATCAAACTTCAGGAGATATTTCTGTAGTGTGCTATTCCAGTGTCATACGGTCATTTGAGAGTGTCCTGAAACATCCATCCCCCCTGCACCACTTTCTGTTTGAATGTCAGCGCAAGGGCAGATGTTTCAGGACATTAAAAACATGAACCAAAGAATTTTTTTTTATCCAAAACTCATAAATACACTTGTAGTAATGTGCAGTTTTTAAGAGAATCAACTGCAATGAATGCCCATAGAGTGTGAAGGATTGTTTGGGATGATGGGTTTTTACTTGTGTACATATATTTACTTTATATACATATTATTTTCAAATGTTTGCACTGATAAGACTGCATCAAAATTCATTGCACATGTGTAATGATAATAAATAATTTATAGATTTAGTTTACTTTTTAATGTTTCAGCTGTTTGTGGTTTACCAATCTTACATATTGTACCTTTAGTTGCAAAATACTAAAACGTGTATTATGTTGTCAGAAATATTCTAAATATATATTCACAAATCATCATATTAGGTAAGTTAAAATTTAGATTGGATGGTGAAGAAAACTGTAGATAAATCTGATCTTTTCTGAAAGGCTCGTTCTCGTGTGTTTCGTGTTATTCCTGCCAGATGTTGAAAAGGCACACCTCTGGATCATTTAATATGGAGGCGAATAAATGATTTAGAAACTCCGCTCTTGTGGGTTGTTGTGACATTTGGCTTACTTTGCAGCTCTGGATGTGATCATAAACGGTATGAGCCAAAACAGTTCTTCACATATTTTACCCGTGACTTTATCTCCTGTGTCCAGAGGTCCTTTTTGTGCAGATTACAACATCTGCACAGCAGATTGTTTTGTCAGATGTCAAAAAACTGGGAAACTGATTTGTTTTGTTTTTTAGGCCAGTAGTTGCAAAAATCACCCAGATTGTTGCACGTCTCTGAGGACTTTATTTCCTGACTGATAAGGAACTAACATGTTTTCCACAAATCAAATTGTTTACTGATGGTAAAACAGGCTTTTAATCTCCAAATCTCTCCTCTCTTTCTACAGAACGCCGTTTATAAGGGGGAGTACACCGCCACTCATCCAACAGTCAGATTGTTCTGGGAGGTTTTCCACGAGTTCCCTCTGGAAAAGAAGAAGCAGTTCTTGTGTAAGCCTTTAATTGCCTCCTTAAATGATCTGCGTGGCAGTTTAATTCTCTTACCCGCAGTCGCTTTGCAGTGTAATAATTTGCAGGTCATGAGAGCAGATCGTGAAGACAGCAGAGCTGCTTCGTGCTGCTTCGTGCTGCTTTAACGAAAGCGAGAACTTTTCAGTGTTAATGAAAATAATCACACATTTCAGGAGTTTTGAATAAAGTGTTTCATTCAGATTCAACTGTTTACTTTACAAGACCTCAATTATGCTGAATTCTTTAGTAATAGTAAATGATATGATTAAATAATGTCGAGCATAGTGATACCGCTGCTGTTGTGGGAAGTGTGGCATGACGATGTCCTGTTAAAATCACCCTGTGATTCTTGCTCCTAGATCAGAGGTGTCAAACATTTGGCCCAGGGGGCAGAACTGGCACTCTGAAGGGTCCATTCAGGCCAGCTAACCACAAACCTAACATTTGAACTTATGGGTCGTTCGCTGCAGCCACTTTTAATGAGTCTCTGAATGCAGAATTTCAGGTTTTTCAATCTTAATAATGAGAATAATGCAATTTTTTTCTTTTTCTTTCTTTTTTTCTGTTCTGTAATTTTACACATTTATTTAAAGTGTATTTAAAGCCCAAAGAGTTCTGTGGGCAGGTTTCTCTGTTAAACAAGCATTTCTTTGCAGTGTAAAAAAACATGCATGTTGCTTTCATTGCAACCAAGAATGACTTTTAGCCAAAATATGAAAATTGGAGCAATATTCTCTGCGAGTCAAAAATTGTCTAGACAGGCAAAGACCAGATTTATTAATAACATCCAGAAACATCAAGCTTGTGTCTGCACAAGAGCACAAACATGTTTCAGAGAGCTTCCCTAATTTTGTTTTACCTCTGTTCTGTATGTCCCCTTTCTGCCTGCAGTGTTCCTGACCGGTAGTGACCGCATTCCCATCCACGGCATGGAGAGCCTGCGCATCATCATCCAGTCTACCACAGCAGAGGAGCACTACCTGCCCGTGGCCCACACATGCTACAACCTGCTGGACATGCCCCGCTACCAGACCAAAGAGATCCTGCGCCGCCGCCTCACTCAAGCCGTGGAGCAGTACGAGGGCTTCAGCCTGGTCTGAGGGGAGTCCCAGGGGAGACTTAACGCACTTTAACAGCAATACACCCCCACGTGAGTGTCAAGAGTGTGAGTGGGCAATTGTTGGACACGGGAGGGTCACTCTGTTTATATATGGTCTAACAAGATCGTTAAGCATCTTGAATCTTAAAGGTCTATGTATGTAAATGCAGAGTGTTATTGCTTTTTTGCTTTGGGCAAAGTTCCTCAGCCTTCCAGGACCATTTAGAGGAGAATCAAATGACTGATAGATAACAGCCAACATGGAAATTAACCAAAAAAGCACTAAATGGACTAAAATGTGCAGAACGACCCTGGATTATGAAAACTTCGGGACCTAAAAACCAGGACCAGAGAAGGTTGAGAAACTCTTAATTTCTTTTTGCTTTGTTTTGTTTGCAAAGCTGTGTATTTTATATTCCTTAAATTCTATTTTTAATCATTAAAGAATCATGTTATTACCTTGAGACAATATATTGCTTTTTGTTACTTTTAATTTATTAAATAGAGTGGTTATTTTTTGACAAAATTAACACACACACACACACACATACACACACACATACATATATACATGTATGTAAATAGCACCTTGAATATAATCTTCACTGTGAGGTTGGGAGGAGTGTTAGTCCCGCTGATCCTTTTAAATCTGCCACCAGCATGTCCTCTATGCCTGATTCTGAAAGAGGACAAGCGAGTCAGGCAGGGAGCGAAGCATGCTGAACATCGTTTGCAATCCCTCGTTCTGTTTTAGCTGTGGCTCACAGAGCAGCTGACTTTGTTCTTGAACCTGCATTCAACAGTGTTGCCTTTCTACAGCAAAACCTTCTGTACGGAAACAAAACTTTATTTATTTATTTATTTATTTTTTTTTGTGGATGTGTGTGCATGTTACAGAGTGAAAACAAAGACCAGATTGTCATTTAGCAGTGACGTTTTTGGAAATGTGATTATTCGCTTTCTTGCAAGAAAAGCATGTCAGCTGAATATGAAGCATCAGTTAGCATCGCTCAGACTGGAAGTGGTAGCAAATACATGTTTGGCTCCTTCAGATGGACACAAAAAGATCGCACTTCCTGTTGTTACAAGCATGTGGATGTCGCGCTTACTGGCTGTTTAGTTAGATTTTCTAGCTGAAAGGGGCCGCATCATCTGCGAGGTCGCAATCAAACAAGACCCCATGAGATGACTGTATTTGGACTAATACGCTAAGATGTTGAGTTTGGCATTAGCCGTGATGAGTTATAGAACAAGTCTGTGCCCCTATGTGGTTTTTATGAATGAGGAACTGTAGATACCAGGCTTTAAATACACTTTGTAATTGTATTAAGTTGGGTGTCTTACCATGGCAGTCAGTGGGGATTAACTTAGCCTCGGCCTCCAGTGGCCACTACAGGAATTGCAGTTTTTGTTGTTGTTTTTTTTTTTAGTGCTTCCAGGTTTGCTTATAATATCTAAAATGTGACCTTGCCATCATACCTTTGCCCTCGATGACAGTGCCTAGCAACAACATAACCACAGTATGAAAGGTGGAGCTAGTCAAGATAACACCACCCATGGACAGTGAAGACCCTAGCTAATCATTTTTGCCTGAAACTGGACGTGATGAGCGAGGAAACCGAGGGACAGTCAGCTTATCCTGGCTAATCCTCCTTTGTGACTATAAAATCATTTACAAAATGAACTTCCTGTTTCATTCAGTGTGAGCTAAAACTAACGACTGAGCCCATAAACTCTTCAGAAAAATGTCTACTGAGGTTACAGAGACATGGAGCCCAGGGCGTGTTCTCCACGAGAGTCGCCCCCTAATGGCCATTCTAAAGAATCCATATTTTACTACAGTCTGTGCGAGCAACAGGTGAAAGACCCAGAAAAAGAGAGCACCTCTTGTTTAACCACTCTGGTTTCCAGCGATACACACTCCATGTTTGCCGTGGCGTGGATGCAGAACAGTCTCCTTGATTAGTGCTAATTTTAATCGCTTTCGTGAAGTATTTTGAAACAGATTTTTAGATACACATTCTGATAGTGTGGTCCCTGACACAGACGAGTATCTGAATACAGTCAAAGTCCTTCTTGGCCAACGCAGCGGTATCTCAACAAACCAGGAGTTCGTCCTGTTTCTCTCTTCAATTCCATATAGTCTCTTTCAGTAGACACAGTAGATTTAAACATTCAGGAGGACACGACAATCCCAAACTGTCCAATCACAGCCATCGCAGACTGTGTCCATGTGGTGTGTAGTTACGGTGTAGGCTGCAGGGTTGCAGATTTACAAATATAAATCCCCTGTAAGTGTGGATGACAAAAACTGTCATTTTTGTGTTTATGAAACTTTTCTCCCAGCCTTATTCACGCTTCTTTTCCCCCCCTAACAAACACTCTCATGGCTTCTATAAAATGATGACTTAGACCTCAGAGGGTTAAACAAACTTTGGTCATTTTTAATCATCAGAGCGGCTCTCAGTTGGATTTATTCACCGTGTGACGGAGCCAAACTAGCCGTGTTTTTGCTAGGCCAAGCAAACCGATTCCTCTGTAATGACATTTGAACCGATCTGCTAAGAAGCAAATAAAAACATGTCCCAAAATGTCACATAAACCTAAATATACAAACATTAGAGTTAATAATTGTTATTTGTCTGGTCTCCAAGTGGAGATGAATATTTTAAGAGTGTGGGCAGATGACTTAGTAAAAAGTCTGCATATAATAGCCATTTGATGATAAACTGTACCCATCATATTATTCCAAAAGTTGCCCTGATGATGTATAAATATTCCTGCAGTGACACCTCGCAGTACAAGATAACATTTAATTAGGTTGTGTATTAGCGTGACGTGCGTGGAATCGTCTCGCATATATATAATATATATTTTATATACATTTCATACACGACAGTGGTGTTAATGTGACTTTGGGCAGTAAAATGACTCGATGTGTTCTGACTAACACGTCCTCTCAGCAATAACAACCTGAAGCAGCCCACTTCTGTACTCACAGCTCTGGGCCAAACATATAAAGGTCTCAAATGCTGGCAGTTCATCTTATTGCTTAGTTCTATACTGCATGTGTACACACACACACACACACACACACACACACACACACACACACACACACACACGCGCATATTCAATCAATATTTGTCTGATTAAGGCTCCTGCAGAGTTTAGTCCTATGCAAAGGTTTGTGAAGCCCTTGACTTTTTTGCACCTTTAAATGTGCTAGAGAATACGTTTTTTTTTTTGTTTTTGTTTTTTTTTAAATCATTATTTGACTGAAATTTACTCAAAGCTCTCTGTTCCAGCCAAGGTTTTCAATAAAATACGGTATAAAAGCAAGACTTCTGTGTGGCCTGTGATTGCATTTGAGCTTCCTCATTAAATTGCTTGAATTCATGAACCTATGACCAGATGGACCAGATGTGATGCCTCTGATTCATAGAGTTGTTTTTTAGTGTTTATCTGAGCACCTGCTGTTAAGGTTAGGGTTCTTGTTTCAGTATAGTTTATTTTTAATTGATATTTTATGAGGGGCATATGTCAGAGGTGAGATTTTAGGTGTTACAAGAAAAAAAAAAAAAAGTTTTTGAAAGCAGTTCACTCCCATTCTTCCAAACGTTCAGTGAACATGCTTCATCAGCCGAGATGTTTGAGATCAACATTTGAGATCAACTGACTGACCTTGAAGGAGAGGTCAAAGGTCACATGACATTTTAAATCCTTACATGGTATAAAGCTTTTTGTCAATTTTAAACCAATAAATCATTAAGTTAAACTGAAGACCTTGATGGGTGAAAGACAAATTTTATTATACCACATATAATCTTTTATATGTACATTCATATTTAAACAATTTTATTTATTTAATTTGGTGCTGTAGTTTTTTTTATACACGCTTTTAATCCCTGTTTTATTTCCTTTTATTACTTTCCTTCCCGCCATCGCACAGTGCTCTAGGGAGGTCCTTACCTTCCTGTATAAAGCACCTTGAGGCAGCTGATGTTGTGATTTGCTGCTATATAAATAAACCGACTGATCTCAGATCTGTCTGTAAAGTCCTTCGACTGGATGAGTGAACATTCGCAACTTCACAAAGAAAAAACACAGAGCCCAAAAAACCTTCAGTAAAAATATGATTTCATTCACATTATATACAAAATACAATTTATGTACTAAAATGTACACACTCAGTTCATTAAGCCCGGCCAGTGTTTACATTCAGTGAAAACAAATTCACACTGATTACCATCCAGAAAATTGGAGAGAAAAAAAGGGATAAAGTACTCGCTCACAGAAATGTAAACATATACGATAATCCATATTTACAAACAAACAAACTACAGCGAGGACCAGAGGACGAGGCTTCGTCGACCACGCCCGCGCTCGCCTCAGAACTGGCCTTGTCAGTGTTAATCGGTGTGAGCAAACACAGCAGTGATTTAAAGGGGATGATAGCTTATTTAACATCAAGTAAATGAGGGGAAAGCAGGTTAAGGCGTACAAAAACGCAGCAAGTGTCAGTGGTCATCTTGAAACTGGGTGATTTCCAGGAGATGAAAGATTTTGGCTCACTGTGTGCGCTCTGAGCTGCTGTCTTTGGGCCCCAGTGAAAGAGGAAACCACTTCTTTCAAACGATAAAACTTTTACAGAAGAGGATTTAATGCTGTGGAAAGTGAAACTTCGGTACTGTCAGCATGATCGAGTAACATCTCCTTTAGAAAAATACACGCGATCCTTAAAAAGCAGCGACAATTTTATAGCTAATGACCGAATTATCAAGTGTTTTGGGTTCTTTTTGGTTTTTTTAAGACTTCTACGGCTGTGCATGAGACAAACATTCAAAATAAATTATCAGCAATACAAGTGTGATTCAGTTTAGTTTGTGCGTATGTTGCTTCGTCCGGAGTGACGTCCCCTCCTCGAGGTGAGGTGACGACAACGTTTTTCCAGGCGCAGCATTTGACGGAGGGAAACCCTCGAGCTCGACGGAGCGCGTCAACAGCATCCAACAGCGAGGAAAACATGACTGTTTCTAGCAAGGTGAGATGTGTTGACTGTGACACTGGAGACACAGCACCAGTCCTCTTATTGAGTCTTTGCTTTATTCAGATGAATTTAGTGGAGTCTCTTTTGCTGATGAGCACTTCGAGCAGCCGCAGTTTGGCTTTGACGTGCTTGTATTCGTTGTACTCCACAGCCAGTGGGGAGCGGTCCTCCTTCTGAACGTTCCTGCAGGAACAAGGCGGCAATCGTTACGACGCTGCGAGAAAAAAACCTTCGTGTCGAGGTTTCTCATTATGCAGTTCCAAATATTTGACATTGACAAACTCTTTTTTTCTTACCTTCCGTTTTGTCTAAAAAACTGGTCCTCAAACTCTTTCAAGTTCTTGCGAATCCTCTTCTTCTCCTCTCTCGTCTCTTGGAGCTGCTCTACAAGTTCCTGCCTGTGGGGTGAGGAGAAATGTTTTTTAAATGTCTCACATTAAAATATACACAGACTTCCAGCATTTACAAAAAACCCCCCCCAAAAATCAACAACTTTGGCTCGGTTTTTGTTTTTTTTGTATTACACAGGTCACACAGGTGGGAGGCAACTTGTCTCCAAACAAATTAAGTCTGTCTTGGACTGACTGCAACTGCTCTGCAACACAATGGCGAAAGTTTGTAAACAACCGCTGGCTGATAAACACTTTGCTATTAATTTGAATGGGTGTGCGCTGAGTGTAATGTTTCTTTGCAACATGGGACTTGATTTAATTCGTTGCCAGATGGTTGTATCCTGGTTATATTCCTATATAAAAGGCAAGGTTACTGGGCAACTCTGTTTAGAGGAATTTCTAAATTTGTGCTCTGGTTGGATTTCTGTGTATGTAGACAGTGATAGATCTGCAATTTTTGCTGAGTTATCAGGATTAATCCTCTCAAACAGACCCAAATCTGTCACAAACTGACAGTAAAACGAGCGTTTTGCGAGTACTTACATAGTAGCTGAGTGCAGGTTGGACAGCCTCGTGTCCATCGTGTTCTTGGACGGGGAAAGTTCGTCCACGGGTGAAATGAAACCATCCACTTCCTCATCCGCGTGCTCCAGGAAGCTGAACACGCCGATGTCGGGTCGCACGGTCACGGTGAACTGGGTCTTGGAGTCTCCGTCATCCTCCGAGCCGTCCTCTTCCTCCTACAAAGAGAGTGAGGGAGGCTTTAGTCTCAACGGGCTGCAAGGGAGGGGGCAGAGGGTCTCATCGTGCGGTGAGCGCTGCTGCAGCAGGCGGCCTCCTGGGCTCAAATACTGCAGGGCGTGAGGATCGTGCAGTGTTAGTGGACAGAGGTTAGAAATCACCGCGATGGTCGTCATTTGGAATCATTTGTTTTTATGAATGGAGTTAATCAGGCCACCTTTATTCAACTAAAACTGTTCAATTAATACAAAAAAAAAAAAAAAAAAAAAAGTGTCCACAGAGTGCCTGCAAACAGTGCTGGAAAAATAATGATAACAATGATACATTTTTAATATACTGTATGCACATATTTGCTGTTTAGGAAAAATAAACCAGTATTCCAGCCTTGTTTTAGGCACTTAAATCACAACAAGCTTTAACCCATTTTATATCCACTTACATCATTACATCAATCACAGAGTGATTCATAGATCAGCAACTACTGATTCAACACTTCTACAGTTGCCCAATCAACAGGCAGCAATCAGGCTCATTAGAGGGCAAATGGTAGTAAATATAAAGGGGGAGGAGGGGTGGGAGTTTAGCAGGTGAGGAAGAGGGAGCCGGTTCACTGATTATTAAGCAGCAGCAATGGCTCTTCACCTTGATATCATCGAAGAAGAGTGCGGTTTCACCCTCGATAATGGGCTGTAGGAGGGGACCTCTGCGCTTGCTGGAGGGAGAGCCCTGTGGTGACGGTCGAGAAGGAGGAGTTAACCACGCTGAGACGCTAACTCTGACCTTTTTTCTTTCTTTTACAGTACTTCACACTTTTCTGTCAGGTTTAAGCACATTTAACGGCTTTTGTTTGAGCTCCTCTGTCTGCTCCTCTGCGTCTCCATGTCAGGAACAATATGGCAGCAGGCTCAGCCTGCGTGGTGCGGATTAGATGCAGTGCATTATATAATGCACATAATGCAGATCATGTCTTACATCATAAAGATGTTCAGTAAATAACTTTACTGAGAGCTTTACACTTAGTCCATAAGCAGATTTATTTTCCTACATTTCTGAAATATAAATATGTAAAAATACATTTTAAGAACTTGCTGTGTTTATTTTCCGTTTATTTAACTTGGCTGTGTTGTTTTGCACTTCCTGAGCCTCTTCAACACTCTGCTGTCACTTCCTGTGACCTCAGCCTGTAACCTCTGACCTTGCTTTACGAGTGCACTGAAAGCTGCTTCATGGCTGCTGTCCGTTCCCAGCAGCAGGTGCTAAAGCCGGCACGAGCTGGGATTAAGTGTCTGTGCATGTTTTGAGAGTGTGGCTTTAAACCCGGCAGCTAAAGGGAGGCTGGGATGTGATACTTACTATGACAGGAATGGTGGAGGCTCTACACAGGATCTGCTTCACCAGGCGATATCTGTCGTACACTGGCTTCATGATTTGCCTCTCGCTCTTCGTCATCTGCTCCAGGTGGGGAGAACAAAGATACACTGTTAGCACAGTTTTAGCAAATTTCTGTCATCCTCTCTACCTGCACGCTAACTAGCTACTTTGCTAACATAAAACAAAATTACAGCAAAACCATTTTTCTTCACTATAAGATCTCTGCAGGGCGTGATATGTAACTGTACTGACAGGAATAAAAATTACGGCATCTGGATTTGGTCCAGACAAACTGATATGGGTTCAGCTTTATTTGCAAAACTGGGCAAATTTTTGCATTTAAAATGTCTAAAATAAAACAAACACATGGAGGGAGGCTTACCGGTCGGCCGTGGATACTCTCGTAGTAGAGAAGAGCTTTCTGCAGGGCGACTTTCTCTGCGGCGATCTGCTCCCGTGTCATATCCTGTTAGCAGGAGACAGGAAGTGAGTCACTCGCCTTTTAAAAGTGACAAGAGTTCAGTCCGTGTTGCTCGCAGCAAAACTTATTTGTCTCTGTGTGATAATAAATTCAGAGTGTGCAGTCTGCTTTAAACATGTAAAGTCTTTTGGCTTTTAATGTCGTCTGTGTGAGCGTGCGACATAGCCGCGGATTTACCTTGATGTCCTCGGGGCGGTTCACCTCGTCCCTCTTCTCCTGCAGCTTCTTCTGAATTCCTTCCAGGGTGCTTTCCACCGGTGGCTTCGACGCCTTCTCCTGCTGAGGTTTCTTCTCCAGCTGCGAGCCGAAGCTTTTGGGCAGCGTGTTGCTGCGCTGGCGGGGCTGAGGCGTCAGGTCCTCCTCAGACTTCATCAGCTTGTGTTCTGGTGAAGAAGACGGGAACCAGAGCTTTTCAGTAAGTTGTGTAGAAAGGCGGGACGAGTTCGGAAGTGATCCAATCAGGAGCAAGTTAGATGCCTGAATCATGACTAAAACTAGATCAAATTAACTGTCAGAATGTGTGCGCCTGTGTGTTACCTTTTAGCTCTTTGCGAAGCCTAGCCAGTTCATTCATCCACCGCAGCACTTCTGGGTTTGCAGCTTTGTCACTGTGGGAGGGCTGCGTGGAGGAAAAGAAGAAAAAAAAAACAGATGATCAGCTGCTCTTTCAAAATAAAATACCTACAATTACTGTTCACATGAGGATAACAGTGTAAATCTGAAGTAGGGCTCTGCCTTGCTAAACAACAAGGCAGAGCCCTACTTGGTGTAATGATGCACCTCTGACAGTCAATATTCTTGTTTATGTTTCACAGAAACATCATTACAGTCTGACTTTAAGGCGCGGGGCTTTATTAACAATGACGAATGAACCGGTCGTTACTACCTACCCTGTATTTTCGCTCCTCTTCATACTTCTCCTCAAACCTGTGGATCTTTTTCTTCAGTACATGAATCCTCTTTGTGAGCTGGGCGGAGGTCAGCTCCTCTCTTTCATCATCACAGGAGCCAAGCGATGAACTCCGCCTGCGACTGTTGAGATAAATGATGCTGTTACAGCTCCCAGTTCCTTCCTTCCAGCTCTGCAAAAGCACACGTCAGCTTACCTGATGAACGAGTGAGCGTTAGGTGGCGATGGAGGCACTTCCGTGTCATCCAGGTACTGCTGGGAGTGTCCGTAGGCGTAAAACCGAGGGGAGACCATTGGGTCGCTGGACTCCTCCAGGAGCTGGCGGATCAGACGCCCCCCACAGTGAGGGGACAGCCTGGCCTCCTCGCGGTCCATGCTCTCCCTCTGCAGCGAGTACGCCGGGGTTGGTTCTGAGTGACACAAAAACAAAAATGTCAAGATTTTCATCGCACTTTCATAATTCTGCACACGCAAGACATAAGAGAATGTGAAAAAACAGCAGATTAGTCAGCACATCGGCACATTTATGCATGGAAAGTCCTTAACGTTGGGACAATATGATGCTGGAAAACCAGCCGCATTGAGAAAAGCCTTCTTAAATCCGTTAGCTCTGCCAACCAAAACAGGCACCGCCATCAACTTATCTCTACTTTAAAAATCAAGAAGACATTTAACTGGAGAAATATACTGCCAAAAAAAGACTTTACAGGTGTGATGTTGTGCAAGATAATATATAAAAGCACTAAAACATCCGATGTGAGTTCATGGGCACTGTTATCAGAACACATTCAGCTGCTCTTTGGTGGCTAGCACGCTACCGAATGTCACATTTCACATATTTTCCTGTTGGGTTATATATGTATATTTTGTGAAGTCAGAGCAAATATAGGAGGTCAAAATGTGAAAGTGTCCTGGGAAAGCCAAACAGCATGCACGGCTCGTTTTCTAAAATCAGCCCCGGTTCTCATCCTGAAGACGCCAGACAGCGACTTCTCTCCCTGCTAACATCATCTCGGAGCCTCTCTGGCTCGGTGGAAGGTTCTGGATGTGCTGTGGGAAAAAAATAAATAAAAAGAATTTCCTCTGGGGCTCAGCAGTCACAGATGTTGCTCTGAAACTGTGGGTAAGACACACCCACTCTGCCTCTCTCTCTCTTTATTCATCCCTTGGTTACAGAGTCTCCACTCTGGCAATAATTATGCTTGGTGAAAATAGCCGTGCAGATACCCCTGACAATCGCCGGGCTATTAATAAAGCCCGGCACTCTGTGGGATAATGTCAGGGCGTGACCCCTGATGAGAGGTACAGTGATGAGCTTGTGTTTTAGTTTCCACTCGGCACGTCGACAGGGGAACGGCGCATCTGTCCGAGCACGTGTGCGTTAGAGAGAGCGACAGAGCAGACCGAGGATGATCTGATTGTTTAAAAGTTAAACTAGGAGCTCTCTACGAAATGTCTCAAAACATAAAAGTCAGCAGGAACTCTGATGTAGATTTCATGGAACAGGAGACACCCATAAAATCAGGTGTCGGGTGATGAAAAACATGCGGGGGAGACGTTACACCGAGAAAACAGATAAAAGGGAGTAAAAACAAGCGCTGAAGGAAACCAACTGTCAGTGTAAACATTCAAGGTGTCAGTATGCAACCAGGAAAATATGCGCGCCCTGTCCAACACCGCACATGCATATTTTTCTTAGCTGGGGTGGGTTAAGGTGTATGAGAAATGATTTAGCTCAAATTCCAGCTCGGGAGTCCCGGGGGGTCCTCCTTCACTTCCAGGTACGTGCAGTTCATCGAGTAGCAGGGCTCTCGCTTGTTAGAGCTCTCTCACAGCAAACAAACCCTCAGTCAGACTGAAGGTCTTCCTTTGAGGCCTATTATCAAGCTTAGTGCAGTGTAGCCGGCCAGTAAGGCTTCACGGCATTTGAAATTAATCCTTTAAATCAACTGCTCGCTGATGGCTGAGGATTAACTGGACTAATGAAACAAAAAAATACGCCGGTGTGCCATTTCACTAAAGGTCGTGTGTGCGTGCGTGTGCGCAGGCGTGCCACCCTTTGCCACAATGTTCCCGATCACTCAAGCATGTTGCCATGCAGCGGTAAAAGTCAGACAGACAGACTTTCCTTTCTTTCACTCTGGCATCTCACTCGCAGAAAAGGCCAGTCAGCACTGACAGTGATGTTAGTGGGAGACTTACCATCGCAACAACTTGGATAGAAAATGCTTTTGAAATCAAGGAAAGGGGAGTTACAAAACGGAGAATCTAGAGGAACAAAAGAGGGAAATGGGGGGGATGGAGAAGGAGAAGAGGACAAGATGAAGGACGAAAAACAAAGAAAGAGAAGTAAGAAATAAGCCAAAGAACTAGCAGGCATCCTTCCTGCTGAATTAGTTACTGGAAATTAAACTAACACACAGACACATAAACTTTAATGAACTCGTGGGACATGTGAGATCCATAACTCTGTCTCCCGCTGTCTGAAAAAAAATCGGCCACTGTTGTTTCCACCACCGCTGGCACACAGGCGGGGGACACCAAATATCAGGTCATGCTAGAACTTTACTGGGACAAAGGTCTCCAACTCCTGCCTGAAGCCCTCATTCACCCACATGGCCATTTGGCCCGCAGTATGCCTTCTGTACAGTATGCAGCAATTCCTCACTGGGACTCTGTGCTGATGAATAATCTTGCCAACTACACGGAAATACAGTTCAGCTTTGCACAATACTTGCACACACCATGACCATCGCTGCTTGTTCTCATGTGAAGCAGCCTGTCACAGCCAATCATGCAGGCGCCCTGTTTCCACGAGCTTAGTTATGTATTCAGGACACAATGTACAGAACACAGGGGAGGTGGGGGGAGTTTAAGGAAGAGGAAGAAATTGGCAAGATGCAAAGGATGGTATACAAATGAGTAAAACCGCCACGTGGACTGAATAAAGAACTGTAACTCACTGCGGTGTGCCTCACTAGAACACAAATTACATTTTAACTACAAGCATGTAAACACACCGTCTACCAGGCTGGGCAAAATCGCTCAAACCATGACTTCAAACAACCTAAACAGCATAATATCTCAGACACAACACTTCACTATGAGACAACAACAAATCTAAAGCTTGCTGGTGTTTTCCCTCTATGAGGTCCGGCCGCTAGAGAGCTCCACCAAACACGCAATTGCCCACTAATGCTCCAAACACGCGGCTGCTGAAACTGACAGGCTGCTTGCATGGAACAGTTTTGATTCTTGCTTCAAACAGGAAGCAGCAGTGGTGGCGGAGGCAGTGAGAGTCAAAGCCAATCGCCGCAGCGGAAAGATGTCAACACAACATGCAGAAACATGTCCTTCCAGTGTGCGAATGAACACGTTGGCCATCATTCCAGAGTACAGTTCAGCAAAAGCCTTGGCTTTCACCAATCAACACAGAAACCTCCACCCTTGCAATACTCTGACAACACAATCGAAAGTGCGCACAGCGCAGTCACGGCACAAACAAACACATTAATAACAAGCTCGAGAGAGGTCTGACGGCTGAAGGAAGGCTCTTTTTGCAAATTCTCTTAACAGTAATGCCACTTGATAAGCCAGGATCAATAAATTAGGATCCCGTGTACAGCTGACATCTCAGGCACGTGCAGAGACGTCAACATTTAAATGGAGCACGAACTTTAACAGTTCAGCCATGATCAATAAACTCTCCAAACCTAACCTAAATTTGTGCAGCCAGCTGATTGGTATGCTGTTATCGCCATCCATGCCGACCCTTTAATGATTGATTTGTGAGTGAAAACAACAGCAGTGGTCATCTGTTGCTAAGCCTGCACACAGGCTTTCCACATAGGTGATAGATTCTGCTAGAACCTCACTGTTTACTCTTTAAATAAAACCACAGATCGAGTATTTGCTGCACTTTCATATTTTCCTCATGGGAGATGAAGGCAGTACTGCAATCCTTCTAACCAAGCAAACAAACACATCTCTGGTGTCTCTCCTGCAGAAATAGTTAGCCTAGGGAACCTAGAGGATCTTTAACAATTAAATTCTGCAGGGAAAGCAGAAGCAGCATGCTTCAGGAGGAGGAGCAGATGAGGCAGCAGAAGGTGTGCAGCTGCGACCCAAACACCCAACCTGGGGTGGAGGATCCTGAACCTGCTGTCTGGACATGTGTGTCCTTTTGTCCAGACAAACTGTAAATGGGCTAAAAGCAAAGGAAAGAAACATCTAAGCAACAGCCAGGTGGTCTCCAGGCTCACCTCCCCAGTTGTTGTCCTCAGTCAGTGCTGTCAGATCCAACCGGGGCACGTCCTCACAGCTTGTCTTCTCGCAGTCTGAGTCCGGGCCGCGCACCTCTCCGCCGACCCTACCCGCGTCACAAGTGACCGGCGACTCCTGGATCTTCATCGTCTTCAACGTCTGCACAACCATGAGAGAAAAGAAACGAGCGCTCAACAACAACAGGCTGCCTGTGAACACACTCTTTAAGTTGAGTCACACACTCCCTCAGACTAGCCCTGCCCTAATGTAGGGGGCTGCTCCCTGGCTGCGATTGGCTCCCCTAGTTGGTCAAAACATCCTCCCATCTGTCTTTAGCCGACTGCTAGAGAGCAGGAGCGGCTTCGCTCCGCCTTCTCCTTCATCCACAGGATTCTCCTCACCCCTCCCGCTCTTCTTTTCCCCCTCTCTCTTCTCTCCACGGTAGATTTCCCTGCTTTTTCTCTGGCTTGACATGCATATATTCCCCACCCGCCCAGCTCTGGACTTGTTTGTTTAACAGCAGCAAGAGCAGAAGGGAGGGGTGTGCTGGAGACACACAGAGAGACAGAGGAACAGAGAGCGAGGGAGGAGGGGCGTGAAGCAAGAACAAGAATAAGCACAAATCGTGAGCCAGCACACGTAGACTGACTGAGTGAATTTTTTTGCCCCCCCTCCCTGCATCTCTCTCTCTCTCTGCAGACAAAAAATCAGATGAAGCAAAAGAACTTCATGTAATCCACTTCCTGCTTTTTTTTAGTCCACATTTTTACCCATCAGCCTCTCCCTCTTTTTCCTATTTTTAGATTTGAGACTATCCAAAAATTCCACTTTGCTTATCCGAGATCAGAGCTGTTCCGTCACCCTTGGGCCATACTGTAAATAATTTAGTTGAAAAGACTCGCACTTGGCAGCTCATGCATTTTCATCAACATATCAGTTAAATCTGTCCAGGCGTGGGACCAAACTATTTTTAGGGAAAACAAATCAGGACTCACAGCTACTAGACGGCTTAGAGGAAAGAGCTGCACTGTAAAGTAGCTTTGTTTTGTTTTTTGGTTAATGATAGTTGTTGTTGATGATAATGACAGATTACTGTAGGAAAGAATAATCGGTCTCAGGTATGTGCATATGTATCCTTGTGGCTTTAGCGGAGGGCGCAGGGCCCAAAACAGCTCTGATGTCATGTGAACCACAGAGGATATGACCAGGATCTAATGGTGCCTAGAGAGAACGTGCAGACTGTGACGGACAAACAGAAGAAACTTCCCCCTCGACGCGCTTACCGTCACTGCTCTCAAATCAATGTACTCACAAAGTACACACACACTCACAAACCACGCAGCATCAGTTTATCTAAGAATGAATGCCTCACATACACCCCCACTCATACACACAAGCCTTTAAAGCGCAGTGCACCATACTACAGCACATCATCCGACATGTTCTCAGTATTTCTTTACATTGTCGGACAAAGGCACTTTTGTTTGCCCCTTTGCAGCATCTGGCACATGCGTGACATGCCCAAGTATTTGTGAGTATTTATTGGCTCCATTCTTATCAGACGCTTTCACAGAGTCCCACAAACGGTCAGATCCACTGTGGTCTTTGAGTAAAACAACCTTCTCCTTGAATTGATGTTTGTTTAGCTTGTATGAAGCCAGTCCTGTCTACTCTTGTTTCTTTAGTGGGCGAGTCTTCTTCATAGCTGAATAACAGGTAAACTGTTCATATTCAGAAGGAACAATTAATAACTCTGAAACTTGACCGTCATTATTTCATTTACAAAAGGCATTTTTTGAAGCAGGACTTGTATTCTAGGAAAAACATTAATACGGAATAGCCACACCCACCCTATGAGCTCTGCAAATTAGTCCCAGTGGATGTGTTTACAACAATCCCTGTGGTCATAAAAACAACAACATGAGAGTGGTTACATCTAATCCGACGATCTCCTTTTTTGCAACTCTTAAATTAAGGTGAGACCTAAATAAGACCTTTTATACATTTAATTAAATCCAACTGGGACACAAAATTGTGAAAATACAAACAATGACTGTGTAGTTTTTCTTATCTGACCCCAAAGGAGCCAGAACGCCTTCAGCACGTCACCCTTTTTCTCCTCACACCCTTTTATATGTAAATGACGTTTCAGAGTCATAAACCTTCTGCTCGCTTTCAATGCCTGATTAGCTCATCCTACTTGTTCTGGTACATTTGATTAGCTGACAGTAAAAGTACTCACAGAAATTCTGCTGTAAGGAAAACAAGTTGCGACATGTTCATTCAAACTAATTTATTACAATCACGAATTAATTTTAACCGGCTTGACTTAAAAGACTAGTCAGCTGTTTGGCAGGCAGCCAGTGCTCTAAGAAAGCTCTGTTCAAGCTTACTGTATGTATCATTTATAGTTGGCAGCAAATTGAGCATTACATGCTACCATTATCACTTTCCCCATACAAGTGTACTGTTTCGTGATAACAGAAACATCTTTCTTTAAGTACCCTCAAACACTTATTTTGAAAAGAAACTTTAACTAGACTAAAAAACAAAAACAAAAAACAAATAAAACTTGTTAGGGAAATAAGGGTTTGCTTCAGCTAGTTACCATGAGTAGCTAGTTTTCTTAACAGATGAAATGACTCGTGACTGTGACTGTTGAGAAACTGGCTTGAACCAGCCGGCACCAGGCGGGTCAACTTGTTTTCCTTACTGGTTCGTGATAAGCCTGATTACCCATGATCAACACTTCCAAGTGCATCAAGAACAATTCACTGAATGGTTGATAAGCAAATTAAATCACATCCGTGGATTGCTGGCTTGTTTAGAGAACAAAGAACCCTCCTCAAAAGTAATTTAACCAAGACAATCCTTTTTTTGTAGTTTTTAGTAGCAGTGAGTATTGATTACTTCTATACTTGTCCCTTGTTAGTTACTGTGCTTTATGTTCTTTTTCTAAAGTGTTACCAGTGTGGCAGATGGCCATCAGACAAATGAAGTGTGCACTTATCATGTAATGTGATGAGAAGCAGCAACAGCGCCGGTTCTGTTTTCTCAGAACAACTAATCAAACTGATAAAAGAGAGATGCTGTCATTTACTTCACATTTACTTGACACCTATTTAGCACAGTGATTATTATTATTAATATTTATTACTATATTATTTATTGTTTTATTGCTTTATTATTTTGATTATTTGCACACAGTGATCAATATCAGTGTGTGAATACACACACACACACACACACACACACACACACACACACACACACACACACACACACACACACACACACACACAGTATATTGTTGCCCAGAACAGCCACTCTCATGATTAAAGCATGATGAGAGGTGCAGCTGGTGCTAAGGAGGGGTGAAACTGACAGTGCTATGGCGTGGGCTGTGGGTGTGTTAGTGGGGTTTAATGGATGAGAAGGATATTTTCAATAAAGATTAAACTGTGTTTCAATGGCTAACACACACACACACACACACACACACACACACACACACACACACACACACACACACACACATTTAATGCAGCGGTTCTCAGATATTTTGGCATGCCACACATTGGAAGGCAAAAATTCGAGGCCCCCACACTCGACAGGTTTATTTTTTCTAACTGTCATCTGACTGTTACATGTCCGCGGTCACTCTGCATCCCACCAGCAGAACTATTGATTCCGCTGGTTTGATGCTATTGGAATATTCACAAATACCATGCACTCCTCTGTGTTTGTATCCTCTGCGTCTGCAAGTGATGTCGAGAGAAACTCGCTGACAACTAAAAGGCTAAATCCTTTCAGTATGTATAGGCCAACATGTACAACGTGCAGAACAGTATGCACTACTGTGTTTGGCACACAGTTACTGTAATGGCATTGTCACAATCATCTTATAAGCGAATCCGGCTTCACCTGTGCACATGAGCTGGTGAAAAACACTGCGACTTTCACTTCCCACTATCAGTTTTCTTTTGCTGCTGGCACAAAATGTTTTGAAGAACTGCCAGCTAACAGGGACTCGAGCTGCATCGACACACAAACTTATAGGGACAAACAAAACACCAGCACACTAAGCTTAACAGTGCAGTGGTTAGGAATTTAAAAAATGATTGACCAGCAGTTGTGAAACAGAGGAAGTGAAATTCTTTTACTATAGCGCCTAACATCTGCCTCAGTTACTGGAATAATATAATGATTATACTGAAAGTTATACATTTATATCAGTGGAATAAATACAAATTGTTGGATTTTAGAAGATGGTGACTGGCTCCCTAATATTTCTCCCAGGTAAGCACGACAAGCTGAGCTATACTGCACAACTTTTAGAAACTTTTGAGGTCAGCATGTAGATGGGGTCAACCGTGTTTGTGTGGTGCTCAAGTGGCAACCCGGGCATTAACCACCAGCTGAGAGGATGCCGCACCAGCCTCCAGGGTTCAGCGCCATGCCGGCTCCAGATGGCCGCTCTGTGGCACAAGTGCGTTGGTGATGGCAGAGCCGGGGCCCGAGCTGCGACGAAGATCCATCTGTGCTGCTCAGAAAAATAGCCACGATATTGGTTCAGCACTCCTGACGACATGAGTCATGCTAATCATGTCATGAGTGTGCTAGTCTAGATTAGAATCGGAGACGAGCAGATGGAGAAGGTGGCTTGTTTCCTTATGCTCACACCCACGGCGCCACTAAACTTAAAATCTGTACTCGGTGTTTCAAAGAGCAGAAAGAATAAGGATTTGTTTGTGTCAGAATATTGATTGGGGGGGAATCCCCTTTCACGGAAAGGCTAAAAATCTCCTTTTGTTTAAGGTGACATTTTCTGTGGAACGGTTCAGGAGTTTCAGTTCAGCAAAAGCCCGTGAGTGCTGCAGCCAAAAAAAACACTGATGAGAAATCACACTGGTCAAAACAAAAGCCAGTGGTTTTCACGATTTTTGTGTTGTTGTTGTTTTTTTTAAGTGATTTTTAAATTTCAGACACAGGCCACAGTCGTGTAGTTGTGTATCGCTCTGTATCGGTCTATTGATGGGCTGGGAACCTGTTTAAGGTGTACCCTGCCGCCTCGTGACCCTAAGCTGGATAAGCAGTTAACAAAAATAATGAATGGATGAAGCTTTGCTAAGCCCCTCCTTAGGACGCCCACAGCTTGCAGAACAAGAGGAAATATTGTTACACTGTGCCTATGGAGACGACAGATAACAGTAGATATCCTCGTAAAATAGAGGAGGGTGTCTTATTTTCTTTTTTAAGTTAAAAATACAAACGTAGTCATGTTAGATATTTATTAAACAAAGCTGAATCTACTGATTCAGGTCAAATCAGAGTGTGTGGTGACCTTCCAAAGTGTTGCCAGATCAACTCGGGACCTTTGGGGGTGTCCTTTAGTGTTTGTGGTGTTTCAGGTCATGCGGGTTGTGGGGTGAGTTTAGAGATCAGGTCAATGCCTTGGGCTTTGTGTTTGAGGGATTTTCCTGTTGGGGGAGGTTGCAGTTAACATGAGGAGTGCGCATGGTCTGCAGGAATGTTTGGGAGGGGTGGTATGTGTGAAAGCAGCATCTACATCAATGCTAGGCCTCAGGGCTTCCCAGCAGAACACCGAATTATCACTGTTATTCCCCTGGTTTTAATCCAGAGGCATATATCGCTCCTCTTGTACATGACCTTTCTCAGACGTTTCATCGTTTGGTAACTTTCCTCTCTTTTGTTTGACCTTCTCTGTTTTTTGGACTCTGCCTTTGGTTTGCTCACTTTTTTTTGCCAGCCTGCTTACTCTTGTCCCTTGTATAACAACAACCTGCTCAACAACATTGCTTTCAGATGAACTAGTAGAGCCTCTGTGTGCCTGAGCATCTGCGTTTCTGGTTATCATCAGATCTTTTATCAGCAAACTCCTTGAACTATTAAAACCACACACATTCAAACTGTAATTAGCTAAGTGGCATAATTTTGCAACTGTTTATTTATTTATTTTTTAATGGGTTTTGCTCTGATGAGCTCATCTTGTTTTTGCTTTTAATTTCATTGGACTGCTTATATCATGCTCGACAAACCTAAATATGTGATAAAGGCCACTTGATCACTGAATGTGATACCTGACGTGGGCTTACTGTTGTCAGTCTGTGTCAGGGGGAGTGTGCAAAGCTACTTTTCATGCTGGTCACCTACACTTGTCAGTAAAGATGCACAAAGATTAGCAGCTCCTGCATGCTGATGCTTTAGCAGTGCAGTGTGTATCAGCTAATCATCTTAGCTTAGCACGCTATCCCGTTTAGCACTTAACCACACAATATGCAAAGGCCATGAAGATTCTTGGGTACGCATCAATTTTGGCCTGATGATGTTCACTGCAAGAAACAAAGTCTATACTGAATTAAAACGTAACTGAGAAATTTCACTTAAAACCACAAATCTGAACTTCCCAGCAACTGCAGAAGTCAAATAGTCCAGAACATGCTGCTTTATAACACCTTACAGACATCTGGGAGCTGGCGCCTGGCATGCAGTTCAGTGACTCTTGACCTAAAGAGCTGGCAGTCACAGAGACAGCTGTGCCCACCAACGGAGACAGATACTTACAGTCATCTAACCGTCCAATCACAGTGGTGCCAGTTATCATGCATTCACCGTATGTGTGTCAAGGGACTCTGTGTCATCTGTGCTGTTGCGCAAGGAGGATTCATGGAGGCTCAAAAAATAAAAACAGTCTGCACTTATCGAATTCTGCTCACTGAGTGCGAGTGTGTAAACGCAACAAAGCTATTTTAAATGAGACGAAACGGTGCGGCTCAACTTTACATCAGCAAAAGTCACTTAAGAGCCAACTGTGAAGTCGTACTCAAGAGTCTGCAGAGATCAGGTTACTACAAGTCTGAGCCACAAGCACCACACACCGTGACCTTGCTGTGACTTTCAGGGCTTTCACACACTACCTGAATGCTGAGTATACTAAATTAATTTTTTTACAATCAGACCATTAAATAAACTATTAAAATAATTAATTACTTATTTAACATATAAAATGTCACAGTTGAAAAGCTCCAATTTGAATATATTTACTTGTTTAAAAACTGAACTGACAATAAATAAGTTGCCAAAGTTGTAAAGCTCATTAATCAAAGGCCCATTAACTAACTGAAGTAGCCTTCTCTCTTATCTTTCTCTCTCAATGTGAGTTTTGAGACAAAAATACTTTTTCCTCCTCACATAAAAAAGAAGACAAACAAATGTCAGAAAACAAAAAGTGCTGGACTAACTTCACCTCATTAAAATACTGTAAAAATCAAGTAATTCCACAATTTATTACCCAATCCTGAAAACCCACCCTTAGATATTCTATGATGTAGTTAATATATGTAGCAGTAAACTCCAAAACTCAATAAATAAATTCTTTTTTTTATTCACAGTTACTGAAACGCCTGCTGCATTCAGCTACTGCAAAGCAAACCTGCTGCTTAATTTAGAATCAAGCAATGATCTCATACAATCAATATTTTTATATTGTTAAAACTGAGTGTGAGCTAATTGTGTTTATAAAAAAAAACATAGAATATAAACACACAAATGATCAGAATACATTTTTTTAAACTGCCGTATTTAAAATGTTTATAAATAAAGTGGCCAACAAACATAGAACTGGTGTATGACTATCATCAAAACATTTCTGTTTTGAGGTTTTTTCTTTATTTTCAACTTAATATTTTCTCTTTGTTTGTTGAAACACAGCTGTTGCTATAATCAGCCAAAGCTTCCGCCCTTTTAAATCAATAATTTCCTTTCCACTGAATTTAATTCCCTGCTGCCGATCACTTTTTGCGTTGTTGTTAATGATCCGAATAAGAATCTCTGTCAGTAAGTATTTTACTACATTTTTAAAAAGTACTCAGTACTAAAGAAACCTCTGGACTCATGTATCCACATGACATCTAAAACAGATAAAAGCAGCGGCTAACTGCACTCTCATAATTGGCCTTTACATTTGAAGGAGTGGGCAACAATTAGCATTATGTTGCACATTACAAGCTGGTGTCTAATGGCAGAGCACCATTAGGATGCTGCACAGCCTCCACTTAGTGATTCTTGTCAACTGCAATAGGCAATTATCTGCGGTGACTCAGAAACAAGGAGGGCAGGGAGTTGAGATGAATGCTTCATTCATCATTGGTACATTAGTTTGAGAAGTTGTTGCATGTGGTGACGCCATGTGCACAAGGGGAAAAGAGGAATGAATTCACGATGATAATATTATTAATAATAATAATTATAATAGTAAAGAAGGAGGGAAAATGTCACACTCATAAAGATGAAAAGAGACGGGGAGTACAAGGTGTGACTCACTGCGTGGGCAGCCGTGTTCTCGCTTAGCTGCATGAGAGTTGGGCTCTTTTTTGGCTTCCTGGGTTTGGGGGTTCGCTCAGCGTGACTTCTCTGGCCTTCCTGTGAGTCCACACGGCTGCTCATGTCTTCCCCCACGCTGCCTGAACTGCTGCTCGACGGGACGTTCTCCTTGTTGGTGTCTCCTGTGACGGAAGGCGCTCTGTTGTCAGACGAAAAGGAAAAGGGTGAGGAAATAAGACATCTGCCTTCCATCGGACTCTCTCTCTGCTCGCCTTGCTCGGTTTTAAATCAGATTAAAAACGGATGAAATGCTTCTGGAAACCAAATGCCCAAGGTCATCCCGATGCGTTTTTTATATGTTCTCAAGCAGCTAATGTGCTGTTTAGTGTTTGTGCTAAGTCTATTTACTGTCCTGTCTTATTAACATTTTCTGCTGTTGAGACACTCCCCAAAATCCACGTGCCGCTGATCTCTCAGACTCCACCAGGTCTTCATCAACAAGGATTAGCTCCTTACTGGAATGATACCAGTTATTATGACTGCACACTAAAGCTCTCCCCACAGAACAAAACTTCACCACTGTTTACTGAAACTGAAACATCAACTGAAAGTATCATTGTAGTATCACTGCAGGAAGCCTCTGAGGTCAGACCTCCATAATGAAAGTGGGCGCCACAATGGTGGAGTGGTTAGCATTGTTGCCTCACAGCAGGGAGCTCCCTGGTCTCGACCCTGGCCGGGGCCTTTCTGCGTGGAGTTTGCTTGTTCTCCCTGTGCCTGCGTGGGTTGCCTCCGGGCACTCCGGCTTCCTCCCACAGTCCAAAGACATGCAGGCTGAGTAACCTAGTGAGTTTAAATTGACCATGTATGCGAGGCAGAGGCTGTATGAACGTGTGGTTAAAGTGCTTTGAGTGGTCAGTACGACAAGTAAATTACAATTATTTTGCTTTAAGATGATAAATGAGGAGAAACACGATGTAGTGCTTCCACTATGAAGGCCACTTTCTGCAAGTAACATCGATTATGATTATGCCACGCCCACGGTACCTGTTTTTTTCCCTGTGTTTCTGGCCCTCCTCCTGATGCTGCTGCTCTCTTTGGTGCCTACGTCTCTGCCTCGCTGTTAGTGTCACCCGTGAAGGGCACGGGGTCGATTCGTGGGCGTCTGAATGCTGATCCTCTAAGGGGTTCACATCAAAGAGGTGCTGCTCCACTGCTGAGCGTATGGTCCTGTCCAGAAAACTTCAGGGAGCAACACAATGAGTAGATAAGGAAATCCACCATTTTATGCTCTTCACTGTTTCATAAGAGCTTTGCTTTTTATTTTTATTTTAAGCAGAAATATACCTACTTTACCACACCAGGTCTGCAGTGGACGGGCGAGAGGTGGTTACTGAAAGAAAAACAAGAAGGGAAGCTTAATGCGCAGAAACAAGTGTTCACATAGGTCACTGAGCAACACTGAAAATCCCCCGAGGCTCACGTTGTGGCCTTTGGTGATCAAGTGCATGGGTGAGAGGTAAACTCAGCTGCGTTCAGAGCTTAAATGGATCCTTGGGGAGCAAAGTGGCTGGCTTCCATGGCTACCAGTAAGTCCAGCAGCAGAGTACACGGTCATGGACCTTTATACTGATCTCTGACTTCATTTTGGTTTTATTTTTAACGCCCTCTGTTTGTTAAATACTTGTAGGGTAAAGCAATAGGATTGTAAACTATATGCAGCATGAAATGTGTCTGTAACCTGTGTAAGTACCTGGATTCAACTGAATGCTTGTAGAAAAAAACATAACACCGCTGTTACATCACCACTGCTTAAACATCGTTAAAAGGTTTTATTCAGACGTCTGAAAATATTTCGATGTTTCAGTATTTTCCCTCCTACAAAGTCTAACTGAGAAAAAACAAGTAAATAAAAAATCTTAAACATTATCTTTTGTGACCGTAGGGTTAGGATGTAAAGGGTCATTTTCTCACATTTTATAGGTTACAGGGTGAATGAGTTTTAAGTGGTTTCTTTTTGGTCTTTTTTTTTTTATTACATATTTAGCTAAGTGTTAGATCATAATTACATTAACACATTACTCTTGTGACTAAGTTGGCACAGCAAAAGAAAAATCCGCTCTCCTCAGGAAGTTGCTTTGGCCTCGACCAACTGATCGACATCATGTCTGCTTTTCCTGGACTACAGCTTCCTCAACATCTTCGAGGGTGACCTCAAACGAAATCTTCCATAAACAGTGGTGCTGACAGTAATAACAACTGGAAATGGGATCGCTGATGAAAGACCAGATAATAACGGCATGATGGTGTACTGTGAAGGTGACTGTGGTGGAGCTGTGTAACATGCCACAGGCATGTACTGATATTACCAAATCTATAACAAATCTATAAGGCAGGATGCCGGGCCGAGTTAAAAGCAAGCCTGCTGCACTGTGTAATAGTAACAAAGTTGTAAAGTACTCACAAGTATAAGGAATTCAAATAATCCACATGGGATTTTTTTAAATCTTCTGTTTCTCTACTCACAAATACAAATTCCTGAAAACAAAATCACATTTCTCTTCAGTGCAGTTTCATTTTTAACGGAGGGAAAAACAGAAAGGGGAAGTTGTGACAGAAGCAGAAACTGAACGCCTTGGTTATATCATGTTAAGAAAATTGCTACCGTGTAACAAATCTGCGACAAGTTAAAGGGATGGTTGATTCAGTGGCTGTCACAAATGTCACATTTTGAACATTCGATCTATACTAAAGCCTAAAATACGACAGACGTTTCTAGAGCTGTCTACAACTTTCTAGGGCTGTGGCCCATGCGAAAGGCAGGCGGGGGTAAAAGGTGATAAGACAGTCAATTACATATTTGGTCTATGACTCGATGACTGTCATAATTCAAGAAACATTTATGGCACTCTGACTAACAAACCAAGGCCATGCTCTAAGTTGCAAATATAGCACCATGACAGTAGATCATGGCTTTTTTTTAGCTTGCAGCTGCTTACAACAAAAAAGTTGTGTACTACTGTCTGTTCATCCTGGACCATGACTTCAGCTTGAACTGTTTCCCATACGAAAAAGATCCAGATTTAGATGTACAGGAAGCTAGGAAAAATGTATTTATATCTAAATGATCCCGTGACTCTCAGATTCATCTCGGGATACGATAGAGCCAACCAAAGGAGTAACACATGATTATTTGTCTTCTTTTAACCTAAAAAAAAACTAAATATGGATCAGAAATTAAAACCATACACAGTGGGCTGTACTCTAGTTAAAAATTCAGCAAAAAACATTCCATCCATATTGGTTTTTAGACATTAGTCTAAACATTTAGACATTTAAGCTTAGCATCACTACCTACAAAAGATTTTGGTTCCTGAAGATTTAGCAGCTATAGTCGAGCCAAATAGTCTTTTGGTTGGCACATGATATAAGAAGTGTTGCAGTTTTCTGAGGAAGATGGCATCACTTCCCAGAGAGCGTAGTGCCCCACTGACTTGGTTTCAGCTGAAGAGGTAACTGTAAAACCACTGTGGTATGTGACGGGATGGCTGTCTGGTGAGTAATAAAGACATTCTTAGCTATGAACTCTGGGAAAAATAGACCTGAGGGGCAACAGGGACGACTCATTACATCACAAGCGCAACAGGAACATCACTGCCAGGATATGAACGGGCAAAGTTACCAATCCTTTCTAGAAAGTACTCTAACATATAAAACTACGCCAAAAAGCCCAGGTAAACGGCAGATTAACAAAGTGAGTGTGAAATTTCACTGCCTAGCTGTAAAAACGTACACCGAGAGTCATTTCTGTTGTTACTCCATAACCACGGCATGAGTGTTTTGTCTTTAAACAAACTTGATACCATTTGTTTTAGTTCTACTATTTTTAGCTTTACACCTGAAGAGTCATGGAGAACAAGTTGCATGTCAGCTAACAGTTGTCTTGCTCAGGTTTGTTCCAGTTACTTTTGACTGAGACAACATGATCTTAAAGGTTTATGCAGCACCAAGGTGTGTTACACTTCAACATGCGTTCAAGTGGTAACCAGTTTTTCAGCCTAAAATTAGACTGGCATTTTGTGACTGAGGGTGGGAATTACAGGGAAACTCAATACAGTGCTCATGACTGTGTTTAAAGTGCCTGTGTATCGATAACTGATACACAAGAGGAAGTGATAATGACGCATTAATGAAGATGTCCGTGTAGATTCTCATTCATCCAGATCATGGTCGTCTTGAGAGCTTGAAAAAGAAGGAAACTGGACTTCGTTTGAGTTTCACCTCTCATCCAAGGTTTCTTCACCGTGGTTCCACCCTTAACCCCCGCTGATGGTAATGATCCTCGCCTTTGTTCACACCTTGGCTCATGGGATGACTCACATGATCAACAGTGATCCATTGACCTGTTCCAAAGGGATTAAATACCTGGGACTCGTCCACCTTTAGAAGCCTCTTGGATGAGAGGTGAAACGCCTTCACAAACTTAAAATATTAATACTAATAAATTCTTAAGAATAAATAAATGTGTTTATGAAATGTCCTTCTTTTCTGGCTGGTGATACTGACTGACTGGCCATTCTCATGTCTGTGCAATAAATATGAAGCCACACCCTATAAAGATAGGGTCAAAAGGGCAAATATCTATGCTGGCTCTGGTAACACAATACAAAGCTGTGGTTTCATCATGCATTATGGGCTCACTGTTTCTTGTCCAAACGCTGTAATCCTCGAGGTCTTATCATCCAAGAAAAATTCTTTAGCTTTCTACTTTATAAACAGGCATGAGAACAGTATAAGTCTTCTTTATCTTGATAAAAACAAACATTATTTTATAAAATCCTAAAGAAATATAGTTCCAGGCAGACTCAAAACATTAATTTGGACTTCCAATTTTATAGCGTCTGTAAGATTTGCTGAACTTTTAAGTCTGCTCTGTGACGATATGACAGGTCTTCTCATTTTAATTCCCCTATTGTGCATTTTTTTGTGTTTAAAAAGCCAACAGGGCAACTCTTTGTTGTAGAAAAGCTTAAGGACTGCTGAATTTAATTGCTTCACTCTGGACCCCCTAACTAAGAAAACTACTTTGCAAATAACAGTAAGACCAAAATAATGTGTTTCTCTAGTCAGTGGTTGTTTTGGTGTTTTAAAGTCAACAGGTCTTTAAGGCGTAAAAAGTGGGAACGGAACAACTCCAAAGCTTTCCCAGCTGAAGCTTATGCCAGCTAAATCCCGGCACTGTGTAACCGGGAACGTTCGCTCAGGTAATCCAGTATTACACCACAGTCAGATGTTAGCCAGGACCTTCAGAGGCTCTTGGCAAATCAAAACAGAAAATGAAATAAAATGAAATAAAATACATCAATCTGTGATCCAGTTTGACCGGGCTGAGGTTAACCAACTAAGTGGCAGTGTGAGAGCCTTTGTATGTCACAGATGCATGTAGACCTTAGCAGACAGCTCAGCTGTGCTTCCAACTAGATGTGTGCATGTGACAGTGGACAAGTAGGAAATGGAGTTACTCACAATGAACGTGAGCATGACAAGTGAGTGGGGATGGGAAGAGTTTATAGGTGATCACTTAGAGATACACAGAGAGAAACAACACTGCCTCAACTAAAGATTACTGTCACCATCAGTTATCTCTAAATTGTTATCCTGACTTTTAAAAGAAACATTGCTGAGAAAGGAAAATCCTCACATTTAGGAGGATAAAACTATTCAAGATTTTTTACTGGCATGAATTCATACGAGGAAGCTGGTGCAAAATATTTGCCAGCATTAAATATACTTTAAAAAAAGAGTCCACGTATGTATCTGTAATCAGCACATCATCTGTGAACACTGTCTTTTGCTGCGTCCTCTACTTGGCCGGTGTTTCTGACAACGTGCTGTCTCTGCGACAATAACCAAACAGTGTTGAGCAAACTGTTGCATGTGCATGCTGCCCTGCTGCCCCTCTCACTGGCAGCTTCATTGTTTCTGATGATAATGCACTGAGGCAGCATGCAGCCACTTCCCCCACACCTCCGATCAAAAACAACACAGTCTGTTCCCGTCCTGCCTGCTTTCTAACACATATACAGGAGGCCTACCTCATGTAGAAAGGAGATACTGGTCTGTCTTCATCTTGGGAGCTGAAATATGAAAACAAACAGACTCAATTAGCGTGCAGGATGCGCAAAGTCCTGTGAGATCAAAACATTACATTTCCCCACACAACAGTAGATTTCCCTGCAGCTAAAAAAAGGACATGCACAAGACTGGCTTTTGTCTGCAGAATAATGGCCATGCAGTGCTACAGATCAGTGCCTTTGTGGAGCTTGTCTCGGGTAATTATTATGAACCAAGAGAACTATGTGCTGCTCTGGAATATAGGCTGAGGTGCTACTGCTGCTGCTGCATGTATGCCAGAAGCACAGGATGAAATTATGCAACAATAAGAGGAACTCAACCTTGGCACTAATTTTGAGGTTGCCTAACTTTTTCATATCCTAGTTAAAAAATTTCACAATCGCCTGGTTTTGTTTGCCTAAGCAGAGCTCAGTTCTTTATTATCTGAGACAAGGAAAGAAAAAAAAGATTGGTACAAATACGTGAACTGTTGTAATGTTAAACCTTTAAAAAATCAAAAAGTGCTGACAGATCTCAGTAAGGTTTCTGTATGTTCATTAAATTTAGTATGAGACCTTTTAAATAAATAAAACCGATTCATCCACTTTACAAATTAATCAACAATTTTCAAGAAATTAGGGAAACAAAGAGGCATGTTTTCAGTTTAAAACACTGTGACTTATTACTACATTTTATAAAACTGTTAGGACTTTATTTGGATGTTTCTGTAAGAAGATAGTAGCTGTGTAAGCAACTCTTACAGTGCTTTATATTTAGATCTAAATAACATTGGGACAAAAGGTTTGGTTTACCAAATGCTGACCAAAAACGGAACAGCAGATAGTTTTGTAACTGCAATCCAGTGCAGGCTTTTACTTTGATTTCAAAACAATCAGCTAATTAACTACACAGAGAGTCAGGGAGAAAAATATTACTTTTACCATCTGATCATCTAATTTTATAAGTTTGAACAAATATGGTTGTTAAAAGCAGGCCACTTGACCTCAGCAGTGTTTCCTATGTTTACTCTTTGGGCTTCGATTTCAACATCTTGCTCAAGGGCATTTGGAAATTTGCAGGACAACTGCTAACCTGCTCTGCCAATTTACTCACAGCTGCTCTAAACATACAATTTGACCATAAAATATGGTATTTGTATTATACTCAGCTCTATAAAAGGAGTATATTGTATGCACATTACACTATTTATAGTATACTTACACTTTAATTACCCAAACCTGTAATAACTAAAGCACTTTTGTACTTTTGCTGCTAGTTAGAAGTCAAGCTGTCTCTCTAAGTCTTAACAATCATTATTAGATACAACATTGCAATAATTTAATCTAATATGGTAATCTGACATTTAATAGGAAAACTAATTGTTGAACTAATTAGTATTACAATATTGGTATAAACATAACCCTTCAACTTGCTGAGTGGTTTTTATAAAAAACAAAAATTCATGCGCATGCACGTTTCTCCAAAAAAACAGAAAACTAAACAAAACAAAAAATCTCAGTTTGTGTGGGAAGGAAAACAAAGATGGCAGTCTACACACCTGACAGGTTTAATATGAACATTATTTTGAATTTACAGTGCAAAGAAACAATAACGTGATAGTAAAATAAAAGATAAAGATTAAAGATGTGTCCATGCTCTCCTTGTGCATGAATATGTTAAGTTCAACGTTATATTTTTAGAGCTGCGTCCACACAGGAAACAATTTGCAGTGATGTGGTGACCACAGACAGAAGAAAGTGAATGATATTTGGCAACTCCAAGCCACGACGGGCAAAATAACTGCTAGCGATGTAAAGCAGGTCCCGAGATAAATGTTTCTCAACTTCAAGCCGGTACAGGGTTACCTAGGCAACCAGATCCTGAAATGCCAGCTAATTACCTCCTGTCAGCGTCACAGTCATGTGTAACAAGCGCATTGCTTCAATGTGCGGACGTAGCTGTAGCTGCCTGACAGCACATCTCAGGTGATGTTACACAGTAGCATGGATGTCATGAAGTAAATGGTATTATAATGTTACTTTACATAGGAAGTAACTCAATACTATAAAAAGAGAGAAGTAATGTGTGTGGTGAACCCAACACTAATCTCTCCAGCAATAGTTCCCTCTCCTTAGATTGAAGCAAACTGATCAAACATACTCGTTTGAATGTTTATATATCTCAGTATGAGTGTCAGATACATAAGAACATAAACCCTATGACATCAAACAAGCACAGTTAGTCAGCAGCTTGCACATGTTATTGTGGATCAGATTCACTCAATATTTAGTACTCTACTGCTTTGCTACGTGCTGTTCCTGCAATTGGCTTACTGTAAGCAGCGGGCATGTTGACGCGAGGGCGGACCACTTTGGCCATCCGGGCAGCACATCAACAAGTTCAAAACAAAGGATTTCGGTTTCAAGTCAGGCACGATCAAATTGGGCCAAAGTTTACTGAGCTTCAAAAGTCTTCTTAAATTGGCCAATGTACGGAAAATGTGCATACACTCCTTGTTTTAGTGAAGGGGTACTTCAACTACATAACTCTTCCAAATTCTTTTGCAGCTTTACGGGTGAGTTTTTTTCTCCCCCACATCCGCATGTTCTTACCGGGTGTTACACAGTCTGGCAAGCGTATTAAAATAGTGCGTGCCGTCACTGCCGCTGTGAATTGCAAAAGAAAAAAGCGGAAATCCTGCTTACCCACTACCTTACTGAGGGGATAACAAGAAGCTTTTGTAGGCATACTCCGACAATGCCTGATCCCTTTGAGTTAAGCGGAAAGCTACTAATGGCAAGTTGGTCAATCTGGACACGCTCTGCTTCTTCAACATTTTTAAAAATGTGTAAAACCCCCACAAAAAACGTAGTCCCGATGTTCACCTAAAAAATCTAGCTGTAAGTTTTTTTGCTTTCACCGAGTCCTTCTTTACCTTGCCCCCCACCCCAAATTTCTCCATTACACACGACAACGACATCAACAGGAGACGTACGATTAAAAATCTCGACGTGAACATTTTCCATGACATTACTTTGTAGGTGCTGTCACTGTGTTTTGCATTGCTAATCTTAAAATTAAGCTACGTAAACCCATTATCTGAGCGGGTGCTGCAAACATAAAGTGGAATTTAGCATGACTTCACTGAATGCACAAACTTTTTGCTTTTGCTTGTACTGTATATCCTTTATATTCACTACATATTTATTACATTGTTAAGGTAACACAGAAGCTCAGTCTAGATGGTTTACAAATGAAATATGACAGTCATTAGTTATTAGTTTGATAAGCACAAATCTGATCAGAGCGCCAAGCAAAATATTTACCTTACTTACAGTGTGAGTGACAGCTGACGGCCACCGTCTCATATGAGTGTTGGAAAAAAAAAATACACCAGTATGCAATTTGTTAGAAAACCAGTTTGATCTAGCCAGCAGCTTCTTTCTACAAATACAGTGTGTGCTGTCTGATGTTCAGGCTGATGGACGGGACCTCCTGACAGGCGGCCAACAATACTGCTAACCCACAGGGAACCTGCCTTCACAGCACACTGCAATGTTCCTCACTCACACCTTTTTCCAACGGGCTTCTAAGAATCTCAGCGGTTACATCATGATATTCACTGAACCATGGCAACTCAACAGAAAAGCCAGTATGCATTCCCAGTGTGCAACAATGCAATGCTAAGAGAATAACAGCTTGTCATGACTCTGCTATGCTGGCTAGAGTGGCCTGTACGATGAATCAGATTAATGTGATATATTTCAGGTACAGGTGACGGCCGGAGGCAAACAAACTTAGTGTATGGAGGATTCTGATACATACAGAAGAGAAAAAAAGCAAAGTGGACAACAAGTGGAGCTACTTCCAGGAACTCCTGAGAAGGATTATTTTGATCTTAAGTCTGTGGTGAAGACCCGGGATGGGAGCAGTTTGTGAAACGATGTGTTAGATTTAATATGATACAACAACAAACAACGATGATGTGGTGCTCTCTTTACCATCAATTTGATGCAAACTAAACTGATTTCCCATTTTATTCCCTTAAAAAAGTATAGCATATTTTTAGGCATATTTTAATCAAACTTATCCTGGACAAGATAAATCTGCACTTTTCTTTTCATTTTAGCTAAACTGGATCTAAAACAGTTCAGGTCCAGCTGTGGTATAAGCAGCACTATGCTGGTACAGACTTCTTTGACACATACCTACAGAAAGCGAGAGCAAGCTGCCAGCCCGGCATGAGTTACAGCTACAGACATGAAAACACAGATTTATATTTGTGGAAAATTATCATTTTGACTTATATGGTAAAGCATTTTTTCACATGATAACAGAAAATTAAATTTCTATAAACACCACAAAAAATACCACAGTGCAGTTTGTTAGACACGACTATAGAGCATCTGCTGCTTTCTTGCATTAGACATGGTGAAGTAATTCAAGTCTTTTGGCACATCGCATGTGCCTAATACTAAATACCAGTGAGTTCAGATTGCTGACGCACATTATGGAGGTACTCGGTAAACAGCCACCAGATACAAGTGGACCAGGAGAATTTTAGGGTGTGGGGAAAATCCACCTGAAGATTTATTCTCACTCTGACATGGTGACAAAAGCATTTGCCACCTTGGAAGCACAGAATGGTTTTAATGTATTCCAGGCATTTCTGACTCCAGCACCTGGGTTAATATAGTGCATGATCTTGGCTATATGTATATAAACCCTTGCAGCACAGTGCTGTGAAAGACATATCGCCCTTTTCCTGATTTCGTATCACTGAACTCACCGTTCCGAAAAAACCAAAACAAATGTGATTATTCACAGTTAATGAATATATTTCACATAGGGCAAGGCTTGGATAGCTTTTTTCAATTAATAAATGAAATTATCATCATTTACAAACGCGATTTTCTTATAATAAAATCTGTTTGATGATCTGAAACATGTAAGAATAACAGATATCCCCCCAAAAGAATCAGGAAGGGGGCAAATACTTTTTCTGCTCATTCATAGGACGCATGGCTGTCTCTGTTTCTATGTTTGCATGTCAAACTAAACTTTTATGTAACGCGTAAAAGGATCTTGTGATGACAGGAGTCAGACACTGATTAATGTTATACTAAAGGTCACAGAAGCCAAAAACGTCGTCACCTTTTTTTATCCAAATACTTGGAAGCATCACATGCGACATGTTCATATCTTATAATTTGCAGTTTTTCCACTTCCCGCATCCAATTCTACGCACTTTTGATTTATCACTATGTAAAGAGAAAAACTGGGATAAATAGTAGCATGTTTAAAAAAAAGGCTAATGTTAAATAGTATAGTAGTGATTTTTGGCCAACGAGTGAAGTTCAATTGAACGCAGTTCTACTCTAAACTCCGAGTTAAAGCAAAACCTCAACAACAGACACAGCTGCAGTCTTGCTATTCCAGGACGGCACTTAACACCAAGAGGTTTCCAGTTTCAGCTTCTTGTGACAGGCTGCTCTGCACGCCAAACAAACGCTGCCACCGGGCTCAGGCTACAGGTTCTTTGGTTAACACCACATTGCATATGTATACAGGAGTCATGAACTATTTACCACTAAAAGAGCCCCTCCTTCATATTTCACTCCATAAGGTATCTTTTAATGTCATGCAGGCATCTAGCAGTGAAGTGTGTGGCTGTGTGTGTTACATGATTTTACACCAGTCATAAGCATCATGCAGACAATACTGTGATGCTAATAAAGTCATAAAACTGAAAGAGTGGCTGGCCACATTTTTCAGAGTAAATGAGCCTGGTTTTTAAACTCTTTTGAAAAACAAGATTCACAAATAACACTTTAAACATAAATCACACATAGCCATCGATAATGGGGTTTTTTTTTTTTATAATTTACACCAGACACACTCACCTGCTGAGGCCCTTCATGCTTTCAGAGAGGCTGACGTCGTGAGGGTCGACGTGGGAGGCAGTGTCTGAGGTGGCTTGGTGAGACATGGGTGTAGTTTCCATTGCTTCTGCGCTGGGGGTCCTTAGCTCTGAGGTCAGGGGCAAAACTATTGGTATGGAGAAAGGTTTTGCGTGGTAGGGCGCCCTGGAAGAGAGGCTGGGTTGGGGGACCACTTGAGTCATGCTGTCAATTTTCCCTTTCCTCACCTGTGTCACAGAGAAAGGTGAGAGGTCTCGTGAGGGGAAATTTGAGATAGCACGGGAGGCAACTGATACACTGCCGATAACATTTCTGTACAATCAAACACACAGAAATGCACACGTGACACCTTTGCTCAGGTTGCTATAAACTATAAAGCATGCATTCGAGGATCTTCTGGAAAAGGGTTAGGGAAAAAAGGAGCTATCTTATAAACCTTACCGTGCTGACTCTGAGAGGGTACAAACAGCGTGAGCCGTCAACTGTTGTATAGGAAAAGAATCTTAACCTAATTACAGCCACATTCTGAGAACTACCCTTTTTCATTTCCGAGTCACGACCAGCTAAACCAAGGAGAAACGTGCCGAAGAGCTTTCTTCTCGCTCATGTGGAGAGCACTCGCTGCTCACGCACACTGAAGCTGAATAGCTGGCTGTGGGGAGCATCAAATGGGTCTGACACTAGCTTAACTATCGATAATGGCCAGAAATATCCAACACTAAAATGGGCTTGTCTTTAGATGAGCGTGTGCAGGCTGAATTAAAAGGCTTTTTCGTCTTTGTACCAATTATCAGAGGAACATTTCCATTTTGGGGTTTAACTTAATGGGCTGTACAATAATCTATGGATGCAGCAACCCATTTAGACATTTAGTCACTGATGCACTTAATGGGCAGATCATTGGGAACATTATTAGTCGAACAAACTTCTTTAGCTAGACCTGGTATGGATTTTGCCCCTCAGAGCTTTGTGATTGATTCAGCTAAATCGGTCGTTCACAGGAAAACTGCAGGGGAGGAAAAGGGGGAAAATAAATGTGGACATCAGCTTATTTTTAGCAAAGGATTGAAGCATGTTGCATCACACTCTGGGGAGACGTCATGGTGAGAGATGGTAGAAATGGGTGTTGTGTTAATGGACTTCAGTGTTTGGTAAAGGTAAGATGTTACCATAGCCTGGTTTCTCTATATTACTGTATTTCCTTACGTTCTGTGTTTTGATGTTCTACTTTTGTATTTTCCTTTTTTTGAATAAAAAGATATCTTTAGTGTTTATTTTTAATGTTTCTTTTACTACTAAACAACATCCAATTGGATAAATGAACACATAAATACATTTCTCCAGTCTCTAATAAAACAACTTTGTGTTCAAAAACAAAAAGTCATCCTGCTCACAGTCCATCACAATTCACAAGTTACTGCCCATAAAATCATAAACGTGACTCGACCTTGAGCACAATTTTGATGAAGACAGGTAACCATTGTGTGATAATTTCACTAAAATCTGACCAGCAGCCAATGATTCGTGTGAATTGAGGATGGACAAACAACTTACTGCCATGGCATGAGTTCATCAATTCTTCAGTTTTGGATTAGCTAAAAATTTAAACTGAATCGTGCTAGAAGCTTGTTGGTGACTAAATAGCAGCCACTAGTTATTAGGGAAAAATGCATATTCCACTACTGCTTAGAGAGCAGTTGTGGAAGTTGGCTGTTGCTGTAAAATTGACTCCTTGTGAATGCTTTGGCTGCTACAGGATTGCAGCGGCAGACTGTGGTTTGCACGGAAGCGACTGACTCTTCTGCAAACAGTTGTGCCATTAGAAACGTGTTGTTTATGGTACAACTTTTACTGTGAAAAGTGAGCAATCTCTGTTTGTTTTTTAGATTTTTTCTATTGCTCAATAAGTAGTTTGTGAGTGTTCCTTCCATGCAAACTCCAGTCAACAGCTACACTTTGCTTGTGTTGTAGAGAGGATTTTGGTGCAGCACCCTTTTTGAAATCAGTTTCACCTGGCGACAGCCTAGCAACTTCCAACTAGTCAGAGAATGTCCATTTGTGGCCAGGGGTTGCAGACTGGCCTGTAGGCCTGTGTGACTGCGGTTTTAGCCAGAAGATAACATGAAATCATGTTATATCTCTCAATAAAGGCACAGCCATACAAATCAAACAGAGGGCTAAACACCCGGTTTTGGTTTTGGCCTACGCATTTAGAACAAAAATCAGGAGCGAAAGAGACCAAAAATTCCTGACAAACCTAAATGAGGATATGACCTGGTTTCTAAATCATGGATTAACTTATAATTTGTGAGTAAAATCTCAAAAGACTTCAAACAAAGCCAAATGAAATATTTAGAACTCTGTGTTTTCTCTCTCTGAACCTGCTACAATAAAAAAGGAAGCTGTGGCTGGCCACAAAACAAGTACTCACAGAACTCTGTTTACTTGATGGTGCAACGTGATCCATACCTCTTGCTTGCACAATTGCCACAGTCATTTCTTATGAATGTTTTAAATGGTGGGTCTTGATATAAACATTTGAGCTTTAAAAGAAGAAAAGCGGGCATCTGCCAATTAAAAAAAAAAGCACTCAAGCGTTTCTGTGATTTTCCACGGTGACAGTTTTGTTTTTTCAGCAAGAGGGAATAACTAATACTCTGCCAGTAACAGCTGTTTGTTTTACAGTCCAAAGATCATGTATGAGTATAAATGTGTTGGTCAAACAAAACACAAGTTTCAAGTTTAAAAGAGGTGTATGATAAATCTAGAAGATAAAACAAACAGATTAAAGGCTCTCCAATTTAAGTAAGTGGGTGTGTTTTTCTTTTACTGTTAGACATAACCTGAGGCTAATAAAAAGTATTTTATAGACTGACAAGACTTTGTCCTTAGAGGACTTCAGAAACCTGGTGTAGCTCTGGTAGAAATGTGTGAGTGGAGATCATTTAAAAAACAAACACTTAATATGTTTTCTTAAGCAGTAAAGAAGCCAAACCCCTCCTAAGCTTAGCTTTATGGGGAAAGTGAGTTTTTACTGGAGGCTCTGGGAAACAATAGCAATAAAAGTTAATATTTAAAGTGACCATGAATCGCTTGATAAATTCTTAAGGTCAGTCTTTTATCTGTGAACACCATTTTAATTTTGAGAGGAAGTTAAGACTTCCAGGAATGGGATATTGTGAGCTTTTGTAATGAGACTCAGCAGCTGGACGTTCAGGTTGATGGGTTTAGTGGTTCATTGGCTCCTAAGCAAAAGACGTCACTAGTTTGCTGCTGATGGTCGAACATTTAAGTCGAACATGCTGTTGCTCTTAGCAACCATCAATGGGAAAGCTATACAGCTTTTTTTAGTCGTGTAAAGTATCTAAGTGCATTTATTTGAGTGCAAATTTGAGGCCCGTATTCTACTGGAGAATTGTCTTTATGAAACTCTACTTCTACTGCACTAGACTTCAGAGAAAATATTTGACTTTTTTCTTCCATTATCTATTACTTTGTATTTTAAAACTTCATAGAAACATAAAAAGTAGATGAAAAAAATAAATAAAACAAGCCAACAGTACAAACAAGTGCAGCTGATTGCTTTGTTTACACAAAACTGTATTTTGAGATTACTTCATTTGTCTTTTGGGCAACTGTATGAACATTTCATCATTATACCCTCTTGAATGTGAGGGCTTCCCTGTTGACCTTCCTTTTTAGTAATAAGCACTAGTTGCATTCTTATACAGAGTACTCAGATATTACTTCAGACAAAAACAGTAAAATGATTACCTGAATACTTTGAGTTAAGCACAAATTAAAACAGTTAATCTTGTGGACGCCATGCATCTGTAAATTATTACTGTGCTGCATTTTACAACAGAACCAATTGTTGATCTTTATTAATGATAATCAGGGTTGCCAAGCCTGCGTGCAAAAATCAGGCCAAATGCCATTCAAAACAAGACCAAGCGAGCCCAGTGTTCAGACGCGGAGAATGCCAGAGACTGCTTTAGCACGTACGCATGTGTGCTCGGGTTGATTACTGGCATGTGATTATTTGACTTGATGTAATTTTTCACACAATAACACGTCTTAATAAAAGTCACATACAGATGTAAACTGGATGAAGCCAATTTTGAACAAAGTTTTTATAAAAACTTTATCTAAACACTAGCTAAATTCTTTTGTCACATTTGTTATAATAAAACTTTAAAGCAGCAGAAACCTGAAAAGCAATGAGCGAACGTTAACCTTCACTGGAAGTGTATTTCATTTGTCGCTTAGCTGTACACTGACACGCACAGACTGTGAAGCCAGAGACGAAGGTTGAAGTGAAACGTTTAAAAATACTCTTCAGTTTTCTACACAACCTCTGCTAGAAAGCAAAAAATTCTTTGCAGGGCACAAATGAAAGCAAAACGTCCTTCATCGGCAGATGTTTTTACCCTTCTGAGCTTAACTTGCTATCAGTCAGCATTTCTTTTATCTCACAGTGACACAAGCTTGGATATGATAAACACATTTATGGCTTCAGAGCTTTGTTTAAACTACGCTCAAAACAAACAGCAAGATCATTTTAATGTGTCTCAAAGCTGAAACCAACCTTAAGAAAATTACTCTCATTGAACTGCATATGTGATAAAATACTAAATAGTAATAATTTATCATTCAATTCAACTGACTAAAGGAGAAATTTATACTTTACAAATACATCTTTCCAATAAATGATTCCTGAGCAGTTTGTAAAACATGTGCACAGACAGGAATTCTCCAGGGTTTTATTGCCCTTTTGCCCCTAATTGCCTATTTCAGTGTCGGGCCTCATCTGTAGTAAGACAGCATACCAAAGCCACTGTTTTTCTCTCTCTGCAAATAACTATGCCGTTGTTTCCTGTAGCAAATTGTCTTTATCAAATCATGTCACGTGACCAAGCAGAGGGCTTTAGGCATCGCAGGCAGTCTGAGAGATAACTTCAGGGTAATCAGCACTAAGGCAATACAGCAGATAAGAAGCCCTATAAATGTATATATGAAATATGAAATAAAATGTAATAAACTAGGAGGCCAAAACAACAGTGCAATTATTCATGCTGACACGTGGTTGTCTCTTGTACCTTCTTTTTTCTTGTTTTTGCATTTGGAGCGTTGGTGCAGGATTTCTTCGGAAGATCTGCATTTCCTGTTTGGTTTAGGTGGCCAATCTTGAAAAGGTGTACACACAGATAACAGCAGACAATGAGATTTATAGTACATAGTAAAATTATCTGAATAACTTTAGAAGGTATGTATGAATGTAAACCACAGAAATAGCATTGCATTCATCAAGAAAGGTGTAAACACTTCAAAAAGCTGTTTTGAAACAACAGAATTTAAACAAAAAAAAGACAACTGAGTCACTAAAATAATTTTACGCTGCATCATAAAACTCCAGTGGGTGGTATTGTGAGCAGTGAAGATCTACAGCTGTTAATGTTTTAGAAGAATAAATGTTAATGCTTTTTAAATTTAGGTTGAACTTGGTCACCTGATAAGTTATCAGCAACAAAACGCAAACTACTAAAAAGGTCATCGTCTGCTTCACTGAGTGACAGGAAAAAACAATACATGTGGTATTGCATGTGGTATACGCTAGTCACTACACAATAACCCACACAGATGCACACAAATATAGCATTACAAAACAGCTTTTCCAAAACATGCCCATGTTGTGTTAATTGCGTCACACAGATTATAGTGCTGTTGTAAAAGCGACTATGTAAGGGAATTTAAAAGGTTCTTGGAAGGCAGATCTGGGAATGCCAGGCATAAACGAGAACACACACAAACACACACTTCACACTGGACAGATTTCTTCTTTCATAACAGGTATGAATACATGCATAAACAAAGACACAAACACACAGGCTTTACTTTCATCCTAGTAAGTGGGGCTGTTGTCTTTGCATCGAGATGGCTGGATGAATTCTTTGTGTCTGCATCTGCCACTTGAGTCTCCTGGTACAAGAAAGAGGACAAAGGAGAGTCACATCTGTAATACACATCTTACATACAGCCAATTAACAAAAGAGGTAACGTCTCATCTTTAATAAAGGCCAGGAAGCTTTTTCTCCAGTCCTTATGCATGGAATAAGAATCTCATATATATAGTAGATGTGAAATATGTCAGGGTAGGTGGGTTCTGCTGTTGTGTTTTATTCTAATAGCTCCTATCAACACAGCTGAGCACAGATTTAAACAGCATGACAGTCTGCCTCCTCAAACACACACGATCACTAAAAACTGCCGTGCACACGTGCTGGCGGTCTGCATTTTACAACTGGAAGTAAAGGCAAACCACCGATCATGTGTGCTATGTTCACAGGCATTGCAAGGAAGGTCAGGAGGTATGATGCCTCTGCAGGTCACGTGTGTGTGTGTGTGTGTGTGTGTGTGTGTGTGTGTGTGTGTGTGTGTGTGTGTGTGTGTGTGTGTTAGTGTGTTAGTGTTTTTGTGTATATGTGCATGTTTGTATGTTAGACAATCTTTTCTGGGTGAGGGATTTCCTACTGCTCATCAGTGTCTCAAGTGTCAATGCCCTTACAGGAATTCACAACACAGCACAGGTGCTTGTGATCGGATGACACGTCTTTAAAGTCTTTGCAGATTTAATTTTAGTGTTACAAGTAATCTGGACCTTTGGAATTTATTAAGTTGAATTTGATCAGGTCATTTGTAATGTTTGCTTTTTCATGACGTCACATAGGTCACAGACTCAAGACTTAATGGTGTTAAAAATGACAGGAGAGTGCTATGAAAGAAGAGGCTAAAGGTCAAAACAAGAGAGAGATCCCACCATCAGTAGCTGCTCATCAGATGGCCAGTGTCACGTTTCACACGCCCGACACAGGCATTAATCAACAATCGAGACACTGTTGATGTCTGCACACTGAGATAAAAAAAAAAAGGCTGGTCTCTAAATTCTGCTAATCATGAGATAGTGGTAAATGAAGCTGTTCTCAGTAAATATTCGGTAGGCTTCTCTACGCCACTCAAATATTAATTGGATCTTTAAACAATTAAATAATTAATAAAACATGTTAATGTTTTTATTAATTTGTTTGTTTACTGCTTTCATATGCAGTCTCTTTGGGTGAAAATTGATTCATTCTATACTGAGTTACAGTTTATAGTGACTTTTATGGTGACAGACATATGATTAAGATAATACTGTTACACAACATAAATGCTGGGCAATGCTTTGACACGTAGCTAAAAATACAGCTTTTTTCCCCTTTAGCTCACGAAATTTATACACAATGACACTTAATTTTGGACACCTGGAATATCTAAATTATTATACATTAATAATTTATAAATATGTCAACAACATGTTTAAAGGAAGGAGGAGGTAGAGATTTGATAGGGTGCTCTTGTCCAATATTTTCATGTGTGTGAGGGTGCACGGGCATGTTGGTATGGGTATGTATATCTGTAGGTTGTGTTTCCTTTGAGGTGTTACTGGGGTTATTGAAAAGGTGTATATGTGTGTATGTGTATGTATGTATGGATAGATAGAAAGATAGATATACATATAATTAATAAAAAAAAAATACATGTAAAATATAATGTAATTGTAAGGAGGTATTTCTGTAGTCTATTGATTACTTGATAGTGGAAAGGGGGTGGGGTTAAATAAGCTGATGCTTCTTCCTGCTCCTTTTTGAACATGAAAGTTATTTGTGGTTGTGGTTGCTCGTTTTCCTTTCGTTTTGCTTTGTTTGTTTGTCTCTTTTGAATTCTATGTTGTTGTACTTTTTCAACATGTTCAAAAGAAAGATTCAATCAATCAATTAAAAAAAGCTAAAAATTACATTGTTGTTTATTAGGCAAATACCAAACTGAATTCATGTTTTTATACTCAAAGTTAGGGCCAGCCAACAGTACGGTAATTACATTTTAGCTTTAAAAATATAATTTCGACTAAACAGCTTGCATATGCTGGCGGATTAACCATTACAGGAACATAAAAATTATGTGGTAATTATGTGTATCTCATAAAAGAAATGAAATGGTGATGAAAATAAACCTGAATATAAACTGGCAAACCAAACCAGCTGATCAATAGACATCAGTCATCAAAGCAGACAACAGACAAAAACAACCAAGGACTGAAAACAGCCACCTGTTGATATAAGATCAATAATTCAATCATTTTTACCTTGACATTACACAAGGCTGCTTGTGTAAGCCATCAATCATCCAGGTGACTGGGCAGAAGATGATGTCATAGATGAAGTCACACTGTTTAAAGTGCATGGGCACGACATGTGAATCATTAAGTTGTCTTACCAAACTGCAAAGCATTGCCCCGACCATCAACACTCATTTATTTCATGTAAACAGTGATCTGTTTCACATAAACACTACTTTCCGGTGCTTCTGTGAGTATACCGCACCTCGGCAATGATAGGCGATGCCTCTTCTTTTGCGTAGTCTTCTCTGTCTGTGTTGGTCTCAAAGATATTGTTGTAGTTCTGGATAAGTTTGGCCATGATCTTGTTACAGATGTTCTGGTCCTTAAGTGCTTCAAATCCAGGAGCCACGCTAAAATAAAATAAAATAAAGTAAAAGCAAAAAGATGACATTTAATTGAAATTCTTTAAAGGGAAAGGTCATTCAAATGAGCACCAAATAAATATCCATAAACACTAATGTGAGCACTTTAATAGGAACTACATTCAATGGCCAGTATGTTAGGTACACCTGTTCAACTCCTTATTAACACAAATATGTAATTAGCCAATTGCATGGCAGCAACTAAATGGTCAAGATGAAGTACTAAAGTTCAAATCACAAGGGCAAGAAAGCTGATTTAAGTGACTGATTGTTGGTGTCAGATGGACTTGTCTGAGTATTTCAGAAGCTGCAGGGATTTTCAAGCACAACGGGTGAAAATGTTGTGTTGAATGCCTCAAGCTAACTCAAATAAACACTCATTACAACCAAGGTATGCTGAAGAGCATCCCCTGAACCCTGCATATTAGCTAAGAATGGGAAATGTAGGCTACAGTTGAGGTTAATCAAAATTCAAGCAGAAGACTCTTTAAACATTTCCTGGTCTGATGAAATTTGATTTCTGCTGCAACACTCTGATGCCAGGGTCAGAATTAAGCATAAACAAAATAAGAACGTGGATCCATCCTGGTGTTGGTGTTACGATATGGTCTTTGCACACATAACATCCCGTTATGACCCAAGTGTACCTGTCTTCTGATTGCTGTTTCCAGCAGGACAGGATGCCATGTCACAAAGTTCACCTCATCTCAAACTGGTTTCTTGAAGCAGCGGTTTCAGTGAGTTCACTGTACTCAAAAAGCCTCCACAGTCACCAGATCTCATTCTATTGAGCACCTTTGCTCATATAGCAAAAAGGTGGTCCGACCCAGGATTAATGGGAAGCATTAATGTTTATATTATGCCCTGTTCATGGATTTCTGTAAAGTAATAAGGAATTATGTGTAGTTTGGTAGAAAAAAAGTGTCACTTTCATTAAATTTAAGAAGAAATCAGACATCTGTAGATCTAAAGCTAACACCAAAACAACATAACTTGAATTCATGGGTGGACTATCCCTTTGAAACTGACTATAGCAGCAGCAATAAAAGCAACAATCTGTATGGAACAAATGCAACTAAGCTGTAATCTTGATACTGAAATAGAAAGTAAGTCCCCAAGTTGTCAGACTGAATCCAGCTTCTATAACAAGTTTGTATGATACTGCCGAACAGCTGTGTGAGATGTACACCGGGCTGTGGGCCTATCTGTAGGTCTAATTATATAACCTTTACACAGTCTGAAGAGAACAGACTGTACAGTATGAAAGAGTATCCATTACAGTGTCTCTTATATCAGTTTCCACGGGAATCCCGGCCTTAATTAACCAATTTATCGCTGGAGATTCCCACTGGCTATCAGTCTAGACAACACTACAGTTACATGGTATGGTCTTGTCTTGGTCTTGGTATGGTATGGTCTTTGCACACATTGAGTGAGTTATTATCAACCATCCCATTATGACCCGAGTGTATCGGTCTTCTGTTTGCTTTTTTCAGCAGGACAGGATGCCATGTCACAAAGACTGGTTTCTTGAATCAGCGGGTTCAATGAGTCATTATACTCAAAAGGCCTGCACAGTCACCAGGTCTCAATCTATACAGCACCTTCGGGATGTGAAGACTGGGAGATTCACAACATGGATATGCAGCTCATATAGCACAAAGGGGGTCCAGCCTACTACTAGCAAATACTATTTATTACTAACTAGTATAGCTTACTAACATTAAAACTGGCCACCGAGTAAGCCTATCAGAAAATTTAAAACTTGAGCTCAGAAGCCTGAGACACGGCCACATACTGTATAATTTATTTCTGAACATTTTCACATCTGCAAACAGGGTACCAAGCTGAACTTGTGCTTTGTATTTTAAATGCACAGGTAAATCAAACTGATTAGCTTTCTGAGTCAGTTAATTGAAAAAAAACAAAACAAAAAAAACTACTGACTGCCTTTAAAATTTGTGGTAACTTATATTTAATTTCTAATCATTCACTCTTCTGCTACCTCTGCTACTTCCTCACCCTTTATTTTTAGCACTTTATTCTTCAAAACATGAAATTTTTATGCTCTCCTGACAATCTGCTTCTCTACTCACTCAGTAAACTACAGCATCACCTTCTGGCCAAACACTGGATTTTACACTGGATGCCTTTTCTGACGCAACCTTTCCATTTATCCAGGATTGAGGGCGGCACTAGGAGTCTATGTCTTGAATCAGGGATTTTTCACGTGTAATGCAATGTGACAGAGGCAGAGCCCTTGTTTATTAATCAGACTACAAAACTGGGGAATCAACACTGATTTATTTCATGTAAACAGTGAAATTACATGAAAACTCTGTATGAAAAGGCATTTATACAAAAATACACAACAGAAAACATAGAATCAGCTTAAAAAAGCATTTTTTTAATGGAAATTCAAAGTATAAATTTGAATGTAAAATTCTCACATTTTTATAAATGAGGCACCAGGTACAGTGGGTGTAGTGGTTAGCACTGTGCTGGCTAACAGGAGGAGGTTGTGAGTTCAAATCCACAAGGCAAGCGAGGCCTTTGTGGATTGAATAAGCGGAAGAAAACTGATGGATGGCCAGAAGGCTGTGACTATAGCTTTCAGCAAGAAGAAATGCCCTCTTACATGGAGTGATATGGTGCACAGGTGTGTATTTGGACTGTTTAACCACATCTAATCTAAAGAAATGTTTCACTCACTGGAACACGCTGGGTCCAAACACAGTAGCGAGGTTGAGGGCAGTCATGCGGTTGTCCTTGTGGCTGCTCTCCACAAGGGTGAGGAAATGGCAGAGGTAGTGCAGGAGACTGTAGTGGACATCTGGAAGCTGCAGGAGAAGGTGTCTCACGTCTGCCCAGGTGTCATCATCACCACCACGCTCTACAGATACAAAAGGTTTTTTTTTAATTCAATGTGTGTAGTTTATGAAATCCCTGGCAAACAACCTTTAGTGGAAAGATTAGTAATGCACTTGTGCTTCAAGTTTTTCATTAACAAGGACATTCTGCTTTGGTCTGTTTACACAGAATTAATTAACAAAAATTCAAGTAAAATTCCAAGTATAATGAATACTATTACAGCCTATCTCCAGAAGGGAGTAACAGCTCAATCCATCATCCCTCTATAATATCTAATCTTGGGTTATGGTGACTTCTAATACCTGAGCATTACTGCCTCAAAATATGTTGATGCTATTACTGGGGGTACATAATTGGGTCAGAGGTGGATAAACGGATACGACTGCTGATCCCAAATGACTTAGTGACGCAAACGTTGTGAGTGTGCACTGTAGGTCTATGTGAATGTGCATGCATGCGTACGAATGTGGGTATGTGGGTACATCTGTCTCAGTTTGGAGACGGGCAGTAATCACCCAGAGCTTTCACGGCTGCTCTTGTGACAGCTGAGTAAAGTTCAGATTCTGTGTGTGTGTGTCCACCTGTATGTTTATTATGGATGTATTTTAGGGCAAAAAAAAGGTTGTGCTCTAACAGATGTGTACACTGCACATAAACAGAGGAAACAGAACACAGGTGCACAATACAAGAGAAAGTAACACCATGCATGAAGGTATACTAGAAATTAAAGATACTAATTTAAATGAGAATAAAAATGTATTAGTTGTTGTTATTTATGTAGTGTTTAAGATCTTGACTTAACCAAAATAGGGTCTGGTGTTTCTACAGAAAGAGCTGATTAGAGTATACATCTCGTGTTGCATGCATATGTACATACAAAATGTAACCATATACACTAGGTTATCATATACTTTTCTGTGAGGTCTGAATTTCTCCTTCAGCAGAATTAGAAAAACTTTCAGTTGTTGCAAAAACATTATAATATAATATTTTTAGCAGCTCTGGGAAAATATAGTAGAGACATAGCAAAAGTATTATAGACAAATATGTGATGAAATATAGCTCAATGGTACAAAGTTATTTAACTTAACTATACACAAAGAAGAGACAACAAAAGCGTTGACGACTGCCATTAAACACTGATAATCAAAATCATTTATTTTTCTTTTAATTTGAAATAAAAAAGATTAATACCAGTCTTAAGTTCTTTGATTTAAATCTGATAGCAATAGCAACTTTTTTTAATACTTCTAAAAGTTTTGTCATGTTAAAATGTGTAATGCAGAAAATCCTGGCATTCAGAAAGATTTAATAACCAACTGCTTGGGATTTTCTCTGGATAAAATAATGAAACACGCCTGGTAGAAACAAAACAGTTGAACAAAAACCAGCAAAATAATCTTATTCTCCAGTTATCGTCAGGAGCAGCGTCACTACTCAGGCTGACATTCATGGGGTCTATGAAAGCAAAGGGAATGCAGCAGATAAAGTATACACCACTCCCATCAAACGGATTAAACCTAGCACTGAAGCTGGGAGAGATCGCAGATGCTTTTCTTGCTAAATGACTCACTTTACCTTTTATGACCTCAAAGGTTTATTACCAGAAAAATCTGGCCCATCACCCTTCATATTACCACCCTCTCTCACAAGCAAACGCAGTATATAAATGCTCCGCCTGCTGTAGACGACTGCGCGGCTAATCGTAAAATTCACCAGCTAAAGATAGTCTTGCTGATCATCCAGTCAGTCATGACCCAGATCTACATTACACTGGAGAGGTGTATCCAATAATATCGACATGATCACATTTTGCCAGTCAAAAAAACAAAAACACTGACCCACACATGTTGCAGGATAATTTTTATACACTGCCTATAAAAAAAATAGCACAAAAGGTAGGACTACATGTTGGTGATTTACCTTGGTAGTGCTGTATTAGTGCCTGCTGGACTGTCATGACTACCAGACCCCCGGGGAGATCTCTCAGGTACTGTTTGAGCAAGCTGGCAACAGTACAGGAATCAGATTCAGAGAGCAGGTTCACATCACCACCACCCTCCAAATGCTGCTTCAGGGTCTCCACAGCACGGACGTTTCCATTTACCCTGAACAGACCTTCCTGATGCAGTGCTGGAGGAGTTAAGAGACAAAAAATATTACAAATAAAGAAATCCTCACTTACAAGGTCTTGAATGATCAGTCCCCATCTTATCTTATGACCTCAAAGTATCATATCACCCTAATTGAGCACTGTGCTTCCTGAGCCTGATTCTGCCAGAGGTTTTTTCCTGTTAAAAGGGAGTTTTTCCTTCCCACTGTTGCCAAGTGCTTGCTTAAAAGGGGCAGTCTGATTGTTGGGGTTTTCTCTCGTAATATTATAGGATTTTTACCTTAAAATATAAGGGGGCTTGAGGTGACTGATGTTGTGATTTGGTGCTATCCAAATAAAACTAAACTAAATCATTATTAAAAATATTTTATTTTTCTTAAATAGTAAATGTAAGTTTAATTTAATTTTTCCTTGGTAGCAGACTTTACATTCTCAGAGAATATAGAGCAATTTGCAGATTTGCACTGTAACCATGACTTGCAAGGATCTTTTCTGACCCACTGTTACATCCTGGCACTGCTATCAAGTCTGAATTTCCTTCATGTAAAGGCACTTTTGTGACCAAGAAGTGAAATTGTGAAAAATATAAAATCTAAAGGTTTATCTGTTAACCATCTTTTTATTTTTTAATTCTTTATATTGAGCAGATCAACAACACACTGAGAAAAAAATAGCAAGTGACATTCTTATATATGAAAATTTTAATTTAGTGTAACTTAACAGATACTAGTCAGGAATATTTTCCTTTTACTTTATTGCCAAACTCACAATTAGCTGGGTTTTTTTGCATGCCATTTTAGTATTAAATAACTACACTTTTGTATTTGCTGTTAGCATTATCACTATTTTTAATTAGTCTAAACGCACTAAGGCCATAGTAATGCTTTCTTTGTGAGTATTTATTACACAGTGTGCTGCGGGGAAAAGCCTGTTCTAACGTTTGAGTCTAAGGTTTATTTTTTAGCACCTGGCGGCTTTTTTACTTCTCATCCGTAAATAATCTGCTCTTTCACGTGATTCAGTTTATTTTGAAAAATCTCAACAGGATCTTGAGCTTTATTGTGAAAGGTTTATGTGGAACATAAACAAGCGGACACGCAATGGTTTTACCATCGTTGTTGCTAACGACAACGCATAAAAACAGGCGCTTGTCCATCCCTAGTGTGGTTATATTAAATATAAGAGAAAGAGAGAACTTTAAGAAATTAATATAGCCACTACAGTGACCATCAAAACCATGACAAAATATTGCCGTAAACAGTTTATTTTGCGACACCACGAAACAAAGGATAGCATAAAATGAAACGATAAAAGTTTTTATATCGTCATCATATCATATGAACAGCCCTAGTCTGTGAACATGAAATTAGCAGCTTAGATTTGTGTTAATAGCTGTCAGTGTTTTGTTTTTGGTATCTGTTTTGATTATGTTGCTAGTTAGCGTTGCTAAGTGCTTGCTAAAACCTTAACAACTGCCTTTTGCCTTATCAACACCTGTTGCTAACCTTACTTTGTCACACTTAGTATTTCATAACAAAATAAAAATAATAATAATACTATGATAAAATATTAAAAAAAAAAAATCTTACTAAAAGATTTCAACTCATGTTGTAGACCCTTGAAGTTTTGTTTTTAACAGCTAATAAAATGGCACACTAATACCCATAATAATAGGAGTAGTTATTTGGAACTATTTTCTGGCCAAATAATACTATTCAGAAATAAGTGACAGCGTTATTCACTGGATTATACATTTATTTCTTAAAAATAAATAAACAAAACAAAACAAGAACCAATTAAAAAAATTAATTGCTTTAAGCACTACTTGCAAAAATGAAATTTGTCATTCAGGGTGACTTAATGGAGGAAGAAATCTCAAGGCCACATCCACAGCTCTAACATGTAGGCTATCTATGTTTGTTGGCCCATAAGGAATTATATTATTTCCCTCCACGCTTACCTTACCTGGTTATGAGACAGCCTTTAAATACATAGGCCAGTGAAATGATTGCACAGCGAGTTTAAGTCAAATTAAACACACTCCAATAATTGCTTTAAAAGAGGCCTATGTTTTCAGTTGACCTGAGTAGGATATCGTTTTCTTGTAGGGACATCTAGTGTTCAAACAGAAGAAATACAGAAAATAATGTAGGTTAATATAGAAAATTTACAAGTTCTGTTTTGTTTTTTTTAACTATGCGTTATGGTTGATCATTTTATATATTAATATCTATATACATTTTTTCTGGAGAAATCTGTTGGCTGATCGTTTGTCAAAGCAAGAGCTGTGGATTTGTGTGATTATATTTATTTATTTAGCAACAAATTTGCTTTTTAAATTGTTCGTCTCATTGAAAACTATTACATGTTTAGTCTCTTTTGTTTTCTGTATATCTGGTTTTAGATGATGATGATGGAAACTTGTGCTTGTGAAAGTGATTCAACTGTGCATTGTTTTTGTCTGCAGCAAATTAAATGATGAAGTATTAAAATGATTGTGGCTGATTATCAAGAGTAACTAATTGAAGAGTGAGATGGCAAGTCTGTGAGAAATATTAATAATGCATGCAATGACAAAAAAAACCATTTAACTCTATTTCAGTAGTCTAGTAAAGTTGCTCTGGTCTAATTCTTATCCGGCTCATATTAACAAGACTCAGAGGATTGACATAATGAGGTTTCTGATTATTGTATAACTGTATGATTTATTTAGAACAAATTATGTAATACAAGAAAACCTAGGTGGCACTATAAAGCTGTATTTATGTAGTGACACCAGTAGGATTGGATATTCAAAAATGTATGTGCACCATCTTCTCAGCATGCAAGACCAATTGTATTCAGCAAAAACTCAAAGAAATAAAAGATAGCCAAAGGCTGCACTTCTCCTCCAGTGCTCTCATGCATTTTTGCCTCACCATGCTTGCGGAGATGCTCCACCATCCTCCGCACCACCAGAGGCACCCCATCCTCCAGCAGCCCCTGGTTTCGCAACTCAAACAGAGACGCTCCAAACACCTTGGTGTGCTTGGGTGCGACTATCCTGGGTCTCGGGATGGGCATCTGGACCATCTTCTTCATGTCTTCTTTAACCTGCACCGCCGCCTTGTTGTGCTGCAGGGAGAGCAGACAGCAGCAGTCAGACACTGACACTATGGAAGCAGAGACAGACATCTTTGTAGACACCTGTTACACAGGAAAGCGCACTTCATCCCAAAGAGTAGAATGTGTGTGCTGCTGCTCATGAAGTGGCTGACTACACGCAGAGCTCTTTCAGTTACTCTGCCATGCTCTTACAGGACACCGTGTGCTGAGGGCAGCAGGAAGATAAAGAGGAGAGCTGGCTGTGCATGAGTTGCTACGACAAATATCAGGTTACCTCGCAACACATCTTTGGTTAAAGACACTGCCAGAGTGACACATATACACACACATGCACAAATAGGCATATGAGCACATATTTAGAGAAGCACATGTGGTATATGCTCAGCTGCCAGGAATCTGAACGATAGTAAGGATATCAGATCAGACTGATATAATACCTTAAGAGGAGAGGCTCATTGTACTACAAGTAAAATTACATTTTCCATTGCTAATCTCATTGAGAAATAAATACAAAATATAATATGGTAAAACATATTATTACATTTTCTGATTTGCTACTTATATATAATTGTTTACTTCACATAGGCTATTCAATACATATAGATATAGACCCATATGTCTCATTTTATATATGATTATCAAATTAAAGAGAGCAGCATTTTTCTTTTAGGTGTACCAAAAAATACTAACAGTACTGAGGTAACTAAGAATTGAAGTTAAGTACAGCAGGTGTTTTGATACACTTAGTTAGGTTTTACACTTTATGTGCTCTTAGCCAAGCTGAGCCAATTCAAAACCTGAATATGATGTTTACCTGGTAAGATACCGAGGCAAACAGCATCCCCATGGTCTCTGTATCTGCATACAGAGACTTTAAGATACACTTGCTTGTTGTCTGTCTCTGAGAGCAAACCATAACTTTCCAGCAAATTACTCATTCATTTAGCATATTTACAGTCCTGAGCAAAAGTCTTGAGTCACTCCATATTTCTTTAATATTTTGCTTCCAAGGAGCCAAACTTTCTTTTACATTTTTAACATAATCTTAATCTTTGCACATCGGCTGCTTTTTCACTCATTTTCAGTCCTTGTACCTGAGCATTTTCAGAGGAATTTATTTATTTATTTTTTGTTAAACTACTCATCTGATGATGAAACAGGAAAATTCCAGCAGCAACCTGACAAAGGACCTGAGCGATGTGTCTGGTCGTTCAGTTGAGCCATCTACCATTCACTGAAGCCTCATCAGAAATAGTCTCAGTGGAAAGACGACTGTCAGGAAGCCATTCTTAAGGAAGGGGAGCAGGGCAAAAACGATGATGATGTATGCCAAATTACACAAAATCTGGACTGAAAAATGAGGGGCAACAGATGTGATAGACTGTCGTGAACATGCACTGTTATTGTTTGGGGCTGCATTTCAGGGATCTTGTCAAAACTGATGGAATTCTGAACAAAGAAAGTACCATCAGATTTTCATCCACCATGCAATAACACGTGGAAATCATCTGACTGGCAACGGCTTTATTTTTCAGCATGTCAACGATCAGAAGAGACCTGGGTTAAAATGTGGCTACAATAAGGTCCATAGTGGCACGGTGGTTGTAATATGATTTTTTTCCCCTTTACTCACCACTTGCTAAGACACAGAAGCTAGAGTCATCTGCTGATTAAAACCCACCTCACAGATGGTGCTAAGATGGGTAAGGAGACAAAATCTTTAGCGTGGCAGATGCTCCGACTATGTTAATACAACATACATTATCACTTAAATCAGCATTTATAAAGGCTGTACACGTCTTAATAGTTGCCAGACACGCTAAACACAAACTATCTTCATTAATCTTTAGATTTTCCGCTTGCACAAATGATTGTTTATGTATATAATTGAGTTTATGTGGCCATAGTTGGACCTCTCAGAGTTACAGTCTGGGCTCCTGTGCTACTACTACTGCAGGTGTTAAGGAGTTAAGCTGGTCTGCGCTAAGTCTGACTGTGAGACTGACTGTAAGGGGCCCAACGGAGCAGATGTCCCACTAAATCTTCCTTTACTATCATCATCATGGCAGATAGAAATGAATCGCAGTCTTACTTCTGAATTCACACAGTAGGCAAACACTGAGATGAAAAGTTTTATAGCAGGTTTTGGGGTTGTTTGTTAAGTTTCCCCTCAGCAATTTGAATGCAAACACAATCGCCTCCATTGTTGCTGGGATTCAGCCAAAGATGCTCGTCCCCTCCTTTGTTTTTAAGATATTTTCACACTTCAACATCTGACAGTGAAAAGGAAACTTATTAAGGAAACTTATTGACAAGGACCTGGGGGAAGGAATTGTTTCCCCTTGCTTCAGAAGTGTCTCAAACATTTTCTGTGGGAATCCTTTGGTTTCGACACTTTGGGTGAGTGAAATCTTTTAGAAGTATTGTCCTGTAAATAGACTGCTAACGGTCGGTACAACCCATCTAGCATAGGGGTGTCAAACTTAAGGTCTGGGTCCAGAATCGGTCTAGCAGACTCCAATCCGGCCCACTGGAAGGCTTCAGAAAATGTGAAGGAGGTCAAAAATTTTGCACTTTTAACTTAAGTTTCATAAATTTTATAGCCTGTCCTGCTGACAAAGACTCCCTCACAGTCATTCATACTACACCAATGTAATGAAGTAATACATAAATAATTTAAATGTGGAAAAAAATGTGATGTACTGTTGGAACTGCAATTAATTTTCTTATACTGAGGGGATTAAATGTGCAGTTAAACTACTTTACAATGACTTTACACTCATCCTGCTAATTTAAGATGTGGCCCACAATGCGAAATGACTTTTCCAACCCTGTCTTGTCTTCTACTTGCTCATGAAGGGGATAGCAAGCCCAAGCATGTGCCCTTCTTTTCCTCCACTCCCCACCTCCCTTGTCCCTCCCGCCTTCCCTGTCTGGGTGGCCATTGAAGCAACTGGCAGCAAAAGCACCACAGGAACCCTGAAGCAACAGCTGCAGAGCTCAGTTACTACTGCAAGAAGAAAAACATTAAATAAAATAGAATATCCCGGTGCAGTGCTGGTGACAACTCTTATTTTCATTTCTGGAAGTGATCACATGCTTGGAAAAAATTACTGGTGTTGACTGAAAACAAAACATACAGTGTTTCTGTTTTTTTTTTTTTAGTTTTTTTTTACAGTTGTTGTTTTTTAAAGATGCTAGAATAAATTTACTGTTGCCCTACAGTAAGAGGAAGTACTTTCAAGCAAGTAGATTGGTCATTACAGCCCTATGAGTCATGGATTTTTGGTAATAAGTTAGCTGAGGAAGGGAAAGTTAAGATTTACTTTAGGAAAGGAATATTTGTCCCTCCAGGACATTTTAAAGAGACAACACACCCCATCACAAATGAGTTTGTAGACAGACACTGAGCAGAACAGTCCCGTTATATGTTCTTCAGCTCTTAATTACAGGTCGATTAGGAAGTCAACTCAAGCTTTGTAGTTTCTACTCACACAGATGGTCATAGCTCCTGCCCCCATTCTCCCACAGAAAAAAACGCCGGCACTCCGGGGAAAGATGAGGAGAAAAAGTACAGCTGGCTCCCCTCCTCCGCTCCTCACTCTTTTCCAGGACACACTAGACTTTTCCCAGGGCTGGGAATCTTTTGCGCCTCACACTGAGCCATTCAGATACTCTAAAAAACACATATAATCCAACCAGGGGGAAAAAAAAATCTGAGGAAGTCCTGTCACTACCGGCAGACCATGAGCACAGATTAGAGCTTGTCTCTTTCTCTCTTCCTCCCTCTTCATTCCCCCCCTCCTCTCCTTCTCCTAGGCTGAAATCTGAGCCGAGTTTTTTCATTGGCTCAGAGGCCTGGTCATGTGATCAAGGGGGTTAAACCCCCAAAACTTTAAATATGTGCTGCAACATTCATCTACCAGAGAACAGAGCTAATCAGTGACTGGAAGAGCAATGAAGTAATGTTTTACTCAACGCTGTATTAAAGTGCACGCAAAAACAGGAAACGGCTTCAGAGCCTCATGTAGTTTTATCAGACCAATGGTGATTTTTGTATTCTATTATTTGCAGCATCTAAAATTTAAACCAACCTTTTATTTTTTTGTTCTTTGATGTCCTTCTTCTTCTTTTTTTTTAACGTATGGTTGTGGACTGAATATAACAGATAAACAGCTGGTCAGAGAGACATTAAAACACAACAAGACAGTGGCTGGCAAATTAAGTTATATAAAATGACCATTAATTGTTATTAACCTTGATTTTTTTTTTAACACTACACTTTTTATTACAGTTAAAATATTCATTTTGAACACAGCACTATAAAGTAAAAGGAAACAGTAACTGCAAGCTTTATAGATATGTATTTTTTATTTATACATGATATATTTATTCATTATTTTACAAATTATTTTACAAATATTTGCTTAAATATAATTTGCTTAAAATGTTCAGCAGTGTTTAATATATAGAAACGTACAAGCAATATGTTATTTACTAAATTATTTTACGGGGCGCAATGCAACCTTGTAGGTTGGTGCTGCTGGTCAGCATTTGTTACATTCAGGGGGTTTTAAAGAGAAAAAAATAAATCTAAACATGGAATAATCTCTACCTAAAGATGTCAGCTTTACAAAGCTTTTCTGCTTTCATAAATATACTTCTTGATGTTGCTGTCGATCCAGTCACTGAAGGCGGAAACGCGGGTAAACACTGATGGTTTCTTGTCTCTGATGCAGCCCTGAGCTCCAAAGCTGACGATGCCGTGCACCTCCCAGGTTGTATTTGTTCCTCCAGCAGCAGTGGCAGCTGTGCAGGCGAGGGGACCGCCGGAGTCACCCTACCAGGAGACAGCGGGACAAAGAAATCAGCAAAGATCTACTTATGATGCACTGCAGAACATTAGATTTTGGCAGCTGCTGTAAATCATCTCTGTGACCTTGAATTTGTAGAAGTCAGTCTTTATTAACAGCCTGACAAAGTATTCATTAGGCAAATGTCAGAATCGTGCTTTATGAAGCTCCTAAAATGTAAAACGTCCCATTTTTCACATTGCTGCATTTCTAGCAGCTGCTCATTAATGCTGGCGAATAATGTTTCTGTGTTCTTCTGTCTAATTACGCCTGCAAACTGGGCAGCAGCCATTGAGATCAAGGCTGAATGACCGCAAACAAAAACGTTTTCAGGGAGCTGCATAAAAGACGAAGAGAGGCGGGCACACTTACGTAATGTTTTTAAATAACTCGGAAGGAATTTAAACAATGAACAACAGTCTCATCGTCTCCTAACAACTTTCAGTCTGTCCATTTAGATGATGGATGCATTGATATATTGTCCAAACGTCAGTGCATCCTTAATTCAAGCAAATACTCTTTTCTAAATGTGTCGTCAAACCTGACAGGCTGACTTGAGCTCATCTGGGGACTCGTAGCCGGCACAGATCATGGAGGGCCTGAGGGTGTCCCACCAGTAAGCAGGCTTACTGCAGGTTTCGAAGTCGATAACAGGCAGCGCTGCCTGATTAAGCTTCTCGGCCACTTTAGGGAACAGGTTACCTAAATATAAGAAGAACAAATTAAAATCTTTACATCATAGAAATTTCAGAAAATAACACAAACATGTTTACACTAATAATTTTGTTTTACATATTGTATCACTAAATCTAAAGTCATCACTACTGCTGGATGCCAAAAAGTGGGGTTTTTATGTGTGTACCCCCTTGTTTTAACAACAGGGGACCTCCAGCTGAACCAGGCTCAGGGAGGCAGCAATGAGGAAGATAGAATGAGGAAACAGGATCCTACAGAGACTAGGAACAACAAACATCATAAAAAATGAATACAAAAGAAAGTAGACAACAGTTAATCACATAGTGGGGATTGGAAATTAAATAGCCTGAGCCTATAGCAGCATAAGTAAGAATAGCTCAGGGTCACTGATCCAGCCTGACGTTTCTGGGCAGAGACTCAATTTAGTGTAGTATTGGCTTTTTTAGACTATCAGAGTGCATTTAAAATCAAACACTCAAGATGTAATTGAACTGTAAACGTTCAGCTTTAATTCCAGGGGTTTAACAAAAGTATTGCATTAACTGTTTATGAACTACAGCCACTTTTATAAATTGCCCTGTATTTTCAGAGGCTCAAAAGTAATTGGACAATTGAAAGTTGTTATTTCTTTCTTTTCTTTCTGTTGTGTTTTTTATGACTAGTTTCTAGGGGTGCAACAATACTCGTATCGATATTGAACCGTTCGATACAGTGCTTTCGGTTCGGTACGCATATGTATCGAACAATACAACATTTGTAATTTATTTTATCAATTTTCCTTCTGACGATGCTGTCTGTGTTGAGCGCTCAGTGAATCTGCGTTCGACTACTCCGCCTAGGCTGCACTTTCGAGCGCAGATCCACTGAGCGTTCAACACAGACAGCATAGTCAGAAGGAAGAGCGCAGGGCAAGCTAGCGAGACAGAAGTTAAGCTCTCCTTGCAACATGGCAAATTGAACCTCCCCCACCCTCATTCAGATCTGGCGTTTGGAATTATTTTGGTTTTCATGTGACGTATGACCCTGAAGGTAAGCGCGTCATGGACTAAAGTAAAACAGTATGTTGGATGTGCCACGCAATGCTCAATTACATGGGTGGGAACTAGTGTGTTAGCGCAGTTAGCTCGTTAACGTGTTGGCCGTCTAGCCCCACGCAGGGGTAGCTCATTAACGGAGATTTGCCGTGTTGTGGCGTTAACGTCATTTCAACGAGAACACAACGAATATGACTGCACATTTACGCCGACATCATCCTAGTGCAAAGACAAGTGGAAGCAGACAAAAACAACAAGCATGCATGCTACAAACTTTACCCGAGTCATTTAGACAGCCGTTAGCACATAGAATAGAATAGAATATTCTTTATTGTCATTGTCACAAGTACAATGAAATTGAAAGATGTCTCCGGTCAGTGCAACATCACGAAAGATAAATACTTATAAACTATAATAGATATGATATAAAAGATAGAAATACATATAAAATACAGTGTTCTCATACAGTAAATACACCCAAGCAATCCAGGCCTAAGGCCCCATACAGACACTCAACATACGACCTAGTTGATATATCACTCAAACAATCAATCACTCAGTCAATTTGTTAGCGCATCCAACAAAACATGTCTGAAAGCATTCCAACATCAAGGGCACAAATGACAACAGGGGCAATGAAAGTCATCTACTTTTAGTAGCATTGAGACATGATATTGCAATTGGGTAGAAACTGTGTTTGAGTCTGTTAGTCCTTGTGTATGTTGTTCTATACCGTTTACCTGAAGGCAGCAGTTCGAACATGGAGTGTCCAGGGTGTGAGGTGTCCTTTATGATGTTATGGGCTCTTTTGAGGCAGCGGGAACTGTGTAGGTCTTTCAGTTTGAGGAGAGGGCAGCCGATTGTCCTTTGGGCAGCGTTGATTACTCCCTGGAGTGCTTTCCTCTGAGCCACTGTGCAGCTAGCGTACCATATGCCTATGCAGTACGTTAGTATGCTTTCGATGGAGGCTCTGTAGAAAGACACCAGCAGTCTCTGTGTGATGTTGTTCTTCCTAAGCACTCTCAGAAAGTACAGTCTCTGTTGTGTCTTTTTCAGTAGCTCAGAGGTATTCACACTCCAGGATAGGTTTCCCTCTATGCTGACTCCCAAGAAGCGGAAGTCTGCCACCCTCTCCACATAGTCGTCGCTGATGATTAGTGGTTGGATTTCTGTCTTGTGTCTTCTGTAGTCAATTATGAGTTCTTTGGTCTTTTTCGTGTTTAGGAGAAGGTTGTTATCCTTGCACCATGAAGACAGCCGCTCCACCTCATCTCTGTAGGCAGACTCATCTCCCCCAGATATGAGCCCCACCACAGTAGTGTCATCTGCGAACTTTACAATGGTGTTGCTCTGGTGGGCGGGGGTGCAGTCGTGTGTATAAAGCGAGTAGAGCAGTGGACTAAGCACGCAGCCCTGTGGCGACCCAGTGCTTAGATTTAGGGCTGGAGATGTGTAACGTCCCACTCTCACTCTCTGTCTGCGGTCGGTGAGGAAGCTATTGATCCACAGGTGCTGTGAGGAAGCCCTAGGTCTTTTAGCTTGGCGTCCAGTTTGTATGGAAGAATGGTATTAAATGCCGAGCTATAATCCACAAAGAGCATACGCACATAGCTTCCTTGCCTCTCCAGATGTGTTAATGCTACATTGAGTGCTGTTGCTATGGCGTCCTCTGTCGATCGGTTTGCTCTGTAGGCAAACTGGTGTGGGTCAAGGCTGCTGGGTAGGGCTGCTGTGATGTGGTAACGCACCAGTTTCTCAAAGCACTTCATCACCACCGGGGTTAGTGCCACTGGTCTATAGTCATTTAGGCTAGAGATATGAGGTTTCTTGGGCAAGGGTATTATGGTGGAGGTCTTGAGGCAGGGTGGGACGTTTGACTGTTCAAGGGATTGGTTAAAAATCCTGGTGAAAATATAGGCAAGCTGGTCTGCGCAGTCTCTCAGCACACGTCCTGGTACACCATCTGGGCCGGCTGCCTTCCTCGGGTTAACAGCCCGCAGGGTGCGCCTCACTTCATGCTCCTCCAGAATGATGATGGTACTGCTGCTGTGGGCTGTATGGTGTAGCTGTTCCTCTGAGGCATAGGGTGCAGTGACCTCAAAGCGTGTGAAGAAGATGTTCAGCTCCTCTGCCAATGCTATGTCACCTTCAGCCATACCTGATTTGGACTTGTAGTTTGTCAGCTGCTGGACACCCTGCCACACCAGCCGGCTGTTCTTACTCTCCAGGTGGTTCTCGATCTTCTTCCTATAGTCCGCCTTGGCCTTCATAATGCCTTTTTTCAGGTTGGCTCTAGCCCTGCTGTAGCTCTCCCTGCTTCCGGACCTGAAGGCGCTGTTCCTCTCTTTTAACAGCTGCTGTTGCTAACATGATTCTCCTTATGGGGACTTGATATGTTTAATATTGTGGCGAGCTCAGACAAGGAGGAGACGGAGGTATCGTTTGGTCTTGCTTCCCGTGAGCTAGCCAGGGAGCACAGCCGTTTATTGACATCTGCAGAAGAACACTGCAGCTAGCTAACTGCTCAGCGCGGCAACCGCACAGCAACAGCAACAACAACAACAACACACAGGGCGCCCTCTGACCCCGGAAGGACACACCGTCGCAGCGAGAGGGCGTCACCCGTCACTATGGCAACATAAACAAAACATAACTGTACAAACAGAACCCCGAACAGCCCTGGCCCGCTACAATATGCTGCTGAGAATATAGCCCAGAAGAAGTGTATAGTATAGCTTTTATTTTGGAAAGAGCCATTTCTCTGTAATAAACTCTCTTTTCCAAAGATGAGTGTTTCCTCAATCAGATACAGGTGTTACCGCGCCAGATCCGCGGCCCCGAACCGTAGTAAGGAAACCTCTGGCAGTTACTTGAAGGTTCCGTAACTGACTCGTAGCCGGCAACAGCTTACTATACAGGTCAACTCCGCTAGCAAAAAGATAGAAGGAGGCATAGGAAACTGCTTCACCGAACTTTATTTCTTCTCTAAGGCACGAACACCGCGTACAGTGGCTGAAACAGTTTACTCACAGCGAGCATCGCCGACACAACTCTGGCTGTCGAGGGAGTTATTATATTCCTTTTATTTATTTTCTTTTCGTCTCTTCTGTAGCTAACCGTTACTTTTTCCCCTTCTCCGCTCTCTCTCTTCACACATACACCAGGCAGTCCCGCTACACACATCCCGAATACATTTCCCATCAGGCTTCATCCTTAAAGGGCCATACCTGTAACACAGGGCTCGCAAAATCGCTAGCCCGACGTCCCGGGGCTAGCGATTTTTCCAGTCGGGCTACCAAAATCTATCTCAGCCCTGCCCATCGGGCTATCATAGGAAGGAAAAAATATATGTCAATGCTTTTGCATTCTTTCGGAAATGTAGCTGGGTAATTATGTCATTGGCATCGGTGAGCCACTGTCAATATGTGACATATTGAAATCGCGTTTGAATTTGCGCTTGTTTTTTGCTTTCACTTTGCAAATGTCCAGGTGCCTTCTTTTGGCGCACCAAGTCACTCGGGTCAGAACATGGGGTGCCACCATCATCCCACTTCTGACACCAATGTGGCGAGCTCAGACAACGAGGAGACGGAGGTGTCGTTTGGTCTTGCTTCCCGTGAGCTAGCCAGGGAGCACAGCCGTTTATTGACATCTGCAGAAGAACACTGCCGCTAGCTAACTGCTCAGCGCGGCAACCGCACAGCAACAGCAACAACAACAACAACAACACACAGGGCGCCCTCTGACCCCGGAAGGACACACCGTCGCAGCGAGAGGGCGTCACCCGTCACTATGGCAACATAAACAAAACATAACTGTACAAACAGAACCCCGAACAGCCCTGGCCCGCTACAATATGCTGCTGAGAATATAGCCCAGAAGAAGCGTATAGTATAGCTTTTATTTTGGAAAGAGCCATTTCTCTGTAATAAACTCTCTTTTCCAAAGATGAGTGTTTCCTCAATCAGATACAGGTGTTACCGCGCCAGATCCGCGGCCCCGAACCGTAGTAAGGAAACCTCTGGCAGTTACTTGAAGGTTCCGTAACTGACTTGTAGCCGGCAACAGCTTACTATACAGGTCAACTCCGCTAGCAAAAAGATAGAAGGAGGCATAGGAAACTGCTTCACCGAACTTTATTTCTTCTCTAAGGCACGAACACCGCGTACAGTGGCTGAAACGGTTTACTCACAGCGAGCATCGCCTACACAACTCTGGCTGTCGAGGGAGTTATTATATTCCTTTTATTTATTTTCTTTTCGTCTCTTCTGTAGCTAACCGTTACTTTTTCCCCTTCTCCGCTCTCTCTCTTCACACATACACCAGGCAGTCCCGCTACACACATCCCGAATACATTTCCCATCAGGCTTCATCCTTAAAGGGCCATACCTGTAACACAGGGCTCGCAAAATCGCTAGCCCGACGTCCCGGGGCTAGCGATTTTTCCAGTCGGGCTACCAAAATCTATCTCAGCCCTGCCCGTCGGGCTATCATAGGAAGGAAAAAATATATGTCAATGCTTTTGCATTCTTTCGGAAATGTAGCTGGGTAATTATGTCATTGGCATCGGTGAGCCACTGTCAATATGTGACATATTGAAATCGCGCTTGTTTTTTGCTTTCACTTTGCAAATGTCCAGGTGCCTTCTTTTGGCGCACCAAGTCACTCGGGTCAGAACATGGGGTGCCACCATCATCCCACTTCTGACACCAATGTGGCGAGCTCAGACAACGAGGAGACGGAGGTGTCGTTTGGTCTTGCTTCCCGTGAGCTAGCCAGGGAGCACAGCCGTTTATTGACATCTGCAGAAGAACACTGCCGCTAGCTAACTGCTCAGCGCGGCAACCGCACAGCAACAACAACAACAACACACAGGGCGCCCTCTGACCCCGGAAGGACACACCGTCGCAGCGAGAGGGCGTCACCCGTCACTATGGCAACATAAACAAAACATAACTGTACAAACAGAACCCCGAACAGCCCTGGCCCGCTACAATATGCTGCTGAGAATATAGCCCAGAAGAAGCGTATAGTATAGCTTTTATTTTGGAAAGAGCCATTTCTCTGTAATAAACTCTCTTTTCCAAAGATGAGTGTTTCCTCAATCAGATACAGGTGTTACCGCGCCAGATCCGCGGCCCCGAACCGTAGTAAGGAAACCTCTGGCAGTTACTTGAAGGTTCGTAACTGACTCGTAGCCGGCAACAGCTTACTATACAGGTCAACTCCGCTAGCAAAAAGATAGAAGGAGGCATAGGAAACTGCTTCACCGAACTTTATTTCTTCTCTAAGGCACGAACACCGCGTACAGTGGCTGAAACAGTTTACTCACAGCGAGCATCGCCGACACAACTCTGGCTGTCGAGGGAGTTATTATATTCCTTTTATTTATTTTCTTTTCGTCTCTTCTGTAGCTAACCGTTACTTTTTCCCCTTCTCCGCTCTCTCTCTTCACACATACACCAGGCAGTCCCGCTACACACATCCCGAATACATTTCCCATCAGGCTTCATCCTTAAAGGGCCATACCTGTAACAGCAGGGCTCGCAAAATCGCTAGCCCGACGTCCCGGGGCTAGCGATTTTTCCAGTCGGGCTACCAAAATCTATCTCAGCCCTGCCCGTCGGGCTATCATAGGAAGGAAAAAATATATGTCAATGCTTTTGCATTCTTTCGGAAATGTAGCTGGGTAATTATGTCATTGGCATCGGTGAGCCACTGTCAATATGTGACATATTGAAATCGCGTTTGAATTTGCGCTTGTTTTTTGCTTTCACTTTGCAAATGTCCAGGTGCCTTCTTTTGGCGCACCAAGTCACTCGGGTCAGAACATGGGGTGCCACCATCATCCCACTTCTGACACCAATGTGGCGAGCTCAGACAACGAGGAGACGGAGGTGTCGTTTGGTCTTGCTTCCCGTGAGCTAGCCAGGGAGCACAGCCGTTTATTGACATCTGCAGAAGAACACTGCCGCTAGCTAACTGCTCAGCGCGGCAACCGCACAGCAACAACAACAACAACAACAACAACAACACACAGGGCGCCCTCTGACCCCGGAAGGACACACCGTCGCAGCGAGAGGGCGTCACCCGTCACTATGGCAACATAAACAAAACATAACTGTACAAACAGAACCCCGAACAGCCCTGACCCGCTACAATATGCTGCTGAGAATATAGCCCAGAAGAAGCGTATAGTATAGCTTTTATTTTGGAAAGAGCCATTTCTCTGTAATAAACTCTCTTTTCCAAAGATGAGTGATTCCTCAATCAGATACGCAAACGCGCGTTGCAACTTCTTATCTGGTGCGAGTCTTTTATTTTGACAGCGAATGCGCACATGCGGACCACTTATGTGCACCCGTGTAAATAACATAATGTTCTGCCGGGTGTGTTGTTGGTTTTCTCTCGATTTCTGAGTCGACAAGCGCCTTTGTTACTGGGACCAGTCATTTTAAGAAAGGCCCCCATTAGAACCCATGAGAAATGCAAGAAATGCATTATTGCTCAGTCTGCAATATCTTTCCCAGAACAAACACCAATTGCAAATAACATACTAAAAATAAACCTGAAAAATCTGTTTAGAACAGCGTACTATGTTGCAAAGAGTGAACTACCACTGGCAAAATTTAGCAGTCTTTGCAAACTTCAAAAAGCAAATGGCCTAGATCTTGGTTCCACTGTCTCTTACCCGTGACTTCAGCGGAAATTTCAAATTCAGGATCTGACACAGACTGATTCATGTCCTACACAGTTCTTACAAGTTCATAGAAATTTCTGTTCAATTAGAACCAAGTATTTGAGTTGATGATTGTAATTTTTATACAATGTTGTAATTTGTTTTTCAACAATTTTTTGATTAATGTTTTGTTTCCTTTACAATATTATACTTTAATGTATAATATTGTAAAGGAAACAAAACAGGAAACAAAACATCAATCAAAAAAATTGCTCTCTTTTTTATTCGGGCTACTTACATTTATTTTTGGCTACCAAAAACTGAAGAGTCCCTGCCCGAAGGGCTACCAGGGATTTTGAAATTTTGAGAGCCCTGAGATATATTTATTTTTTTAATTATTTTTGTTTCAGCAACATTAAATTTAAAAACTGTACTTTTGAGTTAAAATATATATTTATAATTTTAATAAATGACAAATTAAAAAGGCATGAACATTTTTTTTGTATCGAAAAACTATCGAACCGTGACACCAAAGTATCGAACCGAACCGAACTGTGAATTTTGTGTATCGTTGCACCCCTACTAGTTTCTTAGCATCACTGAGACAGGATGTTCCTAATTTTATAGTACAAGTACAGACCGAAGGAAGGTTGGAAATGCATGACTGTTTTTACCCTTCTCGTCTCCCCAGCCGGTGACAAAGCACGGCGTCCCAGCAGGCATCACGACCCCAGGTTTCGGCAAGCAGATGGGGCTGATCTCTTTTGTCATATTGACAGGTTTGGCCAAGTGAACCAGGGCTATGTCGTTGGTGATGTCATTGGGATCCTGCTCGTAGACAAATCCTTTGTGGCGAATGATGGTATCCACCTTGTAGCATTCCTCAGCTGAGGGAATGTCCATGGAGGAGTTCATGTGGTGCTTCCCCAGGCACATGCGCCAGAAGGAGGGTACATTCAGTGGGCTGGAAATCAAGTGAAAGATAAATGTGAAGGAGACAGAACAGGTTTTTATTTTTTCTTCAGCTTCTCTTTTAGCTTTGGCTGACTTTACTAATGATTGAATCTAAAAGGTCTCTACAGTTTCGTCTGATTTCTACAGTCATTGATCCGCACTGATTACTCCAGCTAGTTCCTAACTTTAGCTTTTGTATGAACAAAGCACACATAACTGTATGTAAGGGTTAAACTCATTATAACGAGAGCTATAAAGCTGAGGGAAGATACAGATTCAGGTGATATCTCCCATTTCTTTACACTTTCATTTGATGAATTGTAACTTCAGATTTATCAGGTATAATCACTTTCAAAAACTGTGCTATTTAAATTCCTATAATTTAGATAGTTTTGTAGTTATATCTTACAACATGAAACAGTGAGCAGCAGTCAGGATCCATTCTTCATGAATCAAAGAGCCTCCACAGCCATGCATATAAGGTATAGGAGAGAACGGTGAAGCCTAAAAAGAGAGACATGAATATTTATAGAAGAAAAGATCTGCTCTGTCACTGACTGTCATGCAGAACAGGAGCTGACAGTACCTGCATAGAGACTTGCCAGGGCCAGGAGTGGGGGATCGCTTCTACACCATTTACAATTCTCACAGTGGCTGTGCTAGGTTTCACCTCTGGGTTTCCACAATTTTCTGGCCAGACTGGGAAAAGAAAGTGCACCATTTATTATCTATACCAGTCATACAGTAAATATATTTTAAGTAAAGAATAAATGAGAAAAAAACCCAGTAGCATAGCTTCTTTAAACTACAACATCAGTTTTTCTTACAGTAAAAGATAGATACAGTAAATTTAAGCATTACAGTGTAATACTGTCAGCTTGGTTACCATTATACTGTTTTTACCTGTGAAATATAACTGCATACCCCAACACCCAGAGGTTTGTGTCAGTCTCTGTATTTTGGTGAACTATGAAAGGATATCAGCTGTGTCACAATTCTCCTACTCCTTGTGCCAGACAGGCATAAAACTGCTGCTGTTTTCAACATTGGACCAACAACCACTCTGAAGGTGAACTAGGCAGATGTGATTGACAGCGGCAGGAGTCTCATTCAGTGATGCCAAACCTTGCAGGTCTAAACCTTAACACCACAATGTTTAGTCTGTAAACTGAAATTACAACTTGTAAATTAGTGATTGAAACATTTGTGTTCATTTATATTTGCGTCAAATACACAAATAAATTAGGAAGAAATTTTCAGTGGGTTCAGATTGTTATTTGTATCAGTATTTACAGAATTTACCTGTATTTGCAAAGAACATCACAAATGTAACATTACAGTTTGCAAAAACTCAGGTTGCAGTTAACTCTCAATTCAAGTGCATAATCCTAGCTACAGTGGCTGCCATTCAATCCATATTTGTTTACGCTGGATGAGGCTGTCAAACTTTGTGAAAAGAGTCTGATATAAATAAATAAGAAAGTGAAACTCAATTCTGTTAATGACAGCGATACTGAAGAACTTTTCTGTCAGTAAGCACTGCTGTTTGTCTTTGTTAGCTACTAACAAAGCCAAAAACAGCTTAGCTTAGCTGCTGTTAGCCCTTGTTAGCTAATGCTACATACTGTTGGTAAAACTTTCTTTGAAGTGGATCTTATATTTCTTGGACTATATATATGTATATATATTTATATATTTATATATATATATAAATTCTCGGATCCTTCATATCTTAAGATATAAATAAAATTTGCCTCCATTTCACATAAAGGGCTACAAGTTCCTTTCTTCTCTGACTGTGGTGTATTACTATGTGGCTAGTATCTAACCCTATACATATACCTCATTAGCTTTAATGACGATCTGTCTCAGCCCTTATATTCAAGATGGCGGGCAACATGGTAGCTTCCACAAACCAATTAACACTCGATGTATTTTTAATGATAATTTCAGAATTTATGACCATGCATTAATTGTTGCAAAATGCAATTACACACTAATAAATGTAAATCTATGAGTAAAGTATTTTTTTTTTATTAAATAACCTAAAAAACTATGGCTGACTGTACCTTTAAAGTATCTTTATAGCAGTTTTTTACAGTGTATGTCTACACTCACTGATGGTGATGTTGTCCCATGGATTACTAGGGAGAGGTGGTAGAGTTGGGAAGATACTGGTGTCAGTAGTCCAGTAACCACGGAAACCTTGGCTGGCTCCATTACTAAGGAAGCGGATGACGACTGTGTTACTAGGGATGTTGATGAGGGGTGGAGGGGCAAATCCGCAGAATCGACCTGCAGAATAGAGGAGAATAAATTACAGTTTTCCACCATTGTGTGTTATGTGACCTGAGACATAAATTGTGGACGGTATTTAAAGTTCGGAGACCCACCGAGTGATGCCATCGTTTCACCATTGATGACCTCCACATAGTCCACACAATTTCCTAACAGGTTTACAGCTTGCAGCTCAAAGTGAGTGAAGGCTACATGAATACTTCTTGATGAAGGAACGTTGATGCGCCACGTGCAGACAATCTGGGCTTGGTGGTCATTAGGCCAGTAAGGAGAAGTAATTTCACCCTGATCACTGCTGAAAGTCCCTCCACATGGAACTGAAGTACAACAAGAAGAAACAGGAGGGAAGGGAATAGAGTTTGAAAAGAGGAAAGGAGAAGATTTAAAAATATTATGAAAATTAGATATTTAAAGCTTTACATTTTTTAATTTTCCCTCGCAGTCTTATGTTATCTTACCTTTTGTAGCATCCACTGCCCTCCAGGTGGCAGTGAAGCCTGAGTCAACCACTTTGTCGTTGGAGGAGAAACTGATGTGAAGCGTATTCCCATCACTCACCATGTCTGCAGGAGGCACGTGACTGCAGTGGGTACCTGAGGTAATATGAAAATGTGTTAGAAGCTCTGTCCTAGGAGTTCATTTCATAATAAAAATTCCCCCCAAAAACTGCAGATATGTGTTTGAGACATTTAGGGCTGATCACATGTGACACCACTATCTGTTCAGTGCTATGCCTGGCAAACTGATTAATGGCACTTTACTACACAGTAAAAAAGGGTTATTTGAGTATATATTCTATCTCAATAAGTTGCTTGTACCAGTCTGTTTAATGCCATGGTTCTTTAGCACATGGTGGTTATATAACTGAGTGCCATTCTGGAAGTGAAAGCTCCTTGTGGGGGTCAAAGGTTTTTCTTTTATTTGTTACCGGTCTGTAGGTATTTTTACTTGGGTAGAGATTTATTTGTCTACTTTGGGCTTCTGGTTGCCATGCATGCTATGCAGATGTTCAATTTTTTTTAGCCTGACAAATTTTAGGTTTTATCCTGACATCACAAATGATCAAACTTTAGACATTATAATGATTGGTTACATCACTGTCACAACAACAAGAGGCTGCACTGACTGTGCTGAAATGTCTGCGCTGGTGTCTAACATGGAAAGAAGGCAGATCCTCACATACCCAGACTTCCTGTTTTGTCTGAGAGTCTGACTTTGTCATTTAGGCACAAATCACTCTCCTCCAGAGAGAAATTGTGGAAATGGAGGTGAACCAATTTGCCTTCAGGCACTTGAATGTTCCACTGGCACTGGGCTGTGTTGCTGTAGGTGCCAGGGTAACCCATAGAGGACAGAGTGCCACCAGTACCAGTCAGGTCCTTTGGTCCCCCACAGCCTGATGCTACATAGAGAAGACAGAGAGAGAAAACTGGCATTACACTTTGACTTTGTCACATATTGTCACAGTGGGGAAACGAAGTATGTTTAAAGAGCTGGATTCATACTGTGCTCATTGTAGAGGTGTCGGCGGATGACATTTGTTATCCACGGGATGTAGGCAGAAGAGCGGGTGAACACAGAAGGCTTCTTATCCATAATGCATCCAATAGGGCCAAAGCTAGTTATGCCATGAACTTCCCATGGATCGCCAATTTTATCCTGGCAAACCAGGGGTCCCCCTGAATCCCCCTGTCAAGAGCAGAACATTAAAACACTAAAGTGGTTTTGTTGTTCTTTTAAAAGATTAGATAAGATAACTTTATTTAGTCCCACACTGGGGAAATTCACCTGTTAGAACCTGACAAGAGTCGAAAGGGAAAGTGAAATCAAAGCCACACTACCAAGAGTAGTTAAATCCAAAGTTATTTATCCTGAGTGAGAGGATGTTGAGAGGTGAGAGGTGTTGTCTGTAATGGACATTAGCTTGGCTATCATCCTCCTCTCACCCACCTCATCTATGGAGTCTAGGGGACTGAACTGGAAAGAGCTGGCCCTCTTCCCCAGTCCATTAAGTAGTTTCCAGTTTCTCTCTGTGCTACCATCTCACCAGCAATGCTGACCAAAAGACATCAGCCTGCCCAACAGATGGAGTCTTGTACAGAAATTAAGCGTTATCCGACCAGACCAGTTTACTGTTAAGATAAACCTCAATTTATGGCCGCAATATAGCTCCTCTTATAGTTCTTCTTTTACCTGACAAACAGACTTGAGCTCATCAGGCAGTGTATAACCACAGCAGATCATGGAGGTCTTGACCTGGAACCACCAGTAATCCATCCTGTTACAGGTGTCATAAGGCACCACAGGCAAGGCGACCTGGTTGAGCGCTTCTGCAGCTTTAGGGTTAATTGAATTACCTGATAAACACACAGAGTCATTTCAGTTGTTACAGAAGCCTCGAGATTGACGCAGGAACATTAAAAAAGAGGCATTTACACATTAAATCCAGCAGAGGGCATGCTAAATATACAATTCTGAGGTGATGCAGTTCTAGTTCTTTGTAAATAAATATCACTTTAACACAGCTCTGAAACATCAGGCTACAATTATTTTATCAGAGGCTGCTAATGAACATGACAAGACAAAAACAGCACCAGTTTCATCTCCCCAGCCGGTGGCGTAGCACTTCTTTCCCTCAGGTAGGGCTTCCTCTTCAGATGGAAGGCAAGCAAATGATATCTCATCAGTGGGTGTCACCTCTCCATCCAGTCTGACCAAGGCAATGTCAAACTCCACCGAGGGCACTGTGGGGTACTTGAAGCCCTCGTGGCGATAGATACCAGATATGTTGAAGCATCGCTCACTCGGCTCCGTGTAGGTCAAGTTGTGTTTGCCGAGGCACATGCGCCAACGCTCCAGCTCATCAGCGTATCTAGGTGGGAAATGAGCAGATGAACTAATGCTAATGCTTTACACTGTACCTGTCACTGTCAGTGCACTGTGTGACATAAAGCTGTATCTGTTTGGATTGTGGGATTTCTAGTTCCACAAAAATGTATCTATCATATATATGTATACTCGAAAGGCTCCATGGTGCACCAGCGCCTCTATTTCTAAAGAACACTGTAGCCTATTAGCCAAAGCGTTGAGGCATTTCTAACAAGGCATTGTTCCCACACTGTAATAAGCCCGAGGTAACAGTGCACACACACACACACACACACACACACACACACACACACACACACACACACACACACACAGACAGAGATAACTGCCTCCTGAGATTACACAAATGGGCTTCTAGGAAGTTTAGGAAAACTTTTGCAGAAATAAAAGCCAATAAAAGCCAGACTTAAATGTCATTTCTTTGTAACTGACTTGAAAAACTTTTTTTGGAACACATTACTAGAAATAGTACATGTATTTATTGATGAGGGAACTGAACATGTACCTTATAAAGCAGTGGGCTGCTGTAAGTACCCAGTTCTTATGAATAAGAGTACCACCGCAGGTATGGGAGAATGTGGGTTCTGGCTGACTGGTCGGCCAGACCTGAAACAAGCAGAGAAGAAACTCACTAAACAGGATGATGATGATGATGATGATGATGATGATGATGATGATGATGATGATGATGATTAAATGTGATGAACAGCATTGGGTTCAGATCTGTACAGTCAATCAGAAAATTAATATAGGATACAGAAAAGGACACTGATATCATATTGTGAGGAAACTGTAACTGCACAGGTTATGTACTCGTGAGGCTTTTCGATGCCGTTTGTTTTCATCTTTCTGTGAATTTTCCTCATTGGCACATGGAGATTCTCACCTGCATGGACACTTGCCAGGGCCAGGAGTGCGGTGTGGCTGGCTCTCCATTCACAATACGTGACACAACAGCAGGAGGAATGGCTGGTTTCCCACATGTGCTTGGCCAGTCTGGAAAGGCAAACACCCACATGTACAGAGTCTCTCGAGAAATGATTTGTTTGTGCACTGTACAGGCTACACAAACAAATCTGTGCCTGTGTAAATAAAGCCTGAATAGACGACACGTATCAGCAGCTAACAGACTTGTGTTTTTTTAAAAATAATTTTCCAGTTGTATCAGGTTTAAACTGTGTGGTGTGTCCTAATGATTCTGGCTTTTAGTAATATGCACACATACTGCAATGTCTTTATCTTCATTCAAAAATAATACGATGCTCCTGCGGCAAAATTCAGCTAATTGATGTCACAACATGGACATGCGTGAAGATATAAATTTATTAATCTACAGACTTCCCACTAAACTGTCCCAGTCACTCTTATCACACATTTTCTTCCTTTGTACTCATTTTACTTGCATCATTCTATTCACAGGGCGACCCTGCATGAGCCTGAATGAGTAAAATCTCCTAGGCAGTGGAGCCCATCTATAAAACTATTTTCAGCTATCGGTTTGGCAGGGCCCTGCGCCACCTGGGGCTCATTGGCAATTTGAGAATGGAAATCAGGTGACAACCGGCAAGTTAGTAGGAAAAGTCGGCACATCAAATCACCTTGCTGTACTGCACATCTGGGAGACAGTAAAGAGGGTGTGAAGAAAGAGTAAGCAGAAATCATGAATCAGATGAATGTGTGAAATGTGTCTGTGCAACAGCTGTGCTAAACTCTTATCTGGGGGTCAGTTTAATTGGCTAGTGGGAACTACTGCCCAGCTGAAAGTGTGTTAGTTAAGATTAAGAAATACTAAACAGAGTGATCGATTTTATAAAATAGCTGCAGGTATTGAAGCCGTGCTGTGACAAATTGCAGGTCCTTTATTTCAATCCGTGCAGAGCTCCACTGTCCCTAATTATGGCAAATGCTGCCTGACTGTTTCAGTACTTGCAGCAGTGTTTAACAGCGATGTTAAATGCAGCGCACTAATTTATTGTTTTGCCACTCGGATTCAGTGTGACACGCTGACAACGTGACATCTGATATATTACTGCCTTTTAAGGTTGTCATTGCTAATTTATTAGCAAAGAAATGCTTCTTTGCGCACACAGTCGACACTGTATTCTATTGAAAGACCTTTGAGCTGTCTAATGCTACAGGGAACAAATGTGAACCTGAACCTAGCGAACTGGAAATCTAAAACAGTGCACCACAACAGGCCTTGTATAACTGATGGGAATAAACATATTGTTTATGAGTTCAACACAGATCAGTTGATTTATTTTCGTAGAAAAGTGTGGATCGATGTAGCTTCACCTATGCAGTCTAGGTGCTTGTAATAAACTGTGTGGGGCTGGAGCAGATACTCCACCTATGATGATGTTGTCCCAGGGATTGGGCTGAACAGGTGGCTCAGTTGGAGCAGGCAGGCTGGGGTTTGTTGTCCAATAGGCCCTGAAACCTTTAGCTTCAGTAAGCAAGTCTGTATGGAAACGAATCAGCAGCCTGTTGCCGTTTGTCTGGATGGGATCAGGCAGCGTAGTTCCACAAAACTGACCTGAAAGGATTGATGACAAAAAAGTTTGTCCACAGTTCCAAAGTGACACAAAAAAGCTTCTTCAATTAACCGAAGCAGGACTTTCAGTTACTTTCGCTCTGCAGGTACAAATTATTTGGGGAACAGACATTGGCAGCTGTAAAAACCTGCTTACCATAGCTTTGAAGCAGTGCAGAAGTCAGACCATTGATGTCATAGACCATTATGTTATCATAGCATGTGGACGTTAGGGCATCTTTTGCTTCGAGGTCAAAATGGGTGAATGTCAGCGTGATTTTTTTCCCCGAAGGCACCTTGATGTTCCACATGCACTCGGTGTTGGCCTTGTAATTCATGGGCCAGTCCTGGGACTTGATAACTCCGGTTTCCTCCTTTGAAGAAAAGCCACAACCCAGGATTTCTGAAACAGACAGGGGAAATGATAGAAAACTGCACGAGAGCCTACTATGAAGCATAGTATTGAATGTAACTGGCTATTTACTCCGTTGCATTAAGTATAACTTTGAAGCATTTTTAACTTCTTTGATTATTTTGAATTTATTTTAAACTTTTCATTTTTCATAAACAATTTAATATGATGGACAGTTTAAAACATTCACCTTCACTGCACAGCTTACATGATGATGGCTAAAACATCCATTAAAACATATTAATAATTCAGTATATTTACCAAACTCATTTTTGACACAGCACCGAAGCCTGCTGATAACCTTTATGTGTTTTATTCAAGTAGACAGCAGGAGTTTTAGCGTTATATTTTTACACTGTGTGATTGGTGCTTTAACTTTTTCTTCACCAGATGTGCAGCTGCAAATTCTTCTCTAGCTTCATAACTGTGATTAAAATAAAGAAAGGAGTTTTATCATTTTCTTTGGATGCTTGTCACTATGCACTCCTGCGCTTTGATAGAGCTCTCCCTATTTATGCAACAACTATATTTCTCCGCTAATTCCAAAAGGCACAAAAACAGCACTGCACGTGAGTAAAGCATGGCAGTGGTAGCATCATGCTTTGGAGCTGTTTTTTCTTCAGCCGGAGCTTTATGCAAGGTGAAGGGAATTACAACCCATTTCAGACATTTGTCAGAACATTAAAGTTTTGTAACAGCAAAGCCAGAACCCAGACCTGAACTCAGGTGAAAATCTGTGGGACGAGTTGAGGAGGACCGTGCACAAGAGATACTCTCGTACTTGGACAGATTTGGAGTGGGGGCAAATATTGCCAAGTTGCGATGTATCATGGTGATAGACGCCTACCCAAAAAGCAAGAGGTGCTTCAAGCAAGCATTAATTAACTTTGTGAATGTTTATGCAACCAGGCTATTGTAAGTTTAAACAGATTAAAAGGTATAAATGTGTTTTTGAATGGAATGTTATGGGTTATAGATCACACTGAAGGTGTAAAAAATCCTTGACACGATTTATTTTTAATAACAAAAGCCTGGCATTTTTACAGGGGAGTGTAGACTTTTTATATCCACTGTAAATATGTGACAGAGGAGGAAGAATTTTATGTTCTGTCTAAATGAGATGCTGTACTGCTACAGCATTATGTGCCTCAGGTGTGGAGGTGCTCCTGTGTGTTTGCGTGTGTGTGTATTCGCGTGTGTGTTTTGCACTCCTGCGAGTGTGTTCATCAGCGCTCAGTACCTGTGATATCCTCAGGGTACACAGCCTCCCACTTGGCAGAGAATCCGCGGTCTGTGAGGCGACTGTCAGACTGGAAGGTCACAGATATCGTGTCACTGGCGCTGACCACCACTGGGGGAAGGATGTAGCCACAGTGTGTACCTGGATCAGCGAGAGGAAGGACAGAGGAAAAAGGGAAGGTATGAGAGAATGAAACAAAGCAGAGGAGAGAGAGAGACAGTAACATCAACTTCTAATGAGTAAAACATGTTGCAAATTAAGACGAACCCTTCACTAAGTTCAAAAAATCAGCATACATATTGGCAGATACACATGCCACATTATTAGGAACATCTGACTTGGATTACAGGACAAATTCAAATTCAAATTTTATTTGTCACGCACACAACCATACACAGTATCACATGAGGTGAAATGCTTGTGGCTGTGCAATGCAATGCCCAACCATTAAATGACAGTGGTTTTACAGTATTTACAAATTTACAGGTTATACAAAATTTACAGATTTAACTTAGAAATTTACAGTAAAAAATGTGCAAATAGCAGAAAGAGATTATAAATTATAGGAAGTATGCATGAAGAAAAACCAGCGTGCATGTGGTGATGTGTGTGGGAGAGTCCAGTCCTACACCTGGTTCAGGGCCCGAATAGCCTGGTGGAAGAAGCTCCTCCTCATTCTCTCTGTTTTGGCCTTAAGGGAGCGGAAGCGCTTCCCAGACCTCAACAGTGAGAGGAGTCCATTGTTGGGATGGGAGAGGTCCATCATAATCTTCCTAGCTTTGGACTTGCACCGTTTGGTGTAGATGGACAGCAGGTCAGGGAGCTCTGATTGAATGATGCGTTCGGCTGAGCGCACCACTCTTTGCAGATCTCGTCTGTCCTGCTTGGTGCTGTTCCCAAACCAGGTGCAGATGTTTGTCGTCAGGACGCTCTCGATGGTGCAGGAGTAAAAGTTCTTGAGCACCTTCAGTGGCAGATGGAAGTCTCTAAGTCTTCTGAGGAAGAAGAGACGCTGACGGGCTTACTTAACCAGGGTGTTGATGTGACAGGACCATGACAGGTCCTGAGTGATGTGGACACCCAGGTATCGGAAACTGTCCACTCTCTCCACTGGCGTGCCACTGATAATGAGGGGCTTGTAATTCCTTGCCTGCTTTGTAGTGAAGTCCACGATCAGCTCCTTAGCTGACGTTTAGGAGGAGGTTATTCTCCTGGCACCAGGTCTCCAGGTTCCTAATCTCCTCCAGGTAGGCCGTCTCGGTGTTGTCGGAGATCAGGCCCACAACAGCAGTGTCGTCAGCAAACTTGACAATGGAGGTGGTGTCTGATGTGGCTACACAGTCATAAGTATACAGTGATTACAGCAGGGGGCCTAAAACAGAGCCCTGAGGCGCTCCAGTGCTGAGTGAGATGGAGGGGGAGACTTGTTTTCTCAAGCTCACTAAATATAATATGGACTGCCATATTGACATGACAGAACCATGCGCTTGCTGTTGTTCAGCTAGTAACTGCGGAGGCCATCTGAGTCAAGTGAATCGCATGCAAGAATCCAGTCCAAGATGGTATGTGCTTTGTGACACGGCGTGTTATTAAGAGATCCATATACAGTGGTCACACAGAGGCATGGTCAATGAGGGACGAAGTGTGCCAAGAGTATATCACCACGAGCCTGAACTCATGACATAATTCAGAATGAAAATCTGACACCACCAGCTGAATATCACAGCAGAAATTAACTAATCAGGCCTGGCAATGTTTTTCTCACCTTCCGCTGTCGTATGCTTCTGTAGTCCACTGATGAGCTTTCAGAGTCTTTTTATTACCTGAAACCTGTCGTGTTGTTCTTCTCTGACCTTTGCAATCAACAAGGCATCTGTTTGAGATCATTCTCTAACAACCCTACTGATGGCTGTGAATGAAAATCTCAGGACCGCATGATGTGCCGCTAACATGATGCATGGTGTGGAGGACGTTGTGTTAATTACTCTGCAACTCCATAGATACATATTGTGAGCACGATGACTTATGAACAATGCACACTAGACACTTTATCCTTAAACCAAAGGTACTTCATATGGACTACATGAGCTGATCAGAATTTGGAGAACTTTACAGAGAGAAAAATAATTATTTGATCCCCTGCTGAATTAGTGACATTACTCACTTATAAACAAACGAAAAGGCTCTACTTTTGATTGTAATTTCATTTTTATGAAGGGAGACAGAATAACCAAAAGTTATTAATTGATTTGCGTGTCATTGAGTGGAATTATTTGAATCCCAAGCACAACATGACTCACTACTGTGAGGTTTAATAATCCTTGTTGAAAAGCACAGTGGTAAGGCATTTATTGTAATCTTTCACCAGGTTTGCAAACATCTCTGTTCTAAATCCTTTAGCTTTCTTGACTGCCACTTGTTAAGACAAGAATTTCTATAGGACTGAGCTCTGGGTAGACCACTCCATGTCCTTAATGTGCTTCTTCTTTAGCCACTCCTTTGTTGCCTTTGCGATCTGATTTGGGTCATTGTCATGCTGGAAAACCCATCCACAACCCATCTTCAGTGATGAGGGAAGGAGGCTGTTCTCCTCTATCACCCGGGGTCAACACACCTGAATCACATGATTAGTTTGTTACCAGGCCTCTGGGGAACTTCAGGACATGACGAGGAGGTCATTTAGCCATTTGAATCAGCTGTGTTGGATCAAGGACACATCTAAAACCTGCAGGACACCAGCCCTCGAGGCCTGGAGTTGGCCACCCCTGGTGTAATCATTTGAAAGTGAGTTTATTCCCAGTGGGATCTAGGATACGGAGTCATTTTTTTTAACACTTAAACATAAATATACTAATATACGAATTATACTAATTTGTGACCATTAGAAAATAGCAAGAAAGTGAAATGCTGAAGAGCAGTCAAAAAAACAGTATTTTGATACAGTCCTCCTTGAAATTATCTTAGAAGTTAATGAATCTTTCACAACATCCTGCTTTTGGGCGTAAAGAACACAAGGACTTTTGTCATATTTCTTATTGTTACTTTTCCTTTGTGTTTTGTGCACAGAAACATATGCCCTAATCTAAAAGTATGCCCCACTAAAACACCATTTGCTTATCTGTGAGTGTTTCACGGAAAGAGTGCATCTCAGTGCTTTAGTCCTTGAGTACTGAGCAATAGATAAAGCTGTATCAGCCTCACTGCAGCCCCTGAAGTGAATAATGAGAGGTAATTTATAGTTTGCTGTGCTCTGTGCGACCCAACTCCTAATCAACAGATTTACAGACGCAGCAGAGCGGCTGCAATAAACACAAGCCAACGGCCTCACATTCATGTGCTTCTCTCACAGGTCAACCGAGCTAAATTGCAAAAAAAAAAAAAAAAAAGCATGCAGCATGTAGTCAACCAAGACAATGCAAGAACAAAATAGAAGTAATGGCTCACCTAGAGTGCTGTATTTGTCTGAGATGATCAGTTTGTCCTCCTTGCACATTCCAGTCTCTCCTGTGATGGCCAAGTCAGTGATCTGTAGCTTAACCAGGAATCCTTTGGACACAGATATCTCCCAGGAATTATTTAAATGGGCAGGATATGGATTTGGGAAACCTGATGACTGAAGAACTCCTTTACGTCCATCAAGGATTTCTGGGCCACCAGGTCCTGTAGCGAAACCAGCACTTGGTAATACTTCCTTCTTGTTTTGCTAATGTTAAAATCTTTTAACATGGGGGGGGGTTCAGGCTTTGGAGAAGGTGCTTACCTGAAGTTGTGGCAGGTGGAGGGGTTTGTGTGGTGGGTGCAGTCATGGTGGTGGTGACAACAACAGGAGGAAGGCTGGACTTTGTGTACGTTGCACTGAATCCTTTTGAAGTCAGACTGTTGTCAGATTTGAAGCGGACCACCATCGTGTTGCTGCTGATTTCCAGCGGCTTCGGCATGGTTCCGCCACATAATTTACCTGTGATGGATTACACGTCTGTGACAAGGCGATAGACACTTACGCAGCCTTGTGTAAGAACAACAGCTTTGACATTAGTAGCTGCTACGTGTTGCTTGAGAAGTGAAGTCAGATGGAGACAGATTTAAATTCATTAAGATTAAAATAGACTCGAGAAACTTGGCCCATTGTACAGCTTCTCAAACTTTTAATTGAGCTCATCTTTTATTCATGGCCCTACAAAGTTGTCATTGTTAATGTTGAACAAAGCCCACAGTCTATTCTGACATTTTAACACATCCCGTTTTCCTCTTAGTCACATATCCAGCTTTGATGTAAACTCTACTGATGAGTGAAAACATTTTGGTATGTAAAGAAGAACTGTGGATTTTGTTTGTAATTTGTGCCATGCTTACCTGCTAACTGAGGGCTGGCCTGGTTGTAATCATAGACCTGAACAAAGTCTCCACAGGCTTCAGGGACCAGGTCAAAAGAGGTGAATGTCAGTTGGACCGTTTCACCTTCAGGCACTGTGATTCTCCACTGATTCAAAGAGCAAACGCACAGAAAGAGTGTGAAAGGCTGTGTCTGCTATGGATTTAAAGAGAGACTATTATGTTAATTTCCAACTCCACATTTATAATTCTTGGACTATAGGGCAGTAGCTTTTCACTATTTACTCTGTTGCAAACAAGACACTTTAACTACTCCCCATTTAAGCCAACTGCATTCTGATTGGCTGCCCCTTGCAAACAGGTTTAGGTGGACCCTGAAAGGACCATATTAAGGAAACCCCCTCTTATTGACATCAGCAGGCCCAAGAGTAGAAATAACTGTGTGAAGTAGTGTGTTCAGAGCAGTCTGAAACACTAGCTTTACTAGCAAATACACTGACATTATTCTTTTAAACACTGACCATATTTAATATGAGCATCCATCATTTTAACTGATGGAAAATGACAAAAGGCTTAATATTTGCCCTTTAAAATCATTTTGATGTCGTTTCAGTAATGCACAGCGCAGCCATCTGCATCACTCCTCATGTTCTCCTTCTACTAGTCTCGTGGTTTCGACATAGGCTACTGTAACTCATAAATAATTCTCTCACCGACTCTGCTCTTGTTTGGACAGACGGTGATCTGTCGAGCTCAAGCTCAGCCAGATGAAATCATGATGACAGCCAAATAATGCCATATGACTCCACATCCAAACCCAGCATGCAAAGCCGCACATCCGAATACACTCTGATTCATTTAGATGCGTTAATGAATGATCAGAACCACAAACGCCATCTGGGTGAGAATCGGAAACGTCTAGGCTCGTCTATGCTAATACATCACTGTCGTCAATGTTATGTGAGATATTTAGGAGTATATAGCTTTACCAATCCACTTTTGGCAATTAGATTTATTTTTGATTAGATTTTAAACAAAAAGCCCATAAATGATGTTCAAATTTAGGCGTAACCTATATCCTATATCTACATCTATTCAAACAGACAACAGTTTCAGACATTAGTGGCATTTATAGGAAGCAGTAAGAACACATTTTTACTATTTGCAATTACTTACATACTATTCTTATTGCAAGAGACAATTAGCTCAGCTTTACACTGAAACCAAGTGGAACCACTTGCCTTGTTTAAATGTTAAACTCAAAGCCTCCTATTAGTCTGACTTTAAAGTTTTAAAGATGTTTACCTCTGTTGCTTATCTGGTCACATCAGTTTAATATCCTAAATGAGATATTTTTAATTTTCCTGAATTAGCTGTGTTTACGCTGCCACTGGATCTGAACACTGTAACTGCATTTGAAAGTCAGATACAGTGCTTTAGGAAATCGCTGGAGCTTGGGTAAGTGCTCCAGCAGCTCTCTAATGATGTTAACTTTTATTTTTCAGATTACTTTTTGTGTGCGGATCAAACAAAACCGACAAACACGTTAATTACTGAATTTTAGACGTGTGTTTTTGAGCCTTGGAGACGGGCAGGGTGGTTTGTTTGTTATTTCTTTATGCTAATCAGGCTAATTATCTAAGTGGGTTTATTACGACCAACCTCCTTCAGCTCTGCGTGGAAAATGAAATCTGATATAAAAATGTCAGTTATAGCCGCTGTATCATACTGCAGTATGATACAGTCATGTAAGAGTCATTGGTGCTTCCTCAGATGATTCATATATGTTGATGATTGTTATATTTGCTTTTAATTTACCTGTTTTCTCATTTCTAATTGCTCTTATTTCTCAGTTTTATATCCTTCTGCTGTCAGTATTACTTCACCTTATATAGTTTCATTTTTATCTCTTCATACAGTTTTTTTATGGGTTGCTTGTTTCCTGTCTTGTCCTGTGACGATGCATTAGATTTTTAACTTTTTTTAATGGTACAATATAAATTACATTATTATTATTATTAGTAGTAGTAGTAGTAGTAGTAGTAGTAGTAGTAGTAGTAGTAGTAGTAGTAGTAGTAGTAGTAGTAGTAGTAGTAGTAGTATTCAGATGCATAGTTCCAGTCTTAATGAAATGCTGTTGGATCTGAGCTGGTGTTTGTGTGTTTTAGTTCATGTGTGTGGCTCTACCTGGTATAGCGCTCCGTTTGGGTAGTTTTGTTCTGGGAAGCCGGGCGTCATCAGATTCCCCTGATCACCTTGGAGAAAGCCTCCGGCTCCGGCTATTTCTGGCAGCAGGGATGAAGGGCACTTCATTTCCACAGATAGCGCAAGGATACCCACAGCACACCCCTCCACCTACCCACCCCAGTTTTGATTGACCATCTATTACCCCTCGTCTCACCTTGCACCCATCCCTACAACATTCGCCTTCCAGGTCAATCGTGTAACATAAGACAGAGATCCAACGTTATGTCAGGCTTATTTCCTCGATGAAGTCATTTCTTATAGTCTTACCTGATGTGAGCTGTGGAGCCACAGCTTTGTAATGAGCCTTGAATCCTCGGTCTGTTTTTCTGTCATTGGTGTCAAAGTAGACCGTCAGCTGGTTTGTCAGCGACACCACTGGGTTCGGTTTATTGTAGCCACAGTATTTACCTACAAATATCACAGATAAGAAGCTGGTTTATTATAGGGGTTGTCCAACTGGTAATAGACAGCTCTAAAGTTACAATGATCACAAACAAGCACAACAAGACCACACAGTGAACAAAAAAGGGGAAAAAAACTGAATGACCACAAAAAGGGTAAGTCATTGCTTTCAGTCCGAGTGTCTCTTTTATGTGCCGTGCTGGAGTGATCAAAAGTCTTTTACATGCATGTGTCAGAGGGAGGTACAAATAGCACTTATTAACAATTATGATGTCAGATTAGAATGACTTGAGGGGGTAGGGACAAATAAGTATATACTGCCTACTCCTTTTTAAACAAATAATAAAAATGATATTTTGTAATGATTGTGAAGGCACATGTTTGAAATAAACTGAACTGAACTGAACTTAAAGCTGTTTATTTCGCATCAGTTTATCACAACAAATGACATTGAGTTATGTAATATGTATGTAATAAATGAGGGCTTTATTGTAGTGTTAAAGACTTACAGTAGAACAATGGACACTGATTTGAATAAGCTTTGCATTTTATTTCTATATTTTTTCATATTTTTTCTTGACAAATTGTAGTTTGCAAATTAATCATATTTTGGAATATTTTCAGTGTTGCATTTAGCAAGTTTAGAAGCGCCAGAGTTTGATTATCAGATCAAATTATCCGTGGCACTTATCTCTGAGTGCTTTCACTTGATATGTTTATCTCCTTTTTTCACAGAGGTGGCATTTACAGACCTCTTTGAACTCTTTGTATGATGAAATGGTTTTACAATTTGCAGCCTCATCAGGTTTGATCTTTTTTCATGTATTTTACTTTTTTTTAAAGTCAATATATATATATGAAATACAGAATTTCCCCTAAGGCCAAATATATTTGACTTTACTCTTTTACTTCACTTCTTCTTCTTTGTCTTTCAGCTGCTCCCTTTAGGGAGGCCTCCATCTCTCCCGAGACACACCTAGCATCCTCCTCTGTCTCACAACTGTCTCACAAACCCTGTGAGTTTCCCTCTTTCCTCCTGCCTGGCAGCTCCTCCTGTCTCCTTCTCATTCAAACACATGTATTCAGTCGTGCTTATGTCTCTCCAGTGCGCACTTCCTCTCTTCCATCTGCTTCCTGGACTTATTGCAGATCACAATGTCATCTGCAAACATCACAGTCCACAGAGACTCCTGCCTGAACTCATCTGTCAACCTGTCCACCTAATTTCCCAAATATAGTCCCATTCTTTAAATCTGTGCCCTAGTCTGGCAACACCAAATCCAAGTTCATGATATTATTCCTTCCCCATAAACTCTGCTGTGTGGTTAAAAACAGTGTTGGAGTTAGTGCTGAGTAATGTGCACTGAACCAGCGTGACCGTGTGTAGCTCACTAGCTGAGTCTGCCCGTGGAGAGATGAAACCCTTAGCCTTGAAAGGGCAGATGCCCATCTGTCCAGAAACTGAACACCATCTTTTAAAAATAATTTCCTATCCCCCACCCTGCCGGAAGGCTGGAATTTATGTGTGATATTTACCGATGATTCCCACTGAGTCTTGCAGTGTGATAAAGTCTGCTGTGCAGAGCTGGGTGTCCTCCAAGGCAAACTCCTCAAACCACAAATGGATCACCTGCAACACAAACACGCAGAGGTGTTTCATCTTTCTATTTTGAATCTGAGAAGGCGCTGCTGAAGAGATAGGCGAGCGTGAGAGCTCGGTGTGAATTCTGAATGTGCACGTGTGCACGCGTGCGAGAGCAGGTTTTATGTTCGCTTATGTGTTCAAATACAGAGAAATAGAGATGCGTATAGATAACAGCCACTGTGTCGGGCATGCAGGAGGGCAGCCGTGCTGCCAGAGAAAGAAGGATCAAAGATTTGTTTTGTCCTCTGGGTCTGAGAAGGAAAGCTGAGGAGAATGAAGGAGACAAGGCAGCCATCTGTCCACACCGCTGCCACCGCACTCATCCCAGCTGTCCTCTACTGCTTGGCCTCACATAAGACAGTTTCCATAACAGTAATGTGACAAACTCTGCTGATCAGACAGCAGACAGAAGCACCGTTAAAGACTGTGAAATAGAGACACGAGTAAATGGTTTTGATCTGAACTAAAAAGAGAGATAATGTGACTGTGCTGAAACTGGTGTTCACAGGAAAATCATTTCAGACACTTAAAAGCCTGGAAATTTTTTCCCTTTAAACTATAATAATTTATTTTATTTTTTTTAAAAAAAACTTCTGATAAAGCCTTTTTATGGATGGAGTTACAAAACCAAGACCAACCGTGAAATCATCTCAAGAGAAGCGTTGTGGAGTTTTCTGAGCCACTATTACAGAGAAAACTCACCTCTGCTTTGCTTGAACCTGATCATAATAAGCCACTGTAATTTCTTGAATATGTAAATTAAAAGGATTACAGATGTTAAGATAAAACTGATTAAAATTTTTAGATAAAAACTCTTGTTGGAGTTTGTTCTTTGTTTTTCAACTTTTCTTAGTGCATAATTAAATTTTCTTTCTAATTTTACTGGTGATATAATTTAAAGAGAGGCTGAAGATCGGAAGCGCTCTAATGATGATTCTTGTCACCTTCTCAGGGTCCACGGTGATGTGCCAAGCGCAGCTTTGGCCACTGTCGTAGCTGCTGGGGTAGTTTGAGCTGGTGAAGGTGCCCGACTCTCCAGACAGCTCTTGAGGAGCCCCACACCCTAAGGTCAGCCCTGGAAATACATCAGATGGTTAAGCTCAGCCATCTTTTTTTTTTCTTCTTTTTTTTTTTTAAATCATGGCAACATGATCTCCATTTGAAATACAGCCACCCTTCATCAATTAACAAAACACCGTTCAATTCTATTCACTTCATTTTTATTCATATGGAGGCAAATCACAACAACAGTCACTGTACAATAACAAAAAAACGCTCTTCCTGTGCACTCTGTAGCTCCTGGATTCATTTGTAGATTGCAGCATTAGGAGCCTTTGAGCTGACTGCGACAGCTGATTGCTGTGCTCTTATACCCAGTGCAAACCAGGAACCTGCTAAAGCAATTATCCTTCCTTAAAGACTGTGGGGTTTATACCCAGGGATTTGGGGTTTTCACTTCTTGACTCTGAATCCCGTTTCTTTATTCAATCCTCCTTTAGATTAAACAGGTTTCAGTTAATTTGTTGCTCAGCTTAATAGTTTGTAAGTGTCATCGTCTCTGTGTTTTGATGACTGAGGTGGACTGGAATAAGTTATTTTTCAGGTATTTGGTTATAAATAAAATGATATGACAGTCATTTTTACAACACGCTGACTGAAGTGTGTTGTCAGTAAAGGCATGACCATTTATGATCGCGCAAACACTTAAACACTTGAATTTCTTTTTATTAAAAAACACTATAAAGGCATGTGATTTTAAAGTCGAAGCCTTGGTGACAGCATTGATGACACTGTGTGGCATCCACAGTGTTGTGTGTTGTGCCTGTTGCCAGAGAAGCTTCGGTCACGGCGTCTTTTTTTCTGTGGTGCAAAAGAAACACTCATCTGTAACAGAGTTTTTTCATGAGATTTACGTATTTGTTAAAGTGATGAAGACCAGGGGAAAATAATAATAATCATACAGTAATTCCTGATCAAAGAGTCAAATGTGCAGCACTCTTATTTGACAGCTGTTTTTCAGGAGCGAAGCACCAACTGATGAGTAACGTAAGAATCAATTTGTTTCTGCTGATAATCACCACTTTACGCATCTCAACAAACAATTCAGGGTTCATTCTCCAAAGACAAAACAAGTCAGCTTAAATGTGTCTGCTTTCACAAAGCAGCCATTTTCATCTATTGAATTTCTTTTTTCACGCTTAAGGCCAGAATGAGTGATTGTTTTGCTAAACTGGAGCTCTGGAAAAATAGAGGAGATGGTGTCTGTGGATGGTATTATAGTAAGGACCGCTGCAGTGGTGATGATGCATGCAATAAAATTAAACACAGTCATTTTACGATACAGAGAGCTCCTGTTTGTGCACCTTTTCTTGTGTGTGGCTTAATTTCTTAGGGATCAGAAAGTAAAAGCCCCTGTAAAAACCATTGCATGACTTGTTTACTTTTTCACATCAGCAAAAACTCATGTAGGCTTTTCTTACCTTTATTTCCATAACAGCAATTTATTAGCACTGGTCTTACATTTTCTGTTGCCTTGAGTCTGTTTCCTGCTCCGGTATTTGCTACAGAAAAGGCCGTGGAAGTCTTACAGCCAGCCCTTCTGCACTGTGAGACTGTACTTTGCCCTAAATGCTGATCTCAGCATGTTAACTTGGTCACAACTGAAGGTTTTACTCTGTTTGCATGTTTACGTTTCAGTACAGTTAAGCGTGAGATTAGTTCTTAAGGTATTTGTAAAAAACAAATAATTTAATGGCTTTAAAAATGTTTTATACGCATGTTTATATAAAAAAAAGGGGAAAAAAACTTTATTAATAATATTTTTACAGTTTATAATATAATAGCTGCTGAGATACTTTTCAGTCTGGGCCAAGGTGCAACTTCCAGAGTTGAAAAATTAAGCCAACACCAAAGTGTTTGGAGCTCCACTTCCTCTCTGTGCTTCTTGAGTTAGTCCATCATTTTAAAATGTCTGACTTTTTAGAATTAAGAATATATATTTACAGCCTGGTATAAAAAACTGTTTTGGTCTCTATGGATACTTATAACAACTCTGAGTAGGGTGAATTTTTTTTCTTGTAAGTCATCTACTTATATACTGGAGTTAGAGGCCTGGCTGTGTTGATTCACAGGTTTGTGTGTGTGTGTGTGTGTGTGTGTGTGTGTGTGTGTGTGGGGTTAAAGTATTTTGGAGCATCTTAATGGATTTTCTGACTAACATCATGGTTTGTTGTATGGTACAGTCTGTTGTGTTTAGATGATATGAGCATCTCTTACATTGTGCCCATGCAATTTATGAATGCAGCTAGCTAACCAATTATTATTGGCTAAAAATTGAATGTAGCTGTACCCTAAAAGGAAATTCCAAAAACAGCATTAGTCCAAACCCAATGGGTGACGTCATGACAGTTACTGCCTGTGAAGTAGCTGAAGTATCTTTAGGCAAATACAGAACCTTGAGTTGCTCTCAGTGTGTTCGTTAGAGAAGCAATGTTGGGTAGAAGGCACGTAGGTGCAGAATGCCCAAGCAGGAAAGTGCTATATTAGAATCAGTCCATTTAACACACAGCAGATGCAATCAAATCATTATTATGATGATGCATGTTGGTTATTTTTGTACTTTGCAATAATTACTTCAGATATTTTAGATGCTTTGAGAATTTTAGCTCAGTACATTCACTTTGGCATGTCTCTGTATACTGGCTTTGTTCAAATCAACAACTGAACAATCATTGACCAGTTATTTACCAGCAATAAAGATATGTTATTATGTATCAGCAATCTCTGCAAAATCTCCACGAGGAGCTACGAGATGCAACATGTTCACACACATGTTCATGGTCAGCACACCAAACTTGTGAATATCAAAATTTGCCTAAAAAATGTTGGAATTTACATCATAAATAAGGACTAAGTTAAAAAAATGATTTATGATTTTTATTTTAGAAGAACATAATCAAGTATATAAGAGGTTTGAGAAAATCCTCAGCACAATATTGCTTCTCGTTTTGAAGTACCTCAGGGAAATGCTGATATTAAAAGGGAGCACGGTGTGTTTCAGCAGGTGTAAACACTCACCTTCTGTTTCAGAGTCAGCTTTGTCAACGAAGTAGATGACCACAAGGCCGATGCAGGCGCCGGTCATTGCTACGAAGATAAATATCAGACATATTTCCAGGGTGCTCATACCCCGGGAACGTCCGTGACCCTTCTCCACATCCATTTTCCTCGCAGTGCAGGAGACGGTGCCTCGTCCAACAATTCACCCCTTTATTGGCCACACATTGAGGACCATAACTAAACTTTAACACCACAGATGGACCTTGAGCTCAGTCAGATGTGGTATTGCAGCACACCAGCCCTATAGATATGTTAGAGCCATAAATTTGTATCACATAATACAGTAACAGAAAGTTAATGAGTACTGAGGTGGCTGCTTCCCCAATCAACAGGTCATTAGGACTCCATCTTTAAAAAACACTGATATAGTTGATAAAAGGCAAAACCTCTGACAAAAAGAAGGAAATTTACATGCATGCAAGGATTGTTTTATTTTAGTTGGTCATCACAATCAAAAAGCTGGAGTTCTCATGAGGAAAATTCATTATCTTGCATGTTTAATTTATAGCTCTTCCACACACTACACTCAGCATGTAATTCCCTGCTTGTCAACAGATTTTAATCAGCAATAAACCTTGAAGCAGAGGCTATCAGAGCTGTACAGCTACCACGTTGGACACTGGTAAGGCTTTGCTGGACTCCTTTTGCTGTGCATCTGCTAAATGCTCACATTAGCACGATAACACATTTTGCAGTAATATGTACCATGTTCACGCTCTTGGTTTGGTGTTAGCATGCATGTGCTAATAAGCACTAAACAAAGGACAACCAAGGGTGATGGAAATCTCCTCTGTTCTGAATGTTAGTTTTCTTTTTAAGGAACTTGATAAACGTTTTTTCTTAATAGTTTTGATTATAAAACCAGATGAAAAGTCAACACATCAAAGTTTTCCAAAAAAAGTGCCATCTGACCAGTTTTTAGATCCACAGGTGTCTCTCATGATCGGTGAGACATTTCAGGAACGAAAGAGAGTCGTAGTCGATGTGTTGTTAGTGACAGAAGATCTGCAAAGTTATTAAAATGGATCGTGAGGGGACATTTAGTTTTTATTATAAACTTCCATTGTAATGCGCCTAGTTGTTAAGATATTTCACTCTTGGTGGCACTAAAAAAGGCCATCAAAATCTATAAAATTTGTCCCTGGGAAACACAGATGTTCAGACTATTGTCTGTTAAATTGAACGGATATTCCTACGCCACAATCCTGGTAGAAATAATGGCACAGCTAGAGGCCCAATAAATGCATTTGATAAATTGGCCTTGATCCAGACATAAACTGAAACTCTTCCAAATGGTGACTGTTTTGTCCATCCAAAACTTTGCTTTCACAGACCTAAAAGAGTTAATTTCTCCACTGCTTGAGGTAAAGCAGACAATGGGATTAACTTCCTTTGCGGAGGTGCAGAGAGCGCAGAGTGACAGGGGCCGTGCTGTAACAAAAGCACCGAGGTTAGAGGTAATAAGTTTCACAATGGGGATCTTCATTTTGGCCTGAATCTCCATGCATATAAAGACGCTTGATTGGGTTTTTATCGAAATCATCTCCTAAATTCAGTCTGACCGTATTTGAATCTGAATCAATCTGTCCGCTGGTCCCCTTTAACACTTCATTTTCTCTCGAGATAAGGACTTTCCTTCTATTTTACAAAAGGCAACGGTGTGACAAAAGCTGCTTATCTCTCCCTGGGGATGCAGAAGAAAATGGGGGTAAAAAAAATATCATTCTTTAGGCAGAATGATGATTTTGCTGCAGTGTCAGAAACCTATTGCTGATGAAACTATCAGTAATTAATGACACTGTGCATGCATGATTCCGGCACCGGTGCCGCTCTCTGTGCTTCATCTTTATCAGTATTTGTTTTGGATCTTCTGGTTCCACCAGGAGACTGATTATTTATGGGCACATCTGTCAGCCATAATGAAGCCAGGAAAGGTGACCTTTGTGTGAATGACTTAGTATGTGTGCATGTATTTTCTTTTTTTTTTCCTCTTCCCCTTTCTGCACATACAGTATATGCACTGTTGAAAGGTTACCAGTGCATGAGCTTGTGAGCTGAATAGTAAGCAATCAATGATGAGGTCTGAAATGCATCCAAACATATGCAGAGAAGACAGGCGAAGGACGGGGTGCAGATACAGAACAGCGAAGTTTAAAGAAAGAGGCACAGGAAACATGGATTGTTCGATCACACGTGCAGGCCAACACTGTACCGCAGATAAATGTAGGCCACGTATTCCACTGGGATCCGATCAGCCATCGGGAGGACAAGCCTCACTTCCAGCTATCTGGATAATACAATACGAGGATAAATAAGGGCGGGGGAGACCATTTTCATGGGAAATATTCTGAGCAGAGGAAGCCAGCAGAAGCTTTAATTACTGCACTGTTACTGGCTTATATGCTTCATTATGATATCATCGTTGCAGCGAGAAAGGGAGAGAGGGGAAATGGGGAGCTGGAGTTGAAAGGGGGTGGGCACAGTGACAAAGAGAGACACGGAGATGAAAGTTGGCGGCGAAAAACTGAATGGAAACGGCTGAAAATGGAGATAGTCAGGCAAACTTTCCAGGAAGAATGGAAGCAAAATAAGGTCATAAGTACTGTAGCTGTTTATCATCAAACCGGCATGTGTAAAAAAAACCCCAAACAAACGATGAATATACTGAAAAGTGTAAGTGTACAAATATGTTTGAGTAAGTGTTTGAATATTTTTGAAAAAAAGGAAGCAAATAGATGCTTTTTTGGCTCTGACTAGATCTGTAACTGTATATGATATTTGGTGAACAAGTGAAAAAGATTTGCATGAATAATTTTCAATATGTGAGTGCATAAAGAAGATTTGCACAAAGGTTAGTAGTTTCACAGCAAAGCTTTGCAGTTAAGTTACTGGAAACACAGCAGCAGTGTTAGTGGAGAGTGATGGCAATCGTTGCACTGCAAACTATCATTTAAGTTAGATACAGGATCTAAGTTAGATACACATCTTCTCTGTGTTCTCAGATATGATCAATTACTTCTGCAAATCTTTTCCATATAAGTTTTTGTGCACAGCTACAGATCTCCTGTTTTCTACGTATTCAAACGCCTGAATTCACCTGATCAAAACATTTCAATGCATTCACACGTCTGAATATATATATACACGAGCTGTTTTCACACACTCGCTAATGGTGCGTCACAGCTCTGGTGTTTCTGACGTTATTTTAAGGATATTGTCTCAATAATAAAGGAAAGGAGATGAATTTGTCACAAATTCTCTGTGATCAGCAGCCACCACTAATTACTCACTCCACAATCTCTAAATATGATCTGTAAATATTATTAGCGCTCATCCCCAAGATAAGAGCACATCTAATGTCCCACAAATGATGACGAGGACATATTTTATCCCTGTGATGGTCTGGATAATAGTAATGGCTTCTTTCACGGGGCTCCTGTAAGAGTTTCTATATGAACAGGAGACTCTTGTGTGTTTATGAAGCTAACTGGGTCACCGTGAGCAGATCTCAAATCCCAATACCACTGCAACTTATCTTGGACTTCAATTATAGCTCCAAAATGATGCTGCTGCTGCCGCTGCCCTCAATTTCTTCCAGAATCCAAGGATGCTGTTGCGTATGGCGGTGTTTACACTTTGAAGTGATTAAAAAACACACACGTTCAGTGGCATCCAAATAGGACTAAGTCAGGCAAGATCTCCACTCAAGAACATCTCATTTGGTATTTCAAAGTGCCTTCAAACACTGAGACTTCTAGACTGCTATTAATTATCCAAGTGCAGCAAAAACAGAGCAGCTGAAGGTTAATTACTTTATGCACAACTCATTTCCATAAATGTGTGCATTCTCTTCAGCATAGACTAGTGTGAATGATTTGCCTTTTTATAAGTAACAAACTGGTAAATGTTTCACTGCACACTGAAATGCCACTTTTTTTCTCCTCCTTGAAACATTGTGTCACGGTTTCAGCTCGTCAACTCAGCCACACTAGTTTCAGAGTCTCAGCAGGAATCAGGTTAGATCCTAGGGCTGTAACAGAGGGACTCCTTCTTCTCATGGACTACCAGTCTTTAATTTTAGCTTATGACACAGCCTGGGAGTTTCCTCGTTAAGTGGTAACACTTGAGAGATTATTATTTCGCTACCAAGCTGTGCGTTAGGGCTGTGCTGTCGCCTTAATCACCAGTGTTTCTACCAGCACTTTGTTAGATGTTATGCAGTCTGTGAAAATGTGGTCCGACTTTGCACTTCATGACACACATGACGACAGAATGGCAGATACACATCACCAGACTCCTCTTACAAATACTCATTAATGCCAATACCTAATCAGCTAATCACACAGCAGAAGCATTTAGGCATGTAGACATGGTCAAGACCTGTTGAACTTCAAACTGACCACCATAGTTGTCATAGTTGTTGATGCCACATGAACTGGTCCGAGTATTTCATAAACTGCTTATGTCATCTCTGGGTTGTAAACAGAGCGTTCTTTATTCTCTATACACTGACTGAAAATGCCTTGTTGGTGCCACAGGTCAGAGGAAAATGGTAAACTGCTTTGAGCTTACAGGAAGGCAACAGTAACTCAAATAACTACTCATTACAACCGATGTTTACAGAAGAGCATCTCTGCATACATCCAACTACGGCAGCAGAAGACCACAACAGGATTCACTCACGTCAGCTAAGGAAACTAAGGCTACAGTTCACGTGGACCAAAACTAGACAATAGATGATTGGAAAAAAGCATGAAATCCATCCTGCCTCATTTCATCGGTCCAAGCTAGCTGCTGGTGGTGTAAGGGTGTGGAGGATATTTTCTTTGCACACTTTGGAGTAAATGAGCATCATTTATGCACCTTTGTCATATCCACAGGTTTAGGTGTGTGACAGGCAGAGCTGTGGACCCAAAAACGCAGGACTGAATTAATAATCAGCGTTAATGCTGTTAGTGCAGACATGGGTACATGACTGGGAAGGCTGAAAGACGCAGAGATGAGAATAGAGAAGACTGAGCTCAAGAGACACCAATATAGATCTTAGAACATAAACACAAAAACTGAGTTGAAGGCCCAGGACCATGAGACCACAGCCTTTGAGTTTTTGCTGACCATGTCCATCCCTTTATGACCAGCAGGATACCAGATCCCAAACAAAGCTCAAATAATCTCAGACTGGTTTCTTGAACATCACAGTGAGTCCACAGTCATGAGATCTCAGTCCAACAGAGCACCTTTGGGATGTGGTGGAACAGGAGGTTCACATCATGGATGTGCAGCCAACAAATCTGCAACAGCTGTGTGATGCCATCATGTCAACATGGACCGAAATCTGAGGAATATTTCCAACACTTTGTTGAATCCTTGTCACAAATGATTAAAGGAGCTCTGAAGGCAACAGTGGGTCCAGCCCAGTACTAACAAGATGTGCCTAGTAAAGTGACTGGTGAGCAGAGATGGGCAGTAACGCGTTACTTGTAACCCGTTACTGTAATCTGATTACTTTTTTCTGGTAACGAGTAAAGTAAGGGATTACTATTGCAAAAACGGTAATTAGATTGCCGTTACTTTCCCGTAGGAACGCTGCGTTACTGCGTTACTAAAACCGTGATTTTTTTGCAAGAATGTCTCATGACAGTGACGTAAGCGAGCGCGACGTTCATGACAACAGCTGTGTACAGATCAACAGTGGATCATATATCGAGTGCGGGAGAGAGTATGAGCGTGCAGCGTTTAAAACGTGGAAGTACTGACCTTACTTTGAGTTTGATTCCATAAAAAGTGACAAAAACATTAGCGTCCATCGTGCGTGGGAAGAAAACTTCTTTTTACAGCGAAAAAAACCCCTAAACTTCCAAGCAAGCACCGAGAGCGCTACGACGTAATGGGAAACTCACAGAGAAACTCGCGGATTCTTCCACTGACCGCTGCGGCACACCTGCACCAGGGTAAACCTCCGCCTACCCCGCTCCTGCTTTACAGGTGAAAATAGAGCAACAGGACCGCTGAGTCTTTGATGTTATTTATTTTCTGCTGTGTTCTACTTGCATCTATTTGAAAGAGTGAGTTTAAACACACAAAAAATATATATATTTTATGTGCTGGAATGTGCAGAAAATAAGTTTAAATGTTAAACAAATTTCTTCCAGTCAGAGAATGTTGCATATAATTAAATTTTTACTTGATGCATAAAGTTAAAAGGTTAAAACTAATAAAACAAGTTTTAAAAAGAGACTTTTCCATTTGATTACATTTTGTATGATGGATTATGCAGAAAAAGTAGAATTGGGCTGAAAGATCTATCGCTTTATCACCTATTCAGGTTGTAAATTGTGTTTTTAAAAAGTAACTAAGTAATTAATTACTTTTGAAAATAAGTAATCAGTAAAGTAACGGGATTACTTTTTTGGGGGAGTAATCGTAATTAGTTACTGATTACTTTTTTCAAGTAACTTGACCAACACTGCTGGTGAGAGTATATATTTCTCTAGAAAAGATCTAGAACACCAATGAATGTAACTAACAGATATTATGAGCTTAAGCATCCTTTGATGTAGCTTAATCTTTTGTGATGAGTCATCAGTTGTTGATGAAAAAAAATATTTTCTGAGGATTTTGGTTGTGTTTAGTCAGAACTGTTGAGAGTCCTACTTTCTGTAGTAAACAGAGCTTCAGTGTTCATCATGTTTATTATTTGGTATTTAAAAGAGAATTATTAACATGTTTAAAACCAGGAAAAAGGCCACATTTCATTAAAACACCCACGGAGGTCACAACAAGTGCAGCCAAACAGGTGAACACTGAAGGCATGCTAAACTCTGTCCTCTTTTAGTTGCAGCAGCGGGTGGTATCACTTTGAAATCTCTCCCCGTGCTCCTTGTCATTGTAAATCTTTCCCAGTGTTACCCACCGCCTGTGGCCAAATCTAATCTGCACTTCCAAATAGGAACCGGTCATAATGACACAGTGAGTAGGGGGTTATTAAAAATTGAAACGTGGCTAATTAAAGCCGGGGTGAAAGAATACGAATTAAGGCTGGTGACCAGGCCTACAGAAATGTAAGAGTGTGAAACTGAACTTGATGGAAAGGAGAGAGAAAGCATCAACTGCCTGAGACTGAACTTGGAATCTGAAACGATGTTACAGTTTGGTTTGACACCTTTCAGTCAGCGCTGTAGCAGAAGACGAAAACAGATTTCCTGTTTTTGTTTTTTGTGGAAAGAGCTTTGGTTTCACAAAATCCAGTCAGGTATTGGGTGGGACAGATATACACTGCGCTGTTCTTTACAGGTTGTGACATTTCACAGCACAACGGGCATAGAGGACTTTTTCGTTCTTGTTATCACGCCCTGACGTTAATATGTAGAGACGTGCTTGTTAAGAAAGTAAGAGCAGTCGCCTGAAATCAGTGTTACGCCACTCAAGACAGTAAATTCACTCTGAAGTGTTTTAGAAAGGGCCTTGGAAAGAAAAGGCTGGAGAACACACAAAGGACAGAGCTGGTTCAGTTAGGTGTGCAGGCAAATCATACACAGAGATCTCTGCAATTATGCGCATTCGGCACTCCATCATCCAATGTGCAATATTAGCAAATAAAGAAAAAATAAAAATTCTTGGAACCTGAAGCAGATGAATCGTTTTGTCCAAACATTAGCCCAAGTTTTAGGAAAACACGTCTTGCCCCGTGACAGCTTGTTGGTGTTCAACCCCCATGTGACCCTGAACTGAATTCTTACATTTCAGAAGCTGAAAATAGCCAATGTTTGCCATGTTTTCTGGGACCTAAATGATTAATCTGCTACCAAAGCGTGAGTTTTTTGTTTTTTTTTAACTGAGTCAAAACAGCTGCAAAACCTTTAGATGAAAGTACAAACTGGTTCAAGGCCCTGCAGCCCTAAAATGATCAGATTTTAGGAGTTAAAAGCAACAAAGCGACTTCCCTTGACCCCAAAGCCTGCCCTTGGGCAATTTAAACTATTCAAATATTTTACTTTCCAGAAATGACTCCCTTTGAGTCGCTATACGTTTTAAAAATCAGCCGATAACAGTCAGATCTGTTTGTGTCCCGCAGGTCTGTTTTCTCTCTGTTTCTTCAAAAACGGTAAAATTATCCTGCCACTGACCTGACGTTTCAGCTGCTCGTAATAAAGCGGTTTCTTTTTCAGGTAAATGCAGATAAAAATCTGTTTTCACATTAAGAGTTCTTCTCAAAACAATCTCTTTTAAATCTGTGCTTTGACTCAGACTTCAGGCCGCAACAAGCCGAGGCCCTGAAGTGGCGAGCGTATATTTTCCGCAGCATCAAAGGTGGACACTTCACTGCTGCGGATGTATTACTGCATGTTTATATCCATTCAAAGATTAAAAAAAATTGAGATAGCTAGGCAAAGGAAATTTGTCATTTCCCGCGAGTACACTTTTAACACCTTCTGATTTCAACCTCTTTATTTTAAAACTTCAACATCAGGTCCCTCTTTGAAAAAAAAGGAAACAGTTAGTCACCGCTGCGTCTTCTTACGCCGGCTGGCTTTGTGTCTCTGACTTTAGCAGGTTTTTATGCAGCATCCGAAGTCGTCCTCAGATTAAAATAGTATATATCACTCTATGCTCATTTATTTATTTTACTCTGAGTCATGCTGTAGTTGTTGTTTCTTTAAAACCTTCTTTCACACAAAAAGTGTAGAATTTATGCTACAGCAAGTACTGGTTTTAAAATTTGCCTGTCTGAACCCACAACATTTTATTTTTGAATATTCAAGCATTAAATACCTTGTCAGTGAAAGAGATAAGCTTATTGATCAATACAGGGAAGCTAAAGGGAAACTAATACTCAATACATTCAGCCACCGAGGACCAACTCCACATGTAAACTTGGTAAAAGCACAGTGACAGAAGACATGCATGTTTCTGAAGATTACAGCTGGCATGCACAGAGAAAACCTGCAGTCTCCATACATAAGGACCCCAACTCTACCCAAGACTCCCAGGAGGAAACATAGTGGCTTAGTTTCCTCCTGGGAAGCATAGCTGTAGATTTCAGGACATGGACATGGGGAGACGTTCCCCCTAAAATGTACTGAGGGGTGGATACAAGCCCTTTAATATTCCTCCTCTGCAAGTGCTCAACTAAAACCTGTGCCTATAGTTTGGAGCAAATCTTTCACTCTGAACGTACTTCATGCTCTCTTTAAGGACTGCATCTTTACTCTGATTTATCATTTAGTCTTTTAAATATTTATTTTCAAAACCGTTTATTCTTGTGTGTGAGTCCTGACGAAATAAATGTTTTTGCATTCGATTTACACGTGGAATCTCCTTTAGAAACAAAACAAAAGAATCACCAGGACAGAAACACTACACCCACGAAAAGTGAGAAATGACGTTGTAAAAGTCAACGCATTTTTTTGCTTACTTTAATAGAAAACCAAAGAAGAACAGAGATCGAACAGCGTACATGTATGCATACAGTGCCCCCTTTAAGTACTCACTAAAAAGAAAAGAAAACACAGCAACCTGATAAATATAGGGCCCCGGAAACAAACGAAAACACCTCATGAACATATATCAAATGCACCAGATGCGATGAGACGTCGGTTGAATATATTTGCACAGATATCCTGACAGTGAGTTAGTATGTCTATCCCATGATCAGTGCCTCTTGCTGTGAAGGTTTGGACTTCATATTAGGTCATACAACTGTCACTGTAACTGAAATACATGCGTTTCACTGTTATTTCCTTTGTTTTGTTTTCTTTATTTTTATTAAAAAACTGTGTTCTCTCTCATATTGATTTCTAAAAAATAAGTTTTTTATTTTATTTAATTCTTGTTTGTTTCATTTGATATTTCTATTTCCTACCTTGTTGGATCACAAACATCATCACAAGTATTGACTCTTTTATGCTACGACATTCCAGTATACTTACTTACAGGGATCGGCGTCAATGTTTCACTTGGCATTGAAAATCTTGATGAGGGGAGGGAAAACGTTTTGACCTCTAGGAAATGGGAGGAGTCTGACAATGGCTACCTCTGTCCTGTGCTACTCGAGGACGGAGGAGGGAGGGGGGCGCACGCAGCAGTTGGGCCGTCTGACATTTTGCAGCATTGACCTGAAAATGTTCTGCTGCCTCCTTTTGTTCTTGCTGCCATGTCGCGGCGAATCAGCACCAGAGATTGACTTTCGCAGCGAGGTCTGGACCATCAGTTTCCTCTCTTGCTCCTTTATTTTGCTCTGTAAGTGGCTCTGAATTGCAAAGCCGAGTGATTCGGGGTCCACGGAAGCCCCGTAGACCTCCCACGTCATGCCCTGTTCGTCCCAGACGACGTCGTGGATGCTCTTTCCTTTCTGCTTCCGTGATTGATCGTCCTCTTTGTCGCTTCTCTCCGGTTCCACCTTCTTTTTGCCAGAATTTGTCTCCTTACTCTGGGCTTTACTTCCTGCTTCTTTGCTTTTTTCTTTTGCACTCACATCTCTATTTTTAGTGAGCTCTGACTTGGATGTGGTGTTTGCTGCTGGTGCTGCTGCTGCTGTTGTTGTCGGTGCTGTTGTCGTTGGTGCTGTTGTCGTTGTTGTCGTTGTTTTTGGCAGGGCCTGCGCAGCAGTGTTGCTGTCAGCACATCCAGGCACAGGAACAACGGCTGTCTCTGGGGGCATCCCTGATCTGAGAGAAGGAGTTTCAGCCGTGGCTGTTTTTGCGGCTTGCTTCTTGGGTTCGCTGTGTTCAATGTTGATTTGATAAACCGGCTGGATGTTGCACAGAGCTGCGCCCGCTTCTTTAGGCTTGGCTCCTAGCCTGGAGTCATGCTGTTGTGACAAAGTTTCTGATTGGAAAACCATGCCGGTGTTTTGGTTGGGGCACATTTGTGCCTCTACAGTGAGTCTCTCTGACTTCGGATCAGTCGCGGTGCCGCTTTTCACCTGGTAGACTACAGCCAGGCTCTCCTCTCCTGGGACTGCACCACTGCTTGGCCTGTGGGTCACAGGGAAAGGCAGCAGACTAGGACTCGTGGCCACAGCCTTACTGCACATTTTAGCTACTGCCTGAACCTCCATATCATGACACTTTTTGACCGGGGCTGGCGATAGCGATGAGGTCATTGTCGAAGCCTCCGTGTAGAGCTTGGAGTCCCGCTGCCCTTCAAAGACAGCTGTGTCAGTCTGGCTGCTTCCTTCAGCCACCTGCTCGGATGCCTGCGTGCTTTTTGTCGCCTGGGGCAGAGAGGATGAGTCTTTCTGTGAAGACACTGGCTGGTGTTTATCTGAGGAGACCTGCGGTCTCGATACTGTTGCAAATTCCTTCTCTGGGCGCGTTGACCGTGAGTTTTCGTTTGTTGGTTCAGCTCCTGCATCTTTACTCTCAGATGGGGCTTTGGCTAAGCTTAGCGGAGTTTCCATGCTTTTCTTGGGTTTTGATGGATCTTGTAAAGAAACAGACGTTGATGAGCAACCTTGCATATGACCAGTCTCTTTAGATTTCTGTGGGATAGCCATGTCCCTGCTTTGGGGATTGGAAATGGTTTCTTTATTATCTTGTACTTCAGATGCTGTACTCCTTACATCACTGTCGTTACGTTTTTTGTCATTCGGAGAAAGGCGTTCATTACTTTTCTCTCGTGCTGTAGTTTCTACTGAGGGTGTCAGCCGTACCTGCTTCTCTTCTGGTGCAACTGGGTTTTTTACTTTGTACTCACTGCTGTTCGTGTCGGCGCCCGATGCTGCAACAGGAGACAGCGAACTGGCCTTATACGTGCCCGTTTCACTGGTTGGGCTCAGAGTTTTCATGTTAGCATTAGAATCCCGCTGGTCAGCTCCTGCCTCACCCACCTCTCGGCCTGTTACAGACAGGTTTGGTGTTTGGTGGTCTCCACCTGACACTTGCTCAGATTTTATCTGGTTTCCATTGCCTGGAGCTGATTTGTCTGACACAGTGGTAACTGGTTCCCCTCCCTTACAACCTGTTTTTTCTGTGCGGGGGGCGGCGTTAGCAGTCGTCAGAGACAGGTTATCCTGCTTGTCGGGAGATCTGAGGGTGGGTTTTGGACAAACCTGAGAGACTTTGAGGTTGGGCTCTTTAGCCCAGTTGGCATTAGACTCCTTGTTGCCCAGTGTGTCCACCCCAGCCAGCTGAGGCACCATCTGGACTGTTACTGTCCTTTTTGGGTTAGTTCCCATGGCGGAGTCACTGCTTCAGTCTTCAAATATTGCCGTATATCCAAAGATGGAAACGGATGCACGCTGTGCTATCATTAACTTTTTGCAATTTCCTAAAGGAGGAAAACAGAAGTAGACTCAGTTGAAGTTTTTAATCATTAAGCTTATCACAACAATTACACCTTTATTCAGATGATTATAATCAGACCAGACTCCAGACCAAGGTGATTTCTGCAAGACAATTTTACTCAACAGTTATCAACCAGCCAGGACAGAGAACAGCGAGAGACCTGCACCTGACTAAGAATATAATATGTGATTCCAACTTTAATAATCGAATGAACTTATAACTTTTAACATATAACATAATAATATTTATGGAGGTAGTTTTTGGTTCATTGATCTCCACATTCTCCTTTAAACTCAACATCATCTTTGTGCTGCAACTGATGCATGATTTATTTTTCCAGAACATGGAAATAAATGAAACTCCAGAGATTTTATAAGCATCCATCACATTTTGCATATTAAACCTCTTGACTGATTGCACTGAATGTAGAAAATGTAAAAGTATGATAAGAAAATGCTGCGTAAACAAAGTAGTAGTAAGACACAATGCGACATTTAGACTCAAAGTGCTTACAGATAAAACAGATCTTTGATTAAAACTGTGGATGCCACACATCTGGTGGCGTTTGATCTAACCGCTGTTTTTCTCATTTTACAAATCCTACCGTAAATAAAACTACGCCCAACAGCGTGTCATTCATAAATCAGCTGAAGTTATCGCAATTGAATATTACAGCATACAAAGAGATGTGAATAATGAATGAAATGAACTGAGTCTCCCCATGCTAGCCCGTTGACTCGGTTTAATTAAATGTTGTGATGCTGTGAGATATTGCCAATGGCAAGCTAGCCACTTAGTAACAATATCATATGTCAATTATCCTTTAATCTTTGTGTTGAATATAATTGGGTAGATTTAAAATACATACCTGAGGGACTGAAAATCACTCATAATCACTCATTTAAAGTTTCATTTTTTTTTGACAACCACAAGTAAATTTATAACCAGCATCACCCTCGTTTTTCCTTTATCTGTTTTAAATTCTACACAGTGATCAACAGTTTCTTTGTCCAAGGCCTGATGAATGGCTTCATCTCAGTCTGTGTCCTGAATGTGTAAAAGTATCCAGCCAATTCTGCAAGTAATGACCCAGCACTCGGCAGACAGCTGAAATATGTGACCCTTTGGAGTTGGACAGATGAGCTGTGCTGTGGTCAAGGATGTAATCATGGAAAACTATCTCTAAAGCAAATGAAGAACACACTGAATGATAATTCGATGGGTGGCATTAATGGGCCTTTTCCATTTCGGTGACATCCACTGATGATCAGTGTAGTTCATCTCAGTAAAGGTAACAACATCAATCTGATCTAGAGGCATTCTCCTTCATCACACCAGCATCCTCTTCTTTAGGAGTAGCAGTGGGAAACCGAACAGCTTTCCAGGTTATACTTGTATCTGATAAAGCGAGACTAAAGAATAAATATTCCCGTCACACTCTTTTAACCATGATAATCTGACGCACTCGGTAGCCCTATAGAGCACCCCCCCCCAACGTGTGACTCGAACAGCACAGAATAGTAGGTTACTGGTGTGGGTCATGGACAGGTGTAGCCGGGTTGTTTGTGCTCTGCCACTATGCATCTGTCTGTCTGTTGTCAAAGCGCAAATATTTATGGAAAGCATATCCTGGGTGTTATTAAATATATGACAAATAAACGCCTCGGTGTCTGGGCTTTTTTGTGTTCCCTTTTCTTCTACTTCTTCTTCTTCTTTTGCCAGCAGCAGTTAAGAAATAACCGTAAGTGTGGACAGACTACGTACAGACTGTATTCATGCAAAACGGCGCACATGAAAGATCCCGCATGCAAGCGGTGCACACGATCTATTCAGGCCAATTAAGATCCATGTCGTGCACTGTAGCCTCTTGCCCCAATTCAGCGCCTCAGAAGCCACCGATGCTTGCTGGTTTGATTTGACCTTGCGGGCGAATTTAACATCTCACAGTATAAGAGAGCTTGAAAAGATGAAGGCGGCTTACCTTGCGAGACGATTTATGCCCCGTGCCGTTGGGTGCCGATTGCGCGTCAGTGAGACGAGGGGGGGAAAAAAGAAAGAAAAAAAAACAAACCTAGGGATGAATATGGAAAAGTCAGCCTGTGTAGATGACACCAAGCCACGCCTTCCACGTAGAATATGGGTCTTAGAGGTATCGATCCACCACAGTCAGGCACAAAATTTAAGCACCTTGACTGACTGACCGTGCGCAATCAGTCACCGCTGACTCCGAGGTCTTCATCACTGCTGGCTCGTGCTTACAAAAACAAAAAGAAAAAAAAAATGTGACGAGCCGATCATGGTTTGTGCGCTATCCCAGACTGAACTGGTCTTGGCAGGGCAATCCAGAGTTAACCAGATGAATGGATGAATGGGGAGGGGTGGAGAAGATGCGAATGGAAGCAGCATTGTAACAGCCGCAGGCTTTCACAGGAGGGTCACTTGGTCCTGAAATTAATTAGTTTTAGTTCCCTGCGCTTTCTGCCTCCTAACGTAGACCATAATATTCCAAGAGGAGAGGTTTTTGGTTTTTCTGCTCCCATTTGTGTTATTGAGAAATGGGTCGACTTTTATGCGGTTCTTTTTTGGAGCATGCTTTAGCGAGATCGCGTTCATTTATTTTACATCTACATTATTTTCAAAATGAAGAAATATTTCTCTGTGCTTTCGGCAGATGTGGTGAATAAAGAGCCTCTACAATAAGAGCCTGCCGGTTACAATTGGTGTCATTAACTATTACTACAGAAAAAATCGCATTAAAGATTTTCTGTGGTTTGCAACGTGCTTATGCAAATGAGTCGGAGACAGCTTAAGACTTTGCACTTTGCTGATAACACGGAGAGAAATGTGGCTCATGTAGTTAAAAAATACATAAGTGATTCTGTCCAAATAACTGTTCATTATGAATGAGCCTGCTTTACACTGCTTTATATTTTTATACATAGACATCAGTAATTATATTTAGGCTTTAATATATCTTATATAATTCATATCTATACTTTGATATCACGTATTTACTTTCGTCTGCATCTCATATTCTTAACTATTCTTTGATTCGTTCTAGTAACACACAGTGGGTCAAGGGTTACAAAATTTCGATCCTGTGTGTGTGTTGTACATACTGCAGAATTGACAATAAAGCTAACTCTGACTTTACACAAGAGTGTGCATTTTTTCCACAGTAGTTACAAATCCCACACACACGGGTCCCTGCCCCTGAACATTAACATGAATGTAATGATAAAGAAGACGACGATCCAGTAACAGGTGTCTCAATGTGCTTTATACTGTCGTTTAAGGTGATTTTGGAATATTAGAGAGAATCTGCGAGCAAGCATTTTGGCGAAAGTGGGGAAATACACTCAACAAAAATATAAACGCAACACCTTTGTTACTGCTCCCATTCCCCATGGGATGGACGTAGAGACCTAAAATTCATTCCAGATACACAATATAACCATCCCTCCCAAACAGTGGTCACAAATCAGTCCAAATGTGTGGTAGTGGGCACATCTGCTATATTGAGATAATCCATCCCACCTCACAGGTGTGCCACATCAGGATGCTGATCTGACATCATGAGTAGTGCACAGGTGTACCTCAGACTGCCCACAACAAAAGGCCACCCTGGAATGTGCAGTTTTTTGCGCTATTGGGGGTCTGGGGACCCAGAACCGGTCAGTATCTGGTGTGACCACCATTTGCCTCATGCAGTGCAACACATCGTCGCATGGAGTCTATCAGATTGTCAATTGTGGCCTGTGGAATGTTGGTCCACTCCACTTCAATGGCTGTGAGAGGTTGTTGGATATTCGTGGGAACTGGTACACGCTGTCGTATACGCCGGTCAAGCACATCCCGAACATGCTCAATGGGTGACATGTCCGGTGAGTATGCTGGCCATGCAAGAACTGGGACATTCTCAGCTGCCATCTGCCCTGAACAATGTGAACCATGATTCATCCGTGAAGCGCACACCTCTCCAACGTGCCAGACGCCATCGAATGTGAGCATTTGCCCACACAAGTCTGTTCAGGTCAAGACCCCGATGAGGACGACGGGCATGCAGTTGAGCGTCCCTGAGACGGTTTCTGACAGTTTGTGCAGAAATTGTTTGGTTGTGCAAACCAATTGTTCCAGCAGCTGTCTGGGTGGCTGGTCTCAGACGATCTTGGAGGTGAACCTGCTGGATGTGGAGGTCCTGGGCTGGTGTGGTTACATGAGGTCTGCGGTTGTAAGGCCGGTTGGATGTGCTGCCATATTCTCTGAAACGCCTGTGGAGACGGCTTATGGTTGAGAAATGAACATTCAATGCACGGGCGACAGATCTGGTTGACATTCCTGCTGTCAGCATGGCAATTGCACGCTCCCTCATTGCTTGTGGCATTTTGCTGTGAGACAAAACTGCACATTCCAGGGTGGCCTTTTGTTGTGGGCAGTCTGAGGTACACCTGTGCACTACTCATGATGTCAGATCAGCATCCTGATGTGGCACACCTGTGAGGTGGGATGGATTATCTCAATATAGCAGATGTGCCCACTACCACACATTTGGACTGATTTGTGACCACTGTTTGGGAGGGATGGTTATATTGTGTATCTGGAATGAATTTTAGGTCTCTACGTCCATCCCATGGGGAATGGGAGCAGTAACAAAGGTGTTGCGTTTATATTTTTGTTGAGTGTAGAATTCGCTTTTAGGCAGAGCCAGACTCAGGTAGGGGCATCTGGATAAATGGATGGATGGTTGGTGAAATGTATGATAAGACATACGAAAGAGCAGCAATGCTGATCAGGACAGAAACATTAATAACTTTATGCAAGCTCACAGCTCACTGGAATGTTATGAATCTCAAAGAGGAATTTAAAGGATCATGAATTTTAAAATGTGGAAACTACTGCACTGGAGGTGTACAGATTTAAACAAGGATGTCTCGATTACTCTCCTTGGGCTGTGGAAACTATAACAAGTATTTTCCCATGTTTTAAATGACTTTCACAGCGAATTCTTGTAATCACCGGCAGATTAAAATGTAGATCAGAATGAGTAAACCAAGAAATACAGAAACCAGCCTGGTTTTAATTTTGATGTCGAAGACAGTATAAAGTTGTGGAAGCAGTTACACAGTGCCATCCTTCTCACGGAGACAGCGATCCATACAAACGCGTTCGTATGGCTCCCTTTAGGTGATATTATTGACTTGATTTGTCTTTTAGGAGTTGTTGTACTTGCTGACATCATTGGATCTTTGCTTTAGTTTTGTGACACCCCTTCTGCATCTCATCCTCGTGGATAACAGCACTGACAGAGAGCGCTAACATTTAGTAGCCTACCACTTTCTAAAGCACTTCATCGAATCTGAAGGGCTTTTGAAAGATTTTGTGCAAAGTCTGTCCGGGTTGTTAAAACGAAATTGTAGCATTATAGACTACTCTCTTATTCACCCTGATCTATCACACTGTCAATACAGTCTGTGTTAGTGGGGGGGATTCCTTATTTAAATACAGCCTGGGTCTGAGGCAGGGCTTGGACTGCAGTAATTGTATGTGATAGACGTCCTGCCTTTAAAAGCCCCGAGGGACTGATTAGGTGAGAAAGCAGACTGTGACTTAATTACAGCTGAGAGCACCGTTGGTAAGCATCTCAGAATAGGCTGCATACATTGTCGATAAAGCAGATTAATGGGTAAGGGTGAGGGCTTTTGTGCAGCCCCATTCGATAAAGTGACACAGTGGTGGGTCTTTATGTGCCGTGTGTTTTCACCATTTAAAAAAATTGAACGGACAATGGAATAATGGAGGCTTGTTGACCATTATCAGCAGCATAATATGACTGTTTTCTATAAACAGCCCTATGATAGACAGTGTAGCACACATTTTGTGAATTTGGCATCATCTTGTGGCTAATATTGGAAAATGCAATATCTGATTATCTGATTAGCTTCCAGCTACTACCTGCAGTTGGGATTTTCTTGTCTGAGTTATTTCAGTTAGTTTTTTTTTTTGTTTTGTTTTTATTTCAAAGTTATGTTTTCATTTTAGTTTCCTTTAGTTTCAAGTGAAGGTTTTTTTTTTTTTAGATTATCTTTACTTTCATATTTTTATTAGAATGAAATTTCATCAAATTGAGAAAATTTCAAACTAAAGATCTTTTCTATATATTTGATCTCATTTTATTATTAAGTCCAGTAAGTTTTTATTGCACTTAACTGAAATTTCGTGTCTGGTTCAAATTTTAGACTGTGTAGTTGTGAAGTTGTCTGCGCAGTCATGACCACTGCGGGCAGTAGATGGCGCTGTAGCAGCACTAGAAACTATCATGCTGTGTTCAAAGACATCACGATATTAATCCTTAGTGATAAATTCAACCCAAGCTTCGAGGTGTGTCATGGACTGTTAATTGTTTTAACTTCTTAGTTGAACATTTAGAAACAATGTTTAAGTCTTGGTTAGAAAGAAGAGCCTGTCTTGTGTCACCTGGGAGACTTGTGTAGCTGTGTGCGTGGCATAGACGGTATAGTTGTATAGACAGTGAACGCATCACAGCCAGCCTGTTGTCAGGCGAACCGCCGCTAACCTTACCACCCGCCTGCGGCTAAGTTAGACTGTATCCTGGGTCTGGCATCGCTTTCCCTACGACTGGAGAGTAAGACGAGCATCACCACTCTCTCACGGTAAATATTGCCCAACGCATCAGCTACTCGTACGAAACTTAAAGTAGGTTAGCGTGGTGTTGCTAGCTACCAGTCAGACGAATGACAATGACAACCTGTTGTCTGAACCGGGTCATTTGGGGGAATTTAGAAGCCGGTATGCTCCTTTACGTAATTAATATCAAAAGTGGCTCACTACCACTTCGCTAGCATCAACATGCACCGCTTTCAAAAGCCCCATTAAACTCCCAGAGTGCCTGTAAATAAACTGAATGACCACGTATGTCCGAACTTAGCATTAGCATCAGTGCTAGCCATTGTTTTGGCTGTAGGAGCGTGGGCTCTTCTCTCATACCCACTCGGCGCTTTTATTGTTGGATGTTAATTCGCATTTAGCGATGACCCACGATTAACTAATCATGTCTTGCACTGAGCAATAGATTACTCTGCTTGTAGCAGAGTACTTCCTCAGTGGCTTCAAAAACGTGGTCACTGTCACTGTGACAGACGGCAGTGAAGTGCATCTGCAACATGAGTCCAACTCAGGAAGCAAAATCCATCAAATCCAAAGTTCAATATAAGTTAGAGGTGTTGGAATAACTTATTTGCCTGTAATATTCACGGGCATTTATTCACTGTGTCATAAAAGTGTTGGTTAAATTGTGTATTTTAGCACTAACATATATCAATTGAACACAATATACTCCATGTCCATAAAAACAACAACAACAACAACAAACATATTAATAATAATAAAGATTAGACTTAAAAATGTTCTTTTTCATAAAGGTTATATTTAGGGCTGGATCAGCTATCACTGACGTATTCCTTAGTGATGCTGCAACAGGCCCAGACTGCTGTAGGACCTCATGTGATAAACTCAGCACTTCTTCTTCACTCACCTCTTTTCACTCCCCAAATTTTTATATAGTGCTTGTCCTTAAATTTGTGTGTTCTCTCTCCCATAGTGTACCTTTTGTCCTGTCTCCCTCAGACTGTCACAAAAGTGTTTGCTCATAGTTGCTTGATTGCTCCAATACTGTAGGGCCTTATCTTACAGTACCTTGAGCCAAATGTTATCGCTATGTAAATAAATCAGAATCGAAGTAATAATCTGCTCATGTATGTGGAAGGGAGGACAAAAATAAGAAGCTGTTCTCAGTTTGATGCCGTTTAGTGCTTCAGAATAAGACTGGATCGTGTTGTAAAAAGTGCCGTCTTTCATTGAAAACAAAACAAAAAAACTGCATTAGATTAGCTTCTGCTTAATGAGCTGTAACCACACCAATGCACTAATAATTTAGCTTCTTAGTTTATTTTTTCATTTATACTTTAGGTAAACACGAATACAGACATGTTGCCTGCATCTTTCGGCTTTTCCTTTTAGTAGATGCCTTTGTCACACCCAACCCTCTGCATGTTCTCCTTCGCTACTTCATGAATCTACTCTGTGGCATTCCTGTTTTCTTGTTCCCGGGCAGCTCCATCTTTAACATAATTTTTCCCTCCTCTGCATATGTCCAAACCATCTCAGGCTTGCCTGTCTATCTCTGTCTCCAAACCGCTAAAACTCAGATGTACTGATGTGCTCATTGCTAATCTGGTCCATTCTGGTCACTCCCAATGAAAACCTTAACATCTTCAGCTCTGCCTTCTATCTTTTAATTATCGCCACTAAACCGTACATCATCGCAGGACTCACTGCATATTGTGAACCTTCCCTTTCACTCTTACTAATAAAAGCTATTTGAATTCTGAAATGTGATTATCTAAGTAAAACTTCATCACAGGGTTTGTTCTTGTACAAGGTGGTGGTTTTAATATAATGAAAGCTGTACTTCCTCCACCTCTGTTAACTTACACTCCAGAATAGTTTTGTGGTCCTCGGGTCTTCAGGATATTTCTCGCACCGTAGTAATCTGTGAACCTTAACCTGTTTATGTCCTAGAACATGTTTGGATATATCTGGGAGTATGTCTACACATCCTTCCTGAGATACTGGTTGAAATGGCTCATCAGACAAGTAACGGGGACATGTGAGCTGCAGAGAATATGCTCTGGACACAAGCCAGGGGCAGCAAGGACTACAAAAGCAGGTGCGTTAAATCACCCCAAATCTGCTCTACGTCTGCATCCTAGTACACATTTTCCCTGCAGTGTAAATGTGCTTCTTGTGTCCTCCTGCAGAGTACTCTCTTCAGTCATCAAAGAACAAGGTAAGGACCTTCTACCACTGTTGGCTTTTCTTTCGGGCTTACCTTCAGTAGTTCTGAGCTAATTGTTTTATATTGTTAAAAGATAAACGGTGGGTCTGCACAAACATTAATTGGCAATGATCCTGATAATCTGTTCAGCTCCTCTGATTTCCTGTTGCAGCTCTTTAATGCTGGGGGTGTGTTTGTCTGATTTTGTTTTTATGTGGCTGAAATCAAATATCGTTGATGATCTTTGTATCAGATGTGCATTTTTTTACAACATTTAGTTTAAATTTAGTTGTTAGTAGTTATTTGATATAGGCCATAATGGAAAAAAAGTTAATATATTAGGTGCCGATGTACAAACCAGGACAAAGAAAATCCAAGTGCTGTCAGCCAAAAGGCAAACAACAGTTTAAATACATTTTGCAAGACAGTAATTGCTCTTTTTTATTTTTAAAAGACTCACATTCTTAAAAGCTAAAGCAGAAATAGCTTTTATAGGCGTGCGTGTGTGTTTTTTAGGACTCTTTTCCAGTTTACGTTTCAGCACTGTCATAAATAAAATCTGTTATCTCATCACTTTTAGCACTGTCAGGCCAGTAAAAGATGTTAAGTGTCAAACATTTGAAAAAATATTGAGTATTTGGAGACTAAGAATGTGTAGATATGTGTAATAAACTCCTCAGGACTGGAGCATTGTGGATTTTCAAGTAATCTGAAAGCTTTCCAAGCCCACAGATGTGGAAAGGAATCACACTTTCCTTCACTATTGACCTCTTTATCTTTTATTGCGCAGTATATCCCCTGAGTTTAATCATTGCTTTATCTTTCACTACCCTAGCCAAGTTTAGGTGGTGAACTGATTACACATGTCATGCTTGTGTATATGGCTTTGTAAGCATTTTCAGATCAATAGTCTGTCCAGGTGCAAGAAGAGATTAGCTGTGTCATCTTTTTGACTTTGAAAAAACAGTCATTTTCACTGTGGTTGTAAATGACCTAAAAGCATTTGCGCCAGATTTCTGTCTGGTAGCTCTCTGTGTTATAACTTTAGCATGCGCTCTTCCTCTGCAGGTTTTAAGAGGAGCGTTGGAAACCACTAAGGATAGCTTAGAGCAATGCGTGGATCAAATTATGAAAGTGAAGAACATCAAACCTGCAAAAGATCCCAAGTAAGGTTACTTTGCCTGTCAGCTGCAATTCTTTGATGTAAGAGTGATTTTTGAATGTGATTGAATTGATCTTCCGTTGCAGGTTCAAAGAGAGCCTCCACATCTGCCTGCTGCAGATAACAGGATATAGCAGCTTGTATATATCTGTAGAAGACTTGAGAAAGGAAGTCTTCAGCTCAGACAACCCTGAACACGAGGCCATGCTTTTGAAGGTATGGATTCCTGCTCCTAGAGCAATAGCAGTGAAGCTGTGTCCATATGCACAGGCTTTCTGCTAAGATGAGACTTGAACCAAGATTTGGAAACTAAGGAAAAATATGTTTTATTATTATTTCTGCACATTACTAAAAGTAGCATTTAGGATTTTTTTTTTTAAACATCGATTGACATAGTAAAGATAATACCACAGTCTAACATCACATCAGCATAGAAACACTGTAAGTTGTTGGATGGGAGTCTAAAATGCTGGCACAAGGTCATATTAGGAATCGTTGTACTTCCAAGTTATTGTAGTGGACGGATTTGATCGTGTGTGTGTGTGTGTGTGTGTGTGTGTGTGTGTGTGTGTGTGTGTGTGTGTTTAGCTTTGGGACCTTTTGATGCCAACAGTCAAGCTGGAGTCCAGGATAACCAAACAGTGGGGAGACATTGGATTCCAAGGGGAGGACCCCAAGACTGACTTCAGAGGGATGGGCCTGCTGGGGCTGATCAACCTCGTGTGAGTACAGTACCAGTGTAAAGGCCTTCAAACATCGAGTTCATTGCAAAAAAAACAACAACACGAAATTCTGAATTTTTGGGGGATGTGAACTTGTCGTGTATCATTTATGTACACACCAAAAATGTTGCGATTTTACAAAAATATTTGCCAAAAACCCCCCACAGTCCTCTGTGTTTTTTCTAGGCCGTTCCAGAACGCTCCATTTCTCCTCTGTCTGACATTATTTGGTGGATTTAGATTAGATTAGATTAGATAGAACTTTATTAATCCCTCAGGTGGGTTCCTCTGGGAAATTCGATTTCCAAAAAAGCACAGCACCGACAGAAGTTACAGAGTTACAGAATATTTTATATATATATATATATATATATATATATATATATATATATATATATACACACACACATACATACACAGAGACAAATATAAATAAAATATACAAAGGGGATAAATAGAATAAATAGGAATAAAAAATAAAAATACAAGTGAATTGCACATTTCAAGTATTGAGGTCTATTGCACTGTTGACTATTTACAAAAGTATTGCATAAGGTATTGCACAGTGAGGTGAAGAGGCACTACAGCTTAGTTGTTCCCCCCTCCTTTGTCCTCCTGTTTCCCCTCCCTCTCCCCTCCAGAGAGGAGTTAAACAGTCTGATGGCGTGTGGGACAAAGGAGTTTTTAAGTCTGTTAGTTCTTGTCTTTGGGAGAAGCAACCTGTCACTGAACAGACTCTTCTGGTTGTTAATGGCCGTGTGCAGAGGATGTCTGGCATTGTCCATAATGTCCATCAGTTTCTTTAATGTCCTTTTCTCTGCCACTGTCACCAGAGTGTCCAGCTTCATGCCGACCACAGAGCCAGCCCTCCTGATCAGTTTCTCCAGCCTGGATGAGTCCTTCTTTGCTGTGCTGCTCCCCCAGCACACCACAGCATAGAAAAGTACTCCAGCAACCACCGACTGGTAAAACATCCTCAGGAGCTTCCTGCAGATGTTGAAAGACCTCAGCCTCCTGAGGAAGTACAGTCGGCTTTGGGCTTTTTTATACAGGTGCTCTGTGTTGCATGACCAGTCCAGTTTATTGTCCACCCACAGCCCGAGGTACTTGTACTTGTTGACCACCTCCACCTCCTCCCCCTCTATCTGAACCGGCAGTGGACCTTCTCTGGACCTCCCGAAGTCCACAACCAGTTCCTTAGTCTTTGAGGTGTTGAGTTGCAGGTGGTTTGTGTGACTCCATGCGACAAAGTTCCTCACCAGACTTCTGTACTCCTCTTCCTGATCATCCCAGATACACCCCATGATGGCTGTGTCGTCTGCAAACTTCTGAATGTGGCATAATTCAGAGTTGTAGCAGAAGTCAGAGGTGTACAGGGTGAAGAGAAGAGGGGACAGCACAGTTCCCTGTGGTGCTCCTGTGCTGCTGACCACTGTGTCAGACGTGATGTCCTTCAGCCTGACGTACTGTGGTCTGTCAGTGAGGTAGTCGGAGATCCAAGCCACCAGGCAGGGGTCCACCTCCATCCTGTTCAGTTTTTCCTGAAGCATACAGGGCCGGATGGTATTAAAGGCACTGGAAAAGTCAAGAAACAGTGTCCTGACCGTGCCTTTTCCCCCATCCAGGTGTGAGTGGGCTCTGTGTAGGAGGTACAGGATGGCATCCTCCACTCCGACACCCGCCTTGTATGCAAACTGTAGTGGGTCCTGGGCATGTTGTACCTGTGGTCGGAGGAGGTTGCGGAAGAGCCGCTCTAGAGTCTTCATAAGATGTGACGTCAGTGCCACCGGTCGGAAGTCATTCAGCTCATTGGGCCGGTTCCTTTTGGGGACCGGGACGATGCAGGATGTCTTCCATAGGGCGGGCACTCTCCCCAGTCGCAGACTGAGGTTGAAGACTCGTTGTAGCGGCTCCCCAAGTTCAGCAGCACACGCCTTAAGCATCCTAGGACACACCTTGTCTGGGCCTGCTGCCTTTCTGGGGCGAAGCTTCCTTTACTCGTTTTACTTAGAATCATCATCCTTCTATAAGGTCCACTTCTGGTTTTGGCCTCGCTTTATGTTGAAGAACTCTGTCATAGTTGAATCAAGAACTGCAACCTGCCCACTTTCTGAGACCACAAAGTTCTCAGAAAGGTTTTCACAGTTTATGCTCTTTTCCCAAGAAGACACTATTGGTCAGCACAAAACATGTGTACTTTTTTTTTTTTTTTTTTTTTGGCCCAACCACTCTCTCTTTGATCAGTGTGTCCACAGCACACTAAAGTCCTGGTCTTTGCCTCTGTACCTATTGGCAAAGTCTAATCTGTGACGTTTCTGTTTTTTGGACAGTAAACAGAACGCCTGCTATGCAGGTCATATTTGTGCAATCTGTCTGATTATAGATGCATGAACTTTGACACACATCAGCTCTTATAGGTTTTGTAATGAAATTTGAGGATTCTTGGAAACATTTTTTCCCCCATCAGGTGCTTTTTGGCTGAATTTGCTGAATGTTTATATTTGGTAGGCTCTAATGATTAAACCGATCCACACACAAGAAGCGACAACGGTACTTATCCTAAGATTATATTCCACTCAAGTTTTGATGAGAAATACTTTTAATTACCTTACACAGATTATGAAAGGTGGTTGTAGATACAGCTCAAAGGGTACGTATAAGGTACACTGTTCCACTCCAAATGCATGGCTCAGTGTAACCCAACAGATAATTTTTAGGGTACAACAATAATTACTCACAAAACCTCACCAAGTAAGGTAGATGGGAGCCCCGGCAGAAACAAACACAAGAAGGAGAGGGCTTTGAACCAACAAGATTCAGGCTTCACCTATAAAATAATATTTGAAACAAAGACTGAAAAGAAGGACTGTCAGTAACTCCCAACTCAGCGAAAAATAATTAAACAGTGCTAGAGATAGCGACTAAAGACAAAAGTGGTGCTGATGGAGTAGAGGTGGCTGTTTCACCACCTCTGACTTTAAATGCATGCAGGTTGGCTTCTACAGCCAGTCAGCTGTAGGAAGGGTATAAAAGAAAAGAAGAGAACGTTAATGAGGATTATAAAAAGAAACACTGTCATAACACCACCTCCTCCAAGTATTGAATAATGAGCCAGCAGAACCAGTATTCAACAGGACAAAGAGAGCATGACAGCATGTCAGACTGGCTTGACTTTGAGGCTGAAGGACTTTAAAGGCAACCCCCAACACGTCAGTCGCTCGTTTCACTTGTTCTTTCGACTGATGAGGACGAGGACACAAAATGACAAGCGATGTGTCAGATTATTAAAGCAGCACCAGTCAAACACACATTGACTTTATTTTTAAAATCTGTAGGTCAGAATGATGTGACCTCAACATGTTTAATCATGCAGACTCTGTTTGACGTCATGTTTATTGGTTAACAAGAGACCGTAAATAAACTCTTAATTTGTTTGGCTCTTTGCAGTTTTTTCAGTGAAAACTACACAGCGGAGGCTCGGCAGGTGCTGTCTCATGCAAACCATCCTAAACTAGGGTAAGAGACCTTCGATTCATATACCTTCCGCTGGTGTTTTGTGTCGCATGATGTAGACTTTATTCATTTTTTGAAATTACGTTTTCCATATGCACAGTATGTCATTTCTACAGTGCACTTTATACTTTTTTGTTTTTTAAAAGGTATTCCTATGCAATAGTTGGGATCAACTTGACAGAGATGGCTTACAGCCTGCTAAAGAGTGGCGCTTTGAAACCACATTTCTACAACGCAGTGCAGGGCACGCCTGAGCTGCAGCACTTTCATCAGCTGTACTGTGAGTAGTCGAATCACACTGCTGTTTGTTCTGTGCGTCTGATTATACACTCACCGGTGGCTTCATTAGGTGCAGTCTCAAGATTGCTAATCTTGGGTTGGACCCCTCTCTGGCTTCACAGCTGCTGTAATTCTTCATGGCAATGAAGTGCTGGAAACATTTCTTAGATTTTGGCCCATATTGACATGATGGCGTCACACAGTTGTTGCAGATTTGTTGAAAATACGTCCATGATGCCAGTGTGACTGTGATAGTGACTGTGGATTTTTGTACAGTGACCTCAATGTCATGTGTAAGAAGCCACTTTGAGATGGTCTGAGCTTTGTGTCTTAATGTGTTATCTGCTGGAAGCAGCCATCAGTAGATGGGAACACTGTGATCATAATGGGGTGGACATGGTCAGGAATAATACTCAGGTAGGTTGTGGTGTTTGGATGATGCCCAGCTGGTACAAAGGAGCCAAGAAAATGTGCCAAGGAAATATGACACCACCAGCAGCAGCCTGAGGTGGGATCCAAACGTTCATGGTATTTATGCCAAGTTCTGAATGTTGCAGCAGAAATCGAGACTCATCAGATCAGGCGACATTTTCCAATCTTCTTCTGTTGTCCAATTTTGGTGACCCCTGAATATTTCCTCCCTTTTAAACTCAAAGATGGTTGTGTGGAAAAATCCCAGCAGATCAGCAGTTTCTGAAACAGACCAGTCCATCTGGCACTGCTATCCAGTTCACATTTAAAGTCACTTAAAAAGTCACTTAAGTCACAATTTGAACTTCAGTAGGCCACTTGGAGCATGTCTACATGCCTAATTGAGTTGCTGCCATGTGATCAGCCAATTAAATATGCAGTAATGAGCAGTTGAACAGGTGTATTTAAGGAAGTTGCCTGGTGAGTGTATACAAACAAAAACATTTTCTGATAGAAGGTAAATTTTTCAAAAATGTGTGTCTTTCCTCCTTACAGGCTATCTGGCGTATGAATTCGATAAGTTCTGGGTGGCAGAAGAACCCGAGAGCATCATGCAGTTCAACCAATACAGAGAAAAATTCCATAACATAGTCAAGACACACCTACAGGACCCTGATGTGTGTCTCACATTGACTGTCAGCTCCAAGAACTAAAAGCGTTTTTCACGATGTTACGATTGGTAGAAGGAGAAGCAGGAAAGTTCCTCGTAAACGTAGCTGAGCATTAAAACCCTAAACGCAGACTGAATACTGTTCGGCCCCTCCAGACAAGATCCAGACCAATAAATCCTCTTGTGTTTGGTTTTGTGGTTCATTCATAACACACATATCATTGTTGTAATGATATTTAAAGTTTCTCAAACTGAGCACAAATCCAACGCCCTGTACCTCAAAAACAACCATTCCAGAGGGCTTTCGATCACAAAGAGGACTGTAGAGAAAGTAACGGATCCGTCGTTTTGTGAGGCTTTAAGCACTTTGAGTGAGCAAGCAGCCAAATTGTTATATTTAAAGACAGGAAAGGACAGAAGTCCTGCTCAGGAATGTGAAGTTTATGTTAAGAGATAATGGCTAAAACTTGACGTGAGGAGTGATTTCCACTTTATTTTTCCTCTTGTGGTGCTGTCAGCTTAAAAGTCTTGCATGATTTAACGTGTCCCCACTGATGTCATTGATCTGTACTGTAAAATGTACTGTTAGTGATGTGGTACTCTAAACTATACTAAGCTCCTGTTTTCATAACGTTGTGTATCTTTAGACTGATGCTGAATTTTTATGACCTGATCTTTTTATGCCGTGGGTTTGCATTTGAGGAATGTATGTAACGACTCGCATCTCACTCACTCCAAGTTAGTAAATGCAGATTTGTTTTGAAATGTGCTTCATGTCCATGTGTTTAAAAGGCAAAAACAAACCACAACAGTTTGTGTAAAACAAGTCTAGTAAATTCAGGACCTGCATAAACACATCCTTTTATGCTTTATTATGGGTACCAGTCATTCAGTGTAAAGGCACACTGCTTTAAGCTAGCTAACATATAAAACTGACAGGTTTAGTCATACAGGGCTCAGTGCAAACTTGGCATGTTTCTGTAATATTCCCATCCATGACATCTGGAATGGGCTCACTGTGGCAAATTATAAATATAAAAGGAGACGGCTGTGTCTCCTCATGCACATAAAGTCAATACTTTTTCAGGAGGCGATCCTTTTTCAACAAAGGATTTCCGCCTTTCTCACCACAGGACAGTGGATTTGTTAAATAAGGTTAACACAAGAAATTATTGTTACTAGGGTTTCCTCATTCAGGTGCCAGTCCGGTTGTGGTTCAGGTATTACAGTCAAACTTTGAGGAATCTCAATTAACCACTTCGATCCTCTGCTTTGTGACCATCATGGCTCTTTTGATTTGTTCGAAGGAGACGAACATCACGATGTTCCACGATCCCAACCTCAGGAATGAGGGCACGAATCTACAAAATGGAAAAAGTGAAGAGTGAAAAAATGAAATTGTGTGTCATGCAATGCTGCAATTTGTTTTTGGATTGATACCGATACCAAGGCCAGTATTGCCGATACCAATACTTTTAACTTATAATGTCATGTTATTTAGAGGAGAGCATAATCATGATTTATGAGATGAATCATCAATTTTTAATGACCACTGCATTACTTGACTCAATGAGTTAACACACCTCTCATTTCACCATTTTTTTTTAAAAGGCGCTATAGAGTAGAAGGATCAGTCAACACAAAAACACTCAGACATTTTTCATATTGTATGCCTGAAGAATATTTTTCCTTTTATCCCGATTTAATTCAGTGGGCTCCAAACTGAACGTGAAGGATATAAAAGTATCGATACTATCGATATTTGGATCTCTTGAAGAGTTTGTCGTGGGCGGCGCAGGTGAAGAGGCTTACCCTTTGTAGAATGCTGTTGGCCCCTCTTTAGTTAACATGGTCCAGGCACAGTTAACGGCGCTCTTATACTGGCCCGGTGGTGAGTTCATGTATCTCGTCTTTACCACGTCTACTGGGGAGGCGATCACTGTGGTAACGAAGCCGGCGCCAAACGCAGACACAAAGTGGCACGGCAGATTGTCTGAGGACAGAGTTGGGGAAAAGATTACAATACGGTCTTTGTTCTCAGCTGTGCGACACAGAAAAACATGTCAGTGGATTTTGCAATCGTCTGAATGGGGCAATATAAGTTCTAGAGATAAATGCTAATATATTGCTATTGTACTCACTGCACCATAAAGAGAAAATACACCGTGTCCTGTACTGTAGGAGCCTGTTGTGCTGGTATCAGTTAAAAAGGTGAGAGGGTGTGTGGATTTTTTGCCAAATCAGCAGTCTCCCGGGGACTCTGTTTTTGTGAATGTGTGTGTGTGGGTTTGTGTAGCTCAGGCAAACAACCGTGAGCTGACCTCACCTGACAACAGCTTGTGTCTAAGGATGGCCTCCTTTATCAGGTCGTATGTAACCAGCTCTGTGCAGTTTACCAGGGCGTTTCTTGTGATGTTGGGTAATGTTCCTGAGGGAAACGGATACTTTAATCATTACTGATAAAGGATGTTATGGTTTGTCTTTTTTAAATAATGGGCAACACTCAAAGAATGTACCTTTCCAGAGCCCACGCAGGCCCTCGTGTTGGAAGATGTGTCTGTAAGCCTGCATGGTGCTGCTGTAGCGGCGGGCCACTCCGTCCAGATTCATCTGGGCTTGGAATCGAACCTTGACCACATCGGTGGGCTGCGCAAAGGACACCGCCATGGCACCTGTGGTGCAGCCAGCCAGGATACGTACCAGTACACTAGGGTCTGGAGAGAAGGAAAGACTCAGTTATTTTAATAACAGGCTTGAGAACTTCTAATTTTAGTATCAGTTTTAATAAGGAAGATAAGAAACTGATTCAACAACCCAGACTGTGAGAATCCTTTATCGCTTTCAAGAGAGAGATAACACTTTCCCTAAATCTTGTTTAACTTATCAGATTTGAAAAGCCTCTGTTCTGCGTAAATTATCTATTGCATGTTTGTCTGCAAGACATAGCCTTCCTTCACTCTCCCCACTTTTTTATTTTTAAAATGAAGCTTTCCTTCATCTGAATTCCTTATCTAAGGGAATATAAGACCGACTGCATCTATCTGATAAACATCTTTTTGATTTTTGACAGCTGGATATTAAATCTCGAAATCACAGCTGTCACCAGTAAGAACAATTATGAAGGTTTAATTAACTTAACCAAAAAATAAATGAAAAGGCAACAACTTACTGTCTTTGCCACCGGTGTAGAAATTTTTAACGTTGTCATAGAGGCCGATTCTGACGGAGGCAAAGCACAGCTGTCTCTGCAGCCCAGCCACCAGACCATTATACAGAGACTTGGGCCCTTCTGTTCGGATCATGGTGCTGATGGTCCCAAACACCCCTCTGTAGCGGATGTCCCCCACTGCCTTCTTCTCTCCTTGAATCTGGGGTCACACATTGTCCGCAAAGTTAAAACCAGCTTTACAGAGCAGCAGCTTAAGAACAAATGGTTCAGAAAGGTGAAGAAGTTTGACTGAAGGGTGCTGAAGTGGACAAAGTTGACTTCTTCGTCAATGAGGCAAACATCACGCTGTGTCCCACAGTAGGCTACAGCAAAGCAAGACCGGCTAAAGATCATATTGATAGCACAGTTAGTACCTGTAGTCTGACTTTGGCTGTGTCCAGAGGGAATGTGACCATGTCAGCTATACAGGCTGCTGCTCCAGCACTCGCCATCTTCACACCCAAAGGAGGAGGAACGTCTGAGGGTTTAAGTCCTACCATGTTTCCTACTGCTGGGACGACAGGTACGCATCCACGCACAGAAATAACAATTAAAACAACAAACAAAAAAATCAGTGTAAGATTCTCTTCTAGAAAGCAACCACATAAACATTAACCTCTTGTACAAATCATTTGTCTGTTTAAATGAAAGGTTAATCAATAATCAAAGTGGACTGATGCTCAAGACATGAAACACACTTACGATTATGATCCGAAATTAAAATTTCCTTTTGATCCTCGGGTGGATTTTTTGGTACCGAGCAGGATGCGATTGGTCAGATTAAAATCCACACCGGGCCCCACTCAGCAGGAAGGAAAGACTCATCATTTGCTGTGGTTTTATGTTTTCTGGCTGGCGTTTTTATGACATCCTCGGAGAGGCGTTACTGTGTACTCCTGTACACCTGGGTCAACTCAAAGTCCACAGACTGTCAGAAAGTCAATGTTCAAGTCACCTCACACAGAAAAACAACCATATAACGTCCCCGTTTTTTGGGTGTGTGAAACTGACGATTATTTCCATCCAAATTTCCACAGGTGTCATTAACTGATGACGATCTTTCTAAACGTTATGTTCATGCTTTCAAATATAGTCTGTGGAGTGTGCATTTTCTTTCATTTCACTTGGTAGAATTTGTTTATCAGCGGATTTTTCTTCTATCCAGGATCTGTGACCGACTTTAATATTGTCTCAATAATTATTTAACTGTTCAGATGAACTGTGTGCCACAAGCAGCAGCGATAACAGATCGGTATCAGGGTTCACCAGAGGCTCGTCTCCCCTCTCAGCCAACAACAGCAAAAAGCTTGTGATCAAGAGCGTTCGGAGCTGACCGGCTAAATCAAGATCTGTTCCACAGACTTTATGGTCGAGCCTCACAGCAAATTACCCCTCTGTGCTATCAGCAGCATTGTTGCGTCATACAGTTTTTGCTCTGTTACCCCTCATTTATGATTTCTATTATCTGTCTCAGTCTAACAGCTTTTACATTTCATGTTAAAGATGTGCTTTTTTGGGCCGGGGGGCAGAAGTGGGAGTGTGGTGACGTCAGCTGGCGACTGAAGTTCACAGTGAAGCTGATAAGAACTTTACATCACACCATGTTTGGCCTCTCAGCAGTTTGCCAGCAGTCGCTCCTGTTCATTACATCACACATGGTGTATGTACGTAACAGTATGGAAAATGTAGATTCTTAGAAAAAGAGCAAAGACAAGAAAAACATTGAGAATTATTCCCACATAACGTTTACTAATGCTGTCCCATTCGACAGCCCTATGTTAAAACTATCGCCATTAAGTTTACTATCATCAGATCTCTTTTGTCATTAAATTATTTTTAGTTTTTAAACATTTTTTCTGCATATTGGTTTGAGCACACCACAAACTACCCTCTACAAGACTGAATAAATACCCCTGAAAAACTGTTTCAACTAAAGCTTAACAACCTTCATTAAATGCTAAACAACGATTCATTGCAGTGTTGTATTAAACTGCAATACTTATAGTTACACCGAGTATTTCCAGTTCAATTCAGCCCTTTTTTGTTTAAACGGTGAGGTTCAGAGAGCTTACAGATATATCTCTATATTTAGAGAGCTTATATCTGCATTTCATCATTACAGGAGGGACTGGAGCCTAACCCAGGATACTCAGGGCAAGATGCAGGGTATACCCTGGACCAGGGGTGGGCAACTCCAGGCCTCGAGGGCCGGTGTCCCTGTAGGTTTTGTCCAAAAAGATGTGTCCTTGAACCAACACAGCTGATTTAAATGGCTAAATTAGCTCCTGCAGTTCTCCAGAGGCCTGGTAACGAACTAACCATGTGATTCAGGTGTGTTGACCCAAGGTGAGATCTAAAACCTGCAGGACACCGGCCCTCGGGGCCTGGAATTGCCCACCCCTGCCCTGAACAGTGTGACACAGGGCTATCACAGACCGATAGCAATTCAGTGAAGTTACAATCCCTGGTGAGCTTAACCCCACACATGTCTGTGAGGGGAAAACAGAGAACCCACAGAACATCTCCACACAGAGAAGCCCCAGGAACTTACTGCTGTGAGGCAACAGTGCTAACCGTGGCATGAAAAGGCATGAAATTGCAAAAAGTAATGGCAATGTAAAACGTACACTAATAATAAACACTGCAGATTAAAAAATGTTGGGTCGAGTTAGATAAATAGAACTGAATGGAGAAACTCAAGCCTTTTCTGTTCCTCCCTATATAAGATAATTATAAAGCACAGCTGAAATGCCCGAACATGTGTATACATACACTTATGATGGTGAACATTAGAGGGAGTGTAAGAAAATACAATTAAAATGTATTTGAAGAGCCTGAAGAAAACAAATTCTAATAGATTAATTATTTATAGCTCTATCATTTGTCTGAGAAGAGACAATCCTCACAATCAGCAGAAAGTCCTGCTGTAAATGAGCTCAGTGAGCTGTGATTGGTTAACCTAGGCCACAGCCCCACAGTGTGCGGTCCAGGAGGGAGAAAGAGACGAACTGTAACTGAGTAAAAGAGTACACATTCATGTACTCTTTCACCACAGACAATCAAAAACACTGAACAATCCAGCTGCACAGAGTAGTACAGTAATCTGTTACCAACAGTATTTCAGGAACTGCTGGTCTACAGCGATTTTCCCCACACAGCCTAATTTTTGCAGATAAAAAAAAAAAAAAAGAGAAAATATTCAGCGAGCAGCAGTTCTCTGGTCAGAAATGCCAGACTTTACTGTGCTTCACAGTCACCAAAGTTCAGTTCAGCAGAGCAACTTTGGGATTAGGTGGAACAAAAGACTCAGATCATGGATCAGCTGTGTGATGCCATCATCTCAACATAAACCAAAATCTGTGAGGAATGTTTCCAGCACATTCTTGAATCTCTGTCATGAAGAACTGAGGCAGCTCTAAAGACCAAAGGGGATCTAAACCGGTACTAGGATACCTAATAAAGTGTTCAGCGAGTGTATGAACAGCCCTTTGATGATGCAGTTGGTGTTTAGGATGGATTAATGGAGATCAGCATGTTAACCAATCTTCCACCAGATGGCAGTATCACTCCTTGTTTTCAGACTGTAGGCGCTCAGCAATATGAGGTCAGTGAAAGAAGAAGAAAGAAGACTGGAGGCATTTTACTGTGCAGCATTGAACCATTCAAACTGTAACTTTAATAGGATGGAGTGATATACAATGCATCAGAACCCAGAGTAATAAATTAAACACTGGGCGTTTACAATTGAAAGTATTCACAAAAAAGAACTTTAATTTTAAAAAAAAGCAACGTAAAAATGTACAGAGCATAAAGATAAAAAAGTTTTAAAAAAGCAAAAACAAAACAGCTAGCCTGAAGGCAGGGAAACATATCTTAGTGGATTTTGCTGTAAACATAAAGAGAGTGCAGGCTCTTAACGGCATTTTAGTGTACTAATCATTTTCCTTGAACACACAACTTTTTTTGATTTCCTGAACCATCGACCAACACTTTTGTCTGTAGTAACGAGGCATGACTGGATGTCTTCTTAATTAAAAAAAAGAAAGAAAAACTGTTTATGTGGATCATTTTTCTCCTTTCCCCATCATTATTTTTATTAGTTTAATTATACAGGTTGGTTCCTACTAGTTATTATAACTGGATAAAATGAACTGGGGCTTTTAAAAGGACCGTATTTTGAAAGTTAACATCACAGAAAATACAAATATGCATACGAAATTTGCCAAAGTGACACACTGTGTTAAATTTATAGAGGTGCTGAAATAAGTTTACATGGAAACTCAGGAAAAAAATCACTCTTATGAATTTTCATGGGTTTTCTTTTGTGTTTTTCACATTTTCATCCACTGAGAAACAAAGAAATGTTTTCATTAGCAGCCAATGGAATTCGTAAAGTAAGGAAGCAACAAGTTTGATCGGATATAACGTTAGGTGATCGTACGCACTGCAGACTATTGATGTCCCAGTTTGGAACTGTACTGACATTTACATCTACATAGCCTAAGAGTAATAGAGATTACAGTATTAACACCTATGCGTGATATTTTATAAAGTACAGCTACAACGTACACGTGGATTTCATCTGAGCGAACCGTAATATGCATGTTCTGTTCCTTCTCAGCTGGACAGAGTCTAGTGATTGTTGTAAAAGTCTTTAATTTATTTTAAAATACATTACTAAGAGAGGTTTTGGTCCCATTCATTCAGCTATTACTCACACACACACACACACAGACACGCTTACCTTCATTCTCCTTACAAAACACCACTGATTTATACTCTTGTTTTCCTTTTAGGACAGTTCTTTAGTGATAACTCCTCACCCAGACAGCGAGATCTCATAGTCACTTGTTGACAACAGGGGGCGCCCGACTTTCTTGGCATTCTTGGCGTTGGTTATGCGAGCGGCCACGTCCACTGGCTTCTCAAAGTACCGCACGAGAGCCTGCTCGGTGAGGACGGAAGCCAGGAACTGCTCGAACGTGATGGCCCAGTCTTTGTCGATGCTCGTGCTGTGAGGCAGGCCTCTGTCGTGAGGCCCCCCGCCGAGAGGCCGGTTGCTTCTCTCGCCGTTGGAGCCGCCGTCGCTGCGCACCAGCACTGTGTCGTCCGCGATGTCCTCGCACTGCAGCTTCTCGTCCATCTCGTGAGAGCCCGCGCTGAGCACCGAGTAAGATGACATTGAAGTGTCATCTTTGGTTTCGTCGTCTGAGATGAGCATAGCCGAGGAAGTGCCCGTGTCTTTAGGGGACGAGTCCTCAAGCTTGATGTCTTGCATAGGGGGCAGCTGCTCGCTGTCTTCATCCCCCTTTCCCTCCTCACAGGGGCTCGGCTTATTCTCAAGACCTGCAGGGACAAAAATGTCCCCCAGCTCCTGGACCTCCTGGGTGCCTTTAGGATCTAAAACGTCTCTCATGCACACGCTCGGCTCCGAGTTCCCCTCCTGGTTGTGGTCCTTTCTGAAAGAGGAGGAGAAGAGCTTTCCCACCTCTCCCATTTCCAGCAGCAGACTGGTGACCGTTGCTGTAGCGTGATAGAGCTCTTGCTCTGCCACATCTTCACTGAACATGCTGTAAAGGGTCTTGCAAAGCTCGATGAACTGGCTCTGCAGGACAGAAACATTAAAAACAGGTCACTGATGGCTGTGTCTTCACGCTGCTGAGTAATCTGTGCAGCAAATGAAGTCTCACCTGGTTCAGTTTCGGCAGGTCTTTTGTGTTTTCCCGTTTAGGTCTCATCTCCTGGTTCCACAGTTTCAGGTAATGGCGGTAATCAGGAGTGTTCAGTTTCTTCACTGCAGAAATGGACAAAGAATGTGATCGTTCACCAGCTTAAATCATACTTTTTTTAAAAGGAAAATCTAAGAGTCCTTTCAACGTGGTCATGGAAGAAAAGCATGAATAACACATTCAGACCTATATGCAGTAATACATGTGACCATGTTATTTACCTTTCTCAGTTTTGAATGTCACTCTGACAAAACCATCATCCTTCTCATTTCTGCACTTTGAGTCATGGCCTGAGAAGAAAGAGGAAGGTTGAGGTCAAACAGTTGTCTGATTACAAATTCTAATTTATTTATATTTTAAAGCATGCAGCAGCATTTGTAGTCCAGAGTTTGACTGAGCCATTGTGACTCCTTGATTCTTTTCTTTTTCAGTCAGTCTGTTGTAGATTTTCTGCTGTGCTTGGGGTCATTGTGCTGTTGCATGACTTAATTTCAGACCAGCTTTGGCTGTCACACAGACAGCCTCACATTTGGGTCTACAATACTACATACTACAAGGTGCTATGGTCCTGCTGCTGCTAAACAAACTGAGATCATCAGTTTTCCACCACCGTGCTTGGCAGTTTGTATGAAGTGTTTTTGCTCATATGATCTGATTGGCTTTTGTTAAACATGGTATCAAAGGACTTTGTTCCAGGACTCTTGCAGTTTGTTCAGATCGACCTTTGCAAACCTAAGTCATTGTGTCATATTCTGTTTAGAGATAAAGAGGCTTTCCCCTGGTAACCCTTCCAGACAAGCTACACTTTTCAGCCTTTTTCTACGGCACTGCATTAACAAAACTTCTTATTTTACAGAACTGCATAGAGGCCGATGGAAACTCTTTTTCACAAGACTGCAGAAAAGTATACGCACTAGAAAGTTACCACCAAGTCATTTGACCACAGATTTGATCTGCGCCTGTTTACTTCTCTAAACTTCATAATAGCTAAGAGACTCATGCTCAACATATTCAAAAACAGCATCATGCTGTGGACCTTCACTCACTCACGCAGTTGTATAGTTCTTATTTAGCGCTTTTCTACTCTATTTGAGCTTGTTGTGCTTTCTTACTACAAGCCTCATTCACATGCATTTATACAGCAGTTTTTTCCTACGCCCAACAGCTTTTGATCTAATAGATTGTAACTGGGGCAACTTGATGGATGCTCCACCTGCTGAAACACACGTGTAAACTTTCATTTGTGTTGCTGTTCCTTCATAACGGTCAGTGTGCACAACGTGCATCCAAAGCCTTTGGTCCCAAAGAAAATACAACCACACTATCATTTGCAAATCACATGATGTGAGGATCACGTGACTAAGCATAACCACAACAGAAGTTTCACTCGTGCAAATATCATGAGAACCACGCCAAGTTATCATCATTATGTAGCATAATTCCTCACGCAAAAACAAAACAAATCTAAATCCCAACGAAAAGAACGAAACCTCACCGACGGATGTTTCCGGAGTGATGTCTTCAAAGAAGTACTGAGTGGCTTCAAATGCAGAGTCGGGTTCTTCTTGTTCATGAGTCATTTCTGTTAAAGAAGTTAGGATTTAGAATTCAACTTGATATCCTCAACATGTGGGATCGGACAATAAAAGCTTAAAACAACTGCTCCAGACTAGTTAAATGCACGAATAATGGACCTTTGGTTTCTATGACAAAATGTTATGAAAATCCAGAAATAAGGGTGCATTCAGCTAAAAGCTTTCAGGGTATAATTTATATCAACAGGGGGTTTCTTAAAGCGGGCCCTTTTAAAAAAAGCAATTTCCACAGTGAATGGAGAGAAAAAACAAAACAAAACACATAAATCAAGAAGCATAACCATTTCTCTTTCCCATTTTCTGTACAGCTAGTGTGAAATCATTTTTAGACCTTCTAAGGTCACCACAATGAATCCAAACACACTCACCAGGGAGGACATGCATCTTGTAGAGCAGCTTTAGCTTCTCAGTGAGGTCCCCGTGACACAGAACACCTACAAACAACCAAAAGCTTTAGAGATCTGCCACATTACACCTCCAACTACCTCCAAATTACAAAAACAATTTGCTAGCTGAACATCATCAGTCATGTTATAAGCTGTTAACTGTATAGAGATAATATTGAGAGAAATAAGAATTGATTAAAAGCTTACTGTACCTACCCAAACCGGTGATAAACTCTCTAAAGTTGATGAGGGCATCTGCGTTTTGGTCAAGAAGACGGAAGAAGCGTACAGCCAGGGGCTCCGAATGGGCTCCATTGGCCCAAGGGAACAGCAGGTTGAAGAGACCCTTAAACTGCTCCACGTCGATGCGGTACTGCTCCAGGTACGGCAGGCTGGGGTCATGGCGCTCTGTGGGGTTGCTGCTGCCGCCCCAGTAACAGCTGGTTAGGTGCTCCGCCTAAAGAAATTATGAAGAGGAGTTAAAAATGAAACGATAATTAGTTAATAAACCCCCCCCCCAAAAAAACCACACAACTTATACCTTCTCATGTATTTTGAACCTGAGTTTATCGGAGACTTTAAGTGTAAATGTATCTGTCTCTAAAGCTCATTGGGTCAACTGTAGCCAGTGCTACAGGTTACAAATACAATGGACGTGACAGTCGTCAAAAAAAGCTTGAGACATTTTTCATAGTGCATGTTTGAGGTGTATTTTTTCACCACCCCCTCTAAAGATGAATGTATTTAACACAATTCAGTGGACTACATACTGAACTTGGAGAGAAACAAAGTATTGATCCTATTGCACTAGTATCAATCCAATACCAGTATTAGTATCAATGTTACTGATATTTGCAGCGATCGGCCCACCTCTACTACACAGACCTGTGGTATAAGCAAATTGTAAGCACAGCTTAAATCTATAGTCACTGGATTTGTCTTTAACTCACCTTGAAGAGCACGTAGAGCTCCTCCAACTCATCGATACTGAAGTCAGTCTCTGTTACAATGGTTCTGACCTGAAACATTATATAACCAAATTAAAAATAGAAGAGAGAAAATGAAATTCAGGGTAAATGTAGGACAGACGATCAGATCACTCTACTGGCATTCTGCCCAAAAGAAACAATTAAAAACCTCTCAACACATTTACTTAATTCCAGATTCTGTAAGATGATCTCCTCACCACATTGCGTTTAGTTGTATCCTCGATGGTTTGGATGACCCTCAGTCTCTGTTTGAAACGCATCTGTTCAATCACGTCGGCACGAATGGAGCCAAATTTCTGACAGAAAGGGAAAAAAAGTGAAATAGGTCAGCTTGGCTGTGGTAAAACGATGTTATCACAGCAAAACAAAAGCAGAATCGCAAAAAATGGATTGTATCAGGTAAAAGTCCAAACAAATCCCATAAAAGTCTAAGTTCATATCTTTGGAGTGAATTCAGATAACCAAAACCAAACTTAGAAACACGCGTCATGATCCAGGTTTATTACCTCGTAGGAGCTGCGCACGAGTTTGAAGATGTCCACCTCTGGGTGTGGTTCTCCATTGTCTGTGAGTAAAGAGTGCAAGTGAGGGATGGGAGGGAGGGTGCTGTCCTTATTGGTCACACTGTCCAGATACCTGCAATGGATAAGTTTTAAAAAGTCGGTGTCAAAAATGATAATCATGGCTGATTGACGTGTGTAAAAGATACTGAATCTAACAATTATTAATGATGAAGAAACACTAGAGAAAAATCACTGAATAAAAAGGAAGTGCTTCGTCTTTTCTTACCTCCCCAGTACGGTCATGGCCTCCCCATCGTCCTTGCAGCCCAGCAGCTGGTGGATGTTGGCGTGCAGCACGGAGAGCGCCAGCTGAAAAATGACTTTGATTCCATCATAGAAGAAACAGTCGACCACCACCACCGCGCTCTCGAACGGCATGACGGACAGGAAGAGGGTGAGGAACCAGGAGAGCGAAATAGTGGAGATGACACCAAGGTCCTGCATGCAGTCGTAGAGCTGAGGAATGTACTCACGGGCCAGCTCCTCGAACACACCCTGATCGACCAGAGCTCCTGTACAAGAAAATAATGTTAAATACACAGAAAACAAAAGTGAAATAGAGAGAACACGACATCCATATACTGACCCACAACCCTGGTATTGTAGTAGTCAGGCAGCATCCTCTCACAGAGCGCCACTAGCAGCCAAAAAGCCTCCTCTTCTTTAGCGTAAAGCAGCAACACCGACGTAACAATATTCATGGCCTGTGGAATCGAAGAAGAGAAGAAGAAATCAAGCATTGTCAAGGACTGCTGATTTTTCTGCCGCTCCAATAAAAAGCAAGCATGCGAGCACCTGACAGTATCCGATGTTGGGGTTTCTGAACGCGTAGGCAGTGAGGACCCTGCGCAGGGCAGCGATGCCCATCTCGTTCTGGAAGGCTGGGTGCTCGGGTAAAGAGCGGTGCAGGTCCCGCTCAATCTCCTCTGTTGCCAGGTTGTATTTGCCCATCGATTTCTCCACCAGGTCTTCGTAATATCCAGGGTGGGTGGTCATCTCGTTGATCGCTCCTGTGAAAGACAAATTCGAGAATTAAAGAAAAACACAGTAGGGCAGCCAATCTATGCCAAACCTAACTCTGATTCATTGATTGCACATGAAGAGGTAAGTGATCTAATATATTTACTTATAAACTTAAATAATCTAATACATCTTTTAGGCGTGTGATGACAGCTGTACTCTCTCGATCCCAGACAAATGGAATTACAACAGCTGAACAACCAAATGCATTAATAAATAATTTAAAAAATAAAACAAACAAAAATAGTAGTACAAGCATTATCATATGTATTTCAACTGATTGTGTAATCATCATAGCTCTGATCTGAAACCTGATTTGAGTAAATGAACAGCAAAAAAAAAAAAAAAAAAACTGTCTGTAATACAGATTATTCTTATTTGGCATGCACATACTGTAGCTCAGAGACCCATTTGTAGGTTTACAATTGGCCTCCAAGTCATCTGAATAAATTTGCAGCACAATTACACACATTAAAGTCCTCACGGACCTGTAATGTCTCTGTGCACATACTTCATTAAACACGCTTATTGGAATTTGCCCCAGAATAGAGCCTCGCCAAACTGGTTTTTAACCATTTGTTCTAAAATGAGACACACTTTGGCAACAGCTGAATGATTCAATGGAGCACGGTAAATTGTCGTCTCGGGATAGATTGCCGTGAGGAAAACTGCTTTCAGCAGCAACAAGTAGGTCATAGAGAGTAGGAGGAGGAGCTGCTGCTTACCAGGCTCCAATCAGGTGAGGATGAACGCAAGCTTGCTAACAGGAAAGTCTGGAGCAAGTGCATACCTGAACGTGTAACATGTTGTGACAGTTAGGAGCCTTGTGTAATCTGAAGCATTGCAAAATGATGTACAAGCTTTTCCACACAAATTCAAGTGAGATCTGAGATTGATTTTCAGACACCCCCCCCCCCCCCCCCCCCACCCAAAAAAGAAACGAAACAAAAGGGGAAAAAAAAGGTCTCTAAACCATATTTACTCTGATAATCAGACCAAAGTTTTAATCCCAGAAAGAAAATTTGTACATTTATTTAAATGTGTGGCTGATTATTTTCTTAGAAACTATCACTGTGCACATCAAAATCAACTAGAGTAATAGACAGTGCTTAGCAAATTTATCAGAGCTAAAAACGCTAACATTTTAGAAGTTTGTAAAACATAAAAAGGTTTAAAACTAAAATCTTATGTGAGGCCTCTCAGGTACAGTGTACCATTTATTTATTTGTTGCTAGATCCAGACTGACATCAGCCATTTGCCGATACATTGTATCAGTATCAATAACTGCCAATAAATGATAATTAAAACAGTGAAGAACAGACAGAAGAAACACCCTTCAACTGTTATGAGTGTTGTTGTCGCACAGTTTTACCACCAGAGGGCACTCTGCAACTTCCTCTTGGCAACTGGTGTTTGGAAAGCCACAAAAACAACAATCAGCTGATCCAAACACAGCCTAAAGGAATAATCCATTGACTTGTGACCATAAAAAAAACCCACTTTTTTAAACTCCTTTGTGTTATTATCGTATGAAGCACTCACCAGTAACTACATATAATACATTTTTTATGATACAAGTTTATTTATAGGGTCTAAAAGAAAAAAAAAATGTTATCGACCAATATGTCAGATTTTTAAAGTACCTAATATCGGTTGGGCTCTAATTTTGCCCACCCTGAACATTTCCTCACCGGAGAAAAGCAGCCAAAGCTCTCCCCTCATACTCTCGGGAATCCCCTTGAGAACGAGTTCCTTCGTCTTCTCTGTGCGGTACATACACACCCCCTGTCCGTACTCGGTAAAGTGGTTCTTCCATGCCTGCTCTTTCAGAAACTCCTTCGCCTGATTGGGAAAGCAACAAAAATTTACATGCAGCTAGCATCAATCCACCGTGCAGTTTAATTATAATGCAAAAAAAGAAAATGCAATTTATCTCACCAGCTTCGGATTAAACTCTTCCGGGGAATTGCGACGATACATGGTCATGAGGGCTTGTGTGGCTGTGGGCACGCTGCTGTCGTTCAGGTTAAATTTACGCTCGCCTTCTGAGCCCAGACTGTGCTGAGGGCTGCTGGACAGCAGGGATCCATGCTGGGAGTAAACCTGGAGATAAAGCTTATTCAGCCTTTGAAGCTTTAACCTGGACGATGTCACAGTGACCGAATGAAACTACCTACCTCATCATCTGAGCTGTTCAGGCTGCTAGTGAGTTCTTTTTCCAGGTAAGTCTTAGAGGTGGTTTGTTGCAGGAAGTCGGATAGTCTCTGCACCAGGAAGTCTCGGTCTTTCAGGTTAGCAAACAGAAAGGTCATGCGATTCTTGGTGCTGATGGAGAGCGGGCTGGGCAGCACACTGGAGCTGTCTGCTTTTTCCACGATGGTCACCTGCAGGATGCCGGGAGTAAAATTTTAGAGCAACAAAGACCAAACAATGTGTTTAGCTGCACATATTTCTCCATGTATGCAGCTATGGAGAGTCACAGTCACACTGATGGAAAAATGTCTGGAATAGTTGGATCTTGGAGATGATTTGAATATTTGACGAGGCTGCATTGTATTTAAGTCTCCAAAATGGCATTAAATGCAGTTTAAAGTAACTTTTTTTTAAATGCAACACTTCATGCTGAACTTTGTTTACAGATTGAGATTCAGTCATTAAATGATGTTGACTAATCAAAATCCATCAGATCCATCCAAAGATACAGTTTTCATAGTAAGCCAGATCCGAATCAAATTCCAGTTGCACAATGAGACAGATCCAGAAAAGACGTCTCATCAGCTACGGCTGTAAGAGAGCCACCGTCTGTCAGTGAAGACTGACATCAGATATAATTATAACTGATTAAACAGGGAAACATTAAAGCAGAGTATTTCTTTAAAACGTATTCATAAACTTGGGCGTCCATGCCGCCCACCCAACCACACCGTGGGGTGACGACAATAAACCATCAGCTTTTTATGGCTGATGGGGAACAAATAGGGGAGATTTCTAGGTATTTTACCTCGAGTGGGGAATGTCTCTTTGGACACCGTCTGAGGTCACTGTCCCACTATTGACCATGCGAGTCATCACATGAGTCAAATTAAGAAATACATCACAGGGGGTTAAGCATGAAACCACAGTGAGACCTCGCCTTACCCCATGATGTGACCTATTGAGGAACGGCGCCGGGGCTGAGGTGCCTGGGGATTGATCTCAGGGATCCATTTAGGTGGCAGATAGCTGGCGTTACATACCTGGGACTCTCCACTCTCCTCACATCCTCTAAGCGAGGTTGTGACATTTGAAACTAGCTAGAACTTAGTGACGAAGCTATACACGAATACAGAAAATGACTCCTAAATGGTTAAAACGCCAGTTTACAGCTCTCAGTGAACGAAATGGATGACAGCGATTCAGCATGACAGCTGCATTATGTACACACTGTGTTTAAGAGCAGATGGGAAGTGACAGCCCCCCCCCCCACACACACACACCAATATCAGTCAGATAAACGACTGTCAAGCCGCTTATTTGAGCTTCAAGTTGTGGGTCTGATTTTCAAGATCTGCTGTTTTTCTTGTTTTTATTTTTATTCTTTGAAGCTGTTAATAAACAGAATGACTCACCTCCCGTAGGGGGATGATGAGGCTACACAGCGACTCTTCCTTGCTGGTGAAGCAGATGTAGTTGGTGGACACAAACATCTGTCCCAGGATGTGCATCTTGTTAAAGGGAGTCCACAGGGTGCAGTCTGTGTGACCGTCCAGTTTTTCATCTTTGGGCAGACGGAAGAGTGCTCTGTAGCGCTCGCTCTTAGCTCTCGCATCCAGATCTCTGAAAGATGCAAATTTCTCACATAAGATAACAGAAACTTGTAGATATTCAGTAGTTCTAAAAGCAAAGAAGCAGTAATGCTCTGCACCAGGACCTACCTCTTGAGTGCTGAGACCTTCTTGGGTGATTTCTTCTTCAGCTTGGGCAGCGAGCGGTCCTGCTCAAAGCCTTTGTTGTCGAGCAGTTGCCGCATGGCGATGTTGGCCAGCTGCTCCGCTAACTTAAAAGTCTCGTTGATGTTGAGGAAGACGGAGAAGAGGTGCTCGTTGGTACGCGTGCTCACCTTGATCACATCAGGCAGAAGAAGGGTGGCGCTCTTCTCCAGCTGCGTGATATCTGCCCAACGCACCACCATTTTGACTGAAAGTAAGAAAAAAAAAAAAGCCCCCCCAAAAAACAGGACATACTTTTAATATCAGTGAACTAAAGTAGCATTAAATATATGGTTTAAGCTTTGTGAAAGGCTATAACTTCAAAGAATATAAGAAAAATATAATGGCTTAAGGCACAACAGCGTTTCATGATATAATCTTGAAAAGACTTGTTCAGATCTCTGCAGGTTGAGGTCCTTTCGATAAACAGGAAAAAAATAAGACATTACTGAAGACAGTATAATTGGGTAATGTCCAACCTTCTTTCCCCAGCAAGTACGAATAGAAGCAGAGGTGGTTGATGCTGAGGTAGAGCCATCCCTGCCGAGGCACCTTTCCCTTCCAGTAGCTGCAGGAGTAATAGTTGACCAGCTTCTCCTCTTCGGGCATCCCAAACAGTTTACGAAACTTAGCGCTAGCCTCCTTGAACTTGTCTGTGTCATCGTCTTCTTTGACATCGTGGTTCTTGTTGTACTCCGCTATGATACCCTGCAGCATGATGAAGAGAGACAGCACAACAGGCATGAGGTGAAATGCTTAGGGTGTATTACAAATACCTCAATTTAAACAAAAACCTCTGAAGGTTGTTGGGTTTTTGCAGACAACCCACACATCCACATTGCTGTTGTGGACTCATCTGCACTACTTGCTTTACAACAAGCTTTCTTAAAGTTAAAAGTGTTTAGTAAAGTGATAGGAGATGTTTTCTCATAGACTTTCTGCAATCCCAGGAGTCGCCCCCTGCTGGCCGTTAGTAGGAATGCAAGTTAACCTCACGATTGTACAGTCAGAGTCATTACCTGGACCTTTCCTTTGACAAACGTGGTAATGTCATTCTCATTCTCAAAGATGGAGAGAGTCTGCAGCAGGTTATGTTCCAGCCACTCCCAGTGCTCTGTGATCTCTTTGCGGGAGGTTCCTGTGAAAGCAATCACAGTTCATATGAAGGCGTAATGTTTCAAAAGTGATACAGAGGGTTGTTCCCCAAAGCCACACACACATGTTTTTAAAATATGTTTTTCTATTTTGTTTAAAAGCCTCCCAGTAGATATTTTACCTCTTCAGCAGAGCACTGCAGTTAATAAGACAGGTAAATAAGGACGGAGGTATCGGTGAAAGTCAAGAAAACAATTACATGCTCTTTTAAAAAAAAAAAAAAACCCCAAAACAAACAAACAAACAAAAAACAGAAAGGATATCATGGCAATTTAGTTAGAACTGAGCAGTGAGATTAAAACTGGTCTTTCTGGTCATGGGAGAAATTGATTGCAGTAATGGCTGCTACTGTGGGCCATTATCCCTGAACACTGCTGAAAAACAGCCCTTCAGTGAGTGCACATTGACTGCATTAGCCATGTCTGCCAGGCTGCTCCACTCGCCTGCCATCTCTGGGGGGAGGAATTAAGAACTGGGAGGGGAGGAGAGGGAGAGGCGAGGGGAGCCAATGGCATTTCAGAGCCAAGCAAGTCCTCTGTAGGCCTCCATTTCAGATAGAGAGCAGAAATGGTACTCTCACATTTGTATTTGGTAGATAACGACCTAATTAAATACGCTGTTACACGTGTTCAGAACAAAATCCGTTTGCCTGTTTACCAATCATGCCTCATCTTCATTAAGTGTGACATTAACTCAGCTATCAGAGCAGCCTGCTCGGCAGTTGTCTATGTGATTAATTTCTTTAAACTCCCTGAAGTTTGGAGAATTGATATCACTCTCGCTACACACAAATAAAATGTCCACAGAAAGGCTGCCAAACCAGGCAACATTTTTCCAGTCTGTGTGAACTGGTTTAGCCTCGGTTGCCTGTTCTCAGCTGACCAGACTGGTGTGGTCTTCTGCTGCTGTAGTCCACCTGCTTCAAGGTTCGAGAGATGCTCTTCTGCATATCCTAAGTAACAAGTGGTTACTTGAGTTATTGTAACCTGTCAAAATACTCCGACCAGCCTGTTGATACCAACAACCAACCTTGTTCAGAGTCACCTAAATCCCCCTTCTGCTCGATTTTGATGGTCTGTTTGAACTTCTGCAAGTCATTTTGACATAAACTCAATACATACTTAAATGGACTGAGTAGCTGATCTGTGATTGGCTGATTAGAAATTTGTGTGAATAATAATAAAAATGTTTGCTTGGAAAAGAGTAGTTACTGGATGTAACTTATTAGGTCCCTAAAGCAGGCTTTGGGGTTGCTGAAGTTGTGGCTTCACTTTTGTCTGTGCACTTCTTTGCGACTTGCTTCCAACTTCTGCCTGTGTGTTATGATCAGCAGTTTTCCAGACCTTTAGGAAATTGTAATCAATAATGCAATTAACACAAAATTAAAATGAAATGTCTCAGAAGTCGTTCAGCTCTATTAAGAAGTGCTTATGCATTTCTTAGCCCAAAGCGGGAATATTTACATACTTGGTTTAATATTGGTGCAAAGAAGAGTTCTGCTTCTAAAAAGTGCATTGCTGCTAAATGGCATGATTTACTGCCACAGTCTGTGGTAAGTAGCAGATTGGACTACTGTGAGAACCTGATGAGAATCACAATGAAACTACATCAAGCAATTGGCTGAAAACCACAGATTCTTGCACCGTTGCCCGTAATCCTTTAAAACCACCAGCGCACAATGTAACACCTTGCATTCAGCAGCTAACATGGGTGACAGCAGCAAGGTAAACCATCAGGAGCTGCGTGAAAGCTGGTGGTAGGATTGCAGATGGGTCTGTAGTGGAGTGGCCCACATATGTGATGCTAAAATGTGTAGAATTGGTGCACAACATACATTTTCAATTGTAAGTTTGCTTCTCTTTCAGTTGTTCTGCACGTACCATGAGCAATGATCCAGTAAACTAAAGAGTCAGGAGTCTGGTAGAGGATCCTGTACGGGGCCATCCGAGCGCTCGAGTCCAGAACAACATCCAAGGTCCCAACAAGCAAACCTGCAAGAGCCCAGAATACATTTACTACAGAAAGAAGTCTGTTAGGCGGCAACACAAAAGTCCTGCTAAAAATGTGCAACCATGTGCATCTATACACAAATAACATGTATTTACATTTGTATACCATGCTGTTATGCTTAAGCAAAAGGGGAAAACCATGAGGTCTTGTGGTTTGAGTACAACAAAAACATCCTGTGGCTAAAAACATTTCTGCTCTGCATTAAACGCTTTCACTTTTTCAACCATATACCCACCCGTGATCTTTACGTGTGGTCTGACAGTTATGATTGTGCCGGGTGAGAAATGACTGCATATAATCACACGTTCTACACGAGCCATTCTGCACGAGGCATTTATGAACTAATGGCCTTAATAGTGGTTAATAAGTCAGTTAATAATTTATAAGTCAGTTGTAGCCCATTAGTGTGAACCCATCAGGTTTATCAGATTGCAGAAAACAACTGACCAGCAGGGTGTTTATTCTCCTATTAAATTTGCCTTTTGACCTCCGAGTGTTCTTTACAAAGGCAGACCCTCTATATGTGCCTTTGGATCTTAAAGAAACTAGAAAAAAACACCGGTGATTTGATCAGAATTCGCTCTGTGGGGATGCCAAGGTTTGCTTGCTTTATTTTACCATAAGTGTAAAAGGTAAGATATGCTGCTCCCTTCTGCTTTGTTTCTGACTTTTCTTTTATTAAGCTGGCTTTCTGGGCTAGTTTTCTACTATTCCTAGGCTGGATTATTATAATTTCCTAGTATCAGGATGTCTGAAAAGCCTTCAGTTGTTCCAAATGGGTGCAACTCGAGTCCTAACAGGGACTGTTGTGTTCTTTTTGCTGGTTCTCTGTTGGATTCAGAAGTAAATTTAACATCCTTCTCCTCACATACAAACTCCTGATATCCCAGCAGGGCACTTCAGTTCTTGAGACTGCAGGCTTACTTCTGCTTCCTCGAGTCTCTAAAAGTAGAACAGGAGGCAGAAGCCTTCAGCCATCAGGCTCCTCTCCTGTGGAACCAGCTCCCAGTTTAGGTCCAGGACACAGACACCCTCTCTATTTTTAAGATTAAGCTTCAAAGTTTTCTTTTTCATAAGACTAATACTTCAAGCTGGATCATCTGACCCTGAATCGTCCTTCAGTTTCCCAGCTATAAGCTCAGGCTGCTGGGGGAATTCCCATGATGCACTGAGCACTTCTATTCTTTAACCTACACATGAATTTTTGCACGACGTGATCCCCCCCCCCCAAGTTTGTTGTTTGGTGTCTCTCTGTGCCTTTCTTTTCTCTTCTGCAGTCAGCCCCTCAACCCATGTCGGAGACAGGCAGCCTCCCCGACTCTGCTTCTGCTCGAAGTCTCCTACATTAAAATGAAAATGGTAAAAATATCCCCCAGCATTGCAGAATCCTTACTCATAGGGTGTCTTTGGATTTCTATCAGTTCTAGGGTATTTGTCTTCCAACACAAAGTGTCTTGAGACTTCTATTGCTGTGATTTTTGCACTATATTAAGCATAAAAAAATTAAGTGCCATGAGAGACAGGTTATTTTTGTTCTGCTGCTCATCAGAGCACACACAGTATGAGTCACACAGACAGCAAGAGAGGGAGGAGGGAAACGAGACAAACGAAGGAAGCTGAATTTTCATGGGGGAAAAGCAGTTTGAGAGAGAACTAATAAAATAAGCACATCTGCATGGATTAGACTCACTGACCGCTCTGCTCTCTCATCTCTGTACTCATGTAAATTCTGCCTCTGCCTTTCTTTTTACAGTCCTACTTATCAGTTCCTCTTACCTCTCAAAAGCAGAACAGATCAAGAAGCCTCATCAAAAAGCTGGTTAACCTGACTGATATCTGCTGTGTACTTCTTTAGTTACACTTATGCCAAATGTTACAGATCATGCGTAACAGCCGTTTCCTGAGAACTCCAGCCGTAGACAAATAAACAAAAATACTGACTCATACTTGCAACATCTTGAACCTTGAGAAGCGCCTGCACAAAGCAGTAAACCACCCAGAGGTGACTGGAGTCCTATACACCACGAAACCAGTGAGATAATCCACACTTTGGTTTACCCCGCTGAGAGAAACAGCAAAACTGTTATGAGTGTGAAGACAACTTCCTCTTCGACACAAGAACGTTGACGAGGTTAAAAAATGCACACCTCAGAGAGGACTTTAATGTGTTAAATAATCAGCATTTTGTAATTTGTCTCAAAAATAGATGTGATAGGTAGAAATTCAGTGTCCAAGTATGAACTCCTGGAGTCTGAGGAGGGGAAAAAAAAGAAAAAGAAAAAAGAGACTCAGTTGTGTGTTGCATGGTATGAATAGCTTAGCCTGAGGAGGCGTCTGCTTTGAGGTTTAACGCAGGAAACTCAGGTGAGACCACTGAACTTCTATGACCACCTTGAGCTTGGTTCATATAGTTTAAAGTGAAACCCAAAGCAAACAGCAGGAAAGACAGTTGTTCAGCTATTTTTGGACCCATTTTGCCAATTTTTATACAATACTGTGCAAAAGTCTTTAGCCACACCTCATTTCTTTCAATTTTGCTACATAAGTGGGATACAGGTGCAGCAAATTAATGAAATAGGCATGGAAATACAGTATATACGACAAACAAAACTGTATAAGAATTTGTATAACTCTAATGAGATCGAAAGTCAATAATTGGTATGACCACCTTTATTCCTCAACACAGCCTGAACTCTCTTAGGCCGTCTTCAGGAACAGTTCTCCAGGCTTCTTGAAGGACATTCAAAGCTCGTCTTTGGATGTAAAGATGATCCCACACGTGGAGGTCTGGATAGGCCAGTCCATAGCTGTAGACACTCATTGTTGTACCTCTTTCCTGATTTCAGCCCAGATCTTGTGTAATGTGGCATACCTCAGTCTTCAGTCTTATGAAGATCTTCTTGACAGCCAGATTGATTGATCAGCTCTGGACTATTATTTCTTAAGCACATAACTTTCAGACACTGTTCATTTGTTGTGGATTATTTATTTATTTATTTATTTATTTTTTAGACCTACCACTTCTTATTCTGTTCTCCACTTTTTTCGACTTCTCAATTTAAAAGTTTAAAAAGCACACCATAGCAAGATAAGCCAGTTTTTTGATCCAGCAAAACAAATGATGTGCTTTTACAACAGTAAAGGTTGTCTGTTATGTGTAGACATAACACTGATTCATGTCTTGAGTTGGTTACTTTTTTTTGGTGCTTGAAAATTCATAAGTAGCTTAAAAAAAAATCCTCTAAAAATGATCAGGTAGAAGGACCGGGCTCACAATGAGCCAGTGTCTCAATGAACAGCCTGGAGAACTGTTGCTCAAGAGTCCTTTAAAAAAAAGAAGGAAAAAAAGAGAAAGTCTATCTCCTTGGAAGCAAAAAAATACAGAAATGAATATTGTGACTTTCCGCGGCGCTGTATACAGGAGATCAGTCATTTCACCGTCTTTATCGCGATAGATCTTTTATCAAGTGTACGATAAGCAACCCCAAAAACCACACCCCAGCAGCATTAACTCATCAAACCAAAGTTCATGTGACTGCTTGTTCCAAATCAAACCTCTGCCTTTACGCTGACATTTCCTTCCACAGACTGAAGCAGTGGGTGCGCAACCAGCATGAAGCTGTGTAGCATCCAGCATGTGGCTGGAAAACTCAGAGCAATCATCCCCTGAACTGAAATCATGTGATGTTTTGTGCTTCTCCGCTCAGACACAATCAGAGATCCTCATTGTTAGAGGGAAACAAACCACATTCTCTGAAACATTAACGCATTTCACTCAGCAGAAGAACAGGAAACCAAGCTGACAGCACTGGTATAAATACATTTCTCCATTGTTTACATCCTCTTTCTGCTTGGGTGAGCAGAGTCGGAGGCCCTGCTGGTGTGGGATTTTATATTAAGCAAACAAAAGGCCACAATCTTCCCCGGAATTACAATCAATACCGTTTCAGATAACAGAAAGCCAAGACAAGGCTGGATCTTTATCTTCACCACATGAAATGTTTCACTGCATCAATTTAAGATATTAGACACATTTTTCTGCTTTTCCCTCGCCACATCTCTCTGCCTGCTCACATCAAAGACTCGTCTTAAAGCACAAGATAAGGGAATCTGTCCGGCACGACACACTTGCACCAGGCAAACATTTACTTATTATCAGGTTGTGAAATAGTGTGTTGTACTTGGTGTCATTTTATGCTAAAAGCACCACTGTCTACAATTGCGTAACGAGTTTCACAATAGGCATATTCAGTGCTTTTACATCTGATAAAAACACATTTTGTTGTGCATTTTTAAATTTCCTTCCTTTCTGAATTTCATATTCTACCCTGTTACTGTAAAGGCTGATTATACAGCATGTGACCATCAACAGTTCAACACTGAAGTGAGCAGACTCCTCCCAGCCTGCATTATATGTGCAGCGCTGTTAGCTCATATGCTGCAAGTACAGCTTATACACTGTAAATCTGAGATTCCCAGCCTTTTACAGCTCATTTGGTAGCCCAGCCGACTACCTTTATATCTTAAACTGGTTCATTTTCACAGTTGTGATAAGCATGTAGAGGAAAAAGCAAATATTACAGGAAGGCCAATAAATGTGGTACTTTTTGCATTCTTACTATTCTTAACCACTACAGACCCCGTTTATGAGCACCCACACGGCTAACATCTTTCATCCTACAGGCTTTTCTTGAGTCTTCAGTGGCTCTTTGAGGGGTTACAGTGAAGAAGTGAGAGGTCTTTTATAATGCTGATAAAAAAAATATTTAAAAAAAAGAGAAAAACTGATGTGAAAGTGGCTCTCACTGTGTCGATACATCTTCCTCTTCTTTTGGATGTATCCAGCCTTATATTATCAAAAAGGGTTAGTTATCCGTTTCTCTACATACAATGCAGAAGTTCTGCAACTGCTCGTGCAGGGTTGGTCCTCATATTTTATGATGCTGACACCCATAGACTCACATAACCCAAAGTTTTTCTGAAGCAGCTAAAGCAAGCACATATTTTCCATTTTCCACCTCCCTCCAGCTCTGAGACATGGGAGCTGCAGCTCGGTCAAGATGAATATGCTGATCTGTAAAAGGCTCGAGTCCGGTGCTGCTGATGGCTTCTCCTACCCCTGAAAGGACTGAGGGCAGTGCCAGTGTCACTGGGTGCTGCGTGCCAACTGGCACACAATGCAAGTCAGCAAGCTCAGCTTTTACATAAAAATGACATCATCTTCCAGCACCACTTAGCACACTCTGCGTTGCCACAGCAAGGACACACTAGAGACCGAGAAGAGAAGGCAGCGGGTCTAATTATCAATATGATAGCAGGTCATATTACCAATATTAGTGTCTAAATTTGTAATATTCGTCTTTTTCTGGAATTGAGAAGAACCCTAATGTTTACCGGCCTCCTTTATGGGAATAAGGCTGGGGAAATGGTGACGAGATGACACAAATATGCCTGCGATCAGATATTATACTATTATACTTATAATACTTGCATCTCTTTATTTGCATTTAATTTAATAGACTGTGTTAAAAAATGAATTAAAGTCCGTTTATTCTGCCTAAAACTGGTTTCTGTATTACATATTCAGGAAATTCACTGTAACATTGATCCACCAGATAATTACAGCAAATCTATGCAACACAAAATCTTGCTGTGTTGTGAAAATCTCTAAAGATTTTTAAACGGAGCCACTATTAAGACGTGTACGGTGGGATTTGTCATTTTAAATTCACAAGACGATCATTTGTCCAAGGACGACAATTATACTATACGTTCATGCGGCTCTAATGACTTCAGATGCACTCAGCCAACGCAGGAAAAGGAGAAAAGCCAGCCAATTAAGTTTTAGTTTCACCTTGGACCGTAACACAATTACATTTTTACTACTTTTGTGGGAGCGTCATCAGCAGGACTGATTATCTGTGCAGCCTCTGCGTTACACAGCCCCTCAGTGTTTGAAGCAAATAAATTTCAGCGTACTACACTCCGAGGTGAAACTAAAACTTGATTAGCCGAGCACAGTGTTTATCTGACATCACTGAAGGCACGTATGAATTCAACTCCTGTGTCGCTCATTACAGCTAAACTGCTCGTGCAGGACAGTTATCGTGTTAATTGTGTTCAAAGGCTGAAGGTGTGAATGTGAAAATCTGTGGTTGTCTGTCAATCTGCGTCAGACATCCGCGTTGTACATCCTGGATCGACCAAACCAGGATGTACCTCACTGCCTTTTACTGTATAACAGTTGAAACCGGCCCCCACCTCACCTACTCCTCAGTCACAGTGGTCCTCAGAGATTTCAGTCTTGTCACAGTTCAAGGTGTTAGAGCTCAGTGGGCGGTGACACTGACTGACAGAGAGTGAGAACTGATGAACACCGATTACTGACAAAAGCATCACTTTCTCTTCAGCTCTGGATCACAAGGAGTCTGAGCAGCTGTTTAAGATGCTCCTATATGAAACACATCCCCTGAACTAATTTGAATGCTGCTATTTCATCACAGAATCACCACACACAGTACAATATCCCTCATGTACGAAAACTATGTAAAACAGTCTTCTTTAAGTTCTAAACTGTTAAATAAAAAACATATCCTGCCATCACCATAACCTGTCGCTCTCCTGTGCCTCCTGCTTGACCCATTTTGGATGGAACAAGCTAGGAGGGGGGAGGAGGAGGAAGAGTGAGAGAATGAAGCAGGGGGAATGATTCAGCATGAGCAAGCAAACAGACTCAAACAGATTCACTGTTGTTGAGGCTTCACAGCCATTAGCAGCTGCACAGCTGAAACCACAGTTGCAATAGTTGTTGTTGTTGTGATGGATGGAATCTAATTTCCACTGCAGGCAGGAACACCCTGAGACATTTTAAACCATATTATGGACCTCCAATATGGGTGGGTCGGTGGGTGGAAGTTGTGTAAGCAGACAGTAGATCCCACACACTGAAGGATCTGCTCTTTGCCCCCCCCTCCCTCTGTGTGATGTCAGCGCCCTAGGTCGCAGTTTGTCACCGGCATGAAGGAGGTCTGTGAGAGCAGCAGGCTCAGCTTTTCTCCCAGGAAGACGCGACCAGGTGAAAGGCCGTCTGGCAGCTGCTTGGTCACGTGCTCTTCCATTTTATTTATTTATTTTTTGCCGTCCAGCATCGACTTGCGGTTAAGCCTGACACACTGTCACCGTGCAGCTGACCATCACCTGACCTTTTTCTCTTCCCAAATTTACACGAAATACTGGATTTTTTCCCCCTTACGGAGTCATGACAACAGCTTACAAAACATGGTACTCACCCGCCAGTCCTCCGCCTCCATCCCCGTGGCCCTTCCGTTTCTGGAGGATGAAATACGGGTTCGCTCTCTCGGTGATCCATAACGCGCCAGCAAGTAACACATCTTCGGGAGTGACCCACATGCTGCTGTGTTTATTATTTTTATTATTATTATTTATTATTTTATGGGGACATCGAACCCCCGGGACTGCTGACGGTGACCGTCAAACTGGTCTTACCGGGACGTGTGATTGTGTTTAGATTGTGTTGTTATTTTTAGATCACTAAAGGATCGATGAAGGCCTGATCGTCTCTCGAGCAGCTGCAGGATCTAGTATTGGATATCCAAGCAAAAAGAAGCGCAAGCAAGCGTGTTATAATTAAACCTGGCAGGCACGGATCGGTCGGGTTCGGCCGATCCGGACTTCACATTTCGTGCACGCAAACCTTCTCCTGCAGCAGCAGCCTCCTGAGCCCACGGAGGTCTTTTAAACAAACAGATGTCTTTGAGGAATCGTGTGCAGCTTCGGCTCTGTTTGTGGGCGCACACAGGCGCAGTGCTGATCAGTCTTTGTTGACCATGCTCCGCGGCAGGTGCGATTCAGTCGTGCAGTGCTTGCTTGCAGAGAAACGCACGACACAGTCACCACGGAACGGTCTATATGGTCCTTTCGGCCGCGAAGTCCACGTCCGCGTGCTGAGGTCAGGCGACACTTGGACAAATGAAACGACAATAACGCCGCGGTCCTCCTCTCCGTGTCAGCTGAAGCTGCTGCCGCACGCAAAATAAAGCACGTCACGGAGCGCGCGACGTCAGCGGGAGGAGGTGGAGACGCACACGGAAATACCGAGAGAGCGTGTTATTGTTTCTACAAACTCACATTGTTTATTGTAGTTTTACTTTAATGTAACCTGAAGAAAACCCCGAACAAAAAATAAAACAAAAAATAGAGTTTTGTTATTTGATAAATGGTTAAATATCCAAATCAACACAAGCAGAAGGAACAATCCAGCTATTCAGAGAGAACCTGCATGACAACATTAGACCTTATCCCCGTCCCCATGTATTTATTTATCAGACATGTGCATCTGGTTCATGGAGTTGACAATTTGCCAGTCGAACACAGCACAACAAATCCGGCTTTGTGGTATAAAAATCCATTTTAATAGAGCATAAATCAGTTCAGACACCACGCTGGGTTTACATAAGTTTCTGAGAACAAACCCGGTCTGCGTGCAAGTTTGAGCTCATTTTCTGACAGTCTCTCTAAGATGTGGTTTACCCGCTTGAACTGAGCAAACTTATTTTTTCCTGAACCTGACTGCCGATTTAAAACTGCAACGAAAAGAAAAGAAAGCTTTCTGGTGATCTTTCGAAACTTTAAGCTTCTTAATTGTGTTAATTAAAATAATTTGATTGCATTTATCAAGCGGTTTCTTCTTTTTAATCAGGACCACAACATTAATTAAAAGTTCATGAGTTGCCTAAGCGTTTTTACCTTGGCCAATAAGCTGCAGGCTTTCAGAGCCCCTTCCTAAAGCAGCTTATGCTTTTAGGACAATTGCCAACTTTGCCTGTTCATCCAATCTTTAGCAAATTTCCCAATATTTATGACTGGAAATGGAACACAATAATGTAAAAGAGCAACAATGGTGAGAATAAGAATAACCCCAAACACTGTGAGACTGACTCTTCTGTAAAGTAAGGGTTTGTTGTTCTCAGTGCAGTTTGTGGCCTCAAAAAGCAGGCCACCGAAGGCAGTGGAAATGTATTTTACTCGCAGGTTCACTCAGCTCGGGGAAACCTGGTTTCAGGTACGCGTTTGCTAACTTTCCCCTCCAGCAAACCGCGTCGCGTCGACGGGCTGTGTGGTTGCAGGACCGTGTCATCTCAGTCATGAACCTGTACAGTACCTCCACTCTGGGTTACCCCGTGGGTTAGTCCATGAAGAGATTGCACTGTAGGTGGAGGTGGGTGGGGTGACGTGACATTCATAACACTCCATAACCTTTTCAGATATTAAAATGGTTTTTATTAATGTCATTCTCTAGCATTAGTCAACATTCCCCCTCCATGCTGTTGACCGCATTATAAACATTGGTTCTTTGTCATGTTGTGCTGAAGTAGTGAGTAACATTTTTTTTGTTTCTAGAGAATCACACTATTCCCTTTGTGCTCTGCACTGTCAAACAAAGACCTGGGACATGGCGTCTTGGACATTTTGTTCCACTTCTTGGTTCCTGAATCACATCAATCACATCCCCATTCTCGGCCCATAGTTTTAAGTTCTCCTTTATAATAAAGGAAGATATACTTTGCGTGTTTGTCTTACACTTTTTTTTAGCAGCCTCCTCAACAGCTTGGCGCACTGTTTCAAAACAAAGACCAAGTCACGATCTGAAGCATGGCAGAGTTCAAAAACACATTTTTTCCCTTTCAACCCCTTCCCCTCCCTTTAAGCCAGGTGTCTTCCAATTGGCTGACCCTTGCAAACAAAACATCCGATCAGCAGGGTGGGCGGGGCTTCTCCGCTCACAGCCAGAGCTGCTCTTATGGACAACAATCCACCAGGGAAACACAAGAGCAAAGCAAACAGCATACAAAACTTGAAGACAGTTTAAAACACTTTTACATTCAAATCAAAAGACTTTGAAGTATTTGTTTGATATTTCAGGAAGCCACTGAAAAACCAAAGATTGATTTTTTTCCCATTTAAGATAACACTTCCTGGATTAACAGAAGCAAAAATCACAGACTTTGTTGATTGCTAAACAACATGTAGGAGTCAGTGGAAAGTCTGTTTCATGATGGATTGATTTTCGGTTCATTCTCACTCATCAATGAAAAAAAAAAACAAAAAACAAAAAAACCCCAACGAGATCAGTCAATCTCCCGTTTCTCAAACGGGACTTCTGAACAGTTTCATGCCTTGTTAAATGAAAATGAAAACACTTTAAATGTCTTAACGGAAAACAACATTTTAACAAAGAGTTCCCAGAATAAAAAAAAAAAAAAAAAAGGATTTTCCCCTTTTCTTTTCACTACGCTGAGGCAGCCTGTGTGGTGAATGCTCTCATGTGAACAAACCACCAAGACACATATTGCACATTGTGATGGGGTATGCTAGTGCCCTCAGTTGGCCAAATTCAAAACTACATTTTTTTTTCTGTTAAAAAAAAAAAGAAAAAGTAATTTAAGTAAATCTCAAGTCCATCCAACATCGGGTACCTCGCAATTATTTCACTTGCTTTATAGCAAAAACTACGTGACCACCCAGCATCACACCTGTGTGATTTTGTTTTCTGGACATGTCCCCCCAGACAGTGGGCGTTAAAATAACAGTCTCCACTATTCTGGGAATCCTTTTCCGCAGTTTCTTGGATCCCGCAAGGCTGCAGAGAACTGATCATTTACTTAATCTCACAGTCAGACATGGTTTGGGCTTTGCAAACTCCCTTTCCAGCTACTTCAAAGGCAGCTCCTTTGTAGGTTGCGACGCACTGGCCGTCTGTGCGCAGGTCTGGCTGAACCTGCTCCCACACCTTCTGTTTGGGGTTCAGCTCTTTATCGGGCTCCCCTGCAACAAAGACATCATTGTGAGAAATTAGAATCCCCTGTGTACTTCAGTAAACCTCGACACTTGCAGGGTTTGTGATTCCAGGAGGTTTGCTGTTAACAGCATCCTCATGGAAAATGGCTACAGGGATTTGCATGCATCCAACCACAAAAGCTCAGAAGAGCCAACGGTGAAGTTTGGGAATGATGTCTGCTCTCAGCCTGCAGTCCGATTCTCACCAAAGGTGCCTCGCAGAGTTGGAGGAAACTTGTGTTTGTGTGTCGTGTTAAAGTAGTGCAGTACTCACAGTCTAAATACTGAGGCTCCATAACACTGATGAAAAGAGGAAAATAATGAGGCGTGTGATCAGCACTATCTGCTGAGCGCACATCTATTATGACTATTTGGCTGAGAATAGGTTTAGCAGGAAGCTACAGCAGTGAGGCTGTAGTACCTGGGAATCCCTGGAAAGTCACTCTATCCCCTGGTATCGCTCCGTTTGGAGGATCAAGGATTTCCAGCTTGTCTTGTGACGAGGCACACATGAGCATGGCCTGGTTCACAATTCCTCTCGTCTCCACTGGCCTCTCGTTACACAGCAGGACCACCATACGATTCTGCATCTGCACGAAGGGCAGGAGAGTCCACATGTTCAAGCGAGAACAGCAAATGACGGTAAAGTTGATGGGAAAAACAAACAAACATCCGAAATCAAATAGGACGGTATTATTGGAATCAAATTCTCACTCGGTGTTCAGTCTAATTGATTTTCTAATCAAGAACTCTCAATGAGATGACGAATGCTTGATGTTGAAGAATAATGTCAGTGCTTTTGGCCAGTGCTTTGCAGAGGTGTGAAAAGCTGGAATGTCCTTCCCAGAACTGGTGCAGCAAAGTTAGGCACTTGGGATCAAAAATCCTAAGAGGCGATCGTGATATTTTAGCCATACTGGTGACTTTAGTTGTTTAAAATCAGCCTAAAGAACACTTCAAAAGACTATGCTTGTCTTTCTGGTGGCAGTATTAGAAAACATTACCACTGTCAGCAATTTGAGGATTTTTTTTTAATGCTATTATTTTTAATCACCTTTTAAAACCTTTGTTATTATTTTTTGTGAGTGTACACAGTATACTAATTTATAACAAAGTAAACATAATAGTGTTTTGGGCTGTTACTGTTCACAGTTACACAGATCTTCCTCCTTCAAGGCTCTGAGCTTCAAGCATTCCATCTCTAAAATAAAATAAAGGATACTACATAGAGGCGTTCAAAAACAAACGGAAGATTGACATCGAGGTGTTAAATCTTAACCCTAATTTGAATAACGGAATAGTTGGACATGTCCTGGTACTTAAAAAAAACCCCAACCAAACAAAACTACCATACAGTGATATGTTAGATGACAGTGTTCCTCTAAATATAAGACAGTTAAGTGATGGCTTTTGTTACTTGACCACAAAGTACCCTGACCTGAAATCTGTCCAGCATTTACGGGACACAAACTGGGAGCCAGGCCTTTTCCACTAAGACCAGTGAAATGACCCTCATTCCAGAAGAACAGAGGCGGTTACAGCCAGAATATTCAGTTTGCCCACCTCAGCCATTAAAATAACACACTGATGTTCATGTAGACAAAAATACTAAATCACAATTTTAAGGTGGAAAAAAAAAAGTATAACCTTCACAGACCTTCCCGCTTACCATTATTTTTAATGGTCCGGTCTACGCGACCTTCGTCAGGTACAGTTTTCTCAGTACCTGTAAGCCAGAAAATGTGTTTTTTTCTTCACAAAGACCTTTCCCACTATGCACCTGTCACTTATTCAGGTGTGGAGTCTTCCTAAATTTGTAAGTAAAAAAAAAAGAAGACAAATCCTACTTTCAGTTTAGTTTACACTGTCGTCCCTCAGAGGGAATCGGCTCAATAGGGCAGCTTAAACTACAGTCACCGGCCACTTCTTAAGTACACCTTGCTAGTGCTGGTGACTGCAGAGGCCATTTGAGTACAGTGAACTCACTGTCATGTTCAAGATAATCTGAGCTTTGTGTCATGGTGTGTTATCCTGCTGGGAGCATCCATCCGAAGAGGAGTACACTGTGATCACAAAAGCATGGACGCTGTGGTGTTTACGTCACTTTTTTCCCCATTATTTTAATGCTCAGTTTGAACTTCAGCAGGTGGTCATGACCATGTCTGCATGGATAAATGCAACAACTTGCTGCCATGTGATTGGCTGATTAATTACAATTTCTGTTAACCAGCAGCTGAACAGGTGTACCTAACAAAGTGAGTGTGTAGAGTGTAACAATTCAAAAGATATTGTTACACTGTCAGTATCTTTGTGCTTTGGGCTGTTACTTCGATAAAATGAGCAGTCTGAATATATCACACAGGCTTCAGGGAAACAAAAAAAAGTAGATTATTCAGTCATCTAAAACATTGATGACCGGTAAACAGTTTTATCTTGAAATAAACAACACTAGATTAATACTTGATATTTACCTGCTCCACAGGTACGTGCTGAGACAGTTCACTGACCACCGTCCTGGGAAAAGCCTCTCCCACATCGATCTGCTCCACGAACAGCCCGTCAGTGTCTGGAATCTGCTGGGCCGTGACTACACGTCCAATACGTAGGTCCAGGCGGGACACGTCCACCTGCTTCTTTGCCACCTTCGGCACTCCTGGCATGAAAGAAATGCCGCAGTGTCAGCAGGGTACACGGTCTTTCTTTGCAACTGATTTTCCTTATGGTGTGTGCTCCTCTAATATAAGAATCGACAGATTTGCTGCATCTGTAAAGAAAATCTTTGCTGTTAAAAATCTAAAGTTTTAAGGATTAATGAAGAAAACGCTCGGTTTGACTCAACTTCCCCACCTTTCACAGGATTCTCCTACGTGATCCATTTAGTAGATGACACAGCTCTCTTTATTACAACTACCACAAACTACAACTATAAACTCAGCTATGTAATACTACCTACAGGTGTCAGGGAGTATTTTGGCTTCAGGTCACTCCTTACTCCATCCATGTGAAGCAACATTAAACCAAAGAAATTGTGGAATCAGACTTAACTTTAATTTCCTATTCTGCTTGAATGTTGTGCTTTTGCTAAGTTTATGATTCAGGTGGGTGTACTTTGAACACACCACCACCACCACCATCATCATCATCATCATCACCATCACCCACGTTCTCAACGGTATAACCCTAAATCGCTGCACCCAGGAGCCAGGTAAACAGACAAAACGCATGGACGCTCAGCAATCACATGCAGGAGGATAATCAGGGGAAATGGCAAAAGTATGCGGACACTACATATTACACTCGTATGTATATGCAGCTGCTGCATTCCTCATTCTCCAGGCCTCCCGGTGGACGCACCTTTGGGCTTGCCGTATGAGGACACACGGCCTCGGAAACCCATCTCATGAAGCTCCCTGCGCACCGTGGTGGAGCTCACGCTGGCTCCGGATGCGCTCTGAAACTCGGCGGTGAGCGCTTTTATGGAGGGCAAACACTTCTCCAGCGCCACTCTCTCCAGCACTTGGCGATCCTCCTCTTTCAGCTTGTGCGGTCGGCCGCTCCGGGGCAGTGCCGTCGTTATTCCTCCACGCTTCCACTTTAAAATCACGGCGCTGACAGTGGACCGGGGCAGGTTTAACATCGCCGAGATCTCACGGACGGACTTCTTGCACAGGTAGCATCCCACCACGGTGCCCCGCTGAAACTCACTGAGCTCCTCGCTGCGACCCATTGTGCTGCAAATGTTTGCAGACTGCTTTTGCATCGATTCCCACCTCCTCCTCCTTCGCCTCCTCCGCCTTGGAGCTTCGCTCCCCCTTTTCTTCTTCTACGGTTGGCTCTCAGGGCTAATTTTAACTATAGCCCACTATCGGGTATATTACTGCCCCCGTATGATGACTAATAGCAATTCAGTGACACTACGGGCTGGATTGTGTTTCAAATGACCTAAAAGTGTTTTAACGTGATGCAAACAAGCGAGAAGCAAATAAAAAAATAACTTTGAGAAGCTCTTTGAACACATAGATTGATCCTGCAACATACTTTTCTGTGTTACAGCAACAGGATAAATAATAAAAACAATAATAGTAAAAAAAGTATCAAATGACCGTAGTTAAGCTCTTATAATGTGAGGTAATTTATTTACCTACACAACGGTGGTCACGGCAGATGCCCACCCCCACCGAGCCTGGTTCTGCCGGAGGTTTCTTGCTAAGGAGTTTTCCCTTCCCACTGTCGCCAAGCGCTTGCTGAAAGGTGGTCTTTGATTTTTAAGGTTTTCTCTGTATTCTCTATATTATTGTATGGTCTTTATTTACAGGATAAAGCATCTTAAAGCGAATGCTGTTGTGATTTGGCGCTATATAAATAAAATTTAATTGAGTTCTAGCGCTTTTCTACTCGGGTAGCACCGTGCCACCTTGCTGCCCCACTATTCTTTTGCACTGTTGCCCCACAGCAAGAAGGGCCTGAGTTCAATTCCACCATGTGGAGATAAGTTCATTGGAAACACTAAATTGCCCATAGGTGTCAATGCGGGAATGTGAGCGTGAATGGTTGTCTCTGTCTATGGGTTAGCCCTTGGACAGATGGCGGCCTGTCCTGTCCTGCCTCTCGTCGTTAGACAGCTAGTCAGTCTCCAACACATCCCCGAAAAGGATAAGCGGAAGTGAATGCTTTTCTACTCTACTTGAGGCCACTGTTAAAACTACTTTATACAACATGCCCAATCCACCCCCACTTTTTTTATGGTTAACACACTCCAGTGAATGAATGCATTAAAATTATACATTGTGTCTGACAGACTTCACCTTAGCTAATTGGATTTCCAGAGTGAATTTGTCCTTTCTGGAGCAATTTTCCTGAAATTGTATGACAAATGTTCTGGGGTGCTGTGCAGGCTTCCAAGAAGTTTGTGCTCCAGTTTCAGTTTGACCGACTGATGATCCAAACATCCATCCATCCATCCATCTATCTATCTATCTATCTATAGATATTAAATTTTAGCTTCCTTAAAGAATTAAAGTCTTCAAGTCTTTTAAAAAACTTCCACAATTCTTTGGGTTTTTTTTTTTTCAGATTTTATTTTTCAGATTTTATTTTTCTCATAAAAAAGCAAAACTGCTATTCCGTTTTCCTCCAACTGCACACAATTCTCCCGAACATGTCCTCAGTTTTAATACCTACAGACATGTGAATGGTGCTTGGCTCTCTGACACACTGTATGGGTGTTCGTGCTCCAAAGTATTTTCTTGAAGATACTCCCCCCCCCCCCCCCCCCCCATTTCCACTTATTCAACTTCCCTGGAGAATGTCAGACAAGCGAGAAGGTTAGACCATGTACTGATTCAGAATAAAGATTTTTTTTTTTTAAATCTGCTGCTCTTAAACATCGTTTACTTGAAAATGGGCATTGTGGTCAATGCAACTCTTTTATGAGGCTTTTTTTTGTTTTGTTCATTTAACACACAAACACACAGAGACATGTAGTTATTTTGAGTGTTAACAATAGCCGTGATCACAGTTTTCTTCATTGTGTGAGCATAAAAGTTTTACTTTGGACTACTGCATCTGTTGTGCCTCCATGAAAGCCCCATTAAACATTTAAACCTCCTAGTTTGATCTCCAGTGTAAGTGCTTTCCTCCCTCATTATTATGACCTCAAACTGGCAGACCAGTGTGCATTAAACCCTCTCAGTGTAACAGCTTACCATTAAGGGAAGCAACTTGAATTTGTTTACTTCACCACAGATGTCCACAGTGACAACAAATAAAGGGAAGTCACAGGAGAACCAAGTTCTTTACTGGTCTCCTACTTTTTGACAAAGGTGACCAAGGAATGCATTAATAAGAGAATGTTGCATACAGCAAATATTCATGTGTCTATGAATATAAGTGTTTGAAAGAGGATATGTTCATATTATTTTCCACATGTGAAATTGCAGATGGATACGAAACATCAGTTTTCACCATGGTGTCACACGTGATTTTTTGAAGTACTAAAGTAAGAACCAGCCAGAACCCGGTCGGTCAAGACATCAAGAAGAGAAAATGGGGCTGGATAGGCCACACACTCCAAAAACCATCCGACAACGTCACAAGGCAAGCACTGGACTGGAACCCACAAGGAAAAAGGAAAGTGGGGAGATCCAAACAGACGTGGAGAAGATCTGTCGAGAGCGTAATGCATAATACTGCCGGAATGACGTGGACCCAGCTGAAGAGAACGGCCCAGAACAGAGTCCATTGGTGGCCCCATGCTCCACCAGGAGTCTACAGGAAAATTGATTGATTGAAAGTAAGATGACATAGTTAGATCGATTATTTGTCGGAGGAAGACACAATTTTTCCTTTCTTTTCTTGGTACACCACCACAGTGGCATCAAACTAAATCAAAGAATGAAGATGTGACTGAAGCAGTCACATGATCAGTAAACACTAGGGACCCAGTTCCATTGGGACCCAGAGATGCCCATAACATAACATTAACACTGCCATGTGTGATAGATGACATGATATGAGATATGTGATATGTTCATGAGCTGTTTCTCACCTTCTCCAAATTTTTCCCTTCACATCATTCTGTTTTCATTTGTCCAAAGAGTTGTTTTGTCTGTTAGTTTTCATTTTTTTAGAACTTTGCAGGCACTTTAAGTTTACAGGGAAAGTCAAAGCTGACCTTCTTGCTTTAGAGTGTAACCAGTGGTTTGCACCTTGTTGTGTATTTAGATTCATAAAGGCGTATCTTTATTCCAGTCAATGATACATGTCATCTCCCTGAGAGTGTTTTTAACTTGCTTAGATGTTGTGAAGTTTTTTTTAACCATAACAAGAATTCTGTCATCATGCACTTTGATCCAGTGTTGGTCAGCTGGCCAGTGCATTCCTTCTTTTTAACAATGGAACAGATTGAGTTGGCTCCAGATCTCTTTGGACCTCATATTGAGAGTTTTAGTGAAAAGTGACAAATCAGCCTTTGGAATCCAATCCAGATATTTTATCTGCTAAATCATGGAATAAAAGAGGAACACATTGATTGAATTGACTGTTTGGTTTAAAAAAAAAGTGTCATTGTCCAACAAGTTTTTTTTAAAATTTATATATATATACATATATATATACATTCAACAAAAATATAAACGCAACACCTTTGTTACTGCTCCCATTCCCCATGGGATGGACGTAGAGACCTAAAATTCATTCCAGATACACAATATAACCATCCCTCCCAAACAGTGGTCACAAATCAGTCCAAATGTGTGGTAGTGGGCACATCTGCTATATTGAGATAATCCATCCCACCTCACAGGTGTGCCACATCAGGATGCTGATCTGACATCATGAGTAGTGCACAGGTGTACCTCAGACTGCCCACAACAAAAGGCCACCCTGGAATGTGCAGTTTTTTGCGCTATTGGGGGGTCTGGGGACCCAGAACCGGTCAGTATCTGGTGTGACCACCATTTGCCTCATGCAGTGCAACACATCGTCGCATGGAGTCTATCAGATTGTCAATTGTGGCCTGTGGAATGTTGGTCCACTCCACTTCAATGGCTGTGCGAGGTTGTTGGATATTCGTGGGAACTGGTACACGCTGTCGTATACGCCGGTCAAGCACATCCCGAACATGCTCAATGGGTGACATGTCCGGTGAGTATGCTGGCCATGCAAGAACTGGGACATTCTCAGCTGCCATCTGCCCTGAACAATGTGAACCATGATTCATCCGTGAAGCGCACACCTCTCCAACGTGCCAGACGCCATCGAATGTGAGCATTTGCCCACACAAGTCTGTTACGGCGACGAGCTGGAGTCAGGTCAAGACCCCGATGAGGACGACGGGCATGCAGTTGAGCGTCCCTGAGACGGTTTCTGACAGTTTGTGCAGAAATTGTTTGGTTGTGCAAACCAATTGTTCCAGCAGCTGTCTGGGTGGCTGGTCTCAGACGATCTTGGAGGTGAACCTGCTGGATGTGGAGGTCCTGGGCTGGTGTGGTTACATGAGGTCTGCGGTTGTGAGGCCGGTTGGATGTGCTGCCATATTCTCTGAAACGCCTGTGGAGACGGCTTATGGTTGAGATATGAACATTCAATGCACGGGCGACAGATCTGGTTGACATTCCTGCTGTCAGCATGGCAATTGCACGCTCCCTCATTGCTTGTGGCATTTTGCTGTGAGACAAAACTGCACATTCCAGGGTGGCCTTTTGTTGTGGGCAGTCTGAGGTACACCTGTGCACTACTCATGATGTCAGATCAGCATCCTGATGTGGCACACCTGTGAGGTGGGATGGATTATCTCAATATAGCAGATGTGCCCACTACCACACATTTGGACTGATTTGTGACCACTGTTTGGGAGGGATGGTTATATTGTGTATCTGGAATGAATTTTAGGTCTCTACGTCCATCCCATGGGGAATGGGAGCAGTAACAAAGGTGTTGCGTTTATATTTTTGTTGAGTGTATATATATATATATATATATATATATATATATATATATATATATATATATATATATATATATCACTATGTGCTGTCATTGTTTTGTGTGTATCATTTTTTTATTGTACATAAAACAGACAGGTTTGTAAAAGTTAGAAGAAAAAAAAACCCGATTCAAAGTTATCATAACAGACAGTCAAAGACATTCCTACACATGCATCATGTATAGAACAAGAAAGGAACAGAGACACTCGTAATCACACTTACATTGTTTTTAGGTTACAAAATAGAACTGGTCTCATATCTGCTGGGTATATAGTTTACAATATATTGATACCATCCATTTCACATCCACAGAGTAAAGATTTAAAAAAAAAATACAATGATATACTGTAAGCAACAACTGACTCATCTCCCATTTTCATTACTCTGCCCTCTGTCTTTAAAGCTGTACCTTAAAAGAAGGCTTCAGTCTTCACCATTCACTGGAGTGTTAAAGTGCAATATAGCAATATAGAAAGGTTAACACAATCAGAAAGAGCCACACAGATCAAAAAGAAATAGCACACCCTGGTTAAGCTACCAGTAATAAAACAATGCTGGATAAGGCTTTATTTTACAAGTCCAATATTTCTTGAGGATTTCTCTTTTTTGAAGAGGAAGGAAAAATGATTTGCAAACAATTATTGGGAAAATAGAGTATTGATGATACGTGATGATTCATTTCAGGTAAGTTCAGAGATAATCGCACTACAAGCAAGCATAAACTAAACTACATATTATTTATATTACATGCATCATTAATGAAACTATTTTTATGTAAAATATGTAAGTTTGTTGTTCAATGTAGTTTGATTTTGATTTTTAAAATGTGGCAGGTGGTGAAAAAAAGAAAATGTCTCTTTAAGGCAGGATAACTGGGTGGGGCGATCGTGGCTCAAGAGTTGGGAGTTCGCCTTGTAATCAGAAGGTTGACGGTTCGAGCCCCGGCTCCGACAGTCTCGATCGTTGTGTCCTTGGGCAAGACACTTCACCCGTTGCCTACTGGTGGTGGTCAGAGGGCCCAGTGGCGCCAGTGTCCGGCAGCCTCGCCTCTGTCAGTGCGCCCCAGGGTGGCTGTGGCTACAATGTAGCTTACCATCACCAGTGTGTGTGGATGACTGGATGTATAAAGCGCTTTGGGGTCCTTAGGGACTAGTAAAGCGCTATACAAATACAGGCCATTTAACTAGTTTCTATTGACACTAACCACTTTCACATAAAGTTTAAGAAGAGCTTTATATTTTCCCCCAAAATTGTTGCAATTACATTTTTTCTTTCCAGAAAACATGTTGGAAATGATTTAAATAAGTAATAAAGGTAGTGCGTTAAACAATGTTGAAGTTACAGTTACTGTTAGGGACACTGGTGTTGTTTTCTTCATCAGGACACAAACTCTTATTAGATGAAATAAGCTGACATGTCTTCGGTGTTTGAGTTCATTTATTCCCCAGAGAAAGTTGTTAGTAAAATGTTGTAAACAGACAAAACTGAGAGACCTTCATCACGCAGTTTAAGTTGCTCTGTAACAAAAAGGCCTTAAACTGTGGAAAACCTTATTTTTATTTTTTATTTTTGAACTTGGCAACACAACCAAAGCCCAGCCATGTAGCACTGTAAATAAATGCACTTTGCTTTACTTTGTCATTGTACCAACTAAGCAAACAATTAGATGGAAGCCTTAGAGACATGATGATAGAAAAGAAAATCCAAGAGTTTAAAATATCAGAGGGTAAAACAAACAACTTTTGGGTATGCCTTTGTATTGTGCTGTTCGATTTTTAGCCTGAGCTCATGTAGCATGAGGGGATTAACGATCCCAGTAGGGTGAGATTTCAGCTGCTATGTCTCTAGTGAAAATCAGGATCTTTGTTAACCTTCATGTCCTCAACACAAAAGAAATGCAGTCTGTCAGATGATTTAAAACTCTGATTTCATTTTATTATATAAGTGCTTATAAAAATGGAAATTTGTGAAATCTTCCAGTTAAACGAGGAAACTTAAAAACTGTCAAGCTTACACCTGTAGGTATTATATCAAAATGAAAAACTGCAGACACAACCTGAATATTTTAACTTTTACTAGAGTGTAGTGATCATAGCTATCAAATAAAGAATTACAATATAAGCCTCCTAACACCAGTTATTTCTGAAACTTAGATATTTGCACATACAGATATTGACTGACCAAAGCAAGAATGAGTTTGACCATATGCCTTAAATAATAGAGTCAGCTGCAGGAGCTCTTGGAAATGACTAAAGAGAGAACCAGCAGTTAGAGCCCGATGGCTCCAATGACTATATCGGTGGGTTTGTGCTTCTTCAGTGTGCATGGCTGCAGGAATGTAAGAGGAAATGGACCCAAATGAGCTTTAACTTCGGCTAACATTTACGAGACCTTCTTTAAAAAGCAATTAATCTAAAAAAAAAAAAAAAAAAAACTAGATGAAAAAACAACAACAACAAAACAATAAATGTAATTGCATTAACAGTCAGCTTCCACTCTGGAGCACATGCTGAGTTAGCTACATTCTTTTCTCAAAAACAGTCTTTTTAGAGTAGTGTTGAATTTGGGATAAGGAAAACAAGTATATTGATAAAATGCTGAAAATAATTATTTCATAATCATAATAATAATTTCATAATTTTGACCACTTGGTGGCAGCAGAATCAAGTAAACAGAACACAATAAACGTCAGTCTTGGTCTTCATCTGATCCCGATAGAATAATTTTTTGTGTCATTTTTTTGGCTCTGGGCAGGTAGTCTAGACTGAGGAGAGATTTTCTGAAAACAAATGATCCTCTGAGAGCAGTGAGAGCAAATCAACTGTAAGACAATGAGCTCAAACCATAGTCTGCATATAAATGATGGACATGACTGCTATGATGTAACCCGCTGGTTTGAGTCCTGTTTTGGAGCCTCGAGCTGGAAGTAAGAAATGGAGGTAAAGGAAACGGAAAGGAGCTGACCGGCAACCCAACGATGCTGCACAAGCTCAAGGGATCATTTTCTCATAGACTTTTAAGCATTCAGAATTTCCCTCGCCCCCTGCTGGCCATTAGAAAGAATGCAGGTTTAAGGCACTGTCTTCACTTACACAAATGGGGAGGTTTGTCCATTTTTTATATACAGACTGTGGCTGAAACTCATCGTAAAATTTCAAAACACTGAAGAGTTTAGGGTCTTCACTATAACAGCACATTTGTTAATAATATAAAAGAATCTGTTATAGTTGCTATATTTTTGTACATTTTCATGGGCTAAAGCACTGAAGCTATGTTTTACCATAAGTTGTCACATGCCTTCTCAATGAAAATATTTAGTTATATTAAATTCAGAACCATTTTTGTACATGTGCTTCCAAACTGTAGTAAGTTAGCTGTCTTATTTTTAACATTTCCAAATGCTGTTAATTTCTTTCCACTTTTTTGCAGATCCATGCTAAAAACCCTGTGGGTACGGTACATCGATGCCGTTTGGCAAAACTAGCCAGTTTAGTGTAAACTCACTCCAAGACTGTAAATGTTTCCATGCTGGTAACTGTTCATGCCAGGACAAAGAAAAAAAAATGCTTGGGGCAGAGAATTCCTTGAATGAACCCGAGCCCTGCCTCCTTTATTATCTAACACAGTCTTTTCAACTGACATAATTTATTGCCCTGATGTTATTCATTAGGGTGGTAATCACGAAAAGATTTAGTGTAGTTCCAGCCTGTCAGCCAAGGCAATTAACTTTAATGACAAATAACAATGGCTAATATGCAAAAGACAAGCTTGGCACAAAGACTTGTTGACGTATTTATATTGGCTGGTTTGTGTAGGCTTGTATAGGGAAGTGTGCACAGTGGGAGAAATTGGTAGTGACAACTGCTATAGCTACAGCTGTGTTTAGCAGCAGTGAGAACATGATCCCTTACTTCACATGTTGTGAAGTTTCAGCAGGCAGCAGTTTCAGCAGGGCAGAGAGTGACATCACTTCAAACTGCTTAGGACAAGCTATGATTGTCAGATGTGAGGACAGAAACATCTAGCTTGTGTTTGCTCATTTGTCTCTCCATGACAGGAATATTTAGTCGGTAAAGTCAAAGTTTTAAAAACTGAGAACCACAAAATAGTAACAAAAACAATTACACTGAGAAATTCTGAAATTACAGCTTGTGTGCCTTCATATTCCAAATTCTTAATGTCATGCGACGACAACAGAGCTAACATTCAAGTCTGAAGCTGAAGAACTGCTGGTGGAAAGTCACACCAACTGTTGGAGAATCAGAAGAAAACCACTCAGGTGCTCTCCTAATGCGCCATGCAGGTGCACGCCATATCAGTACAACTTCTGGATTTGTTGGCAGTGATCTTGTACCAGGAAGTCAAAGAATCCACTCCTATTTTTCTATTGATTAAAGCTGGAAAATGGTGTGCAGAAGGCCTTGCTTTTTCTTCGGCAGCAGGTTTGGTTTGTCTCACTCGGGACAAACAACTGTGAAGGGCTCATACACCTCCAGAGTTACTGTATGTGTAGTTAGGATGGTTTCAGGATGTGAAAAGACTGAATGTACAAACTGTTGGTCACCACATGGTGAGGGGTGTGACTAGCCATCCTGGCATCAGGAAATGAGCGAGCTAAATATCCATAGATGCAGGGATTAATCCGTTTTTTTTAGTCAAGTGAAGAAAGAACCAGGTATTTTGTGCTGCTATCACTTGTATTGCTCATTTACATTCATCTTCAGCCAGGTCACTTCATCACTGGATAATCTTGGGGAGCACCCTGATCACCCAGTCCTGCTTTTTTCCTCCTTGTCCTATGAGTTTTGTGCTATTTGTCTCAGCTCTGATTGGCTCTGGACTTGGTGGCATCACATTCCTGCTCAGTGGATAGGTCTAATTCCGACATGCCTACCTCAATGCCCACGATGATTGAAGTGTCTGAATCACTGCTGAGTGGAGGCTGGTGCTCACCTAAAGGGCAAGAGAGCAAGTTGATACATTAACTGACACATCACAGGCAGCTGTGTCTTTAATACTTTTGGCTAATGTCATCGCCACTAAAAAATGTGGTAACTGATTTTTCAACCTTTTTTTTAGAGCCAGCAGAAACATGTTGTGAACACACTAACAAGGCACCTTTGAATGAATATAGAAAAGTTGCAATTCATGAGAAACATTACCATTTAGAGTGGCGCTTTGGGCATCTGTTACATGTAAGGCTTACTTTTACTCGCACTTTTCCAAAGGAGAGTAAAATCTGTGGCTCTTAAGCTGCAGCTAGTTCATTAATTGTGTCAGCTGTTTAGAAGCCAGCGGGAAATGCAAGTTTTAGATTACTCCTTCATTTTTGTCACACTGTTGTCACATTGCTCTGTCTTGGCATCAGACTGCCATCTGTTCAGTAACAACTTTATTCTGCAACTTGACAAGAACCCAAGGGGCTATACGCCGGGCTATAGTCCACCAAATTCTGGTTTAGGTCCGGGGCTTTGCTGGAGGCAGAGTGGGAGGAGGTTAGGTGTGTGCATGAGGACATACACAAATATCCCATAATGCTGTTCCAAATTAAATACAAGGGCAAAATGCATAGTGTGAAGGCTGCGGTTAGTTCACGCCTGACGCATCTCTAATTCTGGAGAAAGATTGGCCAGGTTTTAATAACCTGTTGGGGCAGTGTGTGAGGATGTGTTCATGACCTTTATCAACGTCCGATGGTGACTGTGGGGAAGAGTTACAACCCCATGGCAGAGTATGTGGTAGTTAACACAGAACCTTCTTCCAGCCCAAAGTTACTCGCCAGGTGGCAAGGACCCTTTGTGGTAACTCAGAGGGTGGGGGTCCTACGTGAAGTGGTATGGTCAGACAGGGGAGGAACCACACAGATATATCACCTCAACCTCAATGCATGGAAAGAAGCTGAAACCGCTTCTCTGGTGAGTCTGGCTACGGAAAGAGATGAATTGGGCCCGGACGTGCAAAATTCCACCATTTCTGATGGCCATCTCACACAGGCCCAGAGAGCATTTTGAATTTTGAAACGCACCATGGCATGACAGTGCATTCACAGCCCTACAGGTTACCGGAGCATAAGAGACAAATTGTTTAGAAAGAATTGGCTGAAATGCTGAAAATAGAAGTGATAGAAGACTCACACAGCGCCTGCTGTAGCCCCATAGTTCTTGTGTTGAAGAAAGATGGCTCTATACGGTTCTGTGTTGACTACCACAAGGCAAGGTGTCTTAGTCGGATGCCTACCCAATGCCCCGCGCTGATAAGGTCCCTGGACTGGAGAGGCACTGCTCACTTTTTCACAATGCTGGATTTAACCAAGTGCTACTGAGAGATTCCCTTGTCTGCAGAGTCCAAGGGAAAAATGGCCTTCTTCAGTTCGTACGGTTTGTACTGACAAGAGAAGGTGATAGGGGCATGTGATGGGGTGTGATATGTGGCTCAGCTGCATACCTTGGCTCTAACAAGTCTTCTGCATAGCTTGGCTGTAACAAGTGGTTATTGGAGTTTCTTTTGCCTTCCTACCAACTCAAAGGAGTATGGACATTCTCCCATGATGTTTTCACCCAGAGAAGTACCACTCACTAGATATTTCAGTTTACAACTATTTAGCTCACTGGTTTAGCACCCAGACGGTCTTCTGCTACTGCTGTAGTCTATGTGCTCTTCTGCACACCTCACTTGTAATGAGTGGTTATTTGAGTTACTGTTTGCTTTCTGTCAGCAAGGCATTGAGAACTGGCACGCACTGGATATTTTCTCTTTTCAGGCCCATCCTCTGTAAACCCTGGACATTTTTGTGTGGGAAAATCATCAGCAGGTCATCAGTTACTGAAATATTAGCCCATCTCATGCCAACAACTATATAATGATTCCACATTCAAAGTCACTTAAATCCCCTTTCTCCCCCATTCTGATGCTTAGTACAGTAGGCTGTTTTGACCATGTCTATGCATAAGTGCACTAATAACTATAATATACTAATAATTAACTGCATTAATGAACAGTTGGTGTAACCCATAGATGTGTGTGATGTTACCAAAGAGGACTGAGCAACCTTCCTACCACCAACCTTGAAAAAACTGCATGCAAGTGTGCAGAAAACAACTGGTGCTGTCATACAGACAAATGATGCTCTCAAATGTTTTTTTTCCCTTCTCTCCTGCTGAACTGTGGAGAGGGTTTCGAAGCAGAAAACGAAGCTGGAATTTTAAAAGAATAGAATAGCCCTTCATTGTCATTGTACATGTATAATGAAATTGTGGACATGTACAGAGTGTTCCAAAGTATGCTTCAGTGCTTATGTGATGGTTGAATGGCATCCATGTCAGATACATAAATGTGAAAAAGCAGATTACTTTTGCTCAAGCTCTTGTTTCATGTTAAACAGAAACAGGTTTGTTCAACAACTAACAATGTTTTCAGTCTTCATATATGCACGTGAGCAATGCATTAAGACAGAAGTCCAGAAATCAGGGTCTTTTTACCTGCACTAAATGGCTGACTGGAAAGAGTGATAGCTACATTACTAGTCCTGCTAATTACTCAGGGTAAAGAGCAACATGACTGGCACTTCATCACTGCCAAGCCGCTACAGCAGAAATCCTGGCAGATCAGCTTGTTTATCCCGTGCTGACTTCCTGTCAGTGCCATCATCTGTTTGCGCACTGGTGCACGAGCTGCAACATACGATTTATTCGGTCCGATTTACATTCTCATCGCACTCGACTACGATCTGTGCCTCTGGCAAACTGATATACTACCTCTCAATTAACTTGTTATGTGCAAGTAAACTTAAATCAGCAGGTTTACGATACTATCCTTTGCAAGTAGGAAAAATTGTGAAACACTATTGGATTTATCATATAAAGAAAGAGTAACAAAACGCATTCTTTGTTTTTTTTGTCAATTTAACAACTGCTTAAAAAAACATGCTGCTACAAAAAAAACACTTAAACTCCCCACTCCCTGTTTTGGTAAAATGTAAAATAGTTTGGCTTCAGAGATCATGTTCGGAGAAACACATAAGAGCTTCTGCATGAACTCACACCCATAAACACACGCTGCAAAGTGCTAATAGCTTGCAGCTATTAGGCAACACCACAGCCCTTAGGTGATTATATAAGTTACAGAAATGCAATGAACGAAGATTTTAGGTAGGTTAGTTAGTGACTTTCTTGAGTTTTTCCTCTTGTTTTTATCTTAGACAGGAGGACTGACCTCATGTATATTTAATTTGAAAACAATCAAACATGGATGCATTAAACGTCACAAAGGGCAGGCTGTTGGAAAACAGATTTTCTTAATTGTGTTAAAGTGTGAATTAGCACTGGATTTCCCCAACTCCTCAGCGTAATATATGTGCCTGGAGGAAGTACTCAGATATCAGTACAAAAAAACCCTAAGCCTCTCTAAGATGCTCTTTTTATACTCAATTGTATAACTGACCTGTTGCCAAATAACCTAATTAATTTTTCCTACAGCCGTTTCTTTTTATCACCACTTACTTTTCCAGCACTTTGTTGCCTCCATCCCAACTTTTTTCACGTGTTGCTGCCATCAAATTCAAAGTGAGCTAATATTTTTCTTAAAATATGAGTTTATGGAAATCTTTGCATTGTTTTTATTTACATTTTACACAGAATCCCAACTTTTTCAGAATCAGGTTTGTACTGTCCACCACTATCACAGGCTGCTATAAGTAAAAAATGTCTGTACGTACTGCTGGCAAAGATACGGCTCTCCCCCGCCTGAAGCGCTGACTCTGTCTCAGGATGGAGTGCCGGCAGGTCTATTCCTCTTTCTGCTGGATCCAACACTACCGAACTCTCGTTAACTGTGATTTCGCTCGCTCCACTAATGGGGTTGGTAGGCGGACCTCCGACAGACATCTCGTAGTCTGGAGGAACCTCATCCGAGCAGTCCGCGCTAAACTGGAACATATCAGAGGCATCCTAATGTCTTTATCACTGCCAAAGCTTTATGTAAGGTTTGATTAGTTACATTATCACTTTATCTGTGTGATAAAGCAAAACAACCCACTGGGATTCCCAGGGCTTTGAGGATGTTCATTTTGCACATGGGACACGTTCGGTGGTCTTGGAGCCACGGGTCTACACAGTGCTTATGGAAGAAATGTCTGACCAAACAAGACAGCAGTGCAAAAAACATATATTACAGTGCATGTGATGTTTTCCCCACAGAAAAAATATATATATGTAAGGTATAAATAAAAGTTACCTGCATGGTAATATCCTTACAACATCATTAGGCTTATAACCTTCAATACAAACTGCACAGTTGTCAAAGTCCGACTCTGTTTCCTTAAACAAGACAGAAAATAAGAGGCCAATAAATTCTTTAAAAATGATCAAATTCATGTCATGTAATTCAAACATAAATAAGAAGACTTTTGTGGCCGTATGTGTACTTTTAGACTTGAGTTACCTTGTCTCCTCTTTTGATAGTGCGTAGCTGAAGTTTACTCATGGCTTTTTTGGCAGCATCTCCCAAACGCCTCTGTATGAAAAAGACAGAGATACAAAAAAAATTACTTTATTAACAACATTTAAATTTAAATATGTATGTATGTATGTATGTATGTATGTATGTATGTATGTATATATATATATATATATATGAATGAACAATTCAGGAATTTAAATTGTCTTTTAAAACAAAGTAGCCTTGGTTAATAGTGTATATTGGCTTGCAATGACAAAAAGCTGATAAAGTTTCAACTTTCTTGATGAAATCAACTAAGATCAACCGTGCTGTTCCTCGTACTATGTGATGCTATCTCGTCAACATGGAACAAAATCACAGCACCTTGTTAAAGGAAGAGTTTGGACCCGCTTTTGAAGGCAACACGGTGTCCAAACCTGTACGAGCAAGGTGTACCCAATAAAGCGGCAGGTGACCATGTGAAAAACACTTGTTGTTACTTGACTTGATTGGTTGTCTGCGTTTGTATAACAATAAAACAGATTCAGAAAATGTTTCAACTAATTATGTTACTGCAAAGAGGCTAGACTAAAGATCTCAAAAGCAACCAGAAGATCTCACCAAGTAAACATCAGACTGAATTTGAAACGTTTTCAAAAGTCTCAGCAATAAAAACGACAGATGTGTGAATAAAGGAGTCATTAGTTAAAGTGTAGATATAGATACACGACACATAGATAAACTCATCCATCTGTTAATGACCCCATTTCCACAATCTGGATTAAAACAAAAACTCGATTCATGGAGTTGTATTATAATAACAGACAGTCGTGCTTGAACTGCTCCACGTCTGTCTCACATTATGAATTGAAAGCAGATTTGTTCATTATTGCAGCTGTACCCTATTTACAACATTAATCAGTATAATTCAAATTGAAAACACAAACAATAGTTGTCACAGCCACGGCCCCTATCATAACAGCCGTGGTGATGGATCGTCATTACAGACGTCACTACAATGTCAGAGCAGCCCATTCATAAAGAGATGGCAAAAAACCCAACAAGAAAGGTATTTGCACAGTTTGATGGTTCACTGGGCTGCCATGCTCGTGTTCAGCCAGATGTCAGGCTAATTTTGGATCTTTCCTTACGTTCACACTGGAGCAGGGCCATATGGGAAAATCCACCACACGGCTGCAACACTATCCCCGTCAGAAACACATCGGCTGCACACAGACATACCTGGTTGCGATCTCGTGCGTTAGCGTAGCGGAACCTCTGGATGTAGTAGAAGACAAGCCAGGCGAGGGAGATGATCATGAGGACGATGAAGGAGATGGACACAAACACCACGGACGTTCTGCTCACGTACTTCTGCAGGTTGCGGGTTCCTATAGTGATCTGCAACATGATCATGATGTGCTGCTCGAGCAAGGCCACGATTTCACGGCCTTTACGCTCCGGGATCATGATGGCCACAACATCGCCTGTGTCTACACAACACGCAACACAGGAAGTACAAATTGAGACATTCAGGAGATGAATCAGTGCTGCAAGTGAGGAAATAAAATAACTCTTTATCTTGTGCAAAATGTTTACTTTTAAAATATTGATTTATTATTTTCTAACACAAAAATACTTGCTCATAGGGGGTCAAATGACTGTTGGGGTTTTCTCTGTTTTCTTTGTACTATTGTAGGCTCTTTACCTTACGATATAAAGCAGCTTGAGGCAACTGTTGTTGGGAATTCGCTCTATATAAATACAACTGAACTGAAAATTTTTCTTTTGTTTTGTTTTGTTTTTGTTTTCTTTGTTCTTTTTTTTTTAAACAAACTTTAAGAAGTTTGAAATTATAGGATTTTATTATTTATCTGGTTGAAATCCATTTTAATATACTTGACTTTGTTTTGAGTACAATTATTTTTTTTATTTTTTTTTGCTATTTGTATATATTTAAATACAGCGCTTGTGTAGCACTTATTTCATTGCTTAGTAAAATTAATTTAAATATCTAAACAATAAATCATCAAGCGAAAAGGTTTTTTGATCACAATTTTATTTTGTTTGCAAAAAAGTATACTTTTGTTATTATTTAAACTCTTATAACCTAATGCACATAACAAGGTCATAATAAAAAAAACCCGTGATATTTAGAATGATTTATTATATTTACGAAACATACTGACATATATGTAACTTTTTATATGTTGAAAATACACACTTTATACACACTTTTAAGAATCATAGTTTCTAGTTAAATCATTAAGGTGACCTCGGTGGATGGAAGCCAGATATAATGGATTGTTAACATGACCTCACTCTACACCCCTACAAAGCTTTTTTTAGAATTCATTCAAAGCTGTTCGAGCTATCATGAGAGTGATGACACACGCACGCAAACACCACCAAAATGTAACCTCCTTGGTGGAGGTAGTGATGGCTATTCACAGGGCAAACAACAAATATTTCCTTTTATACAAAAAAACTGGAGTTAGGCAAAACAGTATGCACCGATAAATCCAATAAAAAGGAAAAACAAAAGCAGATATTTGCATACAGCACTACTTTATATTTTACAGAGCAAATTGCCACACATCCAACCACAACCCGAGCATTTAAAAACGGTGCTTCAGAGCAGAGGAGGTGCTAAAACTCTGCCGACTCAGACTGGTGTGTGCTACAGTAAAGAGGAATCTTGAGCAGGCTGCTGGGAGCTTAGACAGGACAGATGAACTAAAGCCTCACTCTCGGTGTCGGAGGCTTCCTGCCAGCAACCATCTGTTGATTTGCTTGTTGTGCACAATGAAGGATTATGTAATACAGACGCTCTGAGCATCTCTCATTAAGGGAGAGACTTTAAATTGTACTTTGAGCTGCTTTTTTTCTACAGTTTTCTTCTGTCTTTAAACAACTTGCTATTCTTGTAAAACACTTACACGATTTTTATATACGAGAATGCAGTGATGCAGTGATTTGTGAAAAACTCCCAGGGAGAAAGGATATATTTACATTGTCTGATTTTTATGGGTTTTAGTATCAGATGACATTGTGCTTTGTATAAGCCTCTTAACGCAACTACAATTAGAGTAATTAGCGGGGTGGCTGCTCAGCAGTGGTCGAGCGGCTCCTCCTGTTCACATGATCCACGACCAAGATACTGAACAACAGAGTTTGAGTGTGTGCGTGTTAGTAAAAAGGCATAGATCAAAATTGCTGTATGAATGTGCACATGATTGGGTGGATGAGCTTGTAGTGGGAAGAGGTTTAGGTAACCACCCTGAGTATAAAGGTCCTACATAAGTACCAGTCCATTTATAATTTTGAAGGCATGGAACATATTTATAAACTGGAAACTCATATGCCGTAACATTGCTACATCATTCATCATTCTTAAGTACTTGTACTGAGTTGTACAGGGAATTACATTACATTTTAAACTTGTTGTAATGAACCATTTATGATTTTAATTACTACTTTAAGTCACAATTTTCTCATCTGAATCATGTTACGTTGAATTTTGTGACATTGGGCCACTTTAGAACAGCCACTTAAAACAAACCTGCGCATGTGTTTGGATTGCAGGAGGAAGCCGGAGTACCCACAGATAACCCACACAGGCACAGGAAGCACATGCAAGACCCTGCCGCCCGGCCTTCTGAATGATCAATATTAAATACTACATAAAAAATATTTAGTTAATTCCAGACTTAAAAGCAATCTTTTATAGAGTCTGAAATGGGGACATTTGTATCTGTTCTGAAAATGCAGCATTAATCTGCCCTGTGTGATGAGGAAATGACACATCGGACAAAGTGACTGTAGAACTCAGTTTCTAGGGACACGCTCCCCATGGTGGGTCACACCTTGTATCTGTCACTAGAGAGAGTGGCTTTATTCACACTGCCATCCCAACAAGCATCTCAAATACACAGAGTACTGTTTAAATATCACAAATGCTATGAATCCATCACAAAGATAGCATGAGAGTAATAATAATAATTCCCAGTCAACAGCTTCTATATTTTACACGACAAAGGATTAAAAAGCCACAGTTTTAGTGATTTATGTCAGGATCAGCAAAGTGAGTTTCAAGCCAAGAAGCTTATAAAAGCAAAAATACAGGAAAAGTTTTTTTTTTTTTAAATTTATCAGAATTTAAAGTGCATTGAAAGAACTGGGCATTATATTCATCATCCAACTGGCAGTGTTTTCAATATTAGCACAAACACAAACATTAGATAGCAGCTTTCTCATAATGAGCTTATTCGTGCTGGAGTTTCTAAAGCAAACAATACTTTAAAAAAATGAGAGAGAAAACAAAAGCTTTTATTTGGACTGAAAACAGATGGTAATATCCGGCTGCACACAAGGTTATGTTCAGACTGTAAAGGCCACTTGCTGTCACACTTCTTTATCTCAGTCTCTCCCTATGAGTCTTCTCACGCTCATAAAAGTTTCACATAGGATGAAGACAGTTTTAAAGTTTTTAAACAGGTGTTTGAACTAAGCTTTACTTCCCCAATAATGTAAGGTAATTCTCTCTACCTGATAACATACGTAATGCTTCCTGTTTTTACACCTATTTTTCAATCTGTAACCTTAGAGACACATGCTCCCGGCCTGCGGATTTATGGTTTTACTAAGCATGACCATATGGTAGAGGGGAAAAGTCACTGTGATATAACATTTGCCTTTGCAAACACAAGATAAAACTGCACCACGTCTTGTTAAACGGTAAACAACTTGAAACATAAAACTGCCCAAATCTGTAGACCTTTAAACAACCGTGTACGGGCAGTATAATCTTAATAGCTAACAGAAACGAGAAAAGGCATAACAGGGCAAGTAAGGTTTCCCTAAGCCTCGACACTTATCTCCTTCTTCTGCTCACAGTGACGCAGTGAGAGCAGATAAAAATAGCTGCTTCTAAAAACAGGAGGGCAATGTCGGAGACTGAGGCTGAACTAGTGAAAGATCTGTGTCTTTCAGACCCACTTGGCCAAAATGTGGAAGCAAAGAGTGGATTAATACTGAATGGGGTTAATTTAGTTGGCACCAGCCTGTCCGGGCTGTGTGGTTAATGTCTTTAAAAGGATCTAGGCCTCCTGTAGACATCGCTGAGGCACTGATTACTATAGATTTACATCTTTATTAACAGCAGTGGACTGAAGGAAAACTAGCTGTGACACAAAGCAGATGCTGTGGCTTTGACAGAAAACAGCAGTTCCATTAAACATATTTAAGCCACATTTTCAAACACACACAGAGACAAAAAGAGTAAAATGACAAAATTATGTCATTTTGATGTGACAGCATATGGTAGCCCTCTGTCATAGTAACGCAACACATTTGCCAGCTTGGGAGTGTTTCAGCAGCTAAGCTGCCAGAGCAGTGATGGCAAGATCTGACATGAGAGCACAGACTGTGAAGACTGAATCTGAATCAGCTATCAAAACTCACATTCTGCCTGTGGATGACGGCTTCTGAGCAGGGTATTGTGTTTTGCAACCATAATATATGTGGTCCCACTCTCTTAATCCCACTAGATAACTGGAAAAAGACTAGTTTGAAGCTCAAACCTATGTAACTCTGCACATATGAACCTGTGAGATAATGAATGTTGGACATCTCGGAACGACTAGTTAGTTTTTTTTGTTTTTTTTCATATGTGCCATGATCTGAATGGTTGGAAACAACAGTAATAATTTTCCAGAAGTGAGAAATCCTCGTTTACATAATGAATAAGTTAATTTCTACATGGGTTATTCAGAAACCTAAATTATCTCTTTAAAGTTGAACAAAGCATTTAGACAAATCAGGCTTGAGAAGAAAGACTTAAACTGGATAATGCCATGCCGAGTTTCTGCCTCTAGCAGCTGTGGATTTTACAGCCCAGCTGTGTTGGCTCTGGTCTGCCCTTCTTTCTCTGGCAGCAGCTTCATTATCCACAGCCCTCTCCATTACCTTCCTTCCTCTCTACCAGCTTTATCGCTGTACCTCTCCTTGTTGCCTTTTCTTTTCTCTTAAAGATGCCTTAGTTTATATTTACGTCATGGTTGGAAGCAGGGCAAGAGTTAAAAATAGATTGGTGCCTTTTATCTGATGCTCCAGGTAAACCAGGTCTGCACACTGGAGTCTTTGTGAGAAACAGAGGAGGAGCAGAGGAAGTTTAATGGTCATATACCATCAACACACAGGCTGACTGAAAAAAAGTAAAACCTTAAAACTTTGCTGTGGGAAAAAAAAGTCACATCTATGAAGCAGCAGTAGTCCAATGTTGGTATCCAATGAGTTCTGGGTCCACTGTTTGGTAGGAGACTGATGGTGGTGGTTGGAGTGAACCAAAGCAGTAAAAAAGAAGAAAAAAAAAGTACGGAAATAAAAAAGGAAAAACATTTTTTAAGGAGATGAAAGAGATCTGAGAGTTAATAACAGTCTTGTGGCACTAGCAGCAGTTTTGAAATTACATATTAATATAGATATAATATTAATTCACACAGCTTTATCTCTATGCTCCTCTAGTCCATCCAGACCAGGGTCCTACATCATACCTGGTACGACATAGTATGAGTCACACAACATGTGTGACAAAAGGAAACAAAATACTCACAGATAAATTTCCTGTCCTCTGCTGTTTTAAATGTTCATTATCAGTGATTTGTAGGTTCATTTACAAAACTTAAAAATAAAATGACATGAGTAAGTCACAGGATGAGACATACAAGTCTCATGAAACTTACACCAACATGGCCTACAAGTAGTTTTTATACATCTCCTTTCTGTGTGGACTGATCAGTGTTTGTGACTATGATTTGCATTTTTAGTTTGAACATCTGTTTCTGTACAGATCCTTTTGTCAAACAGCCTTCAGGCACCGTGTTGTCATCTGCAACAGCCAAAGATTTAAGAACTGCAATGTGAGAGGAATAGCAGGAATTTTCCCTTTGACTTACATTACTGATTTTTAGGGATTGTGGGTAAAACTAAAGATCTACGATTCTCTTTCAATGTGACTTTGAGGGGTAGATTAAAAAAATAAACAAAAAACAAACACTACAATTGTTCTACAAAGCTGTTAGCATGTAAATTATGCTGCATGGGGTGCTATTTAAACAACCCTGTTTGTCCAATTACCATTAATCAACACAGCGCTTCTGGCAAAACAACGAGGAAAGACCTGACTCTAAGAACACAAAGTGTTGTTTTCATGAGATTTTTACATGGATTATGTCATCAAAATGTGATGGGTGTGTTATTTGATCATTTTGCATTTACTCGCTTTAGTCTTTAAGTGCTTGCTTTGCATGTACTGACTGCGTTACCAGTCAAAAGATTGGTTTGCTGTTCTTTAGTGTCACACTGAGGAGCGATTGTCAGACTATCCTTGTCTTACACTTTCTGAGAGTCTAGAGGCTCTTGTCTTATTTGATTAAATGCAAATACCTTACAAAGTGGGGACTCTCCATTCAATAACAAACTGGTTTGACTGGTTTCAACATTGAATAGCCATGGCTAACTTAAAACTCGGTTTATACACGTATAATAAAGAAAGTTGTACTCATCTTCTTCTTCTGTGACGGTAAAAACAAACCCAAACCAACATAGCTGGGATGCTGTGTAAAATGTAAATATAAAGAATGCAATGATTTGAAAATCTAACAAAACCATGTTTCAACCAGAACAGAACTTAAAAATAATGTAACATTTTAAAACCTGTTATTTCATGAATAACTTGAAGACTTTTTGAATATACAGGACATAAGATCATCAAATTATTCTCAAACTCAAAATCAATGGATGCGCGTGATCTTTGGGTCCTCGGGCGGCAAGGCATCACAAACAGGCATGATTCTACTCTAGAAATCATTATGGGCTCAGAAACCCTTCCAGGAATCATCATTATTATCTGTGCACACCGTTCACTGTGCCATCTGCAAACACAAGTTAAACAACCTCTGTCATAGAAAGAAGCCATGCGTGAACATGATCCAGGAACACCGCCGTCTTCTGTGGACCAAAGATCATTAAAAATGAACTGAGGCCAAGTGAAAAAACTGTTCTGTGGTCAGATGAATTGAAATTTGAAATTATTCTAGGAAAACATGAATGCCCCATCCTCTGGACTAAAGAGAAGAGTGCTTCTTCAGAACAGCAGGTGAAGCCCACTCAAAGTCATCCTTTACACAGATGGGCTTATTTTTTCTTTTCCACAGTATTTCTTATTTATTTACAAAAAATGTGGGGAATAACTTTCAGCATATGTAAGGACATTAACCTTATTTAAAATACTGTTTTTATAGCTTTACTCCATCATCATCTGCACTGGAAGCTGATTATTGTGTTTTATTTCGTAGCTAGAATTTGTAGCATGCTTTGAGGTAACCAAACAAGATTTATCTGAGGAATAAAGTGTCAAACAACGAGAAGAAGCAGAAGTTCAAATGGACAATCTGTGACCATTGTTCTCAAGCTCTTTGTGGCATGCAGCACTTTGGAAGCTGGAAAAGTTTCCCCTACACTTCCCACCATGTTTTTAATCAGCAGTTGACAATAAAAAAAACAGCAGACTCTAAGCCACACAGTTTGAAACCCACCCTCATTTATGTATGCTTCTGTGGAGTAATAAACAAGTATAGCTCAGGAATAAAACATACAGTATATATATTTATCCCAACCTAATACTATTCCACTAATAACACATCTGGCAAATATATGGCCATATCTGATCGAGGAGCTCCTCGGGTGTAACACACTGATAACACATTAGGCTTGATGTGATTGCAGTGAAGCAGAAGAGCTCGCAGGCTTCACTGCAGGGATGAAAGCCACTGATCTTGGATGGAGACTTAATAAGCTGAAGATTAGTTGCATGTGGGCTTTCAGGGCTCAGTAACACAGCCGGGACTATTTTGTAGTAGATTATCTGTTCTGCCTGAAGGAGTCTGGGACAGTGTTAGGGAAAAGAGGTGGCATGCTGTCGCTTACCTGAGTGGGACATTGTTATGGTGTCATTGGCGCTAGTGGAGCCCACGTTGTATATGACAACTGCAGAGGCGTTGTGGTTTGCGACATTACGGATTTTCTCCCGGTAAGTGCAATTCCCCGTAGCTACCAACGCCACCCAAGGGGTGTTTGGAGGGGCAGGAGGGAACCTGATGTTTGGGTCGCACCCCTGTCTGTCCTGCAGGAGGGCCGGCACCAGGACCAGACCTCTAGCTTCTTTCTTAGGGGAGTGCTCGCCATACCGACCGCACTCGGTTTTCTCCGTCCTCACCTGCGACGTGACGGGGTCCAGGTAGGTGATGTTAACGAAAGCTGTGTACCACTCCTCCTTCTCTGCAACCGTGAAGTCCAGGCACAGCAAGTGGACGAAGCAAAACGACACCAGCCACGTCGAGAGAGCCAGACTGCGGCAAGCTCGGATGAGGGACGGTGCCATTGTGCGGCGGCTGCTGCTCTTTTTTGGGAGGGAGGATGGATGGCGAGCTCCGTGTGTCCTCCTCCACCTCCTCCTCAACGCAGAGCTCGCATCAAACCCTCTTTTAGATGCTTCAGAAATGTATCAGACCCACATAACGACCAGGATGCCAGGCGGCAGCCCGAACAGGCCAAGTGTGAAAAGAGTTTGTCCACGGTACACCACCACCTGCAGGAGAAGGCGACTCTGTGTTGTTGTTCCCCGTCAGCTGTTTTCCTTCCTCGCCCAGGACTGGCTCGCTGCTCATCAGCACGTGCCCTGGGCGTGGACAAGATGCCGCTGACCGACCACGACGTCATGTGATGAATCTACAACTGTTAGAAATCACTCTAGGATATTATAGGGTCATCCTTCCATTGGAGAGCAATTTAGGCTTTAAAGATAGCAGCATAAATAAATAAAAACAATCGAGCTTCTAGGTTATATTTTCTTTTATATATTTAAGAAAAACAACAAAAATAAAATCCATCAAAAAAATGTGTAGATTTTTGTAATGCTTTATTTGTGCTATGCTTGAGACAGCCCATTTACCAATGCTTGGGAACCTAATAAAAAAGTAGATCTTAAATATCTAATATTGCACTGTGGGCTCTTTTTCACAGCCTGTCTTTTGTCCATTTTCTCTCACCTCACACCCAAACAGATCCCCGAGCCTCGTTCTGCCTAAGGTTTCTTCCTGTTAAAAGGGAGTTTTCTCTTCCCACTGTCACCAAATGCTTGCTTGTTGGGGGTTCTCTGTATTATTGTAGGATCTTTTAACTTACAGTATGAAGTGCCTTGAGGGGAGTTATGTTATGTTAATTTAATTAATTATTGCCCAACTTTGTAATATTTATTTTCCAATCCTTGCTCAAACAGATAATTCAAACTATTACAAATGGAATAGATCAAATCTTTGTGAGCTAAGAAAAACACTTATGAATGTTTTATTTAAAATGACCTGGTAACAGGGTTAGAATTGGAGTAACACGCAATTAATTAGAGTAATTACAGTAATAAATTACATTTATTTGTGGATTATGATGTAAATTTGACAAAGAAAATCCCAGGACCAAATATTTTGTATGTTTGTGTTTCAAAACATGTTTGTATTATTTGTTTTACATGTATGGTAACATGGTTGCAAATCACTGCTAATATGTGTTAAGTGTTTTGTCTGAAAAAGGTGCAGTTGTTGAATGTAATGTACTGTGAAAGTCAAGGATAAATGTAGTTATATAAAGAAAGGAAGGAAACTTTGGTGGGGGGGTTTGTTTTGGTTTTTTTTTTTTTTTTTGGTAATATGGGGCAGCCCCTGATGTATTCATTGGGATTTGGCTGATAAAAGTGCTTAGGTATAGATAAAAGCAATGTATGAATGTGTGTGTGTGATTGGGAGAGTGAGACTTGCAGCAGAAAATGCTTTAATGCTCAAAATCTACCAGTCCATGATATGGGCAACAGGGATGCGTTGGTTAGAGTGACACACCAAATCTAGTCAGAAAAGACAGAAAGAAAATACAAAATATGTCAAAGACGACTAACTTTTGGTGTTAAAACATGATCCAATCATCTCACTTCTTCTTTAGGTTTCAATAACAAGGTTGCACATTTGTTGTAGTGCATAATTACTATGTTGATATTAACTAAATGACTTCACAATTACAAAAAACGTGTCAGCAAAATCAAAACATCAAAAAGTGGATTTAAAGGTAATTCTAATGGTTATATATGAAGCACAATTTGATTAAAAAAAGTTTTGATAAAAAAAAGGCATTTTGGTGAATTCTATTTTATATTTTGGCTTTTTTAGCAGCTAGGTTTACATCTTGTCTCAGGACAAGTGTCATTTATGCAACATGTATGGGCTATTTTCAAGGGTGATACAGGAAATGTCCTGCAATTGTAGAGCTCCCATTAGCGTTAGCACATGGAGTAGCATTATAAGAAAAACTGGAGCCAAACCCATTCGAAAAAGAAATTATCTTTTACTGGTTAAATTTAGGTCTTATTGTAATATATACTCTATTATATATCATATAGACTATATCATTATTATTGCAAATGTTTATTGTGTTATTTAAAGTAGGCCATATTGTATATTTATGCATTACCACTGCCCTATAAAAAAGTAAATTATTTAACATCAATCATTAAATGAAAAGAGGTGACGCTAAGCCACCATAACCAAAAACCAGCATGTGTGGAACGAATGTTTTTTAGCCGAGTGTTCCGGTGAACACATTTTCAGGACGGACCTAGCTGCGTTCTCTGAACTGATCATTTCGGTAAAGAAAAAATACAAAAATAATCTATTTTCTTTTTAATTACGCTAGCGTGTAATATTTAGGAACACTTAGGAGGTTCCTTTACAGTCTAAAAGTCATGTACACATGTGTTGAGTGGTGTTATAGTTTATTTTAAATGTAATTTGCTTATGAGACACCAGCTCAGTCAGCAGACACGGGAGCTGCTAGCCAACATGAACAGAAATGTCAGAAACTTTTTATAGTTGTAGTGCTTGTTGTCGTAATTCACCACCCGTGTTGCTGGCTGTAGTCCCTGTGCAGCTTATTGGAAAAGCACTGAGATGAGATATCAGCTAAGAGTTGCTCGTTCTTAGCTGAATTTCACGCAGAAGAAGTCGCCCAGTTTCCTCCCGGCGTGGTTCACCCCGTTTGTCCGTGTTTGCAGGTGACGGAGTCAGTGTCAAGCTCCGCGGAGAACCAGAAATGCCCAAAAAGAAAACCGGTGCCCGAAAAAAGGCTGAAAATCGGAAAGAGCGAGAGAAGCAAATACGAGCCAACAGGGAACATGTTGATGTGGCCAAACACCCCTGCAACTCCAACATGGTGTGTAGCTGCGATAGCTGATAGATGCCCAATTAAAACAACAGCAATGCCTTAATATGTATCTAATCTTTTATACTGTTACATTTTTGCAGGAATGTGACAAATGTCAGAGGTAAGTGATTTTATTCACTTATATGACCAATGTGCAACTGCAGATTCTCCATAATTCTGAGATAATTAACATTTTTTTAACGTTTCTGATGCCACATGCTAGAAAACAGAAGAACAGGGCTTTCTGTTATTTCTGTAACTCGGTGCAGAAGCTGCCTGTCTGCGCGCAGTGTGGTGAGTACACTGCACGTGTTATTTGAGTAATGTTGGAAAGATATTCATTTTAAAGCTAACACTCCCTGCTCATTTGTGACCTTCACATCCAAGCCCATTCAAAAATGTGCCAATTCACAGCCAGCTCAGTGATAGCAAGGTCCCTGCAAGGTCTTAAAAAGGTTAATATAACCTAAATAAGCAACACATTGTACCAGGTCATTAATTACTTAACAAAAAGTAAGTCCAAATTCAGAAGCATTGTGTGGAAACATTATTCACACCCCTGGATTCATTAGCTTGTAGAACCAGATTCAGCAGCAGTAATGAAGTAATCATTTTTTAGCTTGACTGGGCTGTGATTGGGCCATTCAAACATCTTAATGCTTTTTGTTTTTTTTAAAAAAGCCATTCTGTTGTACATTTGCTGTGGTTGGCTCAAGCTTTAGATGTCCTCACCTTTGACGGTAGAATACTTTGGTGTACAGAGGATTTTACATGTCTGTAGAATCTTGGATGTTGCTCTCGGTTTTTTTGCAGTTTCACGGAGCACTGCGCAGACTGATCTGTGAGTGAATTTGTTGGAATCTCCACTTTTGGAAAGATTATGACATAGTGTTAACGTACCTGAATGCTCCAGATCAGCAACCTGCCAAAGCTTCTGTTATTATAGAGGTGCTGACAATTGCTGATTATCAATAAATCAAGTTCATTTGATTAGCAGTACCTGGCTGCTACTTACGCTGTTAAATACTATAAATGCAGGAGGGATGTCATTAGTTTTTCCACACGTTTCTGCATGTCATGTCATGCTAAGGACCAGATTATTTTTTTTAATGTGCTGATATGTAAAACAGTAGAATTGAAAGAAGGTTTAGTTGTTGTTTTTCCACATAACCTTACATGCTTCTACCATTACACTCCATTATTTTGTTACATAGATGATGAAAACCACACAGTTCAAAAAGTTTGGCTCATGAACTCTGTGGTTTTGTTTTGTTTTCTTCTTCTCTATGCTCTTCTCCTTTATTATTCTGGTACAAGTTCATTTTTATTCAGCCTGTCTTGAAGCATGCTTAATCATCAATATAAGGAAATCCCAGAAAGTTTATTCTGTTATTAGCGTGTTTTTTTTAGCGTTATCAGAAGGTTTAACTCAGGCTTAGTGAAAGCTTCTGTATTTACTTTAATAAAGATATTTCTTGATTGACGACAGTAGCTTTGGCAAACCTAGCTCCTTGAGAGTGATCGTAACTTGGCTAAATGTTGTGAAGGGGATTTTGTTCATGTATTACACTATTTACCATTACACTGAAATTATTTGTGTTCGTTTTATTCATCTGTAAAGTTTTCTTCCTGTTTTTAGGTAAAATGAAATGTATGAAGTCATCGGATTGTGTTGTCAAACATCCAGGGGTCCACAGCACTGGAATGGGCATGGTGGTAAGTTTATTGTATATTTAAGTTTTCTATTATATATCTGTTTGATTTATTTTCATTCAGCAATGTAATTTATGACTGTAAAAATGATATTAGGTTGACATTATTTAATGGAACATTGTTCTGGTAGGTTTTGTTGGGAGAAATAATATTTTTATTTATTTAGTCTTTGAGATAAATATCTCTTTTTCAAGGGCCACCTGGCCAAGAAGATGCACCATGACAAAGTTACATCAAAATAAAATAAAACAAGTCAGTTAATTTTGTCAGTGGTAAATTTAATTCAAATACAAGGTCCAGATCATGCAGTGGCACCCTCTGTATTTTCCCAGGGAGACAAAATGATTCAGCTTTAGTGTTCTCTGAAAGGTATTTCATGAATGAGCTGCAAAATAAGAGAATGCTGTTCCAAGTTGGGTACTCTAAAGAGTGCCTGCAGCTGCTGTCAACAGTGTGACTCAGAGTAGAGCCTTGTGAGTACATTATGGTATCATCTGCATAAATGCGCAGTTTAGGTTTAGGCATAATCTTCTCTATATTAATAATAAAAAGGAAGAAAAAACAGGGTCTAAAGTTGACCTCTGCGTGACTCCATTTAAAAGCTTCATAGAAACCTGACTCATATTCATCTGTATAAACACACTGTGTCCTATCTGAAAGGGCATTCCTGAACTAGCCTGTAGTCTTATCATTCTAACTGACGTCACTGAGTCTTTCTAACAGCAGCTCATGGTCATCAGAATCAGATCAACAAACACAGCAGCTTTCAGTCCAAGGCAATAATAATAGAATTTGTTACCAACATAGTTGCTGTTACAGTACTGTTGAGTTTATTTAAAATTCTACAATTTTGGCGCAAGTAGAAATTTAGGTTTAGGGCAATATTTGTTGAGGGGATCCCATGTTTTTAAAATAATAAAGTATAGGCAGCTTTCTAGATTTTCAGGGATGATGTTAAGCTGAAGAATCTGATTAAAAAATTGTTTGTGAGGTTCTCAGGTCCAGATGAATTTTTTTGGCTCAATGGCTTTTTAACATTTTAAGATTGCCATAGAGGAAATAGGTTTAGGCACAAAGATGATACAAAATGGGAAAGACAGTTCAATGTAGAGCATCAAGACTATTCTACATTTGCATTAAAAACATAAGTAGTTGATATAAAATGTCCAGGTAGGTTTGGATAACTTTTTTTTGCCTTAACGAACGAAATTATAATTTAAAAACTGTAGTATGTATTTCCTTGGGTTATCTTTGTCTAATATTAATATTTGCCTAAGGATCTCAAACTGAGTGTGACAAATATACAAATAAAAAATAAATTGGGAAAGGGACGAATTCTTTTTTCACAGCACTGTATGTATTGATATTTGGAATTTCTAGTCAAGGTCCTGGTTTGATTTCTTAAAACTCTAACAGATCCAGGCAGCAGGTTCATTTGTGGCCCTGTCTGTTTCAGCTGTGCCAGTGCAGAGCTTTATCGAGTCCTTTTAGGGAGAAAACTTCTAGTGCACAAGGTCAAGACCTGCTCTATTTTTAAATTCCGCTGCTGTGGGAATATTTTGCACGGGGCCGGGACTTGGATCTACATTCTCGCATAATGATAGCAGCAAAAAAAAGACTTACTTTAAAATCCCACCGGTATATTAGGTTTATAATCAAATAGCATGGGAGGAGTCCTTTTACACAATGATAATGTCAGCTTTCAGAGACTGTAAATGCAGCAGGACTCTCCCTTGATATGTAAGGTCATTCGATGCCGAATAACAAACAAACCAAGAGATCCATGTTGCCAGCAGATTCCGCAACAATCAGCCGCTCATCTAGATGTTGTCACTGATAGCAACAGCACTCCAGACGGCAGGCTAGGAGAATAAACAAGGCCTCAAGCACACCAACAGAGGTCATCTACAACCAAGAAGCAGCAGCTTGTAGATTTTCTCTGCATTAATCTGGGGCTAGCTATTATTCATGTGGCTGTGGCTCAGGTGGTAGAGCAGATTAGCGACTGATTGGAAGGTTGGTGGTTCGATTCCTGGCTCCTCCAGTCTGCATGCCAAATATCCTTGGGCAAGATACTAACCCCAAATTGCCCTCCGATGCGTTCATCGGAGTGTGAATGTGTGTGAATGCTTATTAGTTGCACTTGAGTTTAGAGTGGGTGTGATTGGGTGAATGAGGCATGTTGTATAGAGCGCTTTGAGTACTCTGGGAGAGTAGAAAAGCGCTATATAAGAATCAGTCCATTTACCATTCAGTATCACTCTGACACTCTTTATGCTCATGGTGCAGTGTTGTGCAAGTGCAATCAAAATGAATAATTAAGCTAAGTAGCATATGATAAGGTGTGTCAAGGGTCCAGCTGGTGTTCAGTAATCAGTGTCTGTTTTTGCTACATGCCAGTAAACTCATCAGCAGGTTATTTAAACATAAAAAAAGAAAGTACAATTTCTGATTTTGGTCCTTGTTATTCTCCTACTCAATCACAAGGGGGCAGTGTGCGACTTCTGTGAAGCTTGGGTGTGCCATGGTCGGAAATGCCTGAGCACTCACGCCTGTTCATGTCCTTTGACTGATGCCGACTGCATCGAGTGTGAGCGCAGTGTCTGGGATCATGGTGAGACCACCCCTGTTTGATTGTTTCGCCTGCTTACCTAAGTAGAGCCACTGACTGGTTTAACTTCTTAAATAGGAGGGCGAATCTTCCGCTGTTCCTTCTGTCAGAACTTCTTATGTGAGGATGATCAGTTTGAGCACCAGGCAAGCTGCCAGGTTCTTCAAGCAGAAACATTCAAATGTAAGTCACACTGTCATTCAATCGGCTTTTTCAATGGGGTGTTTAAAGCGTATCATTTCCATATGAGCAGATAATATCCAGAGGGAGCATGTGCAGTAGTGATGTTACGAATGTGTTTTCATAATATTGTTGTATTATTTTAGGTGTTTCCTGTAATAAACTGGGACAACACTCCTGTCTGCGGTGTAAGGTGAGGAATCAGTCTGTGAAAATATAATGCAAAAGGATCACAAGCATGTTTGTAAAAAATAAACCCACGTTATCAACTTGCATTACAAAACTGTTTGTAACAACAAAAGAAGAACGAACCAAATCTGATAAGATGGCTACAAATTCACATCGTTGTTTTCATGTGGTTTTGCTTTTGGTTTTTCTCCCTTTATCTGGAAATATTCCTTGTGTACAACAGACACGTAACTGAAACTAAACATCAAAGAGCTTTGAACGAATAAAATGGCAAGAAAGCGCTCCAGGCTGACAACAACGGACCTGCTGAAAATAGCAGCCGGAGCTCATACTGCCTTTAGTTGTTCCTTGTGCTTAGTTTAACAGTTGTCAGCTAATCTTACAGAGGTTAAAAATAAGTTGGTCCTATCAATGACCTATACGAGCTGTTGCTAGGCCAGATAGTCGCAGTGCATACTTTTACTGAAGTGCACAAGTGAAGGAATTTGCCAGGCAGCTCATGACAATATGTGTAGCCAAAGCATACTTTTGCAATAAATCAGCTCTTAATGCACAACAAGTGAGTGTGCTTATCCTTAAATGTGTATATATATATATATATAGAGTAATGTTTGTTTATTTGTACTGGAAAATTACAGGATAAAGAATTGCACTATAAAAGATGCACTGCATAGACAGCCAGTGCCGACTGAGTAAATCTTTGACGTGCATTTTCTCAGGTCTGTTTTAAAGCTTTAAATTAAAGCTACCCTCACATGCCCATTTGCACACCAAATATTACACATTACATTAGCCTGCTGTAATCATTCCTGCTCATCATGCTAGCTGAAAGGGATGTCTTCTCAACACTGTAAATAATGCTGATCCTCCCTCAAAGCAAAGTTTTAGCTGGAGCTGTTTATTAATTGAGCGTATATGTTCTGCTGGTCTCCTAGCAACCAAACCGCATTTCCTGAGCATGAGACTCTGCCCCAACTCCATATAGACAACAAACAACAAGACTGATTATACTATGATAACATGGTAATTTTGACGAAATTACTCCAGCTGAACTTTAGCATGCATTTCTGCACAGAGAAGCCATGTTTATTGAGGATATTAGAATGTAGGAATGACTACAGCAGACATTCAGGTTTATCAGGCTTCATCAGGAACAAAATAAAAACATATGGAGTGGCTCACAACATTTACACAAGTGCTGCTTGCGTGGCATTGTGCCACAGTTGCAATCTGATCAGAAAGCATTTGAAATAGGAACTCTGCTTTTTGGGGCAGGGGTTATTTATTTATATTTCCAATTCAATCCTTTTTTTAAGAGTACAGTCTGTATCAAAAAGAGGCAAAAGACAGCTGCCATATATTGGTTACAGTGAGTGAGGATCTCTGAATTTGAGACTGGAGGAAGGGAATACGATCGAGTTTTTATGGATGAACGGATGTGGATGAATGAGCTTACTCCTCTTGCCTAAACAAGCCTGAACTGTTACTGCTTTGCTTTCTTTAGTTTTGAAGTTGAGCGAGAACTATGCATCGATATCATGTTCGTGCACCAGCATTTCCATGCCATAACTGACTGAAAGTTGAACTGTGTCTTGCAGGCTTGTTACTGTGATGATCACACTAAGAGTAAAGTCTTCAAACAGGAGAAAGGAAAAGGTCCTCCGTGTCCCAAATGTGGTCACGAGACACAGGAGACCAAAGATCTAAGCATGTCAAGTGAGTGTTACGCAGACCTTTAAACGACTGGAAGTTGTTTAGTTGTTTTTCTTCCCGTAAAGCTCCTGTTTCGGGGAAGTTGCCACAGCTGCTACTTCCCCGCAGACTATGTTTTGAAAATGAAACAAAACCATGAGGGGAAAAATAAATTCTTTGTTTTTCCCCAGAAGTCATTTACACAGTGCAGCTAATTGTATTTTCTAGAGAATTGTTCATGAATATTTGGGTTTTTCTCAAATGCTTCTTGCTGTAAAAGCAGAGTCTGATGTTATGCAATTAAACTTTGACCTTGGAAGCAGTGCCAAACATGTGTTGGCCACATTGCTGTTCTCTCAAATGTGCTGCCAGGATTTGATTTCTATTTCTAAGGACTTGCTATTAGCAGAGTGAGATGTATTTTGAAACAAAAACCCTGCTCAGTGAATCTGATATTTGTAGCTCCTCACAAAGAGCTTTAGCAATATTAACATTTCATTTCCGACATGGGACAGAGGCAAAAACGTGTGGAAGGATCACAGCAGTGTCATAGTCATATATTGACAAGAGGAACAAAGTGATATATAATGAGTTAAATTACAACCTGAAGGCTTAGAATAAACATTGCTTGCAGAGAATTACGCAGACTGTATCTTACAGGACCTTTTCTTTGTCGCTTCACCACCATGCGTAATGACACCAGAGCTAACGTTGACACCTGTGCATTGTTCACAGCGCGCACCTTGAAGTTTGGTCGACAGGCCGGTGCCGACGATGACGACGGTTACTACGACGGTGCGTCCGGGTACGATGCTTACTGGAAGAACGCAGCGTCCGGAGGTGGAGACCAACAAGACGACTACGGAGAAGACGATTACTATGAGGAAGACGAGTATGAGGAGGACGAGGAGGAGGAGGAGGAAGAAGATGAAGAGGGCGAACAAGAAACTGTGTCCGAGTCGCTGGCTGGTCTTAAATTGGATGGTGCTGCAGCCTAAGCTGATGGTGACTGATGAGGTGGTGCAGCTGGAGCACGTGGTCCTGTAAACCCAAAGGATCCTCAAGAAAGCTTTAGATGCACAATTAAGACTGGAGATGAATATTAAAGCTGATGTGATGTTTTAACTTTCCATGTTACTTTGAAAGAGAAAATACATTTTTTTAAACAATATTCAAGCAGCTGTATAGAGACAAAATGAATAAAAGACTCAAATAACAGTTTCAATTTAATTTCAGTTTCATAAATTAAATACCTGCTATTATAAGCCTGACTAAAAAAAATTGATGGTGCTCAGAAAGCTTTAAGTGCCCTGCTTTCTCCTCTGTTTTTACAGTCAAGCCTGGGTTAAGTTATGAAACTGCTTCTGACTCTTTGCAGTGATTTTTGATACAGGAGCAAAGGCTGATCTTTGTATTTCCACACTCTAATGGTTGTCACATTTGCCCACCATGTGAATGGTCCCTGGAAACTCAAGAAGATGATGTTACTCCTATTGGTGGCGTGAAGCTGGCACACATAAGAGGGTTGTTTATGTCATATGGTGGTGAACTTTTAAAGAGCTTTAGGGGGGGGTCTTCACTTTCTTTCAAACGAGGTGGCAACCAGTATTGGCTGTTGGACAAATACTCATTCAGATCTTATGAATTTGCCTAGATTTTTTTTTTACAATCAGGGTCTGATTGTTACATTTAGGACCAGACTATCCTTCCATATTTTTGAATTCCACCAGAATCCACACACAACTGCAGAGTATACAGGAAATTTTCAATAAGTCATGATTGTAAAGCTCTGGCTTGTCTTAAATAGTCCAAACAGCAACAACAAACCTTAAGCGTTAGCTGTTCACCACAATGTGCCTCGAGACTTTCATCTTCCTGTTTATGAAAAACTTCCTCAAACATTTTACCCGTATGCTTATATCCAAAATAAGTCGTCCCGTTTTAGCTTGGTCAGCTGTAATAATAAACAAATTATTAGCTGGAATGAATTGCCTAAATCATTAACTTCACTGGTTTTCTGATCCAGGCAAATTGGCGGCCACTGAAGGGAATTCTTCTGTGGCTTGTTATGAATAAAGCATAACCTGTCCTCATTATTGGTGTTATGTAATGACTATTGGAGAGTCTTTTTGTGGCATCTTTCCTCAGTGCAGTTGTTTGTCCTGATGTTTGAAATAAACTGCAAGGCACATTTGGGTTATTCTTACTATTCGGTGCCATTTGAGTCCTAATGACATAATATGGTATATTTAGTGTAAAACTTGTCTAATGCTTATTTCTAAACCATTTTCTTGTATGTTTAACCCCCCTCTACCATAGAACACATTGATATATACACAGGATAAATACATTAAAAGTAAATTACTTTTATTTTAGCACAAGTCACTAAAGTACTATGTCCCCAGTCATGCTTGCTCGACTTCAGTTACAAATATAACTTAAAAAAAAAAAAAAAAATCTAGATTTTTCATCATTTCTGGATTGGCTTATTTCTAATGTTCCTCATCAAATGTTCTTTTTTATTATTAATGCATGTTTAATACTTAAAATCTTTAAAAAATGTTGTGTCCCTGAATCAACTGTCACCCCTGTTACTCTGATAAGAATTCCATAGAACACATCACCTGATTATTCTTTTAGTCACATGACACTCCCGGATGTAACATATTTTGGAGGGAAAACTTTCAAGAAGAAGAGTAAGTACCACTCTTTAATCAACCCTTTTTTCAATGTTTTAGCAAGATTTTGTAATGTGGCAAAGCATAACACGTCCAACCTGTTACGCTTATTAATAGTGGAAACAATTTTTTTTTTGTAATTTTTATAATATGGCTAATAAACATGTTAAAAATGGTTCTTAGTGGTCACCATGTACTAGCTTGTTGTTCATCATACTAGTAGTAATGGCTAAGTTTAGCATAAAATCTCCCCCCTGTTACCGTCACCCCTGTTATTGCTATGCACTGTAACATGAAATTTCCTTGCAGATTTTAAAAAGGGACATTGTAGCTTTTAGAAAATGTAAATATTACTATAACTGTGTATTCAAAACAGTTATTAATAGAAAATTGAATGTCCTGTAACAGGGTGGACATTTGGCACGTCATGGGTAAAGACTTTGATTTTAAAAAATATTATAATATAATATCCTTAGCTGGACCAATACATTTTTCTTATAGGTTGAAAATCCCTCTTTTAGATGAAATGTTAAAATAATTCAAAATTTTGTATTTTTTGATGAAGAGTGATCACACTGAAATGGCACCGAATAGTAGGAATGACTCATTTGTGTAAAAAAATAAAAATTTAAAATTAAATAAAATCCCTCTTGAATGTGCATTTCTGTGAAGTATTTCTGATGACTCATGCATTAAAAGAAAAAAAAGAAACCGATAAAGTGACGACTTGGAGGAGGAGTGAACGTCTCAACACGACCAGAACAGGGCGTGTGCAAGTCAGCCTGCGAAATCATACCCGTACTCACTCTCGCCACAAGTGTTAATAACACTGGCTGCAGACCAATGAGACAAACCAGCTTTATTATCACAAATGAGGTGCAAAAGTGTAATCTTTGCTTGCTGCTCCGCTGGCTAGGACGACGGCAACCGCAGTCACTGCGCAGATGACGGCGCTCCCGGTGATCCTTTTTCAACTCACATGTCACCGAGATCAGCGAGCTGTAAGTTACATTTTAGTGCGTTACTAGTAGAGGTCTAACCCAAACTGTCGGCTAATCACCTGGAGGAAAACACGGCGTGTCCCCAATTAGGGAGGCTAATCAAATGCGTATATATAGGAGGTGTGTCTACTGGGCGATCCACGTGGGTCCGCGGGATACATTTCAGCTGCTGTCGGTGAACTATGTGCCATTATGGTAATTTGGTTTAAAAAACAAGTAATGCTCTCGCTTTCACTCACTTGCTTTCACTTTCGATTTAGTCAGATGCGAGCTAGTTTGGCAGCCCGTCTTTCCGGTTGTGTGTATATGGGGAGACGCTTCTGCACAGCTGTCAGTGAGAATGGAGCCAAATCATGTGCACGTCCACCACGTTCTTGTTTCTGCCTAACTTAATGTTTACGTTTTTATTCTGTCCAACGCTGTTTGTCAGCATTGCTCCAAACTGCGTCGAGACTGCAGGGTATGGAAATAAATGCGTCCTTGGTAGTACGCGGCTGACGGTTCGAGCAAAGGTACGAGGAAATGATTACCGGTTATTAGTCTCTGTAATAGTTTTGTAAACTTGAAGAATGATTTATAGGAAGGATGGTCTGCTTCAAGTAACAAGAAACTATCACGGTTGAAGCGCAACCTTCAAGAAATATTTAGTCGTGATTATCCATCCAACTCCTGTTGGAAGAGCAAGTGTAAGTGCTGAAGAGTACCATCGATAAATGTTAACCTCACTAGGCTACCGTAAATTTTTAAGATACGCGGCTGTTTCATAGTAACACTGAAAATATAGTTCTATTCTTTAAAAAAACAAACAAAAAAACAACAACCCCAAAACAAACAAAAAACACCCTTTAACTTCAGTACTACTACAGTACAAATGGAAAACACAAGTACATCTGCAACAGAATTGAAGACAACTAAAAGTACATTTCATCACTATGCTGTTTAAATATTCTTCATAATACTACAACTGCTGAAACATTGGATGTTAGATAACATGCATCCTCTGCTTTGGCCCCGATGGAGATTTCAGACAAAGATCATGTGTTGTTGGTCTGAGTGAGGTGTACCCAGAGGTGTGGACTCGAGTCACATGACTTGGACTCGAGTCATTAATTTTATGACTTTAGACTTGACTTGAAAAAATGTTCTAAGACTTGTGACTTGACTTGGACTTTTACACCAATGACTTGGGACTTGAATTGGACTTGAACCGGTTTACTTGAAAAGACTTGATATTTTACCCCAAATATAAAATTTAACATGCATATTATATAGCGATTGAAAATGTGACGTCATTCAGGGGTAAAACCGCAAAGGATTCTGGGAACTCGTGGCAAGAGGTACTAGCGCACACAGCCTTTCAATTGAAATCAGTCACACAGCGATAAAAAGAAACACAAAAATGTCAAGAAGCTGTTGTATTATTAACTGCAATAGCCGGTCGCATGACAGCCACGGGAAGCCGACGGGTAAAGAGATCGGTTGTTATCGGATTACGTCGTTGAAGAGAAATTGTTCGAGCCATGTTTCCGAAGTAACAAAGAGGCGACTGGATTGCAGCCATTCAAAGACCAAATATAACGTCCCAGAACACTCCAGCTCACAGGTTAGTCTGCTCCAAGCATTTCCACAAAGGCAAGTCTTCTGTTGTAGTTAATGCGTCATTTTCATAACATAATTGGTGATATAGGTTACAAGCAAGTCTGGCGCTGAACAGAAATTGTCGCGCTATGCTCCTTTGTTTATTGTGCATAAATAGTGAATTGTCCTGACACAATATTGCGTTTCGCTTCTGTTATTATGGTACACTGACAAAAACACATACTTTTATTCACAGGATAAAACAGTTGTTTTGTATCACTAATTGCCCAGTACGATTACAGCATACAGTATTATTGTCACTGCTACATTTCTGTGATGCTACCAGAAATTATTTCCACTGCTAATTAATTACCGTTGAGCTCAAAGTCTATATTAATAAACGGTTAACGAATGTGTATTTATGACGACGATTTGTGAGACTGGTAAACTTATGATAGGTACGATGGTCTTTACTTTCTACACGGTGCGTTTCAAGGTCCTGCACCCATCCGTCGGTAAACTGTACCTGGGCTTGTTGCAGTGACCTGAAGTTACTAAACTTCATGAGTGTGTGCACTCACTCCAAGAACCGTATGATTATAAATATGCATATAAATATGCTAAGATGAGATAGCTGACTTCATCTAACTAGCAAATGTTGTCCAGGCTACGTTGGTGATGCAGTTTTTTTTTAATATGTATGATATTTTTGTCATGCGATTTTAAAGCCGGTCCTACAACCGCATCCAAGAATAACATGCAGCTTATCTCAGAACTGTCGGTGAAAATTATTCTTGGAGCTAGGTTTAATTGAGCTGCATTTTAAAGAGGTGCAATTTCACAATTTGTGTATATTTTCTAAGTTCACTATTTTGTCATGTGTTGAGAAAAACACAGATTTAAAAATTACATGGTCTAATATTTACATTTAGCATATAACTGCAACATGCTTTTTTTCGTTTTTTTTTTTAAAGACTCGAAAGGACTTGAAATTCAAAGTTTCAGACTTGTGACTTGACTCGGACTTTTACACCAGTGACTTGAGACTCGACTCTGACTTGCCTGACATTACTTGAGACTTGACTTGAGACTTGAGGATAAAGACTTGAGACTTACTTGAGACTTGCAAAACAATGACTTGGTCCCACCTCTGGGTGTACCCTTAAGGTGTCTGATTTATGGCCTGTATTTACAGCGCTTTTCTAGTCCCTAAGGACCCCAAAGCGCTTCGAACCGGCAACCTTCCGATTACAAGGTGAACTCCCAACTCTTGAACCACGATCGCCCAAGTTCAGCCTAAAGCTTTTTTTTTTTTTTTTTTTTTTTTTATAGTTGCCTGACACTGTTGCCTGCATTTCGAGTTGTGCATGGTGGACTTGCTCTGCAATCCTGCAGCCCTAACACTAGTTGCTAGGGGATTTATGTCCTCAGGTTGATCAGTTCTCTTCCAGTCTGTTAGAAAAATGGCTGCAGAAGAAGTAGCTGGAAATGCGCAGGTACTACATGGGCCAGTCGCATTTGTTTTAGGCATTGATGGGATGTTGAGTTTGGTGTTGACAAAAAAAAAAAAAAAAAATCCACTCATTACTATTAAAAGTAATGCAGCACTCAATACTCAATACTTCATTGCTTGGTGGGGAAAAAGTAATTTGTAACATTACTACTTTGTTGCTCTGTAAAAAGATGTAAAATTCATTGTAAGACATGTTATCTAACAGTATTTATCTTCCCCTTCAGTCCTGATACTCAACACAAATCCCTGTTTGTGTGTGGGACAAAGCTTAAAGGCCCGCACAAACTTTGTTTTAGTTTAGTTGAGATTGAACACAAGACGGAACAGAAAGCAAATTAAAAACCAGGCCAAAGAGATGCAAAGCCGCAGTAATTCTACTGTAGAAACAACTGGAAATGGGTGATGCAATGTTACAAGCCTGACTAGCCATCGCTGCCTTTGTTATCTGTTGAAGATCAGGCTCTGGCTGCTGTGCTGGGGTCAGCATACACTTAGCTTTAGCATCACTTTGGGTTCTGGCCTAACTTTTTGTTAGGATGTTGTCTATGGATGCTTGGAAAGAGCCAATGCTGTGTTAGCAACAGCCTCTTTTTGCAGTGTTTGCACTTTGTTTGTTTGCACACTAGCTGATTATAGCAAGACCCATTTAAGATGTATATATTTCTGTAAATCCCCCCCACCCCCTCACCCCATCTATCATGCAGATAATGACGTAACTGTAGCTGTAATGTGGCTACTGAATTTGGTGCATTTACAGCTTTAGTTACTGCATTACTGAAAATTGTAAATTGTAGTGTGATTCCAGTGACATGTTAGTTTTGAATATACTGGTTATTTTGTGCCTCGGGTGTAGCTTTAATGCAGAAATGCAGTCCTTAACTAATTTATTATATAAACTGTCATTTAAAATAAAAAAAGGAAATATTTTAGAAATCTGTCCAAAAAATGTTTAAAGAAATTTTATTAAACAATTAACAACAAAATCTAAATTTATTTTAAATAGCCAAATTTGGGTACTGGACCTCAAGTAAATAACTAATTTGGCATCTTAAGTAAAACAGTTTAATTTTGATTTTTTTTTTCTGCTTATCTGTAAAACAGCAAATTTTAACATTTTTAGCATTAAAATAATTTGATTAAAGAGCTTGGCCTTGCTGGTGGATTAACTGTCTTTTGCTAATTATTTTAGAGCAGCCGTGGTATAAGCTTTACATTGGATGATGTCTTAATTTTTTTTAATTTTTTTTAAAAGCACTGTATAAATTGCATATTGGTGGTAGTGTGAGGGCCTCAGCTTGTACATCTGGAATAAAAATGGAGTGCAACTGAAATAATGTAGGTTTCTAATGAGTGTGGGTTGCCTCCCTTTAGAGGTTTTCTGGGCACACCCAGCTGTTGGAGCTTGTAATGCATTGTAGTCCATTTGGCTGTGGAATGCCTTAGTTTCCTCCAAGAGGGACTGGTAAATATTGCTGGGAAAAAATAGTGTCTGGATTAGCCAAAGAACTCCAGCTGGGTAACTCTGGTGAGAGTTAGCCACAGGAAGACGGGTACGTTTTTGTTTTTTGGTTTTTTTTTGTTGCTGTTGTTTTTTTGAGGGAATTGCAAAGCATTTAACCTCTAAAGTGAAACTGTAGCTGTTATTTACACTACATGCAAGTTGTGAGTTCTGCCCGATGAAAGCAGGTTGACTTTCTGCACTTTGAGTTGCACCTCGTTTGTGTATGATGATTACGGAGTGCGGTGACTGTGGGTGGGCACGGGGTAGTATTTCTAGCAGTGCAGGACAACAGCTTGAATACACTATAAAAAAATTACTATTTGAGTTTCAGTTAATATTTCATACTCATTCTGTTGTTTTAGTAGATGCAGAAAATAGAAGAAGAGAACAGAGTTGGCTTAAAAATATAGGAGCACAGCCTGTAGCAGATGAGCAAATGGTCACAAAAGACTGACAGAATACAGAAATGTGCAAACTTCAGAGAAAATGGTTATGTATCTGTTATTGCTATTCAGCCATAGAAGTGGAAATTATTTACCACAGTGTTACACAAAGATGGCTTGACATATTTCTGTTAAATTTCAATGACTTTAATTGCATATTTATCACCCATTATATTACAATTTTAAAATGGTGACCTAAAAGATGTAGATGTAGATGATGATGATGATGATGATGATGATGATGATGATGATGATCTAATGTTTTCCTGTACAATTTCTAGAGGGGTTTCCAGATCCAGCTGACCTGTAAGTTGTGCCGAGAGAGCCACAAAACTCAGGTGTGGCTTTGTTTGTTAGTTCTGAGGTAGGCATATAGTGTGTGTGTTGTGTTTTGTGTTTTGTTTTTCTTATGAGTGTACTGTGCTTAGTAGATTTATTAGATCACCTGTTATTTAAAAACAAGAAAACACAAATAATTTAGTAAGTCTGTCAAAAAATTATGGAGTGCAAGTAAATAGCTGTCATTTGGCATTTTAATAAGAAAATTTATGTGATTTTCGATTTTGTTTCTGCTTTTTTCCTTTTGCAAAACTGTAAACTTGAATATTTATGAACAATGCCAATAATGATAGTATTCATTTGGATTAAATAGCTTGCACATACTGGTGGATTAATCATCACAGAATCATAAAAAAATCAGAAATTGTCAGTACTGTTAATTTAGGACAGGCCTGGCATAAACCTTATATTGAGTAAAATAAAAAGAAATGTAAAACAGCAAAATAATATTGAAAGCCTAACCTTTTTAAAATTCCTACAAATAAACAGATAAGTACATCCTCTTAATTCTAATGTCTTACATAAGGATATAAGTCATCTGTTTCTCATCAGGGCTTAGTATCGGGTCAATATAACCTGAGGTAAACAACAAAGTTTTCCAGTTGAAAAGTCGAAGTTCAGAATTAGAGTTTTGGTTTCTGGCAAAGCTTTTAAAAAGGTCATTTACCGACTGATCTGTGAAAAGACTTCAACATGAAATGTTGTGCTGTCTGCATGACTGTCTGCAGCTCGGTAGGTAGTGTGGTCGCCCCATGATCGGAAGGTCGGGGGTTCGAATCCACTGAACGGCTACCCTGAGGTACCCCTGAGCAAGGTACCGTCCCTCCCCAGGCGTGATTTTTGGCTGCCCACTGATTCACTGAGGGAATAGGTTAAAGTCATTTCAGCCTCATCTTCAAATTATTCACGTCCTCTCAAGACCAAGACTCAAGTCCAATTACAACATGCCAAATAATTGATCAGTGTGTTATGTTTTAAAGCGTTACACAGATGACCTTCATTTAAATACTGATTGCTACAGCAATGTACAGTAAATGTTTTGGAGGAACTGATTCACTGAGTTCAAAAGATGGCGACTATAGATTTTACTCTGAGCTAATAATAGGTCTGTGACGTAATTGCAGTCTCCCTTATCAGAAAATGATGAGTGAATGAATGACTGTAAAAGTGGTTATTTTAACTGGAATATGTGAACTGCTAAAATGCTAACTGTTATATATTTCAGTGTTTGTAACATATAGAAGTTTGACTTGCTTTGCTCTAAGCTGTGACTTTATGAATGAGGAAATAAACTGGCATGTCAAATAGCTGTCCACAGAATGTGTTACCATGGTAACTAGGTTGAGGTTGAAGCTTCCTGGAACAGAAAAGCAAGAGTTTACCTTTCATCACACTAATTGTTAGCCGGACCTGATTCCTGGTATGGGGCCCTGGTCTCCAGTGTTAACACAATGCAAGTGCCTTTCCAAGAACGGTGGTATTACAATAATACAGTCCAGGACCCACATGCCAGACTCTGAAGAGCGGGCCAGAGTTCATCACAGTACAAGTAGAAATGTTTTGTTTTTGTGAAGGGTCGTAGGGAAAATGTCTCTTTTCTTTAAAAAAAAAAAAAAAAACGCAAAAAAACCCCCCAAAACAAAAGGGATCACTGCATAGATCGAATATCCACAAGGCCGATTAAGTAAAAGCAGCGCAGTAAAGAGCAGGCCAGTAACTCTCCAGCTTCAAGCTACTACTGCTAAAGGCAATTCTGCTAGCTATTGAGGTGTGTGTGCGCGTGCGACACTGCTTCTGTATTTTGGTTTAGGTTTTTGTCAAATGAAACCATAATATGCCATGTGATGTTTATCTCAGGCTATAATTGCTTAACTTTACAACATAGTAAAGGCTATATTAAAAAAGTCGTAATACCTTAGAATTGATGGGGGTTTACTCTCTTTTTGCAGTGACTGAATGACTGTATAGTGTTAATTTCTGCAAAATGCACTCCGTGACTGAGCTGATGGTGTGCAGTATGACAAAAGTACTGGACTTTGGAAGTTTGACACATTTATATTTCAATGTCTAAACTTCAACTGTGTTAGTTTATTAAATTTAAACTGCATTTCAATCACTTTTACTATATTATTACATTTAAATACCCATATTGCTTTCCCCAGTAGCAGCTAGGTGCAGCAAATCAGTTGCACCCAACAAAACTCCATATTGCCATAATTGTTTCTTTCTAATTGTATTTTCATTCTTACAGCCTCTTGAGTACGCCTACATGTGCCAATTCTGTGAATGAAGCAGGGGATCTACGGATATGTTTGAATGATCTGATTCATAATGTGAAGGTGAGTGGTTTCATTTTAACTCTTTGGTAACATTGAGTTTTTATTGTTAAAAATTTGTATGACATTTAAAAACGACATACATTTGTTCACTGATGCTGACTTAAAACAATAAAAAAAAAAGTCTGTTTTATTTATATAGCAGCAAATTGTAGCTCTAGTTATGTCAGAACTAATGGATAGTGGACAGTTTACCTCTACACTGGCAACAGTCTGGAGCCTTTACTCATTATACAGTCACTGGTTACGTCATTATTTATGGATATAGGCAGAAACAATGATCAGCTGATGCTAACAGACCCGAAATGTGTTAAAGAAAAAGTTTCCCACCGCATTACACCGCCAGCCTGAACACTGACACAAAACAGGATGGATCTATGCTTTCATATCATTTAGACCAAATGTTGACTCTTCCAGCTGAATGTCATCAGATCTTTTATTGCCCAATTTTATGATGGTGTAGTAACTGGAGTTTCAGTTTTGTGTTCTTAGCTGATAGGCAGGGCGCTCGGTGTAGTCTTCTGCTGCTGTTGCCCATCTGTGTCAAGGTTTGATGTGTTGTAGGTTCAGAAATTCTCTTTTGCATAACTTCCTTGTAATGACTGGTGATATGAGCTACTGTTGCTTTAACAGTTTGAAGCAATCTGGTTATCTTGCTTTGCTCTCATACTCTTCACCCAGAGAACTGCCACTCACTGGATGTTTTCTTTCTCACACCATGATTAGGAGTCAACTTTATTGTAATTACACATGTATTAATACAGGGTAACAAAATGCAGTTTGCATCTAATCAGAAGTGCAAGAGCAGTAAGCGCAATAGGAGCAGATTATGTATGTGATCTGCAGACCTTTGTGACAGAAAAGTCTCAGATTAGTAGTTTGTCTTTGCAGCAACAATGCATTTAGATGTGCTGACAATGTAATTACATGATTTTGATATCTGCGTTTTAATGAGTAGCTGAATAGGTGTACCTAAGGAAGTGACTGATGAAATTTCTGGTTGTTTGTCCATCAATCAATCCCATTCTCATTAACAAGTGAACGTAAGAGCTTAGAAGGAATTTCTAAAACTTTGGCACAAATGTTCACTTGAACTAGTTAAAATTTGGTGGTCAAACATCCCTAGGGACTAGAAGGGTGTGTTTTGTTTTTTTTTTTAATTCCACCAATTTCTTATATATATTAACCTGGTTGGTTGTGAGAAGCACATCTGGTGAGACAAATGAAAATGTTTATTTGTTTTTAATTTCTTGTCAGAAATCTGATGCTATGCTCTACGCTCCAGGAATTGAAGACTTTCCAGTAAGTTTTTAAAAAGTTCAGTTTTGATTTCTAATCATCGTGTGAATCGATTACAAAGTGCTAACAAGTGTTGCGTGTATGTCCAAATCCTGGAGGTCTCTTTAACCTCCACTCCAAAGACTAAACAAAAGGAATCACACATTCAGTTTACGGAGTGCTATAAAAGGCACTAACACCACGCCCATGCTTCTGTTTCCTCCTTGGTAAACATACCTGTATTCAGATAGCCAACCAACACAACAGCCATCCAAAGCATGTAGAAGGCAACATGTTCTTTGTTGGAATGTTTTGTACAGCGTACTCTGGGCCCTGTATTATGAATTCAACATACCCATGGAGCAAGTTTGGCTGTTACCATGGTGATGTACCCCAGTTAAATAAACTACCTTCATGGTACAGAAAACAGAATTAACCTTGATTACCTGGATAATCTGATTCCTGCTTCGTAATATGGGCCTCTGGTATCATCTTGAGAAGGGAGTGTTTAGTACATTTTTAATTTTGGTGTTTGGCATTATTTATAATAATAATAATAATAATAATAATAATAATAATAATAATAATAATAATAATAATAATAATAATAATAATAATAATTATTATTATTATTATTATTATTATTATTATTATTATTATTAAGCTTGTCATGATAAAGTAATTTTATTTATTTTATTCCTTAGAAATGTAACTCGTAGAACATTTTCAGGAAATGCTAAGAAATTTTCTTGTGTTTCCAGGATTTCTGTAAAAAGATGGTGCTGAAATGTTACATGTTGGAGTTGATAATGGTCCTTGATGAGGAAGAAATTGGGCGTGATTCACAGGAATGTGTCCGTGATTTCAATTATAATCTGCAAACAACAAAAAATGTAAGTTTGACTTCTTCTAAAAGGATACATTTAAGAGTCTTTGCTTAAATGTACAATCAAAAAGATTTTTTCACATAACCACTGCTGAAGCTTATTACCTTTCTTTAGCTTTCAGTTGTAATTGTTTGTATTCATTTGAGGGAAAAACAAATCTTTAATTTTTGTCTCCTGTTAGGATCTGTGTCCAGCATGTGAAACGTACACGCTTCAAAATATTACAACATTTATGGACAGACTAATGGACCTTTTGGAAAATCTCAACTCTACATAATATTATATAATGATGTAAATACTGTAAACTACTACTGTGCATTTGTGTAGATTTGTAAATAACTGTTTTTATCGCTTATGTTGCTACCATACGTAATAATAAATTAAAGATGTATTTTATGCTATAGGCTGATGACACTAAATGTAGCATGGCATGTCAGTGCTACACATCTGGCCTATTTGTTTTTAAATATGCTGTCAGTGCCACAGCTTTTAGCTATACTGTATATACATAATGTTATCACACTGCTAAATAATTTCCCCCAGGGATCAATAAAGTATTCTGATCCTGATTCTGATATACACTACTGAATAAAATGTACTGATACACCTAATGGACTCTAGTATCTGAGTACGTTCAGTATATGCTTACTCCAGTGTTTTGTCTGTGAGGTCTTCAGTTCTGCATTTTCCCTCTCTGGCTGCTACATGTGCGGCTTGAAAGTCTTTTGTAAACTTTATTTCTTTTTTACATTACATGTTAAAACAAACTCTCAACTGTTACTTCACGTACTGTTGAATACATGGGAGATTGTATCTGATACACAAACTGTTCTATTTAATTTTGTTCGATTCCGGGTCAGCATCAGAGATGGAGCATTTATCGTGCAAGTGGCAAGAGAGTCTTTAGTAGATACTCAGACAGGAAAACTGCCATTAACATTCTGTATACAAGGGCAGCTTATCTGCCAACTGCAGGCTGTCTACAAAGTTTGTGTGTAGCATGCAAACCAAGCTTGCCAGCATTAGCTCATAGCTTAACTCCACTGTGGTATCCAAATCTAGCCACTTCTATCGGGGGGGAGTAGTGCATTTTTTTATTTATGGCGCCTTTCTACAACCCAAGGTCCCTGTTCAAAGCATAAAAGAACAGCATTGGAGTCAACAACTGGAATCAATTTTTAAAGAGTAAGTCAGTTTAAACAGATGGGTTTTGACTTGAATAAGGGAAGAGAGGCAGTATTCGTGATCTCATGAGGAAGTGAATTTCAAAGTTGGGGAGCAGAGTGGCTGAAAGCTCTGATCTACGGGCAGCCAGCGAAGCTGCTGAAGACCAGTGATCATAACTCTGTGTGAGTCATGATCCAGGCTGCAGAATTCTGGAGGAGTCAGAGATTGCGAAGGGCCTTGTTAGGAGGACTGAAGAGAATTACAATAATCAATCTCAGAAGTGACGTGGCTATAAACAAGGATATGGGGGTTGGTAAGGAAGGGACAGACGATTGATATTGCGTAAGAGGAAGTAGGTGGACTGGTTGATACGACTATTACGAGACTGAAACGACAAAGTTCTGTCAAGGATGACACTCACACTCTTAACCTGAGGGGAGGGAAAGATTGAGGAGTTGTCAATATTAATGGAAAACTTGTGGGATTTGGTTTAAGTGGAAGCTCTGCCAACTAACACGGCTGCAACCAAAATGCTAATGCTAAAAATTCAGAGGCCAGGGCCCTATCCTAAAAAGGAGAGTTCAACACATCCAGGGTATCGTTCGGTTATCTAGATACTTACCCTAACATTGGAGATCAGGATAAAAGGTCACATGAAGCTGGTTATATTAAGTCATTAAATTAACCCAGCGTTACCCCTGTGGCTTCACATGAAAGGGGTGGTGTTAGTCACACATGGGCCTTTCATAGATCATGTGACTCTTCTTCCACAGAAAATCATCCACCAAGACCAGTGATGTTATCAAAAGTGATATAAATCTCGAAACAAACTCTCAACTTGTGAAAATAACGGGATGAATGCCACAGAAAAATCTTCAGTTAATCTGTTGCTTTAGGGCATGCAATAAATATTGTAATTCTACTTAATAGTTTTAAGTTGAAGTGAGTGGACTGGTGATATTAAAGATTAGAGCTCTAAAAACTTTAAACTGGATACATCTAAGCTTTAAAGCTTACCTTCCCTGCTGATAAAAGGATATGTGGAAATTGCTTCAGTGTGTAGCAGGTCAAAGGGAAATTAATGTGATTGACTGAATAGGTATTCTTCATGTGTGCTCTCTGTTTCCGGGGGTGTGGAAAAAAACAAGACTCAAGTAGAACACCAATTGAGATTTAGTCACCACATTAAGACATTCCTGTGGCAAAGTGACACACAGTTTGCCAGTTGGCAGTCCTTCCAGAGCTTTCAACTGAAGCTTGTTACAGTTGCATTCCAAATGTTTCCAGGCTGAGTTAAAGTGGATTTTCTGTGTCAGATGTCTTACAAACACGCTGTCGGTGTCCTCATACAACTTTGGCAGAGCTGATGTGTGAGGGCAGTTATTCAATGTAGCTTGCCATCACCAGTGTGTGAATGTGTGTGTGAATGGGTGGATGACTGGATATGTAAAGCGCTTTGGGGTCCTTAGGGACTAGTAAAGCGCTATATAAATACAGGCCATTTACCATTTACCATTTGTGACGTGTGCAACTCAGTATGTCTTTCTGGGAAATACATGAACTCTGCATTGGACTAGAGCCTGAGAGATTCTGACATGTCACATATAAAGAAATGTGAAAACTCACACAAACTACACAACCAGCAGTAAAACATTTTTAATTTTTTTTAATTTTAAACAGACATTTCTAAATGTCAAATGACATACAACTTATTATTTGAAACGAGCATAAAAGCCCAAGGTATCAAACCTTAGAATAAAAAAAAAAAAACATTTAAGAAAAATAAATAATATAAATGTACTCCGTAGCATTCAGAAACTGCGTTCAGTTGTTCAACATTACCCTGCCCTTCATGTTGTTTAAATATAGTACAACCCCAGGTCCAAAACAGAAACGTATTTTATGTTTTGAAAAATGTAAATTAAAAAAAAAAAGCAATGATGTGCAAATCTCATAAGCCCATATTTCATTCCTGCTGAAAAAAAAGAGAAAATTTAGTATTTTAAGAAAAATATTCGTTCATTTTGACTATAATGGCAGCTACACTTCTCAAAGAGTTGGGGCAGGGCCATGTTTATGTAGCATCCTCTTTTTCGTGACTGATACAGGATTCTAGCAACTAGCATCAACAGTCCTGGGTCTGTATTGGTGAGATTTTTTTCTTTCATGATATGTCTTCAGCTGGTAAATGATCGGGACTACCAGTTCAGCACCCAGACTCTTTTACTATGAAGCAACGCTGTTGGAACAGCTTGACTGTGAGATTTAGCATTGCCTTACTCAAATATGCAAGGTCTTCCCAGAAAAAGACGTCTGGACGGGAGCATATGTTGGTCTAAATCCTGCATATATACCTTGGAGCATTGATGGTCCCTTTCCAGATGTGCAAGCCACAAATTCCATAGTTACTGATCTATTTCCATAACATCAAAGAGATCCTGATGGCATGCAGCTGAGCATTGATAACAATACAGATGCTTACTCTCCTCCTCAGTCCGGAGGATGACCATGTTCTCCAAAAAGAAGTTTTCCACTGTGCCTCTGTCCATTTTGAACGAGCATTGGCTGACAGAAGGTGGCGGTGTTTCTGAATCATGTTCATATTTGACTTCTTTGTTGAATGACAGACCTTTAACCTGAATTTTTGGATGGCATACTGAACTGTGATCACGGACGATAATTTCCGGAAGTGTTCCCGAGCCCATTCAGCGATTTCCATCACAGAATTGTGGCTGTTTGTGATGCAGTGCCATCTAAAGGCCTGAAGAGATCCCAAGCATTCAGTATTGATTCTGAGGTATGTCCAGAGCCTTGGAATCTTTTGATGAGAGTTTTTAATACACAACTTTCAGCATTTCTTGGATGTTCTGGATGTTCTGAATTTTTTTCCTTCATAATCTGCAGCCACAGGTCTTTGCAGTTTAGTGAACCTCTGCCTAGCTTTACTTTTGACAAACTCTGCCTCTCAAAGATGCTCTTTTTATACCCCATCATGTTGCCGCCCTGTTGCCAGATAACCTAACTAGTTGAAAAATATTCCCCCAGCTGTTTCTTTTAGTATCACTTACTTGTCCACCCTTTTGTTGCCCTGTCCCAACTTTTTGAGATGTGTTGCTGCCTTCAAAAATCAACCAATTTTTATGATGAAATGATAAAATGTCTCAGTTTAAATGTTTGATATGTTTTCTATGTTATGTCATGAATAAAACATGGGCTAAATTGCCATTGGGGTGCAAAGCTAGAGGACAGTGTTAAGCAGAGGGAAATTTGTAGACTTCAGTCAAAAACCAACTGAGAATCTTGAATCTGAATACTGTGTTTCATCAAAAAACATGTTGATATGATTTCTTGAGAACAGCACAAGTTGTTCATTTTTTGTTTAACATCATACTATCTTTTTAAGGCCCACGTATCCAAATAAAGTTTTCCCTGTGGAGAAAAACCACAGGGAACGTGGATGTCCGCAAAGATTACGGAAACTTTAAGAGC